>NW_028270140.1:104410064-105660064 GCF_037043375.1 Chiloscyllium plagiosum
TAGTTCTTCCAAAGGTCCAGCATAAACATGATGTGCTGAAATATTTCCTCCCATACTGTAAAACCTTTTCGATACATCACCTGATAATCTAAGGGTCCAGATTGCAGAAGTCCAGGTACAACTGTCTTGAAAAGCAGTAAAATTAATTCTGAGTTCTATACTTGTATATCTATACGTGGAATTACTGCACAAGCAATAGGCAAGAAGTTGCTGAATTTTTCAGCTAACCTGATTCCCACCCCAATGATTTCCTTCCCACCATGTTCCAATAATTCATTGTTTCTTGCAAAAAGTTACCTCCCCAATCCAAACAGTAAGCTATGTGTTAATGATAGTTAGCACCACATGAGTTTTTTTACCCACAACTCCCACATTTCTTGCCCCAGAAATAAAGTTATTTGCCACGAAACACGCCAGCTGTCTCACATCCCAAAATGCATGCTTGCACAAAGAAAGTCATTCGAGGTTTCTGCTCCTGAATACCTATTATTACACCATCCATTCCACAAATCCAGCCTGACTGTGAGTAAGGGACCTGGAGACTAAAACAGCCAATTAACACAATGTATCTCTCTTTCAGGACAGCATTGCCCACAACGTCAGGGAAAACCAGGCAACACATGTAAAAGAAGCAATGACAATAATTATCTCTAGATCTGGTCTGATCTTTAGGTTGAAAATGTGTATATATCTATGACTTCACAGGGATTTTGAGAATGTACATTTTTTTAAAAATTGAATATTTCCATTTATTCTTCAATCTCCTCACCAGCTACCAATTCCCTTTCATAGGATCCGGAAAGTGTTTGATTAAGATGTCTGCCTTCCTTGTAGGTGGAATCACAGGTGACAGCATAGTGAGGAAGGCGTTTAGTATATTTGCCTTTATTGGTCAGTACATTGCATATAGGAGTTGAGATTTCATGTTGTGGCTGTACAGGACATTGGTTAAACCACTTTTTGAATACTGCATCCAATTCTTGAAAAGGTACAGAAAAGATTCATAAGGTTGTTGCTGGCATTGGAGGGTTTGAGCTGTCGAGGCTGAATAGGCTGAGGTTACTTTCTCTGGAGAATCAGAGACTGAGGGTTAACCTTCTTGAGGTTCACAAATAGCAAGGACAGGGTTAATAGCCAAAGTCTTTTCCCCAGGATAGGGGAATCCAAAACTATAGGGCATAGGTTTAAAGTGAGAGCAGAAAAATTTAAAAGGTTCCTCAAGGTCAACTTTTTCACAGAGAGGATGGTGCGTGATGGAATGAGCTACCAGAGGAAGTATAGTGGAGGCTGGTACAATTACAACATTTAAAAGGCATCTGAATGGGTACATGAATAGGAAGGGTTGAGAGGAATATGAGCCAAGTGCTGGCAAATGGGACTAGATTAATTTGGGATATCTGGTCAGCATGGATGGGTGGGACTGAAAGTCAGTTTCCGTGCTACACAGCTCTATGACTCTGAGACGAAATTTAGCTGAAATTGAGGCTCATATTTTGCAGCAGCCAGCTCCATCTTAGACTCTAGGTTCTCCATTATTATAATATGGCAGGGAAAAGTTAAATGAATGATAAATGATTTATTTACTGTCATGTATATCTTGAAAACACATGAATAGTGTTCTGTCGCCACAATCCAGTGTCATTTTTGGATTAGATTAGATTCTCTACAGTGTGGAAATAGGCCCTTCGGCCCAACAAGTCCACACTGCCCCTCCGAAGAGAAAACCACCCATACCCATTCCCCTACCCTATATTTACCTCTGACTAACGCACCTAACACTGGGGAATTTAGCATGGCCAATTCACCTGACCTGCACATCTTTGGAGTGTGGGAGGAACCCAGAGCACCCGGAGGAAACCCACGCAGACACAGGGAGAATGTGCAAACTCCACACAGACAGGCAGGAACCGAATCCAGGACCCTGGTGCTGTGAGGCAGCAGTGCTAACCACAAGCCACCGTGTTGCCCACAATTTTAAGGGACAATAGATAAACAGAGAAATAACTTAAATAAGAGTTCACCTTCCCTTCATAGTGGGGTTTCAATTATGGCTTCAGGGCATCTGCAAGGTGTCTGGAAGGTGTCCCGTTCCCCAAGGTGTCTCACTCCAGAAACAGCAACAATGACGCCGATGCCTCATGAGAATTCAGCTCTTCTACTCCTGCTGCCTTGCTGACACTGACAAGATTCCAGGCTGCAGGCCTACCGCCAAGAGGAGTCCCCACTCTGGGGACTGCCACTCCCAAGAGTCCAGGCTTCGGGCCTACCGCTACCAGGAGTCCCCGCTCTGGGCACTGCCACTCCCAAGAGTGCAGGCTCCGGGGCTACACCTTTCCCAACTCAGAAGTTTCACAGGTATAACCTTAGAAACATTATTTTCTTCCTTTTCAGTTGCACATGCAGTGTAAAAGGTGCTTTTTTTGTATCATTTTTCTGTGGTACACGTATGAGCCATTCATTTTTCAACTCTTGTAAAGCTTTCAAAAAATCATGGGATGGGGCTTTCATATTTGAACCATCTATGTGATTAAGCAATCTATTTGGCTTAACAGCCATAAGGGATCATTGAACATGAAACCAAAAGCGGAAAACAATATGAAAATGGTGATTTAAGATTAAGCAGAGCATTTGTCACCGATCCTCAATCACGCGCCTGAGAGCAATAGCCTGTGGTTGTCATGCAGTGGTTGGTGTCTACTCCCTTTCTGTTAGTTATCCAGACAGTCTTGATGGTTAACCTTGAATAATGATCGAGTGCAGCTATATAGCAAGGACTGACGAGTGATCCCTGCAAAGAGTCTATTTGCATATTTCATTATTACTTGGAATCGCAGATGACTTCATCACCAGCAACAAATGCTGTGACTTCTCATATTAAAAAAATCTGTCTGCCTGAGAAAGGTGGCTGTTCTCCAGGTTAAAAATCGCACAACACCAAGTTATAGTCCAACAGGTTTAATTGGAAGCACTAGCTTTCAGAGCACTGCTTCTTTATCAGGTTGTTCATCAGGTGGTCATCAGAAGGAGCAGTGCTCCGAAAGCTCATGCTTCCAATTAAACCTGTTGGACTATAACCTGGTGTTGTGTGATTTTTAACTTTGTACACCCCAGTCCAAATCATGTTCTCCAGGTTGTTCTTCAAAAGGTATTGGGATAGGCACAGGACCTTGATGTGAAAGTCAACTTCCCATGATTCTATGCTCATCAACAGAAGCCCATAAACATTTTATTATTCCAATCTGGATTTTTCACTGGGTAGTCTCAATGACCATTGATGCACATGGTTAGTAACTATATCAGTTTCAGGTTAAAGAGAGTCTGAAAAACATTTGATCCATAATTGGTTTGGCTCAACTTCTAGAGACACAGAAATACTGCTGTATGCAGGCTTATGCTAAGGGGGAATCAAAAACCTGTTTTGCGATCAAGCCTGCTCTGCTCAACTTCTCAGGATGGTGCCTCACCAACAACCTATGCCAAAAGAAACATTTCCCGTACCCATTTGTCACTTTTAAAAAATGGATAAAGTTATATGTCACTTGTAATAGTTGTCAGAATTTACTCAGGCAAATTTAGACTCTTATGTAATATACCTCATTGCCAAATATATAAGTGCTGAACCTGCATGGCAACATAACATAACCAGCAACTGTTTCATCTGCCACTGGTTATTTTGCACCAAATGTATATGCAGCAATTTGTTTGGATATTGGAAATACTTATTATTCACCCTAGGATAAATTACATTTGTCATAATCAATATAGAGATATATTTCACTTTTAAAGGAGTAAGGTTATTACACTTATTGGTTTAGGAAAAGAAACCTTTCATTTGAGTTTTATGATCGCCCTTCAACCACATGATGTTGTCATTTGAGACATTGTTCATTTTGGTTAAAATCTTAAAGTCATGTTAATATGTCAAAAATTACTGTTTTTTGTGTCCCAAAGGCTTTAAAGTAATTAGTAAAGTCAAGTGAAGTATAAGTGGAATGATTTAAAGAATGAGACAGTCCTGAATTTGTGTTGCTTCATAAACTGTCATTTATATATGAAAGTGCATAACACTTGAGAAATGTAAACTGAATCGCAGAACATTAGATTTAAAATGTTAATGTTAAAATATTGTCTTCAGTACTATGCAAACTGATATTGTCTGTATAGAAATAAATGGTCTATTTGTGATAAAACAAATCTGTCCAGACCTTCTTTTATCCTTATTTGTACAAACAAGAAAGTTCTTCCTATGTTTATTAGTGTATGGAAAGCATTTCTGTTCATGCCCAATTGTTTGTGAATAGATGAGTAAAGATTAGTCAAAATATGGACAATAAGCTTTTCATTGCATCAACACTGGTTATGATATTTTCACTTTCGTAGATAAACAGTCAAAAGAATTTGAAGTCAACCATTTAAAAATGTTTCTGAGACATCACTGCAATTATAACTTCAGCTATTTAAATCCTTACTCATATTCTGGGCAATGGGTCCTTTTTAAACCAATGGCTTCTTCTGACATTGACACGATACCTGGTGCCAGTGAATTCAGTTCATTTCACAGGACACTAATGTTCTTTAGGAAAGAAAATCTGCACTTCTCATCTGGACTTGCCTACACGTGACTCCAGACTGACAGCATTGTGGTTGGCTCTTAAGTACACACAGTAGTAGCTTTGCAAAAAAAACTGGGCACGATAAATGACAATGGGTGAAAGTGAGGACTACAGACGCTGGAGATTAGAGTCGACAGTGTGGTGCTGGAAAAGCACAGCAGGTCAGCCAGCATCTGAGGAGCAGGAGAATCAACGATTCGGGCAAAAGCCCTTAATCAGAATCATTTTTTCCTGATGAAGGGTTTTTGCCTGAAACGTCGACTCTCCTGCTCCTCAGATGTTGCCTGGCCTGCTGTGCTTTCCCAGCACCACACTCTCAACCATAAATGACAATGGCAAATATTGTCCTGTCAACACTACAAAGTCTTTTTTTGCAAAATCTGGGGCTTACATCAAAATTGTGAGAGCTGTCACATAGATTAGTAAAGCAACAACCTGACATTGTCACAAACATGAAATCATATGTTACAGACAATAGGCTAAATCTTACCAGAAGGCTACTTTCTCCCCACCCCCACCCTCCTCTCACTTATCTCTCCACCCTTCAGGCTCTCTGCCTGTATTCCTGATGAAGGGCTTTTGCCCGAAACGTCGATTTTACTGCTCCTCAGATGCTGCCTGAACTGCTGTGCTTTTCCAACACCACTCTAATCTAGACCCTAAATCTTACCAGAAATCTGGTGCTATTTTTGCTGACCACTTCATTCATATTAAATTTTCGAGGCCAGGGATTGCAAGGTGTTTATGTCTGGAAGGTCCAGACATGCTGAGAGTATCCTTGCCAGAGGCAAGAGGGCCGTCTTCAGGTTGAACTTCCAAGGATTGGGGAGGGGTGTGGGGTGGCTAGGCAAGGTGGAGCTGAACAACTCAACCATGTTCACAGTGTCCTGAGGGGAGAACTCTGAGTGGCCTGAGGTGTTCCTCCTTCAGTAAGTGTCTCTTTGCACCATCCTGTCTCCTTGTGAGGAAGGGGCACCTGGAGTATGCACTAGGTTTCCATTGCCGTGCTGTCAGTCATGAGTATCAGTGGCCTGGGAAATGGAGTGCAGGCAGATGTGCATACCCAGCAGACCCTGAGGGTGCTGGACCTAGCTGTCAAGGGCAATGGCAAACCTGTCTGTGGAATCAGCCAGATAATTGCCCCCTTGCGACAACTAGGTTCCCATAGCATTGCTGTACTCTGGCACTCTCCATGCTAGAAAGATCATTGCCTCCCACATATTGATCTATTGTGCTTGTTGCTCCCAGTAAATTTATTGAGATGCGAGCATAAGAGGTACAGTTAGTAAGTTTGCAGATGACATCAAAATTGGACAGAGAAGAAGGTTACCTCAGATTACAACGGGATCTTGACCAGATGGGCCAATGGGCTGAGAAGTGGCAGATGGAGTTTAATTCAGATAAATACAAGGTGCTGCATTTTGGGAAAGCAAATCTTAGCAGGACTTATACACTTAATGGTAAGGTCCCTGGGAGTGTTGCTGAACAAAGAAACCTTGAAGTGCAGGTTCATAGCTTCTTGAAAGTGGAGTCGCAGGTAGATAGGATAGTGAAGAAGGCGTTTGGTATGCTTTCCTTTATTGGTCAGAGTAGTGAGTACAGGAGTTGGGAGGTCATGTTGTGGCTGTACATGACATTAGTTAGGCCACTGTTGGAACATTCCATGCAATTCTGGTCTCCTTCCTATCAGAAGGGTGCTGTGAAACTTGAAAGGGTTCAGAAAAGATTTACAAGGATGTTGCCAGGATTGGAGGATTTGAGCTATAGAGAGAGGCTGAATAGGCTGGTATTGTTTTCCCTGGAGCGTCGGAGGCTGAGGGGTAACCTTATAGAGGTTTATAAAATCATGAGGGGCATGGATAGGATAAATAGACAAAGTCTCTTCCTGGTGTGGGGAAGTCCTGAACTAGAGGGCAGAGGTTGAGGGTGAGATGGGAAAGATATAAAAGAGACCTAAGGGGCGACTTTTTTCATGCTGAGGGTGGTACGTGTATGGAATGAGCTGCCAGAGTAAGTGGTGGCGGTTGGTATGATTGCAACATTTAAAAGGCATCTGGATGGGTATATGAATAGGAAGGGTTTGGAGGGATGGGGTGGGTGCTGGCAGGTGGGACTAAATTGCTTTGGGATATCTGGTTGTCATGGACGAGTTGGACTGAAGGGTATGTTTCTGTGCTGTACATATGAATGACTCTATGACTTTATGAATTTGGACAAAGATTGACTCCTGATTGGATGCCAAGTCTCCAGCAATGGGGTGTTTCTTTTTCAGCCAGTTGCAGAGCTGTCAGCCTGAATACTCCCAAGCTTGTGCTCCCACACTTTATAAACATGATGTTTCCACTGAGGTGTCAACATTGGAGGCAGCCTTGTTGATTCTTTTCCTGAGGCCTTGGAACTCATTCCTTGCAAGGTCGAGGAGGTGATTTCTGGTGGAGCAGGTTGTCACCCTGCAGGAATCATGACCTCCCAACAGATCTTACAATACATCAAGGGAGAGAATGGGTACAAGTGATGAGCAATGAATGACACTAACATTGGAGTTAATGAGAGTTGCAGTGGAATGAAGAATTGTACTTACTCAGTTGGCAGGGCATGGATGTTTTGGCATGGTCCTGGTCTTCTGAGAGAGACAAGATGCTCTCCTTGAGTTTCAGGATTCTAATGTTGGACACCCCATCCCAGCTCTTTCTGCCTATTGTGTGTTATGTTTATCTAGAATGAGAGAAAGGAAGAGATTGAGTGAGATGAAAATGGGTGGCTCAGCTGTCTGTGCTGCTGCGCTGGTTAAATGCTGGTGAGGTGCCCCAGGCTAGTAAGTAGGTGGAACAGAGGCCAGGAAAAGTTAGTGGTCCGGGGGTTTTTGAGGATAACAAGAGTGAGAGACAATGTTGTCGGCAATAGTGAGAATGGTAGAGTATGAGCCTTGGTGGGGGGTGTGTGCAGTAGCAGACATAATGAATATGAGGTAGACAAGGTGTGTGGCACTTTATCTGGCAGATTGAAGATGATCTGTTCTGCTGGACAATGGAGACTACAGTGAGCTATGTGGGGACCTTGAACAAGGTTACTATAGTTTGGTGATGTGGTTTCCTTTGCCAGTCTTCCAGAAAGGGAGAGCCCCTCGTCTGCATAAAGCCATTCCACAGGACCTTCCGGGCCATGTTGCAGAAATGTGGCACTAATTTTCCCATCTTCGACATCTTCAGAATGACTGACCATGGCAACTTCTTAATTCCGCTGTTAGTCAGGAGACAAAATGACATTTTAAATATGATGTGGGCACCAGAAGTATTGGTATTTTTGCAGATATCTAGTGAGTTATGAGTTGTTCTGGGAATAGTAAGAAGCAGGTTGGGGCTACAATTACATAAGATGGTGCTGCATGGGTGGGGTAGGTAGGTGTGTGAGTTTGGTAAAATATGGTGAGAGATTTTGTTCAGCCTCACAAAGAGAAACCCTTCATGAAACTCAATGCCAATGACACTTAGCCAGAAACATGAAACATTCAACTTTTTTTTTCAAAATAGAAACTTATGAATGAATGACTTTCTAAAACCTTTTTAAAAACATCTTACTGCCAGTATAGTATTCACTAGTTCTTTGAGAGATTTTATGGTGATTCAATGGGCATGTAGATGTCATAGATTGGCATGAAAAGTACAAGAAGCCATAGGGTGTGACTGGTGGGCAAAGCTTAGTACAGGGGTTCTGAGAGGCAATACTGGTGGGTAAAGGGGATGAGGTGGTGTGGATGTGACATAGGGAATACTTGGGCTGTGAAATAGTAGGCAGTAGGTGCTTAGAAAAGAAGGCTTACAATTTTTATTATACTTGGTATGAAGCCCATAAACTGCTCCCCTTTGTACCCAGAACCGCTGTGGCTGCCTCCTTCTCTGGTTGTTTGGTTTGACTGCAGCCTGTACCTATCCCTGACAATGAGAAATCTGTCTGTGCAGGTCATTTCTCCCAAGGTAAAGTTGGACACCAAGTTGGGAACTCTTCTGATTCTTGCATCTTTCCTTCTCGGTGAAAATCTAGCCCAAACATTTTATTGAATCTTTCTGAAAATACCTGTCCATCCAACTGCGTTCCCTTTATCTGTGTGATTAACATGACTTAAAAATTACAATTCAACTGATCTTTTCAGAATGACCTTACCTAAAGCAAATTCAAGCTGGCTCTTCTGGAGGATATAATGCTGCTTTGTAGGATCACCAATTTTATCTCCGATTAAGGATTTGAAGAACTGGCCCATGACTGACTGCAGAATGACTGGTCTATAATTCCCAGATTTCTTCTTCTTTCACATGCAATCTTTTTCCTCATAAAGCTGTGATTTATTAATTCAAAGTCTAAAGCTCAATGGATAAACTGAAACTCATATCCTCTAATACTTTTCAGGATTGCACTGATTTAAAATCTAAACATCTGCAAGATCATTTGTTCCAAACAATAAATAAAGGCCCTAGAAATCTGTGGGAGTATTTTCTACAGTGCTGCATCCTGGAGATGACACTTTATTCCCATGATTGGAACTAACCTAGAGTCAGGTTATTTGAATTTTCATTGGCACTTGTTGTGATCAGCTCCCATGCAATGTGAGTCAGGCGTTGACATAATGTCAAATGGATGAAAATTCCATCAGCAGGTTGGGTATGTCAAGGCTATCTTGCATTTCTGAGGTCAGATACAGGTTGTGCATTGGGATCTTTTTCTCATTTGGGATCTAAATATCATTTAATTGCGGTGCAGAGGGAAAATAGTGGTGGTGTGGTTGGGGAGGGTTCCAGGATGATAATAGAAATTGCCAGATCTTTCTTTCCCAAATTAGACGCGTGGTCAAAAATTACAGAAATTAATAAAATAAAGATTTGTTTTTCTTAATACCTTATCAAATCTTAATGATGTTTCAGCAAATTTCTATGTAGTTGAAACACAGTATATTTTGTTCTGTCAAAGAAAATACATTTTGCGCTGAGCATGGTGCTGGAAACCTGTTTTTGGTAAAGCTAAGATTATCGGGCGAATAATTCCAATGAAATTAAAATGGTCTCTTTCTGTGCCTCAAAATATGACAAGCATAGCTCTTAGTGTGTACCTACCTTATGGTCCACAAGATAAGAAAGACATGGTCTCTCTTCCAGAATTATAGTGCTCCCTCATGTCGCTCAAGACTTTGGGCCCCAGTCCTAAAATGGAATGCGAATCATAACGTATTTGAAAACACCTCTGCTGCTATAACGAAAGCAAGCTGACAAAGACAGCTATCAACATGTTACAAAGGACAACAGGATCCTGTCAACAGAATTTTACATCAGTCTATGCTAAAAGTATTAGCTAGTATAAATATGTTTAATCAACATGCCAAGGAAGGTATTCCTTGCTTCACGCTTTTGCCTTAATATGAATTTTTTCAAACAATTAATTGTTACCTAATGTTATTGTTTATTTTTAAACATTCAGAATTCTGAAACTTTCCCATTATGAAGCAGAAAGGGTGTTTTTGGTTGGTTTACTTTTGTTAAATCAAGCCATGGAGTTGACATGTACATGCACCAGTGGAATTAGTTCATCAATAATCACTAACTTAAATAAAATACATTCCAAAACCATGACTAATGTGTCTTTTCACTATGGGGCTGATTTTTATCGGATTGATTTATGAATTGGCCAATCACATTTCAGCATCTTCTTGAATGTACAGGCAAGAGTAATGAATGGATCTTTGCTACTGTCCTTTTTTATTTAACCTGGGGTACAACTATTGCTACAGGATCTGCTTCCTGGATGATTTTGTTGGCTTTTGAATAAATGCTGCATTGGAGGAACTAATTTATAATGTGGTTTATTTACAGGGAACAACTTTCACATATTTTTTAAAGAACTGTGTAATGTAGAATTGCTTCAGGAGACTACAATGGTGTCCCTTAAATATGCTGGAGCTCTTCCTGTGTTGGAATCTGCCTTATTTACACTGCACAATACCAGCCAGCTACAACACAGAAATACTGCCCACTTACTTACATACATATTTGAAAACTGCAAATCATGACGTTAACCTCTGACAGCAAGATTTCCTTGATGTCTGTACAGACAACAACTAGGTATTCCCATTACTGATTGTAAAAATTCATTGCAAATTCAGTCTGCCTGGAGTCAGAGAAAATGGTGGTCACCAAGATTTATGTTTGATTCTAGTGCCTCAGGAGAAGGCAGGCTGTGAAAATCACTATTTTGACACTGTACTCTTCTCAGACTAATAACATTGCTAAAGTTAGGGTGAGTGACAAGCTTGGGGTAAAGCTTAAATAAGAATATGATCTGTTGCAACAGGTGACCTGACAGTATATATCATGGGTGGAATTTTCCACGGAGGATATGGGTCTTGTCTGCTGATTGGAGAGCAAATGAGGAACCTTGGGTCATGAATGAGTTCTGTTCTGGAGTCCGTTCCTAAATTGGAACACAAGCATTCATAAGTACAGGAAATATTCATATCATTATTTAATTCATTTGTTGGATGTGGGCACCACTGGTTGACTAGTATTTATTGACTAGTGTTTACCACTAGTCAACCAGTGGTGCTCACACCCAACAAATGAATTAAATAATGATATGAGTATTTCCTGTACTTAAGAATGCTTGTATTCCAATTTGTGAACGGACTCCAGAACAGAACTCATCCATGACCAAAGGTTCCTCATTTGCTCTCCAACCAGCAGCTAAGACTTATATCCCCCATGGAAAATGGCCTTGAACTGAGTGGCTTACCAGGCCATTTCAGAGGTCAGTTCGGGGATTCAACCACATTGTTTGGGTCTGGATCACATGTAGGCCAGACAAGATGATGATGACAGTTTTCTTCTCCGATTGAGCCAGGTGTGTTTTTCCTAATAATTGGCAATGGTTTCATGGTTCTCAGTAGATTCTTAGTTCCATTTGTTTTTAATTGAATTAAAATTGCATCATTTATTGAGGTGGGTTTCAAACCAGAACATTAGCTCAGTTTCTGGATTAATAGTCTCGTGATAACACCCCTCGGCTATTATTTCCTTTTGATGTCAGGTCTTTTAAATTTTTAGAGCCTTTTATGGGATCATGTTCATAAGTATGAGCATTCGTAAGTTGGATGTTCATAAATCAGCCCTTGTATTGTCTCTTTGTTGGAAGACCCACTGGATCATCTACTAATCAGACAGTTCAGAGGATACCAAGGAATATTTCTCGGGAATTAAGCCCCCAGAGGAGAAGCCTTGCCTGCCAGCATTTGCCAGCAATCAGAGGATGGCAGTACCATGGAGAAGACTATAGCACCTGCTGGAAGAAAAATGCTGGAATCCAAAGATCCAGGAGCAAGGTAAGTGATCCATAAAAGACTGGGATAAAGGGAGACAATTGTTTCCAATGGTGGGGATTAAAGGGAGGTCAGAGAGAGAGATGAAAATGAAGGCGGGGTAGTTCTCAGCAGGCATGCCCCTGCCCATGTCCTTTGATCAGGCTCTGAATGTCTTTAATCGAAGTACCTCCAGCTGAGTAGCAACCCATTCTCTCCTTTTTCTCATTATGACATATGTTGATCTCTGGGTCAGAAGTTGGGATGTTTGCTGATGATCGCACAATGTTTAGCATCGTTTTCGACTCTTCAGATACTGAAACAGTGCATTTCATATGCGGCAAATCTGAACAACATCCGGGCTTGGGCTGATAAGTGGTGAGCAATATTCGTATGACAAAAGTGCCAAGCAATAGAGGGAGAGAAAAAAGGGAATTTAACCATTACTCTTGACATTCTCCAAGGCATTGCAATTGCTAAATCCTCCACTGCCAACATCTTGGAAGTTACCATTGCACCAAAACTGAACTGGACTAACCATATAAATACTGGGCGATAAGAGCAAACCAGAGGCTAGGAATTATGAGGTGAGTAACTCACTCCCTGACACCCAATGGCTTTCCACCATCTACAAGACACAACTCAGGAATGTAATGGAACTCTCTCAACTTTTTTGGATGAGTACAGCTCCAATAACACTCATGATGTTTGACACCATCCAGGACAAAGCAGCCCAATGTTAAGCACCACATCCACTGCATTTGGCATTCACTCCCTCCACTGTAGTCATGGTAGTGTATACCATCTGCAAGATGCTTTTCAGTAGCTCACCATCATTCTCCTGATAGCACCTTCCAAACCCACAACCTCTACTACCTGGAAGGAGAAGGACAGCAGACGTACAGGGACACCATTACCAGCAAGTCCTCTCCAAATCACATACCATCCTGACTTGGAAGTATATCACTATTCCTTCCTGGGTGAAAATCCAGAAGGAATTCCCCTAACATCACAGTGATGCTCTGCCATCCCAAATGATTCAAGAAAGTAGCTCACCTACACCTGCTTCAGAAATGGGCAATATATATTGACATAGTTTGTGACACTTACAACCCATGAATGGATTAAATAACATTCCCATTAGAGGCAGCAGGTTGAGGCTCATATGTGCTCCTTAATAGGCCAATCAAAGCCTCAACTGGTGCAGGGCGGGCAGGCAGGTCAACTATGGACCATCCTGCCTCAAATCTAATTTCAGTGGAGGCGGGAAGGTGACGTGGATTAGATGCACCACTACCCTGCCTAATTAGACACTCTTACTGTTTCACCACATCTGGAGTAAAACTTTGAGCAGAAACTTCTCAGGCAATGATTGACCTGGGCACTAGTGAGAAAGTTGGGAGAATCACATGAGATTAGCAATGAGGGGCTGTTTGCCATCGAAAGCAAAATGTCCCATTTTCCAACCAAGTGTTGAATGACGAAATCAGATTCTCACCAGTGAGTGGTGATAGGCCCAGTACCATCCATTAACATCATTAAAATTATGTCAGCCCACCTTGTTTAAATGCAGTTTGTATTTTTCTCACTGGCTAGAAAAAATGATGACAATTCAAAACATTAAAGTCACAGTGGTTATGTGGTGACTCCAGTTCACTGCTTGCATTTCTGGTCCTCCATCAGTGACCGACATCAAAGCATGCTCTATGGATAGTGATCATGCACACTCCCCAGCAGTGCCTCCATGGGTGAAGCTGGGTACTAATTACCATCTATGCAACATATCAGGAGCAAATAAAATGAACAGTGTAGGACATATGTAGATTGTCAGCCTTTGACCAAGTGCGTGGATTGGCTTTACCTATTGAAGTTTAGAAGAATGGGAAGTGATCTTGTCGAAACATATAAGATCCTGAAGGGAATTGGTATGGTGGATACTGAAAGAATGTTACCCATTGTGGGAGACTGGGGATCCAGTTAACATTAAGGTGAGGAGATGTCTTTTCTTGCAGAGGGTTATGTGTCTCTTCCCAAGACAGCAGTAGAAGCAGGGTCATTAAACTTTTCAAGCAGCAGTAGACAGACTCTTGTCTAACAAGGGAGTCAAGGTTATAAAGGGTAGACAGGATAACAGATACTGCAGTCAGACCAGTTATCATATTATCAAATATGTTATAATAGGTAATAATTTGGAGATTTCCCAATTTATTACGCTGCCAGATGAGATGACACAAACTGTTAACTCCCTTCGTGGATGAATTGTCTCCCCTCCTTTCTTCACTAACCCCTTTGGTTGATTGCAAAAATGTTAACTTACAAGGGGAGGTTGCTTCCTTTACCTTTCCCCCAGACCCGGATGAATTTATGTTTTAAAAGGAGCTAGTTGAAGCAAACTTTCTACACATGTGCACTACACGTGAGAAGAAATACAATCACAACACAGATCAGTAACAAGAGGTGAGACCAAAAGATACGTTGTGCCAAAAAGAAAAATGATCCATATTGGTACTTTGGGTATCTTTTTGGTACGTTGTAATGTGATAGTATTTCTTCTCATGTGAAAAATATGTAGGCAAATGTTGCAACGGGGGTTTCTAGTAGCATTGATGTTGGAAGTTGAACAGTTAATTTCACAATCTTAGTTGTGTAGGTTGTTTGAGATTCTATAGTCAAGAGTGTGGTACTCAAAAGGCACAGAAAGTCAGGCAGCATCCGAGGAGCAGGAGAATCGACGTTTCAGGCAAAAATCCTTCATCAGGAATGAGGCTGTGAGCCTCAGGGGTGGAGAGTTAAATGTGAGGGGGGTGGGGCTGGAGGGAAGGTAGCTGAGCGTGCAATAGGGGGATGGAGGTGGGAGTAAAGGTGATAGGTTGGAAGGGAGGGTGGAGTGGATAGGTGGGAAGGAAGATAGACAGATGGGAGTGGTCATGAGGATGGTACTGAGCTGGAAAGTTGGAATTGGGGTAAGCTGGAGTGAGGGGATTGAGCTACCTTCCCCCCAAGCCCCGTCCTCCTCCCATTTATCTCTCCACCCCCGAGGCTCCCACCCTCATTCCTGATGAAGGTCTTTTGCCCGAAGCATCGATTTTCCAGCTCCTCGGATGCTCCCTCACCTGCTGTGCTTTCCTAGCAACACACTCTTGACTCTGATCTCCAGCATCTGCAGTCTTCATTTTTGCTTGAGATTCCATAGTTCTAATTCCTATCAACTGAGATTAAATTCCATCATTCAGGGTGATAGTTTTGTTTTGTTGTCTTAATTCCTTGATTTGCCAATATTTGGAGGAGCATAGTGTCTTTACCTGCCATGTAAGTATAACTCGGGGTTGTCTTTCAATTGTGACTGTCAGAGAACATTAACATTCAAACCCAGGCTGATACACACAGGAGTATTCAGCCCCACCAGCACACTCCAGTAAAGTTAAAACAGGCTTTTAAATCTCTATCCTTGAGTAGTCTTCAAAGTATTTCTGCAGTTTGGAATAATCTTCAGGGGGATGGCTTGCTGTTGAGCAGGGGGTCGTCAGTCTCCCATTATCTTTGTAGTTACATGAGATCACAGTCCAGTCTGGTTTGATTTTCTTCTTACCCCCTTTGAAAGACTGTTGTTTGATGTTCCCTTCACATCTGCAGATGTGATATTCCATGGATCTCTCTCCAGATAGACCACTCAGTTGACATCCTCTGCCATTGTTGACTACATCAGCCCTCTTTTGAAAAACACATTTTGTAAATACAAGTTGGACCAGGTCTATGGGCTGAATGACCTATTCCTGCTCCTAACATTTCTATTTTATGTTTGGAAAATTCATTCTATACACTTCTCTGCATCTCTACCTGTCTTTCCTTCTTTAAAAATAATCCCTAAACTGTACATCTTTGACAAAGCTTTTGATCATCTGCCTTATTATTTCCTAATGTGATTTGGGATCAAATTTTATTTGAAGCACCATGGGATGTTTTACCAAACTAAAGGAGCTATACAAGCACAAGTAGAACTGCTCTTGTAGATTTCCAAGGCGTCATGCTGCAAACCTATGTTATGCACAGAGGTTAAAAAGAAGCACAGTAACACTTTGATATTAACAAAATCTGCAGAATGCTTGAACAAGTTGAGAAATGTTTTGGTAGGAAAATTTGCTTATATGTCACTGCTTCTAATGGCAGCATAGACAACTTTGATTTCTCAGTGGCAGACAACATTGGTGGCCGCTACCTACTGAGCTTGCACCCTGTTCCTAAATGGAGAATTCCATATGAGACATTAAATAGTATCCCATAGTGCTGTCTGTCCCCAGAGAATGGATGGAAATATGGGTAGTGCCACTAGGAATGGCAAAAGCAAATATGTTACAAAAGTGGTGTGAACAAATTTTCCACTCTTTTAGTTCAGTATTTAAAATAGTTAATGTTAATGAATTGAATAAACAATAGCTAGATTGTCAGTTTGATGATGAGGAATTAACTGACACTGAAGATTAACTGAATGTTATAGGAATCATCAAATTTATATTTCTTGCGTGTCAGGTTGAAAATCCACCTCTGCATTCCTTTGCATATCATTGAATCCTGATAAATACATAGCAGCTTAATGAGATATATCTGTAAATTGCAAATGAAACAAGCAATTTGCAATCTGTATATGACAGTTGACTTAATCATTTATTCAGCTATATAATGCAGCACAGAAGACATTTAATAAAAACATAAAATTATTAGATTTCAAAAACACACTGGTGTTACTAGATGATAATTGGCAGTATATTGACTATACTTCCAGTGTTGAGAATCTCAGAAGTAGGTAATCAGGAGATATTTTAAATTTAGAACAAAATTCTGTATTCAAAAAATCAGGAGATGTTTTTAATGCTAATGGATTTTTAAAAATAACATAATGTGTTAAACAACATGCAAGTTTGATCCATGCAATCTATAATAGTGGTTTACAGCAATTGAAAAAAATCTTAGAGTGCTTTACTAGAGACATTGTCAAAAATAGGTCATAATTTTAGGGTCAAAATTCAAGACTGTTCCTAAACGGTTACTGCATTGGTTAGCCAAGGCCACCGTAAAGGTCTGGCCTTCTTGAATGGGTTCCTCACCTGAGGCATAGTGACTCAAAGTTTAAACTCATCACCAGCTGTTTGTAGTCCTCTGGAGCTAGCCATTCCAATAATAGTTAAGGAACAATCTTGACCTTTGACCTTGAAAATATGCCTCATCTTCACCATGGACATCCAGTCCCTGTACACCTCCATCCCCCATCACGAAGGACTCAAAGCACTCCGCTTCTTCCTTTCCCGCCGTACCACCCAGTACCCTTCCACCGACACCCTCCTTCGACTGACCAAACTGGTCCTCACCCTGAACAACTTTTCTTTCCAATCCTCCCACTTTCTCCAAACAAAAGGAGTAGCCATGGGCACCCGCATGGGCCCCAGCTATGCCTGCCTCTTCGTAGGGTATGTGGAACAATCCATCTTCCGCAACTACACTGGCCCCACCCCCCATCTTTTCCTTCGCTACATTGATGACTGTATCGGCGCTACCTCGTGCTCCCACGAGGAGGTTGAACAGTTCATCCACTACACTAACACCTTCCACCCCGACCTCAAATTCACCTGGACAGTCTCGGACTCCTCCCTCCCCTTCCTAGACCTTTCTGTTTCTATCTCAGGCGACCGAATCAACACGGACATCTACTACAAACCAACCGACTCCCACAGCTACCTGGACTACACCTCCTCCCATCCTGCCCCCTGTAAAAACGCCATCCCATTCTCCCAATTCCTTCGTCTCCGCCGCATCTGCTCCCAGGAGGACCAGTTCAAAATACGTACAACACAGATGGCCTCCTTCTTCAAGGACCGCAATTTCCCCCCCGACGTGGTCGACGGTGTCCTCCACCGCATCTCCTCCACTTCCCGCTCCTCGGCCCTTGAGCCCCGCCCCTCCAACCGCCACCAGGACAGAACCCCACTGGTCCTCACCTACCACCCCACCAATCTCCATGTACAGCGCATCATCCGCCGTCACTTCCGCCACCTCCAAACAGACCCCAGCACCAAGGATATATTTCCCTCCCCTCCCCTATCAGCTTTCCGTAGAGACCACTCCCTCCGCGACTCCCTTGTCAGATCCACACCCCCCACCGACCCAACCTCCACTCCCGGCACCTTCCCTTGCAACCGCAGGAGGTGCAACACTTGCGCCCACACCTCCCCCCTCACTTCTCTCCAAGGCCCCAAAGGAAACTTCCATATCCGCCACAGATTCACCTGCACCTCCACCCACATCATCTACTGCATCCGCTGCAGCCGGTGTGGCCTCCTCTATATTGGGGAGACAGGCCGCCTACTTGCGGAGCGATTCAGAGAGCACCTCTGGGCCACCCGGACGAACCAACCCAACCACCCTGTAGCACAGCATTTCAACTCCCCCTCCCACTCCACCGAGGATATGCAGGTCATTGGACTCATCCACCACCAAACCACAACAACGCGACGGTCGGAGGAGGAGCGTCTTATCTTCCGACTGGGAACCCTCCAACCACAGGGGATGAACTTGGACTTCACCAGTTTCTTCATCCCCCCTCCCCCCACCTTGTCTCAGCCAAATCCCTCCAGCCCGGCACCGCCTTCCTGACCTGCAGTCTTCTTCTTGACCTCTCCGCCTCCATCCTACTCCGACCTATCACCCTCACCTTGACCTCTTTCCACCTATCACATTTCCAACGCCCCTCCTCCAAGTCCCTCCTCCCTACCTTTTATCTTCTCCTGCTGAACACTCTCTGCTCATTCCTGAAGAAGGGCCTGTGCCCGAAACGTCGAATCTCCTGTTCCCTGGATGCTGCCTGACCTGCTGTGCTGTTCCAGCAATAAAGTTTCAAACTTGAAAATATGACCAATCACTCACAATACTCTGTTGTAAAAGCATCCTATGATTTTTTGATTGCTGTTCACATTTGCAAATAATAGGGAGGGCTTTGCTCACAGTAAGTACCAGTTTTCCAATGTAGCCTGGCACATGAAGACAGAAAGTAGGGTGACAACTGGGCTTCAGACCATTTCCAACAGCATTGCAAATTTTTTAGTGTCATTGAATAATAGAGTCAAACTTTAAAAATACAAGATGTACTTCAATGTTGCGTCTATGATGGAGTGTCATTGCACAACATATTACCTGATGTTCTCACAACAATAGCACAAAATATAATGCTTTAATGGAAAATCATAAATCTGGAAACAGTAACGCTTTCTCTCCACAAAGCCGATCTGACCTCCTGAGCCTTTCCAGTATTTATGTTTATATTTCAGAATTTCAGCACATGCAATATTTTAATTTTATTCATGATTTCTTTTATTAATGGATTGGTAATGAGATGGGAGCATTACCGGCAAATCTAACATTTGTTCCTCATCCATCCATAACTGTACTTGAGAAGCTGGCAATGTGGCTTGCTCTTGAACCACAACCGTCTTCAAACCGTGCTATTAAGAAGGGAACATCAAAACTTTGGCTCAGTGCAAGTTGCCACAGTCCCACAGGACTGCTCTCTGATTATAGACAAACAACTGGTGGTGAGTTTAAACTGTGCATCACCATACATCAGGTGAGGAACCCATTCAAGAAGGCAGGACCTTTGCAGTAACCTTGGTTAATGTGGGAATTGAGCACATGCTGTAGGTATCACTTTGCATCGCAAACCATCTGCACAGCCAACTGAGCTAACCAACCCAGTAATGGTTAACAGTGATATACTTTGAAGACAGGATTGTACGTAACTTGCAGGAAAATGTCGAGTTGGTTATGTTCACAACGCAAGTTGACCTCATTCCTCTAGGTAGTAGATGTTGTGCATTAAAAAATGCTGTTAGAAGAAATGTCACAATTTATTGCAATGTATCTTATAGATGATATATACTGTTGACAATGAATGCTTACAATATTGGATGGGGTGTCAATTAGACTGGCTGAATTCAGTAGAAGAGATGTCATCCAAGTGGAAGGACAAATTTTTGAGTCCATAGAAATCTCCAGACAGTGAGATTTTAGTTTATAAATGTCCAGACTGTGAAAGTTGGTGGCTATCTCAAGGCTGTCAGATTTGGAAAGGAGCATCCAGGCTATTAGAGTTGGAAAGGTGTGCTCAGGTCATTAGAGGTTGAAATAAATCTGAAGTTGCTTCATCAGTCCAAGGAGAAAGGCTGAAACAATAATTTGTGTAAGAAATTAAAGAGTTAAGTAAAGCATGATACTTAATGGGATTGGATGGTGAAAGTGAGGACTGGAGATGCTGGAGATTAGAGTCAAAACCCGAAATGTTGATTTTCCTGCTCCTCAGATGCTGCCTGACCTGCTGTGTTTTTCCAGCACCACACTCTCGACTGGGATTGAATGACAATTGGGGCTATTGCTAGATAAAGGGTTGAATCTTTATTTTTGTTGTTTATGTTGAGATCTTTACAAATTTCACACATACTTTTTGATTTTTGTTTTACTTTTGTGTAATAAACTTGTGCCCTTTTGCTAAAAGGACATTGGTAGCCTGTTGTGAATATACTCAGTGACTGACCATCACATTAAGCAAATGACAAGAATAAAAATTCTCAAGTTAGGTTTCACTTGGAGGACAGACATATCCAGTACTTTCATCATCTGGCATCATAACAGAATAATGAAGTTGCTTTCATTATTTTCAAATCCAAAGGAAATTTCTCCACATGTAGGGAATTTGTAACATTATTACCAACAAATCAACTATCACATTAGCCACTTCCTTTATGAACACCATCCGGATCATGGCACACGTCAGCTCATAGCTCCAATAATTTGGTTAAGACCACTTGAATTGAATTGAATTGAATTGAATTTATTGTCACGTGTACTGTGGCACAGTGAAAAGGTTTGTCTTGTGAGTAATACGGCAGATCATAAAGTTAAGTAGCATAGATAAGTAACTAATAGCTAAACAGCCGCAAAAACAAAAACACAGGTACAGGCGAATGGTAAGAGTTTGTGAGTCCATTCAGTATCCTAACAACAGTAGGGTCGAAACTCGAAACTGGCTGGTGCATGTGTTCAGGCTTCTGTACCTTCTCTCTGATGGTAGAGGTTGTAGAAAAAAACGTTGCCAGGGTGAGATGGATCTTTGAGAATGCTGGTGGCCTTTCCTAGACAACCCCTGGAAATTGTAATTTTCTTGAGTATCTCTCTTGCTTCCATTTCTTCATTTACAACTATTTCTTACCCTAAAACGTTTTTGTTTAGATATACATACCTTTCATAGATGTTGGTGAGCGCTGAGCTTTTATTATAATTTCAAACTATTTTATGCCTTTGATCAACCAGTTCAATTTCCTCCGATTGCAATATAATTGTGAAGGACTTTTAGAGAAATGTAAAATTGTAAGTCAACTTTTTGTCAGATGCTTCATCCCAATGTAAATGTTCAGATTGCTATTTTGTAAGATGGAACCATGCACTTTCTCAATATCCAGAAAGCAATGCACTTTTTTTTAATGCTATCACCAACCCATTGTGTTTATTGAAAAGCTCTTACCATGGCAGTTATGTTAGGATTTGATTGTCTACTTCATTTGTAAATGTCACACATATGCAGCATTTCATTTAGCAGTTAAAAGGAGGTGACTGTCATGCAGGCGGATATATGTTCTACTGTAGAGAAGGTATTTGGCGAAAACCTGAATGCAAAGTCTGCCTGATGAAAGGTTACCGTCTTTCCAGGACATTATTTATTCTTGACAAAACTTTATGGAAAGACACTCTCAATAATAAATTGTCAACAAAACTACAAATAAAAGAATGAGTATTCTCTGTTTAGTTTTGTGATAACTCTCATAGATACAAAGCCCTAAACTGTGGCTTGGTATACAATGTCAGAAAAAAAGACTGAGGGAAAAAAATTAGCAGTGTGATCAAATTGGATGCACAGGGCTGCAGGGAATATTTAACCATAGTTTTGAGTAGAATTGCAATCCCCATTTTACTTGCTAACATTGTTCAGATATGAATCTATTGCCCTTGGGGCCCATTTTAACAGGAGATGTACTCTAATTCTACATGATTTTTTTCATGCACAGCAAAGCGTATGGAGTGCCCTCACAGCACAGACACATCCACCAAATTCCAGCTACAGAATAACAACGAGCAGTACAAACAAACTCTGATGTGTGGGTTGGCGAACAGTTGGTCAAATAATACTGGCTGCATGTTTGTAATGTTTTATTTCAATGTGTAGTAATAACATACATTCTAGTTTCCATTAAAGATTCTGGACATGCTTCCTAGTTTTTTTTTCTCTTTCTCACCTTTGACATGTATGTGTAATCACAAAAGAAATAAACATCTTAGTATGGACCTCCCATTTGCAATTTTCTCAGGCTGATATTATCAAAACAAAGGGGAAACAATGTTAAGCATAGCACTTGACACCCTCACTGAAAAGAATTCTGTCTCCAGCTTACAGTGAAAGAACAAACTTGATGACAGTTTCAGAAATAACCTTAACATCACACAACAGAATTGTTTTTTATAATTGGAAAAGTGTATCCTTTTGCTATGTTCAGATGAAAAGTAGAATTGCTCAGACAGACATGTGGAATATTAAAGTTGTAGCACATCAAATCTTTCATTTCTTGAAAAAAGAGTTATGAACCTTAGCATTGGCATGTGTGAGAATTGCAAAATATGGATATGGGGAGAGGTGGCAAGGTTTCTTCTTGTCAAGGATGTTTCCAGTGAGATATAGAACTAGGAGGAAGTTAAATGGAAAATGTCTGGTGCACAAGGAAAAATCACTTGTGCTGGGAAGGGCTTTTTACTGCACAAATTTATTTATAATTCTATTCGTTTTAAAATAGTGATGGAAAAGGATAGACCAGATCTAAAAGTTGAAGTTCTAAATTGGAGAAAGGCCAATTTTGATGGTATTAGGCAAGAACTTTCGAAAGCTGATTGGAGGCAGATGTTCACAAGTAAAGGGACGGCTGGAAAATGGGAAGCCTTCAGAAATGAGATAATAAGAATCCAGAGAAAGTATATTCCTGTCAGGGTGAAAGGGAAGGCTGGTAGGTATAGGGAATGCTGGATGACTAAATAAATTGAGGGTTTGGTTAAGAAAAAGAAGGAAGCATATGTCAGGTATTATCAGGACAGACCGAGTGAATCCTTAGAAGAGTAGAAAGGAAGTAGGAGTATATTTAAGAGGGAAATCAGGAGGGCAAAAAGGGGACATGAGATAGCATTAGCAAATGGAATTAAGGAGAATCCAAGGGGTTTTTACAAATATATTAAGGACAAAGGGTAACTAGGGACAGAATAGGGCCCCTCTAAGATCAGCAAGGCGGCCTTTGTGTGGAGCCACAGAAAATGGGGGAAATACTAAATTAATATTTTGCATCAGTATTTACTGTGGGAAAGGATATGGAAAATATAGACTGTAGGGAAATAGATGGTGACATCTTGCAAAATGTCCAGATTACAGAGGAGGAAGTGCTGGATGTCTTGAAATGGTTAAAGGTGGATAAATCCTCAGGACCTAATGAGGTGTACTCTAGAACTCTGTGGGAAGCTAAAGCAGTGATTACTGAGCCTCTTTCTGAGATATTTGTATCATCGACAGTCACAGGTGAGGTGCCGGAAGATTGGAGGTTGGCAAACGTGGTGCCACTGTTTAAGAAGGGCGGTAAGGACAAGCCAGGGAACTATAAACCGGTGAGCCTGACCTCAGTGGTGGGCAAGTTGTTGGAGGGAATCCTGACGGACAGGCTGTACATGTATTTGGAAAGGCAAGGACTGATTCAGGATAGTAAACATGGCTTTGTGCATGGACAATCATGTCTCACAAACTTGAAAAAGTAACAAAGAAGATTGATGAGGGCAGAGCAGTAAATGTGATCTATATGGACTTCAGTAAGGCGTTCGGCAAGGTTCCCCATGGGAGACTGATTAGCAAGGTTAGATCTCACGGAATACAGGGAGAACTAGCCATTTGGATACAGAACTGGCTCAAAGGTAGAAGACAGAGGGTGGAGGTGGAGGGTTGTTTTTCAGACTGGAGGCCTGTGACCAGTGGAGTGCCACAAGGATCAGTGCTGGGCCCTCTACTTGTTGTCATTTACATAAATGATTTGGATGCGAGCATAAGAGGTACAGTCAGTAGGTTTGCAGATGACACCAAAATTGGAGGTGTAGTGGACAGTGAAGTGGGTTACCTCAGATTACAACAGGATCTTGATGAGATGGGCCAATGGGCTGAGAAGTGGCAGATGGAGTTTAATTCAGATAAATGCGAGGTGATGCATTTTGGGAAAGCAAATCTTAGCAGGACTTATACACTTAATGGTAAGGTCCTAGGGAGTGTTGCTGAACAAAGAGACCTTGGAGTGCAGGTTCATAGCTCGTTGAAAGTGGAGTCGCAGGTAGATAGGATAGTGAAGAAGGCGTTTGGTATGCTTTCCTTTATTGGTCAGAGTATTGAGTATAGGAGTTAGGAGGTCATGTTGCAGCTGTACAGGACATTGGTTAGTTCACTGTTGGAATATTGCATGCAATTCTGGTCTCCTTCCTATCGGAAAGATGTTGTGAAACTTGAAAGGGTTCAGAAAAGATTTACAAGAATGTTGCCAGGGTTGGAGAATCTGAGCTACAGGGAAAGGATGAACAGGCTGGGGCTGTTTTCCCTGGAGCATCGGAGGTTGAAGGGTGACCTTATAGAGGTTTACAAAATTGTGAGGGGCATGGATAGGATAAATAGACAAAGTCTTTTCCCTGGGTTCGGGGAGTCCAGAACTAGAAAGCATAGGTTTAGGGTGAGAGGGGAAAGATATAAAAGAGACCTAAGGGGCAACATTTTCACGCAGAGGGTGGTACATGTATGGAATGAGCTGCCAGAGGATGTGGTAGAGGCTGGTACAATTGTAACATTTAAGAGACATTTGGATGGGTATGTGAATAGGAAGGGTTTGGAGGGATATGGGCCAGGTGCTAGCAGGTGGGACCAGATTGGGTTGGGATATCTGGTTGGCATGGACGGGTTGGGCCGAAGGGTCTGTTTCCATGCTGTACATCTCTATGACTCTATGACTCTATTTATAATCAGATATTTAATGTTGAAAAATAAATTCCTAATTTTAAAGTTCGACGTTTGGAGAATGTTATTCATCAGCTGTGGCACTGCTTTTAATACATTATGCGGAAAACAATGTATTACACGATCAAACTTTCTAACATTATACTCATCACTCTAACTGGCAATATTTGTGAATTTCTGCAAGGTATTTAGCTGGACTCTCTATGGGAATTGCTAAAGAAGTGGCTCAAATGAGTGACGAAATATGCCATTTTGTGTTTGTGTTGTTTGTATGTATTCAGAAGAAATAAAATTAGATTTGCATTCATATGACATGTTTCATGAGTATTGGACTCTCTCAGTGTTTCATAGTTTTAAGTCTAATCAGTGTCATATCATAGGAACTGCAACAACCAACAAGTACATTGCAAACTGCCACAAACATCAATGTGATAATGACCAGTAATGTGTGCTTTTGTGATGATGATTGAGGATAAAATATTAGTCAGGATACTGGGGTTAACCCGCCTGGTTTTTTTCCAAAATATTGCTATGCACCTGAGCAGATCAATCAGGCATCGGCTTAAATTTCTAATCTAAGAGGTGACACTTCTGACACTTCTGTACTCACTCAGCACTGCACTGGAAAGTCAGCTTTGACTTTTGTGCTCAAGTCCTGGAGTTAGACTTAAATCCAGAACGTGACTCAGAGAAGAGGAAATGAGCCATGGCTGATATAGAAACCACAGCTGATGGCTGTGCATCTATGTGTTTGTGTACGCATATTGTGCTTGTGCATACACTATATATAAAAAGAAAGAAAGAGTTGCAATCATATGGTGCCTTTCATAACCACCGGATGTCACAAAGCATTTTACAGCCAACTGAAGGAAAATCACTGTTATAAAGTAGGAATGTAGGTGGCAAGAATTAGAAGAGACATACAAGGGCTAGGTATATATTTGAAAGGAGAAAGTGAGGTCTGCAGATGCTGGAGATCAGAGCTGAAAATGTGTTGCTGGAAAAGCGCAGCCCTGAAGAAGGGCTTATGCCCGAAACGTTGATTCTCCTGTTCCCTGGATGCTGCCTGACCTGCTGCGCTTTTCCAGCAACACATTTTCAGCTCTATATATTTGAATCCCAATTTTAAACTCCTGGTTCGTGTTAGTTTGGAGAGCCTAAATTTGAGACCACATGAGCTAACAATTGATTTGTGAGCTTTTGATTTAGTCTCTTAGACCAGTTCAATCTGAATGAAATCAAACTTAATTTGTATCTGAATACTCTTATATGCTTTACACATGGTTTTGTGAGAAATTGCTTTAAAAAATGAAATATTTGCAACTGAAACTTTGTGGGATACTCAGTGTACTTTATAAACATAGAAATCACATAGAAATCAGAGTGTCAATCATAAATAGAACACCTTATGTTATGACGTTTTGCTTCACTGATCTGCTTCCTAGCATGTCAGATGCCATTGTGATTGCCTGATATTATTTTGCTTGATCTGAATTATAATGCATTATTCTATATTACTTTACCATCCTTTGATGCTGTGGCATTACTTCTGAATAATCGTTACATTGCCCATGCAATGGAATGGTTTTAAAATAGAGCTGAAAATGAGTGACACTCTAAGAACTATCACAGTGGATTGGTATGTGGTGTCAATATTTATGTTGTTGGAAGAGCAGTGTTTGTAGTGTTTGGGAGATTCAAGTCTCTTCCATTTCACATAGTTATGTGAGACTATTGATGAGGCCTTCCCTCTTGTAAAATTGCTTCAATTTTCATAAATAATGGACTCGGTTTTACCAGCTATCTAGGTTGGGCTGGGAGGCAGGGTGCTTACCCATAAAATAACAAGGGAAGGTTCATCTTCACACTGTCATGGTATTTTACCAGCTAAAGTTGGGCCCTTGGCCCTAAAGAGGAGCCACCCAGTAAACCATGGTAGTATCCATGTATGCCCTCCAGGTCTTGGTAGAGGGACTTCCTAATCAAATAAATGAGCACCACTCCCTCCCTCCATCCCCCAACATCACCCAGTCTGCCTATGGCCAGGGTCAACATTGGGCTATAAAATTCCATCCAATATTTCATTTGCATTAATATGTTTTTATACAAAATACACCTTATAAAGTATTGCAAAATTGCTTGACATTGATAGTTCAGCTCAATGAAACTAAATGGACATTGATCCAGTGACAGACACAAATTTCTATCATGAACCTATTGTCTTAAATTTAAAATTCAAACATACCACAGTCAACAGGCAACTTTATGCCTATTTCACTGCCATCTTTAACATTGCCAGTAAGTGGCTATTATTTATGATTTATCTATTGGGGTTCGGTGAGAACTTTCTCCTGATAGATATATCCAGTTTCCTTTCCTAACTTTCTGGGTTTCCTCAAGACAATGTGACAAGACATCTTATTACAGTTTTCAAATTGTCTGGCAAACACTCTAGTCTTCTCTCCTGCTGTGCTTCAGAACTTCAATAATACAGAATCATGCATTTGCACTGCAGTGCTTCAAAACATCAAAGAAAATATTCAGCTTCGTAACTGCTTAGTCAAATTGAGAAGTGTTCTTTGGCCTGAATCTGTACACATCGAAAATGATGTTTGCAATCTGTGCATATCAGAACTCTTCTCGTAAACAAATTCTGGTTGTCACAATGCTTTCTGTAAAATAATCCCCTTTCACAAGCATACATAGTCATAAATGGGTAATTGGCATCAGAACTATTACCTTTCAAACACCTTGTAAGGGAACTTACTCTTGAGGTGATTTTTAATTGCCACCATTGGTAAAAAAGACATCCTGCAATGGAAAACTGGAATTAGGGTAAGGTGGATGTAAAGGGAGGTATGGGAAAGGGTGGGTGGTCCACTTCAGTTGCACTTGGATTCCAAAGGCACAATTTTCAGCTAGACCTATTGCTCAAAGTGCATTCTCCCATAGCTGGTAGGACGGTACTTAAATTTCTGAACTACAGTTCTACAATAGAGGCAGCAAATTCTGTAATTCTCAGGGACAAATTTTCTAATAATTCATCTGCATTATCTTAGTGAATGTGAAAGAGCTATTTTGTGACTAACCACTATGCAGTACATCGGTATTGCAATAAGATTTCCTCTGTGTGCTAGATGTAGCCCATTTATAATGAGTCAGTTTTAAGTTTTGCTACAAAAAGTGCACAGGTATTCTGCCTTCATTGTTTCAGTACATTATTCACAAATTATAATTTTGTTTTTCTCAATTGACTATCTAATCAACGGAAAGAACTCATTTTTGTAAAACTACCATCGACCAGTAGTGTTCAGAATTGAAAATCGTTCCTTCTCTGATTTCAATCTGTTATGCTTTGGTTAAAAAAAGTATTACACCTTCCAAATCCACAACTTCCATCACCTGCATTACAAGATTGTTTGTTCAGCAACACTCCTCAGCAACACTTACCATTAACTGTCTAAGTCCTACCCTGATTTGCCTTTCCAAAATGCAGAACCTCACATTTATCTAAATTATACTCCATCTGCCACTCCTTGGCCCATTGGCCCATCTGATCTGATCTGAGCTGAATGTTCGGCAGGCCATCACCTTTCTTGAATTGCTCCATATTATTGTGGGATGTTTTCTCCTTGGAATCAGAGGGATGCAGTTATTAAAGGAAATGAAAATCGATGGAGCAGCTGTTACTTTTGGTGCAGGTGAGGAGGTGCCCTGAGCCAAGTGATCAGACAGTACAGAAAACACACAAGGTTAGTGCTGTCAGGGGCTTGAGTGGGAGCACAAAGTGAGGTCTGATGTTGTAGGAATTATTGAGAGTGGCACAGCATGAGCTTTGGTGAGAAATGGGTGCAGTAGCAGAGATAGAGTGAGTGTGAGGTATTGAAGAAAGACAGCGGTACATAGGCTGGTAGAGTGGAGACTGGCCTTCTTCCTACACAGCAATATTCTGGCATAGTTGCACATTCTTCTCGATGGTGATATTGTTTTTACCCAGATGACAATTTCAGACCATGGTCTAGTGACTTGACCTGCATTTCTAGTCCTCGGGAAAGAGGAAGCTCCACATTTGGACTACTCTAGGACCTCCAGTTCCCTGACCACATAGCTGGTGCCAGTTTTCTCAGTCTGCTATGTGTGGGCATGTGTCAGGAATCTTGCAGGGCAGCTCTGGACTGACAGTGCTTGTTAAAGTGTACAGTGGGCTTAAAAGTGACGTTGGCATGAGGGAAACCAGTAGATGCCAGAATATCCTCTGAGTGACATGCTGCACTGGGAACAGTGTGTGTTAAGCTGGAGCCAGCATGAGTCATGAAGCAGGCAAGCTTATTCATATGGTGAGTTTGGTAAGGTATGATGAAAGAACCCACTAGCCCACACAGTGAGGAATTCTGCAAAAAACTCAACTCAACTTGTGAAATAAAAGTAAGATTCCACCCTAAATTTCTGCAGATCAGTTCCAAAGTATTCGTAATTGAAGAACCTTTCACACTGATTCTGCAAGTGTTAAATCAATTCACCAATAGGCTATAAGTGCATTGCATCATGTGACATCAATCTCTCCAGACCAGAGCTCCAGACTTGATTGTTGAACTGTGCTGAAGTAGTCAATCTCATTCAGATTGCAGCAGGACATAAGGCTAGATTTTATTTTCCCTTGTCAATGGATTTGAGATGGTCATTAAATTCAGTAGATTGTCTGCCCACTGTCTCTCACCACAATTAAACCAATAGCAGCAATGATAGTGGATAACTGAAGTAACTTCACTGAGGCTGGTTTCCTGTCACCAAGTCACCTTTTATTATATGTGGAAAGCTCTTAACACTGGTTTAGCTCCCTCAGAGCCAGAGTGTCAGAATAAATGACATTCCTCTTTTTTATCTGTCAGCCAGTGTTCCCTGATTAAACCAGATTATCAGCCGCAGTCAGGGAAGTCATATTGTATGATGTTCATCTGGTTTGCCTCATTACAATTACTACAGTAACCTGCATTGAAATGGGCCAACTTCCACTTTTAAGAGAACAGTTAATGCGTTTCAAGGAACTCACCACCTTCACCACCCCATTATTGGAATTTATCATAGAAGCACATGCCAAGTGTTCAACCTGTTAGGCATGTCTCTGACTGTCTCTAATTGGTTGGCATCTCTCTGAGGCAAAACATCCTATCAAACCTGTGAATTCTACTACGTAGAAGGAGAAAGGCATGCAGACCCTTGGAAGCAACCTTTTATGCAAATCCTCCTCCATGCCATGCTAACTTGGAATTAAATCACTATTCCTTCACTATTACTGGATCAAAATCCTAGAGCTCCCTTCTACACTGCATTATGGGCATACCTGTGCCCCTGAACTGCACCAGTTTGAAAAGGCAGCCCTCTAGTACATTCTCTGGGACAATTAGCAATGTTCAATGCTGACCTAGCCAATGACGCCCACGTGCTCTGATTGAATAAAAAAAAATCAGGCTTCCTGACCCAGGGATAATCCCATCCCTACTGTTCCGATTATTTTTCTTAGGGAAATCTGAAGCTTTGCATAACTTGGTTTACAGTTACAAGGTTCCTGTACACATGGTTGTCCACCCATGTGTTGCACATGCAAAATAACTGATTTAAGCAAAGACCTTGTCAACATTTAAGAATACATTGTAAGGTTAATAAAAGAAAGAGAATGAGGGGACTGCCCTAGTTACGTGGGCTATTGACTACTGTGTGTGTGGAAAATTAGACATCAAGATAAATTGTTTTACTATTGTGATTCTTATGCAACTCTGTGTAATTTGATCAGTACAATTGTCTGATTTGTAGATTATAAACAAATAAGGAGACAAATCAGATAGCCCAAGATTCCCATTTCTGATGACTGACCACTCACTCTTGTTGGAAAATCTATGTGTGACCTCAGCTAAACATGTGATCGAGCCACGCTCTCATTTCTCTTCCACTGCCAAATAGCTTGCTGACAGTCACTGTCCAGGCCCACACATGAAGAATGACCACTTGGGAAAGATGCTGGTAGGTTGCCATCATCTGTGGAAGCATATCCCAGCATGTGTTACAGCTTCAGGGAAATAAAGAGGGAAATTGTGCAGTTTGGAATACTGTAGCCCTTTACATTATGTTTGGTGATTACAGCTTTCACCTGCATTAAACATTCACTTAACAGTAATAATTTTGAGTCAAATGTTTTGTGATGCTTTTTCTCTATTAAAAGTGGCAAAAGAAACCAATATTAATGAATCAATAATTTAAAAATATAGTTTTATTACACAAATATGATTCATGTCAGTAAATAATAGTAGTGTGAATGGACTTCAATTTAGATAACCTTGACCCATATGGAAATATAATGCTAAAGGAATGGCATTGAAACCCCAGAGGATTAGTAATATTTGTAGAGTAAACTGAAAAAGTTTAACTTTGTCAGATTTAGTTGCTGAACAGAGATCATTCTTACATTGGGGGTTAAAGGAATGAAAGCAAAATTAACAACGACTAAAAGAACAATTTAGCATAAAACTTCTAAAAGTTGTGTAATAGGGACATAGGATAATCTTTATAGTTTGAACGTGATGTTTATCTGTAGAATTATATTAAAAAATATTTAAGAGTTTTGTCAGTGGTTGGAAGTGAGTCAGTTCAGGTCCATCTGTTTCATGTTCTTAGATAGAGGGAGAGGTCAAATTGCCTTTGTTTTAAATGAGCTGGTCACTACTTCAGACGTAACCTGATAAGATGAAACTACCTTAATGAAATTGGTATTTCAATGACATTGTGGGTTGTGTGGCACCCCTGTGGTACATGGTCATGTGTTGTAACTAGAGAGGATTTTACAAATAAATGCACAGTAGAGCATGACTTTGTGCATGACCTTCATACCCTAGTGCTCTTATAGCGGCCACCTGGGTAATGTGATGGCTAAATTTGCCACCCCCTACTCTTTCACAAATTACAGAACTGCTCAGAGGCCACACAGTTCAGCAAGCACCACTCTCCACAGATGGTGAACTCATTACTCCAGGCTTCCTAAATGTCCTAACAAAACTAGATTTGAAATAGGATTAAACACATAACGTTAATCTCATGAGATAAAAAATAGAAACAAAAGATTAAAGGTGGTAAGAGCTGAATGTAAGGAACGCAATTTTAATTATTTGATTAGCACATTTTTAGAATTATAGTCATGGCTAAATTGAAACAAAAAGCTGTTGTTTAATTTTTTGGGAACTATTCTCGCTGTGTACTTACCCTGGACTCAAGATTAAAATTATACAATAGCTTCATGTTCTGAATCAGTATCTAGATTATTACCCTATAACGGCTATAACTAATGTGTACTTGTGTTATTTCTTAAATAAGCTTGGCAGTTTAATTGTATATTATCTATGCTTTCAAATTAAATATGTGACATCTAATTTGTAATAATCTTTTAAAGAAATTCTATTCATTTATTATCGATTACTTGTAAGTTGCAAAATGTGGTGTGGCTAGTATTTTGAACATGTTATTTATTAACTCGTTATAAATAGTCACTTGGTAGTGTGAACTTGAGTATTGCTCAAAAAAATGTACATTTTGTCAAAGTTCTTCACTTTATGCTCAGGACGATTTTGAAAATGTTATCCAATTGTGGAATCACAACAATTGTTAGACATTGTTGAGTTTTATTTTGAACATGGAAAACATTATGCTGACAATCAATTCAAGATTGTCAGTTGCCACTAGCATTGGTTTGCACTTGCATGTATTGGAAACTACATATATTAATACACAGGACCCTGTTCTTTGCTGACATAAGGAATATGTAGATTCCTGAAGAAGGGCTTATGCCCAAAACGTCGATTCTCCTGTTCCCTGGATGCTGCCTGACCTGCTGCACTTTTCCAGCAACACATTTTCAGATAAGGAATATGTACACAGACTGCTCCTCTTTCAACATAATAAAATAACAGACCATCCTCTGGTTCATTCTTCATGGCAATACCTTGACCAAAGACAGTCAGCTTTCCTGATTTAAAATTTAAACAAAGCTTGGCAATTAGTTTTCAGTCATCACCAAATTGATGCATTCTCCATTATAATGCTTCCAACCATTCAGGATCCACTTGCTAACTACTTAGCAATCTCCTCTCATTTGGTATAAACATAATGTTTTCTTTACATTGGTATTCTTATGAATTATTCTATGAACAGTTTATGCAAACCTGGTCTTGTGCATAGTCTATTTCATAAATTTATTGCTAAATGGAATCTTTAAATTATTAGAGAAAATTCTGATTAATATTACTATTTTCATATATTTTAAATCAAAACCTATCACTTTAATCATTTATAAATCAATTCTTGCTTTAAAGACCATACTTTACAATGGAGGGTAATAATTGCATGGATGTAGGAATACCTATACCATCCATCAGAAAATAAGGTTGAAAAATGTCACTTACATCCTGAGAATTAACTTTAAGAATAATAAGCAATTTCTAAATTCTAAAGACATTGCAAATAAAATTCAGTTATTTGACTATTGTTGGGACTTTATCGATGTATTATCAGCAGTGTTGTGCCAATCAGTGTAAAGATGGATAAGGATCTACCACATTGGATGGTATAGTGGTATACTGCTTTTGGTAAACATGGTGAACTTTACTGCCTGGTTTTGGCCCACAGTTTACAAAAATTGTCCTAGTTTCAGCTGAAATATATTCTTTTAGCAGGATGGTAATATTTTAGTGTGTTGTTATAACATGAATTGGAGCTTCTGTGATGGTGACCTGTAAGATTTGCAGTGTTCCTGCATTATCTGTCCTAGGTCTTGTACTCTCTTCTCATAGGAGTACATGCTATTTTATCTCAGTAGATTGAAGGTTGATCAAATTCATCTTGCTGAAAGGTTTGTAAACATTCTGCTGACATAATTATTCATTTCATATTAATTTATAACAGAGGGTAATCATAAAATGACATACTGCGTGGAACTTTGGACATTTCTTAATAATTGCCCCTCTTTAAAATGGTCTGCATTTTTTGCCTACTTAATACTACAGAAAAAAAAATGAACCATATAAAAAGAAAGCTAGCATCAAATGAATATAACGGCATTCGGAAATGAAATAACTCGAATCATATGTTTAAGTAAAAGTAATTTTCTGGTTCAAATCTTCACACAATCTAATTATATTTAATTGTGCTGACCTGTTCTTATTTTTTATTATCAAAATGCTAGCAGCTTAATTAGAAGCAGATCATTAAATTATCAAAGGTTCATGGAAACAAAGAAAACTGACTTGGTTAGAAAATTGGCATGTAGAAAAAAACTCATTGTTCAAACATATAACCTAAGCTTAAAATCTTTATTGTCTGGTTCAAGTGAATCGGCTTGCAAAGAGGTTGAGGTTTTTCAGCAAGAGCCTGGTCTCTAACACCCAGTTGTCTTGATCACCTCATCAATCACAGCTCATCATCAAGCCCAGCATAAGGAGGACAACCACAGGATGGGCAATTGTCTTGGAAATGTAAAATAAACTGTTTTTCTACATATGCTAATTTTTGTTTATTGACCACTTACTGAGTAACGGTGTAATTAGTGTCATTAACGAAACATAAGCAGCTCAGTGCTTGTCAATACCTGACCTTTACAATAATCAGCACGTTCAGTGTAACATGCTGTTAAACAAGCTGTTGGACTTGCTGTCTTTTTTCTAAAGTACATAGAGCTGCTTCAGGGAGACTAAGAAAAAAAAATCTGAACGAGCTGTCTGTCCAGCTCCTGCCATCTTTCATTGCGTGGACTCTGCCATTTAATTGTCAAACCTTTGGTTATAGAAGTCTTAAAAATAAAAAGTTTTCATGGTTTATTAGAAAGGAAGGCTAGGGACATGGAAAATCTTTAATCAGCTGATCATGTGGATAAATAAGCGGGAATAGCCATCAAACCGTACAGATGTTATCAAACAGTGATTGCCTAAAGCTATACCTGCCAACAGAGACAAAATTGCAGATGTTAAATACATTATCATGAAACTACATCTCTAGAAATTTTAAAAATAAATGTCCTTACATAATCTAATTGTTACAATGCTTACATATGGAGAAAGGGAATATTAGTTCCAACCTTGTCATTGCTTCAAACTTGAACTTTTTCAATTTTAAGTTTGTTGAAGGTCATTGCTCAAGGCAACATAAAATCCCACGTAAACTATTTGTCCTTGCCACCTGGAGACGTCTGTATATTGATGGACAGTTTCAAATATTAACTGCAATTCAAGAAAGTATCTCTGTCCTCTGCAGGCCTAATAATACCATTGAGCCAGGTCAATTCCCTAATGCCCTTGTCTGCTTTGAGCTGCTCTCTGCTGCCCTCTGCTAATCCCTATTGGTCCCCTTGCATTGCCTCCTCTTTGATTCTGCAAGACTTTGGGCCCTTCAAGTCCCTTACCTCAAATGACTAGGCCTGCACTGCATTACATGCCCTTAAGGTGACTGATGTAAACAAGCACATGGAAACCCTAGGTTTTCAGAAAGGGTGATGGCTTTACAGGGCAAAAATACATCAATCACATTGTTCAGCTGTCTCAATTAACCCTTAGTTAATCTTGGACCTCCTGGAGAATCTGAAAGGCATCTGAGGGAATAGGAGATGCTATCTGCCACAAAGATTACTATTCTCCATGTGGATCAAAGACAATTCCACATTTTACCCTGGTGATTAGCTGTAATTAAATAAAGTAAGTCTGTTTAAACTTCATTAGCAGCCAGGCGTTTGTTGCAGTAGAGTGGGCTCAAATCAACCATTCTTAATTAAAAGATAATCCATCAGATTGACTAAAATCTGTTTCCAAAATATACGATTTTCCCCCTGAAAGGTTTTTACTTCAAACACAAGAGTGAATCCTCTGATTCTGAGAATTCGGGCATGTTAAGAATATCTTCTCTGTGTTTCATTTGCTGTTGAGTGTTGAATACAGCTGATAACATCAATTTTGCACGCTATTATCTAAAATGGGTGAAAACTACACTTCAGCAAAGTCTGACATAAATCTTTGAGAGAGAGGCCACTGAATATGCATGAGCTGAAACAGATATGACACTGTGAGCACATTAATATTCCTGTCACTAGGGTTTAAAACTTTCCTGGATGGCGAGTAGAGGAAAGCAATAGTTTTTGTAATATGGTACACAAAGCAATTACACAATTATGCAATTAAATTTTCAAACACAGCTTAACTGTCTAATCTTTTATTTAATGCTCGTAGGTCAATGTGATGCTTTGTTTGCACATGTAGGAACGTCTGTTGACCTTGAGAGCTATGAGTAAGGATTGCTCACAGAGACTGTGGCCATTACAGTGAAGCTTTTGCTTTTGGCTGTGGAGTCATTCATCATTTCTGTGCATTCCTTTGTCCCTGACAGATCTGGTCTGAGCCCTGACATCGGACACCCAATAACCTCAGAGCAGACATGGCTGAGGGCCCAAAGAATTCCTTCTTTGCAAACATGCATGAAGATAGCACCAAGATAAAGGCATCTCAAGCACAAGATGATGACAAGCCAGCTCTTTCACTCTATTGTAAGAAAGGATATCTCACTTTGAAACATTTTATGCTTTACCAATAAAAACCTGACAGAAATGAAGTCAATGCATTAAAAACCAACCTCAAAAAAATCGATGCTACAATTTGACTTTTAACTCTTTAGGTACTCTATTGAATTTCCTGTTAACTAATTACATAAAATTTTTGAATGCACAGTGATCTCAACACTAATATGTAACAACCATATCTAATAAAGTCCTCCTGGCCTGTTATCAAAATCTATCCGATGTCTCTTTGAAAATACACAATCCCAGTTGACTTAATGGAAAACACTAAAATCATATAAATTTCAACTCCTACATGACTGCCAATGCTTTATTGTTGCAGCCTTTTGAACCAGCCCATGAGCATTTACTACAATAATCCCTCATGGTATTTGTATTGTGTTTGCAGTAGGAGACAGTATTGGAAACAAGTGTGCCACTTTTGAGAATGGTAACAGATTAGGAGTTCAGTTTGACAACTTGTTGGATGAGAGAAACAAAAATCTTTGTACTGAATTTGTAGATCATACCATTTACTACAAACTATACAAATTGCTGTGCTGTTTGCATTATGGAGAGTGTGACAATGCTCATTCTGTAGTATGCACACTATTGAAGCTATGACTATATCATACAGGTTCTTTTACAGACTAGCACAAGTGCAGCACGTTTTGTTGATTACACCACACAGTAAACAGAAAACACTGGAGTGATTGATTGCATTTAGTTTTCAACTCACAAGGAAGACATCATAATGGCTCTTGTGTGAGCAATAACCTTTTTGTACAATTGGAATGAAATAAATGAAGCACATTAAAACCAAACACTTTTAAAGAAAATCAAATGAAAATAGGGAACCCAACATTAAAATTTAAGCATATAATAATTGAAACATTAAAAAAAGAAATTCCCTTGCGCACTGAGTAAAGAAAGGGCTAAACATGTATATGAACCTGTGTTCTCAGGAACTGTTTATAAAGTATGTGAGAGTACATTATTTTTTCTATGCTATCACAATATCCTTCACAGCTTTGTATTTGAAAATGTGTTATGGGTTTGAAGCTACAAATGACTGAAAATTCCATCACAGGAAATTAGGAAGATGAACCCTTCCTCCTTCACACGTACGATTAATCCTCCAGTTGTTGGTGAGTTTGCTCATTAATGGTGCTATTTCCTCTTTTTCCAAGTGTAGATTTTTGGCTGGGCGTGAAAGCAACTTTCAAAAGCCCCTTTCTGCTCATGATCCCAAATTTTGAACTTCACTCATTACCTTTGACAGAGTGATTAAATAAAGAGGTGACATTAGAGGTATTAGCTCACGCACTACAGATGGAATCAGTAGAGCCAACAGTGAGAGTGGAATGGTTGGGCTGGTGGCATTTTGGATGCCAGCTGTAGGCCTGGCGAGATATCCAATCCATTGCTTTCTGTGAAGGTTCACTGTATTTTGACAGGCTAATAGGTTAATGGACACTGGTCTCGCAAGTCCTGCCCTCTGAAAGCTGCCCACCGATTAAAGCAATAGTGGGGGCAGCTCTCTGCCAATACCCTGCTTACCCCCAACTCCCCAACAACCTCATCACCCATCCTGATACTGGGCCTCTCCATCAGAAACTGAGTGCCTTTGAACAAGCCACCCTTACCCCAAGACCTTGCAAGCAGCCCCGATAGGGTTTACAGGTTGTGCTCCATGCATCCCCACCTTCTATGGGGCTAATGTTAGTGGTGCAAAAATGAAACTTTTAAGGAGGGGAGCATTATTAGTCTCTTCACAGGCCTCAAATTGGGGCCTACTTGTCAGGTTCTTTATTGTTGTTGAGATGGCAAAGTGCCAGGGTTCCCATCCACAACCCTCCCATCTGAATAAATATCCAACCACCCAACATATCACAGGAAAGGGCACAAAATTCCACCCACTGGCTTCTACCCTCACTCACACATATTCACAACTGCTTGGATGAGTAATTGACTCCCTTTCCTTTCATCACACATAAAGCAAGAAAGAGGGCTTCACTTAAAGAAGAACTGCATCTTTTCAAGACAGCATTGGCAGTGCTGTGGATGTCGTTGGAAGAGGATAGATCAGAGCAGCAGCAAATGCTGAGGCAGGGGGAAGCATCCCACCATGGCGTTGGTTATCTGATCACTGAACTATCCAGATCACTCAATTGATAATGACAGTGAAGGAATGGTAATGTGTTTCCAAGTCAGGATGGTGAGTGATTTGGAAGAGAACTTGCAGATGGCAATGTTCTCATGTATCTGCTACCCTTGTCCTTCCAGATGAAGTGGTTGTGGGTTTGAAAGAAGCTGTTAAGGATCTTTGATGAATTTCTACAGTGTATCTTGTAAATAGAATGCATTGTTGCTACTGAGCTTTGGTGATGGAGCGACTGGATGCTTGTACATATATAATGCCAATCAAGCGGACTGCTTCTGTTTTGGATGGTGTCAAGCATTTTGAGTGTTGAAATATTCCATCATACTCCTGACTTCTACCTTGTAGTAGTGGACAGGGTTCTGGGGAATCAGGAGGTGAGTTACTTGTCGCAGTATTTCTAGTTTCTGAGCTGCTCTTGTGGTCAGTGTGTTTATGTGGTGAGTTCAGTTCTGTTTCTGGTCAGTGGTAACGCCAAGAATATTAATAGTGGGAGATTTACTGATGGTAACATCATTGAAAATGAAAGGGTTGTGGTTAGATTGTCTCTGATTGGTTATAATCATTACCTGGCATTTGTATGGCACAAATGTTACTTGTCACTTGTCAGCCCAAGCGTGGATATTGTCCAGATCTTGTTGCATTTGAGCATGGATTGCTTCAGTATCTGAGGAGATGTTAGTGGTGCTGAATAGTATGTAATCATCATCACACATCCCCACTCCTGACCTTACGATGAAGGAAGGCCATTGATGAAGCAATTGAAAATCATTGGCCCTAGTACGTTACCCTGAGGATACCTGCAGAGATGTCCTGGAGCTGAGATTGCTGATCTCAAACAACCATAACCATCTTCCTATGTAATAGGTATGAATCCAACCAATGGACAGTTTGACCTCATTGCCATTGATTCCAGTTTTGCTAAGGTTCCTTGATTTAGTCAAATGCAGTCTTGATGTCAAGGGCTGTCACTCTCACCTCACCTCTGGAATTCATCTCTTTTATCCAAATTTGAACCAAGCCTATAATGAGGTCAGGAGCTGAGTGGTCCTGGCAGAACCCAAACTGGGCCTCACTGAGCATGTTGTTCTGAGCAGGTGCTGCTTGATAGCACTGTTAAGAACACTTCCGAGCATGATCAAGAATAGACTAATGGGACAGTAACTGGCTGGGCTGGATTTGTCTTGCTTTTTGTGGACAGGTCTTTTGACCCAATAACACTCAGGAATGGTGCTGTATTTCCAAGTCAGGCTGGTTAGTGGCTTGGAGCAGAGCTTTCAGATTGTGATGCTCCCATATATCTGTCACCATTTCCCTTCTTCATGGTAATGGTTATGTGTTTGGAAGGTCCTGTTCAGGATCTTTGGTAAATTTCTGCAGTGCATCTTGTAGATAGCACACACTACTGCTACTGAGCATCAGTAGTGGAGTGACTGAGTGTTTGTGGATGTGGTAACAAATAAGTGGGCTACTTTGTCCTGGATAGTTAAGCTTCTTGAGTGTTGTTGAAGCTGCACCCATCCAGGCATATGGGAGTATTCCATCACACTGCTGACTTGTGCCTTCTAGATGATGGACAGGCTTTGGGGAGTCAGGAAATTAGTTAATCATTGCAGTAATCTTGGCCTCTAACCTGCTCTTGTAGTGATAAGGTGAATCCATTCAGTTTCTGATCAATGGTAACCCCAGGATTTTAACAACACACTAGGTGATTCAGTGATGATAACACCACTGAATGCCAAGGGGTGGTGATTAGATTTTATCTTATTAGAGATGATCACATTTGTGTGGTATGAATGTCACTTGCCACCTTTTAGCAACTTCGGTAACCAGGGAGTCATGAATGGTGCTGAACATTATGCAATCATCAGTGAACATCTTACTTCTGACCTTATGCTGGAGAGAAGGCCATTAATGAAGAAGCTGAAGATGGTTGGGCCTAGGACACTACCCCGAAGAACTCCTGTGGAAATGCCCTGGAGCTGAGATGGTTAACTTCCACCAAGCATTGCCATCTCCCTATGTGCCAAGTATGACCCAACCAGTAGAGAGTAGTCCTCTTGATTCCCATTGATTCACATTTTGGGAGGGCTCCTTGATGCCACTGTCTGTCAAATGTGCCCTTGTTACCAAGGACAGTCACTCCACCTCACCAATAGAGTTCAGCTATCGAGATCTACAGCAGAAGAAAAAGTCCTTTGGCCCAGGATCAATTAATCAAAAACAACCTAACTGTTTTAATCTCATTTTCAAGCACTTAGTCCATTACCTTGTATGTCTTGGAATCATAAATGCTCATCTAAATATCTTTTAAATTAAGGTTTCGGCCTCTACCAGCCTTACAAGCAGTGAGTTCCAGACTTCCACCATCATCTGAGTGAAAACATTTTTCCTCATATGCCCTCTAAACCTCCTGCCCCTTACTTTAAATCTATGCCCTCTTGTCATTGATCCCTCCACCAAGGGGATACATTTCCTTCCAATCTACTCTGTTGATGACCCTCATAATTTTATATATCTCCATCACCTTAACCTTTAATATCCTCTGCTCCAAGAAAAATAATCCCAGTATATCCAATCTCTCTTCATAACGTGCCAGTGTGACGATGCTGCCCCTTCAACAAGGTTATGTTGTCCTCATTTGTTTTCAAGAGGGATCGTAAAGGCAGAGGTTCCAATACATCTGGAAATGTCTACTTGAAACCAATGGCAGAGGAGTTCCTGTTAGGGGGAAAGGGAAGGCTGGTTGGTATAGGGAACGCGGGATGACTAAAGAAATTGAGGGTTTGGTTAAGAAAAAGAAGGAAGCATATGTCAGGTACAGACAGGATAGATCGAGTGAATCCTTAGAAGAGTATAAAGGAAGTAGGAGTATACTTAAGAGGGAAATCAGGAGGGCAAAACAGGAACATGAGATAGCTTTGGCAAATAGAGTTAGGGAGAATCCAAAGGCTTTTTTACAAATACATTAAGGACAAACGGGTAACTAGGGAGAGAATAGGGCCCCATAAAGATCAGGGAAAAAATCTTCTAGGAGAAAGTGAGGACTGCAGATGCTGGAGATCAGAGCTGAAAATGTGTTGCTGGAAAAGCGCAGCAGGTCAGGCAGCATCCAGGGAACAGGAGAATCGACGTTTCGGGCATAAGCCCTTCTTCAGGAAGGACCTTTGCGTGGAGCCTCAGAAAATGGGGGAGATATGAAATGAGTATTTTGCATCAGTATTTACTTTGGAAAAGGTCATGGAAGATATAGAATGTAGGGAAACAGATGGTGATATCTTGAAAAATGTCCATATTACAAAGGAGAAAGTGCTGGATGTCTTGAACTGCATAAAGGTGGATAAATCCCCAGGACCTGAGTAGGTGTACCCTCGAACTCTGTGGGAGGCTAGAGAAGGGATTGCTGGGCCTGTTACTGAAATATTTGCATCATCAATAGTCACAGGTGAAGTGCCGGAAGACTAGAGGTTGGCTAACATGGTGTCACAGTTTAAGGAAGGTGGTAAGGACAAGCCAGGGAACTATAGACCAGTGAGCCTGACGTCAGTATTGAGCAAGTTGTTGGAAGGAATCCTGAGGGACAGGATGCACATTTATTTGGAAAGTCAAGGACTGATTAGGAATAGTTAACATGTCTTTGTGCGGGGAAATCATGTGTCACAAACTTGATTGAGTTTTTTTAAAGAAGTAACAAAGAAGGTTGATGAGGGCTGAGTAGTAGATGTGGTTTATATAGACTTCTGTAAGGCATTTGACAAGATTCCCCATGGGAGACTAGTTTGCAAGGTTAGATCTCACGGAATACAGGGAGAACTAGCCATTTGGCTACAGATCTGGCTCAAAGGTAGAAGACAGAGGGAGGTAGTGGAGGGTTATTTTTCAGACTGGAGGCCTGTGACCAGTGGAGTGTCACAAGGATCAGTGCTGGGTCCACTACATTTATGTCATTTGCATAAATGATTTGGATGTGAGCATAAGAGGTATAATTAGTAAGTTCGCTGATGACACCAAAATTAGCGGTATAGTGGACAGCGAAGAAGGTATCTCAGACTACAACAGGATCTTGATCAGATGGGCCAATGGGCTGAGAAGTGGCAGATGGAGTTTAATTCAGATAAATGTGAGGTGCTGCATTTTGAGAAAGCAGGACTTATGCACCTACTGGTAAGGTCCTAGGGAGTGTTGCTTAGCAAAGAGACCTTGGAGTGCAGTTCATAGCTCCTTGAAAATGGAGTTGCAGGTAGATGGGAACATGAAGAAGGTGTTTGATATGCTTTCCTTTATTGGTCAGAGCATAGAGTACAGGAGTTGGGAGATTATGTTGCGGCTGTACAGGACATTGGTTAGGCCACTGTTGGAATATTGTGTGCAATTCTGGTGTCCTTCCTGTTAGAAAGGTGTTGTGAAACTTGAAAGGGCTCAGAAAAGATTTACAAGGATGTTGCCAGGTTTGGAGGGTTTGAGCTAGAGGGAGAGTCTGAACAGGCTGGGGATGTTTCCCTGGAGCGTTGGAGGTTGATAGGTGACCTCATAGAGGTTTACAAAATCATGAGGGGCATGGATAAGATAAATAGACAAAATCTTTTCCATGGTATGGGGGAGTCCAGAACTAGCGGGCATAGGTTTAGGGTGAGAGGGGAAAGATATAAAAGAGACCTAAGGGGCAACTCTTTCACACAGAAGGTGGTACATGTATAGAATGAGCTGCCAGAGGAAGTGGTGGAGGCTGGTACAATTGTAGCATTTAAAAGGCATTTAGATGGGCATATGAATATGAAGGGCTTGGAGGGATATGGGCCGGACGCTGGCAGGTGGGACTAGATTGTATAGGGATATCTGGGCGGCATGGACGAGTTGGACCAAAGGGTGTCTTTCTGTGCTGTACGTCTCTGTGACTCTGAGACTCTGTGAGTGGCCCGCTCTCTCAGTTCAGGTTTTTCTTTCCAGGTTGATTGAGTTTAAGCAGAGAGTCAAAACTTGCTGGGGACCTAGAGAAGCAGCTACACTGAAAAGAGGTTCCATGGTGCAACAGAGATCTTGCCTGAACCTTCTCTCTGAAACCACTCCTGTCTTTAAGATCTGGTGTTTGAATTTACATTTTGCCAAGGGGTGTGCTTATGAGATGTTGCAGGAATTGGAACAGCTTCGTTAGGTTGCGACATCATGTCAGTTGGGTTATTAAATAAGTTAAGTTGTTCTAAGTTTCCTCCACAGTGATTAAATAAATTCTGTTTTGTTTAAAACTGAATAGTTTGACTAACTACAGCATCCCAGAATATCCAATTTACATCTGCCTAAAAAAAAATAAAGTTAGGGTCTGGGCTATCCTCTTAAAATGTTTTGAGGGGGGTCTGGTCTGGTCCATAACACCAGGCAGCATCCTAGTCAATCTCCTCTACACCCTTTCCAATCTCATCCCTCCTATAATGTTGAATACAGAATTGCACACAATATTCTGAGCTGCGGCCTAACCAAGGTTTCATACAGTTCCATCATAACCTCCCTGCTCTTAAACTCTGCCTCAGCTATTAATATTTGAGCTAAGGCTGTAATGAGGCCATGAGCTGATTGTTCCTGGTGCAACCTGAACTCAGCATCAATGGGCTGGTGATTCCTGAGTGGGTGCTGGTTAACTGTTGATGATACCTTCCATCACATTCCCGATCACTGGGAATAGATTATGAGATGGTCAATTGGCTGATTTGGATCTGTCCTGCCTTTTATGTACAGGACATTTGTGGGCTATTTACCATATTATTGGGTAGGTGTCAATGATGCAACCTGCACTGGCTGAGAAACTGGCACCCTACAACCTAGAATTATTGATGTTGGATTGTAAAGGGTGCCATGCTCCTAACCTGTTTGGTTAAACTGTCCGTTGAACATCCATGATCTCAACAGTTGCCTCACAACAATTTACTGCTGAGACCAGCCAAGGCTTCTACCCCTAACTCAGAAAGATAGGGGTCTTTAGAGAGCTGCCAGCCAATCGTGAGAAATTTTAGTGGTAGAGTTCAAGAAGCTGGGGTGTGGGGGTGAAGTTAAAGTGGGAGGGGTGGGAGTGACGTCAAGGGGGTGATGGTGCCTCCAATGGGTCAAAGGGACACATAAATGAGCTTCCTTTCCTTGCTCAATACCAATTCCCATAATTAAGGCTGTTTGGCTTCTTGCCTGACATGGTCATTCCCCACTAGGGGTAATGTACTAAAAACATCTAGACCAGTCACTCACTTTGTTTTAAGTCATTCAAGGAGTGTGGGCATCGCATGGTGGGCCAGCATTTGTTGCTTAACATTAATTTGTCAGAAGGCAGCGAGGAGTCAATCACGTTGTTGTGGGTCTGGGATCACATGTTGGCCAGACACAGTATGGATGACAGATTTCCTTCCGTAAAGGGTATTAATGACCTAGGTGGGTTTTTACGACAATCAGCCCTGGCTATGTGGTCATCATTAAGCTAGGTTTTTATTCCAGATGTTATTAAACTCAAATTTAATCAAATGCCAGGGTGCGATGCAAACTCCTGGCACCAGAATTGTATCCTTGAGTTCTGAAATACTAGACCAGTGACATTACCTCTGCCTTCCCTAATGAACCTGAAATGGACATTAGTTGTTCAATTAAAGGCATCAGTTAGCTGGACAGCTCGCTTGCAATGCAGATTGATGCCAACAACATGGGTTGAATTCTGACACTGGCCATAAAAGTCCTACCTTCTCAACTTTACCCCTTGCCTGAGGTGTCATAACACTCAGATTAAACTGACCACTAGTCATCTCACTGTCTCTGTCTCTCTCTCTTTCTCTCTCTCATGAGACAGCAGCCCAATGTTCTGCTGGACGATAGTGACTCTACCTGTTTAAAAGTATTATAGTAATATAACATTATATGTCTTATAGATAAAGCAATGTACTTATCTGTTCTGTTCAGTGAACTCAGAGCCCTGTCTTTCTACCTTGAAGCCTCTGCTGTCAGCAATGAGATTAAATGATTGATTTTGGTAAACAGTACATTTGTCATCTGTTTTATGCAATTATTAATGATTAATATGACAGATGTTACTTGCTGCAGCCTGCAATGACTCTGAAGAAGATAGGGCTGCTATTAGAGAAACAAAGAAAGATGTAGTGATCTGGGATTGGATTGCAACTAGTAACAAATCTCTGAGAGATCCATTGCATTAAAGTGGACGCAAACTGTTCTGAGCTGAACTATAGGAATACATTTTTGTGCCTATACACTGGACTCAGGTAGGCATCTGTGAAATCCCACTTTCTATCCTTCCTCAAAGTACTTAGAGGTCTCTGGACATTTGCCCAGTGCCCCTCCTTTATCAGCCTCAATGAATTTCAAATCAGAAAATCAAACAGGTCAATATTCCACCGTGGTTCCAGCCATATAATCTAATGAAAGTCTGGACAACTGTAGCATCAAACAGTAACGACAGCAAATTGGCAAGTAAAAAGTACAACCGAAAACATTATCAAAAGCAACTGATGTACTTTTAAATATGAATGGGAATAACACTTACACCAGCTATACTGTGATTATTGTGTAAGTGTCAAATGGAACATTGTCTTCAAATTCCACCATGACAGTCATGGAGTCATAGAGATGCACAGCACAGAAATGACCCCTCAGTACAACTCATCCACGCCAGGTAAATTAATGTAGCCCCATTTTGCAGCCCACATCCCTCTAAACCCTCTTATTCATAATACCATCCAGATGCCTTTAAAATGTTGTAACTGTACCAGCCTCCACCACATCCTCTGGCAGCTCATTCTATACATGCACTACCCTTTGTGTGAAAACGTTGCCCTTTAGGTCCCTTTTCAATCTTTCCCCTTTCACCTAAACTTATGCCCTCTAGTTCTGGACTCACCTAACCAAGGGAAAATACCTAGTCCATTTACCATATCCATGCCCCTCATGATTTTATGCACCTTTGCAAGGTCACACATCAGCCTCCGACACTCCAAGGAAAACAGTCCTAACCTGATCAGCCTATCCCTGTAGCTCAAACCCTCCATCCCTGGCAATACCCTTACAAATCTTTTCAGAACCTTTTCAAATTTCACAACATCCTTCCTGTGGGAGGGATATTGCACACAATATTTCAAAATTGGCCAAAGCAATGTCCTGTACAGCTGCAACATGACCTCCCAACTCCTATACTCAATGGTCTGACCAGTAAAGGAAAACATATTAAATGTCTTCTTCACTATTCTATCTGCCTGTGACTCCACTTTCAAGGAACTATGAACCTGCACTCCAAGGTCTCTTTGTTCAGCAACACTCACAAAGACCTCACTATTAAGTGTATAATTCCAGCCCCGATTTGCTTTTTCGGAATGCAGCAACTCACATTTATCTGAATTAAACTCCATCTGCCACTCTGCAGCCAATTCACCCATCTGATCAAGATCTTGTTATACTCAGAGGTAACTTTCTTCGCTGTCCACTACACCTCCAAGTTTGGTGTCATCTGAAAACTTACTAACTATACCTCCTATGTTCACATCCAAATCATTTATATAAATGACATAAAGTAGTAGACCCAGCACCAATCCTTGTGGCACACCACTGGTCACAGGCCTCTAGTCTGAAAAGCAACCCTCCAAATCAACCCTCTGTCTTCTTTCTTTGAGCCAGTTCTGCATCCAAGTGGCTAGTTCTCCCTGTATTCCATGAGATTGAACCTTGCTAATCTGTCTCCCATGGGGAACCTGCCTATCTTCTTTTCCACCTATCCACTCCACCCCCCCCCGACCTATCACCTTCATCTCCTTCCCCAATCCACCTATTGTACTCTATGCTACTTTCTCCCCACCCCCACCCTCCTCTCACTTATCTCTCCACCCTTCAGGCTCTCTGCCTGTATTCCTGACGAAGAGCTTTTGCCCGAAACGTCAATTTTACTGCTCCTCGGATGCTGCCTGAACTGCTGTGCTTTTCCAGCACCACTCTAATCTAGAATCTGGTTTCCAGCATCTGCAGTCATTGTTTTTACCTAGTTGATTCAAACCTTGTCAAACGCCTTACTGAAGTCCATAAAGATCATGTCCACTGCTCTGCCCTTATCAATCCTCTTCATTACTCAAAAAATTTAGTGAGACATGATTTTCCATGCACAAAGCCATGTTGACTATCTGTAATCAGTCATTGCCTTTCCAAATACATATACATACAATCTCTCAGGATTCCCTCCAACAACTTGCCCACCACCGATATCAGACTGACCGGTCTATGGTTCCCTTGCTTTTCTTTACCAGCTTTCTTAAATAGTGACACCACATTAGCCAACTCCCAGTCTTCCAGTACCTCACCTGTAACTATCTATTATCCAAATATTTCAGCAAGTGGCCTGGCGATCACTTCCCTAGCTTCCCACAGAGTCCTAGGGTACACCTGATCAGGCCATGGGGATTTATCCACCTTTGCATTTTACAACATCCAACACCTCCTCCTCTGTAATATGGACAATTTTCAAGATGTGGCAGTCATGGCATAAAAGGTTACTTATATTTTTACATTAGGATTAACTACTAAGCACGTGTAAATGGAGCTAGTTTGTACTGATATCAGTTCATCAGTGGAGCTGGGAGTCTGAAAAGTTCCAGTGTGGTCCTTTCTTACCACCCTGTATATTTCATTATGTTTAATAAAGCCTGTTAAAGTTCATGCTGATCCAACCGCAACGGTTGGTGCAATTTAAATTCAAATTCAAAAATAAATCTTGAATCTGATCCCGATACTGATGTTCATGAAACTACTGGATTGCAATTTTAAAAGGTCTCATTCACTAATATCCTTTAGAGAAAGAAATCTGCTGTGCTTGTGCGATCTGCTTACGTAGGACTTCAGACTCATAGCAATGTGGTCGACTGGTTATTTGCACTCCAAAGTTGCTGAGCAAGTCAATCATTTTTATTAAAACAATTATGGAAAATTCAGACCTAGGCCCTGGAAATAACAACTGCACAAGGCAGAAGCACCTGGGGTGATAATACTGTGGTATACATTCAGCAGGACCATCAAAAGCAAAGCAGCTTGCTTGATCATAATCTCAACCAAAGATTTTGACTTTCAGACCCTCCATCACCACTCTGTGATAGTATTGTGTACAATATACAAGATCCACTGCAGCTACTCAACAAAGTTCTTTCAATAGGACTTTTCAAAGGACAAAGTCAACAGAAGCTTGACACCCTTCCGAGTCTCACAATACCATGACCTGAAACTACTTTTTTTTAAATCTACGCTTCTTTAATATGGGGTGTGAGTGTTATTGGAAAGGGCCACATTTGTTTTCCATCCCTAGTCAGCCTGGGAACTGCATGTCTTGCAAAGTTACCTCAGTGGGCTGTTAAGAGTCAACCACGTTGCTGTGGTTCTGGAGTCACGTAAAGGTCACACCAGAAAATAATGGCAGACCTCCTTCCCTAAAGGACATCAGCAAATCAGATTGGCTTTTACAACAATTTATGAATTTCGATGGTGGATGTATTTAATTAAAATTAAATTCTACAAAATTTCCACCCCATTTCTCCATAGCATTGATCTGGACCTCTGGATTGTGGGTTGGTAACATTACTATTATGTCACCATTGCTCCACCACTTTTCATTGTTACTTGGTCAAATTCCTGCAGTTTCCTTAACAATAGCGCTGTGGGTATGTCTACATCATATAGATTGCAATGGTTTCTGAAGACAGCTCAGCATCAGCTTCTCAACTGGAATTAGGGATGGACACCAAATTCTGGCCCTGTCAGTTCACACGTTCCATGACTGAATAAAAAACAAACTGCATAAAAATGAACATGATTCCTTACAAAAGCACATTATATTAATTCACATCATCAAATTTGCCTATTCAGGTGATTGTGCTCTACATTGAAAAGAAAGCCTGGTCAAACTAACATCAGGCTTCTTTCCAAATCAGTAACAAGGCTAGTGCTAGAGCAGGAGAAAGTGAGGACTGCAGATGCTGGAAATCAGAGCTGAAAATGTATTGCTGGAAAAGCGCAGCAGGTCAGGCAGCATCCAAGGAACAGGAGAATCGACGTTTTGGGCATAAGCCCTTCTTCAGGAATGAGGGGCATAGAAGATTTTGACAACATAACTATTTCAGAGGGCAGTAAAGAGTCAACCACACCTGCCATCGATTTCAGGGCACTATAGACTGTACATATATTATATTGAGAGCACCATACCTTCATGCAGTTGACTTCATCAACAGAAAAGGGCCCTATTACATCAATGTAAAAGTCATCTGTGATTATCAGTACCAATTCTGAGAAGTCTGTGGCTGTTGGGATGCCAAGATCCTTGAGAATTCTCATGTACTTGCTTCATTTCAAGGGCTGGATGCCTTACAGTGATGGTTACTAGGAGACAAGGGACACCCTCAGCAACCATGGCTGAGATTTCATTATGCAACCCACTGATTGAGGTTAAAGCTGCCCAATCTTCCACCAGGGCCATTGTGGGGCAGATAATAGAGCTCTTGAAGGTGGAGGTCATAAGGCTCAGATCAATCAGGTAGGGGCTTTGCAGTACAGTACAGATCACGTGTACCACATGATCCATGCAGGCTGTGTGCTGCACAACTGGAGCAAGCAAAGCGAGGACGTAATGGACTCTGAATTGTTGGGAGAGCAGCAACAGTCATCCCAATAGCAACATGAGGATATTGAGCAGGAAGAACATCACCTTCAGCTTGATAGAACAGTGCAGCATAGAGTACAAGCTGGGCAGGATAGACATTCAGTTCCAATTGATGTACATTGGGTGAACCGATCATTCATTGACTTAAATTTGTTCTTGCTCGAAAGACAAGCAAATCCTTTTTATTCCCAGAAGCAAATGCAATTTTTTAATTTGTTTTTTTTCTTCAATTTTGCTTTTTCCATAAAAGTTAATGTTTTGAACTGTTTGAAGGCTTACCAGTTGGTGCTGCTCCCACATTGAACAAAGACAACGTTATGCTTTGCTAAGCATTCAGGAAAGACTAACACTCCCTTTGATAGAGTTCTAACATGGTCTGGGCAGGCCAGTCTGTGCAGATTAACTCTTGTAGCTTCAGTTATTATGATAGACAATAAGTCAGATGCTGCCATAAAATAGCAATACATTTATAAATGTGAGCTCGTATTTGCAATGAATTGTCACAAATGCAACCTATGAACCCTCAGAAACTGCTGTATTTATTTCTCTTTAACTAAATGTACTGTGTAGGAATATCTGTGGTTAGCAACAATTGACCCAAACTTTACAAATGACTCCAGCAGCAAAAATTCCAGAAAGTTCTAGCAGTGGCAACTATTCCTGCTGATGGTGAGTGTACACAATGGCGTGAGTGTTTTGGCATAGAAACATAATGCTTACATAATGAGATAAGCAGCAAAGAATTGAATGAGATCATTTGCTGGGGCTCATGGAGAGAAACACTCTCCATGAAACTGCCCAAAATTGCCTTTTGGTAAATTCAGCCCAAATGTTTTGAAGGTGGCATGAGTAGGGACACATTGAAAATCCCTCCCAATTTTTTTTAGTGTGCTTTAAAATTGGCATAGCCTTAACTGGTTGATAGTTGTTGAATAATTCCTTTTGCCTTTTGCAAAATCACTTATAACATTTGACTATGATGCAACAGTCCTTCATCAAGGATCATGTACTGAATGGTTGAGGAAGAAACTTGCTTAGCGACTTCCTTCTTTCCTCAGAAACACCCAAGTGTATGGGCCATGTACTTGACTCAACATTATTTCCTCAGGAATGCAATATAAGCTATGAGTTACCTTTCTGTTTTGATTGCCAACTAGTCTACGAGGACTCCTTTCATTGACCTTTATTGAAGCAGAAGGAAAGAGATTAATCTTTACCCAGCTAGGGTCCAGACAGAACTTAGTTGATATGGTATTCAGAGATCAAAGCTGTCATCAGGCAATTTAAGTGAGTGGGCAAACACATAGCAGATGCAGTACCATGTAGCTGAATATGAACCGATACACTTTTTTTTTATAATATATATTTATTAAGAAAAAATAGATTTTTAAATATTACAACAAATACAAAACAATGCAATTCAAAACAGTACAAAAATAGAACAAAACTAAACACAAATAATAAAAAAAAATCCCCAACCCACCTTCCTATACGAATGTATAAACATATATAGAGAAGTATAACATTAAAAAAAAACCTAAACTAGCTATTTAACTAACTAAATAAATACCTAACAACAAACAAATAAATAGTAATAACTCAGCCCAGCCAAACAAAACACTCATACATTCACAGTTCCTCCTCCCTGGATATTGGACTCATGAAACACAAAAGCCCTTGTTAGCGTGGCAGATAAATCTGTGTCCAAGTATTTCAAAAGGGTTGCCATGTCTTGTAAAAATTCTCAGTTATGTGGTGTACCATATTTGTGAGAAAATCCAGGGGAATATGCTCCACAACAATCTTCCGCCAATCCGACAGGCCTGGGGGGGTTTTCTGATATCCAACCTAGCAAGATATTCTTCCTTGCACAGAATGTAAGAATATTGAAAATTTTGCCTTATGCGAGTCTGCAGGAAATATAATGGGTAGGCCCAAAAGGAGCGAAATAGGGTCCTTCTCCGTCCCGACACCTAAAATCCTCTCCACTTGCACCCACCACAGCACTCCAATATGTTTGAAGCCTGTCACAAAACCAAAGACAATGAGTAAGAGTACCCGTGCAGACCTTGCACTTAGGACATGCTGAAGATACCCCTGGTTTAAATTTTGACAAACGGTCTGGGGCTAAGTAGACCCTGTGGAGAATCTTCAACTGTAAAACATGGGTCTTATTGCAAATTGATATCTTCCTTGCATTCTCCCAAATATCCTCCCATGCCTCTGAAGAAACTTCAACACCCAGCTCTCTTTCCCACATCTTGCAGAGTCGATTAGACTCATCTGAGGTGGCACCCCCCAATTGGTGATATAGAATACTGACAGAGAGTGTACTCTTAGCCCTTAGTACCCCTCTTTCTATGTCAGATTTGTAAGGATCAGTCAAAAGCGTGGTCCTTTTTTGAATAAAATCCCTAACTTGAAAAAAACGAAAGAGGTCTCTATTGGGTAACTCGTACTTCTGTACTAACTGATTGAAGGACATCATTACGTCTTCCTCAAATAAATCACCCATGCAAGATACACTCCTAGCTGCCCAATGTTTAAATCCTGAATCTATCATACCTGGTTGAAAACTCGGCATACCCACTAAAAATGTAAACAAAGATGTTTTGCCAATATTACCTTCCCTCTGCCGAATTGCCCTCCATGCTTTAACAGTATTGATGACTATTGGGTTATGGCAGTATTCCCTAACTGTCCTCACCTTGTCCAAAAACAGCAAACTGGTAAGGGGGCACCTTGCCTGGGAGACTTCGATATTTAGCCATATTGAAAGAGGGTCCCCACAAACCCAATCACTTACGTAGGTCAAAAGTGAGCTTAATTGGTAATTTTTAATGTCCGGAAGGTCTACGCCCCCCAATCTGTGAGGCAACTGAAGTTTGGCTAATTTAATGAGGGGCCGTTTATGGTGCCAGATAAAGGAGCTGAGCCAACTGTTCAGTCTCCTGAGTGTTTGTTTATTGAAAATCGGGGGAGCATCCATATAAGGTATAGCAAACGAAGGAGAATATTCATCTTAATAAGCGCTATCCGACCCAAACATGAGACTGGAAGTGCCTCCCATCTTTGGAGATCTTGTTTAATTTTTTCAAGTAATTGAGTCAAATTGGCTTTGAACAGCCAATCCAGAACTGGAGTAATGAATATGCCCAAATACACAAAACCCCCCTGTGACCACCTAAATGGGAATCTATAGTCACTCTCAAGAGCCAACTCTTTCGTATGCCCATAGGCATAGCCTCTGATTTAGCAAAATTAATCTTATACCCTGAAAAAGCGCCAAACACGTGAATGCATTGTATCAGGCAAGGCACTGAAACTGCTGGATTTGTCAAGAAAATTAGAACATCATCTGCATACAGCGAGATCTTATGTAATTTTGACCCCACTTCTGGAGCTGATATATTGAGATCCCCACGAATGGCCTCTGCCAAAGGTTCAATCACCAATGTAAAAAGTAATGGTGAAACGGGACAGCCCTGCCAGCTGCCCCTAGAAATATTAAAATTGCTTGATCGTACCCCGTTGGTAATGACCGCAGCGAGAGGTACACTGTAGAGAACCTTTGCCCATCTTATGAAAACTTCGCCCAGACCAAACCGGTCTAGAGTATAGAAAAGGTGCGGCCACTCAACTCGGTCAAATGCCTTCTCTGCATCTAAAGAAATCACCAGTCCCTGTATTGACTGCTGTTGGCATGCTTGAATTACGTTGAGCAGCCTCCTAACATTGGAGGATCTGTGACTCTTTATGAAGCCCGTCTGATCCTCTTTAATAATAGAAGGTAACACAGTCTCCAGCCTTAAAGTAAGAGGCTTAGAAAGGATCTTAAAGTCCACATTTAAGAGCGAGATGGGCCTGTATGAAGCACAGTCTTCCGGATCCTTCCCTTTTTTAAGGATAAGTGAAATATTGGCCTCTCTCAGAGATGGTGGGAGACAAAGATGGCTGTATGAATCATTAAACATATTCAGCATCAGGCCTGACAGTATATTTATAAATTCCTTATAGAATTCACTGGGAAGTCCATCAGGACCGGGCGCCTTTCCACTCTGAAGCTGCCTCACAGCTTCCTGCACTTCTTGCTCTGATAATGGGGCATTGAGAAAGGACTGTTGTTCGGGAGTCACACCCGGGAGCTTCAGATCTCTAAAAAAGGATTCCATTTTGGCCTGCCTCTCCTCACAATTCTCAGACTGATATAATTTAGAGTAGAATCTCTGGAATGCCACATTAATCTTTTTAGAATCACATGTTAGGTTCCCAGACCCTTCCCTAATCGCTGTAATGGTTTGTGGGCACTTCTCTTTCTGGCAAGGTATGCTAAGTATTTGCCTGGCTTGTCACCATGCTCGTATAACCTTTGCTTTGCAAAAGCCAGCTCCTTCTTTGCCGTCTGTGTGAGCACGGAATTTAGTGCAGACCGCAGTGACGTAATCCTCTGTAGTTTGACCAACTAGGGTCTGTCAAGATAGGTCTTCTCGGCTGCCTTCAACCATGCTTCAAGGAGACGTTGCTGCTCACACTTCTGCCACTTCCTACTTGTGAATATGAAATAACTAACCCTCTGGCATAAGCTTTGGCAGTTTCCCAGAGAACAGATGAGCTATCAACCGAGCTTATGTTGATGTCTAGGAATGCCCGAAATTCCCTAGAGAAATACTCCACAAACTTGCTGTCCATGAGAATAAAGGGGTCCATTCACCAGTACCTTGAATCCACTGTAACATCCTTAATTTTAACCATGAGGTACACTGGAGCATGATCAGAGATGGCAATATTACCAATCGTACAGGATGCCACCAGATCCAGGGTTACCGCAGGGGTCAGAAAAAAAATCAATCCTTGTGTGCGGATTGGAGAAAAACGTGAAATCCCTACCTGTAGGGTGGAGACACCTCCAGATGTCCACCAATCCTAATTCCCCACACAAACCCAATAACTGTTTAGTTTGTGCAGAGGGTATCAAGGGACCTTTAGGCAACCTGTCTACTGTGGGGTCCATGAGGCAGTTAAAATCTCCCCCTATAATGATGTGCTGAGACTTGAGACTTATCAGTTTAGAAAAAGCATCTACCAAGAATTTAAGAGGTTGAGCTGGGGGACAATAAACATTTAAAATGCCATATTCTTCCCCATTTATCAAGGCTTTAAGAATTACAAACCTCCCGTATGTGTCTTTAACACAATCCAACAATTTAAATGAGAGATTTTTCCTAACCAATATAGCCACTCCCCTACTTCTGGTATTAAATGATAAAAAATAAACTCGGTCAAAGCCATTCTGCTGTAATTTCAGATGCTCCTTGTTATCCAAATGTGTCACCTGTAACAAAGCAATATCCACCTTCTCCTTTCTAAGACTCAAGAGTACCTTCTTCCTCTTACTTGGTGAGTGATTTCCCTTGATATTCCAGGTACACCATTTAATCAAATCATTAGCCATAATCTCCTGCAATTACATTTAAATTCCAGAGAGGAGGAACCCGAACCACAAATTGCTGAGCCTTAGTGTCGCATGATCCACCAAATATAAAAACTACATAAACTAAAACCACTACATTTAACAAACATACAAAATTATTAAAAATAAAAAACAACAAAAACCAGAAAACAAACCAATATATAAAGCGCCAATAGCACTGAGTAGGGGAACTCCCCCCCTGCCCAGAGGTGGCAACTACCCGTCCCGAACTGCCCATAAATAGGCATCTAACCATCTCAACCACCTTCACTTCTCCCAGCTAGAGCCACATCGCAAGCACAAGCTAAAAAGAATAAACATCCCATAGAATATCAATATGAATAAAAAAAAATTCTGTTATGAAAAAAAGGGGGAATAAATACCCCACCCATCCTTTGGTATGTCCTACCTTAGAAATTTAAAATGTATATCTTAACCACCGCCAGACATAGTTTGAACCAAATTATTAAGAATAGAGGTTAAAAAAAGGGGAAAAAACAAAGCTCCAATCGGATTTCCTCCATTTCTTTTATAGAATGATAAATGCATATCCAAGCAATGCTATTTACACATGCCACAATTGTTTAACTTAGGTTAGTTTGTCCACAAAGTCTCTTGCCTTCTCTGATGTGTCAAAGAGATGCATGGATCCATCTAAGGTGATCCGAAGCACTGCCGGATATCTCAGGGAGTACTGAATCTCAAGCTCCTTCAATCTTCTCTTGACACCATCATACGATTTTCGTTTCTGGATCACTGCCGCTGAAAGGTCCTGAAAAAACATGATCTTAGACCCCTCGTAAATTAGGGCCTTTGGATCCTTCCCCTGGAGTCTGGAAGCCTCCATGACTCTCTCCTTATCCCGGTACTGATGGAACCGCACCAGGAAAGGACGAGGGCATTGACCCAGACCCGACCTCCATGCTGCGACCCAGTGAGCCCTCTCTATCTTCAATCCTTTCATGACAGTCTCCAAGTCAAGGAATTTCGGAAGCCAATTTTCAACAAATTCCGTAGGCCGCTCACCCTCCTTACCCTCAGGCAGACCGATGATCCGAATGTTTTTTCTCCTGCCTCTGTTTTCAAGATCATCCACTTGGTCACGCAAATTAGGAACCTGCGTCTTCAGGGCTTGGATCTCTTCCTTGAATGAACTAGCATCAGCTTCCAACACTGTGAGCCTATGCTCCACCTCATCCGTCCTCTTCTCCAGGTCTCCCAGCTGCTGCTCATGCTTCTGCAGCATGAGAGAGACTGGAGACAGCTTATCTTCAATCTGTTTCCCCAACATCTCGCGAGATTTCGAGAGCTGGTTCACCAGGTCCTGGAGAGTAATCTGCTCTGAGGCTGCTGCAGGCTGAGCTGCAGGCCCGGCCTCAGATGCTCCTCCTCCCTTTTTAGGCATTTCTGGACAGCTGAAAATACAGGTAAGTCAATTTTTAAATGTTTCTTGGGGCTCCCCAATCTTTCCAACACCCCAAGAAATCCTAATAACCTGGGTTGGGTGGGTTAAAGGACTGTACTGCTCCTGCTGTGGTGTGAAGCTCTGCAGTGTGATCTTCTCAGATCGCCGCCATCTTAGATCCCCTCGAAATGATACACTTTGGTGTGAAAAACATAAATGAAGGGTATTATTTTAATGATGAGATATCAGGAAGTATAGCTATATAAAGAATATCCTTGCACACCAGTCAATCAATAAAAGTGGACAGGCAAGTTCAGCAAGCAATTAGGAAGGAAATGGTAATTTGGTCTTTGTTGCAAGAGGCTTTGGGTTCAGAAGTAGGGATTTCTGAAATTATAACAGGGCTTTGTGAGATTAAATCTTTGTCTCAAGCCAGCCAGCCAAATTGTTTGACCTGCATGGTTTCATCACTGAGGATGCAGGTACTAATATGCTTTCCTGGCAGCAGCTCGGGTCTGTGGGGCATTAAAAAGTTGCCGGCTGGAGAGCCCGGATGGCAGCTGGTAATGAAGTGGGTGGTGAGTCCAGTTAGTGGTCGGTGGTGAGCCAGCACAGGGAAGGATGTGGCCTTGTGGAAAAGCCCAGCATGGAGCACCTGCAGGCCCCTTGCTATACAAGGAATGTAATGTTGAACTTTTAACTTATTTCTTTAGTCTTCCACTTTCTATCTAGGATTTTGTACCGGGGTACCTTCATACCAAAGATGGCACCAGTCGACTTTGTACACTTTTCACTGTACTCCTGTACTTCAGTACTTCAATACACATGATAATAAACCTAATTCAGAAAACCTAGAGTGTAGGTCTCCCTACCTGAGCAAGAACACACTCACAATAGGGGGATTGCAGTGGAGATTCACTAGGCTGATGCTGGGCAGAGCAGATTGCCTATGTGGAGAAATTGGTCGATCTGAGTTTGGAAGGAAGAGAAGAGATCTGATTGAAACATGTAAAACTCTAACAGACTAGTTGCAGGGAGTGTGTTTTCCCTGGTTGGAGAGTGTACAACCAATGGTAGACCATTTAGGACTGAGATGAGGAATCATATCTTCAATCAAAAGATTGGTGAACCTGTGGAATTCTCAATGCAGAAGGCTATGGAGGCCAAGTCACTGAATATAGGAAAGAATCTCTACATTGAGGAAACAAGCAACACCGACACTCTAAAGAGTAACCCACCCAGATCCATTCCCCTACTACTCTACATTTATCCCTAAGCCACACCTCCCTGAACACCATGGGTAATTTTAACACGGCCAATTAACCTAACCGGCACATCTTTTGGATTGTGGGAGGAAACCAGAGCACTCAGAGCACTCAGATGACTATGTAGGTAGGTCATCTACATAGACATGGGGAGAATATGCAAACGCCACACAGACAGTCACCCAAGGCTAGAATTGAACCCGGCACTGTGAGGCAGCAGTGCTAACCACTGAGCCACTGTGCCAATATGTTGAAGAATGAGAGGTTTTTTTTAGTTTTAAGGCATCACCGGGTATGGGGATTAAAGCATGAAAATGGCATTAAGATAGAGGATCAGTCATGATCATCTTACTAGATTAGATTCCCTACTGTGTGGAAACAGGCCCTTTGGCCCAACAACTCCACACCAACCTTCCGGAGAGTAACCCACCCAGACTCATTTCCCAATATTTACCCCTGATTAATGTAACGAACACTATTGGCAATTTAGCATGGCCAATTCACCTGACCTGCACATCTTTTGGAATGTGGGAGGAAACCGAAGCACCCAGAGAAAACCCATGCAGACACAGAAGAAGGTGCAAACTCCACACAGATAGTCGCCTGAACCCATGTCCCTGCTGCTGTGAGCCGCCGTGCCACCCTCAGTATTGAATGGCATAACAGGCTGAAAGGGCCAAATGACAGATTCCTTTTTCCTATTTTCTATGTTTCTATCAGAGCTTGGCAGCATTGTTATAAAGAATCTGCTGGCTCCAGTGTGTGTTTATCTCACTTGCTAGAAATGTAGGTTAAGATCAGAACCCACAGGGGATCAGTGTTGAGAATTCCTAACTTCCAGCTCTGGGAATGCTCAGTTTCTCAAGGCAGGCAGCACTAATATCAGCTATGTTTTAGTATGTCTACATTATTTCCTCAATTTATCAGTTTTTGATAAGTGCAAGGATCAAATAATTTATATGTAATTCTTTGTTGTTCTTAAGAGGATACTTTCTTGCAGTTACAAGTTTCTATTAAGTAGAAGCTAACAGATGCTTTGATTCAAGTGTCGGTTTTTAAAAATTTTCTTCAGCCTAACCAAAAGCACGTTGAAAGTACTGTTTATTAGCAGTTATGACAAACAAAACTCAGCATTATCCCTGCTTGATTTGCAATATAAATAAATGACCAAAAATTCAGAAAATGTCTACCACAAATGAAACAATCCATTCTTACTTTGTCAGTGCATACTTGGCATTGTTGGCATAACTTCTTATTTTACACAGAAATAACTTAAATGCTTATCCTCCTACAGAAGAATCCCTAAGGAACTGAAAACTATACTTGCATATTTTAAAGAAAGCCCATCTACATTGAATTTAATGTATAACTTCAATTTGTTATTAATTACACCTTGCCTGTGTTGAATATAAAAGATGCTGTGATTTGTTAATTAGGACTGACTCTAGACTGGAACAGACAGTGGTCACGGAAGGAATTCTGAGGTTGAGTCTGATCTCAAAAGGGAATTACACTGTCACTGAGTATAAGATACTGGTGCTGCCTTTGGTTGGAGAATCTGAGAACAAATATCTGTAATTTGACTCTCAGCTGGACAGTGGCCTTAACCGAGAGTTGCTGATCAGTGGTAAGTAAGATATCCTGGAACACTGAACTGGAAGTAGATCATCTTACATATTGAGCAGTATTGGAATTTAAAGAAAAAAATTCCATCAATCAAAAATTCGTTTGAAGCTGATTTCAACAAATAGAAAACAGAAGTTGTGTTTCATCTGTGCCTGGCCCATTGAGATAAACTGTGTTGGAAACTTTGAACTGCTTTCTCATTTGCCTGATTGTAGTATACAGATGGGCATGTCCCAGTATATGAGAGCCAGCATCCTGTTCTTGCCCTTTTACAGGATGGCTGCTCAGACTGTATACTTGAATTGACTACAGTAAATGGAGCAGTAGGATGGAAAGACAACCCAAAAATGGTGCTGGAAGCTTTTGTTTTGGAGGTCAACTAGAGGGGAGAAACCATGTTTTCATGGGCGCTTGGAGGCTCAGAAGGAAACCTCTGCAAAGGGAATAGAGCTGGTGGCCAGAAAGATAATTTCCTATTGCCTGTTCCCAAGGATTTAGCAGCAGCATGAGAAATTTAACGTTTTTATTCATTGGTCAAAGTTAATGAATGCATTTTCATGTGACATTCCTGACATGCTGAAGAAGAGCCTTTGATGCTCTTGAAAGCACCACATCCCCATTCACTTCCCAGTCAGCAGACCCTTGCAGTTCAGATTGAGCTCTAACCTTCAAATTCTCCACATCGCCCTTCCGATGAATGCAACTTCACAGCCTCTGCAAAAATTCAGTTATAGTAGGCACACAAATCTAATATAGTGCTATACAGATGTTTTTTCTTCTCTCTTACAGATCATGGCACACAACAGAAGAGAGCTGAGCAGAAGCAGCAGAGATACAGGCATCACCTAAGTCTGAGAATGAAGGTGGTGTTCTGCATTATGGGGCTAGTTTCAGCAGAACCCATTATATCTGACATTTCCAAGAATACATTCCTGCCTTAATACGCTTATCAAAACTCAACTTACCTTTGTCCTGCCCTTTTTTCTCCCCAATCCAAACCTTTGGTTTCCTAATTATAAACAAACAAGATCCGCTACCTGGCTAGTCACAGCAGCTGGTGGATGAAGGATGATAGCTGTCCCTGGCCTATGAAGAAGCACAGTCATGTTCATCTGCCATTGCACATGCTTTAAAGAGTGGAGTTGGGATCTGCATGTTGCCAATGTTTCAAGCTCACCAAAAGGCGTGGTTACACATTAGTTCTGCTCCTGAGAACCCGGATGAGGATATTGGTGGAGAGCCACAGAATAGAAGAACTAAATGAACATGCACACAGAGATGCTCGGAGCTTCAAAAGGACACATAATGTCCCTCAGAATATTTTCTTTGTCACTTCATGAGAGGTGGCTTCACTTGCAGAGTTTGTTGCACATCCTTAATTGGGCAACTTACTAGGCCATCTCAGAGAGCGGTTTAAGGTCAAACATATTGTTGTGGGTCTGCAGTCACAGATCAAATAAGACTGGCAGGTTTCCTCCTCTAAAAGACATCAGTGAATTAGATGAATGTTTAACAAATGTGATAGCTGTTTTCACTGAGATTAGCTTTATATTCTGAATTTTACCCATTGAATGGAAATCCACCAACTGGTATAGTGGGATTTGAATCTATATCCCCTGAATACTAGTCTGGACCCCCAGCTTGCCAGTTCACAACATTGCCAATCCTCCATCTTAGATGTTCTTATTTATTTCTCACTCATATCTGCAGAGAGCGAGGTGAGTCCCAAGGAGCTCACACTCCTAACAGAAATGCTCAGATAGCTACTCTGGGACAGTGGCAGGTGAGGAGTTTGACTGGAATTGTATACCTGGCACACTATAATTCTTGTGTCCTAAGGCAAATTCAGGGAGGATAGAAACCTCCCACAATGCAGATGGGCAAAGCTTCCTTGATCTTGGTTTCCAGTATGTATGCAAATCATGAAAGCAGAACTTCATTTTTCTGAATTTTCGGATTTTAAGCAGGAAGCTCCACAAAAGTTACCAGAAAGGCAATTGCCTCATGGCAGCCATGTGTTCATAGTGAGATCATGTTTTGATCCTCTTTGATCCTCAATCCTCTTCCTATCAGTGTGAGAGAGAATTCACCAAATGTTGGATTATTCAACTATTAACAAAAAAGGTCCCATGTATCTACCTACGAGCTAGCAAAAAGAAAACCCATCCATTTCACCAGTGAAGTAGTGGACACCTCCATGACAGTACATCCAGCCTTAAAGTAGTATCCAGAGGTCAGTGCTTCAGCTTCCACTCACACTGACCACAAACCTGCTGCCTTCACTCTGTTTTACAGAATGCGTGTTCACACCACTGCCACTCCACTAATGTCATAACATTTGTCTCTTAGTCAGCCAGCCTAGGTTAGTGCCAAACATGTGCTAAAGTCCAAAGCTGGATTATCTAGTTCCAGAACTGGCATTCTCCAAAGCCAGCTGCAATTACCCCCAGTGGAAGTCTACCAGCAGCCATATTCCAAAACACTGCAGTACCACTGAATAGGGACATTAAGAAATGCAAATAAACCACAAGACAATAACTCAGGAAATGTCCAAGGATGAGTAGTTACTTTTTGCTTGTAAACGTAGGTATGTTTTTGAATAAAGATGATGCTACACATGTTATTGCTGGGTGTTTTCATTGTCAGATTTGGTCAAAGGGTCATGTGGTGGGGCAGAAGATGATGAAGCCTCGCAGATGAAGGGATAGTTTTATAAAGGAAGCCACATCTGAGCAGGCATTATTAAACAAGCCATAACGCGAAGGCATACAAGCTGCATCCTCCCTGCCTATTCTTGCTGAATGCCTTGTGGCAAGGACCGCAGTATCATGATCGTGAAGTTGTGAAGAAATGAATAGACCACCATGAGTTTAGAAACATGCTCTGGTGAGTATGAGAGGATCAGCAAGTTGTCTGAAAAACATTGTTGATGGTTAGTTCCACAATGGTGCTGTTGGCAGTGAGGCTTTTGCTAATATGGCCCTGGTGAGGTGGTGTTTGGGGGCTGTCAGCCAGGTGTATAATGGGTAGCCCCTGTTTCTGCGCAGTTATCCTCTGGTTCTTCTTGGAACACAAAGCCAGCAGGAAAAGCAAACTGCTCAGGATAATGGTATGGTGGCTGCCACCAGGACACTTGGCCTTCAACAATATAATAGTTTGTATGCATGGCTGCACAGTAACAGCTTCATGATGGAATTGTAGACAATTATGAACCACCTTCTCTTCACATTCACTCCTCTGTTATCTCATGACATGATATCACCAGTAGGAGGGAAAGAGGGAGTTGCACTGTTGAAACAGTCACTACCTGGACCATGCTGGGACCAGTGGCCTAGTCAGTTGCATGACTCAGGCTGTAGAAATGTTAAATTAAGTAGTATTGTGGGGCTGGTGGTGGAAGGGTTCTCATGAATGTAGGTTTGAACAGTTGATAATAAAGGTCAAGGCACAGTGTAGAATTGTGAATAATGATAAACAGAGAGTACAGGAAGGGACACAGTGTTCAAACACATATGTGCACCAGCAAATAAGGTCAGGTTAGGGAAAAATGATGGAGGATTTGAGACCATCATGTCCAAGCTGAAGCATATTTATTAATCTTATCTATCTCAGTCTCCTCCTGAGGACCCCAGCATCACAGCTACCAGTATTGAGCCAACTTAATTCACTCCAAATGATAATAAGAAAAGGGTAAAGGCATTGGATACAGTAAAGGCAATGGACCCTGAGCATTCTCCAGCAATAGTACTGAAGAGGTATGCTTCAGAACACATAGCATTCTTGGCTACACTGTACAGTCGAGTGTAACTATAACACTGGCATCCATCTGTCATTGTGCAAAATTATCCAGGTTTGTCCTGACCACAAAATGCAGGATAAATATAATCTGTACAATCCAACTGCTCCATCAGTCAAACAGCAGCAAAGTGATGGAAAGGGTCATCGACAGTGCTATCAAGCTGCATTTAATCAGTAAAACCAGCTCACTGATGGCCAGCTTGGGTTCTGCCAGGGCCACTTAGCTTTACAATCTTGGTCTAGGCATGATCAAAAAGAGCTGAATTCCGGAGGTGAGGTGAAAGTGACTGCCCTTGACATCAATGTGGCATCAAGGAGCCTGAGCAAAACATGAGTCAGGATGGTGGCTCACTGGTTAGCACTGCTGCCTCACAGCACCAGGGACATGGGTTTGTTTCTAGCCTTGTCGACTGTGTGGAGTTTACACATGCTCCCTGTGTCTGCGAGGATTTTCTCTGGGTGCCCAATTTCATCCCACAGTCCAAAGATGTGCAGGTCAGGTGAGTTGGCCATGCTAAGATTGCCCATAGTGTTTAGGAATGTGTAGATTAAGGGCATTAGTCAGGGGAAACGTAAAGTAATAGGGGAGGGGAATGGGTCTGAGTGGGATACTTTTCGGAGGGTCGGTGTAGACTTGTTGGGCCAAATGGCCTGTTTCCACACTGTAGGGACTCTATGAGCTAATGGGAATCAGGGTGACAAATCTCTGCTGGTTGGAATCATACCTGACACATAGGAAGATGGTCGTGGTAGTTGGAGGTCAGTCACTTAGCTTCAGATCATCTCTGCAGGAGTTCCTTGGGGTAGTGTCTTTGGCCCAATTATCTTCAGTAACTTTATCAACAACCTTCCCTCCATCTTAATGTCAGAAGCAAGGATGTTCACTGATAGTTTTGCAATGTTCAACACCATTCATGACTCCTCAGACCCTGGGGTAGTCCATGTTCAAATGCATTAAGATATGAACACCATTGAGGTTTGGATAGAAAAGTGACAAGTAACATTCATGCCAAACAAATACCAGGCATTGACTGTCTAGTAAGAGAGAATTCAAACCACTGTCCCTTGACATAGAATGGCATTGCTATCACTGAATTCTCCCACTATCAGTATCAGAAAATTACCATTGATCAGAAACAATTTTGAACTGCACAAGACATAAACACAAAGCAGGTCTGAGGTTGGGATTTCTGTGGCAAATAACTCAACTTCTTACTCCCCAGCTCCTGTCCACCATCTACAGGGCTCAAGTTAGAGTGTGATAGAATACTGTCCACTTGCCTGTACGTATGTGGCCCCAACAACACTCAAGAAGCTCAACGATAAAAGTAAATGCAACCAGTTTAAATGGGATTCAAACACATGAAGCAAGCACTGTTGATGATTTCACAGATATATGGTTGAAACCTCAGTTCGGGGTCAAATTCATGTTTGCAAACAAATTGCTTCAGCTTTGAGCAGCAGCTGAGGTGGGGAGGGGTGACAGATTGAGACAGCAAGACAACAGAGTTTGTGGTAGGGGCTGAAAACAAAAAGGTTATTCTTCCCAATATTTAATTGTAAGAAATTTCTCCTCGTACCATACCGGCTGTTGGATAAACAAGCTGGCAAATCAAACAGAGTGTTGGGGACGAGAGATGAAGCAGTGAGGTAAAGCAGGATATGATCAGTTTACACACAATTACAACATTTAAAAAGCATCTGTATAGGTATTCCAAAACAAAGGTTTTTGAGGGATATAGGCCAAATGCTGGCAAAGGGAACTAGATCAGTTTAGGACATCTGGTCGGCATGGACGGGTTGGACCAGAATCTGTTTCTGTGCTGTATAACTCTATGACTCAATGATAATATAGGATCTGTTGTTGTGTTTCAGATTATGGGATGCAGCTTATAAGAGCATAAATAATGTAGACTAAGAGGAGATTCATGGCAGAATCATCCGCAAAGTCCTGTGAGGCTTATTTTGATGATGGCAGGAACTTTGTACCTAGGTTCTGGGCAACGAGGTGAAAGTTTCGCAAAGGACTTGTGAGTCGGTCTGTTAAGGTGATTATTGTTTGCTAACCACTTTATTAATTGCGCATTTCACCTCATTAATATGCAGCTTCCTATCTTACCAACCCCCGAGCAAACTAGAAACCAAGAATTCTTGGCGCAGGGGTCAGTGTGGGTACTTGGTAACCACAGCTCACCAACACAAAACAATAGTTCAGGACATGATACATGGGGACTGGCTGCTGCAGCCCTCATTCACATACATTGTCATCTGAAATCTGCCAATCTCTCATGATCCTTATTGTACCTTTCTGATCACCTGCAAAACACTTAGGAAGCACAGGTCTGCACTGAACGGAGAGCACCCAGCACATACCAGTTTGCATCTCAGTTCTGCTGGCGAGGTCACTTAGTGCCTACCTGCATGCTCACAAATTTTTGTCTTCCCTTGCTATGCCAGTTTATGTAATCACCATAGCTCAGTCACTTGTCTTGCTGGTCAGCAGTGCTTCAGGCAAGCAGGAGTTCATTGTGTAGTATGGCAGTATGCTATGTCAGTCTCAGAACTGCAACATGTGCTAGCAGCTCACAGGGCAAACACACTGCATGTGCAGCGTGTTCTCAAAGTCATCCTCACAAAAGTCGATGGAGGCACCTGTCAGACACAGGGTCCTGGTACTGTAAGACAAGGGCTGCCTCTCACACCAGCTGAGGAGATTGATCATGATCAGATAACTGGTTGGTTTTGTTTTCAATCAGAACTTGGCACTTCTGCAGGCCAAAGAGGGTCATGATCAGTCCTGTGTCATTATAATGGGCAGCAGAGTCATAGAGGCATAGAGCTGTACAGCATGGGAGCAGACCTGTCGGTCCAACCCATCCATGCCGACCAGATATCCCAACCCAATCTAATCCCACCTGCTAGCACCCGGCCCATATCCCTCCAAACCCTTCCTATTCTTATTCCCATCCAAATACCTTTTAAATGTTGGATTTATACCAGCCTCCACCACTTCCTCTGGCAGCTCGTAACATACACGTACCATGCACTGTGTGATAAAGTTGCCCCTTAGATCCCTTTTATATCTTTCCCCTCTCACCCTAAACCAAATGCAGTCAGGGAGATGGACAAGCATCAGGCAGGGCTCTGGACACTTCTTATCAGGGTGATCTGGTTATATTGCTCAAGACCATGATCAACAGTCAGCTTCTCAACTCTGTCCAGAGAAACTAAAGGGAAAGGGGCTGCGGTGAGACAGGCAGTGCTACGGTTGTAGGAAGAAGACTTGGAAATCTATTCACAGGGATTAGGGACAGCTGGTCAGGGATGTGCAGGCTTAGTGGGTTAGCCATGGGAAATGTAGGGTTGGGGGGATGGATCTGGGGTGGGATGCTGTTCGGAGGATTGGTATGGACCAGTTAAGCCGAATGGCCTGTTTCCACACTGTTGGGGTTCTATGATATTATAAATGGGTGGTAGACAACTGTAGAGGGGTGGGGGAGAGGTGGGCAGGAGCAGGCTCATTTAGATGGGTTGGGAGGGGGGGGAGGATTTGCGAGGTGTGAAGTCTCTGGGATTTATGGGACGGACTGTCAGGATGCGGTGTCAATGCTCTCAAACACATAGAGGCAGAAGCTGGAATTCCACTGACCGAGCAGCATCACTGTTGCCTTTCATCGTGCTGGAAATCAAATGTGCACAATGGTGAAGTATAGAACTGCTAGCAACCCTGGAGTAGGTAGGCTATGTGTCTCAATCTGTAAATGAGGGAATTTCAACACCTAATGATTTGAGGCTTTTCAAAGGACAAGAATATTGCACACAGACTCATTCACTGTACATGATACAGACCTGGGCACTCCTAACCCTTGACCACCCTAATGTATAATACTATCCAGCTCCCTGCCCCAGACATCTATCACCATTGCACTGACAGCAATACTTGCACACAGAGGTCAAGAAATCAGTAGCAATGTACATGCTCAGCAATGGCATTCCCACCAAGGTGACACCCTGCTGGTACCCGCAAGACACAGCAACGTAAGGAAGGGTTGATGTGAGAGTTGCAGTGAAATGACAAATAGTCATAGGTGTCTCAACGTCCCTACAGGAGTAGTGCCAGTCATCTCCTTTGAGGGCCAAGATTCTCTCCCTGTGGTGGGTGGGAAACCTGATACCCGTGCCCCATCACCTATTGAGGCCCTTTCTACCCTGCTGTGGGCTGTCTTCTCGGAATTAGAGAGAGAGAGGGAATGAATGTTTTGAAAGTGGATGGTGCTGCTGTTAGTTCTGGTCTAGATAGTCAAAAGGCACCTGAAGTGAGTAAGTAAGTAATGAGGAGGCCATGCATGGTTAATGCTGTAGGCGGATAGAGAGAAACTATAGAAACTAGGGAAGACATTTCAAGAAATAGTGAGAGCGGCAGATCGTATACTGTGGTGGGAGGTGGGCGCAGCTACAGAGACAGGACGAGCATGGGACAGCAGAGAGAAGTGTGTGGTGAACAGAGAAGGTCATTGTCTTTTCTGTGGCACTATCAGCTGCTCCCCCAAACCATAGAGACTGCACTGATCTGGGTCGTGATTTCAGACCAAGCTACCAGGTTTTGGAAATCTCTGCCAATCCTCCACGCTCTAGTGTTTTTGCAACCTCAGCCAGTCCTCCAGGAAGAGGACAGCCTTTTTTGAACCACTCCGTGCACCAAGAACTCCAAATCCCAATTGGAGAATCACTGTGTATTTTCCTTTTCTCCAACTTCTTACTGCATGTCCACCATGCAGGGCAGCTTTGGAATCCCATCCGTCATTCAGGTTGATAGTGGTGTTTTTAACTATCCAGGAAGCAGGGATTTTGATCTTTCAGCAGTTACTTGCTGAGTAGTGAGTTGTGTCAGGAATGGTGCATGGCAGAGCAGATAATTAATGAGATGAGTTTGGTAAGATACAGCGAGTGACCTTGCTGGGCCTCATGGTGAGAATGCTTCCAAACACTTTTGCACAACTGACTTTTTGTTAAAAATGATATAACATTCATCCCACTGCTACCATGAGTTTGCATGCAGGGAAACAGGAGAGAGCCAAGGGGAGATCCTTAGTGGTTGGTTTCTAGAGGTAATGGTGCAGAAGAGGGAAGATAGTGTAATACAGCAACAAGCTGCAGTAATTTTATATATAACTAATTTGGTCTAAGAGAATATTTAGAAGAACACATCATTACCAAAACATTTTTGGTTAGATAATATTGGACCATTTTAGTCACAACATTGCCAATAAGTTTACTGTTCTTAGAGGAATTGTCCAAATTAATACAGTAAATTGAGATTTGAGAATTCCGAACTGAATCAACAATAAAGTGTTAAAAGTTGGCCAGAATACAGATCTAAACTATTGAACTGAATGAAACTGGTGCACTGATTGCCAGAATTTGGCACATTGGAACTGCATTTGAGTAATTCAACAGATAGGTTTATCCAAAAATCATAATATTGTATCCCACAAGGCAAAATATTTTACCAGTTTGCTGAACATTGTTTGTGGCAGATGTATTGTTTCAAATTTGTGCATGCTTCTATGCCAATGAATGAAGTAAACCAGACCAAAATCACCCACAATTTACCCATTGAGCTATAGTAAGTTTGGCAAAACTGCAAAGTGCTTCATCTTGTTTATTAAGGGAAAGGAACTTTTGCTTTTTTTCTGAGTCGTGGTGAGAGAAGGGAACTCATGTATGTGCAAAAAGCCACTCAAGGGTAGGTTCAGCTGGCAAGAGTCTCTTTTCAGCTCTGCAACCTTTGTTATTTTTCAGACTGATCACTTATTTGCAGTCTCAGCAAGCAAAAGGCAAGACTTCCATTTGCTTCGGCTTGTTTTTGCATAATAACTAACTTCAATAGACTGGGATCGTCTAAAGAACAAAACTGCGTAAGAGACACACTGCATTTGACACAGTCAGAAGGCAAAAGAAATAGCAAAACAAAAGTCTATTCAGCCCTGAAACTTCTCAGATGCTCACTCATCCCCCTGCGCCCCTGCAACCCCCACCCTTCCCCCACTCAGCACACCACCAACCAAACAAGCAAACAATGATGGTTGAATGGCTGCAGCCTTCAGGACAATAAACAGTGAATGACAGCTGACTGTCAGCTACACTGCAGCCTGACAGACTTTCATTAACTCCTTACATGCTGCAAGTTCTTTGTGGCAACATACATTTCTTTCATATAGTCATTGTCTTACATCACCTCAAAACTTCAGCATTTCAATTAATTGATGTTACCTGTTTAAGTAGAATTTTGCAGACAGATAATTTATAAACAGTTTTTAAGCAATTATCAATCTGAAACTTTGACTCTGTTAGATTTGATATAACTCTTTGAGATAAATACACTAGTTGATTAAAAATTTGAAACAACATTTTGGATGTTGTGGTAAAGATAGAGGAATTTATATAATAGTTTTCATGACAATGGGGAAATATGTTGGATTGTTTCCAGTAACAGGCACAGGTATTGCAATGCATACTTCAACCAAGCTGTAAATTGCAACACACCAACTTCATGCTACCTGAACACTTGAATGTTGTCTCAGCCCAGTCAATTGTTTACTGCACTTGTTCATTGGCTGAACTCATCTGCATGGGACGATTATCATGAGTGACAAATATCACTTTCAGCTATCCTGCACTGTTTAAAGGTACTCTGCACCTTTCAAAGGAAAGATGCATTGTATCCAGAGTAGATGTTGGAAGATGTGGTTGAAGATAATCTGACTTGGTAGAGTGAGGCATAGCATAATGGAAAGGGGTGGGTGGGGGAGGTGTGCAGATAGGCAGGAGGGAGTGAACAAGCTTCAATGTTTTTGAACCATGTACTGAAGTCCAGAGGTTTGAACGGAAATGAGTCTCCGACACATTGTCAGTGCAGATAGCAATGATGTACAAATCCCAGAGATAAGCCTGAGAATTTGCATGCAGTGCTGAAATAAATACAATGACTTCATACAAGTGATCACGCTCAGTGAATGCATCTTCAAAAACTACATCCTACCATCTGGAAGCCTCAGGCACTGCTCAAATCACAATACTCCTGTCGCACCTACCCCCAACAATCTCCACAAATTAGGCTCATACCTAACATCCATATGCTTCACTTCATCATCATACATTTCACATTGTGACAAGTCTAAAAGCCATGAGTTGCAAATTGTACAAACTAGTAGTTGTTTAACCATGATAGCCACATCAAACAATACAGAACTTCCTCTCTCGGAGGAAGAAATTATAGACAATTGGAACTAGTGAGAGCTAACCAGAGGAGACCTGGCTTGATGTCTTACTCCTGTGAAGGAGGCAGTGCTGGCCATTATTTGGCAAGCCATTGGTGAACCAGTGGCCAGAGCCTCTTTCCACAACTTCAACCTCACATACCCAAGAACAACAATCTGTCCAGCCAATGCAGGAATAACAAGAACAGTGATGATGAAGATACAGCACCTCTACTTGATACGACAGACATGACCACCAACTTATTGTGCATACCTGAGAGGATAGCCTTCGTGCAGTGAGACGTTAGGTTTGAGAGGCTGTCCTCGGATGCTGCCTGAACTGCTGTGCTCTTCCAGCACCATTGATCCAGAATCTGGTTTCCAGCATCTGCAGTCATTGTTTTTACCTTGTTGATCTTAACCCTACTGCGAATCCTCTTGCAAGGATGCCTGCCTTGAAGAAGTTTTCCTCCTCTCTCTACAAGAATCTCCGGGAGTCCCTCTCCCACTGCAACTCCCAGGTCATTTTCTCTGCCCTGAAGCTCTTACTCTATGCTACTTTCTCCCCACCCCCACCCTCCTCTAGCTTATCTCTCCACGCTTCAGGCTCTCTGCCTTTATTCCTGATGAAGGGCTTTTGCCCGAAACGTCGATTTTGCTGAAGCTCCTCGGATGCTGCCTGAACTGCTGTGCTCTTCCAGCACCATTGATCCAGAACTTGAGAGGCTGCAGGCCAGCTGGGGACTGGGTTGCACAGGTGCCAGCTCAACAGGACATAGGAATTAAGAGCTGGAGTAAATAAGTCAGCCCTTCAAGCCCACTCTACCATTTAACATGATTCTGGTCTCAACTCCAATTTCCTGCCTGCTCCCCATAGCCCTTTATCCTGCTTTTCATCAGAAACGTATTGAATTGAATTGAATTGAATTTATTATCACATGTACCAAAGCACAGTGAAAAGCTTTGTCTTGCCAGCAATATAGACAGATCACAGAGTTAAGTAGCACAGATAAGTAAATAATAGGTAAACAGTGGCAAAAACAAAAACACTGGTACAAGTAAATGTTAAGAGTTTGTGAGTCCATTCAGTAATCTAACAACATTAGGGTAGAAACTGTTTCAAAACCAGCTGCTGCATGTGTTCAGGCTTCTGTACCTTCTCCCCGATAGTAGAGGTTGTAGAAAAACATTGCCAGAGTGGGATGGATCTTTGACTATGCTGGCGGCCTTTCCTTGACAGCAGGCCTGGTAGATGGATTCTATAGATGGAAGGTTGGCCTTTGTGATTGTCTGAAGTCTGAAATTCCACTGTAGCACAAGCTGTTGATACACAGCAGTGGAGCAGATTGCAGTCATCCTGATTGTAGATTGCAGTGTGCAAAATTGTTTGCAAAATGTCACAACAGTCTTGTAATATATTGTCTGTGTTGCAGATTTCAATGACCATGTCCTTACTGAGGTACAGATGCAGCAAGTGAAGATTATGAGTTTTAGGGTATTCCAATGGAAATGGTCACCTTCACCAGTCTGACTGAGCTTGGAGAACACCAACTGAGGGAAGGCAATTGCATATCTTCACTTAGAACATATCCTGATTGGAAGGACTCTTGGTCGGCCCACAGCAAAACACCAAAACAAATCCCAAGACTTGACCAAACAATTAATGTTTTTCAGAATCCAGGCTGGTAGTTGCTGTTGGTTTGCAGATTCTAGCTAGCAAAGGAGTCCTACGAGACTTAAAGTGAGTAAGTTAACTCATAGGCTGGTATCCTGGACAGTGCATACCCTGATAAGGCCACCTACATCTGGCTTGGAACAGTTAAATTGCCTAGCAACATCCAAATCAGAAATAATTAAAATAAACGTCTGATTGCATGGTCAGCTGGTTTTAATGTAGGTCAATACCAGCGCTGCTGGTAATCGCAGAACCAGTTTTAACAAAATTCACTTTAGATTCTGATCCTTAAGTTTGCGCAAGACTGAGATTCTATACCGAGGAGCCTTAACAGATTAAGAGTACAACTTCAGTTCTGATCTCTTATGATAAGCAACAGGTTCAGTTATCAGTGATTGCACTTGCACTGCTGCCTCATCGCACCAGAGACCCGGGTTCAATTCCTGCCTCAGGCGACTGACTGTGTGGAGTTTGCACATTCTCCCCGTGTCTGCGTGGGTTTCCTCCGGGTGCTCCAGTTTCCTCTCACAGTCCAAAGATGTGCAGGTCAGGTGAATTGGCCATGCTAAATTGCCCGTAGTGTTAGGTGAAGGGTTAACTGTAGGGGTATGGGAGGGTGTGGACTTGTTGGGCCAAAGGGCCTGTTTCCACACTGTAAGTAATCTAATCTAATCTAAAAGGCTTGGGGCCAAATTTGATGGGTCAAAATTGATTGAGAGAGATTCACCTTGATTAGCTCAACATTTTTCAATTAGAAAATGTCTGCCTGATTGAAATCCTAATTAAATAACGAGAAATTTTCTAGGAAGGTCTTGAGACTATCAGAGGAGCTAAGGCCAACTTGCATGTTGACCAGGAAGCAATTCCACCATTCTGCGAGGCCCACCAAGTGCTCTATAGGTGAAAGTAGAGGCAGAAATCAGAAGGCTGGAAAGTGAAAGAACCATCAAATTGGTCCAATTTGTGGAGTAGGCATCATGTGTCACACTGATTTTGAAGCCTAATGAGTTGGTTCACCTTTACAGGAATATTAAACAAACACTAAACTGCTTTTCACAGCTGGATAAGTACACAAGCCCTCACATAGAGGATTTATACACAAAGCTGACAGGGTATGCTGTCCTTCACGAAGTTGAACCTGAGCTATGTTTACTTGAAAATGTGCTTAGAGAAGGATTACCAGAGTTATGCTACAATTGATACTTATAAGGGTTTGTTCCAAAGTACGAGACTGCCATTTGGGGTATCGTCAGCCTGTTTAATTTTTCCCTGGAGAATGGAGAATATTTTGCAAGGTCTACCTCAGGTCGGCATTTATTTAGATGACATGCTAATAACAGGAAAACCAATAAGGAGCATTTAGAGAACTTGGACAGAGTCCATAGACATTTTTCCAAAGCAGGTGTATGACGAAGAAGGGAAAAAATTGCATTCCAGGCATCCCGAGTGACCTACTTGGGCTCCAGAGTTGACAAGAATGGATTACACCCATTGGAAGATAAAGAGAGGACGATCAAAGATGCCCCGGCTCTCATGTCTGTCCAAGAGGATAGGTCGTTTCTTGGGGTGGTAAATTATTACGGAAAGTTCATACATAACCAGGCATCTATCCAGACACCTTTGCATTAACTCCTAAAAGAAGATCAGCCTTGGAAATGGTCACATAGTCAAGTCAAAGCTCTCAGTGACGTGGAGAAACAGCTTTCATCCTTGAAGGTGTTCCTAAGCGAGATCTGGTGTTAATATATGATGCCTAACCATATTGCATCAGGATGGCTTTAGCTCATAGGTGGCCCAATGGAGAGGAACGCCCAATAATGTATGCATCAAGGACTTTGATTATTGCAGAGTGTAAATGCATCCAGACTTAGAAAGTAAGATTGGTGGTCATATTTGGAATCAAGAAATTCCACCAATACCTTTATGGTGAAAATTTGTGATAATAATGGACCACAAACTCCTACCAGGTCTGGTTAATGAGGGCAAAAGTGAGGACTGCTGATGCTAGAAATCAGAGTCTAGATTAGAGTTGTGCTGGAAAAGCACAGCAGGTCAGGCAGCATCTGAGGAGCAGGAAAATTGATGTTTCAGGCAAAAGCCCTTCCTCAGCTGCTGCCTGGTTAAAGAGGACAAGGCTGTGCCATCCATAGCTTCAGGTTGAATCAGCGGTCGGCTCAAATGCTAAGTACGTACAATTATAAGTTAGAACACAATCTGGGAGGAAAAGTAACGAACATAGATGCATTGAACTGCCTCCCACTGACAGAAACACCACCCAGCTGCACTGATCCAGGCAAGTGGGGAGTATAATACTCCTCACTTGAGCCTTGTTGATGGCGGATAGACTCTGAGAAGTCAGGAAGTGAACTACTTGCTGCAGAATTCCCAGCCTCTGACCTTCTCCTGCAGCCGTAGTATTTCTGTGGTTAGTCTAGTTCAGTTTCTGCTGGTGACACACAGTGCCTCATGGATGCGCAGATTTAAGTTGGGAGGTTGGTTCAAAGCTTGTCCTATTTGGCACAGCAGTAGTGCCAAACAACACAGTGGACAGGACTTCTCACTGATACTATCATGGATAGCTACACCTGCCACATGCAGATTGGTGAGGATAACGTCAAGTAGATTTGTTGGTTCCTTTAACTCCCATCGCAGACTCAGTCTGATAGTTTTGTTGTTTAGGACATGGCCAGCTCAGTCAACAGTGATGCTGCTATTGAAAACTGACATCGAAGTTCCCCACCTGGAGGATATTCTTGCCATCCTCAGTGCTTTCTCAAAATAGTGATTGATAGAATAACGCTGAGTCATCAACTGACAGAAGGGAGGGTGGTGGGGAGGAATGCCTGATAATTTTCCTTTTGCCAGCCCCGGGTTTGTTAAGACCATAAGAAATAGGAGGGGAAATACGGCCATTCAGCCCATTAAGTCCACTCCGCCATTCAATCATGGCTGATGGACATTTCAACGCCACTTACCCGCACTCTCCCCGTAACCCTTAATTCCTTGCGAGATTAAGATTTTATCAATCTCTGTTCCCACCTCCTGCTCATCCTGCCAGCCTTGGTCTTCATGGCTTCTCCAGCTTGTAGCGCTCCTCCAAACATTGAAGATGTTAGGACTGTTGTGGAGCTGAGTAACTGCAGGAGAAGGTCATAAGTGAGAGTCAATATTGAGGGCAGGGGTATAGTTTTCACTGGACAGACCTCTCCTGAAGCCAGGTCTGTTCAGCCAGTACTGAGTTTCTTTGAAAAAAATCCCCTCAAAACATTTCAGGAACGTAACCCAGACCCTAACTTTTCTAAGTTAAAAATCACACAACACCAGGTTAAAGTCCAACAGGTTTAATTGGAAGCACACTAGCTTTCGGAGCGACGCTCCTTCATCAGGTGATAATGAAGGGCTCAATCCTAACACAGAATTTATAGCAAGAATTTACAGAATTTACTTGCTATAAATTCTGTGTTAGGATTGAGCCCTCCATTATCACCTGATGAAGGAGCGTCGCTCCAAAAGCTAGTGTGCTTTCAATTAAACCTGTTGGACAGTCCAACACTGGCACCTCCAAATCATAACTTTTCTAGTTATTTTAAACAGAGGTAAAGTGGATATTCCAGGAGCAATGTAGCTGGTCAAACCACTCAGTTTTAAACTGAGCAGAATTTATTTACACATTAACAAAAGAAAACCAAATTTAGAATAACATAAATATTTGAAAACCCAATTGACTCTATCACAACTTCATGATGCTGTTCCATATACCTGCAACATCCCATAAATACCCCCTTGGCAAAATAGGTGAATTCAATACAGGTTCTTACAGGAGAGATGTCAAGCAGAGAGAAAAGCTCAGCATGGAGCAGTTTCCTTGTCCAGCAGCGAAAAACTTGACCAGCAACTTCAAACAGACTGCTTGTAAAAACCAAATCAAACCAAACCCTTAACTGGGAGAACTGGCCACTCCCCTTTCATTGTACAAGTGGTTTAAAAAAAGCTTAAAGACCTTTTCAAGTAGATACTTCCAGACATATCGAACCTCTGCCTTTATGATCCCTCTGAAAAAAAAATCAAGAACGACATAACCTTGTCAAAGGAGCAGCATCGTCACACAGGGAACCGATAATCAATGTATGGCTTGCTTGTCATCTCCCCACTTGACAAGCCCCCCACAAGTCCACTCTCAAGAATCTCAATTAGCAGTAGTGCATTAATGCCAGACTTAATTGGGGGTAGTCACTATTCACAACCCTTCTGTCTGATTAAATATTCTTGCACCATCAATATTGAAAGGGAGGACATCTCAAGATTCCATCTCTGCTTTCTTACAATATAGGTTTATACTGTGGCTGTAGTACCGTCTGCAGTAATGGGAAATTAGCAGTGATACTTATGTATCTTTTAGTATTTATCCAAGTTGAATCTCAAGTGATTCAGAAAATGATTCAGCTCAATCTGGTCTAGAGCAATGGTAGGAAAGATCACCACACTTACAGCAGTTTAACTGTAAGTGAAAGAATATTTTTGGTTTATTTGGTGTTTTTATCACAGACCCAGTGAAATCTTTGCATCCTTAAGCACCTTGAGAAGCTTCAATACTTTTTAAAATATATTCCATCTGAAAGATTTTTCAGTTGCTGTTTAGATGATGGAAAGTTTGGATGATGGAAGATATCCCATCTTATTTTCAGTAATTACATAAAAATACCTTTCCAGTATTTGCTCAAATTATTCTTCTATCATTTGTATGGCATGTATGGTTTTGCGAGTTTTACTCAGGCTCAATAATTTGCACCTTCTTATGTAGCACAAATTATTATGATCACAAATAAAAGTAAATAAATTATTAATGGCAGTTTACATATGCAGAAAATTATGGTATAGTGTGCAACTTACAATCCAATGTACTTCCTTCTAACATTATCATACTTGCAGAGATACAAATCAATTTTTTCTGTGCTTACATGTTCATAAAGGTAGCGTTCTAAAATATGAAGTTAGCATATTCATCATATCTTGCTTTTAAAAGTTCACACTGATTTGATGCTTATTTTCAAATGTATTTCATATATTGGTGTTTATATGACACTGTCAACTCATTAAGGTAAGAAAACACATACTGCACTAAAACACAAACACTTGATTTTATGCCATTTTCAAAAAGACATTTACATTATATCTTAGAAAAAAATATACAGAAGGTACATCTTGAAACTGAACACTGGATTTGAATCCTTATGTAAAGAGAATAAAAAACTCCAATTTTACAATATGTAATAATCAATATTTGATATTTGTAAGAAAAAAATGGTACAGATGCAGAAACATATTCCTTATACCAGGATAAAATAAATGTTAAACTGTAAATACATTTTTGAATGGACTGAAAGGAAACTGCTTACTTTGAAGTAGTGAGGCACAACAAGGAGCTTAAAGTACAATAACATCCATTCATAGGTAGTTAGTTCACCTGTTTCATAATGTACTTGCTCATAGCTTCATGAATTATAAGTAGAATGCCCAAAGTAAATTGACACATGAATGATTGCGTTAACCAGTCCTTGATCTCTAGATAGGAATAAATAAATTGGGAGAAATCTCTGATATATTTTCTGATCAAGGGTCTCTAAAGATTTGGTTATTAAACAAGCAAGAAAAAGGGCAAAAAAGGGCATTGACTCCACAGATGACTGACGAGCAGGTGTTTGCATATTGTCTATTTATCCAAGATGTAAAGCGTCTTGAATTATATTATCTTACAGCACAGAAGGGGGTCATTTTGTCTAATGAACTGATGGCTGTTCCCTTAATCCAATTTCCATGCCCTTTCCCCATATTTTTTACATCTTTTTTCCTCTAATACTTAATTCACATCTAAGGTAGAGCTTCTGAGTACTGACTGATGTAAATTTCAAGCAACATGGATTATTTCCATTTCTATGCCGCCCATTTTAAAATCAGAGTAAGGGAGACAATGTCTACTTTAATAAGTTATTTTCAAACTATCTGACAAAAGTGGAACACTCTCTGATTTGTCATAATGTTATGTGAAATCGCAAGCATGCAATATTTCTTCAAATGGAAAGTTTTATTGTTAGCCTCATGTTTGGCTGGGATGGAAAAATCAGAACTAAGGAGCAAAAAACAGAACTCTGCATGTGTGATGTGGTGCTACACTTTGGAATATCGAGGTAAAGGGTGTCTGCAGGCCCATGGCTTAAGAAAGGACTGCAATGTTTGAACTTTGAACTTTATTTCTTTAATTTTCCACGTTTATACTAAGAAGACTGTAGCACTGAAAGTTTTAACTTATATCCTTATTTTTCTACTTCTGCAACTAAGATTTAGTTCATTTGTATTTTGTGTCAAAGATGACGATATATGTGGCAATATTGTTCACTTTTCACTGTACTCTTATACCCTGCACTTGAGCACACATAACACAAAACCTAAATCTGAATCGAATATGCTATTAAGTTAAATATTTCAAACAATGCAGATTAATCTAATGGATAAAATGAAAAGTTTGTATTTTATTTATTTCATTCTTTTCTGAAGTAAGCAATTCCATATGAATATTGTGTCTTGTTATCTATTTCAAATAAAATTTTTCAAAGAACTAGGTGGGCACATGGGCCGAGTGGTCTCCTTTTACCCTACAAATGAAACAGACTTCCATGATTTGGATTATTAAATCACAAATTTGATCTCCCTCTCTCCCTTTTATTTATGATACATCAGGTCAGATCATTTAGCGCCATTTTGATCTCTCAAAATTGAATTGAAGTAAAAGAGCTTCAGTGAAACACCATCACATGGGAGGCAAATTTCCATGGGATTCTCTTTTTTTTCTCCACACCATCAGCAGAAGAATTGCAGAGACCCTGAAAAACAATCATTCTTCCAGACTTCCTCTGTCAAAGCTGCAGGAGACTAGTAGGAAGACGACCAAAGAAATTCACTCCCATCATTTTCTCAAGCAATTGTTTATGTGTAGTAAAACTGTCCTTTACACTGAAGTACTTCAGCTGGCAGCCTTTGGATATGCTTATAAGATATAGAACACACCATTAAAATCAGCTGCATTGAACTCATGAGTTCATTCATAGTATCTTTACAATGATGACAGATTTTTCCTATACAAAGTATGAAAAGTGGCTGTTAATAAGAAGCAGATATTCTTTTGTGCTTTTTTGTGGAATCTCTCTTTTTTGCTATTTGACTTGAGGCAATAATATATGTCAATTCAAATGATTCCCAAAATTTCAACTCAGGAGGATCATTGACATTTTAATTGGTGGGCATTTATGAAAAACAGGAGAAAAGTTTAGAAAAAAAATTGTGTTAAAAGTAGAAAGTGTACTCTAAAATTGTTAAATAATTGTGCTGTTTGTTCATATATGGAAAAAGCTTTGGGGAAAGTGTTTAATAACTAAGCATCTTATTCAGAAAAATGACCCAGGCATGATGGACAGAATGACTTCCTTGTGTGCTAATAAATTCTATTGGGTAGATTTATTCCTGAGATTGCCCGATTGGTACTGCTCCTTGACCCTCACTTGAAAAGCTCTGGTGAGCTATCCACATCTCCCTGGTAACTTACTGGTGAATCAGAGGTCAGATTAGATGTACTGCAATGCTGACTGCAGTCCTCAGGTATTCCAGGGTGGGGAGGGGGTTGAGAGGAGAATGAGAAGGAGTTTTGTCAAAATTGGAAGCAGTGCCCAGTAGTGATGTGGAGTGAAGAGGATCGCCCCTGCTGCCCACTATAAATTCATTTAAATACATGATATTCACAGCCACTTGCTTAGACAGGGCTCTGGAGCAGGTTCAATGCTGGTCTACGTGGGTTTCCTCCGGGTGCTCCGGTTTCCTCCCACAGTCCAAAGATGTTCAAGTCAGATAAATTGGCCATGCTAAATTGCTCATAGTGTTAGGTGCATTAGTCAGCGGGGAACTGGGTCTGGGTGGGTTACTCTTCGGAGGGTTGGTGTGGGCTGGTTGGGCCAAACGGCCTGTTTCCACACTGTGGGGATACTAATCTAATCTAATCTATTCAGGAAGGCTCAATTTCAGGTTATAGCTCCTAAAATCTGTTAGGCATCCTCATTAGCATGTACATGGTACATCACCCCTTCACAGGTTTGTGCCAGAAATGCCAAATTGTTCAACCTAATACAGAATCTAATGCATTGCAGAAATTCTTAATGCATGGAGCATAACTCAGGAAATTAATCTTCATTGATCCCAACAAGAATGAGTTTTTCTCTGCATCGTTCTATTTTGTAAAGAGATCCAAAATGTTAGTACTTTTTGTTGGCAATTTCTAAATTATAGCTTTTACGTATTATGATTAAGAGTATTATGAGTCCCATATATACCGTGAAAATGCTGCTCTGTGAAAACCTCATCCCTGGTTGAAACTTCATGATATGATGCATGAAATAATTGTTATCCATGAATTTTGTAAGTGAAATTAACTTTTTGGTAAAGACTTTGGCAGTAAATTTCCTCTCAACCTATCTTGCTGTGCTGCTCTAATGTTGTGATGGAAACTCATTTCTGGGTGGAAATGTGAGTTCAGTCAGATTGCAGAAGTAACTTGTTATAGACCAAAATAGAAGGAAATCTATCTTCTTGTCTTCCCATTTGACTTACAAATTACATTTACCAAAAATTTCATTGGGCAAATTGTATAAGGTAATGTCTTCATTCTTACCACTGTGACAAAGCCAGAAACTACAGACTATATTTTTTCAACAACAGGAAAGCTTCTTGTTGCTATAAAAAATGGAGATAAAGGCTGAAAATTGAAAGTTCCACCCACATGCATGACACTGACCATTTTTGTGTCAGATTGCATTTGCAATGTGGGTTGCATTTCACTTAGGTCCAAGTTGCTCAGCAAATTGCTGCATAAAATAACAGCTGTCCACAGGCATTTTTGACTTTGGTGAAGTGGCTGTATGAAATGTGACATGCACAAAGTAGACCTGGTTGCAGCAGTTTGTATATTCAGGATATACTTTTGCAGAGGTAAAGTAGCTCTTTGGATGTGTCAACTTTGGGACAGGAGTGATGACTTTTGGAATTGTAAATGTGCATAAAAAATACACAACAGCATTAATGACCAAGTTTATTGGAATTGCCAACAAACCTGTCAAAAACAACTATGAAAAGGGTCAAAAGCAATTTTCAAAAGTAATTGTCAAAGGGTCAAAGAGTTTAAAACGGCTGCATTTTCAATCTTTGAAAAAACGCCTGGAATGTTAAAAGAAGTCATAGCTTGCAATCACTCTCTGTGTTACCATATGCTTGGGAGCTACCATGACAAGATTAGTGCTTTATGACTGTTTTCACAATCCTCCATTATCTCTGTAGGATGTCTTCCATTTCACAGTTTGATTCACAGCTCCAAAGAAGTGTAGACTCTTTCAAGTGGAGATACGAATTCCAATACTTGCTTTCATTAAGGATTATGTAGTTAAAGGAAGTGAAATATAGTTTTCTTTTAGTAAAATACAATGTTTCTCCTGCAGTACATCTTTATGTTATTTAATCTCAGTGTGCATCCTAAAGTCAGCCCTTTCTGAATAATCTTGACATAGTATGTGTAAGGGGAAAGGATATCGGGTCTGGGTATTGGTGTGTATGTGTTAGAACTAAGTGAGAACAGACGCAATAAAGGGTCATTGAGATTGGTGGGGCACAGACTAGCATAGAGAGTAAGAGGGGTTATGAGATGGATGTTGGACATGACCACATGATCACACATTCCGTATGACCTACATGAGATTCCCCAAGTAGGTGCTTTACTCCCAGCTTTGAAAAGGCGGGCAAGCCCTTGGTGGACAGAGGAAGTGCTTCAGTGATACCCTCAAAGCCTCACTGGTGAAGTGCGGCATTCCCACAGACACCTGGGAATCACTGACTCAAGACAGTCCAAAGTGGAGGAGGAGCATCCGGGAAGGCATCGAGCACCTTGAGACTTGTCGTCGGAAAAAACGGATACCAGGCAGAAATAGTGAAAGGAGCGTGTTGTCACACCCACACCCCACACACCTGTTTCCATGGCCACCTTCTGCCCAAAATGTAACAGAGTCTGAGGTTTCTGCATCGGTCTGTACAGCCACCTAGAGACTCACCTAAGAGTGGAAGAGAGTCATCCTCTTTTGTTAGGGATTGCCAATGATGATGATGGTTGGACATAAGCTATCATGGAAATTTCGAGGACAAAGTTAAAAATCACACAACACTAGGTTATAGTCCAACAGGTTTATTTGGAAGCATTAGCTTTCAGAGCTCTTTCATTAGATGGTTGTGGAGTATAAGATCATAAGATGCAGAATTTATAGCAGAAGATTACAGTGTCATACAGTGATACATTAACAAAACTGGATTGTTAAGTCTTTCATCTTTTAGAATGGGTTGCAAGTTTCAGTTCATTAATATGAGAGTCCTAAAGGTCCGAGGGATCTTGGGTTCATGTCACACTTACAGGTGACCCCACTAAACTACACACACACACACACCTCTCTTTCCCTCATAGACACACACATACACCCCCCCCATACACACACTCATGCACACACCCTCTCACAGGGTGTGAGTGTGATACTCCATCACACCCACACACACTACCAAGCTTTCACACACGCAAACACACACTCATGTGCACTCACATGCGCACACACTCTCTCATGCATGCACACAGACATGTAAGGGTATGGGGTGAATTTGTATTTGCAGAATTATATTTGTAGATACATTTTATTTTGCTCAAAAAATGCATAATCTGCAGGCAGTCAATACACATAATATTTTGTAAATTCCACTTTGAAATAGAACCAGTCTGACTCAAGATTGGGATACAAACCTTTAATGCATTGTCTGAGTAGAGGTGTCACCTTAAGTTATCTCGAGAAGGTAACTTAAAAGAAGTTCCATGATTTACATATTAATGAACTGAAACTTGCAACCTATTCTAAAAACGAAAGACTTGGCAATCCAGGTTTGTTCAATGTATCACTGTAATACATTGTAATCGTCTGCTGTGAATTCTGTGTCTTATGATCTTATACTCCACAACTACCTGATGAAGGAGTAGCACTCCTAAAGCTAGTGCTTCCAAATAAATCTGTTGTCCATAACCTGGTGTTGTGTGATTTTTAACTTTGCCCATGCCAATCTAATGCCGGCACCACCTATTCAAATTTTGAGGAGGAACAGATTAGATTAGATTCACTACAGTGTGGGAACAGGCCCTTCAGCCCAACAAGTCCACACAGACCCTCCGAGGAATCAGACCCATTCCCCTACTCTATATTTACCCCTGACTAATGTACCTTACACTATGGGCAATTTAGCTTGGCCAATTCACCTGACCTGCATATCTTTGGATTGTGGGAGGAAACCGGAGCACCCGGAGGAAACCCACGCAGACACGGGGAGAATGTGCAAATTCCACGCAGACAGTTAACCAAGGCGGGAATCTGGGTCCCTGGTGTTGTAAGGCAGCAGTGTTAACCACTGAGCCACCGTGCTACCCCAGTCGCACCTACAATTCGATGGTAGCTGGAGGAACATAGGTTTGCATGGAGGTGATCATCCTGGGAGTGGATGTGGATAATCAAAAAATGACACAGAGATTATGAGAGGTAATTTGGCTCAGTGGGGAGGCATGAGGTGGTATTAAAATGTAAGTGCTGGAGAAATTCAGAAAATCTGGCAGCATTTGCAGAGAGAGAAGCAGAGTTAACATTTTGAATCTCATGTAACTCTTCTGCGATACTCAGTTTTGAAGCAGTCATATTGAACTTAAAAGTTTAATGCTGTTTCTCTTTCCAGAGGCACTGCCAAAATTACTGACTTTATTCTGTATTTTTTCTCTTTACTTCAGCATGCATATTGATGATGAGTGAGGACAGAGGGCTGAAAAGATGTTTTATTTCTTCCTGTATTCTTACAAAAACATATGGAAACTGTGCTGGAGTATAGAAGCAGACTTTCCAACTAGCCTGCCCCCAGAACCTCTGCAGTCATTTTGGGGTTATCTGATCCATCCCCAGAGAACCTGGTCACCTTGGAATGAAAATTCCAATTTCAGGGCCACTTTGTCTCCATGTCAGGTTTGCAGGAAATATTCCAATTTTACAAATGCAGTCTGGACATATCTTCCACTTTAAACATCTTTCCATTTAGGGGGGTCAGAGGGATATGACTGGAAATCTATGTTATGCACAATCTGGATGTGAACTTGTTAATTAAGCTGTCAAGACAAACTTCATGACATGGAATATCAAAGAATATCTTGCCAGTTTGAATTTATTACATCATTTTATCATTTGCAAGGTATCAATAAAAAAATCTAATATTTCATACTATTTAAACTACATTGTCCAACAAGAGTTCAAAGCTGTCAAAGCTCTATTTTAAAACAGCTTGGATGCATAGAAAAGGTCACAGGGGACTTCCTATGGCCTCAGCAAGATGAACCCTGGGGCCCACTGCTGCTGATACTTTAGTAGGCATGGCAACTAACTTTAAGTTCCAGGCATTTTGCAAGGCATGAACACTGTGATAGCTTGTTCCATGTTACCCTAAATAAAACTGATGGAATACTGGTCTTACTTTTCTGGAATTAGTAATGGCATTTGGATGTTTGAACTCTGAACTTTTTGTAATCATCTCAAATGTAATTGCTTATTTTGAAAACTTAGCCAGTTTGTAATATCAATTGGTTGCTTATCAAACTGCATACCATATTTTCTTAAATGCATTAAAGCAAAACTTAAAACAAAATTACAAGTTAGCGCCCAGTTTTCTAAGGTTATGTTGAGCAAGTACAATGCAAGTTAATGACGGAGCCTTCATTTGGCAAGATTTTACTATCAGCATGTAAATTTGCTCTGGGCACACAGAAGTGTAAAAGATAGCACACTCCTAAGCTTAAATCATATTAGTCACATTTTTGAAGCATTGCTAGAATTTTACACGCTGTCCCCACAGCACCTGCAAACCTACTGTTGTTCCCATTCTACAGTCTATGAGCAGCTTGCATGCATGCTGGCAGGGGAGACCATAGAATTAGACAGGATAAGCTAAGTAAATGCTTATTACCTAGCTGCCTCCGCTGGGCTACTACCAACAGTGTTGAGGGAGGTTCCGATTGCCAGCTCACCTAGGAACAACTGAATCTCGTAAGTGATAAATTAACACTGGCAGTCTGAGTGGAGACTCAGGAGAGGGGGTATGTGATGCTTTCAACTTGGGTACCCTGTTTTACACAAAGGGTCTCCCTGGTAGAAAAGACATCCCTGCTTGATCAAGCCTCCTCTGGCCACCTGATTGCAACAATGCCCCATTCCCATCCAAGGATCTGCCTGTTTAGCACTGGTGATTCCAAATAAACTTATGGGCTATAACCTGGTGTTGTCTGACATCTGACAGTAATCTGATTGACAGGTAGTGATTGTAGTGGATCATCCTGCCTTGGAAAATAGATGCTATGACTTCAAATATCTAATTGAGTGATTACTGCAAAATCAAGCCATGGATCCAGCACTGGTAGAAGTGTGCTTGTGCCTAACTTTCCAGTCAGTATGTGGGATCGTTCCCTGCATGTTAAGTCTCATCCAGTGTGTTCTGGTGGGCAAAATGACTCATCAAAAAATAATCAGATGTGTTGATTTTTGTGGTTTACTTGAATTGGTTGCTGCTGTGATCTTCTTAAATCAGGGATTGTTGTTTTCTGTTATCTATTTTTCATTGGATGTAGATACCGTTGGTAAAGGCCAGCATTTACTACCCATCTTTTAAGTCTTTGTTAAGTTAGTGATGAGTCGTCTTCATGAACTGTAAGTGGCAACATAATGTAAGACACCGATAATGCTACTAAGGAGGGAGCTCCAGGATTTTCACTCAGCGACAATGAAGAAACTGCAATATATTCAACTCAGGATGGTGTGTGTTTGGAAGTGAATGTGCAGGTGGGAATGTTCCAGTGTACTCATTCATCTGCTGCAATTGTTTTTCCAGGTGATTGAAAATGCTGGTTTGGAAGATTCCATTAAGGAGCCTCAATGAGTTTCCATTATTTGTATGATGTCTACCTGTGATGTGGTAGGACTGATTTTTTGCCCCATCCCTTACTTGTCAGATTCTGTGCTGACAGCGTGTTTAAGGGTGAAGAGTGCAAGGGGGTTCATGCCACATTCTATTCTCCTGTTTTTCCTTCATCCCCTCCCACAATATTAACTTGCCTGAATTCAATTTTTGAAAGAACCTTGCCTCAGAGGAGTTGGGTAGTATTTTACAAGGCAAAGCTGCATCGTAATGCAGTCAACAGGAAGTGTATGTCATCACAGGCTCCACGAAGGATCACACAGTCTCATACTCAGCTGACAGTATTAGCAGGGCAGAAACGGGTACTGCAGATGCTGGAGATTAGAGTCAAGATTAGAGTGGTGTTGGAAAAGCACAGCAGGTCAGGCTGCATCCAAAGAGAGATGACCCGGGGATTGCAGTGAGAGACAGAGACTCACTGTTGAGAGAGGAGGAGAACTTTTTCAAGTTAACATCCTTGGAAGAGGATTTGCAATAAATGATGAACGGCTTTTACCCGAAACATCAATTTTCCTGCTTCTCGGATGTTGCCTGACCTGCTGTGCTTTTCCACTCTAATCTTGACAGTATTAGCACATTGGCCTCAGCAGGGCTGGAGTTGTCTAACCTTGAAAAAGGGAAAGAAATATAAATGGAAAGAGTAGAGAATGAAAAGAAAAGCAATGAAAAGTGAGGAGAAAGAAAGATGAAAAGGTATAGAAATAAGCCAACTTGGATTGCAAAGAGAGGGAAAAGAAAAAACAAACAGAACTGGAAAGGGAGGAGAAGGAAATAAAATGAGCAATGGAAAAGGATATAGACTGGAAGAAAAGCTTGAATACGAAGGAGAGAATGAAGAGGAGACAATAAGACTTGGATAGATAGAAACCTATAATAAAGGGGGAAAGAAGAGTTTGTAGCTCCAAGGATGACTTTGATTCCAATGAAGGATATTACTTAACAAGAAGTCTGCACTAGTACTTAAATTTATAGAAGATGAAATTGAAATATATTTCACATAATTTAAGAAGGTAGCTGTGAAATTAAAGTAACCAAAAGCTACTTAGACCTTAATGTTACAGTGTCCTAATGGGTACAACTATGATTATGATAAGAGAAACCTTTAATTAGAAAACAGAAATGTCTCTTAAATATATCTTCTCATTCTTTTTAGAGGTGTAAGGTGTGATGCAGGTTTAAAGTGTTACATTATTTGGGAATTTGGAGTATAAAGTAGAGGTAAATGTTGTTAAAACGAATCCCTGGACAAGGTTCACTGATTTGTTATGATTCCAGATGGATACATCAAATTGTTATGTTGTCAAGTGAAATGGGATCACATTGTTCACCTTCTTCATTCACTCTTCAAAATCAGTTGGTTTACAACAAGGTAAATTAAAATGTATCCTCTCCCTTGTGGATACGTTTCTCCCAGACCAAAATGGGTTTATGTTTTAAAAGGAGTCAATTTAACAAGGCTTGCTTGAGCTAAAGAAAGAGTGAATATTGTAGTTACTAAAAGCCAGAAATAATAACATGAAACACGTGCAAACTGATAGAAATGAGAAATGAGTTCTATAAAAGACAAAAGTTAAAAGGTATATGGATAGCCACTTGATGGTTTGTAAGAAGTAGGTAGTTAAACATTATGGCTGTTACATTGGATGATACTGGTAGTCTCAATGATAGTAATTGATGTGCCAACTTCAAGATTCTTGGTTTTGCAAGTTGGTGACTGAAATTCTTTTGTCCTGTTTCCTTTTTGATGGTGACTGTCTTCCAGCAACATGTTTGGTTTCTTCTTGCTAGGCAGGAATGTATTATAGCTGACCTCCAGATCACAGCAAATAAGACCAAGGGTCACGGTCAATTTTTAACTCTCTTTTTGCTATATTCCTGGAAGCATAAAGCACTAAAATATATTTCAAAGACAAGCCCACTATTTAGGATGTAACTCACAGGATATGCTTTCCAACTGCAAGGGGATAAATCGATTAACTTTTATCAAGCCTCTTTCTTTAAAGCATCCTTCAAAGTGTGACATTCCAGGAACTGTACAGAGGGTTTGTCAGTCTGATATAGCATTGGGATGCAGACAGACTTCACACCTATTGTTTAAAAAGTGGAACTATTTTAAGAGCAAATCCCATTGCAAAAGATGAAAGTGTTAATCTCAATTTGTTTACTGTATCACACCTCCAAGACACTGGACTCCTTTGGCTATAAATTCTGCGAGCATGATCTTAACCTCCACAACCAAATGATGAAGGAGTGGCGCTCTGAAAGCTAGTGCTTCTAAATAAACCTATTGGACTATAACCTGGTGTGGTGTGATTTTTAACCTTGTATACCCCAGTCCAAAATCGTCACCTCCAAAAGTAAATCTTCCATTAGTGATTGACTTCCACTCTTTTGTCTATTATCAGCTCGCCTTAGATTGCCATCTTTGTTTTAGAGAAAAAAACAATTTGAGTCTCCGATGCATTGTCAATGTTTTTAGCTCTGTGAAGGAGATTTGTTATTTTTAATGGTCAAAAGCTCAATTTTTTTTTAGCAGAGTCAAAGCAGCATTTACAAGAAATTATATGACATAAATTAACTGACTAGATAAGTGACCTGGTGAGATCATTGCTAAAGCACTTGTGAGGTTGAGATTTTACAAAATATAGACAGAAAAGCCATCTGCTAGAGAAAGGTTCAATTCTTAAGAAAAGATCTGCAGAGTAAATGTTTTGTTTGGTAGCCTCAAAGTAGTCAGGGAAAGTCAGTGATTTCATCTGCTTGTGTGTCTTCGAGAGAATCACATCTGATGAAAATGCTGAGTGTAAGGGTTGGATCTTTCTTTTTGTTGATTATGATAAAATTGTTCCAAACGGTTTTATAACTTTGTTTTTTTTCCCCTTTCTTTTGAGTAGTAAACTTATGTTATTTGGTGGAAAACAAAGGTAGCCACTTGTGAATATGGGTAGTGACTAACCACCAATGTAGCCAAATTGCAAAACTGGAATTCCAATTCTGTCAAGTCAGACTTCAGTCTGATTTGACTAGTGTCATAGACTGAGACTAGAGCCAAACTGAGAACAAATGGAAGAAGAAATGATGCTTCTTAATATATTCAGGATCTGAGATGAGCCATAGAGAACGCAAGAATGGAAGTCTTGGCAAAAACAAAAGATGCAGAATTGTTTCAAGATTCAACACTAAACTGAATCTGAACAAGTTAAACATTATCATATTCAGCAGGTTAATACCAGATTCTAGGAATCAGTGTCAGCTGTGTGGAACAGCAAATTGTCACAAGCATAAGCATTTCCCAACCATGACAAAAGAATGCTATACCATTAAGACTGAAAATCACTTTCAGAAGACATGTCGAAGTAGAACAGTTACAGAACTGCAAAAAAAGAGGAACTGCACATGTAAGGAGCTTAATTTTGTTAAAACAAGTAACTAAGCCACTCATGAGGAAATTTGTGATCCCAATGACTCAGGTATTGCATTCTCAGCCACATTCAGGTCTTTATTAATGTCTGATACAAGTGCTGATGTCAGTATCCAGACCAAACAGTTACCATGATCGAAGAGTCAGAAGTGCCAGCTTGTAGAAATGAGAAAATGTGGCACAGAGGAAGTAATGGTCAAGTGCATAGGTATGCCACAAGTAATGCGAGAACACAACAAATGCAACATGGTTTAAACCACTTATCAGTTTGAAATCAGAACTCCTCATTTTTGAGCCTGCCTGCATATTTGGATCTCAATATCCTACTCCTAAAAGAGAATTTGAAGAGAACAACTGATCCAGAGGTAAGCAATTGTCAAACAGCTGGTGCAGCAATAAATTGTTGTTGACCAACTGGTCAAGGGGCAACCAGTAGAAGATTTTATTGGACTTCCAGAATTTATAGCAGAACCGAAAAAGAAGAAAGGATCTGTTCAGATCATCTACAATGGCATAAAAGAAACCTTTCACATGGCCAGAGAAACAATGGTCAACAAACTAAAAGTACCTAAACCAAATTCAGCTCAAGAAAGTTCGTGACCAAGAAAGTGCTATCATTCTCCAGTATTGTGTTAAAACATGGCCAGACCAGAAATGCAGCCAGTTGGCCAAGAATACTTACTTTGAGCACAAACAGCATTTCATAATCAAAGATATCAGTGGGTGTCCAGTCAAAGCTCACTCAACGGTGTGGTGGGCAGAGATTTCACAAAGAAATTGAAGATCTCATAACCAATTGTGAAAGCTGCAATTTTACAGGCTTGGCAGGTCTGGAAAACACTCCAAACATCACTGAAAATGGTTCAGAAGATAAATCTCACAAAAGTTTAGAAGAAGAAGTAAGTACTATAAACAGGGATGAGCAATACAGCTGACAGAAATCTTGTACCGCTGATGTTTAGAACTGTCTGATGAACAAACTAATACAGCAGCACAAAGTCAATAAAAAAGTTAACATTTTCTTTCAGATGGTCGATGTAAATACACCATAATTATAAAAATGAATGTATAATAGTAACTATGGGGAGAAAAGTTTGGGGAGTAATGATGTTGTAGAGGGAAATTGTTCTGAGGATTTAATATTCATGTTACATTGAAATCCCTCAATCTGCCAAAGCCATGCAATCTTTAGGAGGAGACAGCTGGGTTTTGCATGTCCACCCAAAGGGATCAGATATATTCTGTACACCTACCAAGAGTCCTTTATAATTGTGAGTTATCCTTAGCAAATTAGCGTACAGTATAAAGTAATCAACAACCTTATTAGTGCTACTTCCGCTTTACTCACCAGTTTTTATAGATTCACTCAATGGGATGTGAGCATATCTGGTTAAGCCATCATTTTTTGCACATTCCTAATTGCTTTGAGAAGGCAGTGGGGAGCTGCTTTCTTGAATAACAATAGTATAAAAATCCACAGTGCTGTTAAATAAAGAGTGCACAGATTTTGTCCCAGCAACACTAAGCAGGCAACAACTGAGTCAGGATGGTACGTAACTTGGAGGAGAAATTGTAGGTAATGGTTTACTATGCATCTGCTATCTTGGTCCATCTAGGTGATAGAGGTTGCAAAGGTAAGGTCAAAAGTTAATTGGAGAGATATGAAGATGCATTTTGTTGACGGTACATATTGATTTCACTGGCTATCAGTGGTGAAAACAGTGAAAGTTGTAGGTGATGGATGGGATGCCATTCAAACAGGCTTCTTGAGTGTTGGCAGAGCTGCATTCCTCCAGGCGAGTATGGAAGATTCAAACTTACTCCTGGCTTATGCCTTGCAGATGGTGGACAGGAGTTTTAAATCAAGAAGTGAGTTATTTGCTGCAGAAATCATGGTTCCTGACCTGCTTGTGCAGCTTCAGTATGTACATAGATTGTCCAATTCAGTTTCTGGTCGATAATAACACCCAGCATGTAAAAGGTAGTGGGGATTTAGTGATGATAATAGTATTGAAGGTCAAGGGGCAGTGGTTTAATTCTCATTCGTTGGAATTGACCATTGCTTGACACATTTGTGACATGAATGTTACTTGTGACTTCTCAGCTCAAGCCTGGTTGCTGCACAAATTTTGTTGCTTATGGATATGGACTGCAGACAGTATGTGAGAAGTTGCAAATAATGCTTTACATTGTCCAAATGTCAATGAACACTTCTCACCTGGTGATGGAGGGAAGGTCATTGATGAAGAAGCTGAAGATGGTTGGGTCTAGACATGACACAGAGGTACTCCTGCAGAGACATCCTGAGTTGAGATGATTAACCCCCAATAACCGCAACCATATTCCATTGTGCTAGGTATTCTACCAACAAGCAAAACGATTTGATACATTTCCTTTGATTTCAAGTTTGTTTGGGCTACTTGGTGTAACGCGGCTGAATGCTAGCTCAAAGTCAAGGACAGTCACCCTCATCTCATTTCTGGAACCAGTTCTTTTGCCTATATTTGAACCAAGGCTATAATGAGATCACGAACTGAGCGGCCGAGGCTAATCCCAAACTGAACATCAGTGAGCAGCACCTTGTAAGTGTCACTTGATAATGCTGCTGATGACCCCATGATCGAGAATTGACTGATAGGATGGCATATTGCTAGGTTGGATTTATCCTGTATTCTGTGGATAGGACATACCTGGGCAATTTTCCCCATTGTTGCATGGATGCCAGTTTTGGTTCTATACTGGAACAGTTTGGCTAGTGGTGTCATTAGATCTGAAGCACAAGATTTCAGGATAATTGTTTGAATGCTGTTATGACCCATTGCCTTTGCAGTATCCATTGTCTTCAATCATTTCTTGATGTCACACAGGCTGAATTGAATTGGTTGAAAACTGGCATTTGTGATGCTGGGGTCATCAGACAAAGGCTGACCTGACACTTCTGGCTGAAGAAGAATGCAAATACTTTAGTCCTGTCTTTTACACTGATGTGCTGAGTTCCTCCATTGTTGAAACTGTGGATGGTTGTTGAACTCCACATCTAGTTAGCTGTTTAATTATAAATAACTATTGTTGACAGCATGTTGCAGAACTGCAGTACTTAGATCTGATTTGTTAATTCTGAATGTTTTTACCCCTACTAGGAGAAAGTGAGGACTGCAGATGCTGGAGATCAGAGTCGAGAGTGTGGTGCTGGAAAAGCCCAGCAGGTCAGACAGCATCTTAGGAGCAGGAGAATCAATGTTTCAGGCAGAAGCCTTTCATCTGGAAGGAAGCTTGTGGGCCGGGAGCTGAGATGAATGGGAGGGAGTGGGGCTGGGGATGGACCTTCATCTACCTATCGCATCCTCAACTACCTTCCCCCAGCCCCACAGTCCACCCATTTATCTCTCAGCCCCCTGACCTACAAGCCTCATTCCTAACTAAGCGCTTATGCCCAAAACATGGATTCTCCTGCTCCTCGGATGCTGCCTGACTGGCTGTGCTTTTCCAGCACCACATTCTTGACACTGTTTTTAGCCCTATGCAGCTTCCACTAATTGGCATTCAAATAATTCTCTGCTGTATCTTTACCAGATTGACACTGATTCCTTTAGGTTTGCTTTGTACTGCCCCTGGTTTTGCCCTCCTGCACTCTTCAGTGAACCAAGTTTGATTGCTGGTCTGATGGCAATTGTAGAGTGGTGAAAATCTGGGCAGTAAGTCTATGCATTGTGAATGAATATAATTCTGATGATGATAATGACCTTCAGTGTCCTACAGATGCCAGTTTTGAGATACTACATCTATTTGAGTCTGTCACTTTCAACAGACTGGTGATGCTCCACAAAACAATTGAGCTTATTGACAATCTGATAGGACCTTTTTCTCCACAGGGTCAGTGCTGTGATGACTCTTACTGATACTGGCATGGACAAATGCATCTGTGATAGATGGTGAGGGTGAGGTCAAGTTGATTTTTGCCTCTTGTTGATTCCCTCATTATATGACACAGACCCTTTTCATAGCCTTGACCTTTAGGACTCAACCAGCTTAATTTGTAGTGCTGCTGTTCAGCTACTCGGTGACGGACTGATTCTCACCACCAGAGCACGTTCTATGCCCTTGTCACCCTCATTGCTTGCTTCACATGATGTTCAATATGGAGGAGCACTGATTCAGCTGAGGGAGGGCGTTTGTGGTAAGTGGCACCCAGTAGGAGGTTTCCTTGTCCTTGTTTCACCCTATATCATGAGACTTCATGGGATCTGGAGTCAATGGTGAGGGATCACATTTCATCATTTCAAATGGTATACCACTGTTCCACCAGATCTGATTGCTCTGTCACTTCATTGGAGGCATTTCAGAAAAGGTTTATGAGGATGATTCCTGGTATTGACGTATTGTCCAAGATCAAAGGCTAAACAGTTTGGGGTGCTACTCACTGAAATCTCAAAGAATGACGGGGGAGCTCATTGAAACGTAACAGATTCATAAGGGGCTTGATAGGGTAAATGCTAAGAGGATGTTTCCCCTCATGGAAGAGTCTAGGATGAGAGTACATAATGTCAGAAAGAAGGGGCACTAATTTAAGACTATGAGAAGGACTTTCTTCTCTCGGACAGTTGTGAGTCTTTGGAACTCCTTTCCACAGAGAGCCGTGGGGACAGAGTCCTTGTGTATATTTTAAGCTGAGATACATTCTTGATCAGTAGGAGAATTAAGGATTATAGGAAAAAAGCAAGAAACTGGATATAAGGGATGTCAGAATTCGCCATGATCCTATGGAATTCCAAAGCAGGCTCAAGGGGCTGAATGACCCATACCTGTTCCCATTTCTTATGGTCTTATAAGCAGGTGGAGGAAGGCAAACAATTGAATAGGTTTCATCCCTCACACATCCTCCTAACCCATCAATTTCACTCTCCATTGGTGGAGAGGCTGGTGATCGTCTCATCCCTGCCTGATCAAACTTCCCAGTCATGCTTTCAAATCTGGAAGACCTGTTCATCTCTCTTCTGGATTCCTTGAGATTCCTGTAGTTTGGCCACAACTGTATTCTGCTGCCACTGGGGCTACAGAGCTCCCAACTGATCAGGATGTCCACTAGCTCTTGAAGGCAGATCTACATGTCACTGAAGGACTCTCAGCCCCAACTTATTAAGATCACACCTGGTGCATTATTGTTGCAGGGCAGCTAGAGTTAAAATTGGAGACATTTGACTGGGGTGGAGCGGGATGGGGATAAGGAATACTTCCCCCTCTCTGGAACCCACCCCAAAATATTATTCATTGCTGTTCTCGTTGGTTCATCTCCTGATGCTCAAGTACTCTGGGATGTAGATTGTTGGGCCCTGGGCATTTATTGACTTTAACTTCGCCAATTTCCCCAACATTATTTCCCTTCTAATACTGACATTGTTCAATTCTTCGCTTTAACCGGGACCTGTGTTCCCCAACACTTTTAGGATATTATTTGTGTCCTTTTTGAAGGCAGATCCAAAATACATAATTTACTTGGTCTGCCATCTCTTTATTCCTCATTTCAGACTGTAGGGGATCGAATTTGTCTTCACATACTCCATTTCACCCTCTGAAATCAATCCCTTTGTCCTCCTTTACTGAATTTTAAACTGCTCCCATTCTTCAGGCTTGCTGTACTTGATGGCAAATTTGTGTTCCTCTTCCTTGGATTTAATGCTATCCTTAATTTCCCCTGTTAGCGATGGTCAGAGCACCATTCACCTTCTTTTCAGTACCAGACAGGAATGAGCAATTGTTGCAGTTCATCTATGCCTTTAAATGTTTTTCATTGCCAATCCACTGTCGGCCCTTGAAGTAACATTCCCCAATTGATCATCACCAGCTTGTGCCTCATACATTATAGTTTCCTTTATTTAGATTCAGACCTTGGTCTCAGAGTGAATGACAACACTCTCCAACTTAATGAAGAATTCTATTATATTATGATCACTCTTTTCCAAGAAGCTTCACACAACTAGATTGCCAATTATTGCAAAGTGGTGGGCCTGATGGTGGTAATCATTCAGCAGAATGAATAGACTGTTGAGTAGCTTTGGGCAGCATGCTAACTCAGTGGATAGCATTGCTGCCTTACAGCGCTAGAGACCTGGGTTGGACTCCAGCCTTAAGCTGTGTGGCGTCGATACATTCTCCCTGCATCTGCATGAGTTTCCTCCCGGTGCTCCGGTTTCCTCTCACAGATGTGCAGGTTAGTTGGATAGGCCATGCTAAATTGAACATAGCATCCAGGGGTGTTCAGGTTAGGTGGACAAGCCATGGGAAATGAGGGATTACATGGATAGAGTAGGTGGGGGCTGGGTTTGAGTGGGACGCTCTTCGGAGGGGCAGAGTGCACTCAATGGATTGAATGGCTTGCTTCCACTCTGTAAAGATACTTTGATTCTATGATGCTGCTTTTAGTTTTGCCCAATATACCTATAACAATGGGCACCACAATGGCTCAATGCCTGGCACTGCTGCCTCACAGCACAAGGGACCTGAGTTGGATTCTAGTCATGGACAACTGTGTGGAGTTTGCACATTCTCCCCATGTCTGCATGGTTTCCTCTGGTGCTCCAGTTTCCTCCCAGAGTCAAAAGATGTGCAAGTTGGATGGATTGCTAAACTGCCCGTAGCATCCAGTGCTGTGCGGGTTAGGTGGGTTGCCATGGTAAATGAGAGCAACGGGATAGGGTGGGTCTGGGTCTGGATGCTCTTTGGAGGTCAGTATAGGCTTGATAGACCAAATAGCCTGTTTCGATGCTGTAGTGATTCCATGAATAAGAAGGACAGGTTTCTTTGTCTCAAAAGTCCACAAATTTTGCCCTGGAAATGCAACACAGATTTTGGTGATCATGCTAACTTGTGAGTCCTACTTACTATTGTCCAAACATTTCTAATTCAAATACTGATTTTGAATTTAATACAAGTATGCACATTTGCTGACTATTACACTGGAAGACATGAAGCTTTTATGCATTATTCCCTAACACTGTCAGAAAAGAAAAAAAATGTCCTCCTTATGTGGCCTGAATTAATGAAGGGGGTTGGAGTGGTATACTTTAAAGAAGTAAGTCATCATGATTCAGAAGTGAGATGACAAATGTTGGAACAGACAAGTTTTCACTGTGGAATAAGATTCCAGTACCAGGTGACACACGTTTAAAAGTCATAAATTAGCATGGACAAAGGAAGTCAGGTGGAGCTGTGTAGTACACTTGTAGAGCAAGTCGCCATAAAAGGTCAGCAGCTAGGATAAATGGATGTAATGATATTTAAACAAATTTCTGGGATTGAGAGATATGGGAAGGGAGGGAAGTAGGGTGTGGCTTAGATCATTCAAAATGTGGATGAACATTTTCCTTGCTGAGAAGTCTCTTTTTAAAATATATATCAAAACTTTGGCTGTTTTAATGCTGTGTTTTCCATCATGTAAGAAAAGTTACTGTGTTTAGTGCATCTCTTCTAAGATTGTGAAAGGAAAAGTACATTGGTTCATATCAGTTTCACGCCAATCATGATTAGTATCAGTTTTATAAATCTACTGATAGAAAGTAAACATTAGTATGAAAAAAGCTTGCAAGAATGGACATGAGATAAAAATATGTTTAGAAATGAATAAACTGCTTGTATTATTTTTACTCTCTTTATGTCTTCAGGTACATGGTCTTCCATTACTCCCCACATTGCATCTTCATGAAATCAGAAAGACCATGTGGATAATTAAAAATAATGGCTGGGACCCAGATGTGGTTGTCCAGACTATTCCACTGACTGTTCTAAATTTTGTCAGTCAGCAGATGTGAGCAAAGAGTGATTTACACAGGAGTGAAACTGAAACTAACAGGGGTATTGGAATATTATGCTGACATCAAACAGGCTCTGAATTCAAACAGGTATACATTGGCATATTGGTGGCATAGGGTGATTGGGAGGGTGAGTGGGGATGAGGAGTAAGGGTTAGAGGGTCGAAGAGCTGGGAAAACTACTGGGATGAAGTCTCAAAGAACTGAGGTGGCCCTGCTGTCATGGATGCCTATTTGGGATCTCCATCTCCATCCCACCTGAAGTGAAAATTAAGTATGGCAGGGTACTTTTTACTAAGACTGACCTAGTGTGTTGGGAAGTTTCCCAAGTCAAGCTACCTACCTGAAAAGCAAAAATACATTCTACTGTTTCAGCGCATGTTTTCTCAGTAACCTTGCTGATTAGACCTATATTAAAAGTATGAATAAACAGATGTTAATCACCAATCATTTCTGCAAATTTCCTCAGGGAAGAGTTCGCAGCTCTATCAACCTAACTGCTTGACCATTGCTGAAATGTGTTGCTGTAACAGCGCAGCAGGTCAGGCAGCATCCAGGGAACAGGAGAATCGACGTTTCGGGCATAAGCCCTTCTTCAGGCTTATGCCCGAAACATCGATTCTCCTGTTCCCTGGATGCTGCCTGACCTGCTGCGCTGTTACAGCAACACATTTCAGCTCTGATCTCCAGCATCTGCAGACCTCACTTTCTCCTCCTGCTTGACCGTTGACCTACTTCATCATTAATCATTAAGAAGCTCTGGTTCAGCCCCAACATTGCATTCAGGACAAGTACTTTCAGACAGATATGAAAGTCCTTCAGAGGATATAGCTTTTCCGGAATGGTTCCAGGGTTGGGGTTAGCTATAAGGTCAGCTTGAAAATGCCGTGGGATTTCTCCTTGGTGCAAAGGAAATTGAGAGGAGAGTTGATGTGCAGGTTGATGACAGGGTGAGATAAGGTAAACAAGGAATTATTCTTCCCATCAGCTTAATATATAAGAACAAGGGGACATAGACTAAAGGTTTTGGGCATTATATACTGGGGCAGAGTAAGGAAGAAATTTTACACAGCAAATGGTAATGAGCTGGAGTTCACTGCCTAGGAGGGTGTTGCAAATGGCAATAATTAATGATTAGAAAAGGAAAATTAATAGGAACTTTTTAAAAAATTTGTTCATGGGATGGCGTATTCCTGCCAAACCAATATTTATTGCCCATTCCTAATCAGCTGGAGAAGAAGAAGGTGAGCTGCCTTCTTAATTTGCTGTAGTCCAAGGGGCACCTAGAGTGCTGTTGTTAAGGGAGTTCCAGGAATTTGAGCTGGCGACAGTGAAGGAACAATGACATATTTTAAATTAAAAGAAACATGTGGCTTGGAGTGGAATTAATGTTCTCAGTCATCTTTTGCTCTTGCCCTTCAAGATGATAGATTGCAGTACATCTTAGAGATGATGTACACAGCTGACACTGTGCATTGGTGGTGAAGAGAGTGATTGTTGAAGATGGTGGATGGACTACTAATCAAGTGAGCGACTTTGTCCTGGATAATGCAAGATGCTTGATTGTTCCTAGAGCTGTGCTCACCAAGGCAAATGTCAAGTATTCTGTCACACTCCTGACTTGTGTTCTGCAAATTAAGGACCAGCTTTCACAAATCAGGAGATGAAGTATTCACTGCAGAATTTCTAGCCTCTGACCTCTCTTTTAGCCACAGTATTTATATGGTTGGTTCAGTTTGTTTCTGATCAATCGTAATCTTCAGGATGTTGACAGTGGGAGAACTCAGGGATGGTAATACCATTGAATATTAAGGAGCAATGGTTAGATTGTCTCTTGTTAGAAATAACTGCTTGTTACTTGCGCATGAATGCTACTTACCGCTGGCTAGTCCAGGATGTAGTTCACTTCTTGCTGCATATGAAAACAGATTGCTTCAGTATCTGAGGAATTGTGAATGGTGCTGAACATTGTCCAATTATCAACAAACATTCCACTTCTGACCTTATTTTGAAGGAACATCATTGATAAAGAAATTCAGCCCTCGAGACTACACTGGGGAATTCCTGCAGAGATGTTCTGGAGATGAGATGATTGACCATCAGCAACTATAACCATCTTCCTTTGTGTAAGGCTTGTCTCCAATCAATGGAGAGCTTTCCCCTGATTCATATTAACCCCAGTTTTACCTGGGCACTTTAATCCCAATATTTAGCTGAATGCTGCCTTGATGTTGTTCACTTTCACCTCAGATCTGGAGCTCAGCCCTTTTGTCCATGTTTGGACCAAGGTTGTAAAGAGGTCAGGAGCTGAAGGGCCTCACAGAATCCAGCATAAGTATCAGTGAGCTGGTTATTCTTTGGAAATTCCACTTGATAGCACTGTTGATGACCACTTCCATCGCTTTGTGGAGGATTGAGTGCAGACCGATAAGCGCTGTCTGGCTAGGTTAAATTTGTTCTGCTTGTCACGCATGTCTGCCTAACCTTCTACACTGTCAGGTAAACAAAAGTGTTATAGATGCACTGGAACAACTGACCAAAGCTGATTTTGGAACATCGATCTTCACTACTCATGCTGGAATGTTCTCAGGCCCATAGCCATTCTGCTATTCAGTCTCTTCAGTTTTTTCTTGATATCAGATGGGGTGAAACAAAATGAGTGAAGATTAGCATCTATGTTGCTGGGGACCTCAGGAAAATCCTGAGATGGAGTGTCTGTTTGGCACTTCTGGCTGAAGATGATTGTAAATAAGACCATTACACCATAAAAAATGCATCAGGATTCATTTTTTTATTCATGTACTGGGGTGTCCCATGGTTGAGAATGGAGATCTTTGTTAGGCTTGTGAGTTTTTTTAAGTGTGCACCAACATTCATAACTAAATGTGTGAGAACAGCAAAGCTCAAATCTGATCCACTGATCATGGGATCACTTAGCCCTGTTTATTGCAAGCTGTTTCCGCTGTTTGGCAAGTAAGTTGTCCCAACTGTAGCTTTACAGACTTATTTTAAGTTATGCTTGGTGTTGCTCCAGGCATAACTTCCTGGTCTTTCCATTAAACCATGGTTGCTCCCTTAGTTTCATGGTAATGGTGGAGTTGGGGATAGGCAGGCCATGATGTTTCACATTGCATTTGAAATCAAGTCTGCTGCTGATGCCCCACAGCACATCATACATGTCCAGTCTTGAATTGCTAGATCTGTTCAAGTCTGTCCCATTGAGCACAGTGATAGCCCTATACAATACAATGGAAAACATTGTCAATGTGAAGGTGGAACATTGTCTCCACGAGGATTGAGTGGTGGTGTACTCTTACTGATACTATCATGGACAGATACATCTACAGCCGGCAGATTGGTGAGAAGGGGAGTCAAGTATGTTTTTTCCTTCTGTTGGTTCCAGTTTTTTATGACTGGACCAGCTTGTTCAGTTTTGGTGTCACAGAGCTGCTCTAGGTGATAGACATTGAAGTTTCCCACCCTGAGCATATGGAATGTCGTTGCCATACTCAGTGTGTCTTTCAAATGATATTCAAAATGGAGGAGGTTTCCTTGCCCATGCTTGACCTGATAGCATGAGAGCTGGTTGGATATCGAATCAATACTAGATCTCCAAAGCAACTCCTTCCCAACTATAAACAGTGTTCTACCATCTCTGGTCACTCTGTACTGCTGATGAGACAAGATATACCAAGCATGGTGATGATGATGTCTGGGATGTTGGCTGTAACTACAGCTGTATCCACTCACACACAGACACATGGACGTACAGACATATATATATACACAAACACATACAAAGATGGTAATTACAGAAAAGGTAGACTGTATTTAGGTCTTAAAATTTGTTTCTCCAAAGATGCATCCTTGATATACTGCATGCTTGTAATTCCTCTGTGGTCCTCTGAAGAAATAAAATCTGGAAATGATCAAGACAGTTGCACAATAATGTACTGCTTGAAGTAACAGATTTATCTGGCTTCACTCGTCAAGATGCAGTTGAATTGCAGTAGTGGAACCAAAAACAAATAAGTAGATTGGCAAAGGTCTGCTAGAATTTTCTGCGTAGTCATTGATCCTTGGTGAGAGCCTATTCCGTGACTAGTCTCAATATTTCTCCTGGTGTTGTAGGTTTCAAAATGTCTCTTGTCAAATGCCCCTCCTGTCATGTAACCACTTTTTTTTTCATTGTCCTCACAATGGTCTGTAACAACTTTACTGTTGACACACATCAAGGTCTAAATTTTCTGTCACATTTCATTGTGACAGAAGAGTATTTTTTTTTCATCCTTTGGAATTCTATTCTGAACTTGAGAGGTCTGCATATCTGTGGGGAACCAGCTTTTCTAACTGTATGAACAAGAAATTAATACACAGGGGAAGTTTGTTACATTTTCTAATTTTCTGTTTATTGTCCCTGTATTCCATATTGCAGCAAATCCAAGATATATATGTTAAGCAAAGGAACTCTCCTGTAAATTTAAGTATATTCTGTAAGGTATTAAAGCCTTTTCTCATCAAGCTGAGCATTTTCAATACATTTTCTGCAGTTTAATTTGAATGATGTAGTGGCAGATTATTCTTTGCATTTTCTTACCTCTTCCTGTTGGATATAACTGACGAACAAACTACAATTGTTTTGAGGCAAGCCCTTAATATTAGGCAGCATGATATCAAGGAAAATAACAATAAGCTTGACCATCTCAGGAAGTTGAATTCACCAATTGTTAGAATTTGTGATGTAAGGTCAAGGGACAAGCCCATCAGTTTTTTGTGGTCCACTGCATACTCCAGCACCCTTGGTTCAGCAGGTGATGATGATGCCTTGGCAGATTTCTATCAAATTTACTGAAACAGCTGCTAAATGGTGCGTAAGAGTGGCCCACATTAGTTCATTCTTTGAATTTATCTACCTCCCTGAGGGAAACGGCCATTTCTTGTTGCAAAACTTACTTCACCAGGAATATTCAGGTTTAATATGTGTATTCATTGTATAACTTTGACATTTTGATTACGAGTACCCTTAAATGCAGTGCACTCAACCACACATCCCATCATAAAAGTTGTTAGCAAACCATAGCCCCATTAAGCAGCTGCATAATTCTTGGGCACATTGCAAACTTCCCATAGCAGAAAACTCTGACACCAAACTGGAACATATAAGAACCTCTATTGTCACTCAACCAATATAGATATGTCATTGCATATATAGATTGTCAAACCAGCCTCAATTTAATTGGATGCATCATAATGCAACATAAATTGCTCCTTTTTTTAAACTAGGAGTATGGTGTGTTTCACTTATTCTATTTATACTTGGGAACATATATGGAAGGTTACATTTAATCAATCACACTTCTTATTGTTGTCTAAACTTCAGCCATCATTAGAAATTTTTACTAAATTTCCAGAAAAAAAAACTGAGTGATTTTTTAAAAAAGAATACTTTTAGAATTGCATTTGTAGCCAGGGGATCAATAAGCACTTTGTGTCTTTCTCAAAGAGGAGGCCTGATTATAAAAGGCTGACTATATTCTGAGGATTGCTTTGCTGTAATCCTATCAATGCAACTGTTGGATGGAGTCATTCTTATTTCTCCTATTAAATGGGTATGACTTTTCATACTTTTTGTGAGCGCTGTCCTTTGGCTGACCCCACTGAATTTTCTTTTTCAAGATTTACAAATGAAATGGTAAGAAAATAATGGTCGTTGTAACTTCCAAAGAAATCCTGATAAAGTAATTGGCAACAATTTTGTCAACAAAGCTCAGAGGCAAGATTAGCTAATCAGAGGTCAAAGTTCTGGTTATAACTAGAGGTGAAAGGATATGTGACTGGCAGTTTAAGATATGCTTTCACAAGCATTTTATGCCTTTGTAGCCAAAGAATCCCAGATTGAAATACAAATGTTCTAAGTCAAAAGAACACTTCAGAAGCTTTTTAACTATCAACAGTCTACAGCGACTTTCCATGGAATGAATGAAATATTGTTTCCTTCAGCTTATCAAAAGATTTGGTGGAGAAATGTGTTCAATGACATACCAAAGAGGCAGTAGTTATTCAATTAACAGAACAAAACAGGAGATATTATTTTCTACAATCATTATTACAGATCTACAGATCGCAAAGTAGACATTCCTCCTTGTTTCTGTCTTGATGCTGGTTGGTTCATATGATGCTCTAATTTCCACATTGTCCTTTTTTTTGGTTATTTTACCATAACTGTTGGGACTCAACATACTATAACAATTAATCTCAATATATCATATCATTCTCTCCTCCTCCCACCCTATAACAGTAATAGCACAGCAAAATTCTCTAATCAACTTAAAACTTTGAACTTTAGGAGTATTATTGTACACATTTGGCTACTGGGAATTCAATTTTCATGGTAAGTGGATCTATCTATAATACAGGTAAGACCATAAAATGACTGCATTTGTTATCAACCACCTTAACTTTGATTATGTCTAATTGAGGGGAGATAAAATGTTTCTTAAGCTTATGGGTTTTTAATATGTCCAAACCGATTTCATTTCCCTTATTGTTCTTGTGTATGTGATAAACATCTGGTTAAGTGAATAGTTTAATACAAAGATGTGTTCTAATGTCCTGATATATGCACATTGTAAGCTCTTTTTCCACATTTGATTAACCATGCACATTCAATGTTTGAATGACAACTATAAAACTTAGAGGAGAAACTGAGGTCTGCAGATGCTGGAGATCAGAGATGGAAATGTGTTGCTGGAAAAGTGCAGCAGGTCAGGCAGCATCTAGGGAACAGGAGAATCGACGTTTCGGGCATTAGCCCTTCTTCAGGAATGAGGAAAGTTGGTCCAGCAGGCTAAGATAAAAGATAGGGAGGAGGGACTTGGGGGAGGGGCGTCGGAAATGTGATAGGTGGAAAGAGGTCAAGGTGAGGGTGATAGGTCAGACTGGGGTGGGGGCGGAGAGGTCGGGAAGAAGATTGCAGGTTAGGAAGGCGGTGCTGAATTTGATGGATTTGACTGAGACAGGCTGGGGGGAGGGGAAATGAGGAAACTGGTGAAATCCGAGTTCATCCCTTGTGGTTGGAGGGTTCCTAGCCGGAAGATGAGGCGTTCTTCCTCCAACCGTCGTTTCGCTGTGGTCTGACGATGGAGGAGTCCAAAGACCTGCATATCCTTGGTGGAGTGGGAGGGGGAATTGAAATGTTGAGCTACAGGGTGGTTGGGTTGGTTGGTCCGGGTGTCTCAGAGGTGTTCCCTGAAACGCTCCGCAAGTAGGCGGCCAGTCTCCCCAATATAGAGGAGACCACATCGGGTGCAAAGGATGCAATAGATGATATGTGTGGAGGTGCAGGTGAATCTGTGGCGGATATGGAAGTTTCCTTTGGGGCCTTGGAGGGAGGTGAGGGGGGAGGTGTGGGCGCAAGTCTTGCACCTCCTGCGGTTGCAGGGGAAGGTCCTTGGAGGGAGGTGAGGGGGGAGGTGTGGGCGCAAGTCTTGCACCTCCTGCGGTTGCAGGGGAAGGTGCCTTGGAGGGAGGTGAGGGGGGAGGTGTGGGCGCAAGTCTTGCGCCTCCTGCGGTTGCAGGGGAAGGTCCTTGGAGGGAGGTGAGGGGGGAGGTGTGGGCGCAAGTCTTGCACCTCCTGCGGTTGCAGCGGAAGGTCCTTGGAGGGAGGTGAGGGGGAAGGTGTGGACGCAAGACTTGCACCTCCTGCGGTTGCAGGGGAAGGTCCTTGGAGGGAGGTGAGGGGGGAGGTCCCTCCAAGGCCCCAAAGGAAACTTCCATATCCGCCACAGATTCACCTGTACCTCCACACATATCATCTATTGCATCCTTTGCACCCGATGTGGCCTCCTCTATATTGGGGAGACTGGCCGCCTACTTGCGGAGCGTTTCAGGGAACACCTCTGGGACACCCGGACCAACCAACCCAACCACCCTGTAGCTCAACATTTCAATTCCCCCTCCCACTCCACCAAGGATATGCAGGTCTTTGGACTCCTCCATCGTCAGACCACAGTGAAACAACGGTTGGAGGAAGAACGCCTCATCTTCTGGCTAGGAACCCTCCAACCACAAGGGATGAACTCGGATTTCACCAGTTTCCTCATTTCCCCTCCCCCCAGCCTGTCTCAGTCAAATCCATCAAATTCAGCACCGCCTTCCTAACCTGCAATCTTCTTCCCGACCTCTCCGCCCCCACCCCAGTCTGACCTATCACCCTCACCTTGACCTCTTTCCACCTATCACATTTCCGACGCCCCTCCCCCAAGTCCCTCCTCCCTATCTTTTATCTTAGCCTGCTGGACCAACTTTCCTCATTCCTGAAGAAGGGCTAATGCCCGAAACGTCGATTCTCCTGTTCCCTAGATGCTGCCTGACCTGCTGCGCTTTTCCAGCAACACATTTCCAACTATAAAACTTAGCCTGACAGAAAACAATATGTTGATGAATAGTGGTTTGAAATTTATAATTTGAACAGAGAAAGGTATATGACAAATCCACCTCATTCTGTAAATAAGGAAACCTTGAAGGATCAATTTTGAACAGGTTTTAGTAATCTTCCTTTAAGCGGCATGGATTCGATATTCTTAATTCCTCTGGATATTAATCACACGATAGCAAAGAACAAAATTGCATTAAATAAACTAAGAGAAAGTGAGGACTGCAGATGCTGGAGATCAGAGTCGAAGAGTGTGGTGCTGGAAAAACACAGCAGGTTACACAGCATTTGAGAGTAGGAAAATTAACGTTTTGGGCATAAGCCCTTCATCAGAAATAAGGCAACGATGGAGCCAACCACCCGACTACTGGAGGAAGAACATCTCATCTTCCACCTTGGACCTTCCAACACATGGCATCAATGTTGATTTCACCAGTTTCCCCTCCCCCCACCTTATCCCAGTCCCAACTTTCCAACTTGGCACCGCCCTCTTGAACAGTCCTACCTGCCATCTTCCTTCCCACCTATCTGCTCTACCCTCCTCTCTGACCTATCACTTTCACCCCCTTCTTCATCTACCTATCGCATTCCCAGCTGCCTTTCCCCAGTCTCACCCCTCTCCCATTTATTTCTTGGCCCCCTTGGTCAACAAGCCTCATTCTCGGTGAAAGGCCTGAAACATTGATTCTCCTGCTCCTTTAAATAAACTAAACTCTGTTTTGTGGATAATCGGTTTGCCAAGAAAATTTATGCTGGAATCTGGAATTCTCTCATTTCTGGATTTAAAAACAAAATGATTTCAAATCTTCATGTAAGCATGCAGTTAATCATTAATTCAGTCTCTGAATTGCTCGAGAAGAGCAGATAATTGAATGTTACGGCCATTGCAGTGGAGGCTACCAGAGGTATTGGTATTTGAACAGTTGGTTTATGATTGTTAGTTTTGCAGATTAGTTGAGATTCTGTAGTTCTGAATTTTTTTCTACCATGATTACGTTATAGCATTAAGGATGAGAGAACATCCATTCATTGAACAGTTTTCCTATTACCTGGCTGCTAGCCAGCTAAATTCTGGCACTCAGAGTGAGAGTGTTCTTTTACCTGCAACACAGAGATGACTAGGCATTCATTCTTCAACTGTGAATATCACAGCATATTAATCCTAATGTGAATGAGTAAATTCAGTCCTAATAACATACTCCACCAACGTGTCCGTGATTTGGGACATATTGCGTATGGGTGGCTTGCTGCTGAGCAGGGTGTCATTAGCCCTTCATTATCTTTGTAGTCACAAGAGCACACAATCCTGTTTATTTAAGGTTTCTTTACCACTGTGATGTTTTACAGCAAACTTTTTATTATCATACTACCCAGACCCAATCCCCTGCCCTATTTCTGTAACCCTGTGTTTATCCTGCTAATCCACTGAGCCTGCACATCACCAGACACTGTGGACAATTTAACACGGTCAATCCATCTAAACTGCACATCTTTGGACTGAGGGAAGAAACCGGAACACTCAGAAGAAACCCACACAGACAGACAGTCATCCATGGCTGGAATCAAATCTGAGCGTTATGAAGCTGCACTGAGCCAATGAGCCACACCATTTTATTTCTTATATTTAAATAAGAAACTGCTGATATTAGGTAACTTTGATCACAAAGCCCCTCCAAAATCAACACATTGCAACAGTTACAAAATAGGCTGATGAATCAAACTTTGCGGAAGCAAAGTTCTTAATGTCCAGAGAAGGTAGAAGTAGAATATCAGAAAATAGATGAAAAATAAACAAATGAGGTCATCATGAATTCAATGGAGCCCCTCTGGCTATGGGCTGGGACTCTGGGGGCTCTATTTTGTACTATTCTCACAACTAGAAGCCTGCAATTTTTAACTTGGTGTCCTTCTTTCTATACAAAATGAAACTTTTGGAATTAGTATTTTTGAAAGGAGTTTGAAAACACCCATCTTTATTGACATTTGGGAATTAAAGTAAATTGTGTTTGGGAAGACTCAATTAAACCCATGATCGGCACAAAACCAAAGAAAAACAATGTTTATTTCAAAACTAAACTATAATTAAAGCATCTATCTTACTGAGAGCTTGATGTGGAATAGACCTGACTATTACAATGGAAGTGGTTTTTGGAGATTAGGTGTGAAATAGTAGCACAGTAATCCAAAGACCAGGGCAATTCCCTGGAAACACATGTTCAAAACTCATAATAGCAGGCCAATTTGATTCATTCCATGTGATACCATGAAATTGTTGAAGACACTAGGTACAGTAAATACTCTGGATCCGGACAACATCTCAGCTGCAGTACTGAAGATTTGACTGAAAGGGTTGTGAATCAGTGGAAGTCCCTGCACAGTGAAGCAGTTGAGGCTACCTCATTAAATATTTTTAATGGAAAGAGAGATAGAGTTTTGAACAGTACAGGAATTAAGGATTATGGTGAGCTGGCGGGTAAGTGGAGCTGAGTCCATGTAAAGATCAGACACGATCTTCCTGAATAGCGGAGCAGGCTTAATGGGCCGGATGGCCTACTCCGGCTCCTAGTTTTTATGCTCTTATGACTTGTACTCCTAGCCAAGCTGGTCCACTTCAGTAACAACATTCCCACTTACACCTTCAATGTGAAAAATTACTCACGTATGTTTTGTCCACAAGTCAAACCCAGTCAACTAATTGACCCATTGGTCTTTTTTGAGTCAAAAACAAAGTGACTCTGCGATCCACCCCATTTAGCATTCACTTCCTCCAATAGTGACACACACAGCAGCAGCAGCAGCATGTATCATATATAAGATGCACTGCAGCAGTCACTAAGCCTTCTATGTAAACACTTTCTAGTTTTGTGACCTCTACCTGTAGCGACTGTAATGAGGTCAGCCGGCTGGACCTTGCAGAATGTGAGTTTTTTGATTGGGATTGTTAATCTGGTCCAATCATGGAGCTCTGGCTGACATATAAAAAGGGTGAGTGTCAGAGATATGGGGCAATGCTGTAGTCAAGGACTGGGTAAAAAAAGGGTGACAGGATACCAGCCTCTGTGGAATGTATCTCACGACCAGAATGAAAGTAAATAGCAACAGACCCATGCCGGAAGGAAAAACAGTACAAGTTGGGAATGACACATAATGGTACAATTCATCTTGTAATTCTCAAAATGCAGGTCCAGTATGACCAGCATGTTCATTTTCAAGTATTAACGTTTATTTACTGTTTTTTGTCCCTTCTGTGAGAATGCCAAATCAGCAGGTTTCCTACAAGCTTCACATCACTCTAACTGAGAAATATCTCAGCTTTCCTAACTGGCTTTAGGTCGAAATCCTGCAGCTCCCTCCTTTCCAACACTGTTGATGTACAGATTCACATGGAAAGCAGTGGTTCAAAAAGACCGTACATGACCAGTTTCTCAAGGGCAATTAAGGGTGGGAGCAAGTGCTAGTGTCATCAAAGTCTCTCACATCCCAAGAACAAATTTTAAAAACTGACTGTGGCATTTTGTTCAAGCAGAATAGGTAACAACAGACAGCACATTTTAGGAATGATGCATTGCATGAAAGCACTTCAGAAGGTTTTGTGTGACAAGATGCTTTGTAAAAACAAATGTTTTTCATTTAGTAGAGGCAACTCTCCTGTATACTAAATATTTGTTATTGCCAGGAGTGTTTCATCCAAACACAGCATCCTAAAAGTGGAAAAATGTTGCTGTTTCATTCATTGACATTCCTCAACTTGATGAGCACTTAAAAGTCAGAACTCTCAATCTCAATTACCAGTGTGCCATTCTCTCACATCTGTCACATTATCACTCAATAGCCATTTCACTTGTTCAATACATATCACTCAATACTTGGTGTGCTTAATCAATCACATGCTCATTCATTTCATTGTGCTGTTATTTCAGATACAATTCTTTGAAGCTACCGAAATATTGTACTATCCTTATTGCTGTAAGAATTCTAGAGGAAATATTAGGTAAGACACCAAACTGGGAATAAGGATAAAAATGCCCATTCCTTTTGATGAGTATGAAGTTTGTGCTGCTTGCTCATTTAAATGATTATAGTGTGCAATTCAGTACTAAATATTTTATAAAAACAGAAAGTACTGGAGAAAGTTAGCAGGTCTGGCAGCATCTGTGGAGAGAGAAACAATATTTCAAGTCCAATGTGACTCTTCTTTAAAAGTAAAAGGAATGGGAAAGTGATTCTTTAATTGCTGTTGACGGGGAAGATGAATAGGTAGAACAGTTGGTGAGGATGCTCAGTGCAGAATAGGTGCGAATGATTGGTGTGAAAGGAGTAATAGTGAGAGTCGTGGAATATGAAACTTTGTGGAGGTTGATACAGCAGTAGAGTGAGTGTCAGGTTTGAGAGGGAAGGTGGTGGCCCTTACACTAACTAAGTGGAGAATGTCGTTGACCTTCTTCCTAATTGCTGGGCATTCCTTCAGACAACTGTGGCTGCTTTAGTGTAGGCCATAGACTGGTCTCATGGCCTCCACTTCTGATCCCAGGAAGACAAATCCTGCCTATGCATTACCCTGTCCAGTGGTAGAACTAAGATCCTGCCCACAGAGCTGAGTGCCACTTACCCCAAATCTGCCATGTCTGGGGCAAATATCAGGACTTGTGCAGGTCAGCTCCAACTTGAAAGTGCCTTTCTGGGTTTCCAACAGGCTTTTAAAGATGGTGCTTGTGCAAGGGATTGTTGTCAATTCTGGGATATCTGGTGAATAGTGAGTTGCCCCAGGAACAGTATGTAGTACGATGGGGTGGAAATTGGACCATAAGGGCTGGAATGGCAATTAATGCAGAGAGTTTGGTAAGATTCAGTGAGAAAATTCACTCAGCTTTGAAGTGAGAAAGAATGTGACTTGCACTTGGTCAAAAAACTGTAAGATTCAGCTCAGTGATGGCAATCATTTGTGAGTCCACAACTGAGGCTGCAGTCAGTCACAAGGCTGAAACCATATGAGTGATGGTATGTTCCCAACTAATAAACCTTCTCATATCTCATTTTCCCTTCCCTTACAATCTTTTCTAATTTATAACCTGCAGATGGTGCAAACATGTGCCCCTTATTTTTCTTCATTGTCTTCTTTTAGATATCACCACCAGGTCAGGCAGTGAAGTGAAATCATGAAATGCAAGGAGATCTGGAAGCCGATGATGATGAAACAATGTCACTAAATCTCACACTCTCAGTCACCATATCAACCTGTAGAAAGCTTCAGGATGCCCCTCTTCAACTAGAAACTATTTCCCTTCTACACCTGGCTGTGATAGCACACATGGAAACAGCCATTTCTCTCTATTAGCCACACAGACTCCTTACCTGCCCGGCTTGCCTGACATCCTTCCATGCCTGTCTCTCTATCTGCTTGTGTACCTGCCTGACTGTTTCTCTGTCTGTCAGCCTGCCTGACTGCCTGCCTGTCTGGCTATGATATTCCTTGATTTGTAAGGAAACCCTTAACCTGATTCCAAAAAAATGCTTCCTGTGCCCTCATCCCCATGGCAATGTGAAACATAATAACTTTGTGCCTATCTTTGATCACAGCTCTCCATCATTTGAGAAATAAGTGGACTGTTTACCACGCAGCTGTTTATAATACAATGCCTATATCAGACACTTCTTAATTGAGATTGAAACAAATAAATGTTGTTAAAGATGCTTGGTCAATAAGGCCTCCTGCTGTCTGCACCCCCCCCCCCCCCCCCCCCCCCCCCCCCGCCTCCCCTTCTCTTAGAACATAGAACAATACAGCACAGAACAGGCCCTTCGGCCCACGATGTTGTGCCGAACATTTGTCCTACCTTAAGCACCCATCCATGTACCTATCCAATTGCCACTTAAAGTTCGCCAATGATTCTGACTCTGCCACTCCCATTCCATGCCCCCACCACTCTCTGGGTAAAGAACCTACCCCTGACATCTCCCCTATACCTTCCACCCTTCACCTTAAATTTATGTCCCCTTGTAACACTCTGTTGTACTCGGGGAAAAAGTTTCTGATTGTCTACTCTATCTATTCCCCTGATCATCTTATACACCTCTATCAAGTCACCCCTCATCCTTCTCCGTTCCAATGAGAAAAGGCCTAGCACGCTCAACCTATCCTCGTACGACCTATTCTCCATTCCAGGCAACATCCTGGTAAATCTTCTCTGCACCCTCTCCAAAGCTTCCACATCCTTCCTAAAGTGAGGCGACCAGAACTGCACACAACACTCCAAATGTGGCCTAACCTAAGTCCTGTACAGCTGTAACATCACTTCACGACTCTTGAATTCAATCCCTCTGCTAATGAACGTTAATACACCATAGGCCTTCTTACAAGCTCTATCCACCTGAACATAGACCCCAAGATCCCTCTGCTCCTCCACCTTACTAAGAACCCTACCGTTAACCCTGTATTCCGCATTCTTATTTGTCCTTCCAAAATGGACAACCTCACACTTGACAGGGTTGAACTCCATCTGCCACTCCTCAGCCCAGCTCTGCATCATATCCAAGTCCCTTTGCAGCTGACAAGAGCCCTCCTCACTATCCACAACTCCACCAATCTTCGTATCATCTGCAAATTTACTGACCCACCCTTCGACTCCCTCTTCCAAGTCATTAATAAAAATTACGAACAGCAGAGGATCCAGAACTGATCCCTGTGGAACTCCACTTGTAACTGGGCTCCAGGTTGAATATTTACCATCTACCACCACTCTCTGACTTCGACTGGTTAGCCAGTTTTCTATCCAACTGGCCAAATTTCCCTCTATCCCACGCCTCCTGACTTTCCGCGTAAGCCTACCATGGGGAACCTTATCAAATGCCTTACTAAAATCCATGTATACTACAGCCACTGCTCTGCCCTCATCCACATGCTTGGTCACCTCCTCAAAGAATTCAATAAGACTTGTAAGGCAAGACCTACCCTTCACAAATCCATGCTGGCTGTCCCTAATCAAGCAGTGTCTTTCCAGATACTCATAAATCCTATCCCTCAGTACCCTTTCCATTACTTTGCCTACCACCGAAGTAAGACTAACTGGCCTGTAATTCCTGGGGTTATCCCTATTCCCTTTTTTGAACAGGGGCACAACATTCGCCACTCTCCAGTCCCCTGGTACCACCCCTGTTGACAGTGAAGACGAAAAGATCATTGCCAACGGCTCTGCAATTTCCTCTCTTGCTTCCCACATAATCCTAGGATATATCCCGTCAGGTCCGGGGGATTTGTCTATCCTCAAGTTATTCAAAATGTCCAACACATCTTCCTTCCTTACAAGTATCTCCTCCAGCTTACCAGTCCATTTCACACTCTCCTCTTCAACAATACTGTCCCTCTCGTTTGTAAATACTGAAGAAAAGTACTCATTCAAGACCTCACTTATCTCTTCTGACTCAGTACACGGTCTCCCACTACTGTCCTTGATCGGACCTACCCTCGTTCTCGTCTACCCTTCTTCCTCCCTCTGTGATAATGTAACTTCTCCTGTATTGTATTTGTAGAATATGTCTCCCATGTTGCAGGACAGAAAGTCTGGCAACGAAACATTCTTATGATTTGGAACAAATGATCTGACTGCAAACCTTGAAGTCCAAACCTAAAGTTTCTCCATATGTAACATGTCAATTTCCTTATCGTTTAGCTGCGGTAGGAAACTTCTACAAACTCAGAAAGAGCTAGTACAAATAAGCCACCTACTCACCTGAAAATGGTGATTATCTCTGTAAAAGGCATTCTCCCTGCTGTTGAACACATGTTCAGCTCTGTGAGGTTAAATGGGAGTATTAGCTGGTGAGGCAAGACCAAAATGATCAGCACCGGCATTTAATCAGAGCTACTGAACACGCCAAATCCACCTACTCTGCACTCTTCCAGCACACATTCACAACAACCACATTAAAATGGCATCTGACATCGACCCCAAGTGTCCATGTGTGTCCCAGATGCTATTCAGTTTCTAAAGCAGCACTCATAGCACCTAAATAGCACATACTATTGTCATGACCACAGATCATAACCTTGAACTCCTATAGATGTATAAAATTTAATTTCAACATGTGTTTTCCAAGAGAACAGATACAGTCAAACTGTGTAAGGAAGATATCTTGAGAGATAGACCCTGGAATGTCACAGGGATCAAGGAAATGTCAAAAGGATAGATTCAAAAAGGAGAAATGTACAACAAATTGAACTGTAATCTCCTGGGAGTTGACTCATACTGCAGACATGATGGGAGAAAAGAACAGTCTGGGTGACAGACATGTTTAATTGCTTTCCCTTTCAAAATGCATAAGAACATGAGTTAAAATTAGTTCAAACCTGGTTAGTGTGCTAGTAAAAACATATGTGGTAGTAAGCTGAGGTATTTGTGTGTACTAGCCTGGGTTTGAGTGCTCATGTGCTATGAAGGTCACAGTTTAAAAAGCACCCATCAGCCACTCCAGTGCTGCAGAACTCTCTTGCTCCAAGTTTAACTAAAATTAGATTAGATTACTTACAGTATGGAAACAGGCCCTTCAGCCCAACAAGTCCACACCGACCCTCTAAAGAGCAACCTACCCAGACCCATTCCCCTACATTTATCCCTTCACCTAATACTTCAGGCAATTTAGCATGGCCAATTCACCTAACCTACACATCTTTGGACTGTGGGAGGAAGCTCCACAGACACAGGGAGAACGTGCAAACTCCACACAGACAGTTGCCTGAGCCGGGAACTGACCCCGGTTCTCCTGCATTGTGAGGCAGCAGTGCTAACCACTGTGCCACCGTGCTGCCCCTGTGCTAGAAGCTAGCTAGTCAACAGTCAGTCAGAAGGAAATGGTAAAAAGAATTTCAACTTTCAACTGCTCAGTCAATAATCCCAAATTTGACTGCTTCACTATCAACAGTCTGCTATCTGCTCTTCATGAATACCAAGAGACTGAATTATACAGCTTTTAGGATATTTTTGGACTCACACCTTACTCTGAGTCTGAATATATGTGTGCTGTGTTACTATTCCTTTTTAATTAATAATTAATAAATCCACTCTTTTGATAACTCAAGAAAGTTTGGTTAAATTGACTCCTTCTCAAACATAAATTTATTTGGTTTGGGAGAAAGTTATTGACAAGGAGGGATCCTTTTTAAATGAACAAGGCTGTGACCAACAGAGGGACTGGTGAATTACAAAGGAGATCCAGTTCATTTGTTCTCAACCAGGGGTGTGTTGATAACAGCCATGGAATGTATTTTGCACTGATTTGAAACTATCCTATATATAATGTATTTTAAATAAAAACTGCCCAATATCGGATTAGCAATTCATAGTATGGGGTATTACAGAATAGTAAATACAAACCCAGATGTTTAAGAATAATTCTCCACCTTTGAAATAAAATTGTCAAGATTTGATTTGATATGTGCACATAATTTTGATTAACCTATATCAAACTTGAAAATGATGGATTTAAATTGCTCTCATTCAGTGCTTTAAACATTTTTTCAACATATGCCTACCCATGTTTGTTTTACCTGCCTTCTTATAGCTTTCAAAATTCATTTAAAAACCTGCATAATATTTTTGAGAATATTTAATATCTGATATAATTTGATAATGGATTGAGATTAAGTTGGAAAATGCAGTATCAAAATTCATTGGTCGACAGGGCAGGAATACTAGAGGGTATTGAAAAATGTGCTAGTTTCTAGTTCTTATGTGGACTGGCTGAAAAGCTAGAGACAAGCCTGCCTCAGCCATTCCAAGTCACAAAATTTAGTACCGAAAATGAACTTAGCAGTGCTTTGTTGTGTTCAGCAGGTACCTGGAGTGATGGTTAGTGTGGTGAGGTCCCAACAGGGAGTGGGAGGGGGTTAGTTCTAAGGGCAGGTGGCCGCCTTCATCAGTGGATAGCATTTGCCACCAGTGGGTCTCTCTACTAGGCATGGATTACAGAAGTAGGAGAAATCCTGCCCTCTAGATTGTAGACATAGGTTTACCTGGCAAGTTGTCCACATGGCTTGGCTCTGGCACACCAGCGATTGAATGCCAGTGAGAGAGATGAGATCCTGAAGTGATTTCTGGCTGCCTTGCTCAAATAGAATCCGTTGCAGTGTTCCCTAGTTTATCCAGGAAATTCCTGCTTTTACTCCCTTTAAAAGCTCTCTTTGAGGCCCTCTAAATGCCTCACATACCAATAGTAAAGTAAGATAATCAATGCTAAATTAGTAGTCAGAGAAGTCTGACAGGAGCCAAACAGGTAGAATTGCCTTTATTTTCTTTGTCCATTTAGGTTCCATACAGTCTGTAAAAACAAATGAGTTTTAAGGTGGGATGGCTGCCACTGATGCCTCCTAGCAAGCCCAACAGCCTGTCCAATTATATAAATGACCCTTTCCCCAGAAGAATAGAGACACTGAACTTGAACACAGGTTGATAGGGTCTCTGTTGTTCTGTACCCATAACAGTGAATTAGAATGCCACTAAATTCTAGAGCAAATTTGCACATCAAGATGAGAATATGCCCTTGAAAGACTGCGTGAGAAATCATTATTATCCCTTTCCCGTAGTTCTGAGGAAGGATACTAGGACTTGAAATATTAAGTCTGTTTTCTCTCTACAGATGCTGCCAGACCTGAAAAGTTTCTCCAGCAATTTCTGTTTTGTTTACTTCAGATCTCCAGCATTTGCAGGCCATTGTTTCATTACACCCATGGAGTTCATCGCTATCACCTTTCTGAAAGTGAGGGCAAATTAAGGGTATATTGTATGTGGAATATAGGTGGTGCGAAAATCCTGAAGTTATGAACTGCCTGCCACAGACTGGGTGCTACTACCTCACAATAAGCTGGCAATCTGTCAATCAGTTGACCTATGGAGAACTTCAGCTCTTTCACTACTGTAAATCACAATAAGAGTTACAGGTTATTCAAACAAAAATCACAAGATGATCTGAACAGCAACAATTATTGAACAAGAGATTTGTCCCTGAAATATTTTAAAATAGTTATAAAGTGTTCTCAAATGTCACTATTATAGTAAATAACTGCACTTTTTTTTAAAAAAACCTTAAATTCAAAGAAAATAATTCATACAAATATTCCAATCACTATATTGTTATAAAATAGTTTTTAATAAGTGACTTAATGTAGTGCTTTTTATTTCCGAGTTGATTGGCTCTGGGAATTCTTTCATGGTAACGGATTGCTGAGACAACTTGATATCTGTAGGACCACCCTGCTAAAATAATGCTATGTTCAGTCGCATGGTGTGAGAGGTAAGCTTTTCTCCACAGAATTTGTTTAATGTCTCAGTGAAACTTCTTTCAAGGTCAGTAACAAGTGATCTCCTCCAACTTTGGTTGCACATTCCAGACTAATAAGTAATTGTCAGTAGTTTAATGATAATTACACAGTAGCCATATAAAACAAGTGTCAGGTATTGGTGAGCAAACCATTGTGTTTTCACCTGTAATCCAATACATCACACATCATATCACCTGGAGTGTGAATTGGCAAAGCAAATCTGCTATATCTCATACTACATATGCTTCAAGGAAAACAGTATTCAAGTGTAGAAACATAGAGTAATAGAAATAGGAGTTGGCCATTCAGCCCTTCAAGCCTGCTCTGCCATCACTGCAATCATGGCTGCTTATCCAACTCAATAGCCTGTTCCTATTTTTCCCTCATATCATTTGATCCTCTTAATTCCAAGTGCTACACCTAACTCATCCTTGATGTGGAGGTGCCGATGTTGGACTCGGGTGGACAAAGTTAAAAATCACATAACACCAGGTTATAGTCCAACACGTTTATTTGGAAGCACTAGCTTTCGGAATATTGCTCCTTCATCAGGTAGCTAGTGTGGCAGGATCATAGGACACAGAATTTACAGAGCTGAAAAATGTGTTGCTGGAAAAGTGCAGCAGGTCAGGCAGCATCCAAGGAGCAGGAGAATCGACATTTTGGGCATCGATTCTCCTGCTCCTTGGATGCTGCCTGACCTGCTGCACTTTTCCAGCAACACATTTTTCAGCTCTGATCTCCAGCATCTGCAGTCCTCACTTTCTCCTACAGAATTTACAGTAAAAGATCAAAGTATGTGATGTATTGAACAAATCTAGATTGCTGCTAAATGTTAATCACCTAGAATGGGTTGCAGTTTTCAACTGATAAATGTGTAAATCCCAGAATTTCTTTCAAGTCTCATTCCCAAGATAATTTAGTTTTATTTTTAAAAAGTGACATGTCAGCTTAAACAATGCATTAAAGGTGTGAAGTGAGAGTCTGTCTGTTTTCCAACCTTGAGTCAGATTGGTTGTATTTCCAAAGAAGGAATTTATAAAATGTCACATGGACTGGCTGTCTACAGATTGTGTGCTTTTTGAACAAAATGGCATATATCTGCAAATGGAAATTCACCCTTTAGAATTATATGTGTGTGCATGCATGCATGTGTGTGTGCGTGCATGTGTGCGTGGAGGTGGGGAAGGGGTACAGAGGGAGAGAGTGTGTGGGTGTGCATGCTTGATAGAGTGTGTGCAAAAGTGTGACGGCGTATATGCCTGTGCGACAGTGTGTGTGTGTGCACGTGTGTGTTTGAGACAGAACATCTGTATGACAGAGACCCACTCTCATACACATGCTCTCTCTCAGACATACACACACAGACACACACAGTCTCTCTCATCCTCTCTCTCCCTCACACACACGCACACACATACATGCACACACACATATAAGTCTATGAGGTGAAATTGCATTTGCAGGTACATTCCATTTTGTTTAAAAAAACACACAATCTGTAGGCAGCCAGTCCATGTGACATTTCATAAATTCCTACTTTGGAAATAAAACGAGTTTGACTCAAGGTTGGAATACAGACAGATTCCAACCTCACACCTTTAATGAATTGTCTGAGCTGACATGTCACTTTTTTTTAAAAAACCTTAAGTTACCTCGGGAATGTGGCTTGAAAGAGGTTCTGAGATTTACATACAAATGAATCAAAACCTGCATCCCATTTTAAGTGATTAAGACTTAACAGCAATCTAGCTTTATTCAATACATTGCATACTTTGAATTTTTACCATAAATTCTGCGTCCTATGATCCTGCCCCACAAGTTACCTGACGAAGGAGCAGAGCTTCGAAAGCTAGTACTTCCAAATAAACCTGTTGGACTACAATCTGGTGTTGTGCAATTTTTAACTAACTCATTCTTGAAATCAGACAATGTTTTGGCCGTAGCTGTTTTTGGTAGCAGTGAATTCCACAGGCTCATCAGTCTCTGGGTAAAGAAATCTCTCCTCATCTCAGTCCTAAATGGTTTAGCCTATTTAGGACTGAGATGAGGAGAGATTACCTAGGAGGTGACCCCTGGTTCTAGACTCCCCCGCCACTGGGAACATCCTTCCTGCATCATCTATCCGGTCCTGTTAGAATTTTATAGGTTTCAATGAGATCCCTCCCATTCTTTTCACCGTCAGTGAATATAATCCTATCTGATTCAATGTCTCTTCATAGGTCAGTCCTGCTATCCCAGGAATTAGTTTGATCAAACCTTCACTGCACTCCCTCCATAGCAAGAACATCCTTCTCAGTTAAGGAAACCAAAACTGCACACCAGGTTTCAGCACTGATCTGCATAATTACAATAAAACCGCTTGTACTCAAATCTTCTTACTATGAAAGCCAACATATTTTTTGATTTCTTTATTGCCTGCTGTACCGATATGCTTGCCTTCAGTGATTGGTGCAATATTAATGTTCTTCTGCCAGCAATGCCAAATCAGTGAGTTAAACCAGAATACTTAGTGTTACAACTACAGAGTTTATAAGGTGGTTACTTATTTTTGTGAAAACCTTGTTAATTTAAGTCCATAAGGAGAAAAAGAGAGTATTATGTGACTTGTTACTAATTCTTCAGCAATCTTGGGTGATTTGATGGTAAGGGTTAATAGTATGCTCAGGGTGCTAGATGTTTAGCTCCGTAGACAATGATAACAGCAGTTGTGGGTAAACTTATTGGAACTGGATTTTCATCAAAATGGCACAAGTTAGCATATTTCCCAGTTCGGCGCACCAACCTTGTGAAGAAATATTCTGGGTAGTGTGATATTCATTTTGGGGAGGTGGTTACAAGATGGTGGCAGACCAAGTGCACCCAGAAGGAGATCTGAAATGGCCACAGCGACTGCAGACTGGCAAGTGCGCATTTTGCAAAAGCTCCACCTCGGCTTTTTGGGATGCAGTCTCAGTTGAATTGCTAATTATTGGGTCCTTTAGTTCTAACCCCTCAAACTCCCTCACTCTGCTAACCAAGTACCCATATCCTGTACTTGATGGCCATGCCAACCCAAGCTGCCCACATATGCCAATTGGTCCTTTGTAGTCTCCATGGCAAGTCATGGCAACTCGATTCCCACTCACCCAGTAAATATTTGTGAACAGAACTGATGAACATAGTTGCATTGGCATGTGTGGAACTGTTGAAAATAAAACCATATGTGACTGTCATTAGAAACAAATAAAAGTGCCAATCACTTTTAAAGTACTAATAATAGAGACCATAAGCACTTGACACTTCTTTATCATGGGAAGGAAATATTAAGCCAATGACAAAATAAATATCACAGGACTTATAAAGATATAAATATCTTTTCTCTTCTTGGCACCTGCATCTCACTTAAACTAAAAGATAAAAGTGTGGAGTTTTTTCAGTGATTTATAATGTAAATTGCTTATAAAAATAGTCTTTATTCAAAGTTGCTTTTAACTCATTTATTATAGTAAAAATTTAAAATTGTAATACATTTGTATGATCCTTCTAGATAGTCACTGAAAATTATACATATTTTTCAACAGTCACCAATCTCTGTTGGGATTATAATGTCATTCAGCCTCAGTGTATGAGCTTGGGCAACATTTATAAATCTCAAAGCACTTCGACACCACTTATGACATTGAATTTAGGTGGCAATTCAAATACGTTTGCAACATCTAATTTAGGTACAAGTACTTGAAATAATGATGATTGAAGTGTAAAGCAGATTTATTTTATGAGAAAATTAATTCTGAAGTGGAAATTGCTATAAAAATATTTTTCTTCAGGTTTTGCAAATAATCAGTCACTGCAAACAATCATAGCAACATAATTAATAAAGTATGGTATCATATATTGTGTTAATAACCTTCTTCAAAAAAAAAACAAGATGAAAAATTTAAATAAAGTCAGAGGAAACAATTTTACCCAAGGACAAAGTACCAGATGTGCTTAACTTATGGGAACAATCAAAGGTGGCCAAAGCTCTGCTGTGGGCATTATTAAGTCAGGCTGGAATCCAGCACCTTCAACTTATTAAGCTGTCAAGCATTTCAATGATTAAAACCAAAAAGGTCAGATGCAGACCTTCAGCATTTCAGTTTACTTTTTTTTCTAGGTCTTGGATTTAATGAAGATACTTTATTTGATAGGTAGCTTTTACTTTAACTTTGCTTTTCAGTTGAATTTATCCAATAGGAAATGTCAATAGGTTTTGTTTTAGCCACTAGTTTGAAAATTCGAAGGAATTCAGTTACTAAAAATCATAGCCAGTAGATAAAAGGATGTAATGGTCAGGTTTGCATATTGTCATGGAAGAGATCAAAGAAAGTGTGATGATGTGGCATAGTGAACTTTAATTATAGGTTAGATTGAGACTGAAGGTTAGTGGGAGGTGTGGCTGTCAAGTTTAAGCATTGATAGGACTGACAGCTAAATTCTGATTTGGCCGCCTGATATACGACAGAACACTTGATTTTCTTAAATTAAAGGGCAACAGGTCTAAGCGCCTGTATCCAAAATTCTATCTCTGAAAAACACATGACACAAAGCTACGGTAGGTATTACAATATCAGTTAGGTAAGGTAAGGTTACTTGGCATTTCTCTGATGTTGAAACATAAGTATTACGCTTGAGATTTTATAGATAGAAATATAAGTGAGTAAGTTTGTGTAACATTCCTCGAAGGACTAACAGCAGAATATTAGACCTGTTACTGTACTCATTTGTTCCAGCTTGCATTTTGAAACTATCTGATGAATCAGAGCCTTTCCTAGTTTATAAAAAGAAGTTTGAATCTCTGCATTAAGCTGCAATTAACACCCATTTATTGTGATAAGCAGTTAAATTAAATAATTAACATCCTTTATTTAACATTCCTTGGAGAACAGTGACAAATAAACCATGAAACAATCATCATTTAAAAAATTTTCCACTTATTTTTAAATTGTTTGAACTATGATTCTATTGTGCTGCAAGTATGAATGGGTAATTACAACACCTTATTCGTAGCTAATGCCTTGTACTAAAAGATTTGCAGTGTTTCCATGCAAAGCTTAAAAACTTAAAAGGCATCATTAATTTTTAATCACTGGTCTGCTTTTACCATTTAAATTAACAAGAGCACAAATGGGTTGCTTTATCCATTTTGTAATTCTGACTTTGCTAAACGTCCCTGGGTAATTACAACTTATTACTTAGTTTGCATCCCCAATGGTTTCAATCAAGCAAGCCAGGTAAGCACTAATTGCTGCCAGAATTTCAAACTGGCATAAACTGTTGTATCTGATAATCCTGCCATAATGCTTGGAGATCTGCCTGTCACACTTTTCAATTGATATGGCAAGTGTTTTAATTAAAATTTCTTTAAATTGATTAATTTCACTGGAAGGATTAAAGTTTATGATTTCATAAAGCTCAATATGAATAGTATTGCCATTTATTTTTGTCAACTTGACCCAAAAGGCTTCAAAAGACTTGTAACTTTCAGTTGTATTTATTGTCATGTTTTATAATTAAAAAGAATTTGGTGATGCAATTTCCTCAAAGATGTTAATAAAATACTTTATGCAATGTTCTTCAAAGAAATTATGTTGTAATGAGGTTGTAGATCAAGGAATTGTTTTATAACATAAATTGCCCACATAAGCAAACAGAACCAACCAGGTCAACACCAAAGGTGCAGTTCACCTTGCAGTACTGTTCTTATGGAAGATCTCTACCCTAAGCATCAAAGCATTCCTGCTCTTCATTCCTGCAAAAGCCAGCATTACTATTTGAGATTGTTAACACTGCTAACCAGGAAGAAAATGGGAACTGTGGTCAAGGTCGGAGGTTACGGGATTGCTGAAGGACGCAGAGTTTTAGAGAAAGGTACAAGCTGTTACTTGAGTTTGTGATGAGCTTTACCAGAATTATGTAGAATCCCTAGGATGGCAAGATCAGAGTGAGAATTGGATCAAGAATTGAAGAGGGAGGTTCAGGTGAAAATTACAGCCAGAATGGAGTATTTAGCAAAGTGGCCAGTTAATTTGTAAATAATTTTCTTCAGAGCAAAGGAAACCGCAACTTAAATAACGAATCCTAAGTGAGAAGAGATGCACATAAACTGTTTTCTGATGCGGATGAGGTTTTCCAGATTCAGGACTGAGAATCAAGTAACTGAGCAAATGTTGCATCTCATCTGTTTTTGTGAATTGAGAGTTGCCAAGTGAAGGAATTTGGATGGTGGAAAGAGTGAAACTGGGTGTCGCATGGTACAGAGGTAGCCATTCTTTCTCAATGAGGTACAGGGAATGTTTCAGATAGTGCAAATATAACAATATGATTTAGTAGACACAGATTTTGCTAAGGTGAGATGGAAGTAAAAGGGCATTATCACATTTATTAAAGGGTCAGAGAAGGGATAATGGCAGAGGCTGAGGAAACATGATGAACTAGGTTAGCATTTCTGTCATGGTGAAGCCGAACCTTCTGCTGAGGAGAAAGGCTGATGTGGAATTCAGCTTCATCAGAATAGATACAAAATAACCAAAATTATTTTAGAAGCAAGTACAGGTTGTTCTGCTAAAGTGCGCATTTCATTAACGCAAATTCGCTAGAATATGATTGACGAGTTGGGGACACTGTTTCAGCAATTCCGTAACCTCCGACCTTGCCCATAGTTCCCATTTTCTTCCTGGTTAGCCTTGTTTTTAAAGTGTGTATTGGTTATGATGCAATTTCAGCCCCATTAGTTTAATGGTGCTGCAATTAGATAATTTTCTTATAACAGGAGATTGCACCAGAATGGAACTACCACATCATAGCAGAACTGACTGTAAAGTTGTTACAGGAAATGGTATGGAATGAAGTATAATTCATGTATGGTGAGAGTCAGTGGGTTTGTAATGATTTGCACAGGAAAACACATCTTCAGAGATGGTTAGAGATAGAATTTCATTGGAGATGAAGTTGGAAAAATCAAAGGGAAAGAATCAGAAATGGGTGATATGATGGTGAGGGGTTACAATTTGGAGCAAATTAATGAAACTTTCAAGATTAGAGCAAGGGTAAGGGCACAGTATTCAATGTAACCGAAAAAGGTCAAGGTAGAATCTTATTAAGAATAGAACAAAGATGGCATTGTGGTACTGTGAGAAACAAACTGTAGCTATAGTAAGAGTCTTATTAGATAGTGTATGTTCTACTGAATGGAAGCATACAGGTTGAAAGATCAAATTTGAGTGTTTAGAAACGATTAAAAAAATTGATTCAATGTAGCTAGAATCCCACTTAAGTTGCTTCTTTGAAATGAGAGTGCTAAGCACGCTTTATAAGTTAATAGGAACGATGCTTCTGTAGTATAAGACTGATTTCATCAGTGCTGGGGTGCTCCAAGACTTGCAAAGGGCTTTATATATCAACCAAGAACTGGCAAATCATTTTGAATGAAAAAATTAGGGTTGAAAAGATGGAATTGAACCTACAATTTGAATGCAATTCCTTTAGTTGAATGCCTATGCTATAGTGCTGGAGCCATCAGATCACTACTTGTTGATCTAATGCTCTCACTAAAAAAAAGTGTCTATTACTGTCAACTGTATCAAATCTTTCATTTCATCTGGAGTAAAGGTAAAGACAGTCTAAATAGTTTCCTATTCAAACAAAGAGCCTGTATTGGCAAATCAGGTTAATTAGATAGAGTTTTTCTAACATTTATACCATGTAGAGAATTATTTTATATGTCATATATTCATTGGTAGCATACAAATAACAGGATAATTTCTTTTGATTGCAATTTGTAATGCTTTCTGAAATAATGTTCATGAAATCACTTATAGTAATAATGAGTGGTCGCCTTTTAGCTGTTTGTACAGTTTTGTTAAGGCGATGCTTTAAAAAAAAGAACTTCTCTCATATTCCTTAATATAAAAGTACTACAAGGGTTAATTTACACTAATCTCCAATCTGCAAATTGTATCTAGGGGCCTTTTCTCTGCTGCCACTTCCATCTTGAAGACACCTCATTCCTTCTTAGAGTCCTCAATAGACTTTGCTTATATTCATTGCCATTTAATATGCATCCAGGCATGGTGCCACGCTGACTTCTAACCCTGATAGAGAAACGCTCAAGTTGACTGCAGACCTCAGGGGAACAGAGAGCTCTAATGGCAATTTGCGTGTAAAATCTTGTCTCTCAGAAAGGTCAGCACATCTGCATAAGCCCCTTGAGCCAGGCTTAGAGCCCTGTCTGCCTTCAACCAAAAAGGCATTCTCTCTTGTCTTAAGGCTGCTTTAGTTTGAGGTACAAGAAACACATGATGGAATCAGGGGAACTGAGTGATGTTTGTGTATGTTTGACTGCACTCTACATCCTAAAAGGAGACTCTTGAGAAAAACGATCAATACCACGAACATGTCCTGCACAAAACAACTATGTTATTTCATTCTGTCAAAATAATGAATCTACACTTTTATAACAGCCAGACACCTTCATTCAGTTAGGCATTTGCAGTTGTTCATAACATCTGATGCCTGTTACTAATCATGTCTAATTTAAAATTCACAAAATTGTAAGTAGAATATTATTGATACAATAATATTGTTTATATAGTAGAAAATTCCAGTATTCCTTTCACCTTATTCAACTCAAAATTGGCAAGAAGTGAACTCAACATCTGTATTAACATAATGTGCCGTTATAAGATCATGGCCAGATCTCTAGATTCCCAATTATAAAGAGCCCAATTGGTAAACCTTAAGGACATCCAAGAAACTAAAATAGAACTCTAAAGATTTGCAGTTTTGTACAAATGCCATTAAGGGGAAAAAGAGAACAAAAACTTAAATAGGTGACATTGCAAATGCAAAGCAGGTCCATGAATATCTGCAAAGAGAAAAGTCCATTTCATATATTAAGAGAATAGCCTTTGTCAGCAAAGGATTGCTGTCCAAAACATTAACCAAGTTAAGATTAAAGTAAAGAGATCCGAAACTAAATTAGAATGTGCTGAAGAAACTCTGCAAATCTGACAGCATCTGTGGGGAGAAAAATAGACTTTATGTTCCAAGCCCAGTGATCCTTCCTCAGAATGGAAAATAGCTGAGAAAGGCTGGTATTTCTATTGATAATGGACTGAGGGGAGTGAATAAAGAACATGGTGACAGGGCCGAAAGATAGAAAAAAGGGATAGAAAAACATAACATTGCTGATGATTATCTGAGAGAGAGAGATAAACACTAGGTATGGTGACAACGAGAAATGTAAATGGTTGAAAATGGGTTGGCTGTGCTGTAAGCTATCATACAAAACAGGACCTTGGTGTGTGGGGGAAGTTAACAAACATAAAGGAGGGCTTTTCATGATCTGAAATTATTAAACTTAATACTGAGTCCTGGACGCTATAAACTAGGTGGAAGGTGAGGTGTTATTCCTTCAGCTTGTGTTGAGGCCTCACTGGAGCACTGCAGCAAGCCTCAGACAGAAATGTTGGTGGGGGAATACAGTAGTGTGTTGAAGTGACAGACAACTAGAACCTTTTTATGGACAGATGTAAGTGTTCAGGAATGTAGACACCCAGTTTGCATTTTGACTCCCCAATATACAGGACATTATATTGTGAACAGCGAATACAGTTGAATAGATTGAGTGATATGCGGGTAAATTGTTGTTTCACCTAGATGGTTTCTCTGAGGTCTTGGATGGTGAGCAGGGTGGAGGTAAATGGGTAAATGTTACCCGCTCTGTGATTGCACAAGAAGGTGCCATGGTGGTGTGGGAAGATGTTGGGGGTGGAGGAGTGAACCACTGTATCCTGGAGGAAATAATCTTTGCAACAGAGAGGTGAAGGCAAGATGTATCTGGTAGTAGTATACTGCTGGAGGTGGCAGAAGTAATGATCTGTAATCATTTGGATAAGAAGTAGAGTGGTGCTGGAAAAGCACAGCAGGTCAAGCAGCATCCGAGGAACAGGAAATTCGATCGTTCAGGCAAAAAGCTCTTCATCAGAAATAAAGGCAGGGAGCCTCCAGGGTGGAGAGATAAATGGGAAGGGGGTGGGGCTGGGTAGAAGGTAGCAAAGAGTACAATAGGTGGTTGGGGGTGGGAATGAAGGTGATAGGTCAGAGAGAAGGCTGGAGCGGATAGGTGGGAAGGAAGATTGGCAGGTAGGACAGGTCATGAAAACTGGTGAAGTCCACATCAATGCCCTGGGGTTGAAGTGTTCCGCCTCATCTTCCGCCTCAGAACACTTATCTCTCCACCCCAGAGGCTCCCTGCCTTCATTCCTGATGAAGGGCTTTTGCCCAAAATGTCGATTTTCCTGGTCCTCGGATGCTGCCTGACCTGCTGTACTTTTCCAGCACCACTCTAATCTAGACTCTGATTTCCAGCATGTGCAATCCTCACTTTTGCCTCATTTGGATAAGACGGCTGGTGGGGTGGAAACTGAGGACCTGGGATCCTGTTGCTGTTGTGAGAGGGAAGAAAAGGAGTGAGGGCAAAAGTGACGGACACGCCTAGGGGCCCTGTCAACCATGGTGGAGGGGAATCCTTGATTGAGGAAAAAGGTGGAAAGTTTTGAGGCCACCCCATGGATCATCAGAACAGATGTGACAGAGACAGAGAAACTAGGAGAATGGAATGGAAACCTTACAAGAATCAGAGTGTCAGGGTGAATCATTAAGAAAACCTTGGGAGTCATTGTTAAGTCAACTTATCCCCCAAAATAGAAACAGAGATGTCAAGGAGGGAAAGGGAGGAATCAGAGATGGATCAGGGTGAAGGTGAGAGCAGGGTGGAAGTTGGAAACAAAATTGATAAGATTTCCGATTCTAGACAAGAGAGGGGAGCAGGACCAATTTTGTCAATGATGTATTGGAGAAAGAGTTGTGGGGATTGGAAATAAGAAATGTTCCATGTACTCTACAAAGAGACAGGCATTACTGGGGCCCCTGCATATACCCATAGCTATATCTTTGACCTGAAGAAAGTGAGGGAAGTTGTTAAAAGTGAGGATGAGCTCAGCCAGGTGGAGGAAAGTGGTGAAGGATGGGGTTGGTCTTTCTAACAAGGTATGGTGCTGACGCCTGTGTGGCTTGATTTTTGAAGCTGCATTTGCACAGATGGTCAATCAGAAAGGTGAAACATTTGTGAACATGAGATTATATTTCCATTAAAGTGACACTCAGGACACCTACGTGACCTCAGAAACTGTTGTATTTTGTTTCGTCTCATTAAATCCATCGTGAATGGTTTTTCATGGCTGGCAGCAGTTGATCTGGGGCACAGCTGGGCTTTTAATTTTAGTACCAGCATCAAAAGTCCTATCAGGTCCTGATAGTGGTGAGTATTTCTGCCAATGGGGAGCACACAATGGCACGAGTGTGGTGTCACATAGGAGTGGTGGATTTTATAATGAGATGAACAGCAGAGAATTGCGTGAGGTAACTCACTAGAACATAGAGAGAAGTCCTTCATGATACTCCCCAAATCGACACTTAGCCAATTCTTAGTCAAATTCAGCCAAGAACTTTCTGATGACAAGTATCTGCTATTCTTATTCAAATGAGTAGGCTTGATTCTGCCAAATAAAAAGGGTGGAAAATCTGTACAATAACCAGGAATTTACATAATTGTTGGTGGATGAAGGTTGTGGAGTGCTGCTGGGTCTACGTAGAAGATAAGTCATAGTATTACATTCTGGAGTCTCGCTGCTTTTTTTTTGCTTTAAACCATTTCTCTGCTTTGGCATTTTGAGAGCTTAAGAATGACCTTGCCACAATTTCCAGGTAATTCCTCAAGAAATAGCCCCGAAAAAGCCCATGTAATCTATAACTGCTGAGAACAAGTATGGGCCCCATTATGGATTTAATAGGTGATGTACAGCTATAACGGTAGATATGCAACACAATTCCATAAGGATTTATTGCTCCTTTCTATTTAGTCTCAGGTACCTGATGGAATATTTCATCCATTTCCGATTTGGTATGCATGTGACTGTAGAAAAATGTGCCTTCTGAAGACTTTGCATATTACCTCAGACTGAGTTTAAAAGAGGAACAGAATTCAGTTAGCTGGCTGAATGGTTTGTCTTTGTCATTTGGTACTACTTGGAAGATTTCCTGAGGGTATTAATTTTTTCCTGCATTTTCGTGTGGATTTGCTGGATCAAAGATTCTGAGTTGGCTTTATCAACAACTAACCTCCTTCACTTCTTGAACAAAGCAGCATTGTGTATGAATTTACTTAGAACAGAACAGAACAGAATCATTAGAATCCCTACATTGTGGAGGCAGGCCATTCAACCCATCATGTCCACACCAACCCTCTGAAGAGCATCCCACCCAAAGCCATCTCCCCAGCTCTATTATCCTGTATTTCCCATGGCTATCTACCCAGCCTGCACACTATGGGCAATTTAGCATGGCCAATCCATCTAACCTGCAGATCTTTGGACTGTGGGAAGAAACCGAAGCACCTGGAGAAAACCTATGCTGGCACGGGGGAGAATGTGCACAGGCAGTCGCCTGAGGCTGGAATAAAATCTGGTCCTTGGCACTACGAGGCAGCAGTGCTCACCACTGAGCCACTGTATTGTCTACTGGAGAGCTTACTTATGGTTAGAATCTATTTGTAGTAAGTGGTGGTTCTTGTTAAGCACAGAAATCTGATTTTGTGTTTCCTATGAGCTTGGGTGTATTCAACAGAAATTGGAGATTTTTGTGATAGCTCGAGGAATAAAAGGCTGAATACCCAATGTTCCATTCTCCAGTGGTGCATGAAAACAAGAAATTCATTGCTTTGACATGTGGAACTATCTGCTTCTGATAGTGAGATACTGGATGAATGGCAAGGTATTAAGTAATTTTCAGGTTTTCTCAATTTCTTGGACATCTCATTGTCACATCTTATCAATGTTAGCACAAAACTACCTATTTCAAACCACAAATGTTACCATCAGCATTTTTTCACAACCTGTTCTCACTTCTGTGACGTGCTTCTTCAAGCTAGCCATGACTGAGTTTTGGGAACAGTCACATTTCTAGCACACTAAAAAGAATCACCCAAGACAAGTTCATGCACTGTGCTTCACTATGTGAGTCTGATTACTACTGATGCTCACTGTGCTTGATTAAGCCTTGATTGGTTAAGGCTTAGTGCTGACTCGGAGAAACATGAGCAAAGTGTAGAAAGAAAGAGAAGCCGGAGATAAAATAGGGAGCAAACATTTTAAAGCCCTGTAAATTAAATTCCTACATACATAATGGGTGATGTATCATCAATGTGTAGATCTGATCTGTAAAATATACAGCATTAATTGGTTTGTTTGCACTTCAAATAATTATTCCTTCTGCTGTGGTGGAAAAATCAAAGGCACAATAATAGAGAAAAACGCTGATTTCTTCACATTTTTGCACTTAAGATTGTATACTGAATGATTGGTCATTCACATCAGAAATGTTCTTGTGATTATATCAGTATAGGATAGATCAGTGATCAATGTCTTAGTCAAGGTTACTGGATCTCAAAATATGTAATCATTGTGCTATTTTAAACAAAATGGAATAACTTAGATGATAAAACTTTGCTGACCTTATGTACTGGGTTAAAGAAATGAACACAATGTACACTTAAAAAAAAAGTTTTATTTAGTAGGATCAGTGATGTCATTGAATACATAGGAGAAAAGCTTACTGATTTATTTCAGCTAATTTGTAAAGTGACTGTGATTGCACTAATTGGAGGTTGCCATTATTTCTAGAAAGGTGTAAGGTAAGTTCAGATGAAGGAACCTCCTTCAATTCATTTGTTCATGTTCTTTGGGATTCTATATTTGGTTGCATATTTCCATTACAGAAAGTAGCTGGTTCTTATTAACTTGGTCTCAACTACCCCTACAACTTGATCGTGTGTTGATTCCTTTCTCAAGAGAAATGCTTCCTGACATTTGTAGTTAAAATTGCCCTTTATAAGCATGAATTACATCCTTGTCAAACTAACTTTGCATATCTGAAAATATCATTGAAGTTTAATTTTACGCCATAGTAGCAATAGAAAAATAAAACTAGCATTTCTATCATGCTTTCATGTCTTCATGATGTCCCAAGTGCCAATTAGCCAATTAATTAACTATTTTGAACTATTATTCCTATTGCAAACATGAGAGTCAATTTACATATTGAAAAGCTCCTGAAACAACAATGAGGTAAACGACCAGTTAATTTGGGGAGAATTATCTCAACCCTGGGAAGATATGGGCCAAGAATGGGAAAGTTGGGAACAGCTGGTGAGATGTCAGGTGGGAAGTTTCTTGACATCAAGAGCAAAAAAGTCCCATTTTCCAACTCAGTGTTCAATGGCACAAGGGAGATTCTTACCAGTGAGGGCGAGAGGCCTATTTGTATACAGTAACATCTCATTAGTATTGAACTTCATGTTATTAATATGCAATTTCCCATTCTCCCACCCCTCAGATAGAATCTACAAGATGACTATTTCTGTCGTGATAATCAGAATGCTTACTGAACACCCATTTTGTGGATTGGACCAGGCTGTATCTCAGGGCTGCTTGCTTGCTCTCCTGGAGCTCACTCACTTTGCACCTACTTTGTATATTCACAGAATCTTTGCCTTGCCTTTTGGTGCTTTGCCCTTCAGCAACACCTTAACAATTGACATTACTTCTACCTTGCCGTGCTTCCTAGCACAGTCAAAAAGCCAAGGAGCTTGTCATGATTGTGAGCAGCCATCAGCCAAGATGACAGACATGTTGCAATGTGGCATTGTGCTTTGTGAATCTCACGATTACAACATGCACCACCAACTGAAGCAGCAAACACACTGAATGTGATCAATCAAATGACATCTCTCAAAGTCAAATGGGAATAGTCCTCAGTTTAATCAAGGAGGAGTTTTGGTCAGTCATGGAGTCCCAGTCAAGGGCATTGTGTGATTGAAGTCCAGGGGTGAGGGAACTGCCTGTCATCTGCTTGGGCATGTCAGGGTCAGGGTATAGAATTCTCTTAATAACTCTTATGTTTCTGCTGCATTTAAGATGCAAAATGCCTCAAAATGTTAATTCCTGAACATGTCTGAACATATATAATGACTCCTACATAAAACCCCCTGACAAGCAGAGCCATGGTGGAGCAGATGATAGGCCTCCTGAAGAAGAGGTTCCTTTGCTTAGATTACTTTGGGTGGAGGGTTGGGAAGCTTCCAGTACAGTCCAGATGGAGTCCAGATGCAGTCTAGATATATACAGTCCAATCATGCTGTGCTTGCACAACTGGATCAGCAAAGAGAGGATGTGATGGGAAGCTGATGAGCTGGGAGAATGGCAGCAATTTTCTGAGAAGGAAGGTGAGGACTTTGAGTGGGAGGAACATCACCTTCTGCATGATTGAACACTGCAGTGTTGGCTGCAATGAGCCAAGCAGGATTTACATGACACTCAGTTCCAGTAATTGAGAGCTGGGTATGGCAATCACTTCATTGACAGTGCATTTCCTCGTGTTTGAAAGGTAAACAATCCATTTTTATTCCAAGAGACGAATGCAGCCTTTTTTATTCTGTTAGCTTGTGCTCTTGCTGAGTAAAAATGAATAGCTCGATATATTTGAAGTGTTGGTCCTATATTGAACAATGTTAGTATCAATGCTGAACTACATTGGGAAGTGGGATAAAGGTAGCAGTGTCTTAGAGAGGATGGTGAGGTGGGATGTTAATAAAGACAGATATGGTGTATGGCTTGAGCTTACATAGCGACAGATTTAGTAATACACATTTTCGTGTGCAATGAAGTTTCAGCCAAGACCTCTGTGCTGTAAGAAGCATTGTAAATGTTATCCCACAACCTACAAGGTGATGGGCAACCCTGGGCTGCCAATACTTGAATAGGTGCATATCTAGGACTCAAAATAGTATGGGCACCAGGGATCCTGGGATATCCTAGTAATGGCAAGAACACCTGCCTTTGGCAGGTGGAAGAATTGGATGAACAGAGTGCCATAGGGTTGTGGTGCTTAGTTAATGAGGAAAGTCTGGGATGATAGCATAATTAAATTACTTAGACCTCACAGACAGAAACAGCCCCTGAAACCCAACAAAAGAAATGACATTTAACCAAATTCTGGTGTTTCTGAACAAAGAGACTTTGGCGTGCAGGTTCATAGCTCCTTGAAAGCGGACTCACAGGTAGGCAGAGTAATGAAGAAGGCATTTGATATGCTTACTTTTATATCCTGCCTTCCTAACACAGAGAATAGGAGTTGGGATGATATGTGGCAGCTGTACAAGACATTGGTTAGGCCACTTTTGGAATACTGCATTCAATTGTGGTCTCCCTGCTACAGAAAAGATGTTGTTAAACTTGAAAAGGTTTAGATAGGATGTTGCCACGGTTGGAGTGTTTGAGCTATAGGGTGAGGCTGAAAAGGCTGGGTTTTTTTTCCCCCGGACCATCTGGGTGGTGATCTTATCAAAGTTTTTAAAATCATGAGGGGTATGGAAAGGGTGAATGGCCAAGGTCTTTTTCCCAGGATGAAGCAATCCAAAACTAGAGAACATAGATTTAAGATGAGAGGGGAAAGATTTAAAATGGACCTAAGGAGCAACGTTTTCACACACAGTGATGCGTGTATGGAATGAGCTGCCAGAGAAGCTGGTGGAGGCTGGTACAATTACAATGTTTAAAAGGCATCTAGATGGGTATATGAATAGGAAGGGTTTGGAGGAATATTGGCTAAATGCTGGCAAATGTGACTATATTAGGTTAGGATATTTGGTTGGCACGGACAAGTTATACCGAAGGGTCTGTTCCTGTGCTGTACAAGTCTATGGCTTTATTCAGCCCTATAATTTCTTACTGGTGTTGGATTAAAGACTAATTTGTCATTAAATATTTTAAGTCCACCTGAAAAAATGGATAAGGATAGGTTTAACACCTATCTCAAAAGACAGCACATATAAAAATATAACACACTCTTGACAGCTCCATGAATGCAGAATTGAGAGTGTGGTGCTGGAAAAGCACAGCAGGTCAGGCAGCAACTGAAGAGCTGGAGAATCGACATTTTGGGCATAAGCCCTTCATCAGGAAATCCCAAAATGTTGATTCTCGACTCTGATCTCCAGCATCTGCAGTCCTCTCTTTCTACTAGCTCCATGAATGCATCAATGAATGCACCTTTTGATTCAGAAACAAGGGTGTTTCAACTGTGCCAAAAGACTTTCACATTACAATGTAAGAAAACAGCCCAAGCTGTGAAGACTGCTTGATGAAAATATACCCTTTGAAATACAGTCATGTCAATGTTTGTTTGGCAAAGTTGAAAGTAATTGGACAACAGCAACTTCAAACAACCTTTGTAACTCTTGTGCATATCATTGTGGTGAACAGTGACACTGCTGGTCAGTCAGAGAACTATCGGGGCAGGGAGGTTAAAAATTGGTCATCTCCTAAGTCATTGGTTAGTCATCGCATTATTGTAGAGTAGACAGTGTCATGTAAAGTGAGAGGAAACAAAAAAAGACAGAGAAGTGCCCCTGATAAGCTGTCAGAAAAAAAGGATTAGATAAACAAAAAGAATTCAAAAAATTCCAAGTTTAAACAAGATGAAAAAAATTAATATGTTTCAAAATGGTTGAATACAATTGAATAAAACGAAGCTTCCAAAATCTTTGAGCTGAATTTAATTCCAATTTACATGTTATTTACTTTTTCTTCTCATCACATCTTGTTGCACAGACTGTTGGCATGCTGCACAGCAATTAGCCTTGGGCATCTGGGCCCCTCAAAATAGTTGCACAAATAAAACATTTATGATCCTTTACTGAATAATAATATTTATCACACTTTAAAATATCTCAGTTTGGGGAAAATCAATTTCACATTTTGTTGAGATGTCTTTTCATTTGGAAACTTCAACTGTGGAGAGTAATGGCTACAGTTAAGAGTGAGTCAACGACAGCTGACATTTAGTTTTCACAATGTTTCTGTAATAGACAGCAGGGTATTACTGCTTCATGTGTAGCTTTATATTTCAGGTCAGAATTTGTCTTGAGAAAACAGATTTTTTTTCTTTTAGTTCTATTTGTGCAATGTTGAGAGTCTGCCAAACGGGAGGTTAGACAAAGATTCACTATTGTTCTTTGAGGTAAAGACTGGAACAGCGATATGTTGGAGAGGCGTGTATCTTTTTATAATTGAGGGGTGAGGGAATAGAGCCAAATCGAAACAAGTACTCAATAAGATGCAAATAAAAGCAACGGAAGTAGGGACAAAAATCACAGTTTATGTTTCAGTCCATTTATACTCATCCCTCTAAATAGCAATGGAGTAGACTATGTGTAAAATGGATTCAAGTTAGATTGAGGAGCAATGCGTTTGTAGAATCCATGCCATTCGCTACAAAATCATGGCAGGGAGGATGTAATGGGGTGAATGCCAGGGAAATCCTGAAATCAACCATCCTTTTAATTGTACCGCAGCTCAAACATTAACCAGAATGTAACCAATAAAAGAGCTGTTGAGTTCGTTTGGGGTCTAGTGTTCAGTTAATTGTGGATGGTACACTCAGGAATGGTGTATTGGCCTTAAGAGGTTATAATGCAGATTCATCAACTGATATCAGTGCTTAAGCAGTTGAATTATGAAACAAGTTTGGTTTATATTCTATTGAAATTTGAGGGGTGAGGGAAAGCTAACTAGGATCCTTAAAATCTTAAAGATATTCAAAAAGATCTATTTCCTTCACATGGACCTTGAGATCAAAGGGCCTTAATCTTTAAATTAGTTTGACAATTTATTGTTGAAGAATATCTTCCATATCAAGAAATACTTTTTCATATAAAGCACAGTGGAAATGAGACTCGCTTGCCTTTAAAAGACTACATCATGACAGGGCCTGGGGTGTGGAAGTGGGTAAAGGTCATGGAGGAAGGCTATAAAATTATTGAACTCAATATTGAATCCTGACATCTACAGAGTTGCAAAACATAAAATGAGATGCTGTTCTTCCAGCTCCACTGAGTTTCACTAGAGTACTGCGGCAAACCTGAGACAGAGATGTTGGCCAGGAAACACAATAGTGTGTTGAAATGGAAGGCAATTAGAAGTCATGGTAATTTCTGTGGCAGAACGTAAGTGTTCTGCAAAGCAATAGCCCAGTCTGTATTTTGTCTCCCCACTGTTGAGGAGACCACATTCTGAGCAGTGAATAAGTAGACTTCATTGAGTGAAGTGCAGGTAAATTGTTGCTTCACCTGCAAGGCATGTCTGGAGCTTTGGATAATTAAGATAAAGGAAATAAAGGACACCTTCTGGGATTGTAAAACATCATCTTCTGTGGCCCCCATACCCAAGATCTATCATGACAGGGGTTGCTTTCAGGAGAAAGTGAGAACTGCAGATGTTGGAGATCAGAGTCATACAGTCAACTCATTTTCACCCACTAACAATCCCTATTATCAGCATTTCTTTGCTGCAACTGCACGCTTACCTGTAGTGGCTCATGAATAAGGACCCAGGTGCCTTTGAACACACACACACTTCTCAAACACTTAAGAAATATTTTGCCTTTCTATTGTTTTCTATTAAAGTGAATAACTTCATGCTTATTCACATTGTACTCCATCTGCCATGTTCTAGCCTATTCACTTAGCCTGTCCAAGTACTCTTGAAGCCTAGCTGCATCCTCCTCAGAACTTATATTTCCAACTAGTTTAGTCATCAGCAAATTTGTAAACATTACAATTGGCCCTGGCATCCAAATCATTTATACAGACTGTGTACAATTGTGGTCCTCGTAGCATCCTTTGCAGTATCCCTGAGTAACTACCTGCCATTTTGAGAATGACCCGGTTATTCCTGCTCTCTGTTGTCCGAGAACATTATAGCGATGCACAAGCCCTTCGGCCCTCAATGAGTGAGTATGAGATACCTGAACAAAGAAGGGAGCACCCAAGCTGGCAAAATGGAGAAGATCATTGACCTTTTTCTTACAGCATTGTGTATTCCTCCACATAGCTGAGGCTGCATTAACTAGGTGGAAACCACAGAGCAGGCTGGCATGGTGTGGAGTTGTGACCTCAACTGGGACGTCCAGGTCCTTGTCCACAAAATGGGACAACAAACGTTTGTTGGTCTGACAAATTAAGGAAAAATGTCAGGAATTGTGCAGGGCTAACTTTGGATTGACAGTATACAATAGCTTTTTAAAGATGGCATGGAGCCAGGGATGACAATTAATTCTGGGATATCCCAGTAGTGATGTGTTGTTCCACAAAGAATGTGTGGAAAGTTGGTGCTAGAATCATGCAAAATGGTCACCAAAGGGGCAGGGTAGGCCATTAATAAGACAAGTTTAGAAAGATACATTGAGAAAATTCATGAGTCCCCACAATAAAAAATCCTGCAAAACATTTTACACAATGAATTTAACCAAAAGGATGTAAGATTCAGCCCCCAGTAACTGTTCAGTTTATCCCAAAGTTTAGACCTCCTTTTACCATCTGTCATGGGTCCATATTTAGCCTTGTTGACTTTTTCTGTTTCATATACTTAAACAAGTTTTTAACAGTCCAATTTTATTTTTCTTGCAAGTTTGCATTTATATTCTAAGTTTCTTGGCCCATCTTTGCTAGATGCTAAATTATTTAGCCAGTTTGTTAACTGGCATCCCTTTAGTGAGGAGAAAGTGAGGTCTGCAGATGCTGGAGATCAGAGCTGGAAATGTGTTGCTGGAAAAGCGCAGCAGGTCAGGCAGCATCCAGGGAACAGGAGAATCGACGTTTCGGGCATAAGCCCTTCTTCAGGAATGAGGAAAGTTTGTCCAGTAGGCTAAGATAAAAGGTAGGGAGGAGGGACGTGGGGGAGTGGCGTCGGAAATGTGATAGGTGGAAAGAGGTCAAGGTGAGGATGATAGGTCAGACTGGGGTGGGGGCAGAGAGGTCAGGAAGAAGATTGTAGGTAAGGAAGGCAGTGCTGAATTTGATGGATTTGACTGAGACAGGGTGGGGGGGGGGGGAGAAAAGGGGAAATGAGGAAACTGGTGAAAGCCGAGTTCATCCCTTGTGGTTGGAGGGTTCCTAGCCGGAAGATGAGGCGTTCTTCCTCCAACCGTCGTTTTGTTGGGTTGGTTGGTCCGGGTGTCCCAGAGGTGTTCTCTGAAACGCTCCGCAAGTAGCCGGCCTGTCTCCCCAATATAGAGGAGGCCACAGCGGGTGCAGAGGATGCAATAGATGATATGTGTGGAGGTGCAGGTGAATCTGTGGCGGATATGGAAGTTTCCTTTGGGGCCTTGGAGGGAGGTGAGGGGGGAGGTGTGGGCGCAAGTCTTGCACCTCCTGCGGTTGCAGGGCAAGGTGCCGGGAGTGGAGGTTGGGTTGGTGGGGGGTGTGGATCTGATGAGGGAGTCACGGAGGGAGTGGTCTTTACGGAATGCTGATAGGGGAGGGGAGGGAAATATATCCTTGGTGGTGGGGTCCGTTTGGAGGTAGCGGAAATGACGGCGGATGATGCGCTGTACATCAGCATTCCGTAAAGACCACTCCCTCCATGACTCCCTCGTCAGATCCACACCCCCCACCAACCCAACCTCCACTCCCGGCACCTTCCCCTGCAACCGCAGGAGGTGCAAGACTTGCGCCCACACCTCCCCCCTCACCTCCCTCCAAGGCCCCAAAGGAAACTTCCATATCCGCCACAGATTCACCTGCACCTCCACACATATCATCTATTGCATCCTCTGCACCCGATGTGGCCTCCTCTATATTGGGGAGACAGGCCGGCTACTTGCGGAGTGTTTCAGAGAACACCTCTGGGACACCCGGACCAATCAACCCAACCACCCTGTAGCTCAACATTTCAATTCCCCCTCCCACTCCACCAAGGATATGCAGGTCTTTGGACTCCTCCATCGTCAGACCACAACAAAACGACGGTTGGAGGAAGAACGCCTCATCTTCCGGCTAGGAACCCTCCAACCACAAGGGATGAACTCGGATTTCACCAGTTTCCTCATTTCCCCTCCCCCCACCCTATCTCAGTCAAATCCATCAAATTCAGCACCGCCTTCCTAACCTGAGATCTTCTTCGGGAACATAGAACATAGAACAATACAGCACAGAACAGGCCCTTCGGCCCACGATGTTGTGCCGAACTTCTAACCTAGATTAAGTACCCATCCATGTACCTATCCAAATGCCGCTTAAAGGTCGCCAATGATTCCGACTCCACCACTCCCACGGGCAGCGCATTCCATGCCCCCACCACTCTCTGGGTAAAGAACCCACCCCTGACATCTCCCCTATACCTTCCACCCTTCACCTTAAATTTATGTCCCCTTGTAACACTGTTGTACCTGGGGAAAAAGTTTCTGACTGTCTACTCTATCTATTCCTCTGATCATCTTATAAACCTCTATCAAGTCACCCCTCATCCTTCGCCGTTCCAACGAGAAAAGACCGAGAACTCTCAACCTATCCTCGTACGACTTCCTCTCCATTCCAGGCAACATCCTGGTAAATCTTCTCTGCACCCTCTCCAAAGCTTCCACATCTTTCCTATAGTGAGGCGACCAGAACTGCACACAGTACTCCAACTGTGGCCTAACCAAAGTCCTGTACAGCTGCAACATCACTTCACGACTCTTGAATTCAATCCCTCTGCTAATGAACGATAATACTCCATAGGCCTTCTTACAAACTCTATCCACCTGAGTGGCAACCTTCAAAGATCTATGTACATAGACCCCAAGATCCCTCTGTTCCTCCACCTGACTAAGAACCCTACCATTAACCCTGTATTCCACATTCTTATTTGTTCTTCCAAAATGGACAACCTCACACTTGGCAGGGTTGAACTCCATCTGCCACTCCTCAGCCCAGCTCTGCATCATATCTAAGTCCCTCTGCAGCCGACAACAGCCCTCCTCACTGTCCACAACTCCACCTATCTTCGTATCTTCTTTTTTGGGGTGGCAATCTGATTCTTGAACTGGCTGGATTATTTAGCCAGTTTGTTAACTGGCATCCCTTTAGTGAGGAGAAAGTGAGGTCTGCAGATGCTGCAGATGCTATGTTCCCGACCTCTCCGCCCCCACCCCAGTCTGACCTATCACCCTCACCTTGACCTCTTTCCACCTATCACATTTCCGACACCCCTCCCCCAAGTCCCTCCTCCCTACCTTTTATCTTAGCCTGCTGGACAAACTTTCCTCATTCCTGAAGAAGGGCTTATGCCCGAAACGTCGATTCTCCTGTTCCCTGGATGCTGCCTGACCTGCTGCGCTTTTCCAGCAACACATTTCCAGCACTGATCTCCAGCATCTGCAGACCTCACTTTCTCCTCACTAAAGGGATGCCAGTTAACAAACTGGCTAAATAATCCAGCCAGTTCAAGAATCAGATTGCCACCCCAAAAAAATAAGGTGCAGAAACCAACTGCAACAGTAACACACAGGGCTTTCCGGACTGTCCCAGGTTAACAGGAACACACTGACTATAGCCTAGCCAGCACAGAGTCAGTCCCCTAAACTGGGGAGACACTAACTCTCCTGTTTTTTTTTTATTTTATTAAACAAATTACAAAAACAGTTCACAACAAACAGTTACATTTACAGCTGCGTACAAGAGACAGCAATTTTACAAGGGAGGAGCAGCAAAGCCAGGCCCCAAACCCTACCGTTCAACCATTTTACAGAGACATGAGGACAAACCTCAAATCCCAGTTTCACAAAAATATAAAGAGACATCAACAATGACATTTGTACATTAGACAATACTGTTACATACAAAAGTGCAAACAATACAGACCCAGCAAGCCCCCACCCCTCCCACTTTCTGACCACTCTAAGGCAGCCCGCCCCTACCCACCTTGCAGTTCTCAGTCCACCCTGACACACCTTTCGACCACCTCTAGGACAGCCCGCCCCGGTACCCGCCCAGGGTGACAGCGGTCAGGACGGCCTACCCACCTTCCAGCTTCACTAACCACCCTCAGCACCTTTGAACCACCTCTGGGGCAGCCTACCCCGGTACCTGCCCAGGTTGACAGCGCTGAGGACGGCTACATGCCTTCTGGCTCTCGATCTGTCCGTACGTACCATTGGGCTCTCACCCACCCTCCAACCAGTGGACTATCCTGGCACACCTTTCGGCCACCTCTAGGACAGCCCATCCCCTTCCCTGGGACGACAGTGTAGGGCGTGTAGCGCCTTCTGGCTCTCAGCTGCTACGACACCTTTTGACCACCTCTAGGACAGCCCGTCCCGATTACCCCTTATCGGGACGATAGCGCTCAGAACGCCTACCCACCATCTGGCTCTCAGGGCAACTGGCATCAGGGTGACCTATCCACCCTCTGGCTTTCAGGACAGCCTACCAATCTTCAAGTTCACAGGATGGCCTACCCACCCTCCGGCTCTCGGGGTGACAGCTTTCAGGATGACCCATGAGCGTCCCAGCAAGGCCTGCCAGACCCAGGGACACACAAGACAGTGCGGATGATAGACCCAGGAAACACCACAATACAGTTAGTTACCAAAAAAAGAGAGAGTCCTTTCTGGTACACAGTCCAAATCTATACAGTCTTCAAGATATGGAATCCATTTCCAGGAGGAGTCCACTCCAGTATACAATGTGCAATGTCAGAAATAGAGTCCGCTCCAAACTGCAGAGTCCATTGCTAAAAACAGTCCGCAACCAAGGGCGGAGTCCACTCCTGGAGGCAGCAAATGCACACCCCACAGCACACAGGTGTTCAGTCTCGATGGAGTCCTGGTCCAGCCTTGGAGAGCCAGGTCCACTCAAAGGAACACAGTACATTGTACAGGTGCAGTTAACTCACAGGGGTTTGGTCCACTCCCAAAGGAAAGTCTTCTCCCAAACTCCAGGATACAGCAACTGCTCACTTCCCAGCACACACATAGGTGTTCAATCTTCAGAGGGCCAGTTCCAGGGCTAGGCCTCCGCACAGGAACAGCTCCTCTGGTAAAATGTATGTCTTCCACAAAGGCTCAGTCCAACCACCAATAAAAAGTGAAGACACATACAAGAAGCAAAGAAAACTAGAGTCCAAGGCATAAGCCCTACCAAAAATTAACATTGTCCTTTTCTCAAAGGAGTGACACACAGGCTGTAACCAGCCAGTGCAACAACAATCCCTTAATAAGAACTAAGTTACACCTGAAACACATTATAGGTATCATGAGTTTAACAATCAGTCCTCACTACAAGGAATACCAGTTAACAAACTGGCTAAATAATTCAGCCAGTTCAGGAATCAGGTTTTCCCCCTCCAGAAAAGAAGGGAAGCAGAAACTAATAGTAACATACTGACTGTAGCATCAGCCAGCACAGAGTCAGTCCCCTAAACTGGAGAGATACTAAATCTCCTGGTTATTTTTTTCCCCAGTGACAAGGGGTGCTAATCACAAAAGGCAATGCTGTGTGATATGCTCTGCTTTTTTTCTTGTTCTTCTCCACACTACCGACTGACTGCAGTAGTGCTTATTTTTTTCCCCAGCACCCATGTGTGTGTGCTGGTGTGAGACACAGTGAGAGACACAAGGTGCATGAATCTTTATTCAATTTCCACCACCAGGAAGATAGGAAAACCCCCGAGTGGCCAGTGACAAGCAGTGCCCTTCACAAAAGGGCAATGCTGTGTGATCAAACAGTGAAGGGGAGGGCAGGGATTAAATCAAAATAGAGTTGGAGGGGGAAATAAATGCACTCCACTCCCTGCGGCGCCCACCTCTCCCTAAACAACTCCAGGGTGTTGGTGGACACCGGGTGCTCCTTCTCCAAGGACACACGGGCCCTAACGTAACCGCGGAAGAGGGGCAGGCAGTCGGCCCTAACAACCCCCTCCACGGCCCACTGCCTGGACCAGTTTATGGCCAGTTTGGCCAGGCCCAGGAGCAGACCCACAAGGAGGTCTTCAGACCTGCCCTTCCTCCTCCGTACCGGGTGCCCGAAGATCAGGAGCGTGGGACTGAAGTGCAACCAAAAGTAGAGGAGGTGGTTTTTAAGAAAATCAAAAAGGGAGTGAAAATGCCCACATCCAATATAAATCTCCTGTTTTTTTTTCTTTCTTTTTTTTAACCCCCACACTACCGCCTAACTGTGGTAGTGCTTATTTTTCCCCAGCACCCATGGTGTGTGTGTGTGCAGATGTGAGACACAGTGAGAGACACAAGATGTATGAATCTTTATTCAATGACACTTCTGTTTTTTTTTTCTTTTTTACCTAACTGCAGTAGTGCTAATATTTCCCCAGTACCCATGGTTGTGTGTGTGCAGGTGTGAGACACAGTGAGAGACACAAAGTGCATGAATCTTTATTCAATTCCCACCACCAGGAAGATAGGAAAACACCCGAGTGGCCAGTGACAAGCAGTGCCCTTCACAAAAGGGCAATGCTGTGTGATCAAACAGTGAAGGGGAGGGCAGGGATTAAATCAAAATAGAGTTGGAAGGGGAAAAAATGCACTCTACTCCCTGCGGTGCCCACCTCTCCCTGAACAACTCCAGGGTGTTGGTGGACACCGCGTGCTCCTTCTCCAAGGACACCCGGGCTCTAACGTAACCGCGGAAGAGGGGCAGGCAGTCCGCCCTAACGACCCCCTCCACGGCCCGCTGCCTGGACCTGTTTATGGCCAGTTTGTCCAGGCCAAGGAGCAGACCCACAAGGAGGTCTAAAGACCTGCCCTCCCTCCTCCGTACTGGGTGCCTGAAGATCAGGAGCGTGGGACTGAAGTGCAACCAAAAGCAGAAGAGGAGGTTTTTAAGAAAATCAAAAAGGGAGTGCAAACGCCCACACCCAATATAAATCTCCTGGTTATTTTTTTTAATTCTTTTTTTTTGGCCAGTGACAAGCAGTGCCCTTCATCTCCCATTTTTTTTAAGTGCCCTTCACATCAAAGGGCAATGACACTCCTGTTTCTTTAAAATCTCCTAGTTATTTTTCTTTTTTTTTATTAACCCCCACACTACCGCCTAACTGCGGTAGTGCTTATTTGATGTCCTCTTTTATTTTTTCTTTTTTTTTTCAATTAACCCCCCCACACTACCGCCTAACCACGGTAGTGCTTATTTTATCCCCAACATTCATGGTGTGTGTGTGCAGGTGTAAGACACAGTGAAAGACACAAAGTGCACGAATCTTTATTCAAATTCCACCACCAGGAATATAGGAAAATACCCGGGTGGCCAGTGACAAACACTGCCCTTCACATCAAAGGGCAGTGCTGTGTGATCAAAACAGTGAAGCGGAGGGTAGGGACTAAATCAAATAGAGTTGGAGGGAGAAATAATGCACTCCACTCTCTGCGGCACCCACCTCTCCCTGAACAGCTCCAGGGTATTGGTGGACATCGCGTGCTCCTTCTCCAAGGACACCCGGGCCCTAACGTAACCGCGGAAGAGGGGCAGGCAGTTGGCCCTAACGACCCCCTCCACGGCCTGCTGCCTGGACCTGTTTTTGGCCAGTTTGGCCAGGCCCAGGAGCAGACCCACGAGGAGGTCTTCAGACCTGCCCTCCCTCCTCTGTACAGGGTGCCCGAAGATCAGGAGTGTGGGACTGAAGTGCAACCAAAAGCAGCGGAGGAGGTTTTTCAGAAAATCAAAAAGGGAGTGAAAATGCCCACACCCTATATAAATCTCCTGTTTTTTTTTTATTCTTTTTTTTCTTTTTTTTGGCCAGTGACAAGCAGTGCCCTTAATCTCCCATTTCTTTTTAGTGCCCTTCACATCAAAGGGCAATGACACTCCTGTTTCTTTAAAATCTCCTAGTAATTTTTTTTTTGTTTTTTAGAAAAGGCAAGCCACCAGTTTTCTATAAATTATATATAGTCAACGTTCAGTCCACACCAACAGAATATGATCCCTGTTGAATACTGGCCTTCTTCACAGTGATGGGTACCTCAGATTGTCATGATTTTCAGCATTATATCTCAAATTTACTAATCTCCTAGTTATATCAGTCAGCCAGTGTACCCTGATTGGACCAGATTAACAGCCCCAATTGGGGAACTCATATTCAATGAGGTCCACCGAGCTGACCTCATTATAATCACTGCGGAGGCAGTCAGTCTTAAAAAGCAATGTCAGTCCTGTCTAAATGTATGTCTATGTCAGGGTATTTGCTAATAGAATCCTCACCCAGCTTTGGGTTCACCTACAACATTTCAATTACTGCTGCTGAGATTGATCTTCAACAACGTTCTTACAATACATAGAGGGGAAGGCCAGCTGAGCCTGTAAGTTTAGCTACAGAATGGTAAGCACAACACTAGACACATATAAATAATCAATGAAGAATGAACATAAAACTGCAGCATTGCTTATTGCAAAATAAAATGTGTCCCTAATTTTCCTGTAACCATCAATGTGTGCAATAAACCTGAGAGATGCCAGTATATTTAGCTTTCTGACAAATAATCAGGATGCATACACATGTGCAGTGAAATCAATGTAATGTAAACTATAAATGGAAAACACCTTTGTACTCTCAACAAATGTTATATTATTGAGATGGAGTTGGACAGACAATTTGAGGCTATGATCTGACCTGTACAGGAAGTTGTTTCACAGCCTTCCCACACCTGCTGCTATGTCAGCTGACAACAGCACACCACCCAAAAGCTTTCCCCACCACTTGGTCATGTGTGTCACCTGTACATGATGCCACCAGTTTTAGTATTAATTAGAATTACATGGGAACTGGTAAAAATAAACAATGGTGTATCAGCTCTGTGCACGTCTGGTAACAACTGGAACAGTCTGATACTTTTTAAATCTCACTGACTGGTGATCTTCCATCCATGGAATCCAAAATCTTAACCTCCAATCCCATACAGTCAACATATATTTCCTTCACAAGATTCATAAACAGGATAATCTGGTAGACTTCATTTTAGCCTGCTCCTGTCCCAGTAAACTGATTACTTGCGACCATGACTCTTTTTTTCTCTCTTTGTCTAGCCTCTTCCCATCTACATTTATAACTGTCTGATGCCCTCTGTCAATTTACAAGTTACCCATTTTTTTGACCCTATTCATTTCATTTTCAGCATGACCACCTAATCTCTCCGTACCCTCATCGTCCATCAGGATGGACTGAAGGCCCTCTGTTCTGTCTCTGAACAGGGGCCTAACCAGTTTCCATCAACTATTACCCTTCTCTGCCTGGCTAAACTTGTTCTCTCATTGAACAATTTTTCCTTTCATTCATCTTACTTTCTCCAAATAAAAAGTGTTGCTATGGGTACTTGTATGGGTCATCGAAATCCCAGGACTGCTCAAAGTAGTCATGTAAAGGCGGCCATCTCATTAGCTAAAGGAGAAAATTCATTTCATTCTAACAATGTGATAAATTAAATTATTTTCTGAAGGCTTGACTGAAAAATGCACCTAGCTATGGGACCAATCCATTTCAGAGTATTACAAGATGAAAAAGGAGGCAATGATGAATCATGAGGATGTGCATTTATCACGGGTTTTTAAGAACCAGCATTGGACTGGAATAGGATAAAGCTGATTGTTTACGTCTCTCCCATAAACCAAGGCAAATACACATCTTCATGTTCACAAGATGCTGTGCTCAGGCAGCAGCAATACAAACAATATTTTAGATATAACAGAAATATTGATTTTGCTTTACTGCAGGTGATAGTTAAAGAAAGTGGCAATGTTTAGACCAGTTGAACAGTTGTTGAAAAATGTTCTGTTGCTGACACAGGGAATTGATTTAAAGAGTTATATGAAAAGTCAATGTGGATGACATCAGCACACTGCATATAATGGATGATAATGGATTGTGGGCATGATTTTATACCACTTGACATCACATTACGATACTTGCACTGAATAAATGTTAACCTATAATCTCTTTAGTAGAAATGGCATTGTTTATCTTCACTAACATTGAACACATTGATTTTTTTAATGAATGCTCAAACAATCTCTGTATCCCAGATTGATTGTTTAGATTTTCATTTTTATAGATTGTTTTCCATCATGTTCAACTGTAAACTGAATCATAGACGTCCAGAAGCTCAGCCTGCGCATATTCCAATTTAATTTCAAATTCTTTCCATTTCCCATTTTGTCACTGAAACTGCTGTTTGGCTGACCTCTGCTCTGCCCCTTTGACCTTTGACTTGGAGAAATATGACCAGTCGCAGATCGAGGACTAGCAAATTAATAGGAGTGCTGCATGCTAATTGCATAAGAGAACAGCAAAGAATTCATCACCTCAGTCATGGCCATTGCTTCCCTTTGACCCTTTCTCCCACAAGATTTTTGCTTGTGGCCACATCTGCTGCTTTTCCATGTTTGCTACATAATTATTCAGAATCAAACCTTATTAATCAAGTTGATCCTGCATTTTAAATGGAAATTGCAGGATTAATACTAGCATCCATTTCATCCTCAAAATCTGGATGGATTTAGCATGGAATCCAATTGGAATACAAAAGAAGGATGCAGAGACCCAACTGAATTTGAAACTCTACATAGGCATATGAATTGATATTCCATAGGGGTGGTTCATTCTCTCAACAAAGCTACATTTTAATACACAATGGTAATATTTCATTTTTCCTTAACTGTAAGATCACTGAAAAGCTGCCATTATTGAATTCTCTTTGTTAAAATGGTTTTGCTTTTGTAATAGTGAGTCCAGCAGCAGCTGGTCACGCGCAATTCTTGCTCACTCAGAACTATTAACATAATTTATAGCAAGTTTACTGCTGATAAAGCAATGGAAATGAAAAATAGGCACTGTCTATAGCAGCCAGCCAATTGGCAATGGCAGTGTACATCTGGGCAGTAAGTTGGAAATCTGTCCCTGAACATACAATGAGGATGTTTTAAAAAACTGTCAATTATTAAGCTAAATATTATTTAATATTCTGCGATAGATGGAGGGACTTTTCCTCTACTTTTAGGGACTTACTGTAAATCTGTGTTTAAAATGCCAGTAAATCAGCAAAAACTGTACCTTAATTTTATCGCATCCAATTTCCCCTCAAATTTGTAACAGACAGCCAAAGAAAGAAAGTCAGACCTAAATCAGTTTGAATCACTCTGGCAAGTATTTAATACGCTTATGTTGTGACTTGTAAACTGGGTGTTTCTGAAACTGGGAATTGCTCTGGCTTGCAAAGAGAAATATAAATGACACATAATATGGTGCTTTTAGCCTTTGTACTTTGTAAAAATACATCTTTTGTCAACTCACAAATGATATGAAATCAGTACGATGAAAAATATCGTTATTGAAGGTAATAATTGAATGAAAGACTAACTGCTGTATCAATTGCTCAGAGGTTTCGTTGGACCAAATCTACTTTCCAAACTATATCTATCTGAGAAACTTGTAGTAAATTTTTGTCCATTAGAAAGCTGATAAATGTGGACATCATTTTTCAGACATAAGCTTTACAAAATCCTCATTTCAATATCATTATTATATGTTATAATTTCTCACATTATTACATTAGGTGGAAATTACAAATTATTTTTAAATTTAACACATAACCCTCGAGTTTACAATTAAGGGCATTTAAGAAAAAGAACAGAATGTCATCTTCTGCTACTTCTGTTTCCAACATAAGGCATGTATTATCATTCTTTACTGAATTTATAAACAAATGAGATGCCAATATCATAATTACAGAGATAGGACATTATTAAAACAATTAGGGCATGACTATCCATTATTCAGTTTAACAGAAGCAACTCAGTTTTCGAGTGCATCTTTGTCTGTTTAATTTTATACTACATTTAAAATGTACATAGCTGATGAACTTTGCTGATCATTTAAGCTCCTATATATCTTTTATAGTTTTTTTCCTATCTTTATGTTTTCTAGCCCACACACCAATGCAAACACACACACTACAAGGATGTCATTGAGTGTTTAATAGTACACAACAAACTTTTAAAGTCTGGACTGTAGCGACATCCATCCTCACACACAAGTTATTCTGATAATTCTGGACACCTCAACAAACACTTGAAATGCTACCAAACTGCCACTTCAGATGATTTATTATGTCATTAATGTCAAGCTATCAGTGGACGAGAGCAGAAGAGACAACAGGAAAGCTGAGTAAAAACAAATAGTTTTGATTAAATTCAAGGACATTCAGTACAGCTTTCTGCTAAAAGCATTTATCATCCAAAGGCAGCCCCTGCTTTTATCCCAAATGTACACTACAGTACTTCAATGTTTCTGAACAGCTGCTCCTAATGTTGAGTTCTCAAAGAAAGCAGAGCATGGTTGTTATTACTATGTCTTCTCTTAGCTCTGTAAGTGCATTTGCTCTCCTTGTAAATGTATACACTAGGTAATCTCTCCAAAGACCTTTCTTAGTATTGCTGGTGATAAATATATAATATGTACAGTTAAAGTTTTTAACTTGAATGAAATATGTAAAATAAGCATAAAGGTTTGATGGGAGAAGAACACTGAGGAAGTACACTGTTTTCAGCATTTTACTATTTACCAAAACATTAATGAAAAATAATAAAATGAGCTTTCAGACAGGATTCTTTCATCAGATTAGCCAAACTATCTCAACTAAAGATGAATTTATTGAATCTGAAAGTTTGTGTGATTTTCATTTACAATGCACATAATAAACTTTATTTCTTCATGAGCAGCTTCTATTATTACTACAGTACTGGTTTTATGTCACATGCCTTCAGATCTACTGTATACCTTTATTTTCCTGCATTACGTTTTTGTCAAGCTCATTCTGTTTAGACCATAATTAACCTGACTGCAGGGATAGTATGAAAATCAAAACAATTTTTTTTGTTATCAAATATTATTAAGTGATAATAAATATTTGTCTGCTTAAGCAGTAATTACATCTCAGAATTTTCTCAAGATTTAAAACATCAGCAGAACTCCTCCACTGAATTGCACCTTTAAGACTCAATAACGGCCATTAGAAATTTAGGTGTTTGTGGAAATTTGTCAGATCATATACTGACAATATGTGTAGAAATTATGGATTATAGCTTTGCTCAGAACTCCCAAAGTTAAATAACCTCAAACCAATCAGGCCATTGCAGAATGTTGAAGACATTAGAATTATGTTATGGTTGTTGGTGTACAAATGAATTTATCTAATATTCCCTGCTTTACTATTTCAATAGCAGCATTTAACTCATATTTGTTCTTATTAATGACTCTGCCAAAATAATTGAGGATGAAAATTCTGACTGTGTTAGCCATTTATCTTTTAGTATCCTATACATATTTGCAAGGTCTATGGGTTAAAAAAAGAACAAGATTTCTTGAAAATTCAACAATATTCAAGTCTGTGAGGTGCTAAACCATGCCAGTCTGAAACCAGGCTTGATTGTTGGTCCATACTGAGTTAACTGACCACAGCTAAACTCAACAGAGACTGCTGAAAATTGCCTCAGCATCTCTGGGTTGGGGAGTGAAGAAAATTATCAGCTAGTGTCCCTGCTCGTCTTTGCTGTCATCCCACTGCTACTAAGGTACATTATGTGTTCATTGGGTGCTATCTTGGCTGATCTAATCCTTCCACATAATCAATTACCTGCCAAAATCCATTGTATATGCTTGCATTTCAAAAATGGTCGTTGGGATAAGGTTTCAGACAGCTGGTGGTGCCTATGATATGATACCAATTGAAGCAGAGCTGTTCATATGAGGGAATGTTAAATATAAGATTGAGTATTAAACATTATACAGATTGCAATGTTATTTAATCATGAAAGGATTGCTTATTTTAAAGATTGAGGTGCGTAAAAGTTGATCATATTTTTAAAACAAAATGAGCTATTTTTACTTTTAAGACAGATATGAATTAATACATTTCTGGACATAGAAGAGGAAGCAATTTAAAAGCAGCAATACATTTTATGATGTTTAAAAAATAATGAAATTGGTGTGCTTGAGACTTTAAATGTATACATTTGATGGGTTTGAACAATCTCTGTAGACAAAAAAGTCGTACTTCTGTCAGTGCAAATCCATGCAGAAGTGTAACTGTGGCATTTTATTTTGATCTTTTGGTCAATTAGTGAAAGATTAAGAATTCTTCAACTGCTAATGAGCTTGGATAGAAATTTCAGTTCTCAATTTTTGTGTGACAGTATATGTAAATATGTTTAATGATAATATTCATGTAGTTGTCCTGTGGTGCACTTATCAAGAGTTCTAATTCTCAATGTCAAGAATTCCACCTTTTCAAAGGCACTGCTTTTCCCATGTGAAATCCTGCCCTGACATCCCACTCAGATATTTTTTCAAATCATCTGAAGCATGTGTCCTTTGATTAATTTGGCTCTTTGTAATTTATTAGCTGTTTTCAGCACCATTAAATGAAGTTTTTTAATAATGGACCTCACCCTCCCAAATGATTCTTGTCTACTCTTGTGGGGAAATGGTTGTTGAGTGGAGTCCTGGGATAATGCAGGTGACCATTTCATTTTCTCTTAGATATATTTGCACACAATGATTTTTGCCATTGTTAAAATTGGTCTTCTTACCTTCTATTCTCATTCTTGTGGCAAGATATTGTCCACAGTTCTATATCAATGCACCTTCCAGCTGACAGCCACAGAAAATGGTGGAATATTTAAGAAACACACAGGCATAAATTCTGTATTAGTGCTGTCAGAGAACAGTAGTAAGTTTGAATGAGTTATGTTATCAGACACAACTTTCAATGTTTAATGTGGTGTAGGAGTCTTATTGGCTGGCCAAAATATGCCTTTCCTTTGTATATCCTAATATTTCCAAAATCTATCATTGTATAAGAATCTGGCGGGTTTGGTCTGATAAACATGACTGTAACCAGTCTGTACTATAGAAGAAAATTGCATCAAATGTACATCCAAAAAAGAAAAACTTCCATGAATACAAATCTTTTATAATTGTACTCCATTGGTCACTTTTGTGCAAATTGGTAGAATGACATTGCCAGTATAATATGATGATTTGATTATTCACAGCATTATAAAACCATAGCTATGTCAAAATAGTTTGAAGCCACAAAGACAGAAAATTGTGATCTCAGGAATTAAATGGGCTTAGGTATTGAAATTTCCTACAACTGCAGATTTATTTATCACCATATCTTGTTTTCAGAGTCTGCTTATATACACTAATACTGACTGGATTCAGTGCTTCCTGCATTAACTGTGGTGGTGGATGCATTCAAGGTCCACTACCCCGTGAGTATCAATGCTTAAGTCCTACCTGAGCAGCAGCTGCTGGGAATCAGAGGCCAGCAGCTTCTGGGAGCTGGAGATCATTGTCTGCAGCTTGGGCCTCCAACAATGAAAAGTAGTTTGCATAAATTTATTTTGGGTATTGCAGGATGGGGCTTGTAGGGTAGGTGTGGTTTGGGGTTGGAGACAAAGACAGGGGAATGGCTTTCAGCAGCATCCATGAGCCCAGTTGCCCCATATTTCCTTTTTGGGAAAGAGTCCATTTATCTGCTGGGAAGGTGGGAACTGGAGCTGGTGGTTTGTTGAGGCCCTTAAGTATCCGCTAATTACCATTTGAGGGCCACCATTGATGACAAGTCAGAAAGGTCAACTATGGGTTTTCTCAACTCATACTTCATTGTTAAGGTGGCAGGAAGAGGGCAGGAATCTCAGCTGTGCCAACCCACCTGATTATTTGCCCTTCCTACCCACTGTCCAACTGCTTCCAGGAAAATTGCACCCATTGTGAATGTTTCTCACTCATCAGGTACTGCTGCCTTTCTTGGCAAAGAAAAAGAAAATCAGCCCTTTCTTCAAAAAAATCAAATCTTAACTGCTTTGTGTAACTGAATATGGCAACAAGGAGCCTGAGCAAGACTGGAATCAATGGGTATCAGGAGAAAATTCTCTGTTGGTTGGAATCATACCTGACACGTAGGAGGATGGTTGTGGTTTTTGGAGGTCAGTCATCTCAACTGCAGGACACCACTGCAGGAGTACCTCAGGTTAATGTCCTAGACCCAACCATCTTCAGCTGCTTTATCAATCATCTTCCCTCCGTCATAAAGTCAGAAGTGCGGATGCTCGCCAGTGATCACACAATATTTAGCACCATTCACAACTACTCAAACACTGAAGCAGTCCACGTACAAATGAAACAAGATCTGGATAATATCCAGGCTTGGGGCTGACAGGTGGCAAGTAATATTCATGCCACAGAAATGCCAAGCAATGGCCATCTCAAATAATAGACAATCTAACTATTGTCCCTTGACATTGAGTGGTGTTATTATCACTGAATCCCCCACTATCAACATCCTGCAAAGTTACTATTGACTAGAAACCCAGTTGGACTCGTCACGCAAACACAATGGTTACAAGAGCAGGTTCAAGTCTCAGAACACGACAGCAAGCAATTCACCTCTTTATTCCCCAAAACCTGTGTACCATCTACAAGGGACAAATCGAGAATATAATGGAAATATTCCCCGCTTGCTTGGATGGAGGCAACTCCAAGAACATTCAAGAAGCTTGATGCCAGTCAAAAGAAAGCAGACTGCTTGATTGGCATCACATTCACAAGCATTCATGCCCCCTGCCACTAGTGCTCAGTAGCAGCAGTGTATACTATCCCCAAGATGTACTGCAAAAATTCACCAAAGATCCTTAGACAGCGCTTTCCAAACCCATGACCATTTTCAACTATAAGGACTAGGCCAGCAGATATATGGGAGCACCACCACCTTCAAGTTCCCCTCCAAGTCCCTCACCATCCAGACTTGGAAATATATCACTGTTCTGTCACTGTTGCTGGGTCAAAATCCTGGCATTCCCTGTCTAAAGATATTGTGGGTCAACCTAGAGCATGTGGACTACAACGGTTGAAAAAAACAGCTCACTACCACCTTCTCAAGGGCAACTAGGGAACGGGCAATAAATGCTGGCTAGCATGTAATATCCATGCCACATGAATGAATATTAATAAAAGCCCTGCAAGCATCTGCAAAATCAGGATTCTTGAATTCTGGCCTCTAAGCATCCTGAATTTTAATTAATCCAAATCTAGTAACTTCAGCTGCCAAGAACCTAAGGTTGAAATACCTCCCAAAACCTTTCCATCTTCTTTATCCTCCTTTAAGCTGCTTCTTAAAACCTACTTCTTCATTCAAAGTTTTGCCCACCTGTCCTACTTTCCCCTGATTTCAGATTTGCTTTACAATGCTCCTCGGAGACTCCTACATGTTTTCTTACTTTAAAATTGCTATCTAAGTAAAGGTTGTTGTTGTTTTGTTGCAATATGACTTCATATTGTTTTGCCAGCGTACTAATTCAGTAAAAGTATCTCCTCGTTGTAATACATTATACATGGCAGCATGAATCTACTAAATGATTAATGCTTTATCTCAGTTATTGTATCAATTGCTTATGTAAAATCCCTCCTTAGTATTGTGACATATAGGATTAATCATAGAATTCCTACAGTGTGGAAACAGGTCATTCAGCCCTACAAATCCACAGTGACCCTTTGAAGAATAACCCACCCAGACCCATTCCCCTACAACTCGACATTTACCCTTAACTAATGCACTTACCCTACACATCCCTGAACACTATGGGCAATTTTCGCATGGCAAATTCATCTAACTGACAGATTTTTGGATTGTGGGAGGAAACCACAGCACCCAGAGAAAACCCACACAGACACAGGGAGAACATGCAAATTCCATGCAGACAGTCACCCGAGGTTTGAATCAAACCTGGGTCCCTGGCACTGTGAAGTAGCAGTACCAACTACTGAGCCACTGTGCTGCCCCACGTAATGTGGTTTTGTAAACCTTATCTCACTGTTACATATGCATGGTGTTTTCATGCATTTCCATCCCTTAACACAAACTTGCAGTGCTGTCAACCTGAACATAAGTTGTGTGCAATACTTATTAATGTTTAAATATGAAAATTAAGAGGCTTCTTTTATATTGAACTGTGGGCTAGAGTAGCACACACCAGATACTTTGTGCCAAACTTTCTCAGATGGATTGCAGTCCTGGCATTTACATCAAATCTAGGTTGGGAACAGTGGTCATGGTGGGTTCTTTGACATAAATGAACAGAGATCTCCAGTCAGCCTGTGAGCCTCTCATGCCAATCAGAAAGATGGCAGCTGCTCAGAGATGTCCTCCCAGTTGAACCTGAAGTGAGGGGATGTTCTGTCACTGAGGAACTCCCCAGATTTAATAATGGTTTGTACCCTTTGATCCCCTGAACATGCCATTACCATTAACACTCTTGGGAGTCCAAAGATGTGAATCCACCCTTGTCAAGAATAAAATGGACTCCTAGCAGTAAATACCTATATCAATGTCATTAAAATCCCTATAGTGGGAAAGAGGCCATTTAGCCTATCAAGTCTGCAACAACCCTCCAAAAAGCATCTCACCCAGACCCACCGCTGAAACCCACATTTACCATGCCTAATCCACCTAGCCTGCACATCCCTGAATACTCAGAGCAATAGCCAATCCATATAACTGGCACATCTTTCATCTGTGGCAGGAAACCAGAGGACGTGGTTTCACCATGGGGTGGAGTGAGTGTCCAAACAGCATACAGATAGTCACCCAAGGTTGGAATCAACACCAATTCCCTGGCATTGTGAGGCAGCAGTGCTGACAACCACAATGCCACCCATATACCACCCATGTCTGCTGAAACCTGATGAGCACTGAAAACTATTGTGTGAGATGTGGTTCCTGCTTTCAGTGGACTGCAGCAGATCAAAAAAGTAACTTACCAACACCTTCTGTTCAACCAGTCCATGTTTAACATAATCCCAAACTAAACTAGTCCCACTTGCCTGTTCGTGGCCCATAGTTCTCCAAACCTTTCCTATTCATGTACTTATCGAAGTGTCCTTTAAGTATTCTAATTGTGTCCATATCCACCACTTCTGTAGGATGTTCATTCTACACGTGAACCACCCTCTGTGCGAAAAATTTGCCCCTCATGTCTTTTTTAAATCTCACCCCTCTCACCTTAGAAATGTGCACCCCAGTCTTGATATCCCCCATCCTAGGGAAAAAGACACCTACCATTACTCCTATCTAAAACTCTCATGATCCTTTGAATGATTTTTTTAAAGAAGTGTTTACTCTTGCTATTTGTCTGCACTTTATGGCGTAATGTTTAACCATTTTTAACTCATTGTCCATACCCCAATTACTTTATCAATACATCTTCCATTCTGTTTAGTTTTAATAGTTTTATTCCAATTTAACTTATTTTTGGTACACCTGCTCTGTGCTCATTGTACATCATGTGAAATAATCTAACAGTGAAGCCATTCTACTATTGATGACTTGTGCACTAGCCATGCTGCAGACATTAAGAAAACGGTCTTTGTTCCATAATAGTGTCTAAACATCAGGGCCTTGGTGGTGTACCTCAGCAGCTGGATAAAATTGGTGTTGCAACCTGTTGTTTCATTTTGCTGCTCTTAATTAAATGGAATTCTAGTTATTTCTACTCGGCAGATGTGTCAAGTAGATGAGATCAAGCTTGGGTTTTAAAAACTTGTAAAATGCTACCAGCAAAAATGAATGCTTATTAAATCTTCATTATGGTAGTTTAACTCTATTAACTTGCAGTTATATAGTGCCTTTAATGTAATAAAACATCTTAAGGTGCTTCACAGGAGGATCATCAGATTTTATCTAACAGCAGGCCACCAAAAACATGTTCAAAGGAGTAGCTTTTAAGGTGTGTCTTAAAAGGGGAATGTTCACCCATCAGCCATATGATTGTTGGCTTATGTTAAAGACAATCAATTTTAAAGTTCCCATGTAGCATCCACACCCATGTTTTCAAGTTTCTCACCAAATTCACTTCTCCCTATTTTTATTTCCTCCAGTTACACAACCCTTCAAGATTCCTGTGCATTTCTGATTTCCAACATCCTTTTTTGAAGGCTGTGTATCTAGTTGCCTGAATTCCAAGCTGTGGAATTTCCTGGCTAAATCTCTGTATATCTACATTCCCCTTTTAAGACACACCTTAAAAGCTACTCCTGATGAAGGGCTTTTGCCCGAAACGTTGATTTTGCCTGTCCTCGGATGCTGCCTGAATTGCTGTGCTCTTCCAGCACCACTGATCCAGAATCTGGTTTCCAGCATCTGCAGTCATTGTTTTTACCTCGTTGATTTTAACCCTACTGCGAATCCTCTTGCAAAGATTTGATGTGAGTTCAGATGTGGGCAGCAGAGTTTCAAGTTTATGGAGGGCACCACGAATTGAATTTCCTGCCAAATGTTAGTAAACCCACATTCTGGCTTATTAGAGTAGTTTAATAACAACTTTACAATTTCACAAAGAAGGTGTAAGAGTGAAATATGATTAGTTGAGATATAGTAAGAGCCTTGCTCTTCTCTATGATGGGATTAATTTACAAGGCATTAGTGGACAATTTGGTGCCATTTATTTTTACCCATTTAAAAAATGGTTGTGGTTTATCATGAAACATGTGCCTGAGAACATTTGTAATGTTATCCTTGGAGAATAATAAACAGATACTTGGAACATAAAATGTAGCATAGTTTACAGAAAATAATCCAAACATCTGTTTTAATGACATGGACTTTTAAGTGGATGAGAAGTACATGAGAAACCAATGTTGATTCTGTAACTTTATAAAGTTTTATCAAAGCACAGCGCACTGTGGCACAGAGCAGCTTGCTGCTAATATAAACAATTTTCTCAATGTTTCTAGGCCATATGCCAAATCCCAGGCTTCACTTACAAGCAGTAGGTCAAGAAGAAAGCCCCCCCAAAAAATGAAATGACATGACAATAAAACTTTAATGGACACTTACAGCAAAACTAACAGAAAAAAAAACACACTTAACTTGTGAGGTTCTAGGACATTTAAGGCACATTAAGTCATTCTATGTTCACTGGTTACTGTTATTTTCTCCTTTCATTGACATACATGTGACCTTGTTCATTAAGACACAAGGATTTAACAGTCTCTCACTGAGGAATTCTCATTTTACTGTAAGTAAAACAAAGAATTAAAGTATGCACAACTTTTCCCATTCTCTCCAAGACTGCTAAAAATGGAATTGTTCATTCTAAATTTAAAATTGATGCAGAATAAATGAATTTGGCTTATTTCCTTCCTCAGTCTCTTGGGTTTGTCCCTCCCCCAGCCTCCAAAAAAGAAGTTTTTGATCCTCAATCCTTTTGATTACAAAATTAAATATGATTTTGTTCTGAAAGATACTACGGGAAGAATTTTATGGGAGTGTAAAGACATTGGCTATGGCTATATCTGTAGCAGAAACAGATGTAACGTCCGACCTTGCCTAATTACTCACTACGTCTTTTATACTTTTGTCAAGCACTAGGTTTCTCACTAGACAATAGGGCATCATTGCCTTGTGGGGTTAATGGCCTCAGGACACTGTGTGTACAGGTACAGGCACCCAGATCATAATTGGACCAGGCTGCACCTTCGGGCTGCTCACTTGCTTTCTCAGTGCTCATTCATTTAGTGCCTACTTGCATGCGGACAACATCCATGCCATGCCATTCCAGTTAGCACTCTGATACCAAAGGCTCTCAGTATTACCACAGTAATGTGTTCTGTATCATAGATAAACACAACTAACATTAACTGAACAGTTGAAATGGTATAGCAGCAACAGTGCAACATAACAAAAGACATTTGCTGCATTGACACTATTTGCTGTTTTCGGCATGGGGTCCTGCACTGAGGGAGTTCTTCTGTGTCATAACTTTGACCAGAGAAAAAAAAATTATCCAGACAAATTCACAGTTTTCTGACTAGTCAGCATTGGAAACTGCCATTCCAAAGCAGATGGGAGAATTTGTCCCTTTATCTAGTTTTACTTTTAGCCAAGGAGTCAACCTATTTAACCTCAATATCTGATTTGTATTTGTTACATGTGGGCTACTCAGAGAAGGTTTAAAAACTGCTAGGAAAGCCTATCAGACCTTGGAAGCACTTCCAAAACAGAACGCTGTGTTATTTTGTCGGAGTGGAAGCATCCATTCACGGAACATGAAACGTTCATTGGCCTAGAGCATAACTTTGCTGAACTTTAAAGTAAAATATAGTGGAATTTGGAAATCTGAAACAGAGCTCCTTGGAAGCACTGAGCAGGATAGGCAGCATCTATTGATAGAGAAACCGAATTAACATTTGAAGGCAAAGACTGTCAGAATTGGAAGCAGTTTGAGAGGTAACAGGTTCTGAATGAATCCATAGGCAGGCAAAGGGGAAGGGGAGGGGAAAAAAAACCAAAAGGAATGTTGATATATGGTGAATCATGTTGTAAGGAAAAAGGATGTGCTGATGGGATATTAATGATGGTCTAGACAAGTGCTTAATCGAAAGATGTGGTGCTAATCCATGAGCTTCTGTTGAGATTCTGATTGGAACAGTGTAGAAGGCAAAGGTCAGAAGGTCAGATTGGATGGAGAATTAAATGATAGCTGACCCAAAGCTCTGTCATACTTGCAAGCTGAAAAAAGATATCTAGCCAAGTGGTCACCCAATCTGCATGTTATCCCACACCCCACCTCCCCACACCCCCCCACCCCCCACCTTATCTGATGAGAGTGGGGTGATGATGAGAATCAAACATACAATACGATATTGAAAATACAAATAAATTATGGAATGCATGTCTGGCGTTTTGAATGATCGGAATGGAAAAAGTGAAAGGTCATGTATTGCATCTCTTTGACCCATTATTTGTTTGTGTACTTGTCCATTTACAATCTCCTTTTGCCTTCCATCACTACCACCAGATATTCCATTTATTATTTCTTTGCTTTGATCCTAATATTGACTTACCCTTCAGTTTTTGTTCCCCACCCCTTTTTGTCCCCTCAACTTGCTGAAAACCTATTACATCTCAAACTTCTGCCGATTTAAACAGAAGATCGAAAATCCGGCGTGTTTGGCTACATTTTGAACCTCTGTCAGGGGTTAAAAACAGAGATGGATTCATGCTGAAAAAACAGCATGTTGAACCGCATGCCATTTCCCCAGTTCAATCTCACCAAGCGCAGGAATTGGGTGACCAACTCAACGAACTATTTGTCACTTAAGGCCAACAGACAGAGGTGGACTGTGATTTTCCAAACAGCTTTCAAGTTCCTGAAGGCACCAAGTGCTGGTGTAGCTGCTTGGAGGCAGCATCCTTGTGGCAGACCTGGAGAGGACCCTCACAACCCTGTCACTTGCAGAACTGTGCTGGCTGCAAAGGATATTTTTAATTTCAAATTTTGCAAAGTTGAAGGGCAGATGTCTCCATTTTGAAGTGTTCTCTCCCTCACATCTACTGCTGGACTCAAATTTCAGGTCTTTGAATCTCCTGAACAGAACCCACCAAGGTTCAAGTCTGTACAACATCCTCAATTGAGCATTGAGCCAATCATCGGAACATTAATCAGCTGCTGTAGGGAAAATCAGTTGACTGACTCAAACACAGAGAGAAACTCAGAAGGTCTGTGAAGGGAGAAAGAAGAGTCACACTGGACTCAAAAGGTTAACTCTGTTTTGAAGGTACTGATCCTTGCTGCAATTCAGAAAGATGGTAATCAAAACAAAAAGGTGAGATTGAAAGAGCACTCAGTTTTACATGGTGAGTAAGCAATTTATGAAGTGAACAGATCTGGCAACATCTGTGGAGAGGGAAGCAGGCTTTGCATTTCGAGTCCAATTCAACTCTTCTTCAGAACCTGGTGTAGTGTTCTGAAGAATACTCAGATCAAACTCAAAAGATTACATTTATTTCTCTCCACAAAGATATAGTCACACACTTCTGAATTTGTCCAACATTTCCTGATTTTGATTCAAATTTCCATAGTATTTTACTTCAATTTCTGAACTTATCTGGGTTACTGGGTTAGAAAATATTACAATTGACCAGAAACTGAGAAACAGTGGTGGATTCCACTGTGGAATACTGCCCGGGGATACTATTGAAAAGTCCACATGGTTGACACTGAATGATAACAAGGTTCTGACCATGATAGCCCCATTGTCTTGTGGCTCTCAAGGGATGAATTATCTTCAGTGAATTTCATTTCATTTGAAATGAAAATCTGCAAAAACTCAGTGAAATGGTATAAATGTCACTTGTTATGAAGATGTGGCTGTACTGTACCTTTAAGAGAGTTAAAAGCTAGCAGTGATAGCGCCAAGTGTTCTGAATAAGATACAATGTAACATGTGGTCCAGCTACAGGGGTAGCTGGGGTAGCTGGTTGCTTGGAGACAAAAACAGAGTTCAATTAGTCCAATCAGTTTAAATTATACCCCCAAAAAACCTCCAAACTCCAATCCAGTTTGGATTTAGTATATTACAATCTTAAAAACCAATGACACAATCCAATGCTTTGGGGGTATAGGATCTTGGAAAATTGGACAATTAGGAGGAGAACTGCCAAACCAACAACATCTACAAACTGGTCAGAGAATATTTCTTGTAAAGTTACCTTTATCGATCAGTAACCTGTGAAGCAGAATCCCCAAGAAGAAGAAAAGAAAACTGGAATACAGAGAAGAACCAAAAGCTGTCTGGTTTTGATAATTCCCCGGGCCTGATGGTCTACATCCCAGGTACTGAAGGAGGTGGCTTGAGAAATCGTGGATGCGTCGATGATTATTTTCCAGAGTTCAATAGATTTGGGATCAGTTCCTGCGGATTGGAGGGTGGCTAATGTTGTACCACTTTTTAAGAAAGGTGGGAGAGAGAAAGCAGGAAATTATAGACCAGTTAGTCTGACCTCAGTGGTGGGAAAGATGCTGGGGTCTATTATAAAGGATGAAATTATGACACATCTGGATAATAGTAACAGGATAGGTCAGAGTCAGCATGGATTTATGAAGGGAAATCATGTTTGACTAATTTTCTGGAAATGTTTGAGGATGTAACTCTGAAGATGGACAAGGGAGATCCAGTAGATGTAGTGTGCCTGGACTTTCAGAAAGCTTTTGATAAAGTCCCACATAGGAGGTTAGTGAGCAATGTTAGGGCGCATGGTATTGGGGGCAAAGTACTAACTTGGATTGAAAATTGGTTGGCTGACAGGAAACAGAGTAGTGATAAACAGCTCCATTTTGGAATGGCAGGCAGTGACCAGTGGAGTACCGCAGGGATCAGTGCTGGGACCGCAGCTTTTTACAATATATGTTAATGATATAGAAGATGGTATTAGTAATAACATTAGCAAATTTGCTGATGATACTAAGCTGGGTGGCAGGGTGAAATGTGAGGAGGATGTTAGGAGATTACAGAGTGACCTGGACAGGTTAGGTGAGTGGTCAGATGCAGTTTAATGTGGATAAATGTATGGTTATCCACTTTGGTGGCAAGAACAGGAAGGCAGATTACTACCTAAATGGAATCAATTTAGGTAAAGGGGCAGTACAAAGAGATCTGGGTGTTCTTATACACCAGTCAATGAAGGTAAGCATGCAGGTACAGCAGGTAGTGAAGAAGGCTAATAGCATGCTGGCCTTCATACAAGAGGGATTGAGTATAGAAGCGAAGAGGTTCTTCTGCAGCTGTAGAGGGCCCTGGTGAGACCACACTTTGAGTACTGTGTGCAGTTCTGGTCTCCAAATTTGAGGAAAGACATTCTGGCTACTGAGGGAGTGCAGCGTAGGTTCACGAGGTCAATTCCTGGAATGGCGGGACTACCTTACGCTAAAAGACTGGAGCGACTGGGCTTGTATACCCTTGAGTTTAGAAGATTGAGAGGGGATCTGATTGAGACATATAAGATTATGAAAGGATTGGACACTCTGGAGGAAGGAAACATGTTTCCGCTGATGGGTGAGTGCTGAACCAGAGGACATAGCTTAAAAATACGGGGTAGACCATTTAGGACAGAGATGAGGAGAAACTTCTTCACCCAGAGAGTGGTGGCTGTGTGGAATGCTCTGCCCCAGAGGGCAGTGGAGGCCCAGTCTCTGGATTCATTTAAGAAAGAGTTGGATAGAGCTCTCAAGGATAGTGGAATCAAGGGTTATGGAGATAAGGCAGGAACAGGATACTGATTAAGGATGATCAGCCATGATCATATTGAATGGTGGTGCAGACTCAAAGGGCAGAATGGCCTACTCCTGCACCTATTGTCTACTATCTATTGAGATTAAAAAGTTTTGTTTTGTAAATCTTAATGGCGGGGGTGGGGTGGGGGGGGGGTTTACTGGACTAGTACTGTAGAAGGGGAAGTTACCTCGTGTTGTAACACATTTGAAATTTCTATTCATACAGCTTTTTGTAGAATGAAGTGTCCCAAAGAGTCTTCAAGCAATGCGTTCGAACAAAATAATGACAGTGAGCCACAGAAGGAGATATTACTCCAGATAATCAAAGGCTTAGTCAGAGAGATTAATTTTTCGGAGTATCTTAAAGGAAAAAAGAGTAGAACAGAAGGGAGAGATGTAGGAAAATAATTCCAGAGCTTGGACCTTTGGCAACTGAAGGCCCATTCTCTAATGGCAGGAGAAGTTTAACATGGAAAATATACAAGAAGCCAGAATTAGAGAAACTCAGCTATAATAAAGGGTTATAGCTGGCAGGGATTACAGAGATAGGGAGGGCTGAAGGCAAGATGGCATTAAAAAACTATGAAAATTTTAAAATTGTGATGCTCAGTGAGTACAGAATTGATAGTGAAACAAGATTTGCTGAGAGTTAAGACTCAGGGAGCTGCGTTTTGGATGACCTCCGGTCTATAGGGGCAGACTATGGGATATCAGCCAGCAATCCACTGGAGTAATCAAGTCTCAAGATAGCAAAGACATAGATGAGTACTTTATAAGCAGGTGAACAGAAACTGGAGTGAGGTCAGGACATGGTACAATGTTAGTAAGAAACAATTTATTCATAGTATGAACATAAGTTAAGAAGTTCATCTCAGAATCAGATATAACAGAAAATTGAAAACCAACAGAATTGCTAAATCTCAGATGTTGCCAGGGAGATTGATGGAGTTAGAGCTTGGGAACAGAGTTTGCATAGGTACCAAAAACAATGGTTTCAGTCTTCTCAAGACTTAATTAAAACAGTTACTTTAATTGAAATACATTTCTGGCCATTCAGTGTGATAGTTTAGCAACAGCCGTGAAGTTGAGCGTTGGTAACATACAGCTGGAATCAACATTCACATAAAGTCATAGGGTCATAGAGTCATAAAGATGTACAGCACAGAAACAATGTACAATATCTATAACTTGCCCATTCTGACCAGATATTCTAAATTAATCTAGGCCCATTTGCTCGCACTTGGTCCAGAGCCCTCTAAACCATTCCTATTCATCTACCCATCCAGATGCCTTTTAAATGTTGTAATTGTACCAACCTCCACAACTTTCTCTGGCAGCTCATTCCATACACATACCACCATATGTGTGAAAAGGTTCTCCCTGAGGAACCTTTTAAACTTTTCCCCTCTCATCTTAAAACTATACCTTTTAGTTTTGGACTCCCCCAACCTGGAGAGAAGACCTTGTCCATTCACCCTATTCATGTCCCACTAACAGCATGTTTTCAGATGACATCAATGAGGGGCAGCAACATGGTTGTGGCAAGACACGCTTCTCACGGTCCTGGGTAGATTTGTACTTGCAAGATTCTTGCTGTCATTTAGTATTTATCAGTGAAAAACTTTTTAAAAAATTTTGCCTTACCATTAAGATAAAGTTAGCAGTGTATGAGAATCTTGTGGCATCAAGTTCATATCGATGCACCATTTCATACAGTTGCATTTTCCTTCTTGATCTCTGTGGAACAAGGAAAGGGAGCAGGAGAATGACAGCCTGTATGGAAGTTTGGGATTGGGTTGACAAGGTAGGTGAAAGGGGTTGAAAAGTGGTGGTTCAGGTGCATGGAGGAGTGATTGAAGGATCTGGGGAGGATAGAGGGTGATGGAGGTGTTGGTGGTTTAGAGGTGTGAATTGAGTCAGTATTATATAAATGTGAGTCCATTTCAGTATGTTTGCTGTCAAAGTCCTTACAGGGTTCACTGAATATGATCTTGGGCAATAACCTTTATCAGGCAAAGTTGGAGGGCTAATTGAGCCTGCAAGTTTCACCATGTCCCGCAGAGTGGTATCACACTTGGATACTAACATGATCTTTCAATGAAGTTTGAACAAAGAAAAAAATCAACATAGTTTCTTCCACAACAAAGAAAATTTCCCATCTCCCATGTAATCATCAATGTGTGTAAACCATGAGGTATGCCAGTACATTGAGCCCTCAAAGCAAGCTGCAACAAATAGTGATGCACATGAATAAAGTTAAACCAATGTAATGTGAAATATTTAAATGTGAAATGTGAAGACATTCATGCCGCCTTTGTGCTCTCAATAAATCTTATAGTGATAGTAATGGGATCATGCAAAAAAGTTCTGGCTTGTTTGGCCAGGTGCCTTTTTTATTGCCCACTGGGAACTGTAGTATTGTTGATGGATGACAGGTTTTATCATTGAAACCCTTCCCCAACACAGAATTGCACATGTCTTTCACGCAGGCTATTGGTGCCTCTGATTTTAATTGCAACAGTGAGAAAAGAAAGGGAAAAAAATCAAAGGGCTTGGAAGTAGTGCATTTTTCCAGTTGTGTACCGCTAATAAAATTCCAGCTCTTGTCTTTCAGATTTCTGTGCTGGGGCCAAGCAGGTGCTTGGGCATTGAATTTCACCACCTCACTCTCCAGGGTCATACTTAAAGCTGTTCTCTTGGGCAAAATACAAGGACCACAAGAGCTTATGTATTCTAAAAGATAGTGCCATCAGGAAAGGGGTGAGAAGTCAAAGGAGAAACATAGAATAGGTCCTTCGGTTCTTTGAGCTTGTTTTCCCATTCAGTTTGATCATGGTTATGCTTTACCTCAATGTCATATTCCCATTTTCTCCCCGTACTGCTTAACGTCTTTGAAATCTAACATTTATCTGTCTCATTATTGAATATAATCAGAGACGTGATCTCCACTGCCTTTAGTGGTAGAGAATCCCACAGGTTCACTACATTTATGTGAAGAAACTTTTTTTTCTCGTCTCAATCTGAAATATTCTACTCTATACCCTGAAACTGTGTCGCCTGGTTCGAGACTCCCCATCCAGGGAAAACATCCTTCCTACATCGAGTTGTCCAGTCCTGTTCCAATCAGATCCCCTTTTAGCTCTCAAAACTCAAGTGAATTCAGGCACAGTTGAATGAATCTCTCCTCATAGGTCAGTCCTGCCATCTCCAAGGTATCAGCTTAGTGAATCTCCCCTGCACTCCCTCTTTGGCATGTATATTCTTTCTTAGGCAGGAAAACTGCTTGCAATACTTCAGGTGTGGTCTCAGCAAGGCCCTGTATAAATTGCAGCAAGAGAAAGTTAGAGGAAAGAAGTTAAACAATAATATATTACAATAATCATTACAATTTAATATTATTTGAGTTCAGCTTTTGCAACATTTTTAAAATTACACATTACACAGAAAGTGTGACAAAATGTAGAACCCCAAATACAGGCACCAAGATGAAGCTTCAAAGGAAAATGAGATTAGAGTTCAAGAATATATACAGTGAGTCTTCAACACAAGTTTATGATACATGATAGCTGCATCTCTCTAAGGAGGCACCTAACAAATGCATCTACAACTTGTTCACCTCTCATATTAATCACGAGATAGCCAAACATCGATAGGCCGCTTTTCATGCATTTGGATGCACATGTGTGTCTCTATATCTATGACACTGACTAATTGTCGCCAGTTTTGAAATAATAGAAGTGTCTTAAAACGTCTAAATGTAATTTGTTATATAAACAGGAAAGAAAATGCAGTGAGAAAGAATTTCCATAATGGAAATGCAGAATCTCCTATTAAATTTGAGCTGATGTGGATCTTACAATGTGACAGCTTTGAGCTTAAGTAACATTAGACTTTAGGAAACAAATTTAGCACTTATATTTTCCAACTTTTAACATAGATCCAATGACACAGGTAAGAAAATTAAAACAGTATGCAAGCAATTCCAAATAATAATTGTAACTTTTCTCAAATCAAAAATATGAATGAAATATAACGATTTAGAATATGGAATGTGCTCCTGCAAGTGTAGTAACCAATATTCTGTTGAAATAACCAAACAGAAAGCAAGATGATTTGGAGCATCCAACAACATACTTCAAACGATCAACTTCATAACTTTTCCATGTAGGAATTGAAAATTTCTTAGAAGTATTTCAGAAATATAAAATTGCATTCAAGATATAATATAATATTCTATGCAACATTTTATTCTCATTGTTTTAATTTATAGCAATAAAACAGTGGGGTTGAGGTTTTTCTATTTCCTGCTCTGCTCGTACTGAAAGACAAAACAGTAGGCAAATAGCATTTTGATAAAAATGGTATCTGTAAGAATAATACTGTGGTTATGGTAGGGGATTTTAACTTTCCAAACACAGATTGGGACTGCCAAAGTGTTTAGATGGAGAGGAATTTGTTAAGTGTATACAAGAAAATTTTCTGATTCAGTATGTGGGTGGACCTAGTAGAGAAAATGCAAAGCTTGACCTCCTCTTGGGAAATAGGGCGGGGCAGGTGACTGAGGTGTCAGTGGGGGAGCACTTTGGGGCCAGCGACCATAATTCTATTCGTTTTAAAATCATGATGGAAAAGGACAAACCAGATCTAAAAGTTGAAGTTTTAAGTTGGAGGATGGCTAATTTTGATGGTATTAGGCAAGAACTTCCAAAATCTGATTTGGGGCAGATGTTCGCAGGTAACAAGATAGCTGGAAAATGGGAAGCCTTCAGAAATGAGATAATGAGAGTCCAGAGACAGTATATTCCTTTTAGGGTGAAAGGAAAGGCTGGTAGGTACAGGGAATGCTGGCTGACTAAAGAAATTGAGGGTTTGGTGAAGAAAAAGAAGGAAGCATATGTCAGGTATAGACAGGATAGATCGAGTGAATCCTTGGAAGATTGTAAAGGCAGTAGGAGTATACTTAAGAGGGAAATCAGGAGGGCAAAAACAGGACATAAGATCTCTTTGGCAAATAAGGTTAAGGTGAGTCCAAAGTGTTTTACAAATACCTTAAGGATAAAATGGTAACCAGGGAGAGAATAGGGCCCCTCAAAAATCAATAAGGCAGCCTTTGTGTGGAACCGCAGGAGATGGGGAAGATATTAAACAAGTATTTTGCATCAGTGTTTACTGTGGAGAAGGACATGGAAGATATAGAATGCAAGAAAATAGATGGTGACATCTTAGAAAATGTCCATATTACAGAGGAGGAAGTGCTGAATGACTTGAAATACATAAAAGTGATCAGGTGTACCTAGAACTCTGTGGGAAGCTAGGGAAGTGATTGCTAGGCCCCCATTTGAGATATTTGTATCATCGATAGTCACAGGGGAGGTGCTGGTAGACTGGAGGTTGGCAAACATGGTACCACCATTTAAGAAAGGTGGTAAGAACAAGCCAGGGAACTATAGACCAGTGAGCCCGACATTGGTGGTGGGCAAGTTGGACGGAATCCTGAGGGACAGGATTTACATGTATTTGGAAAGGCAAGGACTGATTAGGGATAGTCAACATGGCTTTGTGCGTGGGAAATCATGTCTCACGAACTTGATTGAGTTTTTTGAAGAAGTAATGAAGAGGATTGATGAGGGCAGAGTGGTGGACGTGATCTATGTGGACTTCAGTAAGACATTTGACAAGGTTCCCCATGGGAGACTGGAAAGCAAGGTTAGATCTCATGGAATACAGGGAGAACTAGCCATATAAAAAACCTTGATGTCAATAATAAATAATGTATGAAGTATAAAATGGACTGCCAGGTCCCTTGCACCCACCTCTTTAAAAGATTGAATTATTATCAGTAGATGAGATGAATGGACAGTTTTGATATTTCTGTTGGTGTTGGTGGATCAGAAATGTGGTCCTGAACACTGGAATAAGAGGATCTCAGTTTAATGTGCATTCTGAAGGTCAGTGGGGTTGTTTCTAATCAGAGATAACAGACCTGTTTACACTGCTTGCAGGCTAAAGTGTTAAACATTTAAATCTCACTTTCAGAAAAAAACAGAGATCCAGTAGAACATGGGTTAATAGCATAAATATGATAATAAAGTTTGAGTCTCATTTTTATGCACAATTTTGAATTTAACTCCAGATGGCAGAGGTTACAGAGTCTTGAGAAACCAAGCAGCTGAACCCAACAAATATTGTCAGATTCAGGAGGTAAGTTTCTTTCTATTTACCTGTTTATTCCAATATCCCTGCCCTAACCTGAGCTTACCCATCCAGTTTTAACCACATCCATGAAGCTTTCAACTCAACCTCGCCCTTCAGACTTACACCCCTACACCTGTCCCAATCACTGAACATTGTGGTTGGAGCCATCACAGCACAGAACTGTCCTCCTAGCTTCTTCTGAAGCAAACACACCCTCATCCCCTGGACTATCATATCCACCACCCTACCCCTTCCGATTAAAAACTAGGCATGTTAATCATCTAAAACCCCAACTCTCAAGTTCCTTTTATACCATCAACTATTGCCCTCCCCCAAACAACATCAGAAAATATTTTTTATATTGTTTGGGAAAAGAAATACCAAGAGGGGTATTCCCATCTTAAGTACGTTTCCTAACTTTATTAGTAAATGATATTACAAATGTTATATGCACGTGTTCTGTATTTGTCAGCATTGATATCATCAGCAATCATTTTGAAACTGAAAATATCTTTCAGTTCAGTTAATCTTGCAATATACTCACAGCTGAGCTTAGATAGTATCAAGACTGTTCATTTGAGTTATTGCTGTGCACAATATCCTTACCTGCGTTAGTCATGAGATATATTGCTTCAGTAAATTCTCGATGTTACACCAATTCCATGGCACTGCTGTGAATAAAGTGCTGCTGTAAGAATACAATGAACGTCAGAAACTGTGGCTAAGGTCCTGGTCTATCTGAAAGCAGAACTAAGAGTGATCTACCAATATAACCTCATAAACCCCTTACATAGTGAGCCTCAAACAGCTTTAACTCACTCAAACAGTATTTATTCCAGCTAAGTATAACTGATGTAATTGAGAGGCAGATTTTACTTTCAAAATGTGTATAATTGTCTTTTCTCAGGTCACATCCAAATAAATGTAAAATATGAAAACCAGAGAGACAATGAACATGTGCAGACAGAAATGGGCTGATCACCCTTTGACTCAAATGGCAGCACAATAGCAGGTGAGGTATTTGCTCTTTCTGGCTTTTGGTATCCATCCTGTTAAATCTCTTTGGAAGCTCAATGAGCTCACCTCTCATTCTTCTCAGCTCTAGAGTGTGTGTAGGCTCCATTTATCATCATAGGAAAATCCTTTCATCTTGGTGATCAATCGAGTGAACCTTTGATAATACCGCCTCAAAGGAAGTAGATTTCAAGACCAAAATTGGGCACAGCACTAAAAGTCAAACACCTGATTTGGGCATCCAAAAGACATAACCTTCAACAGTGGTAGCACCCTTCATGACTTGAACTATTTTCATGAATTTGAAGATTATGGAAATTTGAACATCATTAATACATAATTATTTCTTGATATCCTTAGGACATCCAAAAGAACTTCATTGCCAAATAAATACTTTTAAAAGTGTTGATGTCATGCAATTAAGCATGGACAGCTAACTAGGAAGACCTCACAAACTGCAATGAAATAAATATCCAGGTTTGTTTTGTGGTGTTTGATAAAGTGCCACATCAAAGGAAAATAGAAGTTCACATTGAAAGGGGTAGCAAATTGACATGAATAGGGGAAGATTAGCTAGCGAAAAGAAAACAGAGAGTACGAATAAATGGGTAATTTTCCGGTTAGCAAGATGTAAAATGTGCTGGTTCACAAGGCTCAGTGCTTCAGCCTCAACCTTTTACAATTTACTTAAATGATTTGGATGAAGGAAAAGAAGATTTGGTTACCAAATTTTCTGAGACACAAACATAGGTTGGATAGTATGTTGTGAATAAGATATACAAAGGCTACGAAAACAATATAGATCGTAAGTAAGTAAGCAAAGCTCAGAAAAATGGAATATAATGCGGGAAAATGTGCATTTGTTCTTTTTGGCAGAAGAATAAAAGGAGTACATAGTCTGTGGGCAGCACAGTGGCTTGGTGGTTAGCACTGCTGCCTCACAGTGCTGGCAATCCGGGTTCAATTCCACCCTTGGGTGACTGTGTGAAATTTGCACATTCTCCCCGTGTCAGTGTGAGTATCTACTGGTTGTTCAGGTCTCCTCCCACAGTCCAAAGCTGTGCAGGCTTTGGATTATCCATGGGTAACGCACAGTTGCATGGAGAGCGTAGGGAGGTGGGTCAGAGTGGGAAGGTCTTCAGAGGGTTAGTGTGGACTTGATGAGCCATTTAGCCTGCTTCCATACTGTAGGGATTCTGTGATTTAAACAGTGAGATAATGGAAACTCTGATATTCAAAGGGACCTAGATGTCCTCATGTATATGTCATAAAAGATTAGTGTGCAAGTACAACAAGTAATTAGGCAAGGTTATGAGATGTTATCCTTTATTACTTGGGGAATTGAGTGCAAAAATTAGGGAGATTATGCATTAATTATACAGGACACTGACGAGATGATACTGTGTACAGTATTGGTCTATTTCTGCTCCTTATTCATTTGACGGACAAAAATTGAACAGGACACTGGGGGGAAAAAGCCTTGATTCTTCTTTTGGTAGTGCCATCAACTCCTTTAGACAAGAAGTAAAGGGCAAAATGGTCAACACAGCCGCTTCAAACCTGCTCTGCCATTCAAAATCAACTTTAACTGAGCAACTTGCTTAACTCCATTTTTCTGTCCTATCACCACACCTTTTGATTCCCTCAGAGACCAAAGTCTGTCTATCTCAGATTCAAATATACTCAATATTGCAGCATTCACAAGCTCCTTGGGTTGAGATTTTCAAATATTCACAGCCATTTGAATAAAGAAATATCTCCTCATCTCAACCTTTAAATGATCATTCCTTGAGCCTGAAGTTGAACTGCAATTTCTAGATTGTCCATCAGAGGAAACAAGTTTTCAGAGCTTATCCTGTTACGCTGCTTAGGAATGTTATGTGCTGTAATGAGATCGCTGCTCATACTTCTGAACTCCAGAGACTAGAGGCCCAACTTACTCAGCCATTCATGAAACAACCTTTCCATCTGGGACCTCGATTCAGTATACCTTCAGTGCATTGCAAAAATATCCTTCCTTAGATGTCAAGATAAAATTGTGTACAGTGCTATGGTGTTTCTTATTAACAACCTACACAAGTATGGCAAGGTTTTTCTAGTCTGGTTCTTCAAATTCCTTGCAATAAGGGCCAACAAATGTCATGTCACTAGGCTAGTAATCCAGAATGGCAGGCCAATGCTCCTGAGGACAGTTACCATGGCAGCTGGTGAAACTTGAATTCAATTAACAATTGTGACCATCTAACAAATGTAATTTGTTGGGAAAACTCATTTGGTTCCCTAGTGTTCTTTAGAAAAGGAAAACTGGCTTAAGAGTTAGTGCAGCTCTCAATTAGGATGGTCAATAAATGCTGGCCTAACCAGTGATACCCGCATCCGAGAAACAAATTTTAAAATATCTTTGCCATCCTAATTACTTGTTTTACCTGCATGCTAACTTTTGTTTGTACAAGTACACTGAATACCTCTGCATCTCATAATTCAGAAGTTTCCAAACATTTGGCTTTCATATTCTTACTAATAACATAAATATTTAGCTTTCATATTTTTACTAATAACATAAATAACCGGATTATTTCCCACATTTTAATCCATCCATTACCTTATAGACTACTTAAACTCTTTTCTTTATTCATTCATGGGAAGTGGACGTTGCTGGGTGGCCAGCATTTTTATTGCCTGTCTCTAATTGCTCTTGAGTTTCACTAGTTTCCTCAACTCCCCTCCCCCCACCTTATCCCAGATTCAACCATCTAACTCAGCACTGCCATCTTGAACTGTCCTATCTGTCCATCTTCCTTCCCACCTATCCACTCCACCCTCTGCTCCGACCTATCACCATCACCCCCACCTTCATCCACCATCGCATTCCTATCTACCTTCACCCCTGCCTCACCCACTTATCTCTCAGCTCCCTTGAGCCCCCTCCACATCGCTGATGAAGAGTTTATGCTCGAAATGTTGACTCTCCTGGTCCTGTTCCTCAGATGTTGCCTGACCTGCTGTACTTTTCCAAAACCACACCTTTGATCTGAGAAAGTGGCGAAGAGCTATCTTATTTTTATATGGAAATGTAAGCTGTCCGAAGTACACAAACATCCACTCTCTGCACCACCGATGCTTCGTATAGCAGAATTTCACCACAAAACTCAAACTGCATCTTACCAACCCACAACCACATCAATCTAGAAGGTTAAGGGCAGGAGACACATGGGAACACCACCTCCTGCAAGTTCTCCTCCAAGCCACTCACCATCCTGGTTGGGAAGTACATCACTGTTCCTTCACTGTTGCTGAGTTAAAATCCTGGCATTCCTACTCTGAAGGTGGCTTGGAGGGAAACTTACAAGTGATGGGCAGGCAGAGTTTAAACTAAGCATTTCCCTGGCATTTGATAGCATTACTATCAAATCTCTCAACATTTTGAGGGATTGAAGTTAGAATTGACCAGAAACTGAATTGGACTGGCCATGTAAATACTGTAGCTATGAGAGTTGGTCAGAGACTAGGATTCCTGCAGTGACTAACTCACCTCTTGAGCCCTCAAGGTTTGCCCACCATCAGTAAGGCACAAGTCAGGAGGGTGATGGAATGAATGAGTGCAGTTCCAGATGCACTAAAGAAGCTCAACACTAGCTGGGACAAAACAGCCCAGTGACTGGCATCCCACTCATCACCCTGTGTATTCCGGCTCCTCACAATGCATAGTGGGAATAAATGCATTGCAGCAACTCATCAAGACTTCCCAGAGAGTACCTTCCAAACCCCTATCCTCTTCACCTGGAATGGCAAGGGCAGTAGATGCATGAGAGCACAATCATCTGCAATCCCTGACGTGGAACTCTACCCCCATTTCTTCGCTGTCACAGGGTCAAAATCCTGGAACTCCTTCCCCAACAGCACTGTGGGTGTACCTGCCCCCAAAACAGTTTAAGGAAGCAGCTCATCGTCAACTTTCTAAGGGCAATTCTGGATGGCTAACAAATACTGGCCTAGCCAGTGATGCCTAAATCACTTGAAAAAAGTATTGAAAAATGTCTCAACCAACAAATATTGGTACAGCATTTCTTCAGTACTCGATTAATGCATCAATCTAGATTATGTGTTCAGGTCTGTAAAGTGAAACTCAAGCTCATGACCTTCTGATCCAGAAGTTAGACTCGAGATTAGCTGTGTAGAAGAGCCAGACCAAATGTGGAATTCTTGCAATAGTTCCTGAGATGTTGTTCCCCAGCTGAAGATCTTAAGGCTAGAGGAGGTCATCTTGAGGTAAAGAGAATCAGACTTTGAACTAAAGTCCAAGTATGGAAGGTGGATCAGTGGTAAGGGGTGGCACAGTGGCTCAGTGGTTAGCACTGCTGCCTCACATCACCAGGAATCTGGGTTCGATCCCAACCTCGGGTGACTGTCTGTGTGGAGTTTGCACATTCTCCCTGTGTCTGCATGGGTTTCCTTTGGGGTCTCTGGTTTCCTCTCACAATCCAAAGATATGCAGGTCAGGTGAACTGGTCATGCTAAATTGCCCATAGTGTTCAGGGATGTGTAGGTTAGGTGGATTAGTCAGGAGAAATGTAGAGGAATGGGTCTGAGTAGGATACTCTTCAGATGATCGGTGTGGACTTGTTGGGCTGAATGGCCTGTTTCCACACTGTAGGGATTCTATGATTCATCTATCACAGAAATAGGCCATTCAGCCCATTGTTCATGTAATAGTTCTTCAAATGAACATCATTGTGTGTTACTGATTTCTTGCACATTATTTTAAACAAAATAATCATTCTTCAATGCCACAATTGTACCTGCCTACACCATACTTCCACATCGTGCAATCTTTAACCAAAATACTCATTGAGTAAAAAGATGTTTCACACATCAGTCTTGATTCTTTTGCAAATCACTTTAAATCTACACTCTTTAGTTTTTTTGTTCCTTTTACAAATGGGAACAATTTCTCCTTATCTTCTCTAAGCAGCCCACTCATTATTTTGAAAATTCCATCAGAACTTCATTTTCTCTTCAAGGAGAACAGTCCCAAAATCTTCAATCAATCATCATCACTGAAGTTTCTCATTCAAAATGTAGGCCTTGACTCATAGGATTTCAAACCTTTGTAATTCTCTACTTCAGAGGATTGTGAATAGTTGATTAATATATTCCAGACCTGGGACTAATGAATCTTTGGGCACAAAGGAAATCAGTAGATTGAGGATAGGGCAGGAAAATGAGGTTAATGCAGATGTTCAGTTGTGATGTTATTGAATGGCAGAGCAGGCTCAATGGATTTTATGGTCAACTCCTGCTCCAAATTCTCACTGTTTGATGTATTTTGAATTCCTCAATGACAGCTTCGCAAACAGCTCTTGATCTGAGTACATGATGCAATGTTATGTTTTCCTGCAGTGGGGCAGAAGTTATATTAGGAATAACACGTTTATACAGTGCCTTTAATGAAATGAAACATTCCAAGGCATTTTACAGAAGCATTGGTGAAACCACACCTGCAGTGTTGTGTGCAGTTTCTGTCTCTTTACCCATGGAAAGATATACTTTCTATAGGGGGAGTGCACCATCTAATCCTGGGATGGAGGGATTGTCCTATAAGGACAGATTAAATTGACTGGGTCCATGGAGTTTAAAAGAATCAGAAGTGATCTCACAGCATGGCAGGGTGGCTCCATTATATTGTTTCCCCTGGTTGGTGAGTCTCAAACTAGGGGACACTGTCTTAGAATATGGGGCATGTCCCTTACAATTAAGATCATTAGGAATTGCTTCATTCTGAAAGGGGTGAATCTTTGAAATTCTCGACATCAGAGGGCTCTGGAAGTTCCGCCACTGAGTATGTTCAAGACTCAGATGGATAGATTTCTACATATTAAAAACATCAAAGGATATGCTGGAAAATGGCGTTGAAGTAGAAGATCCGCCATGATCTGATTGAATGGCAATGTGAATGAGAGAGCTGAATGACCTATTCCCACCCTTATTATGTTCTCATGGTTTTGTACAAATCAAGGTTTCCGCAGTTAACACAATTACTCAAACATATTAGGTCAGATGACCAAATGTTTGATCAAAGAGGAACATTTTAAGACAAGAGAAAAATGAGGTAAAGAGATGAAGAGATGTAGGGAATGTATTCAAAGCTTGGGACTGAGACAACTGAAAGTATGGAAATGATAGTGAATCCATTAAAATGTTACACAGGTTAGAAGTAAAGGAACACAGCCATCTCAAAGGGTTATTGGACTGGAGGAAATACAGAGATTAAAGGGCAGTACAAAGCCATGGAGGGGTTTAGAAACAAGGGTGAGAATTTTTAAGTCAAGGTGTTGCTTGACCCAGGTGCCAATGCAGATCTGTGAGCACAAGGTAAGTGATCAGGACTTGGTGGTAATTAAGACCCCGGCAGCAGAGTTTTAGATGGCCTCAATTTTACAAAGGGCAGAACAATGGGAGATTAGCCAGAAGTATGTTGCAATCCTCAAGTCTAAGTGTAATGAAAACACGAATGAGGGTTGCAGATGAGCTGAAACTGGGCTGAAGTCGAACAATGATACAAAGTTGGAAATATGTGCTCTTGCTGATGCCACTGGGAAGCTCATTATAGGATCAAATATGACAGTTGTGAACAAACTCCTGGGGGAGGCGGTGCCCTAGTGATATTATCACTGGACTGTTATTACAGACACCCAGGTAATGTTGTTGAAACCCAGGTTTAGATCCTACCTTGGCACATGGTGAATTTGACTTCAATAAATATCTGGAATTAAAAGTCGAATGATGACCATGAGCCAATTGTCAGAAAAAAAAAACATCTGGTTCACTACTGCCCTTTAGGGAAGGAAACTGCCATCCTTAACTGGTCTGACCGGATCTGACTCTAGACCCACAGCAACGTAGTTTACTCTTCACAGCCTTCTGGCTAATTAGGGTTGGATAGTAAGTGATGGCCTGGCTAGTGGTGGCCTCATCGCGTAAATGAATATGAAACCATCTTCAGACTGTTACCAGAGAGAGATGGAGTCGTTAACTAAGGAATGGAGTTTGGAGTGGACTTCCAAAATAATAGCTTCAGTCTTTCCAATTAAAAAATTGGAGAAAATTTCATCTCATCCATTATGTCTAATAATTTGACAACAGAGGAAGAATCAAAAGCGATCTTGGTTATGTAGAGCTGGGCCATCAGTGTGGATCTGAAAAGTAACCTGAATGTCAAATCACCAAGTGAAATATTTCTATGTTATTATTAGAAAATCATACATACATAAACAAAGAACAGCAATTTGTACCTGAACCTCACTTTTATATTTGGATAGATACTATTGTGTAATACTGTATTCCAGATTCCTTTCTGGTTGACATATACTGTTATTTGCAACATTGTTGGTATGGTTTAATTAATTCTCGGGGTCACAACTCACAGACGTTCTGGGAAGTATCCATTATATTTGTGCTCTAATCTGAACGTGTTTGAAAATTCAAGTTGTCACTGACACATGCATTGATTTCAAGGCTTGGCCTTGCTAACATTTTAGGGAATGAATTACTGGAATCCGGAGGTCTCTCGGTGAGATTCAAATAAACATTCTTTCTGTTTACTTTGCTCCAAACATTGCAGCCAGAAAGTTTCTCGGAGATGCTCTACACTGCGGCTGTGAACTCCTCAGATGTCTAAGGGTTTCTGTCAATCTTCTAGAGATGTTACAGTGTTAGAATGGGTGATGTTTCGAGGTGATTGCTGGCTATATTTTAAATCAGCGATCATGAGAGAAATATGGAAGAAACTATTTTGCAAATTTGTTGGTTATAATGGATAAATTGCATGTTTCATAAATGCTAATGTAAAAAGTAAAACAAGACCAGGACATTTTCTTCCTCAAATCTGCTCAGCCATTCATCTGATTGTGGAATTCTAAGTTCCCATCTACTCTCAATAATGTTTGAGTAACTTGTTAGGAAAGAATCTATCTACATTAATCTTGAACATATTCAATAACTCTGCTTCAACCATTTTCTGGAGAGTTTCAACAACCTATGATCCTCTGAGAGCAAATAATCCTCTTCATCTCTATTTTAAAAAGATGGGTAATTTTTAAATTGTATACCCTAATCTAGTCTCTTCCACTGCAGAAAACTTCCTTTCAGCATCCACATTGTTAAGTTCCCAAGTCCCCTCAGAATCATAGAACCCCTCCAGTGCAAAAGCAGACCATTCGGCCCATCGACACTCCCACCCAGACCAACATCCCTATCTTATCCCTGCATTTCCCATAGGTAACCCACCTAACCTGCACATCATCAGGAATTTAGCATGGTCAATCGATATAACCTGCATATATTTGGACTGTGGGAGAAAACTGGAGCACCCAGAGGAAACCCACACAGACATGGGAAGAATGTGCAAACTCCACACAGACAGTCACTCAAGCGTGGAATCGAACCCGGGTCCCTAGTGTTAACCACTGAGCCATATTTCTCAATAAGATTGCCTTTTATTCTTCCAAACTCCAATGCATAAAGGGGTGTCCATCCCTTCCTGTAAGATTGGTAATAGAAATGCTTTCTCTCTGACCAATACAGATGTAAGAACATTTTGTCCAGCAGCAAGACCATAAGAGACCAAGAGAATCATATACTCAGTCAGTAGATAGATATGCAAGATAATGTCATCAAAGTTACTTGCTCATCCTTGAGGTGGTCAGATCCTGCTAACTGTGATTTGAATGTAGGCTGAGAAACAAGTGAGCTGTCTGCCCAAAAGATTAATACTTGTCTGAGCTGGGGAGGAGCTGTGACCTCCGTACCAAGTTGTAGAAAGTCAAAACCAGTTGGGAAAACAAAGAGCCTCAAACAAGGAAGATTTCACTTTCCTTTGTGTGACTGAGAGAAGGAGCAGTGCTCTCCAGGTCACAAAAGAATTTTTTCTACCAATTCTGCCACTGACTCCATCCACCCCCACTCTGAGACCTTCCTGGCACTCTTAACTTTGTACGTATCAACAATTCAATAGGCAACGCTCAGCCAGCCAGTTGTATGGAAACCAATAACCAGTTCCAATCTTGTGGTCTGAGAAAGACAATAGATCAGGTCAGATTTCTGCAGCAGTAGGTGAATTGCCAAGACACCTGACTGATGATTCAGCCAAAGTTCAAAGTTTGTGCAAAGATTTGTAGCTTGGGTGCTCGTTGTTGTGGTTCTGTTCGCCGAGCTGGAAGTTTTTGTTGCAAACGTTTCGTCCCCTGGCTAGGCGACATCATCAGTGCTTGGGAGCCTCCTGCGAAGCGCTTCTTTGATGTTTCCTCCGGTGTTTATAGTGGTCTGTCCCTGCCACTTCCGGTTGTCAGTTTCAGCTGTCCGCTGTAGTGGTTGGTATATTGGGTCCAGGTCGATGTATTTGTTGATGGAGTTTGTGGATGAATGCCATGCCTCTAGGAATTCCCTGGCTGTTCTCTGTCTGGCTTGCCCTATGATAGTAGTGTTGTCCCAGTCGAATTCATGTTGCTTGTTGTCTGCGTGTGTGGCTACTAAGGATAGCTGGTCGTGTCATTTCGTGGCTAGTTGATGTTCATGTATGCAGATTGTCAGCTGTCTTCCCGTTTGTCCTATATAGTGTTTTGTGCAGTCCTTGCATGGTATTTTGTACACTACATTAGTTTTGCTCATGTTGGGTATCGGGTCCTTCGTTCTGGTGAGTTGTTGTCTGAGCGTGGCTGTTGGTTTGTGTGCCGTTATGAGTCCTAGGGGTCGCAGTAGTCTGGCTGTCAGTTCCGAGATGCTCCTGATGTATGGTAGTGTGGCTAGTCCTTTTGGTTGTGGTATGTCCTCGTTCCGTGGTCTTTCTCTTAGGCATCTGTTGATGAAGTTGCGCGGGTATCCGTTTTTGGCGAATACCTTGTATAGGTGTTCCTCTTCTTCTTTTTGCAGTTCTGGTGTACTGCAGTGTGTTGTGGCCCTTTTGAATAGTGTCCTGATGCAGCTTCGTTTGTGTGTGTTGGGGTGGTTACTTTCATAGTTTAGGACTTGGTCTGTGTGTGTGGCTTTCCTGTATACCCTTGTAGTGAATTCTCCATAGGACAGAACAGGACAACACACCGCAAAAAAACGGCACTAAAAGAAAAAATGGCCAAACTAACACACAACAAAGAGGACACTACAACCCACACCTGGGTTAAAAACCTCTCCCACAGACAGTTCACAGACATGGAAAGAACAATACTGGCCAAGGGACTCAACTACAACCACAGGGACGCCTAGCAGCACTAGAATGCACAGTCTAGTGGACTGACAGAAGAGACACAACAAACAGTGAGACAAACTGTCGTACCTATGATAATAAGGAAAAGACAAACACATAACCTCAACACCAAGGAGAGGGAAGCACTGAAATCACTAAGAAACGATAAGAACATAATCATACTACCAGCAGATAAAGGCAGAATGGCGGTCATCCTAGATAAATCTGATTACATCCAAAAAGCACAACAACTACTTGCAGATATCAACACCTACCAAATGAAGGAATTTGACCCCTCACCACAACTCACCAATAGGATAAATAACACACTAAGGAATCTACAAAAGAACGGACAGATAACCAGAGCTGACCTACAAAGAATGAAACCGGAAAGCAACAACACCCCCAGATTCTATGGATTACCTAAAGTACACAAACCAGACATCCCACTCAGACCCATTGTATCACTGCCAGGGACACCATCATACAAACTGGCCAAAGAACTGCAACAGAACCTGAAACACCTGGTCAGCAGATCCAAACACTCTATACAATCAACACAGGAATTCTTGGACATCATCAGAAATATACACATAGACAAAGAAGAAACCATGATATCATTCGACGTGACGGCACTGTTCACTTCGATTGACAAAACCCTAGCCAGAGAAACAATAGCCAACCTACTGGACATACAGAACAGAAAACAGGACGCTGAACCTATCAACAAAGACGGCATACTTAAACTACTGGACTTGTGCCTCACAACACACTTCACATTCAACAACCAGATATACGAACAAATCAACGGAACACCCATGGGATCACCGATCTCGGGACTCATAGCAGAGGCAGTTATGCAAAGGTTAGAACAAACAGTCCTACTACAAATTCAACCCAAACTCTGGGTCAGATATGTCGATGACATGTTTGTAATCATTAAAAACACGGATCATCAACGCCACACTCACAGGAATCCGATTCACGAGAGAAGAAGAAAAGGATAGCCAACTCCCATTCCTAGAAGTGATGGTACAGAGAACACCGAACGGAGAATTCACTACAAGGGTATACAGGAAAGCCACACACACAGACCAAGTCCTAAACTATGAAAGTAACCACCCCAACACACACAAACGAAGCTGCATCAGGACACTATTCAAAAGGGCCACAACACACTGCAGTACACCAGAACTGCAAAAAGAAGAAGAGGAACACCTATACAAGGTATTCGCCAAAAACGGATACCCGCGCAACTTCATCAACAGATGCCTAAGAGAAAGACCACGGAACGAGGACATACCACAACCAAAAGGACTAACCACACTACCATACATCAGGAGCATCTCGGAACTGACAGCCAGACTACTGCGACCCCTAGGACTCATAACGGCACACAAACCAACAGCCACGCTCAGACAACAACTCACCAGAACGAAGGACCCGATACCCAGCATGAGCAAAACCAATGTATTGTACAAAATACCATGCAAGGACTGCACAAAACACTATATAGGACAAACGGGAAGACACCTAACAATCTGCATACATGAACATCAACTAGCCACGAAACGACACGACCAGCTATCCTTAGTAGCCACACACGCAGACAACAAGCAACATGAATTCGACTGGGACAACACTACTATCATAGGGCAAGCCAGACAGAGAACAGCCAGGGAATTCCTAGAGGCATGGCATTCATCCACAAACTCCATCAACAAACACATCGACCTGGACCCAATATACCAACCACTACAGCGGACAGCTGAAACTGACAACCGGAAGTGGCAGGGACAGACCACTATAAACACCGGAGGAAACATCAAAGAAGCGCTTCGCAGGAGGCTCCCAAGCACTGATGATGTCACCTAGCCAGGGGACGAAACGTTTGCAACAAAAACTTCCAGCTCGGCGAACAGAACCACATCAGCCAAAGTTGACAGAGGCCTAAATATTCACCACTAAATATTAAAACAACAACATTTACAATATTCAAAATGCTTAATTGCAAAGATGAATTCCAAGTTCTTAAGCATTTATACTTTAAACCTTTCATAATAATTGACTCATTAATAGAATTCAAAGTTTAACTCAATATCTCATCCACAAGCAAGGTGTAGATAATTATCTATTGAGAGACCAATACCTGCTTTATCTTGCAATCCCCTGTCAACCCAGCTCAACCCATCCACTCAATTTGAAGACTCACCATCTTGAACATCACCTCCAACTGTTCTCTCTTCCTCCTGACATGACATCTTAACGATGCCCACCCTGGTCCTCTGTCTCCCCCTGCTGAAATCATAGTAGTGGCCATTATAAATAATTACCATCTCAAAGCATTCAATACCTGAAGCTGTTACATTTATACCACATACCACATACACTTTGAGCTTATCCCATCATTCCCACTTCCACAAATGCCTCTGCTTCCATCAACCCCTCCGATCTTGACTCTAACACCCATTTTGGCTCTGTTTTCCTACAGACACCCCTCTGCACCCTCCTTAACGATTGTTGGATAGACACCCAGGACTATATTTGTCCCAGACTTCTGACTAACCTTGACATGACATAACTGACCAGATACCTGACAGCTATGTTCCTTACAGTTCCTTACTCCTTTGACTGCTTGAGCTGAGCATCCAAGACAGGAGTGTTTGCCACTCCCCAAATTGACAGATCCTCTGACTGTGAACGTCCCATGCTGATAACTGACCATGGCCAGGCTCCTGGACTGTATACAGATTGTCCCCCTGACTGGCAGTACAAGAAACCCCTGACCAACAGTGGCCCCTCCTTGACTAAACTGTGGCTAGCCCTCAACCAGTTTCGGACTATTTGATTCAATTTATATGCTTAGCAGGCAGCTGGCACCTGAAATTTCAGAAGATATCACCCTGTATGGATAGATCCCTGATGTCAAGCATGATAAGCAGCCAAACTGTGTGGCCTACTAAAGTGCACATCAATCCAGCAGTACTGACAGCCTGTTACTTTGGCTGAAGTGTCAACAAGCTAACAGGGCATGGCATGGGCATGCAAGGCATTGAAGCTGCAATCATGCAGAAAGATGCTAAGCGAACCCATGCTAAGAGAACAAGAAAGCAGCCCTGAGAAGCCAATGTGTAATTCCTGATGAAGGGCTCCTGCCCGAAACATCGATTCTCCTGCTCCTCAGATGATCCATGACCTGCTGTGCTTTTCCAGCACCACAATTCTAATCTCCAGCATCTACAGTCCTCACTTTCTCCTGGTCCAATGTGTAAGCTGAGTGCCTGTCACTATGCACAATGTGTCTCGACTGCAAATTTCTCAATGCAAGGCAGAAGTGGGTACTGCAGATATTGGAGATTAGAGTCAAGATTAGACTCGCACTGGAAAAGCACAGCAGGTCAGACAGGGGTGCATGTGGCTTGGGCTCGGAGCTGCTGGTTGGTGCTATTCAACATGCAAGTTCCTCACAGCCAGCGCAAGTTGATGTCACCAGGTACCCATTCCAATTTCCACGTAGTTTATTTGGTGTGATTGGTAATATTGCAGCTGAATATTAATGAGGTGAGTTTTGATGTCAGTAAGGTATTTAATAAACTATAATCCCCTGAATTGATAACTCACCACTGCTGAGTGAGAAACTCACCTCGCCACCTAGCAAAAGCATAAATGATACAACGAGATGCTCCTGACATTGAGATAGTTCTTGCAAAAATTTTGTCCAATTCTGCCACAACTCTTGACATCATTCACATCACTCACACACCTATGAGACCTATTTCCGAAACAATCCTCAAGCCAAACTTTTAGACTCCTTTGTATGTACGATCACACAGTCACAAAACAGTGGCGAAATTGATCAATGCTCTCAATACATCAACCCAATGAATAGATTCAGTTAAATGCTCCAACCTGAAATATCCATCTAATTTTCAATCAGGGAAGTGGTACATTAGTTCCCTTTAATCTAAGTCATTACTGTAGCCAGCAGATCCACTTCCATGTACAAAGCATGAGAGCTTCTTTTAAGGTGTAATGAAAGTGCATACTGTAGCTCTTGTTGGTCGTATTACGTATAATCTCTCAGAATAAAAGGACTGATGTTATTGTAACACGTCCAATGCACACAGTCAAATCTCTTTGATGTTATAATATTAATGGGTACCTAATGTCTGTCTTCTTTACATGTTTTCAAGAGCCTGAATGAAAGTTGAACATCAGGTCTTTGCTCTAAGCTACAGATCACTTTACACCACTGCTTCTCAAGTATTGTGCTTCAACAGTAATAACATCTCACTGTCCATCGTCCTAGTTAAGTGCACAAATAGCTTCCCAAACATTGCTTAGCATGTATTAGGTTACAGAAATTACTTTGTTTAGTTATGCTGTAATATTAAATAATTTATTATTATGGAAGAGGAGATACATATTTGTTACTTAGATTCATGGAAGCCCAAAAATGCGGAAAGAAGCCATTCAGCCCATTGAGTCTGCACCAACTGTCTGAAGAGCATCCCATCCAGACTCAGCATCTCCACCTTATCCTCAGAACTCTGCATTTCCAAAGGCTAACCTACCTAGCCTGCACATAGCTGGACACTACAGGCAGGTTAGCTTGGCCAATCTACCTAACCTGCACACCTTTGGAAAGCCACACAGACACAGGGAGAATATGCAAACTCCACACAGAACATCACCCAAGGCTGGAAACAAACCTGGATCCCTGGCACTGTAAGGCAGCAGTGCTAACCACTGAGCACTGTGCCATTTGAGAGTATTGTATTTTATTATTATGAAAAGAATATTAAATTTTATAGGATGTTTAACAAACACAAGATGTCCCAAATATCTAATAATTATGATAATAATAGTGATAATGTCACACTTTTGAAGTCTTCTCATTATTTTATGGTGGGAAACATGGCAAGCAATTTGTTTGCAGCAAACTTGCAGAAATGCCCATTTGATAGTGAACAGTTAAGTTGTTTTTGAGATGTTGATTATTAAATATTGGCTAGGGTTTAACAGATCTGCTCATCTTCAAAATAGCTGAACTTAAAAGCCCTATAGACCTGAAAGGGCAGACAGTTTAATGTCCAGAAAAAATGATGATTATTCTGACAGGTGGGAGCATTCTTTCAGTATTCTCTCATAATTCACACCAGAATTTCAGCCTTGATTTTAGTGCTAAATTTCTGGAGTTGAGTTTTAACCTACAATCTTCGTACTCAGAGGGAGAATGGTACTTATTAAACCACAACTGGCACAATACACATAAAAACTAAAAACCTCAGTCTCACTGTACTGTAATTTGTGGTTCTCGGTTTTATGTCCTAGTCGATTTTTTTTTCTAGAGCAATGAGCAAAATGTGTGATAAATCAGACCTTACTCATCAAATAAATTATAACTGATTTCTTTCAAGTGGATCCAACTATCTTGTTTACTTGGAATAATTGTGAGTTTAAAAGAAAAGAAAAAAATAAATAATTATGAATGGGTAAGTACTACTGGCTGGTCTTGAAGTTGTATTCAATAGGTTCGAAGAACATAAAACATAGAGATAGAAGTAAGCCATTCGGCCCATCGAGTCTGCTCCACCATTCAATGAAATAATGGCTGATCTAATAATCCTTAATTCCATTTCTTGGCTTTTTTCCATAATGCTTAATTCTCTTAATGACTAAAAATCTGTCTGTCTCAGGTTTCAATATTCTTAATGCACTATGTACTGCAGAGATCCACAGATTCACTACCTGCTGGAAAAAGAAATTCCTCCTTATCTCTGTCCATACTGGGTGCTCCGTTTATCTGAGATTATGCCCTTTGGTCTTTCTCACAAAAGGAAAGAACTTCTATGCATCGATCCTATCAAGTTCCCTCCACAGAACTTTACATGATTCAATAAGGTCACATCTTATTCTTCAAAACTATATCGAGTATCTGCTCATAATGAAATCCCTTGAAATCTAGGATCAACTTAGCAAACTTTCTCTTGGCTGCTTCTAACGCCATTATATCTTTCCTTAGATAAGAGGACCAAAATTCTTCCAGTATTCCAACCAATCATCATGAAACTACATTGTGAGATGTTAATGGTAAACACCTCATCTGAGTTTCTGCCTACAAATGTCAAAAGAGTTTGCCGCTCAGCAAAGTTCAGAAGGAATTGTAGCTGAATGTGTATTTCCTTATAATCGCACTTTTCTGCATTATCTTGGTGTCTTTGGATTTACTAAGATTTTCTCACTTCACATATATACCAAACCAATACATTCCAGAAGTATCCCTCATGTGTTAGTGAGAAAAATACTGATTATATAAACCAGTCAACAAAATTTTACACAATGCAAAATATTTGTGATTCAGGCGAGATGATAGAGTCACAATCTTGTCTCCCTAACACCTGCCAAAATTTACGTTTATTCATAAACAGGAATCTGTTCTCTGTAGGTAAAAAAGAAAATAGGGAAATTGAGTCCCATTGGAGGGAAACAGATCTTTTGGTCCAACGTGTCCATGCTGACCTGGCCTAGTCCAACTTTATTTGGACTAAATAAAAGGCTGAGGTTCAATATTGTTTGCTGGTGTATTCTCCATGGCAATACCTCAATCAATCAGAGTCCTCTTCCCAAACAATCGGCAACCATTACGAATACAATATAAATTGCTGCTCCATTTGAAATTTGGCAGTCTTACGACTGGCCTGACGATGTAAGACAAAAAGCTTCAACAGCATGGTTCAAATTTTCTGCATTGCCTCTTGATTCTCTAGTCCAGTAAACGTACTGCCATGCTACAAATTCCTCCCATTACTTACGCTATCATTGGACTGGAATCAATGGGAATCAGAGGCAAACTCTCCACAGATTGGAATCATACCTGACACATAGGAAGAAGTTATGGTTGCTGGAGGTCAGTCATCTCGGATTCAAGATATCTCTGCAGGAGTTCCTCAGGGTATTGTCTGGGGCCCAACCATCTTCAACTTCCTCATCAATGACCTTCCCTCTATCATAAGGTCAGAAGTGGGAATGTTTGCCAATAATTGTATAATGGTCAGCACCATTCATGACTCTTCAGATACTGAAGCAGTCCATGTTCAAATGCAACAAGACTCGGACAATATCCAGGCTTGGGCTGACATGTGGCAAGTCACATTCATGCCACACAAATGCCACTGTCCCTTGACATTCAATGGTGTTCCTGTCACTGATTTTCCCACTATCCAACATTCTAGGGTTACCATTGACCAGAAACTCAATTAGACTCACCATATAAATGCGGTTTCAAGAGCAGGTCAGAAGCTTGGAATACTGTACCAAATAACTCACCTCCTAACTCCTCAAAACCTGTCAACCATCTGCAAGGCACATGTCGAGTTTGTAATGGAATACTTCGCACTTGCCTGGATGGGTGCAGCTCCAAAAACACTCAGAGATTGAAACCATCCTGGACAAAGCAGCTTGCTTGATGGGCATCTCATTCAAAAGCATCCACACCATCCACTATTGATGCTAAGTAGCAGTAGTATGTATATCTACAAGCTTCACTGCAGAAATTCATCAAAGATCCTTAGATAGCACTTTCCAAACCCATGACCATTATCATCTAGAATGAAAAGGGCACCAGATAATTGGAAACACCTCCACCTGCAAGTTCCCCTCAAAGCCACTCATCATCCTGACTTAGGAAAAGAAAAGTGATATATTTCCATCACTGGGTCAAAAGCCTGGAATTCCTTAACAGCACTGAGAGTCAACCCACAGCACATAGACTGCAGTAGTTCAAGAGACAGCTCAGCACCACTTTCTCAAGGGCAACTGGGGACTGGCAATAAATGCTGGCTCAGCCAGCGATGCCTACATCACATGAGTGATTTTGTTTTTAAAATTCACTTAAAGTAACCTGTTGACACTCACTTACTGTCTCTGTCAACAATAATGAAAAGCTTTTGGTACCAGTAGGGAGAAATGTGGCCAACATATTTTGAAGAAGTGACACACATTACATGCCCATAAAACAATTGGGGGCGAGGGGACTGCGGGATGGTTGGAAAGAAAAGTTCTGATCACAGTACGTTATGACATCATGAGTGCTTTGAAAGTGAATCTATTCCTAATGTCACTATACAAAGAAACTTTGCATTTCATCTCCATGGAGTGATATTAACATTAAAATAGGTTGAATCAAGTGCACAATCAATGACAACATTATATGGTCATTGCCATATTCAGTTGCTAACTTTGTCACCAATGGTAAAAGAAAAGCAATAAAATTGTGTAATTGTTTATAACTGAGAAGTTATTTAAAGTTTCCCATCAATGAAATTGGATTTTTTAAAGTTGCTCCACTCATATGAAAACTGACAGATTGAAACATACTGTGTGCAATATCGCATCTAAGACAACTGCGCGTGCTAGCATTGGAGGTCTGATTTGGTTCTATTGCATATGAGCATCCAGGAATTAATATTTTTGTTGGCTTTCGAGAACTGTTAGTTGATATGCAAAGCAGCAACTGAATTCTCTAATGATGGTTGTTTACTTCTTTTCGTAAAGCAGCAATATTGATTAAGCACGTCGACAGGTACAGGAGCTATTCTTTGAGGGTAAAGGAAAAAAAATGCATTTTCTTTTAGTATGGTCATAACCAGTAATGGTTCAGTCTTTGGTGGGGGTGGGGAGAAAACCCCTTCAGTGGTTTATCATAGAAACTCATCTCTGCCAGTGTTTACAGTCTTTGAGGCTCCTTGTTATGTGAAAATACAAAGAGCCTCTTAGTCTGGGGCAAGACAAAAGGACACAAGAGAGAGTTAGCAACACGTCTGGGCACTGCCCTGGCCCCCGGAGGGGAGCACATCCTAAAGGAGAAAGAATAAGCCGCATCTAAAGAAGCTTTAGTTTAGGACACTGATTGTTTTTAGGCATCTGAAAGACATCAGCCTGAGGACTTGAAAGCATTCTCTGCACATTTGTCCAAAGGCTACTGGTGCCTGGATGAAACAATCTAAAATTCCCTAAATGCTCTGTTTCATTAAAGACAACAGCATGTCACAAGCAGCAAGAAAATATGTCGATCCCTCGGAGAGCTGTGCACTTTTATTTCCTAAATGTGAGCAGTTCAATGCTTTGCTGTAGAAATGTCACCAATTAATACTGCAGCCGCTCTGCATTGGTTGACACAGACTTGACATCGCCTGAAAATTCAGAAACAGACCTTGCCTTCAACCTTGTCAACTTCTCCTCCCTCAAACATTTGCTGTGAGGGATATGGGTAGAATAAGCAATATTTTGTAAAGGACAATGTGGGTTTTCATTATATTTAGCACTTATGAGATATTCATTAAATAATAACAGATTTCACACGGTTGCCGTGAAAGATAAAGCAAAACCTCATGGGGGAGGGGGATTGGGTTTCAAGCAGCATCCAGATATCATGGGTGACTACAAGTATGAACATTAACATGTCAGATACCATACAGAAATTGAATTCCTTGTGATTTTCTTCCCATTTAAAGCCAACAAATGGACATCATTTAACATGGTAATGATCCTGTAGAGATTGAGGATAGTAATTGTTTCCTACAAGACTTTATTTGAAAGCCAGATGCAGAGGGTGACGATACTTAAAGTAACATTTAGAAAATGAAAACCGACATCTGCCTTACTTCTGTCAGAAACACATCTGTTTGTTTGCTATCGACGTGTCTACAATTAGCCTTGAACAGAAGTGACAAGGGCTTAGTATTTGTACAGATGACATCACTTGTCTTTTAATTGGTGCAAACCATCTTTTATTGTTGAATAAAAGACTGTCACATGACATGTTTGCAACACTGATTTGCTGGGGATGCTCAAGTAACATTATGGACCATATGTACACTTCTGCTATGCCATTAATGACAACCAAAGTCTCACATTTTGTTAACACTTTGAGGTCTGAATCAAAATCAAGACTTTCTCGAGACAACATTTTCTTGCTTATTACCATTCTGTCCATAATCAATGCTGTATGCTCGGAAGTGTAGTTAACAAACCACACAAATCCAGGAAAAATTACTGAATGTGAATCTCACACAAAAATTAGATCTTATAGGCTCTGTTTCAATGTCAATCTGCCATATATTCTAATAATTGTCAGTTATGAAAACACTGGGTAAAGGGAGGGAGGGTTCAAGAAAACAGAAATACAGATAGTTCTGGGTTAACGGCTGTTTCAACTGCATAATTTGGCTGTAACGCCACTTAAGATTAAGGGAATGGTATTTTTGGGAATGCTTCCCTCCGTTGTAAATAGCGCGATTCCAGCGGGGATCGGTTCGCGTGCTTTGTTCTGCACATGCGTGCTGAAATCTCCGTGCCATACTAAACATCCACCGATGTCAGCTGCAGACAGAGCAGCTTTCTGTGAGAGATACTGTATGGAGAGCAGCTTCATTACAATTTTTAAATGTACTGTGTTAAAATCACTTTTGTTTAGCTAATAGACATGATTTCAACCTTCATTCGGGCTGTGTTATATTTTGTGTTAGACGTTTGGGTGATTTTTGAGTGATCATGAGTGATATTTTTAGCTGGTCTGCCTCTAACCCCACTTTTCCCATAGGCCCACTTATTCCTACTAAGTAATTTTCTATTCTGCAAAGTTTCACTGGAATGTTAATACAGTGTTATAGGAGAACTACCTGTACAGAAAATCAACAGATTGCAAAAGCCCTGTTTTCACAAAGAATATTGAGTCGAACTAAAGCTATTACAATTTCAGCAAACAGTTCTGCCCAGATATTTAATGCTAATTTAGTACATTTAATTAGTATTTCAATTGTTTGCTTTTTGCTGTTACAGTAATATAATCCAAAGTACAACAGTTTGAATCATAAAACTATTTTGTAATTCATAAATACATTAGGCAAAACCTAGGCTCAAAACAATTTCAGATATTATCTGATTGACAAAGTAAGCTTCAATGGCGTAAATGTTTGTGGGCGGCACGGTGGCACAGTGGTTAGCACTGCTGCCTCACAATGCCAGAGACCCGGGTTCAATTCCCGCCTCAGGCGACTGACTGTGTGGAGTTTGCACGTTCTCCCCGTGCTCCGGTTTCCTCCCACAGTCCAAAGATGTGCAGGTCAGGTAAATTGGCCACGCTAAATTGCCCGTAGTGTTAGGTAAGGGGTAAATGCAGGGGTATGGGTGGGTTGCGCTTTGGCGGGGCGGTGTGGACTTGTTGGGCCGAAGGGCCTGTTTCCACACTGTAAGTAATCTAATCTAATATTGTGATTTGTAGAATATGGCCTCTTAGTTTAATCATTGTTACTCATAAAACTCATCCTGAAAAGGAGGTCAAATAGTTTGGTACAGTGCTTTTACGTAGCCTGTTATAAGACATATCTGTCCTTGTGCGCTCTTCAATGATCTCCAAGTCTGGTGCCAGAACTAGTGAAATGGGAGGTTGGGTTCATCTTATTCTCTCCAAAGTTAAGAAATATGACATTAGTATTTAATTTAACTCCTATGAAAAGAAGCTCATGAGGCAAACCCATTGGAATAATTCAGGATATTCACTGAGTTTCTTCAAGCTTTGATAAAATCCTTTTAAAAGAAAAGTATAAAGGCAGTAGGAGTATTCTTAAGAGGGAAATTAGGAGGGCAAAAAGGGGACATGAGATAGCTTTGGCAAAGAGGGTTGAAAAGAATCCAGAGATTCTACAAAAGCAGTAAAGACATAAGAGTAACTAGGGAGATAATAGGGTCCCTTAAAGATCAGCAAGGTGGCCAATGTGTGGAGCCGCAGGAGATGGGGAAGATGCTAAATGAGTATTTTGCATCAGTGTTTACTGTGGAGAGGGATATAGAAGGTAGAGAACATGGGAAATAAATAGCGACATCTTGATAAATGTCCATATTACAGAGGAGGATGCTGCTGGATGGCTTTAAATGCATTAAGGTGGATAAACCCCGATACCTAACCAGGTATATGCTAGAACTCTGTGGGAAGCTAGGGAGGTGTTTGCTGGGCCCTTTGCTGAGGTATTTGTATCATCGATAGTCACAGGTGTGGTGCTGGAAGACTAGAGGTTGGCTAACGTGGTGCCACTATTGAAGAAAGATGGTAAGGAAAAGCCAGAGAACTATGGATCGGTGAGCCTGACATAAGTAGTGGGCAAGTGTTGGAGGGAATCCTGAGGAACAGGATTTACATGTATTTGGAAAGACAAGGACTGATTAGGGATAGAGAACATAGTTTTGTGCATGGGACATCATGTCTCATAAACTTGACTGAGTTTTTATAGTCAGTGGGAAGTTGAGAATCAAATTTGTAAGGAGATGTCAGTTATCTGTAAGAATAATAGGGTGGTTATGGTAGGGGATTTTAACTTTCCAAACATAGACTGGGACTGCCATTATGTTAAGGGTTTAGATGGAGAGGAATTTGTTAAGTGTGTACAAGAAAATTTTCTGATTCAGTATGTGGCTATACGTACAAGAGAAGGTGCACAACTTGAACTAGTCTTGGGAAATAAGGCAGGGCAGGTGACTGAGGTTTCAGTGGGGGAGCACTTGGGGCCAGCGACATAATTCTATTAGTTTTAAAATAGTGATAGAACATGACAGACCAGATCTAAAAGTTGAAGTTCTAAATTGGAGGAAGGTTAATTTTGATAGGTTTAGACAAGAACTTTCAAAAGCTGATTGGGGGTGGATGTTTGCAGGTAAAGGGATGGCTGGAATATGGGAAACCTTCAGAAATGAGATAATGAGAGTCCAGAGACAGTGTATTCTTGTTAGAGCAGAAGGAAAGGCTGGTAGGTATAGGGAATGTTCGATGACAACAGAGAAATTGAGGGTTTGGTTAAGAAAAAGAAGGAAACATATGTTAGGTATAAACAGGATAGATAGAGTGAATCCTTAGAAGAGTTTGAAGGCAGTAGGCATATATTTAAGAGGGAAATCAGGAGGGCAAAAAGGGGACATGAGATAGCTTTGGCAAATAGAGTTAAAGAGAATCCAAAGGGTTTTTACAAATACATTAAAGACAAAAGGGTAACTAGAGAGAGAATAGGGCCCCTCAAAGATCAGCAAGGTGGCCTTTGTGTGGGGCCACAGGAGATGGGGGAGATACTAAATGAGTATTTTGGATCTGTATTTACTGTGGAAAAGGACATGGAAGATATAGAATGTATGGAAATAGATGGCGACATCTTGAAAAATGTCCATATTACAGAGGAGGAAGTGCTGAATGTCTTGAAACACATAAAAGTGGATAAATCCCCAGCACCTGATCAGGTGTACCCTAGAACATTGTGGGAAGCTGGGGAAGTGATTGGTGGGCCTCTTGCTGAGATATTTGGATCATCGATAGTCACAGGTGAGGAGCCAGAAGATTGGAGGTTGGCGTAACGTGGTGCCACTATTTAAGAAAGGTGGTAAGGACAAGCCAGGAAACGAATGATCAGTGAGCCTGACGTTCATGGTGGGCAAGTTGTTGGAGGGAATTTTGGGGGATGGTATTTACATGTATTTGGAAAGGCAAGGACTGATTAGGAATAGTCAACATGGCTTTGTGTGTGGGAAATCATATCTCACAAACTTGATTGAGATTTTTGAAGAAGTAACAAAGAGGATTGATGAGGGCCGAGCGGTAGACATGATCTATATGGACTTCAGTCAGACTGGTTAACGGGGTTAAATCTCATGGAATACAGGGAGAACTAGCCATTTGGATACAGAACTGGCTCAAAGGTAGAAGACAGAGGTGGTGGTGGAGGGTTGTTTTTCAACTGCAGGCCTGTGACCAGTGGAGTGTCACAAGGATCGCTACTGGGTCCATTACTTTTCGTCATTTATATAAATGATTTGGATGTGAGCATAAAAAGAATATTTAGTAAATTTGCAGATGACACCAAAATTGGAGGTGGACAGCGAACAAGGTTACTTCAGATTATAATGGAATCTTCATCAGATGGGCCAATGGGCTGAGAAGTAACAGATGGAGTTTAATTTAGATAAATGCAAGATGCTGCATTTTGGAAAACAAATCTTAGCACGACTTGTATACTTAATGGTAAAGTCCTAGGGAGTGTTGCTGAACAGAGAGACCTTGGAGTGCAGGTTCATAGCTCATTGAAAGTGGAGTCACAGGTAGACTGGATAGTGAAGAAGGCATTTGGTATGCAAGCTTTTATTGGCCAGCGCATTGAGTATAGGAATTGGGAGGTCATGTTGCAGCTGTACAAGACATTGGTGAGACCACTTTTGGAATATTGTGTGCAATTCTGGTCTCCCTCCCACAGGAAAGATGTTGTGGGACTTGAAAGGGATCAGAAAAGATTTACAAGGATGTTGGCAGGATTGGAGGGTTTAAGCTAGAGGAAGAGTCTGAATAAGCTGGGGCTATTGTTCCTGGAGCCTTGGAGGCTGAGGGGTGACCTTACAGAGGTTTATAAAATCATGAGGGTATGAATAGGGTAAATAAACAAGGTCTTTTCCTTGGGTTGGAAGGAGTCCAAAACTTGAGGGCATTGGTTTAAGGTGGGAAGGGAAAGGTTTAAAAGGGATCAAAGGGGGAACACCTTCATGCACAGGGTGATGCATGTATGGAATGAACTGCCAGAGGAAGTAGTGGAGCCTGGTAAATTGCAACATTTAAAAGGCATTTGGATGGACATGAATAGGAAGGATTTAGATGGATATGGGACAAGTGCTGGCAAAAGGGACTAGTTTAATTTAGGATATCCGATCAGCATGGATAGATTAGGCCTTTCAAAAATAACATATTGTAGTCTAATGTTCTCATCTTTACTTGTTTCAACTTTTCCTGTTTCTGTCAATTACTCCAATCTTATTGAGTCTTCACTTTTTTCTATGCTGGTTGCTTTCCCTCACAAACTGTGCATTTTACAATACCTCTCTTTACCCAATATTTTGAATCAAAATGCTTCTACCAGAGAGGGGAGGAGAGCAAGTTCCTAAGCTGATAAAATCATGAATGTGTTACAAACACATTAAACAGAGAGACATGAGTGAAAATCAAGCAAGACAGGGTCCATACTGTGAGGCATTTAATGTAAGACTTGTATTATAAAGAACGGCGTGAGCACAATGGGAGACAATTCGTAGGGTACATAGAGTTTCCATGCCTGTTCTTAGCAAGAGCAATTCACCAATTTACACTCCACTTTTTTTCCCCAATAGGACTGGAAATTTGTTTTCATGTTATTATCCAATTGAATTGAGTTGAATTTGAATTTGCCTGTACCACACTCTAGGGCAGTGCATTGTAGATCCTAAACACTTGACTCAGTGACTTCCTAGGGAAGAAACCGGATAGTTTTCACTCCCCAATATATTATTCCAACTGCAGATCCCATTACTTTGTGGAATGTGCTTCCACATGTGCCCAGAAGATACATAGATCAAGAGTTAACAGTGCAGCCATTTGAAGACCCATGACAGACATTGCAAGCCTAAGTAAGCATCATCCTCAAATTGAAGGACAGTCAATTAATCCTACAACATAAAGATAGCCATGGCAACAGTGGAAAAAAATCATGCACCATTTTTCATGCTGGTGTGAAAGTACTTTGCTGATGTGATATTGAAACAGTGTGCATTTAGTTGAAAGTGATTTCAATTCCTAATGACTGGAATGTTTTAATTTAGAGAAGATTTGAATCTTGGCAAGAAAGACAAACTTCTGAAAATGCATGAAAGTGGTAGCATGATTGGGAGGAATTTGAACTCCAAGTGGCCGATTTAAAATGCCAACTGCTTTACCCAGAATTTGTTCAGGATAAGAATAAATGAAGCAAGGGAGAGGAATTTAAGGAGATTTGTAGCTGGGGAGAAAGTAAACTAGAGTAATCTTTATTCTTCAGATGAACCTAGAACAATAAATAGTTTTGACAGCAAGGAGCGATAACTGATGGACATCTTGTCATCCAGCAAGACCTGATGATGAGCTGTGTTGGATACATTCACTTTACAAACTTTGAATTTGGGGATATAAAGATTGAGCAATAATGAATTTGATCCTTAGCTGAGCTTCAGATACTCTAACCTTTCCATCACAAGTGCTTCCTGCAGACTTACTTATCTCTGTGAAGTCTGCACTCCTCCAACGAGGACCTTGCATCCAACTACTGGTAACCATGATTTCATCCATGAGAAATTTCCTTCCTAGACCTTTCCTTCTCTCCTTTGAAGATACCCTGTGAAGCTTATCTTTATGACCAAGTTCTTGGTCAAATGCCCTAATGTCTCCTGCTTTGACTTAGTGTCATCCTTTCTCTAAGGCTATGTTGGAGACATTTTATTACATAAAGAACACTATATAAATACAAATTTTTTTGTTATTGAAAGACAGGGTGAGAATGAAGAGCAGGAGTATTTCAGCAGCAAAAGTGGGTTAGATTTTCCCACAGGTTTCAGGAACCTAAAATTGGGGCCAAATGGAGAGTCCATGCCTGCACTTGGCAGCAGAAGGCAAGCAAAGTAATCTTTTGAGGGGGAGATAACTTCCTAAATGGGACAATTGGAAAGTTGTTAGCTCTTGAAGAGCCCCAGGAGAGAAGGTGCTACTGAGGAAGTAAGACATCATAAATATATCTCAAAATGAAAGATCATACCATAAGTATATCTCAAAATGATACCAACAATTAATGTGAACCAAGAAGGCTCCAATGAAGATGTGCAAAGCCAGTAGTAACATAGGAATAGAAAAGAAACCTTCCCACAGGAATGGATGGGAAGGTGGGCTTGAGGTGTTTCACATGAGGCAGGTATTGGCTGCTAGAGCTTCTGGTTCCAATGGCTCCCACCCTAGCCTGCTCCAGTTAAACCTCAGGAATCTTAAGTCCCACCTTTGCAACAAAACTCACTTTTGTCTTTAGTTTGCTTCTACTATTACTGAAATTTTTACCTTTGGCATCAACAACCCGCTCCCATCCCCCCACACCTCCTACCCCACTCATCACACTGGTCAAGTCGGATTCATTCAAAATCAAGACAATTATTCATCTTGAAGCCCCTTATGGCCTCAGCCCATCCTACCTCTGCAATTTGCTCCACTCTAAATTTGAGCCCTATCCTTTTGTCTTCCAACTCTTACCCCCTGAGAAGATTCCTCTTTCCCTTTCTTTCAATAGCTGTACTGAGTCTTCAGTCCTGCTCGACTGAAATACTTGTTTTAAATCCATTGATTGTCTTTGTCTTTCCTCACCTTCAAAAGCCTTCATAAATTCAACCTTTTTTTTTATTGGCCATTTCTTCTGCTTCCTCTATTACTTTTGAGAAAATGCTTTTCATTCAGATAGATTTTTGGCCCACAAGTGTATTACGGGTGAGAGACCCAAGGCAGTAAAATGGATTTAAATAAACCATCCCTTTTAGCACCTTGGGTCTCTAACCCATAATAAACAGATTGGATATGACCTAATTGAATGAGAAATAAGCTCAAGGGGATGAATGGTCTCCTCCTGTTCCTACCTTTTTGCTCCATGATTTGTTGTCAATGTTTACTGTGTGAAAAGAGTAAAATTAAGTTGTTGCTTACATTGGATTTTGTTATCATGCTGAAGTGGAACACTCTTTTAAGATATTTTTATGCAGAAGGATACAATGTGAACAGCTATTATCATATCATAGAATCTCTACAGTGTGGAAAAAGACCACTAGGCCCAATAAGTCCACACAGACGCTTCGAACAGTCACCCACCAAGAACCTAATTCCCGACCCCATCATTCTACATTTACCCCTAATTAATGCACCTAACTTACACATACCTGAACATTATGGGCAATTTTAGGATGGCCAATCCACCTAACCTGCATATCCTTTGATTGTGGGACGAAACCAGAGCACTCGGAGGAAACTCAAGCGGGTATGTGGAGAATGTGCAAACTCCACACAGACAGTCGCCCAAGGTCCCTGGCGTTATGAGGCAGCAGTGCCAAACACTGAGGCACCATGCCACACAAGTTATTGTACAGAAAGCACCTCCAAACTGTCCACACAAAATTACAACCAAGTGGAATTAGCAGAACAATGGCCTGGATTTTCCAATGGTCTGACAGTTATTATTGCAGAGTAAATGGAAGTAGTGCATGGAGACCCGATAGAATCATCATTGTGACCATCTCTGAAGGAATAGCCTGGAAAATTAAAGATTCTGCTATGCAAATACCTGGAAGCCCCTAAAAGTCTCCATTTAAATTGGAGAATTTGGAGGATTTCAATTAAACTAAGTAAGATAGAAAATGTTAAATTATGAAATACATAGTCTTAACTCCTGACTAATGATTAAACTGACCCCTTATTTAGTGCACACACCCGCAAAAACCTATCCCAGACCCAGACCTGATATTCCATCGCCGGAGCGAACATCCCATCCCTCCACCACCTCTGGACCCAGCATGACCCTCCGCCCTGTCAGACCTGAACCAACCTGATACCACCTCCCAATGCAGGGCAGGATCACACCCGACACCCCATTCCATGCTGGAATCTATCTGAACTCTCCCCCACCATCGGAGCTGACCCGACACCACACACTCTATGGCACCCTGCCTTCCCAGGTGGCACCTACCTGCCTTATATTCTACTTATTTGGCACTCTATTCCCCTGACCCATCTGGTACGCTGCCACCTCAACATCCTAATATCACACTTACCTTATGTACTTAACCTTTGATGGCAGCAGTCAAAGTAGCTGTCAGGGCCTCTAAACTATAGGAACTAAGTGCTGTGAGAAGGAGGTATGATTTGCCTGCCCCAACAGAACTGTCAGAATGGAAGTATGACTCCCCATTGCTGAAGGAGCCCTGATCAGAATCTCCTCCCAAAAGTACGGAGCTCTCCACTTTCTGTAAAAAAAGGACTGGAGGGACAATGTGAAGTTGACACTCCTCACAAAACTTGGCCCTAACAGGAAGCTAGATATATACATTAGAGAGAAAAGGATCGACAATTTGATAATGGCTGAGATTAAAAGGGGGAAGAGGAAGGTTGTGTGGAGAATACCAATAAACACAAACTGCAATGAATAGCCTGCTTCTATGTTTACATTTGTTACAATTCTAGCTCATATCAATACAGCATTGAATTTAAGAGGTGTCACAATATACCCTTCATTGTTATAAACCAAACAGAAATCTATGCTGAAAAATAACAGAAACTACTTTCCAATACAAGCTTGGTGTTTGCCATCCCAGAATCTTAGCTTATCAAACACGTTTGATAAGAATGTGATATAAGACATCGGACTAAACCATACAGCCTTATCAAGGATGCACTGCCTTCAACATAATCACGACTGACTTTCAGCTTCAACTTGAACATCACTTTCCTGCCCTCTCTCCATATCGCACAATTCTGAGACTGAAAATCTATCCGAACCTTAAATGATTAGATTAGACTCTATACAGTACGGAAACAGGCCCTTCAGCCCAACAAGTCCACACTGACCCTCCGAAGAGTAGCCCACCCAAACCCATTCCCCTACCCTATATTTACCCCTAACACTATGGGCAATTTAGCATGGTCAATTCACCTGACCTGCACGCCTTTGGATTGTGAGAGGAAAGCAGGGCAAATCCAGGGAGAATGTGCAAATTCCATACAGACAATCACCTGAGGTGGGCATCTAACCCAGGTTCCTGGTGCTGTGAGGCAGTAGTGCTAACCACTCAGTCACCGTACTCATGTTTTAAATGATTGAGTATCCACAACCATCTGCAACTAAGAATTTCAATGATTTGGAGGTGCTGGTGTTGGACTGGGGTGGATAAAGTTAAAAATCACACAACACCAGGTTATAGTCGAACAGATTTATTTGGAAGCACTAGCTTTCGGCGCACTGCTCCTTCATCAAGTAGTTGTGAACTTGTAATGATTCACAATGTTTCTCAGTGACAATTTTCTCCACATCTCTATGCTATCCAGACGGTGTCTCCTCATATTCCAGATTTCTCTGTCTGGGAATCAACCTCAACCATTCAGTGTCTATACCAGTGCAATATATTAGTATTCTTTTCTACTGGAGACTCAAAGTTGCTCTTTACTCTTCTTTTGGATTTCACTGAGAAGGTCTGCATGTATTGTGGATCCCTAACTGCATTTGAAATTAAGGGCTTGCTAAGCCATTTCAAAGAGCAGTTAAGTATCAACCACATTACTAAATATCTGGAGTCATATGTAGGCCAGAACAGCCAAACATGACAAATTTCCTTTTCCAGAAGGCATTAGTCATAGAATCATAGAGATGTACAACATGAAAACAGATCCTTCGGTTCAACTTGTCCATGCCAACCATATATCCCAACCCAATCTAGACCCACCTGCCAGCACCCGGCCCATATCCCTCCAAATCCTTTCTATTCATATACCCGTCCAAATGCCTTTTAAATTGTACTAGCCTCTACCACTTTCTTGGCAGCTTATTCTATACACATACCATCCTCTGCATGAAAATGTTGCCCCTTAAGGCTCTTTTATATCTTTCCCCTCTCACCCTAAATCTATACCCTCTAGTTCTGGACTCCCCGACCCCATGGAAAAGACTTTGTCTATTTATCCTATCCATGCCCCACATAATTTTGTAAACCTCTATAAGGTCACCCCTCAGCCTCTGACCTTCCAGGGGAAACAGCCCCAGCCTGTTCAGCCTCTCCCTGTGGCTCAAGTCTTCCAACCCTGGCAACATCCTTGTAGATCTTTTCTGAACTCTTTCAAGTTTCACAACATCTTTCCGATAGGAAGGAGACCAGAATTTCACGCAATATTCCAACAGTGACCTAACCAATGTCCTGTACAGCCGCAACATGATCTCCCAACTCCTGTACTCAATACTCTGACCAATAAAGGAAAGCATACCAAATGCCTTCTTCACTATCCTGCGACTTCACTGCGACTCCACTTTCAAGGAGCTATGAACCTGCACTCCAAGATCTCTTTGTTCAGCAACATTCCCTAGGACCTTACCATTAAGTGTATAAGTCCTGCTAAGATTTGCTTTCCCAAAATGCAGCACCTTGCATTTATCTGAACTAAACTCCAACTGTCACTTCTCAGCCTATTGGCCAATCTGATCAAGATCCTGTTGTAATCTGAGGTAACCGTCCTTGCTGTCCACTACACTTCCAATTTTGGTGTCATCTGCAAACTTACTAACTATACCTCTTATGCTCGCATCTAAATCATTTATGTAAATGGCAAAAAATAGAGGACCCAGCACCGATCCTTGTGGCACTCCTCTGGTCACAGGCCTCCAGTCTGAAAAACAACCCTCCACCACTACCCTCTGTCTTCTACCTTTTGAGCCAGTTCTGTATCCAAATGGCTAATTCTCCCTGTATTTTTAATGATAATTTCTGATAGTTTAATGGTCATCATTACTGACAACAACTTTATGTTAATTGAATTCAAATTTTATCAGATGCTGTGTTGGGATTTGAACCCATGTCCCAGGGAATTAGCTTGGGATTCTAAGTTGCTGGTCTGGTCATATTGCCACTACAATATTGATGTCCAACTAATCATAGGGTAAATGGAATGATAATGTCATGGAAATGATAGATAAAATTATGGTTAGGAAGGTTTCAAGCAACTAAACCAATTATATTTCACGCCCAGTTTCTTAAAATTAATTGCACCATTTAAAGATAAAAGTAGTCAAAATCTCTAACAAAAACAGAGACCGTTTGAGAAACTCAGCAGGTCTGGCAACATCCATCGAGAGAAAACAGGCTATGTTTTGAGTCCAGCAGCCCTTCATCAGGGCCTTTGTTCAGTGGACTTGGAATGTTGGTTCTGTTTTCTCTCTCCAGATGCTGCCAGATCTGCTGTGTTTCTCTACCACTACCTGTTTTGTTTTCAGATTTCTAGCATCCACAGTTCTTTGTGTTTATTTTAGTCAAAATGCCTGTTGGTGTCATAGGAAAAGGTTCCACGTAACTTGTTTTTACATCACAGACAGCAGACAGGTTTCAGATGTCATCTGTGCTGAGTTTGTTCATTTGTTAGCATAAACAGAAAGAGCTGGAGATACTAAGTTGATGTGATAGCAGGCATTTCAGTGACCTTTCTTTGGAACCCAGATACTTTGGTTTTATTTGAGTATTCATCTTGTTAAAGTTAGGTGCTGCTTATAGATCTAGCCCTCCTGAGCCAGATTTTCTGATCCCAGCTAGCCAGAGGTACAGCATATGTGTGGATTGAGAAGTAAGAGCAAACTCAGCATTACCTTCTCCTTTGGCTTCCCAAAAGCCATATTCAAGATTCACCCATGAAGAATGGTCATTTGACTGAGATTCCACATAGCAGCTAGTGCCCATGAAATGTAGTCCAGCTAAAAGGGACAATAGAAAGGAAAATATGACAGGATGTCTTGAACAGTTACTCAACCTCAAATTTCAAGTTTACTATCTGACAGTGAATGTTAGCTTTTACACTCCCATGTTCAGCAGAAGAGGAAGAAAAATTGAAGAGGTTAAAGAACAATCACCCCTTTTTCAGTGTAACTGTTTTCTAAAAAATAATTAATAATTATTTTACAAAGAATTACATTGCAACTACTGGGAATTGATGCACTTACTTTACTTAATTACTGTTTGATGCCTTTATTTTATAAACCCATAATTAATGGACTCAATGGGGCATAAAAGAATTCACAGGCATTTAACAACTTCTCAAATAAACCTTTGAAGAAGCATTCCTGATTGTTGTTCAATGTATTATGCAGCAGTTAGCCATTGATTGGCTGCCACTAGGCAATATATAAAGTTCATTATGATTGGTGATTTTCTTCACATATCAAAAGAATGCAGCAGCAGGAACACAAGGAAATTCCACCTCAGCTTTCACTCCGTGCTTTTGTCTCAGTTTATCTCCCTCTGTGTGCTTGTATTGGAGAAAGTCTATGCACAACAAATAGAGTGACCTGAAGTGGACACTGAAAGGGAAGTCCTCTTCTGTGACCATGTCAATATTGCATTAATGAACAAATCACACTGCTTGATAGACAACAGAGCTGTGATAAATATTGTCTACTAATCTGCTCACACTATTTACTCAGAAGAAAGGCTATTCTTTACAGAATTGCAGTTTATATACTCCAGCCATTGTAACCTTCTGTACTTAATCACAATATAAACATGAGATTGTTGGACTTTTATCAGTTAAAAGTGAACTGTATCTGACAGCCAGTATTTAGGCTCTTTCTTGGCTCTGTAAGTAGACATGCTGATTACCCTTTATAATAGCACTGTTACTGATGGTAACACCAAACAGAACAATAACTTAAATGAGTCTGCCCTATTGCTATTAGAGAAGCTTTAAATCACATTACAAATACCTAGACCAGCATTACTTCCGAAAGGTCAGCAATGTGGTTTTTGTACCTTTACTAACTTTGGGCAGAATTTAAACTGACCACTTGATACGAAAGTTTGGCATTTAGATTACCAACCATTTACTAATTCTCCAAATTTACTTTGGACATTGAACATAAGAAGAGGTGTCATGAAAAAAGGATGCTGCAGCTGACCAAAACCATTTCCCATTAGGAATTAGTTTAATATTATCCTCAGAAAAGTTATAGGGGTAAGATTTGAAAGTAGATGCAGAGATCATAATGCAGATTAACCTTGCTAATTCCCTGCTAATTTAAATAAGAACGAAATACAAAAATGTATGAAAAATGCTGCTGGAAAGCTGTATGTTAAAAGCTCATTAACTTACGTAGGCTGTGGTGTTGTAGTGTTGAAGTTGCATCTTTTAAAGAGGAGTTGCTTCATGACAGCAACAGCTGAGGCCATTTGTAAAAGGGACTCTAAGGAGGCAAAATAATTAATTATGACACAACTGGATGGGGAACATGCCCCAGGGTTCTTTGATACATCTTGGTCGGCCTTAGTCTGGGTGGTAGACAAGAGGAAAAAGGTACACAGCATACAGAGGTTAGGTTAACAGATACTGTGTAGGCAACTGGAATATATAGCTATTAATGTCAATGCAACAGTCTAGTCCCATGAACTGGAATGCAATACAAGGAGAAGTTTAATGACCTTATCTGAGTAGTTAAGGCCAGTGAATGCATTTTTAAATCAACGAGGTAAAAACAATGACTGCAGATGCTGGAAACCAGATTCTGGATCAGTGGTGCTGGAAGAGCACAGCGGTTCAGGCAGCATCCAAAGAGCTTCGAAATCGACACTTCGGGCAAAAACCCTTCATCAGGAATAAAGGCAGTGAGCCTGAAGTGTGGAGAGATAAGCTAGAGGAGGGTGAGGGTGGGGAGAAAGTAGCATAGAGTACAATGAGTGAGTGGGGGAGGGGATGAAGGTGATAGGTCAGGGAGGAGAGGGTGGAGTGGATAGGTGGAAAAGGAGACAGGCAGGTAGGACAAGTCCGGACAAGTCATGGGGACAGTGCTGAGCTGGAAGTTTGGAACTAGGGTGAGGTGGGGGAAGGGGAAATGAGGAAACTGTTGAAGTCCACATTGATGCCCTGGGGTTGAAGTGTTCCGAGGCGTTCTTCCTCCAGGCGTCTGGTGGTGAGGGAGCAGCGGTGAAGGAGGCCTGGGACCTCCATGTCCTCGGCATTTTTAAATGCTGTATCCTTAAAATGAAGAAGTAACTTCACATACAGTTCCATTTATAATGATGTCCTTTAATCATCTCTAAACATTCTGTCTCAAGTATTGCTCATATCTCACATTCAGAAACTCCTGTCATCCTTATACATGCTGCCAACCTCGCATCCACATCACTCAGCTTACATACACTGCCAGCTATTCAACTATGACAGTAGATCACCTGACCATATAGCACTACACCCCAGTGATACTCTTCCCTTTCTCTTGTGGAACAAAGTGGCACAAAATACAACAACACCCGACTTGAATGAGACTGACATCACTTCTCACTACAATGGAAAAGACAGTGATAGTAATCATTTATACTGGAGCACTGAGGATGCAGCCAGCAGTGGGGCAGAAATCATGTTAGTAAATTTCCAGCTATTCACCCTCTCACATCTGCCATCCTGAATCTCTTCCGATTTACAAGTTGCAGATGATGAAAGCACACATAGGTCACTTTCCCCCCACATCACAGAATCAGAATTGTTACAGTGCAGAAAGGAGCCATTGGGCCCAGCCGATCTGTACCCCATTGCAATGCTAGCTTTTGTCTATCTCCTTTCAGATGCACGAGAACTCACACCTGACCAGGCAGGAGGATGACAGCATGAAATCCACTTTCCAGCCCATATAAACAAGTGTTATGAAATTTCAAGTGCTCATCATGCAATTTGTAAACTTTGTGAGGTTTCCCAAATCTACCACACACCCAGGAAGTGCATTCCAGATTTCCACCAACTTCTGAGTGAAAAACCTTTCCTCAAATCCCTTTTAAACCTTTTGCCCTTCACCTTAAAATTATGTTCCTCATTATTGACCCTTCAGCTAAGGAGAACACCTGCTTTTATCCCCTTAATTTAGACATCCCCTCAGCCTTCTCTGTACTAAAGAAAACAATGTGAGTCTCATTTCAAAGCTAAAATTCTCCATTCCAGGCAATATCCTGGCAAACCTACCCTGTACCCGTTCCAGTACAATCGCATCCTTCCCACAGTACTGTGAACAGAACTACACAGTACTCCAGCCGTAGTCTGCAAAAGTTTTGTACAGCTCAAATATAACCACCCAGCTCTTATAATCTCTGCCATGACTGATAAAAGCAAGTGTCCCATATGCCTTCTTAACCACTCTATTAACCTGTCCTGCCACCGTCAGGGGTCTGGACAGGTTAATAGGGTAGTTAATAATCTATGTTGTGCTTCAAAGAGGCATAAGAGAGAAAAGGCAGTGGGTCAGACAGTTTCATTATTGCAGTAAGCAGAATTTCAGATATTTATCCTTCAGTTCACTGATTAGTGGATTACATAAAATAAATTACACTTATATTGAACTTTTTGTAACCATCAAGCCTCTCAAAGTGCTTTGCAGCCAATTAAAACTTACAAAGCATAATGTGTGTTGCAATTTGGGAAACACAGTAGCCAATATGTACACAGCAGATATTTTGGAATATATCACTCTGGTCTAATGTTCTCCATCTTCTTCAGAGTACTGGCACTGTGCACCAGCTGAGTTCAATAGCTTGCTCTAACTGGTCATCATATTTATGTGAGAATGGTCTGTGATGATCAACAGTCTGTTCAACCACAGGATGCAACACAGCTAAGTACAATCTTATTCTTGTGTGAAATAAAATAACTTAAGACCCGCAATTACAGCATGATCCACAATTGTGGTTGGAGTGAAACTGTGACTGATGATCTATCTAGTGCAGAGACAATGAAAAGAATTTTGGCACTCCAACTGGAAATTATCTATTTCGGATCCAACTATCACAAATGAGGGTCCAGTGTATGACTTCTTCCAACTGTGTTGCTCAACTTACACATTCCCAGCTGAGGCACTGGAAAATTGTTTTCAAAACAATTTTATTTTAATACATTCATCGACACAATCAGTTGAGCATATACTATGTGAATATCATTGTTTAAAGTGAAAGATCTTTAAAAATTAAAACACAATGTTCCATAAATGTGATGACACAAGCCCTGACAAATGAAAAATGATCTCCACATTTGTAGGTAAATAATGTAACACAGAATAAAGACTTGGTGAATTATGGAAGAACAAAAGGATGAGTGAGCCAACAATTGAAAAATATAACTTTTGCATCAATATGACACAACTCTGCCTCAGAACCTAAATATTTTCAGAAGAACAATTATTATACTCATGAAAATAGTCATTAAATTTTATTTTTTTTGATGATAGGAATTATAATGATTGGATGTGGGAGTGGAAATTGTAGGGACACACTGCCCATAATCTTTTAATCTTCCCTGCATTCAGGGAGGTGTCAGAACACTGGAAAATTGCAAACATCATGATCTTGTTCAAAAAATGTTGTGACGATTACAGGCCAATCTGTTTAACTTTAGCAATGGGGAAGCCTTCAGAAACAATTACTTGGGCTAGTCTCTGTAGTCACATGGAAAAGGACAGTTGGTTAGGAAGAACCAGTATATGTTTCCAAAGGGGAAGTTGTGTTTAACTAACTTGCTAGAGATCATTGAAGAAGTGACAGAAAGGGTCCATGAGGGTAATATTGTTGCTGTGGTGTACATGGGCATCCTGAAGATATTTGACACACGAAAGGCTTGTGAAAATGCAAAGAAATTCATTTAATAACATAAATACAAAATTGGTGGATTACTATTAAACACAGAGTAATGAGAGATGATATTTTATGGCTGGAGGAATAGTATTGGAACTCTTTTTCTGATATATATTGATGATCAAGATCTTGGGGTGCAGCAGAAAATTTTGAAGTTTGAGAAGTATGCAAAACGTAGAAGCATTGTAAACTATGAGGGTAGTGTAGAATCTTAAAAGGACACAAACAGGTGGAATGGGTAGATGTGTGGAGCACGAAATTCAATGCAGAGAATAGCATGGACAGACAGAATAAAAAATGTGTAATTTGAAATGGAGTTCAGGAGCAGAAGGACCTTTGTGTCTCTGCACAGATCACTGAAGCTGGCAGGGAAGGTGCAGAGAGCAGTTAATAAAGCACAGAGTATCCAGGGATGTACTAATTGGTGCATAGAATACAAGACCAAGGAGGTTATGCTTGTATAAGACACCTATTAGACCTCAGAATTGTGCACAGTTCTGGATGCCACATTATACAAAGGATGTGTGAATATTGGAGACAATGCAGAAGAGATTTACAAAATGGTTCCAGGAATGAGGATAGATTGGAGAGGTTGGGACTGTTCTCCTTGGAGGAAAGACAACTAAGAGGAGATGCAATGGAAGATTTCAAAATCAGGAGGGGCCTTGATCGAGTAGACCCTGCTATAAAAGAATCAAGAACAAGAGAGACAAATTTGATGAATTACAAAAGAAGCAAATGTAGTGTGGGAATTTTGTTTCACACAATGAATGGCTCAGGTCTGTAATGCATTGCCTGGAATTGTGGAGAGACAGGTTCAATTGAAGAATTCAAGATGGCATTAGACGATTATTGAAGTCAAAACAATATGCAAGGAAATGGGGAACAGATAGGAGATAGCACTAAGTCATATTGCTGATTCGGAAAGCTGGTGCAGACATGATGGGCCAAATGGTCTCCTTCTGTTCTGTGATAGTTCTTTGATTTATGAACATGAACCCTGTGAAAACCATTAGAATGCCACTTGCCCTTGACACAAGTCAAGTCATCAGTTATGGACACAGCCAGCTGGGACGTTGGGTGCTGTTGGCCATGCATGGAGACATTAGCATTAAAAGACTGTGACAAAATAACTGGAACTTTATTGATATGTAACTACTGAGAATTAGAATATAGTATGTCACATTGATCAAACTCTAGCTAATTTCATTTGATCTCCCATCTTATTCTGTAGGTCACTATTTTTGCTTGCACAAGTGTTTTAATTTCATGTACCACTGATATCTGCAGTAGTAGCATTATATAATTATCAGACTTAAAAACACAGACAAAAAGTCATAGCCAGGATCCTGCTGTTCACATTGCATAGAAAACATAGCACTTGTTATTTTTTTAAATGACAGAACTGTGTCTGACTCGGCCTCAGAACTTTAGTCCTTATATTTCCTGACAGTAACTACACATTTGTTCATGGTGGAGAGGGCAGGAGCAGCTCATCTCCTCTGATGTTGTAATCATTAAATTTTTTGTCACCCACCACATGTACACAGCTCCTTGGCCAGATGACACACAGCCTTTACTAATGGGGCCAGTGTGACAAACAAGAGGTTTGCTCCAGGCAGTCTAGGATGTGTTGGCATTGCCACTGGGAAGAGACTGGCTACTCACAAATTCACACATGCTAATGATAACCTAGGCTGCTGCAAACTATGCATGATTTCCAATTGTATTGTTGACTGCAAAGTTACATGTTAATTGATTTTCCTCAAGATGAGTTAACAATCACATCAGAAACCACTGAAGTGAATTTTCCCAGATTTCATTCTCTTAACTCTTGTAAATCATCAGATGTCAGAAGCTGTTGACATTTTTCAATGCAACTAACTGTCTAGGAATTGACATTAAAAGTTAAAGCTTGTGTTCAGGCACAAAATAATACAGATCTCTACATGTTAACAAGTTTGAAGAGACAATTTCTACACCTCAGGGACAATTTCTACAAAACCAGCTGTGTAATGCAAGCACATTATCCTCTGACTGTCTTTGTAGCACAGCCTGTATTCATTAATAACATGCGTTGTGGACTGCAATCTTTTGTAGTTTTTTTCCCATAAATGTAAGTCTTGTGCTATTTCGACCCCTGGGCCTCTGGTTCAGAGGGTGGGCAAGATAGTGATCTATTCACAGAATCTCACCAACTCTTGAACAGTAAAGCTGGCAGGGCATATTGATGGTGACCAGTGATAACTTGCATTTCCTTTGTTTTCCATCCTTCTTAAAAAAGAACACAGACATCTAGTTTGAATTTTCTCCCAACATGTGGAAGCAAATCCAACTGCCTTTGTACAAACTAGATATCCTTATGTGGGACTGTATGATGAACACTATTAGTTATAAATCACACAACACCAGGTTATAGTCCAACAGGTTTAATTGGAGGCACACTAGTAGCTTTCGGAGCATCGCTCCTTCATCAGGTGGTAGTGGAGGGCTCAATCCTAACACACAGAATTTATAGCAACAATTTACAGTGTGATGTAACTGAAATTATACATTGAAAAATTGATTGTCTGTTAAGCCTTTCATCTGGTAGACTACCGTGATAGTTTCACTTCTTTCATGTGTAAATCACAAAACCTTTTTTTAAAAAGTTGCATTCTAGGGTTAGCTGTTAACAATGGTGATAGCTAGACAATATGTAACCTGGTGTTGTGTGATTTTTAACTTTGTACACCCCAATGGATGATTTTAATTTGCACATGACCACTTCCATCCAGAAGGACAAGGGCAGCAGATATATGGGAACACCATGACCGACATCTCCAAATCATGACTATTAGTTATCCCATTGACTTGAAACAATCACACAGCAGTTCAAAAGATCATTTTTAAAAATCAGATTATCTTAATTCGTCCATTCTGAAACTTCCTCTCGTCTTTACAGCAGCCACTCATTTTAATCAAATTATTTCAGACTTTTTAATCTTAACTATTCTTTCCAGGACTCCATTTCACCTATTTATCATCTTGTGTAAAAAGGAAATTCTTGATATGATTCTTAAATTGCCCTTTATTAGGGTTAACTATGTCTCTGACAATTCAATTTGAGACAATGCTCAAAATCTATCCTTCCTGCTCCTTTGCCTATCTTGAATCTTGAATAACTTTAGTACCATCACCTCATTCATATTTTGTTTCCCTGATTCTCTGTTAATTCAGATCTCTAACATGTTGAGTCAGATTTCATTAATGAAGCAGGAATTGTGAATCAGAACATTTTCTGATGTTGTGGTCTTACTTCCTGCCTGGTAGTGTCCACCTGTGTTATTTTTCATGGTGAAGAAGCAGAGATTGGGGTTGTGTGGGCTTGAGTCATGGGAAAGACTCCTGAAGAGGGGAGTAGGTTTGTGGATTTTTTCAGATTTGCAGAGACAAGCAAGTTAGGTGAACTTCTCAGTTCTCTGGGAAAGCAACCCAACTCATGAGTTTTAGATACCCATCCAAATTCACCTTTAAAGTCCTACTCATACCTCCATACAACTGGTCTCCTTTACAACTCTCCGGACTATTCCATTCCTTATGCCGTACCCAATATTACCCCATCGTCACATTAAGCCTACAAGAATCATTGAGATTTTTTTTGAAACACTCAACATGCTGATACCAGGGTTCAGGCCATCTGCTTTGAGCTGGAGAGGAACCTGCCATGGGAAGGGACGAAGCTGGACGTCATGGTCCATATACGTACCAACAACATTAGTACAACTAGGAAAGAAGCTCTGCTGAAGGAATATGAGCATCCAGGGACTAAATTAAAAGCAGAACCTCAAAGATAACAATCTTAGGATTACTACTTGAGCTATGAATAAACTGGTATCGGGTGAATATGATTAGAGAGCAGAATGAATTGCTTAAATATTGGTGGAGGAGAAATGCATATTCATTCTTGGATCACTGGCACCAATATTCTGGAGACTAGAAAGTGTAACATTTGAATGGTCTTTCCCTGAATTGTGCCAGGATCAGTGTTATGGTAAGTCATTCAACTGGGATAGTAAAGACAACTGTAAACTAAATAGTGGCGATAAGGGATAAGATTTGGGAGGATGTGATAAATTGCTAGAAAAGGGAAGCCAAGAGAGCAAGGCAGCAATAAGGGAAATCAGAGTATGGCATGAGGAGACAGAGAGTACAAAACTAAGAGTGAACTAGCCGATAAGGCTAAAGATTCCAAGAGAAGTACAAAGTCAAAACTTAGTCTCTAGTATTTGATTGTATGTAGCATTTGTAACAGAACAAATAAATTGAAAGCACAAATAGAAATAAATATATATCATCTGGTCAACATTACAGAGATATGCTACAAGATGACAATAACTGGGACCTAAATATTGATGGGTATATGACATTTAACAAGGAAAGGAAGCTAGGATAGATGGATGGGTGGCTCTGACAATTGGTATAATAGTAAACTACCTTAGTTCTGTCAATCAAGAAATTGAATCAGTTTGGGTGGAGATGATAACTTGTAAAGAAGTACCTCGTGAAAGTGGTGTGTTAGCCTTCTAACAGGTAGCATACATCAGGACAAGCTGTATAGGAAGAAATAAAGAAGGCTTTTGAGAAAGGTATGGTGACAATCATGGATGATTTTAATTTGCACAAACATTTGATGAATCAGATTGGCAAAGATAGCCTAGATGATGAATTCATGAAGTGTTTTGGAGGCAGTTTCTAAGAAAAGTGTGTTCTAGAGTTAACCATTGAGAAGGGTCACCCAAGATTTTTTACCAAGGAATCACCCAAGATCCTAAGACAGCACCTTCCAAACCCATGACCACTTCCATCCAGAAGGACAAGGGCAGCAGATATATGGGATCACCACCACCTGCATGTTCCCCTCCAAGCCACTCACCATCCTGATTTGGAAATATATCACTGTTCACTGTCGCTGGCTCAAAATCCTGGAATTCTGTCCCAAGGGCATTGTGGGTCAGCCTAGAGCATTTGGACTAGAGCGATTCAAGAAGACAGCTCACCACCAACTTCACAAGAGCAATAAATGTTGGTTGGCAGCGATGAATGAATCAAAAAAGGCTATATTCATCTGGTCATGCAATGAGACACGATTAATTAATGATATAGTGAAGATGTCCTAAGTAGCAATGATCATAATATATAATCAATATCATATTCGGTTTGAGGAAGAGATGAGTAGATCTAAAACTCAAATAAATCTAAACCATTATGTGAGCATTAAGACAGAGTTGGCTAAAGTGAACTGGGAAATTATGCTACAGGATAGGGCAGTAGCTGGAGTCGCAGACTTTTAAGGAGGTATTTCAGAATACACAGAAAAGGTACAACCAGTGAAGAATAAAGACTACACAAGAAGGGAAAAATGCTTGCATTTAACTATGGACGGTAAAGAAAGTGAAGAACAATTGAAAGAAAAAGCATACATTTCCACAAAGAAGAGTGGCAAGCTGGAAGATTGGACAGAATATAAAGAACGGCAAAAAAAATGAAAGGATCAAGAAACAGGGAGATATTAGAGTATGAGGAAATGTTAGCTAGAAATATAAAAGCAAGTATTAAGAGTTTCTGCAAGTATTTAAAAAGAACTAAGAGTAAGTAAAGTGAGTGTCCTTTAGAGATAGAATCTGGCAATTTAGTAATGGAAAATAAGGAAATGCCAGGTGAAATTAATAGGAACATTGTATTGTCCACAAAACAGTTGCTACATAAACATGCCAAAAATATTTGTTAGTTGAGAAGTGTAAGGAAGGGAGGGAATGTTACATTTCCAGGGAACTAGGGAACTGTGAAAAGGTACTCAAAAATTACTGGAACTAAAAGCTAAGAAGTCCTCAAGTTCAAATGACACCACGTTTTGAGTTTAAATGATTTGGTTTATGAAATAATAGATGCTTTGGTGTTATTATTCCAAAATTCTTTAGACTCAGGATATTAGATTAGATTAGATTACTTACAGTGTGGAAACAGGCCCTTCGGCCCAATAAGTCCACACCAACCCGCCAAAGCGCAACCCACCCATACCCATTCCCTTACATTTACCCCCTCACCTAACACTACAGGCAATTTAGCATGGCCAATTCACCTAACCTGCACATTTTTGGAGTGTGGGAGGAAACCAGAGCACCCAGATAGGTCCTATTATTTTGGAAAATATTGAATGTAATTCCTCTATTTAAGAATGGGCTAGGGATAAGGAAGCAGTAAACTACTGGATGGTTTTCTTAACATCTGTCATGGGGAAAATACTGGGGTCTTTATTAAAGAGGACATATTGGGAAACTTAGAAAATCTCAATGCAACCAAAAAGAGTCAGCCTGTTTTTTAATGAAATTGAAATCATGTTTGACTAACTTATTTAAGGATCTATGTAAATGTATTGCACTTGAATTGCCAGAAGGTGCCACTTCAAAGGTTACCATGTGAAATAAGTCTTCATAGTGTAGGGCTCCATACTCCCTTTAATATTTCCTGTCATTGTGCAGACTTCTGAGGTTAGAACATACTGTTTTCTCAGAGGAAACCACACAGATGTGGGGAGAATGCATAAACTCTGCACAGATTGTCACCCAAGACTGGAATCGAATGCAGGTCCCTGGCACATTGAGGCAGCAATACCAACTATTAAACCACCATGCTGTCCCACAAATCACCTAAAGTTAGTTTGCAGGTACGACAAGGGTTTCAGCATGTTGCTGTTTCTGACAAGGTAAGTGGATTAGGAAAGTAGGGATATTTTGCCCCAGTTATGTGTTATTACTGAGATCAATGATATAAATGTATAAGAGGCAATTCAGAGATGGTTCATTTGACAACTGGGATGAGGGGAGTTTCTTATCAGTCATTGTTGGACATGCTGAAGCTGTATTTATTGGAATTTAGAAGGTTGAGTGGGAATCCTACTGAAACAAATAAGATTCTAATAGATTGACAATGACGATGATGAGTAATGGCTTGTGGGAGAGACTAGAACTAAGGAACACAGTCTTAAAATAGGAAGTTGCCATTTCAGATGGAGATAAGAAGAAATTTTTCATTCAGACGACCATGAGTCTTTGGAATTCTCTTTTCCAGGCAGCAGTGGAAGAAGAGACATTTTTTTTAAAAACAGGGTTAATAGATTCTTGAATAACAAGGGAGTCAACGGCTGTTGCGGTTACATGGCAGCTGACATCCCAATCAGAGTACCTTGATCTTATTGAATAGCTGAGAAGTCTTGGGAAACTGAATGGCCCACTAATGTTCCTAATTCATATGTTTTATGTCTGGATGTAGTCCAGCCAAGCATGCATGCTGTGGTCATTAGGAGAAACCAATGTCTCATCATTTGTTTCCATTGATAGAGTTCAACTTATAACAGATGACCTGATGTCTAGGAGTCACATATGAATTTGCTTAGAAAAGTCCTGCTTTTGAAGGGGACGCGGAGTGATAACTTCGACAGATTGACAGCTTTATGAGGCTATAATAAATAATTATTTGTTGAGATGCTTTCTTTCAATGTCTGTTTGTTGATTTGGACATAATAAAGAGGTCAAAACTGAGGCAGAACGTACGTACTGATAATGTAATGGATCTGTTAGAATAATGTTTTCATTTTTTTATCAGAAGTTTCTTTTCAATACAAATTTCCAAATTTGAAAATGTATTTCAAAACTTGACAATGTTAAATATTGTTTTTATAGTGCATACTGGATGGGTGGGCATGGAAGACATAGGAGCTGTAAAAGGGGAATTGAAGTTGTATGGGGTTATTGGCATCAGGAATAGATGTGGTGAGGGGTTGGTGTCTGGGTGGTGAGGAGTTCAGACAGCTTGAAGCAAAGAAGTGAGACAGGCTTTCTATTCAGTCTACGTCAACATTCACCAACCTATGTGATCACTTCTAAATCATTTCTGGAACCACCAGATCGAATTCTATTCTGCCTTCCATCCCTGGACCAAAAGTATTGTGGCTTGCGACCTCTTTTAAATTACACAGATTGGGAAAGGTCCCCTCTCAAATTTGTTTGGCCGTCTGGTGAAATTCTGCTCCATGCTGTCATTTTTGATCACAAGTTTCTTTCCGTTATACTACATTATGGGTCAATATTCAATGACTTTATTACTAACTTTTAAGAAACATGTTACTGTGGCTTCATCTTGTCATGAGGTTACAGGACAAAGCAACATCACATCCTGTTATGATTTATATTGTCTCATCTGGACATTGCTTCGTCAAACTTAAACTCTATACTACACTAACTTCCTTAAGTTCATGTTGTTGCATTCTAGGGCTCCTGGGACCTCAATCAGGTATGATGTTATGTTTTTTTTTACTTACGTCAGTTTGTCAAAAGATATATTAGTGCAATGATCAGAAATAAAATGTATCCGGCACGTTGATGTGAATTTGAAGGTTTTGACAGAATTAGATGGAAATACATGACAATGCCTATTTTGGAGAAAATATTGCTCTGCTCTCTATTTATAGTGTCATTTTAATTGACTTAAAATGCTTTGTTTTACACCTTTATGACACATAACTAATAGCATAATTTCCCTTTTTCCACATTTGTAAAATTAGGAATTTTATTTTTCTGCCGTTTTCTTTTAACAGAGATCATTTCCACTGGTTTTCCATGAAAAATCTGGATGAAATTCCTCATAAATCTGAAAAAGGTCCCGTGACATACCCCTAAGGTCAGTTCACAATGTTATGAGTTATGTCAATGAAGACACTTTACAAGTAGTCTTCCAAAATATGGAAAATCAAAAAATGGGTGTTTCTGCCCAGATGGTCAGTCCCACCGTCGACACCCACCCTGCCCCACACCCTGACCAAAATTTCTATCCTCAGCACTAAATTCCTTTCAGGTTCAGGTTCATTGTCAGTATGTAAAGCTCCAAAGGCCAATAATTGTCTACTGATATGAAATCCTTTTATTTTGTACTGAAGACTCCACTTTAAATGAATTGAAGTTGAATTCACTGCATAGCCAAAGCTTCCCAGCCATGGCTCTGTCTAAAATCAGAAAACATTGTAATGCAAGGTGTGCCTGAAATTGTTTGTACTTAAAGTGTGCACAATTTAACCATTTGAGATATGATAAAAATGTGGAAAGATATTCATCAGATGAATCGATCTCACAACAATTTATTCATCAACCTACTGTGGTTCCAAGTGATGTATCAGAAAGATGATTCAGTAATGAGTAGCAGCATTTATATGGCACCTTCTGTGACCACAGCATTCCAAACACTAACTAATGAAGCATTTCTGAAGTGTAGTCACTGTTGTAATGGAGGGAAATCGGTCACAGTATGATCCGCATTATTTTTACTGAATGTATATTTGTTGCATTGACTTTGAGCTTTAAGAATCGGTTCATTGAGATTTCTTGCATTTGACTTGGTCTTGGCTGGTGGCGTGCTCAATAAGGGAGTGTTGGTTGTTTATAATTTACTGGAGTCAGCAAATGATGGTAGAACAGCTGCATTAAGTTTAAAAGTTCAGCAGGTTCTGGGATGACCACACGCATTGAATGTAGTTCAACAAATCTTTTCTCATGATGTGCCTTATCAACAAAGGTGAAGAATGTAGCCTGTGGTGAGCTTTAACTTACAGAGAAGTAAGAGATAAATATTCAATGTTTCATTTGTTTGCAATGAGAATCATAATAACCCTCCACTCTGCTTTGTTTTACAGTATTATCTTCTAAGGAAAACAGTTTTGACACAGTTGTTACATTAAAAAATGAAATTAACCAAAAAAACATGCGACCACAAGGATAATAAACTGCAGATTTTTGTTTCTAGAAAGGTCATTTCAAACTCCAACCAATATTGTTAAGACTCAAAAAGGTTAGTGAGAAATGCCCCCTCTTTGCTTGCAGTTAAACATTTGTTTGCATCTCAGGTGCCTGTAGGTCGTGATACATGTGATGACAGTTGCAGATCATCCTGGGTCAAATCTCCATGCAGTGCCTCTTGAGGCACCTTTGGAGGTTGGAAGTGGAGAGCAGGGTATGGTGGGTCGAGAAGAAAAAGAGAGCAGCAGTCAAGCACTGAGTTGTAGAGAATTCTCTGATCATATCTTCCCAAGGCTTATAGATACAGATGAGCTGCCCTAACACCGATCATTTTGCAAAAATCCAACAAAAGCAAGACAACAGGGAGAGACTGCTTATATCACATAGCCAGGGCTGTCAAAAAGTAATGTGACTTCTTCAAGTTGCCTGTAATCTTTGTACCACAACAACAATAACTAGCTTGCTATTGTGCACAACAAGGCCATTTCATCAAGTGCTGAACATTTCAATCCAAATAGGAAAGAAGACCACATTGAACAAAACAGATATTTTACAGAAAACTTCACAAAGTTAACCACTTTTGCAATGGACTGATTATTATTGGTGTGCTTGGTATAGTAAATGCCAATCCTATGGAAATTTAAGCTTTATGATTAAGGCTCTTCTTTACCATATTATTATTTGGACTGGGATGTCTAAACAATGTCAGTCAGTATGAGTAAGCGAGTAGGCACTCACTGAGTGAGTTCTTGGAGAGCATGTGAACAGCCTGAGGTGCAGCCTCATCCATTGTGTCTGCAAACAGGGCTACCTGGCCCCCTGGGCTTTTCAAGGCATGTTGCTGGTGAGCCGGGCAATGGCAATCTGGGTTGCCAGAGTGCACTGCTAGTGCATGGGTAGAAGTATCCAGATGAGCATGATGGGTTGGGAGGTGACAGATAGCAATGACCGTGGAGAAGGAGTGGGGAAATCTGCTTGTGCCTGAGTATCATGCCCTGAAAGGTCATTGGCCATTGTACAATATGTAGGTAGTTTGGAGCAAATGGCATGCAGAAATCGCCAAGTACCCATTCTGATATTCTTGTCGAGTTTTGCAGATGTCTAGTTTGTTTGGTGAGTTTATAAGACGAGAATATGAATATAATTGAGGTGAGTTGTAGCATTAAAGGGCATTTCAAAATCAATAATGGGTGTCAATTGGCAGCTTACCACTGCTTAGCAGGAAGCTTGCCATTAGTGAAAAGCATGGAAAAGAAAGTGAGATGATCTCAACATTGAGATGGGCTTTGCTGGACTCATCACCTGATTCTGCCATAAGAGTGGCTATAGCTCACATTACTCATACCCCTGTAAGATTCTTCCCTGTTTGTCAACCTCACCACTTGCCTTCATACAATCTGTGACTCCTCAGATACTGAAGCAGTCCATGTCTAAATGCAGCCAGCATCTACCGTGCTCAAGTCAGGAATGTTTTGGAATACTTCCACTTGCCTGGATGTGTGCAGCTCCAACAACACTCCAGAAGTTTGACATCATCCAGGACAAAGCAGCCCACTTGTTAGACACTGCATCCACAAGCATCCACTCCATCCACCACTGATGCTCAGTAACAGTAGTATGTACTATCTACAAGATGCATTGTAGAAATTCAGCAAAGCTCTTTGCACGTTGCAAGCCCATGACCACTACCATCTGAAAGACATGGGCAGCAGATATGTAGAAACATCAATTTCAAGTTCCCCCAAATCATTCACCATCCTGACTAGTAAAGTATCACCATTCCTTCAGTGTCACTGGGTCAAAATCCTGAAACTCTCTTTCTGACAAAATTGTGCATCTACCTACAGCACATAGACTGTGGTGGTTCAGAAGGCAGCTCATCACTACCCTCTCAAGGGCAACAAGGTATAAACGTTGCTGCCCAGATCCTAGGAGTGTTTTAAGAAAAAAACATCTTGGTGGTCCTACTTTTAGGTGTGGCTCCTAACTGTTTAAATTTTTTCAACAGAATTTCCTCTCAGTTCATACCAATATCATTAGTATGAACCTGGGCAGCAACCACTGGATCCCTCCCCTTTCACTTCAAGCTCCTCCTCAGCCCCTCGGGGATGTCCTTAATCCTAGCACAAGGCAGCCAACAGCCTTCATGACTCACATGCATACTGCAGGGAACAGTATCTATCCCTCTAATTATACTGTCCTCTGTCACATTCCTATTTCCTCCCCTCACTTGAATGTTTGTAGATACCATGGTGTTAGAGTCAGTTCACTATCCTTTCCAAAGTCCTTGACCTTGTCCATACAGTTTTCAAGATATTGTAACTGTAGGACAGTCTCACCTGTAGTCATACCCTTGATCATAGGCCAAGTTTGAATGACCTAATCTAAGGATTTGACTACTTTCGAGAGCACAGTGTCTAGGTAACCTTCCTCCTCTCTGATGTGGCACAGAGACTTCAGCTCCTCAAATTAGATCCAAAATTATTTGAACTAGAGACAGTTGCTATGAATATGTCTGCCCTGGATCACCAGGGTGTTCAGCAGCTACTACTCACTGTCATTGCTGCACAGTGACCTGCCATCTCTGTTATATCTTATTTATAATAATGAATCACTCAAGTATCTCTGTTCTTTACAATTGAAGAGCCTCCATTCTTTATACTTGCAAATTTTTCAGCCCCAAGATCAATTTTATAACTTAGAAGCTGCTTCTAAGAAGACAGAAAAGTCTAGAGCATTACCAAACCTTACTTTGGTTTTAATGACGAGAAATGCTTACCAATCCTATTCAATATCAATTGCTTTACTTTTGCAAAAGCAACAAAAATCTTCACTTTATCTCCACTCCACTCTTTGCGACACTCAACTCCAACACTCTTGTACATCGTGTTTAAATGTTAAGTCACATTGAGTTGTCGAATTACGTTGCTCCAAACACAAAGGGCCTATCTGAATCAATTAATGAGAATCCAGTTTGAGTTTTTCTTTACTCATGCTGATCTTTTAATGAACTTAGAAGAAAAACCTGATCAAAACAAGCAACTACAGAATTTAAACAGCAGATTTCACTTTAGTGCCATCTAAAAGCTATAAACTAAATTAGCTTTGCACAAATTAAAGACTTAGATACTTTCTTAGCCAACATATGCATACACTCAGTTCAAGAATGTTGTGATAGGCCTTTTGTTTGAACAACTGCAGTCCATTTAATGATGGAGTATCTATAATGTAACAGGTTCTAGGACATTGCTCCAGAACATTGAAGGAATAAAGGTCCAGTGGAAAGAGTCTTGGGACATAAAATATAGCATAAATTAGTTTGGCTGAATGATGTGCGATTCTGTGTTTTAAATACTATGTAACTCTATATAATTATGGAAACAACATTGTTGTTCTGTTAATGTAACTATGTTGATGCAAATAGCTCCATCACATAGTAATAAAGGCATCCTAAGATGCCATGATGGCCACATGATCCTTACGTTAAATTTCATCCAATATGAATAAACACTTTTTTTTTAGTTTGTGTTTAAAAGATGGAGATAAGAGGAAAGACACTGATACATCGAAGGATCATGAATGGTCATGGCAGCAGAAATGCCTCCCCATTGGCTAACTCAGATGCATAAATGTCTTTTGAAGTTGGAGGGAGAATCAAATAGTTACTGCCACAAACTCATTTTGAACAAATTGCATTCCTCAGTAGCCAACCCGACGTGTGTAACCATAGAGTTCATAGAACATAGAACATTACAGCGCAGTACAGGCCCTTCGGCCCTCGATGTTGCGTCGACCTGTCATACCATTTGAAACCATCTAACCTACACTATTCCACATTCGTCCATATGCTTGTCCAATGACGACCTAAATGTACTTAAAGTTGGCGAATCTACTACTGTTGCAGGCAAAGCATTCCATACCCTTACTACTCTCTGAGTAACAAAACTACCTCTGACATCTGTCCTATATCTATCACCCCTCAATTTAAAGCTATGCCCCCTCATGCTCGCAGAGTATTACAAGGGGACATAAATTTAAGGTGAAGGGTGGAAGGTATAGGGGAGATGTCAGGGGTGGGTTCTTTACCCAGGGAGTGGTGGGGACATGGAATGCGTTGCCTGTGGGAGTGGTAGAGTCAGAATCTTTGGTGACCTTTAAGCGGCAATTGGATAGGTACATGGATGGGTGCTTAAGCTAGGACAAATATTCGGCACAACATCGTGGGCCGAAGGGCCTGTTCTGTGCTGTATTGTTCTATGTTCTATGTTCTATGTCACCATACTTGGAAAAAGGCTTTCTCTGTCCAACCAATCTAACCCTCTAATTATCTTATATGTCTCTATTAAGTCACCTCTCAGCCTTCTTCTCTCTAACAAAAACACCCTCAAAACCCTCAGCCTTTCCTTGTAAGACCTTCCCTCCATACCAGGCAACCCCTAGTAAATCTCCTCTGCACCTTTTCCAAAGCTTTCACATCCTTCTTATAATGTGGTGACCAGAACTGTTCACAATACTCCAAGTGTGGCCGCAATACAATATGAAAACGTAATTCAGCGACCTCATAGAGCTGTAAGATGACTTTGTTCTCTCAGGCCAGAAGATGCAGTGGGATTCTACATTTACCATCTCACATGGTTTAAAATCTTTAACAAAAACAAAACTCCCGGCCATGCCATTCCACAATTCACCGCACTGTCAGCTGCGAATGTTAAACAAAATAACATGCTTGAACAGCTTACTGTGATGTTGCCATTAATCTTTACACTGTGTGTCAGTTTTACTCATGATTGCAAGTCAACAGTGTTTACATTTAGTAAAAGCAACATTTGGAGACATAAGCAATGAAGAAAAAGGCTTGGCCTGGACGTATTCCCTTTCTTCAACATAAATTACTTGAAGTAGATATTAAGAGATTATTGACCTGTACAGTGGTGTGAGACTGAGTACATATACCATGCTTTTGGGGACACAGTGTAGAAAGAAGTGTAGACTGCTGATTAACCCTCTGAGTACAGAATTGTTTCAGCATGAAAGTATACGCCACCAGTTTCACAAAATCAGAATCAGAAGTGGTCTCCTGCATTTTCCATGTAACTGTGCACATTGTTTCTATTTAAATAATCATTGAATGCGCTCTCGAATGCCCTAATTGAACCTGTTTCTGTCAGACCATCTAGGTAGTGAATTCCAGATTCTAAACACTTGCTGTGCAAAATGGTTTTCTTCTCATTTTGCATTTGCTGTTTTGCAAAACATTATAAATCTATGCCCTCTGCTTCTCCATCTGCCTATGAGTGGCATTCTTCCGATCTATTCTGCCTAGGCCACTCTGAGTTTGAAAACTCAATGGTTAGTACTGCTGCCTCACAGCACTAGGGACCAGAGTTCAATTCCATGGGAAATGCAGGGTTACAGGAATAGGGTAGGGGGTAGGTCTGGGTGGGATGCTCGTAAGAGGGTCAGTGTGGGCTCAATTGGTCAAATGGCCTATTTCCATACTCTATGAATTCAATAATCCTCTGATTCTCCTCTCTAAGGAAAACAATTTACAACTTCTCTAATCTATCTGCAAAACTGAAGTTTGTCATCCCTGGAATATCATTTTATATAATAATTATTATAATATAAATATAAAATTATGCCACATAATTCAATACAAGGGACTTCAGACTAAACATCTGGCAAATGAAGGTTCTCCACCAGTCTGCTCCGATCACATAACGCTGACCCGTATCAAAATCCGTGGCATGCCCCTGGACAAGGTGGGTCATTTCCCATACCTCAGGAGACTTCTCTCGGTGCCAACAGATATTGATGATGAAATCCACCATTGTCTCCTATGAGCCAGTGCAGCCTTCAGACATCTGAGGAACAAAAAACTTGAAGACTGAGACCTCAAATCTAATACCAAGCTCATGGCCTACAGAGGACCATAGTTCCCGCCCTCTTTTATGTTACAGAAACATGACCATGAACCGCAAACGCCACAAATCATTGGAGAGATATCACCAATGCTGTCTTCACAAAATCCTGTAAATCCACTAGCAGGATTGACATATCAATGAGTGTCCTCTCCCAGGCCAATATATCCAGTATCAAGGGCAGACATGATAAGATCCAATGATGGGCATCTGAGGTCTGTAAGCCCGATAGAAAACTATCTAAACATGTACTCTACTCTGAGCTCCTCAATGGTTCGTGATCACTAGGAGATCTGAGGAAATACTACAAGGACACCCTGAAGGCCTCTCTAGACCAGAGCAACATCTCCATTGAGATATCAGAATCACTTACCCTAGAATGCACAAGCTGGAGAAGAAGCATCTACGAAGGCGCCAACCACTTCAAGCATCACCAAGTCAAGCATGTGGAGATCAAACCATGCAGAATCCAATATACCCCACTCACTGGTTCCTCAAACACCACCGACCCTACTTCGGGTGGAGTCTGTGGCTCCAGGGCTGGAGTATTTAGTCATAGCAGAACTGAACCCAACTCACCCCTCCCTGAAAGTGTGAGCAAGTCATCCTCAGCCCTGAGGGACTTCCAAAGAACAGGTTTCACAAGAGTCTTTAAAGGTCTGTGCTTACACTTAACCCACTAAAGCTTATTTGCCAGATAATTGTTCAGTTTACAGGAGAGAATCACTACCAGATTAGTTAGACTTGAGATAAATGTCTGAAATCAACATACATCTCAGATGACTTTGTGCTCTTGCATCAGGTTTGTTAATTGATTGTATTAAACATGTAAATGTAATTTAAGAGGAACTACTTATTTATATCTAGGTTATTCTTTACTTTTGACACTACCTTGATTCACTGGATGATGCACAAGGTCAGCCAATCCATTGTGTCTGTGAAGAACCTTGACATTTATTATTATTATTAAATCTGCCATTAAAAGTGTAAGTTTTTGTTGTTTTGATGACTCTTTGGCAGAACAATCCAGTTAATCCAAATTCTTGATGCTATCATGGATTTTTTTCACATCAAACATTTATTTAATTCTCTTTTGAATGATGTTATTGAATTTTCTTAGAGTCATAGAGCTGTACAGCATGGAAACAGACACTTTGGTTTAACCCGTCCATGCTGACTAGATATTCTAAATTAATTTAGTCCCATTTGCCAGCATTTGGCCCATATCCCTCCAACCCTCCCTATTTATGTACCTGTTCAGTTGCCTTTTAAATGCTGTAATTGTACCAGCCTCCACCACTTCATCTGGCACCTTGTTCTATACATGTACTACCCTCTGCATGAAAATGTTACCCCTTAGGTCCCCTTTAAATCTTTCCCCTCTCACCTAAAACCTATGCCCTCTAGTTTTGGACTCCCTTACTCTGGGGAAAAAAACCTTGGCTGTTCACTCTATCCATGCCCCTCATGAGTTTATAAACTTCTATAAGGTCATCCCTCAGCATTCGTCGCTCCAGGGAAAACAGACCCAGCCTATTCAACCTCTCCCTGTGGCTCAACTCCTCCCACCCTGGCAAAATCCTTATAAATCTTTTCTGAACTCTTTCAATTTCACAACATCTTTTCTATAGCTGGGATACTAGAATTGAATGCAATATTCCAAAACTGATCTAACCAATGTCCTGAACAGCTGCAACAAGACCTCCCAACTCCTACACTCAATGCACCGACCAAGAAAGGCAAGCATACCAAATGCTTTCTTCATAATTGTGTCTACCCTCAACTCCACTTTCATGGAACTATGAACATCCTAACATTCTTTCAGGTGGTGCACTCTGGAACACAACAAATAGATGGCTGAAAAATGTCTTGGCACTCTGATTCTATTGCTAATTACGTGAAATCAATGCTCTTTGATTGCCAACTATTCTCCCAATTAAAACAATTGTTTCTTATTTTTCTATATCAAAACTGTACATGATTTTGAATAATTGCAATTAATCTCTTCACTTTTCTGCTCCAATGAGAACAACACCAGCTTCTTATGCCTCACCACATAACAGTACTTCCTCATCCCTTGTACCACTCCAATGAAATCTCTCCTTGCCCTTTCTCCAGCATTTTTCCAGCCTTCCTTACATGTAGTACCTAAAAATAAACATGCCATCAACACTGGTTAACCTTCAGTTCAAGTTTTAACTTCTATTCTTCTGCACTTGATTCCTCTGTTAATATAGCCGTAGAATCTACGTTTTTAAACAATAGTTTCCCCCACTCCTTTTGCCACTGTCAAACGTACATGTTCATTCATCCACAGATCATTTTCTGCTCTATATCATTATATCATTAATTCACATTGTCCCTGCATTCTTTCTGCCTAAACGCTTAATTTCACACTTACTCATATTAAGTTTTCCTGCCATGTGCTTGTCTGTTTCATCACCTACAGGATCAGATGAGTGGAGGAAGTAAATAAAGATAAGCATCTTTTATGCCTTCCTGTAGTCTGTTACAATGGTATTCAGTGTTGACCATATTTCAGAGATGCATATCTTCTGGAAATTTTTAAATTATGACCTGTCGACCCAAATCCACATCATTAATATACATCAAAAAGAGCACTGCACTATTTATTTCCCTCCAGTCTAAAAAAACAACAATTCACCACTGCTCTCTGTTCTATCTCTTTGTCAGTTTGTGTCCATGCTGTGATATCCCTTTAATCCCAAGGTTTTTGATTTTACTAATAAGTGTATGATACTTTGGAAAAAGCCTTCCTGAAAGTTCATATACACAATATCAACATTATAACTCTAATCAGCCCTTTTCACTATGGTATCAAAGAAACAAGAATGAAGTTTGTCAAATAAAGTTGCCTTTAGCAAATCTCCCCTATATTTCAGTTATTAGCTGAGTTTTGTTTCCAGATGTGAAGCAGTTTTGTTATTATTATTTATTATATTATTTGAAATATACCTCTTATGACAAAGACTTTGTCATTGAGAACATAATCAATTCTAGTAGTCTAACGTCCCAATTTAGATTTTGAAGAGTGAAAGCATCTGCATTTATATCGCTCCTTGCGTGACTCAAGATGCCTCAAAGTGGTTTATTACCAAATAGTTACTTTTGTGAAGCAGGAAACACAGCATTCATTTTTGGTCACAGTCGAGTCCCACAAACAATAATGTATTGTGGTGAAGAGGATGAAATGAAAAGTATTGATCGAGATGCTTGGATAATTATCATGGTCTTTTTTGCAATCACCTGAGAAGGCTTGATGTGGTCATAGTTTTCAGATGTTAACCCAAAAGTGACACCCTCATCCTTGCAGTATTTTCTTGGTATTGTGCTAGGAGTGTCTGCCTGAATTATGAGCTTACGTTTCTGAAATGGGATGTATATTTAGATTCCCTACAGTGTGGAAACAGGCCCTTCGGCTCAACAAGTCCACACCGACCCTCCGAGGAGTAACCCACCCAGACCCATTTGCCTCTGACTAATGCACTATAGGCAATTTAGCATGGCCAATTCACCTGACCTGCACATCTTTGGACTGTGGGAGGAAACCAGAGCATCCAAAGGAAACCCACGCTGACACAGGGAGGATGTGCAAACAGACAGTTACCACGAGGCTGGAATCGAACCTGGATCCCTGGTGCTGTGAGGCAGCAGCGCTAACCACTGCACCACCATGCTGCCCTACATCTGCTATCTTCTGATTGAACACAATAGTTCCATCACTGAGCCATGACAGACAGTGACACTCTTTCAACTTGTAACTAAACAGAGTCACAGAATCATAGAACATGGAAAGAGACCCTTCGGTCCAACTCATCCACGCTGACCACACATCCCAAACCAATCTAGTCCCATTTGCCAGCATTTGGCCCATATCCCTCTCAACCCTTCCTATTCATGTATGCCTCCAGATGCCTTTTAAATGCTGTAATTGTACCAGTCTCCACCAATTCCTCTGGCAGCTCATTCCATACACTCACCACTGTCTGTATGAAAATGTTGCTCCTTAGGTCCCTTCTAAATTTTTCCCCTCTTACCTTAAACCTATGCCCTCTATGCCACCCTGGGGAAAGAACCTTGGTTATTCACCCTATCTATGACCTCCACTGATTTTATAAACTTCTGTAAGGTCACCCCCTGCCCTCCGATGCTCCGGGGAAAACGTTTCAGATTCTTGGATTGCCTTCCTGAGAAAACTTTCATTTTTGCTGAAGACCCTCAGTGAATGATCAATATGCACATTCACATTTCTTTTCATGATTCCAGCATTTGGTGATTACTCTATACTGTATATATTAGTTTAGTTGCAAGTAAATGCACTAGAGACCTTTGAGCAAACTGAATGCATGAACCTCATTTGTGTTACGTTTAGATAACACAAGGATTTTATAACAGAATGGCATGACCGATTTCACATACTTTGATTAATTCATTCACCTAAAAATCACGAATGTGCTCTGTTTTTTACTTACTTTCCCCTTCTTACCTTTCTCCTGTTTCCTTTCAAGCAAGTTTCTCTTTTGCTATTACAAATTACGTTGCCTTATCATTACTGTTGAATTTTTATTCTTTTAGTCTAAAATAAAATCAAAGAAATGAAGAAACTGAATTCTTAAGACTTAGGAGCAATACAATTTCTGAAATCAATCTTTATTAACTCATTCAGAATTTTAGCAGGTTTTAGTTTAAAGTTCCTTGAATAAGATGTGAATCTCCCTTTGTTGCACCGCACAGTGGGTGATTGAGGCAATAAGACATAAGTCCACGCTTCACTGATACACTTCGGCTTTCTATGTTACATCTACAAAGTGACCTACAAATGAACCACAGTATAAAAATGTAACAAATTTTCCTCTAAAATATTTCTTTACCACTAAAGGATGTTGGAGATTAATGAACGTGTCTTATTGCCTGGTTTTTCTTGTGCAACCATACACATACTGATAAGATCACGGTTTCTTTTCATCATATTTCTCAGATACGCACAACGTTAACACATGGGAGCTTTTTGTTGTTCTTGTCTTTCAGTTGTGTATTTTCTCAAACAATCCCAAGGGGAGGAGAAGAATTTATATACTTCAGTTTCACTTTCTGCAGATTAAGCGCTTTGGAAGTAATTATTTTTGGCATTAAGTGGAGGAAGAAAAATATTTCATTTAACTCATTACTAACGGAAAGAAATCCCTTTAAGCCCACAGGAAATTAATATTTGCCCTCTGCAATCAAGTTCTTTTACAAATGTTATACTAGCAGGGATGAAGTTCCTTTTGCTCCATTAAAGTCTGCTCTTTGTTTTTTTGCAGCCACAATCCTGTTAGTAACAGTGACTTGACGGATAATATTTTTATTTCTGCTCATAAGTCCTACTTCCATCCTAGTTCAATTCTTGTTTTACTTCATCTGATGTTATGACTAAAAATGCAGCATTTTAGCTCTTTTTTTTGAGAGGCCTCTTTACAACAGAAGTTATACTAATATTGTGATAGCTTTTGATTTGAAGGGGCTCTCTCAATGCACAAGTTTTCTAAATAAAATAATTATTTTAAAATGAATATACTTGTATTTTTTTCATGCAATATCATTTTGCATTTTGGGCAGTTCTGCTCTCTGTGTGAAAAAATTGTCATCAAAATGGATGTGAAGACAAGAAAAAAAAAATTCTGGTGGTTCTTGTTGTTCAAAGATGAATGTGAGGATACTCTATGGATTAGTTTGCCTTATAAATTAATGACAAAAAAGTTATGTTGTACTATACTGGCTGAACCAAATCAAAGTTATTGGGGAAAGGGCTTTCAATTATATTTGAATTTTATCTACTAGAAATGTTTTGGGATTTTCTGAGATTCAGGTCACTCTGGGCAAATTTCACTTAAATCAAAAAGAAGGAATTTACTTCTTTGTTGTTAAGAGCACCAACTCCGGTGTAGAATTTGGGACCAAATTTGGCTACAGTGCTGTTTAGAATTTTGCCATGCTATTGAAATGTTATCGTTTTTTGGGGTGTTTTTTAGTGAAAAGTTAGACATAGTTTATAAATAATTTCACACCCTCAATTTTTTTTTTTGATTTTGTGAAATAAGTCTCAGCAATTAATGGAATAATAGAATAAAATATTGGTTTCTATTGTGTGATTACACTACGTTAGACATCATTTTCTGTTATTTACCAACTGCACAAAGTATGGAAAACAAAAATCTATGTAGGTCAACAAGCTAAACTCAGGTGGTTAAGAATATTGAATCCATTTTTGTAGCTCAGTTCTGATTAGCTGCATTATGTTACCATCAGCCTAAACATTGAACTGAGTTTTGATTGCATTGTGAAATACAGGGAAGAATGGCAGATGCAAATCCACCTGCACAGACTTCCCAGCTGCAAAATCTGGACAATTCCCCACTGCTGGTTTTGTAATTATAATTTTGGCACATAATTACTCTAATTGATGTGTGCAAGCAGTTGAGAACAATAAGGTCCATCCATTTGCTCAAAAATGGAATGCTGTTTCAGAAAATTCTGTTTAATGAAAGTCCATCTGATTACTTCAGGTGTCACTAACCTTCTCTCTCTCCTTATCGACAGATTGGGTGGCAAAGCTGATGATATGTACACTGACTGGCACAATTTCTCCATAGGGAAATAGCCATGATTTCCAAGCGCCAATTTTAGGAGTGAATTGAACTAGAAATTCTTAGTCTGCTGTGTCCCATGTAAAACCTCCATTTGTAACTGTAAATGTGAAAGAGGTGGAGAAAAGATTTGACACATTCTTCAGTAATGAAGGAAACATTTTCTTTGAAGAATACAATTACCTTTCTTGCAGGATATCAATAAATCACATCATATTCTCTCAGGAAAATTGACTCACCTCTTCCAATTTATCTGAATTACTGAATTGCCCCAACCTAAATCTGAATTACCCGATTCTGAATTGCCTTAAAATATTTCACAGTGCAGTCATTTTCACATCTTGTTCATGTGGACACTTAAGCAAGAATTGTCATTTGAATAATGCAGCCAGTCGTATCTAGTGACCGAAAGAAATTAACACCAGTTTATTTTTCATAGCATTCTTCTAATAACAAATGGAAAAATAATTACAGGTTGTTCCAACTTACACCAAGGTAGCAAACAAATGCCCAGGAAGTTGTATACGACTGAGTGGAAGTTGAGAGGCTACAAAATCTGCAAATAAAACTCATGCACTTTTTCCTGCGAAGGGTTAAAAACATTCTTTAAATTGTTTTTCCCTGCAATTAAGCATCAATTCCACTCTTCCTTGCATCTTTGACTATCCTTGGAACTTCAAAAGCTATTTAAGAACAGTGTAACATCAAACTCCAATACAGACAATCCAGCTCCAGCACCACAGTTAAGGCAATTGAACCTAACTGTTCTGATTCCGGGTTCGATCAACTTTGTTTAAAATCAGCTGAAGGCTTGCCCATTGCAGGAAATGGCTGATTTAATCATTCTAAGCAATCCAGATTCAATTATTTACCCTTTATGAGTAACATATCTCACCACGATTCCCACTTTATTCCATTCAGGAATTTAGGATGCTGAAGGAGAAGGATTAAGATCCCTTACAGGCCAATCTAAAAGATAGCATTTTAATGGCAGTTGTCTGCAAATTAAGGAACAAAACCAAATGCAATAAGAAACTTTTTCTTGCTGTGACTCATGCTAGATGTATTTCCATATGACTTGCAACTTTTAATAGAAATGAATTTTTTTTTCAGATAACCAATTGTGAGCAAAAAAAACCTGATAAATAGCACTAAAAAAAACCTAAGTGTCATTAAAAGAAATGTTTCCAGTTTTCCAAAATGAGATGTCAGAGCCTACAAAGGGTTAATATGCTCAGCCACCCATGCTAAGCAGTCAAGTTCATCAAGTGATTGAGTCCCACAGAAAGACACGCAACACTCCATTACTCTCCAATTTTACTGATTTATTTTCAGAAAAGGAGAAAACTCGGCTTTTGACCAGAAAAAACCCAGCATGGCATATTGCCTGTTTTACCAATTTGCCACATCAGAGTTTTACCAGGTCCTGGCAATGAGAACGAGAGAGAGAACAGACAAACATCTTGGCAATGGACTGTTCAAATAACCGGCAGCTGACTGTAAACCCTGGAAGAGCCTTCATGGATTATTCATGTGTAATTACAGATAGCTTTTGTGCAGGTTTAAATCATCCCCTTGGCCCATTACAGCCCATAACAAGTGAAATAGCAATTGTCATAGTGTGGTTTGAGTGTGCGCTCTGATCAATAATGATGAATGGTGAAATTTAGCGACAAGCAGCACAAATTCTTCTTGGCATGATCCATAAATCTGAACAAACACAGAGTGCTTCAAATGTGCATGGATTTCAAATGTGTTAAGATGCACCCCCTACCTTCTTTGGGAAAAAAAAGTCTAAGGATAAAGCACAATGTGTCAATTCCAATAATCCCCATACTGTTATAGGACCTTTTTTTGTAAAGAGAAACAGGGTGAACCCTGGGTTGTTTTCAAGGTCAATTTCAGGTGAAAGGGAGGTCATTCAGAGGTCACGAGAGCTCCCATGCAGGTCAATAATGCCTCCTCCTTGCATGGAAGACAAGATGCTCACACCCAATCAATCCGCTGAGGCTGAAGAACAGACCGTAATGAGCAGTGAACAAATGTACACTATCTGCACAAAACATGCTTTTCCCAGTATCTTTTCCCTTTTCATGTAAAATCATGCGCTGTCAAGTCCGACATTCATCCAGCTGGCAGCCAACAGCAAGAGCAAGAAATCAGGTTCTTGTTGGGGTTGGTGAAAGGTCACAGTTGACAGGCATGGAGGTTAAACTGCTGACAAAAAATACTGTTCTCTGCCGACTGCAGCCTTTTACCAAATTCACTTCTTTGTGTTACAGTCAAGCAGTCTATCAATATGCTCCACCTCCCTTTTTATTATAAAATGATCGCATGGCTGATAGGTTTTATTGGTTTAAAAACACACATATCTTTATGTAGGACTTTAATTGCCTATTGCTTTCATTAATTGAAGAGCTACATCATGCCATTTTTATAACTAATAAAAAGTATAAATAAAGTCCAAATTTGTTTGAAAACAGATAATTACAAGAGTGTACTTAGCTTTAACTTTTTGAACTGTCTTGCAATAAGTTTACATTGAGTTACATATTAAATTTGCCAAAGAGGTGCAAGCTTAAAATCTGTACTTCATTTCGGCTGTGATTTATTCAATCTTAGAGCTTGTTTTCTGATGTATGCCAGCATACTTCATCTCCATTTAAAATGTGCTGCATTCTTGGTCGATCCTGAATTCACAGATCTTAATTGGAAGAGTAACACAGTCCTACAGCTTGTTTTGACACCCCTGGACTGCGAAGAAGAAAATGTGCCAGATCACACTCCAGAAACATTTAACAGAAGTGTGCATTTGAGGCAGGTGGTTAAGGACAGGTTCTGGTTCATTGGTGACACCTTCATTAGTTGCACTGCCGGCCGACATGGATTGACACAGATCGCATAAGAATACTTGCCACTTTAGTGGGATACGGAAGGGCTACTACTATTTGTGAAGAAAGAAATAATGCTTTCAGAAAAAGAGAGAAACATGAAGACAACTGTATGGAAGAGGCATTATGAAAAGACTTTAATGATGTTGCAAAAAAAAATTACTTGTATAAAAATATCAGTTCCTGGATGCAGTCGGAGAGGTCATTAGGTCTCCAGGGAACAGTGGAGCCTGTTGAGATATACGTGAGTATATGGTTTAAATTTCTTTTAGTTCCGGCTTTTCTTCAGTTCCTGGATGCAATTGAAGAGGTCACGAGGTCACATATTTGGGTGGTTGCTTTACCCGAAACACTACTCAGGTAGTGTCTCCCACCCATCCTCCTCCTCTAAACAGTAAAAAAAGTTCTGTGCGTCAGTTTGTAAGGTGACAAGTATTTTCTTTCATGTTTCATTTTTTTCTACGGCAGTTTATTCAGGAATTTAGAATAGCGGGAATGGAGGTTAGGGCAATTGAATGTTCATCCTGCAGTATGTGGGAGGTCAGGGTCACCTCTAGTGTCCCTGCTGACTTCATTTGTGGGAAGTACACCCTACTCCAGCTCCTCGAAAACCATGTTAGGGAACTGGAACTGGGGCTAGATGAACTTTGGGTCATTCAGGAGGCGGAGGGTGTTATTGAGAGGAGTTACAGGAAGGTAGTTACTCCACAGCCTCATGAAGAAGGTAAATGGGTTACCGTCAGGGGTAGGAAAGGGAACTGGCAGGCAGTGCAGGGATCTCCTGTGGCAGTTCCCCTCAACAACAAATATACTGTTTTGGATACTGTTGCGGTGGGATGACTTAGGAGGGATAAACAATGGGGCACAGGTCTCTGGCACAGAGTCTATCCCTGTTGCTCAAAGGGGAAGGAGGAAGGGGAGCAATGTTTTAGTCATTGGGGACTCCATAGTTAAGGGGTCAGATTGGAGGTTTTGTGGGAATGAGAGAGATCACAATTGGTGTGCTGCCGCCCAGGTGCCAGGGTTCGTGATGTCTCCCATGGAACAGGGAATGAGCAAAGCTGAACACGTATTTGCAGGGTTGGTGCAGAAGGGAAGGGTTTGGATTCTTGGATAATTGGAGCTCTTTCTGGGGAAGTTGGGACCTTTACAAACATGATGGTCATCACCTGAACCAGAGAGGTACCAATATCCTGCGGGGGATTTTTGCAAATGCTGTTTGGGTGTTGGGAGGGGAGGGGGGGTGGGGGGGGGATGGTGTTTAAACTAATGCAGCAGCAGGGTGGGAACCTGAATCGTAGTTCCAGTGTACAGGAGGTTGAGGGTAGTGAGGTCACGGATAGGTTTACAAGATCGCGAGAGGACACTGGCAATCAGGATGTTGGTTTGAAATGTGTGTACTTCAATGCCAGGAGCATCTGGAATAAGGTAGGTGAACTTGCAGCATGGGTTGGTACCTGGGATTTCGCTGTTGTGGCTAGAGGAGGGACAGTGATGGTTGTTGCAGATTCTGGGATTTAGATGTTTCAGCAAGAACAGAGAAGATGGTAAACAGGCTGTGGTGGGGCATTGTTAATCAAGGATAGTATTACAGCAGCTGAGATAAGATTTGAGGATTCATCCACTGAGGTAGGTTGGGCTGAGGTTAGAAATAGGAAAAGAGAGGTCACCCTGTTGGGAGTTTTCTATAGGCCTCTGAATTGTTCCAGGGATGTAGTGGAAAGGATATGATTTTTGATAGGAGCAAGAGTAACAGGGCAGTTGTTATGGGGGTCTTTAACTTTCCCAATATTGACTGGGAATACAACAGTTCAAGTTGTTTAGGTGGGTCAGTTTTTGTTCAATGTGTGTAGGAGGGTTTTCTGACACAGTATGCAGATAGGCCAACAAGAGACAATGCCATATTGGATTTGGTACTGGGGAATGAACCTGGCCAAATGTTAGATTTGGAGGTAGGTGAGCACTTTGGCAATAGTGACCACAATTCGTTTATGTTTACAATAGCAATGGGCAGGGATAGGTATATATTGCAGGGAAAGAGGTAAAGGCAATTATGATGTGATCTGGCAAGACTTAGGATGCATAGGATGGGAAAGGAAACTGCAGGGAATGGACACTCTTGAAATGTGAAGCTTATTCAAGGAACAGCTACTGCAGTCCTTGATAAGCATAAACCTATCAGGCAGGGAGGTAGTTGTTGAGAGAGGGAGCCATGATTTACTAAAGAAGTTGAATCTCTTGTCAAGAGGAAGAAGGTGGCTTATGTAAGGATGAGGCGTGAAAGCTCAGTTAGGGGGCTTGAGAGTTATAAGTTAGCCAGAAAAGATCTAAAGAGAGAGCTAAGAAGAGCCAGAAGAGTACATGAGAAGTTGTTGGTGGATAGGATCAAGGAAAACCCTAAGGTCTTCTATAGGTATATCAGGAATAAAAGAATGACTAGAATAAGATTTGGGTCAATCAAAGACAGTAGTGGAAAGTTGTGTGTGGAATCCGAGGACATGGGTAAGCACTTAATGAATACTTTTCATCAATATTCACATTGGAAAAAGGCAATGTTAGTGAGAACACGGAGGTACGGGCTACAGGATTAGATGGGATTGAGGTTGACAAAGAGGGGGTTTTAGCAGTTTTGGAAAATCTGAAAATAGATGAGACCCTGGAGCCGAATGGGATTTATCCTTGGGATTCTCTGGGAAGCCAGGGAGGAGATTGCAGAGCCTTTGGCTTCGATCTTTATGTCATCATTGTCAGCAGGAGTAGTGCCAGAAGACTGGAGGATGGCAAATGTTCTTCCGTTGTTTTAGAAGGGAAGTCGGGACAACCCTGGTAATTATAGGCCAGTGAACCTTACTTCGGTTGTGGGTAAGGTGTTGGAAAAGGTTTTAAGAGATAGGATTTATAATAATCTAGAAAGGAATAATTTGATTAGGGATAATCAACACGGTTTGGTGAAGGGTAGGTCGTGTCTCACTAACCTAATTGAGTTCTTCGAGAAGGTACAGATGGATGAAGGTAAGGTGGTTGATGTGGTGTATATGTACTTCATTTAGGTGTTTGATAGTGTTCCACATGATAGGCTATTGTACAAAATAAGGAGTTTTGGGATTGAAGGTGATTTAGTGGTTTGGATCAGAAATTGGCTAGCTGGAAGAAGACAGAGGATGGTGGTTGATGGGAAATGTCATCCTGGAGCTCAGTTACCTGTGGTGTGCTGCAAGGATTTGTTTTGGGGCCACTGCTGTTTGTCATTTTTACAAATGATCTGGAGGTGGGCGTAGTGGATGGGTTAGTAAATTTGTAGATGACACTAAGGTAGGCAGAGTTGTGGATAGTGCCGAAGGATGTTGTGGGTTACAGAGGGACATAGTTAAGATAGGTTGAGAAGTGGCAAATGGAGTTTAATGCGGAAAAGTGTGAGGTACTTCACTTTGGAAGAAATAACAGGAATGCAGAGTACTGGGCTAATGGTAAAATTCTTGGTAGTGTAGATGAGCAGAGAGATCTCGGTGTCCAGGTGCATAAATCCTGAAAGTTGCCACCCAGGTTGATAATGTTGTAAGAAGGCATATGTTGTGTTGGCATTTATTGGTAGGGGAATTGAGTTTCAGAGCCACGAGATCATGCTTTAGCTGTACAAAACTCTGGTAAGGCTTCATCTGAAGTATTGCGTACAGTCTGGTCACCGCATTATAGGAAGGATGTGGAAGCTTTGGAAAAGGCTCAGAAGAGATGTTGCCTGGTATTGAAGGAAGGCCTTAGGAGGAAAGGCTGAGGGAACTCAGGCTGTTTTCATTGGAGAGAAGAAGGTTGAGAGGTGATATTGGGTGGACAGTGAGAGCCTTTTTCCTCAGATGGTGAAGGCTAACACGAGGGGACATAGTTTTAAATTGAGGGGTGATACATTTAGGACAGATATTAGGGGTAGTTTCTTTACTCAGAGAGTAGTAGGGACGTGGAATGTCCTGCCTGCAACAGTAGTAGAGTCACTGACATTAATGGCATTTAAATAGGCTTTGGACATACATATGGATAATAATGGAATGGTGTAGGTTAGATGGGCATCAGATTAATTTTGCAGGTTGGCGCAACATTGAGGGCCGAGGGGCCTGTACTGAGCTGTAACGTTTTATGTTCTTTGTTCTAAAATCAGAGCTTTGTAAATTTATTCAGGACATTTGGATAAATGTTAAATTTGTAGTAAAGCTGACTTTCCAATCCATAGAACAACACTAAAAGTGCCTTTTTATTTGCGGCTGCTGTCCGTGTTTACGTTACCTGGCTCCTGACTGGCTGGAGTAGTGACAGTCTTGCCCAGAAGAGAGCTGTGTGCATGCCTGTGTGCAGGGACTGAGCTGCCATTATCCAGTTAACATATTTAAATGGCTTGGCAAAGCTGAAAGTGGAGAATCCCTGCTCTCTTAACATTTAAATTAAAGTTGGGCGGTGTTACAAAGTGTTCAGGGATACTTTGGTAAGGGAAGATTGACACCACATTGGATTTACGTTCTAGGCAGTGTCAAACTGAAGCACTGTGTGACTATTCCCTCCAGGGAGTCTAACTCTGCTTCACTCCTGACCTGACTCTGGATTTACAATGCTGGTTTAATGTTAGTGCGAAGCTGAAATCACTTTGCACTGATGCTAAGCTTGCAGTGTAAATGCACCCTGAAAGGTTTCTAGTGCGATAGCATCTTATTATACTGTATCACTGTCTCTGTGGGACAACATATTTTACTGGAAATGAAATGTTGTGCTATAAACCACAAGAGGCTGAGAACATTTATAGCAAAAAGGCGCCAGTAGTTTCAAGCCTATGAGTGATTAGGTTTAACTAAAATATCTCCATTCTGTCTGAATAAGGTGCATAAATAATTCACTATAAATCCCTATGGAGGGTACAACAGGAATTGTAAATTACCAGTGTACTGTCCCTAAACATTATCATTAGAGGCACTGAACCTCTCATAACAGACGAGGAGTGCTGCTTGTTTCAAGGATTGCGTAAAATTCATTAACTCTTAAAGCTCCTGTAATCATCATGCCACAGATTTATATTCCACATATTATTCAGTAATGACTATGCTCAGTAACATCCTTGCAACAGGGGAATGTCATCCAACCTATATTGCAAAATCTTCCAAAACAGAAACAGAAATCGCAGAAAACAGAGCTACACAGTTGTTCCAGTTGAAAGGCATTAATAGCAACAACAAATAAGCCTTTCTTAAACTTATAAAAGTAGATTGATCAACCCTTTCCATTTCCATTCATTTATTCTGCTCATGTACCTCACTGGAAATTAGAAATCACATATTTTGAGACAGCTTAACATTGCTTCATATCAGGGCTAAAGGTATACAGGTAGGGTCTTGAGGAAAACCTTCTGCTGTGTATCACTGACAATGTGGGGTTTAATATGTAGCCATGGATAGTGTTGCTGTGGGATCTCCCTGACTGATGCGGCAAATATGTTTCACCCAGGAGGTTTTGTAGAGGTAATTCTATAAATTTCCACGATTAATGCACAGCCTCAACCTGGTATGGTTGTAAATCAGCAACTTGGACCTTTCTCCAACAATTTGTACAACTTGTAATGATTGCACTCAGCCAGATGAGGTTCCATGTTTGAAGTGGAGATCTGTTAAATCATTTGTCCAGATACTGAGAGCTGTCATAAAGTCACTCCATAGAACATAGTGCAAATGTTTCCATACTGCTCAAAAGTTCTAACTTGATGAAAGAGCCTCCTCAGTGCAAGTGCTGTAGCATGTGCTACAAAGATATGTGGACCAAAGAATTCCAATGACTGCTATATGCTGAGGAAATAGATATCAGGATTAGACTCTCTCCCGATATCTACCACAGTCTGTTGTCACTATCTAGACTTCCACAGAAAGATTAATCAATCAATTCTTAAGATTCTGGGGACGGGGCAATCTTTTTGGGTGCCAAATCACACTGAAGAATAAATTGTGTTCAGAATAAAGGAGTAAAATAAGAGAAAAGAAATCAAATGAGATTAAAATAATAAATCTGTAACACCAAATGTAATTGACATTATGAATTTGTCATGATTCTATTACTGTCATCAATAATTCAACTTGCTTATAACATCATAATTTAGTATTTGATATACACCTTTAATTACGAATAGCCAGTTGTCAGAGTACAGCCATCTTTTCCAAGAACAATAATTGACACAATTGTAATGCCAAAGCTTACGACCAGAATCTCAAAACTGAAGATGAATGACTACAAGGTATAATTGCAGATCCATCCTATTTTAAATTTCTAGATAATGAGTGATACTGTGCTCCCACACTGAAATGAACTGCATTAATCATCCATTCCAAACTGTACATTGTAGTTCCGTCAAGTCCCTGAATTACATCTTTCAGCCGTATCCTTGTGAATGTTTTGAGCATAATCTGGAAGTGGAATTCTGTTCACTTAGCTCCTGCTAGGATGGTGGGACCATTTTAAGATGGGATACTCAATTTATCAATAGATGTATTTGACTGAAATGTTTGGCCAGAGCGATGACTTTAGCATTCCAAATCCAGGCTTACTCACCAGTTGAAGAGGGTGGCTGAATTGACACATCCATTCTTTAAAGGAATTATTTTTCATTTCAAGGGCTACAGCACTGGTTACATGGGTCTCACCAACGTACTGACCTTGCAGCAGCCACAACGATGATCAAGAGACTTGGGAGTGTTGCTTCCCAGATCCCTTACGCTGGAACTTGTTGTTGAAGAATTGCAGTGAGCTATCTGCCAGATGAAGGAATGGACAGTTGAGGAGTAGGCAGGTTGTACTGATGTTGATGTGGTGTGGTTTGACTGTTTCCCCTCAGTAGAGATGGAAGATGGAGCTGTTTTAGCTGCTTGCATGTCATTGTTGAAGACTTGCAAGTCCAGCTGAAGGGGAACAAAATGCTAGACAAGTGAAATAACCTTCAAGAAGTTAGAAATTACTTTTCAAGTAGTGAAACCAGTCTCTGAGGAAGGAAAGGCTTTGCACAGCAATCTCTCAACGGCTTTGGCTATAGCCTTCCCAGTTTATCAGTTTTACTGAAAATCTTTCCCCTATGCATTCTCCTCAGTGATTCTGGCAAGGTTCAGGCACAACATAGAATGAAAGAACTTGTGATATAAAAAGCTCTCAAATTGCCTTTTTAATTAGCTCAATTGTTTTCTTGACAGAGCCACAGAGGTGTTCTGCATTACCTGGAACACACTGTGGCAAAACCTAGAAGACGAGATAACATCAGGATCACAATCAGACATATTTTTCCCATTCGGCATGCATCAGAACCCACCTGCACCAGGCTGGGACATTTCTACAGAGTGTCTGGAGTTTGGAGAAAACACAATCAGAGAAACAGCAATGCAGCCGCAAAATCCTCAGAGCATGTCATTTAAACCATGATGGTGGGCCTTTCCTCATCACATTCTGTTCTATTCCAAAATTAGTTAATTAACACTAGTGACAAGGGATAATGGAAGCCCTCTGTTAGCTTGTCTAATCAATCGGTTTTCATGTAAGCCTATAGAGCAAGGTCAGTTACCTGTGTGGCTATGGAGATCACAGTTAAAATCAATCCTGCTTTGATTAAATATCCACAAATGCCAATTTCAAACTGGAATATTAAATATCAATAACGAATGAGCTCCCACTATTATTTTTCAGCTGTGTTACCAGGACATGAAGGCCGACTTTAACACTCACATATAACTTGACAGAGATCAACTAATTCAGAACAGATCAAAAATGCAACTTGTGACTTTCTTAATCTGTCCACTAAACACTGGAATATAAATAGTACCTCTTTAATTTGTCTTTGCCTGTGGACACATTACACATTTTAATTTTAGTCCTAATTGCAGTCATATACAGAAGCTGGTTGTGGCTAGTTAGTGCTTGCTAGAGATGCAGATGTGTGTGGACAAGATGAGAAACTGGCTGTTCGGATCGATGAGAAATGGTATCCTCTGTTTGTCAAAAATAAAACACCAAAGCACAGTAATTTGATGTGAAAGCTAAATGCACTTTCACAGAGAGCTAATTTAATAAATTAATTATTTTGGAAAGATGAAAACATATGGTGCCACTGCACCAGTGCTTCTGCGTTGTATCCAGTAATACAGATTAAAGTTAAATAAAAAGATGACAGGAAAGAAAAGCCTGACTTAGATTTGATTGATGCACTCTAATATTTGAAGTTCACTCAGAGCTCTGTGCTAGAAGGCCTGAGGTCATGACAGCTAGCACTCTAATGAGACCATGTGTGAACACTTCAGGTTTATATGCCTCACTTTAATCAGAATTGGAAAGCTCGACTGACTGATAGGCTCAGAATTCAGATCTAAATAGAAAATAACATGCTCGATTTGCCCTGCAAAGGTGAGTTGAGCAAGTCTCTGTGATATATTGGAGCATTTGCTAACTTAAAGTACATACAATATGGTTTCCTTTTGATGGTGGCGAGAAAGAGTTTTGTGATCAGCAGGCACAGTCACAGCTGACTTCTAAAAGGCCAAGAAGTAATGATTAAACTTCATTTGCACACAGGACATAGATTGGTGCACTGTGGACAGCAAAATGCAAGAACTGCACATACTCTCAAAACAGAAAGTAGGAAAATCTTATTCTTCTTGCAGGTAAAATGTGTGGATTGGAATTTTGATGGGCTGACATAAACTGTTCAGAAAATTTCTAAAAACTCTACAATATTTCTTGTCTACAGCAACTTCCTAAAGTGCTGACTTGGAGCTTTTAATTGCTCTACCATTTTATACTTATTGTTTTCTTTCACAAGCAAATACAAGATCAACATGACTGAATTTTATAATAGTTCTCAAAACTGCTGAAAGTTTATCAGTTGATCTCCCACAGCGCAGCACACAGAGTTAAAACCTCAGGTGATACAGGTTGAAAGAATGGGGATAATTAAATCCAGACGTGTGATGTTATTGATTTTCATTTGTGTATGACAATGATTTGTAGTTAAACAGCATTGGTGTTTAAGTACAATATAGGGGCTGATGAGTTTAGAAATACAAGCTTAATAAGATGTAGGAGCAGAAGTAGGCCATTCAGCCCATCAAGCCTGCTCTGCTATTCAATGAGATCATGGCTGATCTGATAATCCTCAACTCACTTTCCTGTCTTTTACCCATAACCCTGATTCTCTTACTGATTAAAAATCTGTCTATCTCACCATGGAATATATAGCAATCTAATCTGTAGTAAAGAATTCCACACAGTCACTACCCACTGAGAGGCAAAATTTCCCTTATCTCTATCTTAAAAGGATGACAGCTTATTCTGAGATTATGCCCTTTGGTCTTAAACTCTCTCAGAAGGAGAAACAACCTTCTTGCATCTGCCTTGTCAAGTCCCCTAAGAATCTTATATGTTTCAATAAGGTTGCCTCTCATGTCTAAAACTAAAAGGCATACATTTGAGGTGTGGAGCAAATGGTTTAGAGGAGATCTGAGAAAGAACTTTTTTCACTCAGAAGGTGGTCGAAATATGGAATGTGCTACCTAAGAGGCAGATACTCTTGAACATTTAAGAAACATCTGAATGAGTATTTAAAATTCCAGAACATAGTAGGCTAAGGACTAAGTGCAGGTAAATGGGATTAGTGTAGTTTAGTATTTGTTGGTCGGCATAGCTATTGTACGTCAAAGGGCCTGTTTCTATGCTGTATAACTCTATGACTCTATGAAATTTTCCTGAGCATACACTATGAATTCTTCCTTGTGGCTATCGCTGCCAATTTGTCTATCCCAATCTACATGAATATTTAATTCACCCATAGTTAATGTACTTCATTACATTCCCTTGTTTTTCTTTTTCTTCTATGGCATTATTTGTGCCGTTAATTCATTTGTTTTAGTTTTGAATATTATGTATATTCGGGTAAAGAGCCATTAGTTGTACAATTTTACCATTTTTCCCACTTTGACACGATTGACTACTTTTCTCAATGTTTGTACACTCTGTCCCTTCCTGTCCCAGTCTGAATAGTGTTGTCCAAATAGTTGCTCTGTAATGCTACTACAATGTGCCAAAATGCCAGCAGTAGAAAGGTCTTATCATAACAGGCCAAATTTAAGAAGGCAGATTTCATTATAAATGTGAATGTAAAAAATTCTATGGAAAATAATCATAGGTATTAATCATAAATAATCCTTTGCACTGATGTTTGTACATTCTGTCCCTAAAAGCTAAAAGCCATAAGTTTCATCCTACGTAGATGAAGAAAATAAAGTCATTGAATCATACAGTGCAGAAAAGGCCTTTGCGTCCATTGAGTCTGTACTGATATAATTATTAGAAAAAGTGCTAATTTCCTACACCTCTTCCATATCCTTGAATATTATGATACTTTAACTGCTCATCCAAATACTTTTTAAAGGTTGTAAGGTTTCAGGCCTCTACTACCATCCCAGGCAGTGTATTCCAGATTCCCACCACTCTGAGTAAAAATGTTTTTTCTCAAAACCACTCTGAATTTCCTGCCCCTTACCCTAAAACAATGCCTTCTTGTGATTGACCAAGATTGACCATGAATACAAAATGATCTGGTAGGTGCATGGAAGCCAAAGATGTCCCTCATCTCCAAATTGAAATTCAGAAGGGCTGAAGTGGATTTTGAGTTGTTCCAGGATCAGTCATGATAATGTGGTGACTTTGATGGTTTGCCAGTGTTGACTTGGTGGACAAAGGCTAGAGAAGGTCACTGTCCATGGAGTATTCAAGGACATGTTGGTGAAGGGATATTAATTGGAGAAGCAAGCAGCAAGCTCCATCTGCCAAGTAAGCGCTCTGAGTTTTAAGTTGGGAATTGGTAGCATCTAATTTCTCAGCAGTGAATGGGCAAATCTCAAACTGCGTATAGATGAGGTAATGGTAGCTAATAATAAGATACAAATAGATAGGAATAAGGTAGATGTCACTTTCTAGTGAGATTCAGAACTTATAATTGAAATGTTTAGGGGAAATTATTTTTCTTGCTGCGGGAATCAGATTTTTTTCATCCTCGCCATGTTTCATCACATTCCTTGCTATTGCCCGTTCTGATCAAGGCTGTGAAAATTCCACCCATTAACAACATTACATTGGATTTCCTGATAACAATTTACAATTGCACTCAGATTTTCCTTGTTCCATTCCATTTACTCCGTGAAAGTGTCCAACTCGGCGGGGGGGGGAAGAAAATGTTGTTTTTTCTCTCTTTAAAATACTATTGCATTTTCTTGATTAGCAAAGGATGATGTATTTACAATACTTGTCAGTTGCCAACCAAAATCACTTCACCTCTGGTGTTCATCTGGAATTCTCACATATAGATGAAAAAAGTCCCGGGTAAATTTATATTGGCTAAATATTTTTAACTAATAATAATGCAAGATGCTTGCTGTTCCTGATCGTTTGTGTTATCTGAATTAGAAAATATTTTAATTTCTGATTTTTTTTTGACTTGGATGGTTTAATAAGATAATGAAGTTATGATAAAAGGGTGCAAAGAAAGGAGCAGATGGTGAATGGGAGTGTTTCAATCCCTTGCTCACTCCCTTGCTGCGATATTTGTTGATCTATTGTTTATTGTTATGCAGAGCACTGCCTATTTCAGAATGAGTGACAGTATAAATTCACTTTATTCACTGAACTCAATCTTTAAATCTTGCATTCTCCTGCAACTTGACTTACCATCTGGATGGGCTCAATGGGAATTGGGGTGCGGGCAAGGTGGGGAAGGAAGGTGATGGAGTTGCTCTGTTTTAGAGCCATGCATGTATTTCCCACTCTTTATGGCGAACAAAATGATAACTTTAGTTAAGGCACTATCTACACTTTTTCTGCTGTCACTGTGTTTTGAGCGATATGCTGATGATTAATCTATCCATTAGCTGCAAGTGTCATCTCATTTATTTATTTGTCAGCTCTACTATAAAATTAAATTTTTAAAGAAGCAACAATTCTTAAATCATTTCAATAAAAATGCTTCAGATTTGAAAAATTCAAAAATGTTGCAAAAATTCAATGTGATGGAGATACTTCCATGCTCCTTCCATAGTGAAGCAGACTTTGGAACTCCAGCTTTGCTAAATCAGCAATGCTGGTTATATCGTCCAGCAGGAGTATATCACTGCATCACAATCAGGATGAAGTATGTCGTTTTCCCTGGTGGAATACTCCACCTAATGACCTGGCTGAGAACTGATGAAAGCAAACATGAACTGGCCTTTTAGTTTTGACTAGTGACCTCTGCACCATGACAAGCAGAACTTTTACAGCCACTACTATCAGACTGACAAAATCTTCCCTGGTTCTAGATCAGTGTAATATGCTGTCTTATTAGAGGGAAACAATTGACCTCAATGCTGCTGGTTTTAGTAAATCAATCCAATGTTCTGTAAACTGCCTTGGGCTTTTACACATCCCAAAATATTAATGCAAGCTTACCCTGGTCTTAGAACCAAACCACATAACTCCAAATGCAAACCTTTATACAATGGCTTGGCTGTAGTATTATAAAACTGGCCAGACTCATTAGATCAGAATTAGCAACAGGCTAGGAATTAAAATTGCATTTGTTTAATTTTTATAGCACAGTACTGATCTATGACCACATAGGCATAAACATTTTGGAAAACATAACAGCTTCAATGAAATCTTGTGTTGCTGAATCCAACAAAAAAATAGCTTAAGTTGAGAAGCACAATTGTTTACAATTGTGATCATTATTGTATAAAGAGATATTAATGTACTCATTTCTGTTTCTCTGTTGTTACTCATTATGATTAAAATTAAAGCTGATGTTGGGTGATGCAGTTTTGTGTTTGAATCACTTAGTTGGCACATGTTAATAAACTGAGCATGGACTTTCTGACAACTTTATATAGACAATAGTTTTCCAGCTATACCAATACTGGAAATTAGAAGGAAGTGGTTAGATTTGGACTCTCACTTTTCATTTAGATCTGAATCTGGATCATTTATCGCATATCTATTACATTCCTATATCTATACTACATATGCAATAACTGTGGTTCCTACTCCCACTTCTCAAATAACGCACGCATGAATTCAGCTGCTAGAAGTGTGCAGGAGAGACATGAAAATTATTTCCTTTTTTTAATCCTCAGTGACTGAAGAACTATATAAGATATTAGATCAATTTCCACTGGAGTACAGAAGGCTGAGAAGATTTAATGGTTTTTTTGACAACAATGCCAAGTTTTGGGAAAACCTGTTTCTTCTGGCTGGGGAGTCAGTAACAAGAAATCGACAATTCAAAATTATCGCCAAGGAAGTAAAGAGGATGGGAGAAAGTTCTTTACAGAAGGATTTCTAGAGCGGGTGATTCTTTCTCACAGGGAAGAAGTTAGTGCAGAAATCATTACATCTTCTAAAGGAAAACTGAATCTGTATTTCAAGTAGCAAATTATACAATGCTACAAAGAGAGCTTGGAACACTTGGATTTCTTGTAGATTGCTGCAGCAAGAGTCTGCACAGATATATTAGGCAAAATGGCCTTCTTCTGTATTGTAAACGTATTTGGTTCTTCAGTTTCTGGTTTTTGGTGCTCAATACAATCAATGTTCCTTCTGTGTTATTTGGTCGATTTACCTGTTGCACAGAATTACATTAGGAATGCACGTATTCGCTACAGGAAATGATTTCTACTCTCTGGGTTATTCACTGCTTTTCCAACTATCATACTTCCTCCTTCACCTTAGAGATTGGGATCATCGACTTCTTCACAGCTATCATTAATCAGTACTGGGATGTAATGGCATGCACAGAAGGAGCTGCTCTGGAACCTGCTTACGTTGTGCTATATTTGGCTTCATTAAGTAGCCTGGCTGGGATCTGACAAAATTTAAGACACTTGTGAATGCCAGAGAAGGTTAGGATTTTAACTGAGGACCCTGTTGGCTGAAGATCCAATGCATCGTGTCATTGCTTTGATTTGATTTTTGCTAGCTACCAAACCAGCCAGTTTATCCCTGCATGAGTCTCAATTATTAAAGGGCTACATGATGGCTTAAGAAAGACTTTTTTGAGCATGAAAATTCTGCAAAGCGGTGATGTATTTCTTTAAAAACTGTTTCAAGTGTGCAAACTGAAATAACCAGTTTAAAGGAAACCGTGGGCTTAAATCTTTAAAGAAACACAGCAAATCTCTTGCTTAATCCTATTAAAAAACTTAATTGGTTAATGTGATTTGGAAGAATGTGGGCAAATGTGCATGCGCCTCAATTCAAATGTTTGTTGTGTCCTCTTACATTTTTTCCTAGTAATTACAGCAATTAGTTGTGGACTCAATTGCATCTAAAATTAATTATAAGTATCGCATTGTATCTAAAAAGATCAGAGATTGGATCTTTCCTCACTAAAGGATTTGTGACGACTTTACGACAGTTTAACCATTTAAAAAAAATACTCGAGTAGCACACAGAGAAAACCTGATAATCCTACTCTTCACCTTGAATAACTTCCAAAGGAGCTTAATAATAATACTCCACATCCCCAATGTGGCAGAAGCAAACTTCTCAATTCCACTCATGATTTCCTAGCCCGTTTTGAAAAACAGTAATAAATTGGCTCTCAACTCTTCTTGACCCTTTGACTTTTCAACCACTGCTATCCAACCACTAACTTTTGCTCATTTAAACCAGAAGCCATATGATCATGCTGATCCTCTCCCAGTGGGGCAGAAGGTTGAACTCCTCTGAACGGTTTAGCTCCCCCTCTAGTGTTCATTGTTCTTCACATTATTCCACTGGAGAGGTTTGTTTTAGCATATGAGGTGGTACTTTTGAACTCTCAAAGGAGCCGTCAGTTCAGTAGTTGAAAATTCAAAATCTAAAACATGCTGCCACACCTACCCATTTTCACAAAATACTGTATTACACTTACTGGCCCCTGAAGGCCTTCCTCCAAGAAATAATAGTTATTAAGAAAATAAATATTAATATTTATCAACTCACTAACTTGGTCACGATGTTACCCTTGAAAGGAAAGTCTCACAGACCACATTGCCTTTACTGTTGTTGTGTTTAATTCGAGCAACAAAGCTAACTATCAAGTGTCATAAGTGAGTACTAGGCTCAGACAATGCACTGTGTCAAAATATATGCTGAGAAACATTAAACATAATTGTGATACTAAGTGATTTTCTTACAAATTCATGTACAGAAAATATTACTTTTGACAAGCCTGCATGACGATTTTGCCATTTTATTTTTATAAGCTTATAAATGCGCAACTCCAAAACCTGAGTAATGAATGAAAGAAAGAGATGACGTGTGTATATATGAAGAGAAAACTCTTGCCCTATGCATACTTTGGAACTGAGTTCGGAAATTCACTTAAATCATTAAGCCTGTACAACACTAGGATTTCTACTGGATAGGTGAATAAATAGTTAATATAGAATACACATGAGAAGAAAGTCAAAAAAAGCTTTGATTCGCTTTCATGTCTGAAACACTTCTGCCTGTCTTGCCCTATTTTCTTCATCAAGCTTACAATGTGGGTGATTTTCCATACTGTGAAACACAATCTTATAACCATTTTGTATAAGGTTACTTATTCAGAATTAAATGTGTTGTTTTAGCTGTGGTATGGGCTGATTAAATACTGATGTGAAAAAATACAATTAAATAACATCCGTAATGATAATTGCCACTGTAGCTAAATCCTTAGGGCAAAAAACAGAATTGGAGCCAGAAGGCCAGGAATTTCTTGCACAGTGGTTCACTTCAACAGTTTGAGTGTCTGAAAGAAATATCTTTGCCATTATGGTAGGAATATTGCTACTAAAAACAAACTAAACTGGTATGGAAATTGGATCATCTCGACACCAGTTTTGGAGGTGTAAGACACCCAAAGGGCTTAATGGTGCCATGCCCAACTCATTATGTACTGCTGCCATACTGGTTAGAGCTGCTCAGTACCCCTCCAGACTGTGAGCCAGAAACTGGCAGTAGACTCATTGCTAATGAAAAGAGAGGAGGACTAATAACTATTTTAGATGTTATTGCCAGACAAGTCACCACAACAATTGTATGCACATGAAAATCAGTTTCTTCAGGTGCTCAGCAGCACACTTTAAAACAGTTATAAATATGAACACACACACACTTCCACAAACACACACACACCTCTAGTATCATTCTAATGACTACAGTCGATAGTGCACTGAAACAAGTTCTCATTCAGGACTGCTGCTTCCCACACATCTCCCAGTGACTGGATCAAGAGCACGGCCAGCAGAATCTTGGAAGGATGCCTTCCAGCAATCCTCCTACAAAATGAAGTGTGGTGGGGAAATCACTAGCAGGAGGAAAAAATAACTTTTCAAATTGAAGTGTTCACCCTGCCACATGAAGCCTTCCTGAAGGAGGGCACAAAAGCTGTCAAGATTGATTCTCCAGCTTATTTATCCTTTCCTTTCCTTGTAAAGATTACAACCATCTGTTAGTGCCCTTAACTAAGGCATTTGAACATTCCCCAGATCTGCTGGCAGTACAAAGTATAGTTAGGCGAATAATTTATAGTGGTTTAAATAAGGCAAAGTACACTTTTACTTCTAGGTTTCAATTGAATAATTTTGACCACTATTTTGAAGTATCTCTAAACAATTCACTGTTCATTCAGAAACATAATGGTAAAAGATCTAAAACCTGGTACTGAGCATAACAACTATCTATGGGTATGTAATATAAAGGATATATTGTGAGACAGTCAAAAATAGTGGTCATTTCAGAGAGTGACCATTGATAAACGCTCTGATCAAGAATTTGTGAATTGTGATTGCAGAGTATGTTACACTCTGAATTCCAGGCAGAGACAATATCAGGATATAAACAGAACACATCAATACAGGATAAGTGATGATATTCTCTACAAATATTTCATGAAATGATGTCCTGAATAGTGAGAGGAGGAAAATGCAGAGTAATCTGGAGTGCAAGAAGAATCACAATGTAAGTCAATGCCTACAAAATCATGTGACCACAGTCAGATCTCAGTTAGGGAAAACAAAAAATAAATAAATCTGGTGGTGGTTGTGGTAGTGCTGCAGCCTGGGAGAGTGTAAAAGCTGGTTTTTATTATTGGCATTATGTTGTGGCTGTGCCCTAACCGCAAGTGTTATGTAGCCTATGGCAAACCCAAAGTAAGCTTCCTGGATTATCAGATCATGTTTGAAAACTGAGCCATCAGCACCAGCACAGCAAAAATCAAAATAAGGGCACTTAGATAAATAAGAAAACTAGTTAGTTGTACCACCATCATTTGGCAAACTAAGTTTTAATTCCAGTTTATCATTTGGTTAAATAATGCAAATATCAATTCAAACTCCAACTTATGAAGATTTCAGCATATCTTTGCATTTAACACCTTGACGAACTTATATTCGATTTTGCAGTCCTGCAGCTCACACTAGCCTGCCTTCATCAAAAGGTTATGGCTTAGCGAGGAAGTGTCTAGGAGTTTCTCAAAGATAAATCACAAGATCACCCTTTGAGGACTGCAATAGTTTTATTTTTGCAGCAGCAGTTCAAAAATATTTGTATGGAACTCTATATTCCAGGGGGTCATGGTTCCTCTATAATAGAATATTTTTTAAGGCAGAAATAGATTTTCAGCCTCTTAGGAATCAAAAGATATGGAGGGGGGCTGGAAGGGAAAGTGTTGTTGAAGATGATCAGCTGTGATCGTACTGCAAGGAGGAACAAGCTCAAAGTGCTGCATTGTGTACTTCTCGTACTTCTGATGATATGTTTTGCTGGATGAATGATTTGGAAATTATTCTTCACGTCATTGTTCTTGTTGGCATTTTACATGTGAGTCTTGATTTTATATGCCCATCTCCCATACCACTGGGAGTGTATTTAGATTGCAGAGGAAGTTTCCATGTTGTAAGATATATCAGGTTGCAGCCTACACCTTCCTGCACACACCCTCACCTGATCCCACACTACACTCAGTGGCTAGGTGCTAGAATTTGTAGCCTTCCCATCATGGGGAAGTAAATAACTAAAGGTCAATTAGGCTTATTAGGAAGCCTCTTCACCAGGACAAAATAATGAACACACGATAATTGGAACAAGGGCCAGGTGGACCTCATTGACTATTCCTTCATTGGGTTGTTAACCTGGGCCAATCAGGGATCTTACACTCAACGTGATTGACCTGACCCTCATTCCAATCAATAAAATAATTTTAAAATTAGAATCCCTACAGTAAGGGAACAGGAAACAGAGATGGCTTGGCCCAACAAGTCCACACTGACCTTCTGAAGAACATCTCATTCCCACCCCAGTGCATCTAATCTGCCCATTCCGAGACACTAAGGGTAATTTAGCATGGCCAATCCACCTAACTCGCACATACTTAGACTGTGGGAGGAAACCCACGCAGACACGGGAGAACATGCAAGCTCCACACAGACAGTCGTCTGAGGTTGGAATCAAACCCAGGTCTCTGGCCCTTTGAGGCAGCAGTACTAAGCTCTGAGTCACCCTGCTGCCCCTAGATAGAGATGGTTCGGGCAGACAGACTGGACAGTTTAGCCTGTTTTTTTTAACAGGCGAGATAATAAAAGAGGGGACATAATGGGGCACCTCATTTGGGAGGAGCTTGTACTGTGCCCATTAGTGCTACCTACCCCAAGATGTCACCCCTTTTTTCCTTCTGTACTGCCTGCTCTCTGAAACCAAAGCCTCAATTCACTTCTGCTTTCCTTCATTGTCTCCGGGATCCCTTCTCATGGCAAGACCCTGGAAAACATTCTGGGGTAGCTATCCTCTCTTTACATTACTTGTTTCTGCAATCTGGCAGTGCCCACACTGAGCTCTAGAGCCTGTTGGAATTGCTACAGCAGGGCAGAAGACCAACTCGCAACCAATTTCATCTGTCCCCAAAGTGTTATAGCTGTGGGGGCAGAGAGGGGGAAATCTTCTGTGCCATGTTGGCTTACAGCCAGCTTCCCTTCACTAAGGGCATGGTGGAGAGATTGCGGTAGAGTAGTCTTGCACCCTCAAGTTCCATTCTGAGTACCATCCATCTTGAAGAAGTTGATCGACATTACTATAAAAGGGGAAATGGAGGGAGGTGGAGAGGCAAATATTTGGCCTCAGCCAAAGGAGTGGTGGTACCTTGCTTCTCAAAAGGGATGCCAAGAACATAACATCAAAGGGTTAAAATGCTCAGAGAGAGTGAAGTTATCCAATCTACAAAACATAAAGGAAAGGATATTTTTAGGGTGAATCGTAAAAGGGTAAAGAAAGCTACCGATTTCTTTACAGTCCTAAAAATGTCAGCAATCAGTATAAACGAGATACAGGATTTTATTTAGTCATAACTCCCCACTGTCCTGTCACATTTAATGAAGTACTCAATGATTCCTTTGGTCTGGCATCAAGTATTGACCCAACCTACATTTACTTTAGTAGGTCAAGGGAACTGCTTCACATTCACTGTGTATTATACCAGCACACACACCGCACCAACATAAAGCCTTCCCAAAAGGCTAACAGAAAAATCTGAGAGTAGAGCGTGTTTCATCAGTTATTTTCATTCCTGAGTGTTGTAGGGAATTTGTGTTGCATGACATGGAAATAATGTTTTCATCCACAGAAACAAATTCATTTCCATAGGAGGTGAAATATTGGCATGAACACAAGTGGTGTTGCCAAGGACAGAACTAAGAGCAGTCTATAATATCTAACCGACTATATCTCTGCTCCATTTATTCTTTCATGAAACAGGCATTTGTCGAAATGCCTTTATTCAATGTCCAAAACCACCTGCTATAAATTTACATTTAGTTTATTTGTATGACCCAATTTAATTGTTTCAAACTTTTATATTATTTCATAACTATTAGAGTCGAAAAGAGAGTACTGCAGGGGCTCACTATTTCTTTGCTGAGCACTTGCAAAATACTTGCTTAGAAAGCCATGATCAAAAGAGGATTGGGGGGTAATTAATCTATTTTATAAATGTATTAGTTTTAAGGGAGAGTACTTTCAAACATTTAAGTTCTTAAATTACTAATACACAGTTGCTTGCCTCTCCTGGACTGTTTCACGTGAGAAAAGGTTGGGTGACATTATTTTGCAATAACAGAACTTCCTATTTGAAAAAAACTCACCTTTACAATTTTAGTAGTTACTTAACACTTCGAAGAGTTGCTTTCAAGTAGTAGTTTCTAATTAGTTCTAAGTAGTAAAGACTCAATCATCAGTGCATAATACCAGTCAACATGAACTGAGTGACAATACGATATGTGTCTGTGTGTGCTGGGGTGGTGGTGGAGGACAGCAAGTGGTGGTTGGGGGTGGTGGGGGGCGGCTTGTGGTGATTTTGGAAAGCTTTATGTATGATTTCTTCATGTTTGAGATGGAAGTGTGTAGCATACCTCCACTTTGTTTCTGAATCTAACTTTGAATGTTAATGTTTCAATCGTAGAGAAACAAACAAAAGCTAAAGTTTCAGTTGTCTGATCCATTAGATGACTAAAAATGGAACAATGAGTTCAATAAAACATTACTGACATTAATAAACATCTGCAATTTTAAATATACCTTCTTATATTTAATATTAATTGTTGCAACAATAGCTCTTTAGTTCAATCTGATTTGCATGTGCAGAAGTAATACATAAGAACTCCTTCGTGTAGTAATTCAGTGCTGATTTGAAATTAATGCTGGCTAAAGTCAGAGAAAGTAGGCTGAATAGCAAAGCCTAAAGGAATACAAATTGCTTGTTTTAATTACCTAGTAACTTTTACTTATTTATAATCTCCCTACAGGCCACTTTTGGGGAGGGTGAAAAAATGATGTAGAAACAAACTAATAATCTCTTATTTGCTCCTAAATGAGGGCTGTGCTATGGTTCTAATGCAGACAAGTCATTTTGTACAAGCCACTAAACCCGCAGGGAACAGAGGCCTGTGTCGTAGGCTGTTCAATTCAAAGATCTTTGGCAATCAGTCACACAATAGAGCCCCTCATTTTATGCTGCTACATCATAAAAGTGCTCCTTTTGTTACATTTCCATCCTTAAAAGGGTCTTAATCCCTTTCTTTTCAGCTCAGTCTATGGTAAATTCCACAGGGACATCCCATTCGCCGCAAGGACTGAAATGACCCACTCAGAAAGCAGCATGTGAAGCTTTGAGCCTTTCTTTCTCTGCCACTCTCTTAAGAACATTAAATCGTACTTTTCATTCCCCTCACCATAGGGGTAACCCCTTTAATGATGCTGGAGAAAAAAAATTCCTGCACTCTTTCCTATGATACCATTCTGCTGTCAAGCAGGCAGCTCCCTGGTTAGAAAATCAAACATGGCTTCCAGCAGGTGGATAGTGCAGAAGGTCAGACACTGCACGGAGTTAGGATACAGATCAGAGGAAACCCAGGTTCCCACAGCAAATTAAGTCATCTGCAAAACCATTATATTTATCTGCTAAATTACTGCATTATTTACCATCCGTAATTGCCTGTTCTCACCGTGGCTGCTTCCAGTCCTTTAAAAAATATGTATTGTAGAATATTCAAAATAGAAACATTCCAATTTGCTTTAAAGATGAATGCTTCCTACCAGAAAAATGTATATTTTGACGTAATCCTGAGAATTATTTTATTAGAATTGAAAATACTTATAAGGATGGTTTTCACAAAAGAAATTGCAACTACTTTGCTAATGTTGATTTCTACAATTGCTCACCTTTTATATCGAATTTTATTGAATGAAGACAGTATTAGAATGTAACAGTACAACCGCAATTAAGAATATGTTATTGTTTGAGGGCTCCATCAGTATCAAAATAATTGTATGAGTATGATTTATAGGCTCTTCATGGGACCACAAACTGGAATAACTATTGGTATAAATGTGCCATCAGCCGAAATGCAGCAATTAACACATGTATTTCTCCAACAGAGCAAGTAGTTTCTTCTCATTCAATGTTTGGTACCTCGGCATTAAGCATGCAGCAAGTGCAGATATTTGCAGGACTTGATGTGCTATTCCAATGCAATAAATTGTATTCTCTCTTTTTTTGGTAACTGCACTTCTATTTGCTGCTTGAAACAGTCAGATGATAGCTAAGGGGTTTGCCTAACAATTTTCCGCTAAGGAAAAGTACAGAATCCAGTCATCAAATAAGTGGGTCATTTCTATTAGCAAATGCAAAATATGAAATATTGTTAAGTTCAGTAGTTTTATTACTGTAATTATGAAGTGAATCCAAACAACTTATACAATCTGAACAAAATAAAAACTTTATTCTATAAATGTGTTTTGTGGCTGGTATTGGTCTGGGTTTATCATCTATCCACCAGTCACAAACAAACATGCGAATTAGAAGAAAGAATAGGCCATTCATTCCTTAATCCTGCTCAGCTATTCAATAAGATTTTGGCTGATCTGATTGCAGCCTCAATGCCTCATTCTCACCTACCTCTGATAACCTTTAATAGCTTTGTTAGGCACATTCCTCCAACCACCAATCCAAGAATTGATTGCAATTAATCCTCAGGCCTCATCAACCAACTTGGCATAAGATACCCATACTGGCTGAGCTTTAGGGAAGCCCACAGAACACCTCTGAAGGAGTCAAACATCTTTCCTGACACATCCCCTTACGATTGGCCAAAATGGGAAGGTTCATTCAGGATCTGCAGATTGCAAGCTGGGAATGTCAATCAATCAATGCAGAAGCTATTAAAACAATTTGGAAGAAGTCATCTTCAATCCTCAGGGATTGCCTGAGATAAACATTGAGCCTCCATAAGCAGTTGATCAGAGGAGCAACATCAATGTTTGCCTGCCTCACCAGCAGCAGACCTCAAATATCATGTTGAAGCTGGGTGCAAGGATTCAGAACCAGGGAAACACGAGCATGATGCCTATGGAGTCAGAAGGGGATTCCTGTTCTTTTGACTCCAAAATAGTTTTCATCAAAAAAAAAGGCACTTACCTTCCACCGAAGAGTTCTGAACATGTCAAATCTGACGTCTCCCCTGTTTAATGGTAGCAAATTTCTTGGTATCTTTCAACAGTTGTTGAATATCTAATTTGTATCCTTCGTGAGCTTAACACCAATTTTAAGTATTCATCTGGGGTGGCTAAAAGTACTGGACACCAAAAATGCCTGCTTGGAGTGGCTGCTGATTGGTCTGCTTTATGCCTATTTTATGCCGCAGAAACAGATATGATGTATACTGAGTTTTACCCTTTTCATTTAGAGTGCTGTGACAGTGAATACTTTCACAATCACTATCAGATTCTTGAATGTCTTAAATCTTGAGGATAAGCACCTGAATACTGTATTTCAGTATGTGAAAGAGAAAGGAGAAAAGCCTCTGGGTATGAACACCTACCAGACTCTCCCAGACATGTAGATGACAAGCCAGTGTAAAATTTAGGTATCATTAGTGACCTTCACAAATTTCTGATCATCTTGCAGAGTGAGCTCATATTACATGCTGTACTTCATAGTCTGGAATGCTCAGAAAGTGATATTTCTAATTCTGAATGATGTAATAATGACTGGCATTTCAAACATATCAGAGGCAGCTAACACCCTCTCTCTAAATGTAACAGCCCGATCAGAGCTAAATATCTTCTGACTGTTATAGTACTCCCTTGTTAACAATTTCATCGCTGAATTTCATTGCTTTTTTTGTAGACTTATTTTACTCCCTTAACATTAAAATAGGTAATGTAATGAGAAAAAGCTGATGCAGTATTCAAACAAATGACTTAAAATTAAAAAAAATTGCAAAATAATAGAAAAGAAGCAAAAGCTTTTATTAACTTTAGTCAATTTGTGGGCACACACACACGCACATACGCAAACAATATATTCACACCACAGTGAGTACGGTAAAGCTGTTGGTCTTTGGAGTATCTTTGTTGTCCCACTGGCCATTTGCTGGCTGTAGCTTTCTAACACCCTCTGACCTATGACATTTGTGACAAATTAGACACCAAAGTGCTAGGTATGGACTGTTAAAATGAGGCCTACGGCCTGCAAATTCTCAGCCTTCCACTCAGTGAAGGTGTGAGGCAAATAAGAGTGAAGCAGCCTGGACAGAAAACAGACGTCGCAGTAAAAAGGAAATGAAATACTAATCCTTTAACCCTTGGCTTTTGTGGCTTGCTGCACAGCAACGCGCTTTCAACCATGTAACTACTTTAACCTTCTGAGGTGCTAAATCTATTCAGGTTTGACTGAAAATATGTAAAACATCATGCATGATGAACTCAGTTCCTTTTGAAGCTTACAAAATAGAAATGCGTTTCTGTTGAATTTTGTTCACATATTTATATACATTTGAAATAATTATTGCAGGCACAAAGAGTCTGTGAATCGAAAACACATTTTAAGAAAAAAACATCATGACAGCTATGAATGCTTGAGCTATGGAGCGCAATTGAACAAATAAATTGACCATGATGATGCGATAAAACTTTCATGTTACTGGAAATGGAGGGTGATTTAAAACTGTGACTTAAACCTTATTGGGCAAAAAACTGCAGAGAAAAATAATGGATCAAAGAAAATTCCTTTCACAAATTAACTCTGCATAAACTAAAAAATTCCAATCCCTCATCAGTTGTGCAGTGAATTTAAAATGCTTGTTTTATTAGCAATTTGGTAGCATTGTTTCAGCTGATATCAAAATGTATCTCCTGTGAATTGCCAATTGTTAAGTGCAGTAAGCCTGTAGTGAGTTCCCAGGTAATAGTTAATACGCAATAGTATGTCATGTCCAGTCTTTCATTTGCAGCTTGATAGCATTTCAGTCTAAAGGGATAGTAGAAAGTAATATCACAGTGCACAGTTTCATGTCCCTTTTAGTTCAAAGGTTAAAATCCACATTTTCTGTTTGGGGGTTGGGCATGAAAATGACAGTTAAATATTGCCTGTGATTGATATTTTCAACATAATGCGCAGAAAAAACCCACCACATTTACATAAATTATTTAATAAACTTTAATCTTTAAGTGATGAGAATAAATGGAGGAATGGAATAGCTACATTATTTCATTTCAAATGCACATGCATTTCTGAAGTGAGAATTGTCCAATTAATACCGTTTGTATCTGCCTAATAGAAGTGAAAGCAGAAATGTGTGCACAATCCAAGGAATAACACAAGTACATGCACAAGCAATTAATTTCTAAATGTTCTTACAGAAGACAATGTGTAGACATCTCCTTTACACTCCATCTTAACATTATGAACTCAGTATGAATCTTTGATAAATGACTTTTGCTACCAAGATTTGAACTGCAAATGACTTCTTAAAGTAGAAAGCTTTAAAAAGGAACTTCTGTTCTTCAATGAATTATGGAGACAATGTCTGGTTCAGGTTTGTGTAAAAATGTAATAGCTTTACACAGAAGATTCAAATCTCAAAAAGAAATAAATTAACAGACAGTTTCAGTGATGCAACAGGGGGTTTCATACAAGGACACAACAGCTATAGCTTATCATCAAAAAACGTCCCAAGGCACTTCACTCAAAATGGACACTGACTTCACCAACTAGGAAGAAAGGCAGATTAAAAACTTTCTAAAAGTAATAACTGTCAAGGATAGTTTTAAAATCAGAGAAGGAAGAGCGGGAGAAGTCGCACGTGGCGCAAAGGTGGGAATATACAAGAGGCTGCAGGCAGGGTAATGGAGAGCTTTGGGAGCTTTAGTACTGGAATGAGCTGCAGAAATAAAAAGGGACACAGCCATGTGAGGATTTGAATACAAAACTAAGAACTTAAAACTTAGCTATTCTGGTCCCAAGGTCCAATGTCAGAATTAGTTAGAAGAGGAATGAAGGCAAAGCTGAGTTGGATGTGAGGAGTAGAGTTTACGTTGAGGTGTAGTTCATAAAGAACAGAAGGTAGAAAGTCAACAAAAAAAGAGCATCAGGCTAATTTGAATATGGTGGGGAAAAAAGACAGATAGGGATAGATGTGGACAATTATGGAAGTAGGCATTAATTTTGGAAGATGGATAGGAGAATTAAAATTTCTGGATGAAGCAAAATACTAAAATTTGATTCAGTTCTGGCTGGGAGAATTGTGGCTGGGAGAAGGATTGAAGTGACAGGGGTTGAAGAGCATTGCTTTGATTTTCATAAAGTGTAGTTGGGAAATGAAAATTTCTCAGATACAAATTCCAACAATGGTGCAAATGGAGTGACCTGAGAGGTGCATATGAAGTAAAGCCTGGTGTCAATGATAGGGCTGAATCTTACAGTTTTTGGCACCCTGTTAGTTACATCAAGCTTTGTGGAGGGTTTCTTGCCACAGGGACTAGTCTGATCTCTGGCCATACCTCATCAATTTCATCTTATTAATTATCTACACTCCATGGATATCTGCCAAATGATCAACATCTCTGGTACCTGCGTTAAATTTGAAAGGACATTGTGCACCCAGACAGGCTTTGATAATCTAGTATTGTCCATCACTGGCAACGTAAAGCAAAGCAGCTACAAAGTCACACTACTTGTGTCACACAGCTAGCATGGCTGACTAGGGTACACAGTTTACCTGACCTTAGCTATATCTCACCTGAACACCCTCTCTACGTCACCATTAATCTCTCCCAAAGCCCACTGTAAACACACTTTTAGGTTTTATCCAGTTGGGGAACATCACATACTGACAAGCAATCAGATAATTCCAAACATTAACTTTGATTTAAAGGCAGTAAAAGCGAACACAAACAAAGCCAGCAAAGGCTGCAGATCATCTCCACAATGCAAATCAAAGCTAGAATTCTGACAATTGACTATTGTATATTCCACGGTGGTCTGATGGACCTAGCCCTTATTGACTGTACCCGTGTATCAATCAGGTCTTGTTTGGCATGGAGCACCAAAGAAAGCTGAGCTGTTATCATCAAAGAGAGCTTGCACCTCTCCAGTCACCTCATCCTCCTCCACCTCAGAAGCCTGGTCCTGTTCTCTCAATTCCTCAGCACATATCACATTGCCTCGTTGCCTGCTCTGATTGTGCAGAGTACTGTGCATTAGGATGGTGCAACTCACATTAACACTGGCCTATACTGAAGCGCCATTGTTTGCTCCACCAGGACTCTGGTTGGAACATGTGCACCAATGTAGTGAAGATGCTACACCAGCTGAATGGTTAATGTGTTACATCTAAAAGGGAGTTCCTGCTACACCCCAAGCCCTTTCCCTCTACAGACCCACATCAATCATTCATTGTATTCAGTAGAGTCCTTCATACTATTTATGTGGCAGATGATGAAGTGATAATCTCCACTCCCACAGTTCCCTTTGAAGTTTCACATGTGATGTGACATCTTTGGCCAGCATTTGCCTCTTTTTACATCATTGCCAATACCTTCTGCAATATTGTGATGTCAATGTTCGAGGTACCCATTCTGGGAGTGGAAGGATTTCTAATTAAAGGGACTATGAAATGAGTCACAAGGAGCTCACCAGTACTTGGAAGTTTGAAGCTGCAGCAAGCATAGGGATGGAGAGGAGATACTGGATCAGAGGGACTGCAATGAAGTGATCTGTACCAAGGGATGGGTGGAAGAGGACATCTTCTCCATCTAAATAGAAGTGAATGGAGCTGATTGAGGAGGTCTGTCAGAGCTGAAGACAGTAAGCACAAGGATCCTGGATCTTAGGATGTTCAGAAAAGTAAGTGGTATAACACTGTCAAATAGGAAGTCCCTTGCTCAAACTTCCCTAGCATTCTCTGGTTCAGCACTTGTCAGAACAACCTCCATATAAACAACCTAAATTCACACACACACCCTTAGCCTATTGTACTCTGGCATCCATGTCTCATTGTCACATAATCCATGCAAATATTGTCTTTCCATCCTATCCACACAAGCTAATGCAAATACTCACATCTCTCTGATTTCTCTGATTGCAGAAGCAGTGACACACTACATGGTATGAGGCATGAGCTGGTTGTGTTGGACTGAGAATTTTACTTAAAGGGATACTGGTGGAAAGGCAGTGGCAAACATCAAAATAGTGCACAGATGAATTCCAACAATTGCGTATTCCTATCTGGATCAAAAGTAAAAGGTGGCTAGACTATAACTTACAAGGGAAATTAGAGACGTTATTAGGTCCAAGGAAGAGGCATACAAATTAGCCAGAAAAGAAAACAGATCCAAGGAGAAGGAGCTGTTTAGAGTTCAGCGAAGTGAGGTAAAGGAATGGATTAAGGAAGGAAAAAATAGAGTACAAGAGTAAGTGGCATCAAAACTGATTTTAAGAGTTTCTATAAGTATGAGAAAAGAAAAAGATTAGTGAAGACAAATGTAGGTCTCTTAAAGCTAGAAACAGGGAATTTTGTAATGGGGAGCAAAGAAAGGCTTGACCAATTAAATACTTACTTCCATTTGGTGTTCACAAAAGAGGATATAAATAATATGCCAGAAATATTGAGGAACACAGGGTTTCGTGAGAGAGAAGTACTGTGGGAAATCAGTTTTAATGGAGAAATAGTGTTGAAGAGCTTGATGGGATTGAAGGCAAATAAATCATCAGGATTTGATGATTTACATCCCAGTGTGATTAAGGAAGTGGCCTGAGAAAATGTAGATGCATTGTGGTCATCTTACAAGATTATATAGACTGTGGAGCAGTTCTACAAATAGGAGGGTAACTATTGTAACCCTCTATTTAAAAACAGAGGCAGAGAGAAAACCAGAAGTTATCAGCAGTCAGCCTAACCTGGGGAAAATGCTGGAATCTATTATAAAAGGTTTAATATCAGTACACTTGGAAAACAATGGGCTGGAAAGGGTCAGCACAGGTTATGAAAGGGAAATCGTGCTTGACAAATGTACTGAAAGTATTTGAGGATGTAACTAGTAGAGTTGATGAGGTAGAGCCAGTGGATGTGGTTTATTTGGACATTCAGAAGGCTTTCAATAAAGTCCCACATTAGAGATTAGTGTATAAAATTAAAGTGCACGGGATTGGAATTAGTGTATTGAAATGAACAAAAATCCGGTTGCAGATAGGAAATAAAGAATAGGAATAAATAGCTCTTTTTACAAATATTAAGCAATGATTAGTAGGGTACTGTTGGGATCAGTGCTGGACCCCAGCTGTTCACAATATATGCTAATGATTTAGATGAGGAAACTAAAGTTTGCAGATAACACAAAGCTGGGTGAAAGGGTAAACTGTGAGGGGGCTGCAGAGATGCTTCAATGTGATTTGGATAGTTGATATGGAGGTGCCGGTGTTGGACTGGGGTAGACAAAATTAAAAATCACACAGCACCAGGTTGAGTCAGTGGGCAAACGCATGACAGATGCAGTATAATATGGATAAATGTGAGGTTATCCATTTTGGTAACAAACATTGGTAGGCAGATTATTATCTGAATGGCAGAATTGAGAGGGGGAAATGTGTAACAAGACCTGTACACCAGTCACTGAAGGTTAGCATGCAAATGTGGCAGGTGGTAAAGAAGGCAAACGGTATGTTGGCCTTCAAAGTGAGAGGATTTGAGTAAAGGTGCAGGAATGTCTTGCTGCAATCATATAGGGTTTTGGTGCAGTTTTAGTCATCTTACTTGAAGAAGAATTTTCTTGTTGTAGAGGTAGTGCAGCAACGGTTTACCATTCATTCTTGGGAGAGCAGGACTGACATATGAGAAAAGATTGAATTGGTTAGGATTATATTCACTGGAGTTCAGAGGAATGAAGGGGGATTTCATAGCACTCTATAACATTTTAAGGACTAGACAGGATAGCTGCAGGAATGATGTTCCTGATGGTGGTGGAAGTCTAGAACAAGGCATCACAGTCTAAGGATAGAGGGTAAACCATTTAGGACAGAGATGAGGAGAAATTTCTTCACCCAGAGAGTGGAGCCTGTGGAATTTGCTCCACGGATACTAGCTGAGGCCAAGAAGGAGTTGAATATAGCATCTGGGGCTATAGGAATCAAAGTATATGGGAGAAAAACAGGAACAGGCTATTGAGTTGGATGATCAGCCATGGTCACAATGAAAGACAGAGAAGGTTGAAAGGGCTCACTGGCCTACTCTTTATTTTCAGTTTCTGTGAGATGCAGGAAACAGGGTTTGGGGAGGGGTAGCCTGTCAGAGAAAGGAAATGATGGCCATTGGCAATACACATGTCTACTTGCTCCTTTCACTTCTGAACTTGGTTACAACAGAGTTTGAATTTTTAAAAATACATGATTTTCCAATTCAGTATGAAAGCCATATGTACACTACACTTCCAATTTTGATGTCATCTGCAAACTTATTAACCATACCTCCTATGTTCACATCCAAATCATTTATATAAATAAAAAAAAGTGGACCCATATCCTTGTGGCACACTGCTGGTCATAGGCCTCCAGTCTGAAAAGCAACCCTCCACCACCACCCTCTGTCATCCAACTTTGAACCAGTTCTGTATCCAAATATCCAGTTCTCCCTCTATTCTGTGTGAACTTACCTTGCTAACCAGTCTATCATGAGGAACCTTGTTGAACGCCTTATTGAAGTCCATATAGATCATGTCCACCACTCTGCCCACATCAATCCTCTTACTTACTTCTTCAAAAAACTGAATCAAGCTCGTGAGACATGATTTTCCACACACAAAGCCATTTTGACTATTCCTAATCAGTCCTTGTCTTTCCAATGCAAGTAAATCCTGTTTCTCAGGACTCTCTCCAGCAACATGCCCACTACCAGTAGTTCCCTGGCTTTTCCTTACCACCTTTCTGAAATAGTGGCACACCGTTAGCCAATCTCCAGTCTTTCAGCACCTCACCTGTGGCTATTGATGATACAAATATTTCTGCAAGGGGCCCAGCAATTACTTCCCTAGCTTCCCACAGAGTTCTAGCGTACACCTGATAATGTTAGTTCTTTGAATATGTTTTGACCATGTGTTAGCTTGCTATTGTCTCACACTGTAAGAAATCTCTATTTAACAAAGAAACTTTGATCTCCCATTATTATACTATCAAGCTGCTCTCAAAACAGAGAAGGGGTTCTCAGAACCCTTTTCGCACAACAGGCTTTAGTTGAACTTTTTTGTTCCTGGCAGTTTCTGCAGCTGAAATCTGCAGTAGATTATCATCTTTCACTTTGTCAGTGAGTTTGAACAATGGCATGCATGAGGTTCTGCAGGATATCTGCCCAGACATGTTCCCTGTTATGACAGAATTCAGAGGCTTCAAGATACATGGCCAATTTGCAGCTCAGGTAACTTTTGCAACTGTATTAAAACACTCCTAGCAGCTGAAGTTGTTTCTTTCCCTTTTTAAAAACAATCCAAGGCATTACACCAACTGATGAATCGAAAGAACGATATTCAATATTGCATCTGACTCATCACTGTGACACAAACCACCATAAAGCTCCAAAGCTTCCTGAGCACAAACTTGTCAAGACAGTTGATTCTGTTCCTGTGTTGAGGTTTGCATCTTCTTGGAGTTGGATTTCAGTCTCATGCAAGGTTAAAAGATATTTCAATGATGCATGATAAATATATTAAACATATACTTTTTTTTAAAAGACTTTGGTATGGCTTTCAATACTGGGAGAAGGTGAGGACTGCTGATGCTGGAGATCAGAGTCGAGAACGTGGTGCTGAAAATGCACAGCAGGTCAAGCAGCAACTGAGGAGCAGGAGAACCGACGTTTTGGGCAAAAGCCCTTCATCAGGAATGAGGCTTATTGGCCAGCGGGTGCTGAGAAATAAATTGGGGGGGGTGCAGGAGTGGAGTGGGGTTGGGGGAAAGGTAGCTGAGAAAGTGGTAGGTAGGGAGAAGGTGATAGGTCAGAGAGGAGGGTGGAGCGGATAGATGGGAAAGGTGATGGACAGATCAGGAGGGCAGTGCCGAGTAGGAGGCTTGGGACTGGGATAATGTGGGGGGAGGGGAAATGAGGAAGCTGTTGAAATTCATATTGATCCCGTATGGTTGCAGGGTCTCAAGGAATATGAGGCGTTCTTCCTCCAGGTGTCAGGTGGTTAGGGTTTGGCAATGGAGGAGGCCCAGGACCTACATATCCCTGATGGAGGGGGGAGGGGGTGTTGAAGTCTTCATCCACGGGGCAGTGGGGTTGGTTGTTGCAGGAGTCCCAGAGATGTTCTGTGAAACGATCTGCAAGTAGGCATCTTTCTCCCCAACAAAGAGGAGACCACATCGGGTGCAACAGATACAGTTGATGACATTGGTGGAGGTACAGATAAATTTCTGACGGGTGTGAAAGGATCCCTTGAGGCCTTGAACTGAGGTGAGGGCAGTGGTGTGAGTTCAGGTTTTGCGCCTCCTGCGGTGGCAGGGGAAGGTGCCAGGACTAGGTGCCAGGCTAATGGGGGGAGGAGGGGCGTGTTGCATGGACCCTATGATGGAGGGAATGCTGATAGGGGTGGGGAGGGGAATTGGTCTCTGGTGGTGGAGTCCGTTTGTAGGTGGCGGAAGTGGTGGAGGATGATGCGATGTATGCGGAGGTTGGTGGGGTGGAAAGTGAGGACCGGGGTGTTCTGTCCCTGTTGCATTGGGAGGGGTTGAGTTCAAGGGCAGAAGTGGAGGAGATGTGCTGGAGGGCATCGTTGACCATGTGGGAAGGGAAAGTGTGATCTTGAAAGAAGGAAGCTATCTGGTATTTTCTAAGGTGGAATTGGTCATCCTGGGAATAGATGCGGTGGAGATGGAGGAATTGGGAATAAGGGATGGCTTTTCTTACAGGTACGGTGGGAAGAGGCGTAGCCTAGGTAGCTGTGGGAGTCGGTGGGCTTGTAGTAGATGTCTGTGGTTAGTCGGTTGCTGAAGACGGTGATAGAGAGGTCCAGGAAGGGGAGGGAGGTTTCCGAGATGGTCCAAGTGAATTTGAGGTCAGGGTGGAAGGTGTTGGTGAAGTTCATGAACTGTTCAACCACCTCGTGGGGGCATGAGGTAGCACCAATACAGTCACTGATGTAGTGGAGGAACAGGTGGGGTGTGGTGCTGGTGTAACTGTGGAAGATGAACTGTTTCATGTACCCAACAAAGAGGCAGGCATAGCTGGGCCCCATGCGGGTGCCCATGGTTACCCCTTTGGTTTGGAGGACGTGGGAGGATTGGAAATTGAAGTTGTTAAGGGATGGCTCTGCATACTGTTTGTTTTTGATGCAGTGATTAATCATAGAACCTTGTCCTTAAAAAGAAAAAGAGACAAGTCAATTGAAAAGTATTGTGTAAGAGTCCAGGTGCTCCCCACTTTGTCTGACTGCATTTCCCTTGCCGAGCATTGTACAAAATTTGATTAATCGCAAAACACAAATGATTTAATGGTGATGGGCAACTGTTAAAACACTTCTAGGTATAAGAAGGAAAATAAGAATTCAGGTGTATTAAAGACCTTTCTTCTGTGGATACAGTGCTCTTCTGCATTCTATCAACTATTAAATCCGTTATGATTGTATGTGGGTCACCCTGTAGTTTGATTTTCGCAAACTAACATCTGATGAATTCTCGTGTCTATTTGGTGTAGAACTAAAGAACCATATATTAACAATGAAAGTCTTTGAAATGTTCATGAAATTCAAACAAAATCAGGGATTTAATATCCCTTTTGAAAATAATTGCTGTCTTATATTAACATAAAACTGTCAAAAACAGCCAGTTAAAATCCCATTGATAAAACCTTTATTCAATTCATATCACCGCGTGTGTATGATGTATGCCGGGGCAAGGAAGATACATGGGGACATGAAGAGAGCATGGGGAAATGACAGGGCATGGAGAGTAGAGGGTCTAACATCCATGTGTGATTTTGTGGTTGATGAGAACATAAAGTCTAGGAGTAGGAATAGACAATTCAGCCCCTTGACCCTGCTGTGCCATTCAATTCTCTCACGGCTGATCTCATCTCAGCTTCAACTCAACTTTCCTGTCTCCTCCCCAGAGCCCTTATAATCCATTATTAATCAAAAATCTATCTCCTCTTTAAATTTATCCAATTCTCCAGCAGAATTTAGGGTGAACGGCTCTCCACTTCTATTGAATGAACCATGAGAATTGAATAGGCTTTGTGCCAATATCCCCTTCCACCGCCAATCCAATGCATGCCAGATCGGAAAAGCAGCAAAGACATCTATCTGTCTGCTCAGATGATGCTATTGAAAGAAGCCAAAAAAAACCTGCTGATGCTGGAATCCAAGGTAGACAAGCAGGAGGCTGGAAGAACACAGCAAGCCAGGCCGCAACAGGAGATAGATAAGTCAACATGTTGGGTGTAAACCTTCTTCAGGACTGCTCTTGAAAGAAGAGCAGATTAGTTCTCCAGGTGCCTTGCCCAACATTCATTTTGCATCCAGCTCACTACCTCATTCACCACCTCTGTCAGTTTGCAATTGAGATAAATCATTGAGGCAGCCTGCCATCCACTATACTCTGGGGTAGTTAATTCCACAGCTCATGGCCCTTTGAAAGAAGTAGTTCCTCCTCATCTCTGTTTTAAATCTGTTTCTCTTAGCTGAAACTACGATCTTTCATTCTAGATTGCTCCACTTTGGGGAAACATTGGCTCTATATCTACCTTGTCAATCCCCTTTTGCGTGTGATATAACTTAATTTCAACTGAATGAGGGAGTAATCAGTTAATTTGTTGGGTGCAAAATGAATATTGGGCAAGGCACCTGGAGAACTAATCTGCTCTTCTTTCAATAGCATCATCTGTGCAGACAGATGATATCTTTGCTGCTTTTCTTATCTGGCATATATTGGATTGGCAGTGGAAGGGGATATTGCCATTCAGGGTGATATTGCCACAAAGCCTACTCAATTCTCATGGTTGCAGGCAAGCTTCATTCAATAGAAGTGGAGAGCCGCTCATCCTAAACTCTCCTGGTGGATTGATTGCTTTACAGCTGATAAAATGAAAGAGTATATTTGTTGCAACTAGTCCACCCCTGTTTCATTTCAAGTTACAATTGGCATTCTACATAAGTCATAATTTGAATCTTACAATTGTCCCTTGTCAAAATGTAACTGCCTTTCACAAGGATCTGACGATTCTAGCATCTGGAAAGGCACAATGAGCTCATGGTAAGTGACCTGCTTTCATTTTTGGACCATTACTGAATTAAACCCGACCCTACCTTAATTATGACATAACCCATGATAACTGTTAACCATTGATACAAATTGGCTGTTGCTGTGACCATTTTCCAGATGGAAATGGGCAGCAAAAAACAAACAACTATGCAGGGTTGCATCTTGAAGTCCGAGGATGGTTGAAAAATTTCCAATCCCAAATTAGCCATGGAAGATGTTCAGGTATCCAGGCAACCACCTTAAACAGGCACTAGGCTTCTATGTGTATGCTAATGAAGAGTATAATGGCTCTTCACAAACCCCCTCAGGGAAATCAGTTCTCCTGAGCACAGCAGGCATCAGATTTAGACTTTCCAAGCATGGAAGGAGACTATCAAGTGGCCTGAACCATAAAGTACATTTATTGTTTTAAATTCACGTGGAGCCAGGAAGAATAGAAGTTTGTAACCTCATGGTCCTTAATTCCTACCATCTGGATTTTAACTGACAGTGAGTTTTGGTGATATGAACTGCTAGAGCGTAGGAATCCAAAAAGGGAGAACAAAATATTAAGCATTAATTGGATTCCTGCTGTCAATGGTTTCTGTACCAGAACAGGTAGGTCAGAGGCATACCCAGTATTAATTTTGGAATTTCATTTCAATGAAGGAAGTGATGGGGCCAGGAGGGAGCAATAGAGAGAGAGAGGCAAGTGATTGAATGGGAGGGACATTTTGGAAAAGGACGAGTAAAATCTTCCTGTGGTCACTGACACACATACTTCTTACAGTTCAACAATCGGTTTCTTTTTGATAGTGACCTCCAGCAGTCCCTGTAATGATAGCTGATTGGGCTGAATGTAGATAATGTTTTCCCGAATGTAGCCAGCAATAGATTGAAATAATTTGGGCTCATGTGGCATGCCCCTTTTTATGTGACACACTTCCCATTAATTCCATGATTCCTTTGCTGAGGCACTGTGTCTCTTGGTAGCACAATTCATTGCAATACAGAAGTAGGAGTTCATTGTGCATTTTTTCCAGTTCTGAATGAAGTATAAATTTCATAGAAACATTGAGTCAAAAAATCAGGAAATCAGAATCATATGCAGAATTGCGCCCCAAAACCATTTCTGATGTTTTACGATAAATATCTTGACAAAAGCTCAATATTTTCAGGAAATGTCAATGTAGCTCATTGCAGATGCCTTTACCCATTTCTGGCTATTTTAATTATGGTTATTTACTTAAATTAACAGATATATTCATAATTAAGAAGTGAAGGATACCTGTTGGAGCATTTGATAATGGACTAGTGGCATAAAAAGTTTCAGTGCCCTACAGTGCAAACAAAAAGCTGAACTGAATTTGAGATTTCTTGTGTGTAGCCCTACTGAGCTACAGCCCTAACTAGCTCCATGTAATGATCTGGTGCCCAGATTGGGGTTTGTTCAAAGGAAATGGATAATTGTTTGAATTATCAGCCTTTAAAAATGGCTGCAGTCCTTTTAAGAGATGCAATCACTTCAAGGAAAGTGATCACATAGGATCATAATTATCTCATTGATTAATAAAGGCTGAGACTAGCTTAAATGTATTTTGTAACATTTCAAAAGGGAAGAACAAGATAAAATGAACGTAAATCTCAGGCAGAGTTTGTGACCAATTGATAAAGCTGTGCAGCATCCAAACAGCTTTGATGGGTAGCAACGTGCTGTTCCATGAGTGTGAAATGGGCTGCATGTGAAATTGTGCATACATCTGTCATTGTGTACAGAATTCTTCAACTTACAGCATCTCAGCATACTTGCAAAATAAGGAAACAGCTGAACCAGAAGAGATCAGAATTTACAGGCCTTAACTGCCTTGGGGCGGGGGGGGGGGGGCATCCTGGATATTGTTGCAAATAAATCCAAGAGGAGTAGTAGAAGATGGAATCAGTAAGCGTCTTCTGATCAAGCAGTCCACAGGTGAGGTTCTCCAACATGTTATAGTTCTGGACGGGATGCCCCATGTCGAGGAAGAAAGAACTCATTCCCCTCTTTATTTACCCACTTTCTGAACTGTTTGCAACAAGATTCATTTAAAATGGATCTCTTCCCTTGTGGATATCCTTTCTCAAAGACCAAGGAATGCAGGATTTCAAAGGAGCAAATTTGACAAGGCTTTCACAAGTTAATAGAAGAGTGTACATTTTAGTTATTACGAGGAAATAATAACACATGTATGTGTAGATGATGAATAAGTCGTGAGCCCGAAAATAAATGTTAAAAAAAATCATTCTCAAAGTCATTCGTAAAGAGTGAAATGTTGTAGCCATTAGATACATGTTGCCAGTAGCACTGACATTGGTAGTTGAACTGTCAATTTTGAGATTCTTGGTTTTGAAGGGTGATTGAAGTTTTTTTTTTATCCTGGGTTATTTTGATTGTGCAGCAGTCAAGTTAGTATCATTTTCCTTTCTTTTCCTACAGTGCACGGATTTTTAATGGCTGTCTGTAGAACTGCAATCTTCATTGCACACTAGTCTGAACAATAAAATGTCAGGCCACTGAGACACACGCTTGCTAGTGTAGAGGCTTGCTTTTAATCCTGCTTTTCTTGTATATATTCTGGAAGGTTTAAACACAAACATGTTTGGAAGAGACAGCCTCTTGTGGGATGGCATGTGTAGTCAGTCTCTCATTATCTCTTCCTTTTTAATCTTTCCATTTGATGCTTCCCTGACTCTGAACAAATGCAACATTCCCAAAATTCCTCTCCAGGCAACCACTGAATTTCCATCCGCAGTCACCTTGTGGGCGTGTCTCCTCTTCAAAAACATGTTACAATTAAGGTTCCGGAAATCCACAGGTGATCTGGGACTGTAATCCATGTTCATGACACCGCCAAGGACTGATCAAATTTCATCAGCTCTCAAATCTTATTCTCTAGATCAGTTAGTTAGCAAATGATGCAAAAATTAGTGGGCTGGTAAATCATGAGGAGGACAGCCTTAGATTACAGAAGGATATAGACGTACTAGTCAGATGGACTAATCAGCAAATAGAATTTGATATGCAAATCAAATTCAATCTGGACAAACACTTGGACCACAGAATGGTGGGAACCTGGGAAGCACTGCCAATCAGAGGTACCTTGGTGTGAATCTCCACCTGTCCCTTAAAGCAGCAGGGCAGGTGGATAAAGTCATTAAGAAGGCATATGGGACACTTGCCTTTTTATCCAAGACATGGAGTTTAAGACCAGAGAAGTTATGGTGGAACTGCATAAAACTTCAGTTAGGCCTCAGGTAGAGTATTGTGTGCAGTTCACGACAGGAGGGATATGATAGTATTCGAGAGAGTGCTGAGGTGATTTACCAGGATATTGCCTGGGCTGGAGAGTTTCAGTTTAAGGATTATTTTCCTTAGAAAAAAACGATATTGAGAAGGCACATGATTGATGGAGGGTTCAATGACCAGGGGCATAGATTAAAGGTAAGAGACAGAAGGTTTAGAGGGTATGTGTATAAAATCATTTTCACCCAGAAGGGTCATTGGGCCTGAAAATTCTGCTTTTTCTCTGTAGACACTGAAAGACCTGCTGAGTTTCTCTGGCTATGTCTATTCTTATTTCTGATTTCCAGCGTCTGCAGTTCTTTGGTACTTTTGTAGATTGTACACACTGCTACTACTGAGAATTGGTGTGTTAGGAGTGGATGCTCATGGTTGTGGTGGCAATCAAGCGGGCTGTTTTGTCCTGGATGATATCAAGTTTCTTGCGTGTTGTTGGAGCTGCACCCATCCAGGCAAGTGTATTCCATCACACTCCTGACTTGTGCCTTGTAGATAGTGAACAGGCTATGAAGAGTCAGGAAATGAGTTACTCACTGCAGTATTACTAGCCTCCGACCTACAGTCCAGTTGAGTTTCTGGTTAAAGGTAAGCCCCCAGATGTTGAGAGACTTACAATGATGGTAATATTATTGAATTTCATGTTAGGTTGTCTCTTATTGGAGATGGTGATTGCTGGCCATTTGTGTTGTGTGCATATTACTTGCCACTTGGCATCCCAAGCCTGGATATTGTCCAGATCTTGTTGCTTTTGGACATGGACTGCTTCAGTATCTGAGGAGTCATGAATGTTGCTGAACATTGTGCAATCATCGGCAAACACCCCCATTTCAGATATTGCGATGGGGAGAAGGACAATGATAAAGCAACTGAAGATGGTTAGACCTAGGCCATAGCCTGAGGAAATCTTGTAGAGAGGTCCTGGAGCTGAGATGACTGATCTTCAAAAACCAACCATCTTTCTATGTGCCACGTATGACTCCAACCAGTGCAGAGTTTTCCTTTGAATTCCCATTACCTCTAGTTTTGCAAGGGCTCATTGACACCACACTTGGTCAAATGTAGCCTTAATGTTAAGGGTTGTCATCTCCCCTCAGCTCTTTTGTCCATGCTTGAACCAAAGTCAGGAGGTGAGTGGCCATGATGGAATCCAAAATGGATGTCAGTGAGAGGTTATTGCTGAGCAGCTGCTGCTTGATGGCACTGTTGTTGACACGTTCCATCACTTTACTGATGATTGATAGTAGACTAATGAAGTGGTAATTGGCTGAGTTGGATTTGTCCTGCTTTTTGTGTACAGGAAATCCGTTCGCCACATTGTCAGGTGGATGCCAGTGTTGTAACTGTATTGGAGCAATTAGGGATATGTCATGTTCTGGAGCACAAGTCTTCAATATAATTATAGGAATGTTGTCAGGGCCCATAGCCTTTGCAGTATCCAGTGCTTCCAACCATTTCTTGATGTGATGTGGAGTAAATAGAATTTACTGACGACTATGATGCCAGGGACCACCAGAGGAGGCCAGGATGGATCATCCACTCGGCACTTCTGGCTGCAGATTGTTGCGAGTACTTCAACTTTATCTTTTGCACTAATGTGTTGGGCTCCTTCATTCAGGATAGAGATATTTGTGGAACCTCTTTCTCCAATGAATTGTTCGTTCACCAGCATTCATAACTGGATGTAGCAGGACTGCAGAGCTTAAATCTAATTCATTGGTTGTGGGATCCCTTAGCTCTGTCTATCACTTGCAGCTTATGCTGCTTGGCACTCACACAGTCCTGCTTTGTAGCTTCACTGTGTTGGCACCTCATTTCTAGGTATGCTGGTACTGCACCTTGCATCCCTTCCTATACGCTCTGTTGAACCAGGGTTGATCCAGTGGATTAGTTGAGGATATGTCGGGCCATGAGGTTGCAGGTTTTGTTGGAGTACAATTCGGCTGTTGTTGCTGGTCCACAACACCTCATGGATGCCCAGTCTTGAGTTGCTAGATCTGTTCAATGTCTGTTCCATTTAGCATGTTGGTTCCCTCACCACCTGCCACAGACCCAGCAGCTATGTCCTTTAGGACCCGTCCAGCTCAATCATAGTGCTGCTGCTGAGCCAATGTTGGTGGTGGACATTCGAATTCCCCACCCAGAGTACGTTTTGTACCCTTGCCATCCTCAGTGCTTCCTCCAAATGTTGTTCACATAGAGGGGTATTGATTCATTAGCCAGGGGAGAATGGTGCATGGTAATCAGCGGGAGATTTCCTTACCCATGCTCCACCTGAAACCACAAGACTTCATGGTTTCCAGAATCAATGTCGATGATTCCCAGGGCAATTCCCTTCCGATTGAAGACTACTGCACCACCACCTCTACTGGGTCTGTCCTCCCAATGGAATGGGACATATTCAGGGTTGGTGATGGTGGTGTCTAGGATATTGTCTGTAAAGTATGATTCTCTGAGTATGATTATGTCAGGCTTTTGCTGACTAACTTGCAAGATACCTCTCCCAATTTTGACACTAGTTCCCAGATGTTAGTAAGGAGGATGTCATAGGATCAACAGGCTGTTTCTGCCATTTTCCTTTCCAGTGCCTAGGTCAATGCCAGGAGGAGTGTCTGTTTTCATTTCTTTGTTGAGATTTTGGAATCAGCTGGGAGAGCTCTGCACTGGCTTTCTAATGCTGCATGTTGAAGAACAGATTCTCCTTTGTCACTGACGGGTGGATGTGCAGATCTAATTGATTGCATAGCTGTGTGTGCAGGCAGCAAAATTCTGGCACTTTATGATCTTCCTAACGTATGTTTTTTTTTCATTTTGTAATGATTGCAGCCATTAAATAAAATATTTGCAGCGCTTTGAAGCCAAACGACTTTTATTATGAACTTGACTTGCCAACGAACACAGGACTCTGTTGCTTGCATTTTAATATCTTGTCATTAGATGAATGCCCATAAATATTTGCATTTTAAGAAACCATTATATACAGGGCTTCAAACTAAATAGTGGAGGGAAGTGATTGGGAGATGGGAAATGTAGGCCTTCAAAGCAAAAGAGGACGACAACATTCCAGGGTATTATTTTTAGGTAATAATATCTAGAATGGGACAGAAAATGGTTTTTATCTTATATAAACAGCAGCAAATAGGGTCAAAAAACGCAAAATTCATGGCTCTTAAATACACACAGAATTCCAAACAAAATAAAGGAATTAATGGCACAAATAGAGGTTAAATGATCTTTTCACTGTTAAGGAGGCATAGTTGTAAGGAGATCAAAAGTGGCAAAAAGATTGATCAAAGGTATTTAACTTTTTGGATGGATAGTAAATGGCAGAACCCTTAGCTGCATCAACATACACATGGATCTGGGCGTACAGGTCCACAGTTCCCTGAAGGTGACAACACAAGTGGATAAGGTGGTCAAGAAGGAGATGGAATGTTTGCCTTCATTGTTTGAAGTATCGAGTATTCAGGATGACGGCGTATAACTAGTAGAGAGACACTGAGATCAGTGCAGAGACCACAATTATTTATAGTACCTCTAAAAGATTTGGATGAGGAAAGTGAATGTAATAATCAAGTTTGCATATGAAACAGAAATAGTTAAGAAAGCAAGTAATGAGGATGACATCCTCGGAGTCTCTGGAAAGCCAGGGAGGAGATTGCAGAGCCTTTGGCTTTGATCTTTATGTCATCATTGTCGACAGGAGTAGTGCCAGAAGACTGGAGGATAGCAAATGTTCTTCCGTCGTTTAAGAAGGGGAGTCGAGCCAATGCTGGTAATTATAGGCCAGTGAGCCTTACTTCGGTTGTGGGTAAGGTGTTGGAAAAGGTTATAAGAGATGGGACTTATCATCTGGAAAGGAATAATTTGATGAGAGATAGTCAGCAGGGTTTTGTGAATGGTAGGTTGTGCCTAAGTAATATTATTGAGTTCTTTGAGAAGGTGACAAAACAGGTGAATGAAGGTAAAGCGATTGATGTGGTGTATATGTACTTCAGTAAGGTGTTTGATAAGGTTTCACATGGTAGGCTATGAGTTCCGGGATTAAGAACAAAGAACAAAGAAAATTTACAGCCCAGGAACAGGTCCTTCGGCCTTCAAGCCTAAGCTGATCCAAATGTACTACCTAAACCTGTCGGTCAATTCCTAAGCATTTGTAACCCTCTGCTCCCCACCTACTCATGCATCTGTCCAGACGCATCTTAAATGAATCTACCATGCCTGCCATTACCACCTCTGCTGGCAATGCGTTCCAAACGCCCACCACCATCTGTGGGAAGTACTTGCCGCATGTATCCTCCTTAAACTTTCCACCTCTCACCTTGAAAGCATGACCTCTGGTTATTGATCCTTCACCCTGGAAAAAAGCTTGTCTCCATCCACCCTGTCTATACCCATCATGATTTTGTAAACCTCAATCAGGTCCCCCCCAGTCTCCTTTTTTCTAATGAAAATAAACCTAACCTACTCAACCTCTCTTCATAGTTAGCACCTTCCATACCAGGCAGCAACCTCGTAAATCTTCTCTGCACCCTCTCCAAAGCGTCCACATCCTTTTGGTAATGTGGCAACCAGAACTGTATACAATATTCTAAATGCGGCCAAACCAATGTCTTGTATAATTTTAACATGACTTGCCAGCTCTTATACTCAGTACCCTGTCCAATGAACGCAAGCATACTATATGCCTTCTTGACCACTCTATCCACCTGTGCAGCAGCCTTCAGGGTACAATGGACCTGCACTCCCAGATCTCTCTGCCCATCAACTTTTCCCAAGGCTCTTCCATTCATTGTATAATTTACTCTAGAATTAGACTTGCCTAAATGCATCACCTCACATTTGTCTGGATTGAAAGCCATCTGCCCCTTTTCCACCCAACTCTCTAGTCTATCTATATCCTCCTGTATTCTCTGACAGTCCCTTATGCTTTCTGCTACTCCACCAATCTTTGTGTCATCTGCAAACTTGCTGATGATATCAAAAGTGCCCTCTTCTAGATCATTTATGTATATTGCAAATAACAGTGACCCCAATACTGACCCCTGTGAATTGAAGGTGATTTAGCAAATTGGATCAGAAATTGGCCAGCTGAAAGAAGACAGAGGATGGTGGTTGATGGGAAATGTTCATCCTGGAGCTCAGTTACCTGTGGTGTGATGCAAGGATCTGTTTTGGGGCCACTGCTTTTGTCATTTTTATAAATGATCTGGATGTGAGTGTAGAAGGATGTGTTAGTAAATTTGCGGATGGCACTAAGGTAGGCAGAGTTGTAGATAGTGCCGAAGGATGTTGTGGGTTACAGAGGGACATAGATAAGATGCAGAGCTGGACTGAGAAGTGGCAAATGGAGTTTAATGCAGAAAATTGTGATGTAATTCACTTCAGAAGAAATAACAGGAATGCAGAGTACTGGGTTACTGGTAAAATTCTTGGCAGTGTAGAACAGAGAGATCTCGGTGTCCAGGTGCATAACTCCCTGAAATTTGCCACCCAGGTTGATAGGGTTGTTAAGAAGGCATTTGGTGTGTTGGCATTTATTGGTAGGGGGATTGAGTTTCGGAGTCATGAGGTCATGCTTCAGATGTTCAAGATACTGGTAAGGCCACACTTGGAGTATTGCGTACAGTTCTAGTCACCATATTATAGGAAGGATGTGGAAGTTTTGGCAAGGGATCAGAGGAGATTTACTAGGATGTTGCCTGGTATGGAAGGAAGGTCTTATGAGGAAAGGCTGAGGGAACTGAAGCTGTTTTCGTTGGAGAGAAGAAGGTTGAGAGGTGACTTAATTGAGATGCATAAGAAATCAGTGGTTTAGATAGGGTGGACAGTGAGAGCCTTTTTCCTCAGATGGTGAAAACTAACACAAGGGGACATAGCTTTTAATTGAGGGGTGATAGATTTAGGACAGATATCAGGGTAGTTCCTTTACTCAGAGTAGTAGGGGCATGGAATGGCCTGCCTGCAACAGTAGTAGACTCGCTGATGTTAAGGGAATTTAAATGAGCATTGGACATACATATAGATAATAATGGAATGGTGTAGGTTAGATGGGCATCAGATTAACTTCACAGGTCGGCACAATATCGAGGGCTGAGGGACCTGTACTGCACTGTAACGTTCTATGTTCTATGTTCCATGACGTAAGGGTCTAGAGAAATGATGTGGACAAGTTAAGTGGGTGGGAAAAACTTGGATAATAATATGGGAAAATCTAAGGTTATTTACTTTGGCAGGAAGAATAGAGGAGCTGAATATTATTTAAAAGTAGAGACACTGCAGAAAGTGAAGCCCAAGATTGATTTTGGAGTCCTTGTGCATGAATCACAAAAGATTAGCATCCAAAGCCAGCAGGTAAGAGGGAAGGTAATTTTGTTTTTTATTTCAAGGGAATAGAGTACAAAAATAGGAAAGTCTTGCTAAAGTTATACAAGACATGAGTCAGACCATAGCTGGAATACTGTGAACAGTTTTGGTCCCTTTATCCAAGCAAAGATATTGTTAGCAGGCCAGAGATGGTTCATTAGGTTGATACTGGGTATGGATGAATTTTCTTGTGAGGCGATTGAACAGGTTGGGATTATACTCATTGGAGTTTAGAAAAATGGAAGGAGTATTTGTTGAAACATATAAAATTCTCAGGGGGCTTGACAAGGTAGATACAGAGAATGTTTTCCCTTGAAACACTTTATCCCTAAAAACGCTACTACCAACTTTTATTATTTTTTTTGCTAACTGCTGTACCCTCTAAGGTTGTGCCAACTTCTTGAAGAAGGACATAGGCCAAAGGCAGGTATGTGGAGTTTGGCCCTAGATCAGTCATGATCACATTGAATGATGGAGCAAACCTGAGGGGCTGAATGGCCTTCTCTTGTCCCAATATTCTCGAAAGATTATTTTGTTCCTAATCATGATGTTTTGGTTGGCTTGCCATTTCAGCACTTGAATCAATAGGTCTTAGATTCAGGAAACCTTAACTGATGAATTAAGAAGTATCAGCAGTTTTCATATTAGTTTTGTTATTTTCTGGTTCAATTTGTCACTTTATGGAGTGTAGAATATAAGTTGCCATTCAGGATTGTTGGAATAGTCAAGTCCAGACTACTCCAACACACTCAAGGCTGGCTGCCCTCATTGTATATCTATAAACACTGGTGTTCGTGTAGTTACTAACGTTAGGTCCCACACACTCATCACTTCGGTGCTCTTTGGTTCCCATCTTAAGTTTGAAGTTCTTAAGTTTCTTTTCAATTCGTCCATGGCTGTCTCTCTTTTCTAATTCTGGAATCTCCATGAATGACACAAGTCTCCAAGAGATCTGCACTTCTCTATTTCTGGTCTCTTGAGCTTCCCTAATTTTAATCATTCCATTCCAACTGTCAAGGCTCGTGTTCTGAAATCCCATCCCAAACCCTCTCCAGCTCTTCTTTCTCTTCTAAGATGCTCCTCAAAACTTATATATTTGGCTAATATTTGTTTTCATCTGCTTTAATATCTCCCTTAGAGTTTCTGCTTCAAATTTTGTTTAAAGCGTTTCTGTGAAGCTTAATTGCATGAAAAGGTGCTATATAAATGTGAATACCTGTTGGTGCAAGGGGCGGGGGGGGGGGGGGGGGGGGGAGGGGGGGTGGGGGGAGGTACAAATAACCTAGTGGTATTAATGCTGGAGTATTAATCCAGAAGCCTAGGTAATCTGGGGACCAGATTTGAATCCTGCCATGGCAGATGGTGGAATATGAATTCAATAAAAATCTGGAACTAATAGTCTAATGATGACCATGAAACCATTGTCATTTATCAGCAAAGCTCATTTGGTTCACTAATGTCCTTAGGAAAGAAGATTTATTCTTATCTGCTCTGGTGTAAAGTGACTCCTGACCCTCAGTAATGTGTGTGACTCTTAGCTGCCCTTAGGGCAGTAAGGGATGGACAATAAATGCTGGCCTAGCCATTCACATCCATGAATTAAAAGAAAATCAACTCAAAAAAGTGTCAAAACTTGTGGGGTTTTGGTAGCGACTTGGTCTGTTATGTTGTAAAGTATTGCCCAATAATTTTACTATCAAACATTCACACAAACTGACAGTAGTTCTGAAACAAAAAGAAATATTGCTGAAGAAATTCAACAGGGCTGGCAGTGGCTATGGAGAGAAAATAGAGTTAACTTTTCAGGTCCAGTGACCCTTCTTCATAAGCTGATCAACAGCTGCCGCCAGAACCACTGAATTCCTCCAACAATTTCTGTCTTGGTTAGAGATTTTCAGCACCTGCAGTTCTTTGTGTTTTGTTCTGAGAGGAGTTCTATTTCTTCTCATGGACAACTGCCTGTCCGCGGGCAACACCTTTTTAATATGACTCACAATGGGCAGCTTTGTCACACAAAAGTCTTCAGTGTTATTGCAATGCAACTGTGATAACTGTGCCTGTCATTAAAATTTTCCTTTTTTTTATTCCCAGCATTGTAAGACCATGTGCCTATTTTGTAGATTGAGCAAACAACCTGGACTAGGATTTGGGTTTCCTTGGTCCATATGTCTCTTCTCTGAAGGACCCAAAAAGTTCCCTTCGTGTCAGAGTAACAGAAGCAAAGGGCTTACTGCCCTTCTCCACCTGGACACCTTTTCAATCTTTGCCCAATGTGGCAGTCTGCACGTTTCAGGCTTCCGATAGACATGAAACACATATTAGCCATATTGGATATTTAGATATTTCTTTCCAGTCTAAAGCATAGGTAAAGTGCCACTGAATTTAACCCCACCTTCATGATTTGAATAACGTGAAGTAAGGAAAGCAGCGCTGGCACAATCTTTTCCATTTCAAAACCATGAGCCCCTACTGTTTTTCCATCATATAAGGCATAGGACCAAGTGAATGCAGACAGAAAAAAAAGACAAAGCAGCATATATAGGCCGAAGGCATAAATCTATTGCAGAAACCAAAATGGTAAACATACTTTAATCTGGTCAGGAATATTCTGGGGAAAAAAAACATAGAATCTTATCTGATTTGAAATGTACAATTTCAACAGCTTTAGGGTGATTTCATTGCTATGGCCCATTTCACAGAAATACTTACAGTAGAAGCAAGCTACCTATTTTGGCTCAGCCCCTGTCAGATTGGAAATAAGGTTTACAATGTGGGTGGTCTTATCTGATCCAGAGATTAAACAGCCAATGAGGTCAAGTAAATGTTAAACCGCCCTAAGATTTATTATTATGAAAGGCGGAGAAGAACCAGAGATGAACTAAAATTTTACATGCCAAAGAATTTGGGGAATAAACACTGAGAGTGCAAGCATTTCAATCCACTGATAGTGCTTCCATAAATCTGAAGTTCTAATAAAACAATTTTATTCTTTTCTTTTCCATTTTCCTTTTTTGTCTCTCCACCATTAAGACAAAAGAATTGTATCTCACTTCATTGTAAGGATTCCATTTTGATTCACCAGAGGATCAAACAACCACCAGTGTTTCGAGATTGATATGAATAGCTTTTAAAACTGTCTTCTTGTAGCTCTTGATTTATAACATATTAATTTGTGCAGCATTCAAAAGATGGACAGAAGAAGTTCATATTAAGGATACAGATTTATTCAAAGCTGGCTAAGATAGCAAAAGTGTACTTTTGGACTGATGAAAGACAGCATTTACTTTGGAAACCTTAATTTAACTCTTCATTGCTAAACTGTTAATTAAGATCATAAGTTTGAAGCCTGTGTAGGTTTCACCTACTGCTTGTTGCGTACAACATAAAGAACCATCGCATACCAGAGAAATAACTTTCATCAATACTTGCAAAAAATCTCATCACATGATTTCAAGTTCATGGTTTGGAGAGGATCTTGCAGGTAGTGGTGATCCCATGTACTTGCTGCCCTTGTCCTTCTGAATGGTAATGATTCTGGGTTTGGAAGGTGCTGTCTAAGGAGACTTGGCAAATTTTTACAGTGCAATTTGTAGATGGCACACACTGCGATCACTGTGTGCCAGTGGTGAATGGAGTGCATGCATGTGATGTCAGTCAAGTGGGCTGATTGATCCTGGATGGAGCCAAGCTCCTTGATTGCTATTGGAGTTGAACTCATTCAGGCAAGTGGAAAATACTTTATCACACACCGGACTTGTGCCTTTCAGATGGTGGATATTTTTCCACATTAAATTACATCTGCAATATCCTAGTCCATTCACTCAGTCTCTCCAAATCCTCCTGTCAGCATGGAGAAATTCTGGGGGGGGGGGGGGGGGCTGATAGTACATGGTAATTAGCAGGAGATTTTGTTGCCCATATTTGATTTGATGCTATGAGTCATCATGGAATCCAGAGTTAAAGTTGAGGACTCCCAAGGCAATGCCCTCCTCACTGTACCCGTCTATACTGCTACTGCTGTCATGGGACAGGACACAACTAGGGCTGGTGATGGTGTTGTCTGGGACATTAACATACTCATGCAACATAGTTTACAGACAACTTCAGGCTGTTGTTTGACTATTCTGTGAGACAACTCTCTCAATTTTGGCACTGGCCTCCAGATGTTGGTCCAGAGGACTTTGCAGGGTTAACAGGGCGGAGTTTGTGGTTAATGTTTCAGATGCTTGGGTAGATGCTAGTTTATACATCCAGTTTCATTAATTACAACATTTGAATTGTCAACCCAGTGCCCTGAGCTCTAACTTTCAAAGTTTGGGTGTGCAAGCACAAAGTCTGAGGTTAAAGCTTTGGTAAAATATTGAGGGAGGCAGAGCTGTTAGAGCTGTCACTTTTCACATCAGACATTAAACCATGGCCCTAACTACTCTCTCAGGATATAAATGATCATCCACCATAATTTGAAGAGGAATGGGTAATTATCTCTGGTGTTCTGGCTGATATTTATTCTTCCGTTAGTATGCCTTTTCTATCACAGTTTCTGTATAGATGTTGGAGAGCAATCGTGTCTTTGTCTCACCCTGTGCCAATTACACTCAGGCTCAGTTTCACTCAATACTGAAGCAGTCTATCCCAGGTGCAGAAGTACAATCATTCTTTCATCTCACCAGTCAGCCCTGATCGCCTCCAGCACTTTCAATAGCTTTTGCCAGTTCACACTGTCAAAAGTTTTTTCATAATTCACAAAACAGGTGTAAACTTCTTGCTGGTTTTCTATGCTTGTCTCATTTAACACCTTCATCACATGCCATAGCCTCTTTAGTTCTACAATCCCGTTAAAAACACAGCTGATGCAATGGCTTGTTTTGGTTTCCAATCTATTTTTTACAATAATTAATATTTATTTTGTTGTATTTGGAATCAAAGTTGCAGTATGAATCACTTCACATTTTGTGGTATCCATCTCCTTCTCCAGTTGGACTATTGTGTTTCTTAAGTTGTGCTTCCTTGCTATCCATCTCCTTAGAAAAGTTAATCAATTCTTTGGTTGCCTTCATTCTGGGTCCTTTTAACATTTTTCACATGGATTCTTTTACACTCTCATTCTCCTGGCTTTAGTTCTTTTATAGCTCTAAACATTTCACATTCTTAAAGACCAGGTTCTAAATCACTCAGGGAAATGTCTTCTTTTCCTGGTTCTAGTTCTTTGGCTTGCCATTCATATTCAGGTCTTCACTGAAATATGCAGAGCTTTTTAAATATGAGGCCAATTTGTGTAGAATTTGTGAAAGTCCAGGACGTTTTGAATCACACAACACCAGGTTATAGTCCAACAGATTTAATTGGAAGCACTAGCTTTCAGAGCACTGCTCCTTCATCAGTGGTTGTGGAGTACACAATTGTAAGACACAGAACTTATAGCAAAAGCTTACAGTGTGATATAACTGAAATTATACATTGAAAAATGCCTTGATTGTTTGTTAAGTCTCTCATCTGTTAGAATGACCATGTTAGTTTCACTTCTTTCATATGTAAATCACAAAACCTTTTAAAAGTGATTTTTAACTTTGTATACTCCAGTCCAACATCGACATCTCCAAATCAGGAAGTTTTGGAATATGATTAGAGAGATGATAAAAGCAATGAAAAAGTTCTCTGGATGGAGAGGAGGAAAATAATGGTAGCACGTCATGGAAAAAACGCAGTAAGATGGCATAGCTATATTCAAAGTTTTGACACTGCTTTTAGAAGGAGTTGAAAAAATGTTAGAAAGATGTAGATCAAGATGGATAGAGTGAACAACAATGCTAAATGTCTTGGAATTCTTGAAAGTAGACATAAATGTAGGAAGCTCATCCTCGTCCAACATTTGCAATCAATAAAACATTAATATTCCAATATTAATTTAATTAAAATTAATTTGACACAGGATTTGAAAGCCTATTGATATAAGAAATTATTTGCACATTTTGCAGACCTGTTAAAGAACTAATGAATTCACCAAAACCTTTCTAAAAAGCAACTTGAAAAATGAAAATAGTCTGAAGATATTTCAAATAACAAATTACATTATATCCAATTATAAGAATCAACTTTAGTTTCATTGGATGCTGTATATGATGCAGAATTCATAAGTAGTTGCTGTTGTTTTACACATTGTAATAAAATCACTATTCAAATGAAAATCAAAACTTACTTTTTGCGGGGTTTAGATTACAGCAAAGCGAAGCATGCTCATGGATGGGAGCTGTGAATGTTTGTTCCTGACTCTTAACAGTGGATGATGTAATTGAACAAGATTCGGGTTCTAAACTTTCATGAAACCAAACTGCATACAACTCTACAGCAGGATCAGTAAAATTTTTTAAAGTTTGCCTGGTTGAATATCCAGTAGTTTAAGAATCAGCAACTGTAGGTTATAAATTTAAGCTCTGAAATAACAGAGAGAAACAATAAAAGTTTTGTTCTCAGAGGGTTGTTATGACGGTAAGTGTTCTCAGACATGCGATCCATATTATTTTTAAAAGCAAAGTGGACTAATGTTTAAATTTATAAAGGATGCATGAAAAAGTTATGGTCAAGATACACAGAATATTTTTTCAGAGACCTGACATTGGGCCTAAAATGCCAAATATTTTACTTTTCGATTATAAAATTCTACATTATTGGCTGGATATTATGTGCTGTTTATGGGTGAGAAAGCATCTGATGGTATGAATTGGGTGAAGTATTGCACTCTTATCAATGAGCAATGCATCTCTTTGCTGCATCTTTTCCAATTGAGACTCTTGAATAGGGTCTCATCTTGCTGACGTTCATCATTAGACAGGAAGTGTGAGAGGCCAGTCATCAACATGCAGCCTGGCAGTTTTGACTCCAGGTTCTGGATTAGAGGGGTGAGAGTTCTAATTTATTGGATGGTGGTGGTGTGGTGGTTGGAGATTTTTTGGTACCTCTTTTGTGTACTGTGATGTCAATTTTAGGTAGCATTTATCCACTTTACAGGAAACAACTCCTCAGTGTACAATACTACCCAAGAAATGAACTACTTGATAATTGTGAGCACAGTTAAATTATATTTGGCTCCTTTGGAAAACTTCTTCAAATGAAATTACATTCACAGGTAATGTAAATGCCTAAACTTATATGACCTTACACATTTGCAAATGTTCTGAACATAACCAAGAACCAGCAAAGCTAAGAAAATAATTTAAAGAAGCCAAGACCAAGTGAACTAAAATTCAGATAAAAACAACAGAACTACTGAAGATTATCGCATGTAACAATTAAATTGGCTTTACCAGGAGATGAAATGGGATAGGTAACGCGATACTTTCTGATATAAATCATCTGTCCCAAAGGGTTAGTAACATTGATTGCAATATTTGTCAGGTGATGCCCTTTAGACCAATATGAGGAAAACAAAACAGAAATACGAAGAAGCAATGTTGTAAAAATATAAAGAAACCTGTCATGCAATTGTAAAGTGTAGCATACAATAGTTGGAGACAAATGTCCAGTCAGTTAGGGAATAGACAAAATATCATTTTTGTCTTTTATAAGCAGTTGATATACTGTATACTAATACAGTATTGCGACTGAAATGATCTTATAACACATTAATCTTGAATCAAAGACATGAATTCATAAATGTGACATGTAAACTACCATGCATTATGGAGCAAGAAGTGAGTAAAGAGTCAGATTAGACTAGATCTAGAAGACAGACTGCAGTCTCTTTTTATCTGACCTGATGCTTGCTTGTGTTTAGCTGCTCTCTTTAGATGGTATATTTAAAATCAGAATAACTGTAAATATGCAATAAATTTAGATTTACTGCTGAGGTGTAAATATATCATTTTGTAAAACCTTTGCCATTGCGAAGAAAGCAACACTATGACCATAGATCCCAAAAGTGTAGAAGCAGGCCATTCAGTCCATCAAGGCGACACTGACCCTTTCAAGGGCATCCCACCCAGACATACTCCCTACCCGATAGCGCTGCATTTTCTATGGCAATCCACCTGGCCAGCACACCCTGAGACACTATGGGCAATGCAGCACGACCAATCCCTGAACATCTTTGGACTGTAGGGGAAACTACCTCAGATACAGGGAGAATGGTCAAACTCAACCTGAGGCTGAAATCAAACCCAGGTCCCTGGCACTTTGAGGCAGCAGTGCTAACCACTGAGCCACTATGCCACCTATAATTGGAGCCTGTTCCACCTAGAAGAAGTGCATGTTTTGCTGTTATATCACAAACAACTAACAAGTAAAATATGGTAGGATATTAGTTCAAATTTATGTTGATTTAATCTTCATTGTAAAAGTGTCAGAAAACCAATACAATCATCCATAAAATGTGCCCAAGCTGTATTTATAATGTTTTAAGCTTACAAAATGTCAGCTAATTGTTTTCAGAAGAAACTGGTTGTTCATATAAGGCTACTTAAATTATCAATCAGAAACGTGGCTTAATTTGTGTGTCATAATTTTGAAAATATACGATTAAAAGTAAATGGTGACTTGATTCAGTGAAAGCTTCAAAGGCTTTTTTTTTCAGGAAGTTTTTTTTACTAAATTGATTGTGTTTTGTTTTGGGTTTACTAAACCCTTGTGGCAAATCTCTAGAGACATTCTATGATACATTATGCTTATAAAGACAATTACTAAAATATGTCTCGCTAGTAGAAAAAGTTCCACTACAGGAAATCACTTTTCAAAGCATATGGAGCTAAATGCATAAACCATTTCAAATGTTTGAACTATTAGGTATAGTATCATTTGTCTTCCTAATTGTAAGTTTTGTATTCTATGGTGAAGTTTGTGCACATAAACATGTGTTGTAGCACATTTCTATTAGTGCTAAAAATAGGAAATGTGATTACACATCACAAATATATCATTAAAGAAGGTGGAGCAGAAGAAATGCCTACAAGACCAATACTAAAATCTGTCAGATTGCGAAATAATAATTGACAAAATATGCTGGGGTATGCAACAGTGAAGTTAAGTGACACAGATACCCTGTAGTAATATACAAAATAATTAAAGAGCTGGATTCCACTTGTATTGATAGATTATTCCAATTTTACAGATTTAGGAACATGCATTTAAAACATTCAACTATGGGAATTAGCTAAATACAAAGGAGCTCTGTTTTTCAAGTGAATAATAAGCTTCTAGCATGTGTTGGTGACAACAATTTCTAGCTTTATTTTCCATTATTGGTAATGCATTTATTGACCTCTCCAATGGGATCATGTGACAGCTTGCGTGGAGTGGGTTGTGGGAGTGGTCATGGGGAAGGAGTTGGAGATGAGAAGGTTTTAGTCACTATGTTCTAGATACTATGATTTGAAATTTCAATTGGGATAAGGTCCACAGGTGATTTAAAAATCTTAGTCCCAGAAGCTAGTTCAGGCTCTTAACACCTCTGGAACAAGGTAAGATCTTTAAAATGTTGGTGGGGAAAGAGAACAGGGAATATGTTCCCCACTAATTACTGGCCCCAGAATGCAAATATTTATGTTTATTTTGCTGAACCCCAATATTCTGGTGCATGTTAGTGCAGAGATGTCAAGTTGCTTCCATTTTTAAGCACAACCCCTCGGCACTGACCTTAGCTCCTGTGCCATTGAGGCATTTATGGTCAAAACCACTGTTAGGAAGTGACATAATTGAGGTGTGACTTCAAAAATATGGCCCCCATGAGTTGGAAAGGATTAAATGACCAGCTATTCTTCTGCTTGTTAATACATTTATAATGAGACCACATTTAGTACAGTGTACATAACTGTAATCACAACCATTATGTTGTAAAACAAAATGCATGGACACTGTAAACATGGAATCAGAAAATGAACAAAATACTTACAAAGTATAAAATCTCTGCAGTTAGCCAGAGGTCATGTCTCTGGCATTGCTGTAACTTGTGGAATTAATGGAAGAGCATTAGATTGGCTTTGACTACAATGGCAAATCTTGAGTATTTGTCAGACTCATGCAGTTGGAAATTCATGTTACTTTCATCCAGGGGTTGTGTGCCTGACTTTCCCCAGAGAAGTGTTTTTATTAGCTGCCTTTAAAAATGGGGCAAAATACCAAAAGAAAAATGTTCTTTGCAGTTCTAGATAGCTTTTTTGACTTGAATCTATGCCTACTCCACCATCAATTCCAACTGTACTTTCAAAGTACTATATTGGCTATAAAGTGCAAGATTTCTGCATGCTAACCTTTTGGTGCTTCTCAGCTGGGACTGCTGATACTGATGCAACAGAGCTGGATTAGCAGACCCTTTCAAAGTGAACATAGGTAAACCCAAAAGAAGACTGGCAAAGAGAGGGTATGTTCCCTTTGTTGCAATTAAAGGTCTTAAGTCTTACAGTGGATGAGCAAATGCATGAATGTTTGGAGTATTGATATGTGGAGGGAGTCAGTAGTGAGGTTAGAAAGGGGGCCAGGGTTGGGGTAGAGTCTCATCAGGAGTTTAGTCAAGTCAGGTTTCAAGGGTAATTGGGTCATAGTTGATATTCAGGTTGGAGTGAAGTTGTGTCAAAGAGAGTTGAGTCAGTTCAGGGAGGTGATTGGAGTGTCGGCTGTGGTGCTCAGTTCAATTGTACTAACTAATGTTAGAGTCATACCAGGTAATAACCATGTAAGATTTGCTGGGGTACGCATTTGGTGGAGTCTCATGCACCTAGCCCGGAAGTCTAGCTTTCATACCTGAGCTGGGTAGGATTTGGGAAGTTTTCCAACTTACTGCACTAGTATCAGGGGTAAATCCCATGAATGGCAGGATTTTCACTCTGGGGAAACATGGAAAACGTACTGAATGGAGTCAGACCTGCTATCCTGGGATACAGATCACAGAGACAGCCCAAATGCCAAGGTGTGCTGATTAAAAGCCCACATTGGTTCTCTGGAACTTCAGTTATATATTAAGTATTAGGTTATCTAGGCTTCACCCTTCATCTCTCCCCATGTGCCATCCAAGATGCAATGCCAGTCCATGCCTCTCACTCACTCAAATGAATCTTTATGAGCCCCAAGACAATTTAATATCCCTGCATGTTTTCATGGCCCCTTACAATTCCTTTGTTCCTATATGCTCCATGCCAGCTCACCCAAAGGGGGTAATCGAGCAAGTTTCAAGATGCAGGTTGAGATAAAATAAAATAAAAGTTTAATACCCATTATAACCTCATTATATTAAAGAAAATACCCATTCATGAAAAGCAATTCAAAATGTTGAATTCCCTTCAGATAATTAATCACTTACAAAAACAAACAGACTTGTGTTCATTACCTTACTAATCCATTAAAATACTCATTGATCTGTCAGTCAAACTATGAACTTAGGGGTCCTTTGCTAAGATAATAATAGGTTTTGGAAAGCAGCCAAGCATTAAACATGAAATAATGATAGTCCTCAGAGGAATGTCAGTATATTGTTGTTGTAACTGCTCGAACAGATTTTTTTTCTCATTCCCACTATTATAAGAAACCTATTTTTTAATTTCTAAAAGTACTAGGAATTTAACTAACTTCACAATTTATTTTCATCTGTGCATCAGGAATATTCACATTTATTCTAAACATTTGTAGCTCACGCTCTTCAGGCTCGACTCTGTACTGAGTTTAAACATGCCCATTTTTCACTGTAGTCAGAGTTCAAATAGATTTTAAACTTTGGGTTTCCCTTATGTGAGTCACAATCTGACCATTTCCCTCTCATGATAAATTGTGTCTGTTGGAAATGATAAGCAGGACTTCCAAAACTCGGTCCTGCCCACAATTCTTAAAAATCAGTCAAGTTTCTACAGCTCTCCAAAACTCTGGGTCTAAGTTTTTGACAGTTAGAAACTTTTGCAATCAGGCAATGCAATTCAGCCCTTTGAGGTTTAAGCTTCCCAGGCAATTATGATACAGCGTCCTGATGCACATCATAGATTTAGGTCCAACTGCTCTGAATTTCAGAAGTTACAACCTAATGTAGCAAAGACAGATTTTCTTACATTTTCTTGTGCAGATCAGTCAGTGAGCACAGAAGAACTCAAACTTACCCTGAATTCATTTGAGATCAAGGAAATCTTTATCAAGAAGAAACACCCTCTAACTATTCCAGGTTATTGCAGAGGAAATTAAAGCTGTGCCCAAACTATGCCAAGAGAGAACTCTCAGTGTTAGGTAGGAATTGGAGTGAATCAGAAGAAAAAGGCTATTTTGACTCCAATTTTATTTTTGCTGCACTCATTCATGCATTTGTATTAACTTAATAGGTTAAATCGTGTAGGTATTAAGTTATCATGAACGTATTAACCAATCTGCTGCAAGGAGTGTCTGAGTGTCATTTTCTGGGCTAATTTTTCTTAATGCTTTCATTGTTTCATATATTAATGAAATGTACTGGTATTTGTTATTATTACATATGTCAGCACAATTGTAAAGCTTTTTTTCTGAGATTGATGACAGCACAATTAATTCACCAAGTGCAAAGTCAATCAGAATGTACCTGAGAACACTGCATACATTTCCTCCTAATTATCTGTATATACACTGAAAACATAAGGGAATCTTGCACTGACCCTTGGGATATTTCAGATTTCAAATTCTTTTCCAGTCTGAGTACCACCTATTTAATCAATTTCTTTCTTCTTGTTTGTTCACCAACTTTATACCCATGCTGATATACTTGCTCATGTACCAGAGGTATGAATTTTTTTAACAAGCCTCATGAGACACATTGGACGGAATTCTTGATTTGTGTAGGTGGTGGTGAGGGAAGGGGTGCTGGAAACGTGATGAACAACAGGTTCATGGAGGCTGTTGAGTGACATCCTGCTTGGGACCAAGCCCTCCCCCCTTACCACACCCAGTGGAGGAAGATGTTCCCTTTCAGTGATGGTCACCTGATGGCTATGGCTTTTTCAAAAAAATTGCAAGTTTCTTATCTTGTTTTCTCCATCCTTAAATGCTGGGCATGCCACTCCCGAGCTATGAATGAACCATTCTCACAAAGATTGTGTTAGGTGTCTCATGATTTCAGGCTGGGAGGTGGAAACTGTCCTGACCAGAAAACAAAAATCTTGCCCATGATTTTAATCACCCTTGTTTATCTGTCCAAATAGTAATGCATCAAAAACATAAAATGCTGTCATCCTCACTTGTTTTTGACAAATCTATGTCTGTTGTTCAAGCATTTACACTAGTTTGATGTCGAGTTATGACTAAAGGGGCTTCCCAGCACTGATGTTTGGCTAACTGTACTACATTTTTTCATAAGGGCAGTGATTTTTCCGTATCACTACTGAACTATTCAACTGCGCTCTTACACAAATGTAGCTATTTGTTTAAGTTTTTGGCAGTTAGAAACTTTTGCAATTAGATTGCTAATACTGCAATTATTTCTTTATTCAGTAATACTAAAGAAGTGTTTTGTCGAGGAAAAATAAAATAAATACTAAATTCTCACTTTTTGGTTACAAAGGCAATCACTATTGTGTTGCATTCCTAATCTTTAAGGGCTTGTCAAGTTGCTGCTTCTTTTCAGGGAAAATATGAACATCCCCTCACTTCTGATATTATGAAACATGCAGCATATTACAATTATCCCACAAATTTGTTCCAGCATGTCTCACAAAGGTGCTCACTGAGCCGTTTATCTGTTGTTTTAAGAAGACAGAAAATGGGGCTTGCATCTTCCATGAAGCACCAATCATTTTTGGATTGCTGTTCCAGTCAAAAACTTCCATGCCTGGACACTGCTCACCATTCCTTGATGGGTCTTCCAAGCCCAGTTTCACTAGAATGTGTAGTGCAGCGTCCATCGAAGAGTTCTAATAGAGCACTGTTGTGGGGATAGGAGTCCCTCTTTTTAAGACACTAGCTGCTGTGAGCCTAATTTGAATGTCCATTTGTGACTGGGAAGGATGGTTATTGTAAGTGAGAGAAATATGTAAGTGGGGAGAGTGGGTGGGGCAAGTGGGGAAGGAACAAAGCCACAGGTGGGTAGGGTGGCTGATGTAGGGGCTAGTAAGTGAGTCGGCGAAGGCTGTAGACTGGTGGGTGGGTAAATACAGTGGGTGTAGTTGGTTCTGGTCAGGAGTTGACTGGGTAGTCAGGGATTAACATAGTTGGAAGACATAATGGCAGTGGAGTAGTCAGGTTGAGAAATAGTGTGAGGTTGGAGGGTACTTGAGGGATGTTTGAAGGTGAGCCAGGGGCACTATGTGAGTGTAATTAGTAGTTTCAATCCTTCTTTCATTTCCTGCGTAGAAAACTATGTAAGAACCATAGGACTGTATAAAATTTCAGACTCTAATGCTGGGTCTCAACATGCATCTTAGATTCACATGTTGTCTCTGACAATCCAAAAAGTCCAAGTTTGATACAGGAGCATATGATATTGCCAAAGTATTACATGCTGCAATTGAAATAATTGATTGCACCAAACTGAGTTCCATGAATTGACAGGAGCAATTGATTACAGTCCAGGTGTGGCCCAGCTTCGTGTGCTGTGGTCCCATGTGGAATTCTGAGTAACTGGCACATTTGTGATGATGTTCTACATGGAGTCTAGACTTTCACAGGCTTCTGTTCCTCCTGCAATCTTTATATTGAAGATCAACTTGATTTTATTACCATACAGACCAACTCACTGGTAAGCCCTCTTTAAATATAATTTCTATTTCCCTGCTTATCTCTGGAATTCTGCAAATTCTACTCGAAAGGTTAATGTGTGCTTCAGTTGTGAGAAATCGTCATGTTAAGATTCTGAGCAAACTTGCATGTTTTGCTGTAATTGCTTACTAACAAGCACAAAATGTTGAACATCATGGTGCACAACTGCCACACAGTTCTCCTGAGTTCCCTGTGTAATTTCAATGAAATAATGATGAAAACAAGAAAAAAACAGAGCAGTCAGCTGTTTCTCACCTGTGAGAAGGTCTGATCATGAACAGGAAATTGCTACTCTTTAAAGAAATAATACAAAGTTTAAACAGAAATACATTTCTAAAATCCATAAAATTTGGAAGACCGCGACAGGGAAGGTGGCCCAAGCTTGACGAACAAAATGTGGGGATTAAATTCAATATTTCCAAGTTTGCAGATTACACAAAATGGTCAGGCCATTCCAGACTGAGATGTGGAGGAATTTGTTTATTTAGATGGTGTTGAATTTTTGGAACTGTTTGCCACAGAGGACTGTAGAGACATAGCTATTGAATACATTCAAAACTGAGATTGACGTAGTACAGTCATGATGGGCTGAATAGCTTCCTTCTGGGCTGTAACACTTCTACAATATGCATTAATGATATGGATGAAGGAATTGAATGCCATATCTCCAAATCTGCTGATGACACAAAGGTGGGTGAAAATGTGTGCTGTGAGGAGGATGCAAAGAGGCTGCAGGGTGTCTTGGACAGGCTGGCTGAGTGGGCAAATACTTGGAAAATGCAACATAATTTGGATAAATGTGAGGTTATCCACCTTGGTCACAAAAACAGGAAAGCAGATTATTGTCTGAATGGTGGCAGTTTAGGAAAGGATGAAGTGCAATGGGACCTGGGTGTCATGGTAGAACATTCGCTGAAAGTTGGCATGCAGGTGCAGCAGGCAGTGAGGAAAGCACATGGTATTTTGGTATTCATAGCAAGAAGATTTGAGTATCAGAGTCAGGATGTCTTGGTGAGGCCATACCTTGAGTATTGTGTGCAGTTTTAGTCTCGTAGTCTGAAGAAGGATATTCTTGCTATTGAGGGAGTCCAGTGAAGGGTCACCAGACTGATTCCTGGGATGGCAGGACTGACATATGAGGAAAGACTGGAACGACTGGGCTTTTATTAAAGGGAATTTAGAAGAATGAGAGAGGATCTCATAGAAACATAAAATCCTGATGGGACTGGACAGTCTAGATCCGGGAAGAATATTCCCGATGTCGGGGAAGTCCAGAATTAGAGGTCACAGTCCAAGAATAAGGGGTAAGCCATTCAGGACTGAGATGAGGAAGAATTTCTTCATTTAGAGAGTTGTGAACCTATGGAATTCTCTCCCACAGGAAGCAATTGGAGCCAGTTCATTAGATATATTCAAGAGGGAGCTGGATGTGGCCCTTGTGGCTAATGTAATCAAGGGGTAAGGAGTGAAGGTGGGAATGGGATACTGAGATTGCATGATTAGTCATGATCATACTGAATGGTACAGGCTCAAAGGACAGAACAGCCTACTCATACATCTATTTTCCATTTTTCCATGTTTCTGTGATTTTATATTTTAAAAATGTTAAAGGACTTGGGGATAGTGGAGGAATTAGAAGCCAAGATCTCATTAAATGGCAGAGTAGGCTAGTTAGGCTGGATGGCCTATTGCTGCTCTTATTTCTTATATTAACCATAGTAGGTGAATGGAATGAATTGATATGAATGTATTGTCACGTGTACCGAGGCACAGTGGAAAGCTTTGTCTTGTGAGCAATAAAGGCAGATCACATAGTTTAATAGTAGAAAAACATTGCCAGGGTGGGATGGATCTTTGAGAATGCTGGTGGCATTTCCTTGACAGCGGGCCTGGTAGATGGATTCTATAGATGTTGGCTGTTGTGTTTGTCCGGGCCGAGTTCACCACTCTCTGTAACCGTCTCTGATCTTGAATGGTACAGTTGCCATACCAGGTAGTGATACATCCAGACAGAATGCTCTCAATGGTGCACCCCTTAAAGTTGGCAAGGGTATTCACCATCATGCCAAATTTCCTCAGCTGCCTGAGGAAAAAAGACATTGTTGGGCCTTTGTAACCAGTGCACCTACACGAAGAGTCCAAGAAAGCTTGTTGTGGATGATTCGTCCCACCTCTGCCCTGTTAATGTGTAGGGGGACAGGAGTGACATCCTGTCGAAAGTCAATAATGAGTTGCTTGGTTTTGCTGGCATTGAGAGCTGGGTTGTTCTCAGTGCACCATTTTTCCAGGTCTTCCACCTCTTGTCTGTAATCTGTTTCATCGTATTCTGAGATTTGACTGACTATGGTGGTTTCATCAGCGAACTTGTAAATGACATTAGCTGAAAATGTGTTGCTGGTAAAGCACAGCAGGTCAGGCAGCATCCAAGGAACAGGAGAATCGACGTTTCGGGCATAAACCCTTCATCAGGAATTCCTGATGAAGGGCTTATGCCCGAAACGTCGATTCTCCTGTTCCTTGGATGCTGCCTGACCTGCTGTGCTTTACCAGCAACACATTTTCAGCTCTGATCTCCAGCATCTGCAGACCTCACTTTCTCCTTGTAAATGACATTAGTCTGGTAGTTGGTGACGCAGTCATGGGTATACAGTGAGTACAGTAGGGGCTGAGTATGCATCCCTGGGGGGCTCCAGTGTTGAGTGTTAGTGACGATGAAACATTGTCCCCAATCTTCACTGATTGTGGCCTGTGGGTCAGGAAACTGAGGATCCAGTTGCAGACAGTGGGGTTTAGTCCAACATCACTAAGTGTAATGATCAGTCTCGAGGGGATAATAGTGTTGAAGGCTGAACTGTAGTCAATGAGTAGGATTCTTACATAGCTGTTCTTGGTGTCAAGATGTTCTAGGGAGGAGTGAATGGCAAGTGATATAGCATCTGACATGGATCTTTTGATCCATTAGGCAAATTGGAGTGGGTCAAGTGTAGTGGGGAGACTGAAGCTGATTAATGCCATAACCAGCCTTTCTAAGCACTTCATGACCACCGAAGTTAGGGCCATGGAGCGGAAGCCATTGAGCCATGCTGAATGAGCCTTCTTATGCACAGGGATGATGTTGGTCCTCTTGAAACAGGCAGGGACAATTGCCTGCTGCAGGGAGAGGTTGAAAATGTCCAACCTCTGGTTGATCTGCGCATGCTCTGAGTGCACAGCCTGGTACTCCGTCTGGTCCCATCGCTTTCCTTGGATTCACAGGAAGGAAAACTGATCTGACCTCTGATGCAGTGGCTGTTGGGATAGGTTTGTCAGGACTTGTCGGAATTGGTGTTACCTCTCCGCCAAAATTCTGCTCAAAGCGAGCATAGAAGGCGTTGAGATGATCGGGGAGGGATGTGTCATCATTTGCTATTTTGCACTGTTTCTTTTTAGAACCTGTGATGACATTCAGTCCTTGCCACAGTCGCCGGGTGTCTGGGTCTCTAGTTTGGATCAGTATTGGTCCTTGGCTGTCTTAATGGCTCTGCGGAGGTCATACTGCAAAGGTTTTGACTGATAATCCTCTGAAGTTACAGTGGACAACTGGGAGAACCCCCAAAGAAATTCAGGATTTACCTCTGTACCTGAATAAGTTACCAATTCTCCTTCCCATGGCAACAGGCCCCATGTCCCCACTCCAACCCCCCAAACCCATCTCTCCTGGTTTCTGGTTTCTGGACTGACTGTGGCTAATTACTTTAAGCAACCTAACCAAACAACTCCAGACAAGATGTGTCCAAATCCCTGATGAATGCCAATACATTTTCTCCATTGGGTTAGCCCTACCCTTTGGAGTAACATCATAGAACAACAGGAACAACTGTTTCCCACTCTCTGGACTGAGCAGGCTTGGATCATTTGACCAAAATCACCCTGAATGCCTGACCATAGCCAATGCCCTGGATTAGTTGAAAAGCTGCTCTTGATTTATTGTGCTAGAACTCCCTGACTGAAAGGTGCCTCTATGGACTTCATGAGGATTACTCCCCTAAGACAATGAAAAGTGAGTGCTTGCTTGATGTAAATACATTGTGTTTGGCACATGGTGCAGGTGTGAGCCTGATACTGAAAAATGTAAGTGTCCTTGACTGAATACCTCTGAGCGATAAGACAAGCTTCCTGGTTGTGTGACTGTAGGGACTGTACAAGGCAAGTGAAGACAGTGATGCCGCAGGCAAGCAAGTAGGTGTTCAGTGAGCGGGTGCTAAGGGGGATTATGAGCACCCCTGAGAGGCAAGCTGGTCCAATCTGTGAGCTGCAGGCAAAATATTCTTGTAGCGCATTTCAATGCTAGTTACCTTTGTGCCAAACAATGCAAGTCAAAGCTTCCTGAGCATCCTGCAAGTGGATCAAAGAGCTGCTATTTTATTCATGAGAGGTTAGCAAACATAGGATGTCATTGTCCATGGAGAGGGAAGCCCTGACTGGTGACCATGGATTGTGCACTGAGATGCCATTTTGTGCTGAGCACCATAGAGGAAAATCACAACCAGCTAGGTATCCACTCTGTCTTCTGTGTCAGAAAGGTAGAAGAAGAATATTAATAAGGATAGTTGCAGCAATAATATGTTATTTAACAGGATATAATCCCATAATTGCCAACTCACCTTGTTGGTTGGCAAATGCATAAAAGAGACAGCGAGTTGCTCCCAATTTTGAGATGGGTCTCTTACATGATTCTGCTACAAATCTTGCCATAGTTTATATTTCTCAGACCCTGACAAGATTCCATGTTTGGTTTCTTTAGTAGATGGATTTTCTGGTAAAGTGCAGACACGCAGAAAATGTTCAAGTGTCCAATTTACTTCGGAGTTAAAGAAAAGAAGGATCAACATAAAGTTAATTATAGCAGTGAAGATTGTAAATGGTTCAAGCAGATTTTTTGGAGTTTAAAACATGCTGGCTGCACAACAATTAACACCTCTTCACGTGGACTTCATTTGAAATTGCCTGTGCTGACTTAAAAAAATACTTAAAACTCTTATTAACTGAAGGATTCCCAATAGTGAGTTGACCTTTTTGAGATAGAAAAGAGAGAAAATGGGCAAGTTTAGGTGCAAGAGTTAAAGAAAATTAGACCCTGCAGAGTTTGATCCAGAAATGGCTAAGCTGAAGATGCGAGATGATTAATATCTATGTTGAACGGGAAGTTCTACAAATGTGGGATATTTGGAAGAGATTTGAAGGTAAACCCTTGATGGGAATGAATGGAAGTCCCAGTAAATCTCAACGTTCATTCAAATCTTTGAAACAATTCTTCATTTTTATGGTGAATCTTCCAATGTCACCGTGTATCATTTTGGATGTGAAGATCAAATAGATTAGATTCCCTACAGTATGGAAACAGGCCCTTCAGCCCAACAAGTCCATACCGACCCTCCGAAGAGTAACTCACCCAGACCTATTCCCCTTATTCACCCCTGAATATGGGCAATTTAGCATGACCAATTCACCTGACCTGCACATCTTTGGATTGTAGGAGGAAACCAGAGCACCCGGAGGAACCCACGCAGACACGGGGAGAATGTACAAATTGCACACAGTCAGTTACCCAAGGCAGGAATCGAACCGGAGTTCCTGGCACTCTGAGGCAGCAGTGCTAACCACTGAGCCACCATGCCACCCATAATGGGGAAGAAATTTGACTTAAGAACTTGTGCTTAGAGAATAATAACTGTGTTCATTGCAATTTTAATGTATTTATTTTAACTGATCAATTAAAATGGAGTATTTATGAATTTTGATTTGTATGGTAATGTCATTTTGCTTGAAGTAGGGATCTCTGTGGCTTCATTCTGCCTTAAATACCTGGGTTTCCAAAATAAATTACTGGTCTCTGGTAAGATCATCATAATATTTTCAATGAAACAAATATTCAAGAAATCAAACTTTTTAAAGATTACTATTGTGCCATTCCTTAATGAGTTATTTTAAATTATCAGTTGAAATATGATCAGTATATCATGTTACAAAAAACAGCACTTCTCCTTTAAATTGCAAATTGTTTGGGCGCTTAAATTTGAAGACACATCAATGAGAGAAAATGGATTTTTTTTCATTTCAGCAAGATTTCAAGCAGTCTTTAGATGAACATGTCAAGTTATTACACTTTTCCATTATGGAGTCAAATATTAAAAATTTCTATTCTAAGGACAATTAATTACACTACAAAATGGCAAACGCGCATCCTTGTCAGGTAGAGTGTACTGTGATGGCCTTTCCTCAAACACTGAATGCAGAGATTTGATCTGTTCTAATGGCAGAGCAGAAAAGGGTAATTACACCATGGTCAAAGCTAATTTGCTTTCTGCCAGATGAACTGTTGTATTTTATTGTACTCTGACATTTTCAAGTAATTACGGCACTATTGACCTCAACCAATTCCAGTTGTATCACAGTCTACAGCTGGAGATTTGCAACTTTCAGCTCCGAGTTGCAGACAGACATGGGCTGTAATGAGGTAATGACATAGACACAGAGCACCATATGTGTCTCCTTTGATTGGCAAGAAGCACAGTGAAAGGAAACAAGGAAAATCACCTTAACATCATCATTATAGCCACATATCTACAGGGTAATAAACCAACCCCCTACCATTGAAAAAAAGCCAAAGAAAACACATAGCCACACACAATCTTTTCTAATTGAATAACCTGTGCAAGAAGGTAGAGAGCTGAGTGTGGCAAACTGTTCCAGGATTAACATTAGTTCATTGATTGAAAACTATTGATACAATAAAAATCTATTTTTTGTTTAATCTTGAAGTATTCCTTTCTTTTGAAATGAGGGGTAGAATCTTTCCAGGTCCTGAATGACACATGGATTGGCAAGAAGGTTAGGAGAATTGTTTGAGATGGCCAGCTTCTTGATATCCAGAACAAAAATTCCCATTTTTGTTGAAATATGAGACAAGATTCTTATGAGTGAGCAGCGAGAGGCCTATTTGCATGTCATAGATCGTATTAATGCCTCTGTATTACAGTCTGTCACCTCATTAGATGCAATTTCTCATTCACTCACCTGCTGGATAGAAAAAGATGGTGCCAATTCCTGATAGGAAAGTTAGTTTTGGCTTGTCGCCTGATCTCCAGCCCTCCATTTTGGGCACCAGTCACCAACATCCCAGGGCATACACCATGAGTAGTAACCACATGCAGCCCTCCCCCCTTTATGGAGTTTGGCATTTGAAATGTGCCAGCCTCACTGCGCTCTCCTGACACATCTCAGATCCACTTATAATATAGTTCTGCTCTTTAGAGTGCATCAATAATTGCAATGCTACTTCCAGGACACTTTGCACAAAGGGATAGGCTTGGGTTGCATGTCAAGGCTACTCTCTGATTCTGTATGCATCTATTCAGTTTATGCCTACTTTGGTACTCACATCATCCCAGCAGTGCCTCTTTGTGTTTACCCCTTGAGCTTGAAGGTTCCCTGTACACCTGCATTCCTTTGCTGCTTAGCGCAGACGCAAACTGGGAGCTTTTCATAGTTGTCAGCATCAAGGGATTGGACATGTTGCTGTACAGCACTGTGCTTTGTCAATTTTGTGCCTACAGCATGTAGCAGTAGCTACGCAGCAAACGCAATGCATGTGATTCAACCAAATGACCATGATTCAAAGACAAAGTGGTGTAGTCCTCAGTTAAATCAATGGAGCTGCCATCAGTCAGGGACTCCCAGTTTGGTAAGTGAAGGACATCATCTGATCTCAGTTCAGGGGATTGGACATGGTCATTCGACCATTTGGAGCAACGATGGTCAAAGGGCCTGCATGAGCACAGTCTGGGAAGTGAACCATGGTCAGTCTTGCCGGTCCAGTGCAAAGAAACAAACAAACAACCAGTCAGGACTGTCACAGTAATTCAGTTGGGAGTTTGCACACAGATCAGTCAGCGGTCTGGTCACTTCTCTGTTGGGGCTGTCTGCCTAAGTTGGTCAGGGGTATGGACCATGGTCTAACCTGGCAGAACAGCTCATCAAAAAGTGAATGGGTGTTTCAGGGAATACTTCTGAGTTCGGGAAATTGGAAAACTTACAATCAAGGAATTGAAGGCAAACTGGAATGCAGAGGGGATGAGAATTGTGAAGGGGGATTATCTAATCAGACATCACCAGTGTTTCCTTGGTGGATGGTCTGTGACACATGATGGTGGTCATGACTAACCTGTAGGCCCTGCGCTTAGAGGGTAATCTTATGAGCTGGAGATGTAATGGCAAGTGGTATGCAGGGAAATGTGGCATTTAAGTACAGGTGGGCTTGCTTAGGAATGCCAGAGAGAAAATAAGATGGTAGTTTGGGAAGCAGGGCATTGTGATTCCCTGCTGAACCTGAGACTCATTGTGCCAAATGCAATTTGCATTGCCTTTCATCACCATGCAACTTGCAAATTCGCAGTGCAAGTGTAAATGGCTTCTGCTACATCAAGATTGGGGGTGGTGTTTCTTTTTCCCCCTGTCCCAGATCTACTTGCATTGCCCTTCAAGGAGCACATGCATTAATGGAACATTCGCACGCTACAGTTTGAAATCATCTGTAATCATAGCATTGTGAATGTGAAATGCATGCAGTGTTCAACAGTTTGGGGCCCAAATCCTGGTCACAAGTAATCCTGACTGCACTATCAGTCATTTGTGACTAAAAACAGTCATCTCTGTGAATCAGAAGTAATCACGGGCAGCCTTAAAGTGGCATCTACAGGCCACAAAAGCACAAAGGTACTGCAGGATTTCATAGGCTGCTCAGGGAACTGATTTCCCCTCACCTTGAACTGTAGGCATTCACCAACACGGTCAGATATACCTTTTTCGAGTGATGTGGGGCTGGGAGCTGAAGGTATCTCTACTCATATGGCCCTTGCTATCTCCTACCGTCTCTGTCCCTTCGACTGTTGCCGTGTTCCTCAGATGAAGGTCCAATGTCAGATTTCTATGTGAAAGCATTTCACATCTCTGCTTCTCAGAGCCCTCCCTGTCTCAAGGTAAGATTTAGCATGGAGTACTCTGGCAAGCAATGCTAAACCATCGTTTGAGAGAGATCCCAATGCTGATGGCTCACATGATTAAGGGATCTTTTCTACATCTTATGTTCGCTACACTGGATCATTACAAGTGGGACTAACAAGGAAACAAACTCAAAACTTCTTTTGCCCTGAAACATGTGTCTACTGCCGTCTCATTTCATCCTCTCTGAATAAGTCCAGTGTCCAGAACCAGCGGTCTGGGTGCAATTCGAACCACTTAAAGATCAGAAAACAATTGATTGCAAAGCAGAACTCTACAGACGGCACAGCAGCAAGCCATTGGGAAAAGGAATATGATGTGGTCGAGGCTGTTTTGTAGGCAATGTCTCTGATGGAGGAGACGATCTCCTCCTACATGTTTAAAAAGGTAAACATATCCAAGAAATGGGTCCTTGATGTTTTTGTCCCACTGAGCATCCAGGGGAGGCAGCAAACCAGTGGACTGACAGCAAGGAGCATGAGCACTCCAGAGAGAAGGCAATCTCGCTCCTCTGCCTTTAGCATCAAATCAAGGTACTGGAGGCAGGCAGAGTTACCAAAGTCAGAGGAATGGTCTAGAATGAGGGCCAGAGTGGGAGAAATGCTGTTCACAGAACTGCAGCGTGAGAGGCAAGAGTGGTGGCAAGCAGAGGACAGATATAGGGACCAGTTATGTTACCTGCAGTGCCAGGTCACAACAGCCAAAGGAAGTGAACAATTACTGAAGAAGGAAAGTAGCTATCAGGGGAAGCAAGTAAAAGTGCAGGAGGAGAAGCTACGAGACATCCAGGTAGTCGATAAGGGTATATGAGGGAGAGCACGGTCCCTGCCAAGAGCAGACCCCAAAGCTGAGTCTAGTTCTGTCCATGCCAAAGGCTTGTGTTGTTTGATCAGCCTGGGTATGGCCCACGTAGGCAGGGAAGGTGAGGGTGTGTGGTGGTAGTGGACAATAGGGTAGTCGGGGATATTAGGTCAACTGTGGTGCCAGTGTGGCTGCAGGGTGAGGGGCAGACTGCATGGCAGGGGGAACTCTGGATCACCACCTGTGGCATCAGGAGAAGACCTGGTCCGGCAGCAAGGTAGATGGGGGCACAGGCCCAGTACAGGAAGGGTTGTGACCAGTATCCATGTGCCCAGTACAGCAGCAAATGTATGACATGCCCCAGAATGATCAGAAACAAGGAGATCTAGAGAGTCGCTTTGTGTCCCCGCATGGAACCCAGCAGCTCAGAGCAATGACGGCCCACCTGGAGAGGCTCACTTTTCATGCTCCTCCGACGCTGCCTGTCCTGCTGTGCTTTTCAAGCACCACACTCTTGACTTTAATCTCCAGTATCTGCAGTCCTCACTTTCGCCTAGCTCCCTTATAATGGGGACCCATCTGTGTACTTCATGGAAGTGGATCAGGCTGGAAAGATAAATGGCTGCAATGATGATGAGATAGCCACGTTGCTGCTGTTCTCCCTGGGCAGCAGACTGTACAAGTCCCTTTTGGCTTACAACAAGAAGGGGCGGAGTACATTCACCGTCATTCAGGAAGAGATCCTGGAAACCATGAGCTTCAATGATGGAAGCCCCTTCTCCCAAGTAGAGAACACTGTCCAGGTTGCAAGGGAAACACCACAGAGAAGGAATATAATATAGGCTGAGCCTGAGAACAGCTGAGGGGTGAGGCTATATTCTGTGTTATGTGTTTATTTATATCATAAATAATAAGAGACTCAACATTGATTTTTATGGTATAATATTACAAACCTGCTTCCAGTCACATAAATAGCTATTCCCACCACCCTCTGCCTCCTACCATTAAGCCAATTTGGGATCCAATTTGCCAAGTTATGCTAGATACTATGCGTTTATACCTTTTTATCAATCTCCCATGTGGGACAATGTTCAAGGCTTTGCTGAAATCCTCATAAACTACATCAATTGCACTACCCTCATCTACATGTATGGTCACCTCCTTGACAAGTTAAATCAAATTTTTAGGGATAACCGCCCTCTGACAAAGCCAGACTATCTCTGACTATCCTTGATCAAACCTTAGCTCTCCAAGTTGAGATTAATTTACTCTTTCAGAATTTTCTCCAATAGAATTTTCCGTGACACTCATTGGCTTGTCTCTGCTACCCTTCTTGAAAAGTGGAACCACATTAGCTATCCTCGAGTTCTTTTTCACTTTCCTTATGGCCAGAAAGGAATTGAAAATTTGGGTCAGAACACCTGAAATTTCCTTTCTCATCTCCCACAGCAGTCTGGGATACAACTCATAAGGACCTGGGGATATGTCCATTTTTAAACGTGCCAAAACTTCCAGTATTTTTTCACACCCTACAGCAAACTGTTCAAGAACATCATAATCCCTCTTACAGAATTCTGTACCGACATCCTCCTTTTCTCAAGTGAAGATTAGATTAGATTAGATTACTTACAGTGTGGAAACAGGCCCTTCGGCCCAACAAGTCCACACTGACCCGCCGAAGCGTGACCCACCCATACCCCTACATTTACCCCTTTACCTAACACTACGGGCAATTTAGCATGGCCAATTCGCCTGACTTGCACATCTTTTGGACTGTGGGAGGAAACCGGAGCCCCCGGAGGAAACCCACGCAGACACGGGGAGAACGTGCAAACTCCACACAGTCAGTCGCCTGAGTCGGGAATTGAACCCGGGTCTCTGGCGCTGCGAGGCAGCAGTGCTAACCACTGTGCCACCGTGCCGCCCACTCTGAAGCTAAGGTATGAAGTATGTAAACCAGCTCTGATATCAGCTGTGCCTCTATGTGTCCTGAGAAGCATTGGTTTGTAGTTGCTCTCTCACAGCGTGAACAGTGAATGTAACTCTGGTCTGCCAATGTGTGACTGAGTGCATGATTGAGCTTCAAAGATGGTACAGGAGCCAAGAAGCATGAGATATTCCAGCAATAATGAGTATATCTGCCCAGGGAGAGTGGAAGAATAGAGTGTGGGGGGCATCTAGGGGCATGGTGCATAGTATTGAGATGAGTTTGGGATGGTAGCACAAAAAACTGACTAAGCCTTTGCAGAGTGAAAGCCTACACAAAATTTGTTAAAAGGACATAGCCAATTTCTGGCATTATTCAGATCCACATGTGCCATTGTAGGAGATACAGTGTGTTATAGAGTCATACAGTTATACAGCATGGTCGAACAGTCCATGCTGACCATAATCCCAAACTCAACTATTTCCACCTACAACTTTAGAGAAGATTTGTAGCTCAGTTTGTGGATCAGGTTATAAGTTGAACTGGTAGATTTGTTCTCAAACGTTTCATCACCATGCTAGGTAACATCATCCAATGAAGCGCTGGTGTTCAGTCTCACTTGCTATTTATCTGTCTTGGTCTGTTGTGGTGGGTGATATCACTTCTGGTTCTTTTTCTGAGAGATTGGTGAATGGGGTCCAAATCGATGTGATTGCTGATAGAGTTCCGGTTTGAATGCCAGGCCTCAAGAAATTGCCTTGCGTGTCTTTGGTTAGCCTTTCCCAGGGTGAATGTATTGTTCCAGTTGAACTGGTGTCCCTCGTCATCTGTGTGTATGGATATCAGTGATAGTTGACCGTACCAACAACCAGCAGAAAGAACGTCATAACACAAAATAACCTGCAAAGACTGCAACAAACATTGCATCGGACAAACGGGCAGGAAACTAGCCAACACCATACATGAGCATCAACTAGCCACCAAAAGGCATGACTAACTATCATCTGACCATCAATAGTAAATCTGTGTATTGGCTAGTTATGTGGCAATATTAATGAGCAATAAATTGTAATGATGTCCAGGGTTCTTTGCTGTACAGAAATATTTCACCAAGTATCTCCTGGGATAGTTTGTATCATCTGGTAACGTTTTAGCACAACTAATACATTAGCCTTTGCCCACAATCCTTTTCACTCAATATTTACTCTCAATGGCAAATGGCAACAAATCAAAAAATATCTAAATACAGCTGTGTCAGATAGAAATGCTTGGGGCAGAGCAAGAGATGATTCAGTGGTTCAAAAGTAAATATCCCTGAGTAAGCATCTATAGTTGCTGTTATGAACAGATATTAAAATAGATTAAAATATTAAAATGAAACTTGCTCCCACTCTACCAAAGTCTGAAATTCCTAGTGCACAAAACAAAATATTAAACTGGAGTTCAGAGTAATTGGAAATATAAACATATAGTAAGACTATGTGTCCAATCATGCTATTTTGTTCTTTTTTAATACACCAAAAAGTATGTGGAACTTTATTTTGTGTTATAAAGTAAACACAAAAGTTTTAAGAGTTGCAGCCAAAAAACTACTTACAAACAATCTAGATTTACTTAACTATCTGGTTTAGCATTATAAATACCATTTTATGCACCCTTTCAATCTCTGCAAAATTGAGAATCACACAAAAGGTGTAACTGAGATTTGTTGAAGACTTATAAGATCACAGCAGATGATACTAAGGCAAGACAATGCTCTTTCTGTTGAATAAGAAGCAATTCATCAATAGTCAAACTGTGAATTAGGAATGGGGTAGCAATCAAACAAGAAATTTGCACATAGTTTCTCACAATGTTTTTGTCTGATATCAGTCTTGAAGACAAAGTAGGAGAAAGTGAGGACTGCAGATGATGGAGATCAGAGCTGAAAAATGTGTTGCTGGAAAAGCGCAGCAGGTCAGGCAGCATCCAGGCTGCGCTTTTCCAGCAACACATTGAAGACAAAGTACTAAAGTAAGCAGTGAAAATCAGTAACAATAAATGTCATTTGCTACAAGTGAGCAGTTACACAATTAGACGCCCGCTGATTACAAAATTACAGCTGTCAGACAAGTTTGCTTGAGTACCTTAAGACTTAATCCAAATTGGTGCAAAAACCTACTACAAATGTGCCACAAAAGGAAAGTAATGAATATTGTTACAATCGAGTACGGCAGAATTCAAACCCACAACAGTGGAGGTGAGAAAGGCTGAAGAATAAATACAATTATTCATTCAATTGGTGGGCACTCATCAGTTTTCAAACACTTCAAAATCTCAATGAGCAAGGCACTTCATATTTGTGTCAGTGATACTGAATGTTAAACTGCTTTATTGTCTAAAATACACAATGGAGAGTCAAATCATACAGAAGTATAAGATTAGCATTGCATCCAATCCAGAGCTGAAAAATGTGTTGCTGGAAAAGCACAGCAGGTCAAGCAGCATCCAAGGAGCAGGAGAATCGACGTTTCGGGCATAAGCCTTCTTCAGGAATGAGGAGGGTGTGCCAAGCAGACTAAGATAAAAGGTAGGGAGGAGGGACTTGGGGGAGGGGCGTTGGGAATGTGATAGGTGGAAGGAGGTTAAGGTGAAGGTGATAGGCTGGAGAGGGGGTGGGGGCGGAGAGGTCGTGAAGAAGATTGCAGGTCAAGAAGGCAGTGCTGAGTCCGAGGGTTGGTACTGAGATAAGGTGGGGGGAGGGGAAATGAGGAAGCTGGAGAAATGTGCATTCATCCCTTGTGGTTGGAGGGTTCCTAGGCAGGAGATGAGGTGCTCTTCCTCCAGACATTGTGTTGCCATGGTCTGGCAATGGAGGAGGCCAAGGACCTGCATGTCCTTGGCGGAGTGGGAGGGGGAGTTAAAGTGTTCCGCCACGGGGCGGTTGGGTTGGTTGGTGCGGGTGTTCTCTGAAACGTTCCGCAAGTAGGCGGCCTGTCTCCCCTATGAAGAGGAAGCCACATCGGGTGCAGCGGATGCAGTAAATGATGTGTTGGAGGTGCAGGTGAATTTGTGATGGATATGGAAGGATCCCTTGGGGCCTTGGAGGGAAGTGAAGGGGGAGGTGTGGGCACAAGTTTTGTATTTCTTGCTGTTGCAGTAGAAGGTGCAGGGAGTGGAGGTTGGGTTGATGGGGGGTGTGGACCTGATGAGGGAGTCGAGGAGGGACTGGTCTTTCTGGAATGCTGATAGGGGAGCGGAGGGAAATATATCCTTGGTGGTGTGGTCTGTTTGGAGGTGGCGGAAATGATGAAGGATGATACGATGTATCTGGAGGTTGGTGGGGTGGTAGGTGAGGAGTAGTGGGGTTCTGTCCTGGTGGCGATTGGAGGGGTGGGGTTCAAGGATGATACGATGTATCTGGAGGTTGGTGGGGTAGGTGAGGACCAGTGGGGTTCTGTCCTGGTGGCGATTGGAGGGGCGGGGTTCAAGGGCGGAGTAGCGAGAAGTGGAGGAGATGTGATGGAGAGCATCATCAACCACGTCTGAGGGGAAATTGCGGTCTTTGAAGAAGGAGACCATCTGGGTTGTTCGGTATTGGAATTGGTCCTCCTGGGAGCAGATGCGGCGGAGGCGAAGGAATTGGGAATATGGGATGGCATTTTTACAGGGGGCAGGGTGGGACCTGTATTACACCTCTTCCCACCCTGCCCCCTGTAAAAATGCCATCCCATATCCCAATTCTTTCGCCTTCGTCACATCTGCTCCCAGGAGGACCAATTCCAATACCGAACAACCCAGATGGCCTCCTTCTTCAAAGACCGAAATTTTCCCTCAGACATGGTTGATGATGCTCTCCACTGCATCTCCTCCACTTCCCGCTCCTCCGCCCTTGAACCCCGCCCCTCCAATCGCCACCAGGACAGAACCCCACTGGTCCTCACCTACCCCACCAACCTCCAGATACATCGTATCATCCTTTTGTCATTTCCGCCACCTCCAAACAGACCCCACTACCAAGGATATATTTCCCTTCCCACCCCTATCAGGGTTCCGGAAAGACCACTCCCTCCGCAATTCCCTCGTCAGGTCCACAGCCCCACCAACCCAACCTCCACTCCTGGCACCTTCCCCTGCAACTGCAAGAAATGCAAAACTTGCGCCCACACCTCCCCCCTCACTTCCCTCCAAGGCCCCAAGGGATCCTTCCATATCTGTCACAAATTCACCTGCACCTCCACACACATCATTTACTGCATCCGCTGCACCCAATGTGGCCTCCTATACATTGGGGAGACAGGCCGCCTACTTGCGGAATATTTCAGAGAACACCTCTGGGATACCCGCACCAACCAACCCAACCGCCCCGTGGCGGAACACTTTAACTCCCCCTCCCACTCCGCCAAGGACATGCAGGTCCTTGACCTCTTCCATCACCAGACCATGGCAACACGATGCCTGGAGGAAGAATGCCTCATCTTCCGCCTAGGAACCCTCCAACCACAAGGGATGAATGCAGATTTCTCTAGCTTCCTCATTTCCCGTCCCCCCACCTTATCTCAGTACCAACCCTCGGACTCAGCACCACCTTCTTGACCTGCAATCTTCTTCCTGACCTCTCCGCCCCCACCCCCTCTCCGGGCTATCACCCTCACCTTAACCTCCTTCCACCGTGCCACCGTGGACGGCACGGTGGCACAGTGGTTAGCACTGTTGCCTCACAGCGCCAGAGACCCGGGTTCAATTCCCGCCTCAGGCGACTGACTGTGTGGCGTTTGCACGTTCTCCCTGTGTCTGCGTGGTTTTCCTCCGGGTGCTCCGGTTTCTCCCACAGTCCAAAGATGTGCAGGTCAGGTGAATTGGCCATGCTAAATTGCCCGTAGTGTTAGGTATAGGGGTAAATGTAGGGGTATGGGTGGGTTGCGCTTCGGCAGGTCGGTGTGGACTTGTTGGGCCGAAGGGCCTGTTTCCACACTATAATGTAATGTAATCTAATCTAATCTATCGCATTCTCAATGCCCCTCCCCCAAGTCCCTCCTCCCTACCTTTTATCTTAGCTTGCTTGGCACACCTTCCTCATTTCTGAAGAAGGGCTTATGCCCAAAACATCGATTCTCCTCCTCCTTGGATGTGCTTTTCCAGCAACACATTTTTCAGCTCTGATCTCCAGGATCTGCAGTCCTCATTTTCTCCTATGCATCCAATCCAGTCAATTTCCCAAGTGTTGAGTTTGATTCTCATGGAGCAATTTTAACCTATGTTTTAGCAAGTGTAAAGCATGCTGCACAGTAAATATGTCATATACTGACTGACTGGACTACAGCAACATGCCTAATTATAAGTGCTGACTTATCATGTGGCCTTTTACTTTGTTACAGCCATACTATTATTCAGAATGGAGCATGGTGCTCACCAAGACTCACAACAGCATTCAACATCATTATCACGGGAAACAAGAAACCGCACAGAGGCAGACACTCCAATAGATCTGTAAAAGTTTAGAAGAGAATTATGTGGTGATTCATTTGTATGAGAGTACAAACAGCAGAAATGGCTATGGAGGAAAAATTAAAGAAAAAAATTGGTAAGTATGTAAAATCAACTGCCACATTTGCCAAACCTTTAACATTAATGCACAAAGGTAAAATAACTCGCAGGGTTTTTTCATTGAGTGTTTTCCTCTATTCTTTGTTCTGACCTCCAAAGTGCATGATTTCACACATCTCTACATCAAACTCACGAAATGTATCCAGTAACTTGTCCAGGCCTGCTGAATTTATTTTGAATAATATTCCTTGTGACTTATCTAGCTCCTTACATGTCTGTCATCAGAAATATTTTCAAATTTTGCTTTTACATACTAAGTCCAAATACTCTCTATGTACAGAACAAAAACAGAGCCAATTTCATTGCAGCTGCCTTCTGCTAACCCCAGGAATAACTATTTATCCTAACCATTTTGATTTCAGTCCTTCAAATAATATTCTATTTATATGACTACATTTGATCTTACACAATATACGACACTTGACTGAATGTGGCATCGAAGAGCCTGAGCAAAACTGGAGTCCATGGAAATTTGAAGGAAAACTTTCTCTTGGAGTCATACTTACTTTAAAGGAAAATGGCAATAGATGCTGGAGGTCAATCATCTCAGTCCCAGGCCATCAATGCAGGACTTCCTGAGGGTAGTGTCCTGGGTGCAGCCATTTCAGCTTCTTCATCAATGAGCTGTCTGTCATCATAAGGCCAAAACTTGGGATGTTTGCTGATGATTGAGAAATTGCAAATGTTGCTGAACCTTATTAAATTACTAAAGCAGTCCATGTCTATGTGCAACAAGACCTAGAAAACATCCAAGTGGCAAGTAGCATTTACACCACGGAAGTGCCAGGTAATGACCATCTCCAACAAGAGAATATCTAATCATCACCCTTTGACATTCAATGGCTTTAATACTGCTGATCCCCAATTATCAACATTCTGGAGGTTAACATTCAAATAAGAATAAACTGACTAGCTATATAAAATGCTATGGCAGCAGGAGCAGGTGAGAGGCTAGGAGGTTTGCCTTGAGCAATACACTTCCTATAACCTCAAAGCCTATCCACCAACTATAAAGCACAGGTGTGTGAAGGAAATCTCTTCAGAACAAGAGGATTTACAACAACAGTGTTAGTGTTTCTCTAACTTAGCTAAATCTTCATTCTATCTGTGTGCATATATAAATTACAACCATATTCTTTATAAAAATGTTTTCACAACTTTGCAAGTCATAGATAAAATATTTGCTGCACATTATTAATTTTGGTGCAAATTGGATCATATGTCGGATAATTTCACCTAGCAACCAGCAATTCATTTATGTTGTTTATCCAAATTGTGTATTTCCCTATTTTTTTCATCTGTCAGTCTTTTCATTAAAGGCGCCATATAACTTGGTAGCAGTGGTCATGATTAACAATGGTCACACAGGGAGTATTACATCTCAGTTTTAGATGCACATTTTCAAAGGATATTTAAAACAAGGAGACTTTCTTTCAATATTAAGAACACAAGATTCAAGTAGATTTATATTATTCATGTGGACATTCCTTTAAGTACACCTTTATAGCTAAGTGTGGGTTGCTGTACCTAAATATGTTGGTGCTGGAAGTCAGCCAGAAAGTGAAAAACTTATAATTTTCAAGAACAGGAAAATAATGCTAAAAATTCTCATCGACAATATGAACAATGATGTGCAACTTGCAATCATGTAATGTCTGCATTGTACCAAAACTAACCAGGCACTTCTCACTATTAAAAGTCTAACAAACCATAGCCAACACCTACCCACCCCCCACAAATTGTGGTACTTTCCATCAAAACCCCTTGTGCACTAAAACCTCCTGGTACACACATTATATAAACCCTAACTGATTGCTGGAATGTTATATTACACTGTGTTGCCTTTCATCCTGTCTCTATTTTATCCATACTCAAAACTGCAAACTATGCAAACACCATGTAAAACCCCTGACCAATATCATACGCACCAAATGTATGCTAATGGGTTGTGAAGCTATGTAACATTCTTATACATGACAGTCAATCATTTAGTATAAAATCTTTGTCACAGACACTTAAGGTCCCCTTATTGTCAACTCTAATCTTCCTTGCTGCACATGCAGAATGTATACACACAAGGGTGAGAAGATAATAAATGAAAAATTCTGAAACCACCAGGAATAGAAGGGTTAACCGTAATTTCTCTTTAATTTTGAATTATTTATTTGAATATATTCAAGTCAGCTTCATCTTGAGTGTTAGCTAATTTACATACATCAATTCAAGTTTAAACTTGTTTTGGGGATAAGAAAACTGCTGGAGAACACAGATAACAGAAATTGAAGATTTGAAGATCAAACTAAAGATACAAAAGAAATCCAGTTTATTGCATTTAAATCCCATTACTTATAGCACCACTGTTGATTTTAGAAAGTACAAGTAATATTATTATGCAGAATCATGCTGCTGTAATGCAAATTGTAAATATATTTAAAAGGAATCACATTTTAATAATCAGTTTGTAAAAAGCATTGAAATTAAAGATATTTTGATTGACTACTATTTCAGAAAGAATGGGCATGTGAATTTGTCAATTATTTTTCAGAGGGAACTATGAATAAAAATACAGCTAATAAACAGCTTGAATCCTGCTTCATAACCTTATTTCTTTCTAGTGAATGCTGAATTTCAGAGTGACTAGAGGAATGAGATATCAGAGTTAAAACTGAGCTCTTTCTCTTTTCTTTCTTCGAGTCATGGAGTTATACAGCCTGAAAACTGATCCTTCGTCCAACTAGTCCACACCAACCATGTTCCCAGACCAAATTAGTCCCAACTGCCTGCATTTGGTCCATATCCCTTCAATCCTATCTTTTTTACGTACTTCTCGAAATGTGTTTCAAACATTACCTATAACTGCATCCATCATTTCCTCTGACAGTTCATTCCACACATGAACCACTCTCTGTATAAAAAAATTGCCTCTCGTGCCTTTTTAAATCTTTCTCCTCTCACCTAAAAATACGCTTCCCAGTTTTGAGCTCCCCCACCTTAGGGAAAAGACCTTTCCTATTTAGCTTATCTATGCCCCTCATGATTTTATAAATTTCTATAAGGTCACCCGTCAACAATCCAGCCTATTACAGCGTATTGTTATAACTCAACCCCTCCAATCCTGGCAACATCCTGGTAAATGTTTTCTGAACCCTCTCCAGTTTAATCTTTTTACTTTTGCTCATTTTCTTTTCTGTTCGTTTTTCTTCATTTGCTTTTGTTTGAAGCCTGGAGGGTGGTGGGTGAAGGAGGAGACTGCTAGTGGCAGCAAAGCCAGAACTAGCTGGACATGGCTCCACCCCAGTCCAGGGTCACCCTTTGAGTGAGGAACAGGTCCTGGGCTGACTCACAGGCTGGGCCAAGACTCCAGGATCGCAGCTAGGCCCAGATGTCTGAAAGAGCAGAAGCATCGGCGAAAGTGATGGATGGCGGATCAGCGGCAGAGTCTGGAGAAACATCAGATGGAGAATAGGAGGCTTCTCCTCAACCAGTGACAAGGTGACTTCCAATGGCCCTGCATGGTAGCTTTCAACAAATGCAGTGCTTTAAATACAAATATAACAATGTGGCAATCACAGTGACTTCTGATCACTCAGGACAGTTCATCAAGTGTAACTCATTGATCTGAACCGATGTGCAATACCAACAATATGAGTGTACAGATGTGCACAAGGTTCCAGACAGCTACCATAATGCTTCTGTCCAAAATTAGATCACACTTAGGTCTCTTCACACTCAAAGTAGCAGTTGGATGCTCAGAGGCAATAGATACTCACTCATGATGACCCACTCTAATGATGCCAATGAGGAATCCAAGTGCTGAGCCCAGAAGAACCATGCTAAAAGCTAAATGACAACCAAATCTGTCACTGAGCAAGAGCTGAGCATGCTAAAGAGCACTTTTTGGTGACTTGACAGAGATGGAGCGCCCTTTAAAATGCATCAGCCAGTCCCCACAGAATGGTTGTGGCTTATTGCACTCTGCAGAGCATTGTGCAATCGTGAGGTTAGATCTATAGGTGGAACAAGGTGTTGGGTACAGAAGAGGAAGGACATGGTAAATGTATGAGCAGCACCACAAATTACTGCTGTGGATAGCCTCTTAATAACGCCATTCAGTTAGATTCCACCAGTGCATGCACCTGGCAGCCACAGAGGAAACCCATATCTCTCCTCTTACCCCTCCATCCATTAACACAATGTAGTTCTACAATCAACCAAGCATCCCTTTTATAGCTGCCCATTGATTCATCCAAGTCCGTTGAAGAGGCAGGAACCAAAACAAAAAGACAGGATGGGAAGTGTTGTAAACTAATGATATTTATATAGCTCAAAAATGAAATGAAAATTTGACCATCCAACATTGCATAACACAACTATATATATACATTTGTGCAACTATAAATCATTACTCTTTCTATTCTTAGCACATTTATGGAGTGTAGGTTCTGTGGCTTCAGCAGTGAAAGGTAAAAGATGAGCAGATCTCTGCTCTGACTCTTAATCTTTGCCAAATCCATCTGAGTATTGAAGGCTATGAGAGTTCAGCAAAAGCCTTCCTCACCTGCACCTGTACCTCAAGGACATGAAGCAGCATTGTGGGGTACGATCAGAGCAAAGGACATAGCAACAGAAGTAGGCCATTGGTTCCAATTAAATCCTCAACTCCAGTTTCCTGCCTTGCATGATTTTAGCAAGGCCACCCTGTTGTTATACTCCATTCCCTTTGAAATTGTTTTCCCTATTATACATTGAATATATATGCTAGCTTTGTTATTTATCTATGAGGGCTTCCAAATCCCATATCCCTCCAAACCCTTCCTATTCATATACCCATCCACATGCCTTTTAAATGTTGCAATTGTATTAGCCTCCACCACCTCCTCTGGCTGCTCTTTCCATTCATGCACCACCATCTGTGTGAAAAAGTTACCCCTTAGATCCTTTTACATCATTCCCCTCTCACCTTCAACCAATGTCCCTAGTGTTGGACTTCCCTATCCTGGGGAAAAGATCTTGACTATTTACCCTATCCATGTCCTTCATGAGTTTATAAACTTCTGTAAGGTCACCCCTCAGCCTCTGACGCTCCAGCCTATTCAGCCTCTCCCTATAGCTCAAACCCTCCAACCCTGGCAACATTCTTGTAAATCTTTTCTGAACCCTTTCAAGTTTCACAACATCTTTCCCATAGCAGGGAGACCAGCATTGAATGCAGTATTCCAAAAGTGGCCTAATCAATGTCCTGTACAGCCACAACATGATATCCTAACTCCTATACTCAATGCACTAACCAATAATGGCAAGTGTACCAAATGCCTTCTTCATCACTTCTTTCTCATGACAAAGCCTGATTTCCCAACCAGCTAAATCAGGTTAAGGCTAGGTTTTCATCAATCTTATTTAAGCTGGCTTTTGTCTAATGTAAACCATTGGTGGAGGCTAGTATGAACTCTTAATTGTTGTGTTTGATGCTCTGTGCATCAAACATCCTTTTCTGAAAAAAGACAAGATTGCAAGGGCCTAATGGAAAAATTTCTCCAAACTTCAAATGTACACAGTGTGACTAGAAAATCTGGTAATGCTTGCAATTTCTTCATTGCTGCTTCATCAAACCTCACTCTGCCATCCCAGCATTTAGCATCTTCATCAAGTTAAGCAGAGTATAGTGGAGTATACTCTTCATCATAGATTCTTCATTGTAGCTCCTGTCCCCATTATTTGATCTTGATCACTTGCAGTGTTTGAGTCACCAGTTGAAAACCCAACTATTTTCCTTACCGGTCCCACTGAAATTGGAGTATCTGAGCTTGTACAGGGCTATTTGAGTCCTGTGACAGTTAACTTTAGAAGGAGTAACTTTATCTGAAGAGCCATTGACATTCTCACAGGGGAAGCTTGATGACTCAGTGCAAGTTTAAAATCTTTAAGTCTCTCACTGTGACTCCTGCTGCTCATTGGAAAGGCATCAGAAAACAGTCACACAAGTAAATATGGCCCACTCTGCAGCTGACAGAATGCACATTGTTTATTCCTGACATTTTTATGCTTACTGGGTGGCAAGAGTCAGTGATTTTTAAATATTTAAGAAAGCAAGTGATATGTTGGCCTTTATTGCGAGAGGGTTAAAATACAGGAGCAGGAATGCCTTGCTGCAATTGGGCGAAAGTGAGGACTGCAGATGTTGGAGATTAGAGTCAAGATTAGAGTGGTCTGGAAAAGCACAGCAGGTCAAGCAGCATCCGAGGAGCAGGAAAATCAACATTTCGGGCAGGAGCCCTTCATCAGGAATGTCTCTTTCCAATGAAAGAGCAGCCCAAGTGTCTGATAAGATTATGGTGACTTTACATTTGCTAATGTTGTAATACAACATAGCTTAATAATTTGTCCTAAAGCAAAACTAACATTTGGGAAATTGTTGAAGTTTATCCATGTGTAACATTGAAACTAGGAGCTGGGGAGACCATTCAGGCCTTTGAGCATACTCCACCATTCAATACAATCATGGCTGACCATCCAACTCAATACTCTGTTCCTTACTCTTTCCATACTCTTAGATCCCTTTAGACTTAAGAACTATAACTAACTCCTTTTTGAAAATGTTCAATGTTTGGCCTCAACCACTTCCTTCACGAAAATTTCCATAGCCTTACTATTCTCCGGGTGAAGAAATTTCTCCTTATCTCAATCCTACATGACCTATCACATATCCTTAAATTGTGATTCCTTGGCCCTGAACACCCTAGTCTTCTGGAACGTCCTTCCTTTATTTTCTTTGTCCTGTTAGAATTTTATAAGTTTCTATGAGATCCCTTTCTCATTCTTCTAAACTCCAGTGAATATAATCGTAACCAAACTAGTAATCTACAACATTATTAAGCCATGTTGTATTACAACATTAGCAAAGGTAAAGTCGCCATAATCTTACCAGACTCTTGGACTGCTCTTTCATTGGAAAGAGACAAGTAGTGGTGGTTTAACCTGATGATCAACATGTCTCAGATGTATGGAGAGGTTGAGAAGGAGAATCTTTGAAAAGTCCTCACATTTTCATGAGCAACTAAAGGAGAAAAGAATCTTAATTTGTTGAAAGGAACATGAAATGAGCCTCTTAAATTCAAAGCTCCCCTTTGTTTAATTTGGGCAATATAGACAAACTTCCTGGATTTGATTCAGAGCGTTTATATCAACATTGTTCGTACAGAAAAGCAGCTGCGTCACTGAGCTGGATTTGATCAGAAAATGGGTAAGTACTGATTTTGGTGAGAGTTTCTCTCTATGAAGCCTGGTAAGGTTTTGAAACCTATTTTCCCAAAGCCATCTCTTTACCTAAGTACCGTGCCACAATTGTGCCCTGCTCTTTGTATTCTCCCATTGCTGTCAGCAGAATGACTTGCCACTGCTAGGATGTCCTGGGATACCTAAGCATTGTCAGTCAGGAGCTGCCCGACGTGGTCCCTATCATATGCACCAGACATTTCAGACAGCACCCTGCTTTGCTGATAGGAATTTGGATGTCCTAGTAGACTGTATTCTGCAGAGGGAGCTGCTCCCTTCAGCAGAACTCGCAGAGGAAATTACATCACCAGCTGCTGCCAGCCTAGTTTGAAGTTGTCGCTTGGGTCATGAGATGTTAATACATGTAAATAGCCCTCTCAGTCCACTCACTATTAACACGTGGTTGAAAAATGGGACTTCTGGCTCTTGACATAAAGAAGCTTCTCACTGTTGATCTCACGCTATTTTCCCAAATTTCTTACAAATGTCCATACCATATAGTCTGTTCATTGTCTGACCATAAGCAACAAGTTACTTTGGAGACCAACAGACCTCGAGGTTCAGAAATCATTGAATGAATTTTGGAAAATGCCCTCTGAATGATTAGGACACAATGTGGTTTTTCACAGATAAACACATTAAAAACATCACAAAAGTGACACCTTTATTGCTCACACATCTGGGCATTTGACACTTTTTGTACATGTTACAAGTTTGTGCTCTCAGGGCAGCATGCCACTTAAATTCATATATCTGTTTGGGTGTATTTCTTCATAATTCAAAGTGGGCCAGCAGTTAAGATACATCATGGGATGTATCATAGGATTGCATCATGGGAAAAGGGAAATCAGATGTCGAATGTTTTGTGCTTAAATTGAATCTGATGCCAAAGGATGACAGACCACAGGGAAGGTTGCAATCACTTTGTAACTTTGCAGTAGAATAGAATTGGCTTATGGTCGTATGGGCAAGGCAGAAAAATAGCTGTAAAGCACAGAAAACTAAAATGATATTGAGCAAATATTTTGTTGGTATTCAGCATTTGGTCAAGCTTGACTACTTTTCTTTCATTATTTATGGCAAAATATTTCAAAGGGAGATTATGTCTGACAAACCTGTTAGAAGTCTTTGAGGAGGTAATGATAAAATTAGACAAAGGAGAGCCAGTGGATGTGATCAGTTTGGATTTCCAGAAGACCTTTGATAAGGTGCTGCATAGGAGGCTGTGAAATAAGATAAGAGCCCATGGTGTTAGCTGCAAGCTACTGGCACGGGTAGAGAATTGGCTGACTGGCAGAATAAAGGGTTTTTTTCAGCTTGGCAGCCAGTGACAAGTGGCATTCTGCAGGGGTCAGTGTTGGGGCCGCAACTATTCACTCTATGCATTAATTATCTGAATGAAAGAACTGAGGGCACTGTTGTTAGGTTTGCATATGACACAGATTGCTGGAGGGGCAGGTAGTGTTGAGGAAGTAGGGAGGTTGCAAAAGAGCTTAGACAGGCTAGGAGAGTGGGTAAAGAAGTGCCAGATGGAATATATGTGGGAAAGTGTGAGATTAAGCACTTTGCTAGGAAGTTAAAAATCACACAACACCAGGTTATAGTCCAAAAGATTTATTTAGAAGCACTAGCTTTCAGAGCACTGCTCCACAACCACCTGATGAAGGAGCAGCACTCTGAAAACTAGTGCTTCCCAATAAAGCTGTTGGAACAAAACCTGGTGTTCTGTGATTTTTAACTTTTTCCACCCCAGTCCAACACCAGCACCTCCACATCTTTGCTAGGAAGAATAGAGGCATAACATATTTTCTAAATGAGAACAACTTCTGAAGTCTGAAGCACTTGGGAATCCTAGTTCAGGATTCTCATAAGGTTAACATGCAGGTTCAGTTGACAGTTAGGAAGGCAAATGTAATTTTAGCATTCATTTCAAATAGATAGAATGTAAGAGAAGTACTGTTGAGGCTGTATCAGGCTCTGGTCAGGCTGCATTTGAAATATTATGAGCAACTTTGGGCCCTGTATCTAAGGAAGGATGCGCTGATGTTGGACTGGATTTGGAGGAGTCTTACAAGAATTATCCTGGAGATGTTCAGTTCTGGTTGCCTCATTACAGGAAAGATGTGGAAGCTTTAGAGAGGGTGCATAGGAGATTTACCAGGGTGCTGTCTGGAGTGTAGGGCATGTCTTATGAAGAAAGGTTGAGGGACCTTGGGCTTTTCTCATTGGAGCAAAGAAGGATGAGAGGTGACTTGATAGAGGTGTACAAGATATTGAGAGGCATAGATGGAATGGATAGCCAGAGACATTTTCCCATGGCGGAAATATCTATCATGAGGAGGCATAATTTTAAGGTAAATTAGCAGAAGATTTAGGGAAGATGTCAGAGGTTGGTTTTTTACTCAGAGAGTGCTGGGTGCGTGGAATACATTGCCAGTGGTGATGGTACAGTAAGATACATTAGGGACATTTAAGTGACTCTTGGATAGGCACATGGAAGTCAGTACAATGAAGGGTATGTAGGTTAGTCTGATCTTAGAGTAGAATAGAAGGCACAACATCAAAGGCCGAAGGGCCTGTACTGTCTGTACAGTTCTATGTTCAATGTATGAAGAGCTTGTCATTTGAGGACCGGTTGAGGACTCCGGGTCAGTACTCAATGGAGTTTCGAAGGATGAGGGAGCATCTCATTGAAACTGACAGAATACTGAGAGCTCTGGATAGAGTGGACATCTAGAAGATTTTTCACTAGTAGGAGAAACTGGGACATGAGGGCACAGCCTCAGAACAAAGGAATGAACTTTTAGAACTGAGATGAGGAAGAATTTCTTCAGTCAGAGGGTGGTACATCTGTGGAACTCATTGTCACAGAAGCCTGTGGAGTCCAAGTCTTTGAGTGTATTTAAGATGAGATAGATGTATTCTTGATTGATATGGGGATCAAGGGATATGTAGAGAAAGCAGAAGAATGGAGTTGAGAAACATATCAACCATGATTGAATAATGGAGCAGAATAGATAGGCTGAATGGCCTAATTCTGCTCTTATATCTTATGGTTTTACAGTCTCACTGATTTCACTTATGATCGAATGCTTCCAAATATACAGGGATTTCAACCCTTCATAGCAACCACAGAAGATAATATAGATCTATACTAGAAACTCTTTTCCTAAAAATCAGTAAGTCTATGGATTCTCTGTTATTTATGTTTTCATCAACCAAACAGGTCATACCTACCACCTGTATTCGCCTATCACCATCTCACCACTCTGCCCCTGTCCCCACCCAGAATCCTTCCCTCCAACTCTCTTTATCTGCAACACCCCTACCTCCATCTCCATTTCTGAGGAAAGGTTATACCCGAAGTGTCTGACTTCTCTATTTCCTGATGCTGAAAATATGTTGCTGGAAAAGCGCAGCAGGTCAGGCAGCATCCAAGGAACAGGAGAATCGACGTTTCGGGCATAAGCCGTTCTTCCTGAAGAAGGGCTTATGCCCGAAACGTCGATTCTCCTGTTCCTTGGATGCTGCCTGACCTGCTGCGCGTTTCCAGCAACACATTTTCAGCTCTGATCTCCAGCATCTGCAGCTCTCACTTTCTCTCGAAGATATTTCCTGATGCTGCCTAGCTTGCTGTGCTCTTCTAGCCTCCTGTTTGCCTAGTATTTATTTTTTCATGTCTACCATTAAATAAAAATTCATTCTTGGAAGGTGAGCATTTCTGGCCAAAAAGGAACACTAAGAATAGCAATAATCATGATCAGTATGCTCTTGCTTTTGGTCTAATACCTGATGAGTCACAAGGTCATTTAAAAGCCACCACCTAAAAGTTCCATTCTAAGCCACTGTCTGTCTAGTTCTGGAAATATATTACCATTCCTTCAGTGTCTCTAAGTCAAAGTTTGGGATTCCCTCCCTAATGATGTTGTTGGAGCATCCACGCCAAATGGATAGCAGCAGACCAAGAGATTACCTCACCTGTCACCTTCTCAAATGCTACTCGGGAGGGGAAATACAATCAGGCCACGTTACTGGCATTCACACCCCATGAATGAACAAAAATATGCTCCGGCTCCTCTATTAAATCGATCTCTATTAAAACACAAACTTCATCAATTGTACCATGCAAGAGAGAATTAAGTGAGAAATGTATGGAACAGGAACAAAGGACTCAACACACACTGTAAATGTCCCAATACTGCATCTGCTGGATTTCTGAAATAAAGATGAACAGATTGGAAATACCCAGCTGGTCAGGCAGAACCTGAGGAGAGAAACAGAATTTATGTTTCAGGTCGATGACCCTTTCTCAGAACTCAAATATCACTTTTGTAGATTCAAATTTGTCAGATAGACACACAAGGAATGAAATACAATTTAGTTTCTTATCTGTAACCACCATTGAATCGCTGTGTAACTTCATGATTTTCTATCGGAGAAATACATGGCTCAAGGAAACCCAGCTCCTGCCTCCCATCATTTGCTTGGTAAATACCTCTGTAAAGGTTAGATGTAAAATGCACTGCATTTTCTTGAGGGACTCTTTTGTATTCTGCCATTGTTATTGCAGGGTTAACGGTAGAACTCAGAAGAAATTTGAGCATACCAAATCTCTTAAAGAATATAGTTGGTGATGATATAACGTGATAGTTGCGTCCTCTTGCAATCTCATGTTATAAGAAAATCATGCAATAGCCATGCCATTTAAACTGATGGAGCTGGAGTCACATTATAGCTGATTCAGGTAAGGAAAGTTCACATTCCACAAATAACAGTCTAATTTCTTTAATTGTGTTCAAAACAATTTGTGTTGAAGAAACACGTGTTACAGCAGAACCGAAAAAAGATTGTTATTAAACGACTCATCATCTGTAGCTCCAACAAAAGTGCAGTTTGTTTACAGAAACAATATATTTCTGTTAAGTATTCATAATGCTTCACTTCAGGCAAGGCATTTTCAACCAATTCAAATACATGCATATGATAAAGTAAAGAGTTTATGGAAATACAAACAGGGCAATCAGTACTAACTGAATGGTAACACAGATGAAAAATCTAAAGCAATCTAATGCTGTTCAGATTCAGCTAAACATGATGTTGGGGAGTGGGGGAGGGAAGTGGATGTGGCAATTACACAGAGGGAATTTCACTGGTCTCTTGCCATATTCTCAAAAAACAAAAGAGGCACTGGTGTCTGATTTCTCGGACTTTCAAGTTCCTCTGCAAGTTTTGGAACCTTCTCCACCTCTCACACTGTTCTACACAATGGTGATGTGCTAGAGATGTGCCACCAATGAATTTTGCATAATCCTGATCTATGCATTCTCTTTGAGGCTTCTCCTGCTTCACTAACAGGATCACATTTTAGAAAATTTGGGCCAGCACCACTTCATTAAGAGTGTGATTTTCGACCAATCACCCTGTACAGATGTTGCTTGGTTTTATATTTCTATTTGAAAAATGTCTTGACAGAGTTGCTAATGCTCCCATTCCTCCAGGATATTTTCTAATATGTAGCCTTTTCATGTTCCTAATTAGGCCAGTAATAGTCCCTGATGATAAACCAATTAAAACAAGGTATTTACAGTGACACTTTCTCTCTTCCAATATAACAATAATTATCGGATATTTCAAGCCAACTGCTGTTCTACTATTAGTACTTTATAAAAGATAGAAAAAAAGAGTTAATGTATCAGCCATTTCTGTCTACCCTCGAAACATTTAGCTTACAGCTGAATATTGTAAGGAGATGGAATAAAACTTCAACCTCTCAAGGGGTAATCAGAGAACATATACATTCAAGCATGAGCCATGTTTCTTTATGACAAATTGAAAGGCCACTTCCACAAGAACACATCTTACAGGAAGAAAAATACACACACTATAACCTTTCAGCAAAGTTGTAAGCTTCAGTATCACAAAGGTCCTTCCTAGTGCCATATGAAACTACATGCAAGACATACTACAGTGAATTTCAAATGCTGGCCACCTTTCTCTTACCTGAAGAATGAAAGAATATAAAAATTAATGGAGGTGGATTGGGATGACTGGCCTCTGCAGCTGCCCTGCCCGATTCAAAGTCCATTTGAATGGCCAGTTTTGAATGGCCTTGTAAATGACTACAATGCCAAGAACAAGAAATTACCTGAGATAAACACAATGGTTTGTATACGTGGAGGACCTCATCAAATAAAATTACTCCTTATGGGCACAGATCTGATTTTTGGAAAGAACTTTGGAGACCAAATTAGACAGTGTATGAAGTAGTTTGGGGATCATTATTACAATTACCCAGCACCCATTAAAAATTATGCTGATCATAAAAAAACTTCATGTTAATTGCGAATTATAATGCACCTTGAGTGACTGTAGGATTCACCAAACGAGGTTCTAATTTTCTGTAAAGCCAATGCTTATTTTAAAGGGGAAATGCATTTTGACTGCAGTAGGAATTGGAACTAAAAAGACTGTTCGAAAAAAAGTGGGGGAACAGGAACATGCTACAGAAATGGCCCTGTGTAGAGAGAACACGCCTGACTTATTGGTTGCCTCAGTGAGGGAAGTGCTGAGAAGGCTGTGAAAACACATCATTATGATGGTCAATGCCATGCCTCTAACTTAGTGGATCTAGATGTAGAGCTAAAAGATGTCACATAAGTAGTCAAGGTGAGTAAGTGTTTCTTTATATATTATATTCTTTCACCTCCTCAGTAGGTTCATGCACTATTCCATTCACCACATCTCCCTTTACCCCCATATTAACAATCTATAACCATCCAGGACTCAAAATTCTCATTGATATATTTCTTCTCATCTTTACACACAGACTAATGCTGCAAGGAACACATTTTTATCTCACAGCCTGCAAATATTCTGTTGCTTAACTATGGCAGACACATCACACAAAAACAATGCTACATACTAATATATTCCCTTCTCTCTTGCAGATCAGTGTGGTCTTGATGACACATGCTTACCCCCATGCAGAAGTCAATGCTGGGAAAATTCAAGTATCACTGAGGTTATGGCCAGTGGTATTATTGAAGCCATTGGGGATGACTGTACATTCCTGCCTAAATACATTATCTGAGAAATGTAATGACACGAACCAAATTACCTCATCTGGCATTAATCAGCCTGCTTCAGGAATTTGAAGAAAGACGTGTACAAAAGACATGGACCTGGACTTCTTGAAATGCAAGCAATGTTCCCGATCATCATAAAAATGGTAGAGGAGGCCAAAAATCAGAGGTCTTGCCTCTGAACATGACACCTACCATTTTCACAGCCACAGGAATGGGGCAAGTTGTGTTTCATCTATGCACACTTCTTCCATGCAGCTGTCCATACTTAGTGCTACCTCTAGCCATGTCTAATGTTGGTGACCCACTGTGTGAAGTGTGATATGTGCAAATTAGAACTGCTGGAGCAGGTTCATGTGGATTACTAGTGAGAAGCTTTCCCTTTGGATAGTCGAAGGTACGTTTAGGGGAAATCAGGCACCCTTGAGGAGAGGTAAGCTGCATGTGGTGGCAATGATTAGCACATATGGGGCATTGGAAGTGTCTGGAGGATGACGGCCAGCAAGCTATTGTTTATTTTATTCTTCATAAAATTCAACACAATGCCTGAACACTGAGGTAGGCATTACACTACATCACCAAAACACTTTTTCTGAGGTCGCCCAGTCTGACTCGTAATGACCCCGCTCTGCCTGGGATGGAAATCCTTACTTCTCAGTTATTTTCCCCTGGGCTGGATTAACAGACATGGGATATGATCTGACTTTGTTCAACTGAGAGTGAAGGCCATGGGTAGAGGGTTTAAAAAAAAGGTTTAATTTTTGCAACCCTGAGTTTGACTATCCACCAAACAGGTGTATAAGCTTGAGTCAACTTCCACAAATTGATGTGCGAAAACCATAGTAGGGTCTGATGATATTGAACAAGAAAACATATCAAAAGACACATGTATAACAAACTCTTCAACTGAAAGCAGGCTGCAAAGGACAGCTGAACTAGGAGGTTGACCATATTAGACTGGAATTGAGTCTAGAGTCTTATTATACTAATTTAGTGATTTGCCAGTGCCCATCATCTCTCCATGAATACCCATTTGAACACAATTAATGCTGGTCTTCACGTATACCATGAGGCTATGGAATCAATTCTGCCCTCCCTGACTCCCCAACAACAAAGTGTAATAATTTTTAAAATATATCTGCCAGTGGCGGTCACTGGGGCCCCTGGGTGGAAACTTCCCAGAGAATGGACCTCTATGTCGCAGAGGCCGAATGCCAGCTCTCTGACACGATGTCCTACCTCCCCCTTGCCCATGACCCCGCCGCGACCCATCAGGCCAAAATCACTTGCACTGTTCAAGCTGTCATTGCCTCTGGTGATCTCCCCTCCACTGCCTCCAATTTCATTGACCCCAGCCTAACACTGCCCGGTTCTACCTGCTCCCCAAGATCCACAAGTCCATCTACCCTGGCTGACCCATCGTCTCGGCATGCTCCTGCCCCTCAGAACACATCTTGTCCTACCTTGACTTCATCCTCTTTCCTTAGTTCAGGCATTTACCACTTACATCTATGACATCAACCACACCCTCCATCTCTTCAGCAACTTCCAGTTCCCTGGCTCCCAGAGTTTTACCTTCACTATGGACATGCCATTCATATACACGTCCAAGTCCACAAGGATGGCCTCCAGGTCCTCAGCTTCTTCCTCTCCAGTAGACCAATCCAGTCCCCCTCCATCAATACCCTCTTCCGCCTCACCAAACTGGTCCTCACCCTCAACAACTTTTCCATTAACTCCTCCTATTTCTTCTAAACTCAGAGGGTGGCCATGGGCACCTGGATGGGCCCTAGCTAGGTGTGCCTCTTTGTTGGCTGTGTTGAACAGTCCCTCTTCAGTACCTACACAGGTACTGTGCCCCAACTCTTCTGCTGTTACATTGATGACTGCATCTGCGCAGTTTCCTGCACCTGGGCTGAACTGGAGCAGTTCATCGACTTCACCCACAACTTTCACCCTGCCCTCAAATTCACTTGGTCCATCTCAGACACCTCCCTCCCTTTTCTTTACCTCTCCATCTCCATCTCCGCGACAGTCTCCAGACCCACAAATACTCACAACTACCTGGACTACACCTCCTCCCACCCAGTATCCTGCAAGAACTCCATCCCGTTCTCCCAATTTCTCAGGAAAGGAGACATTCCACTCCCAAGCATCCCAGATGTCCACCTATTTCGAATAATGAGCCTTCCCCTCCTCTGTCATCCAGACAGCTCTCTATCGCACCACCTCCATTCCCCGTTCCACTGCTTTAAACCCCCCTCCCCACCAGACATAATAAAGACAGAGTTCCCCTTGTCCTTACCTACCACCCCACCAGTCTTTGCATCCAAAGAATCATCCTCAAACACTTCCACCAACTCCAACTAGACCACACCATCAAGAACATCTTCTCCTCCCCACCCGCTTCTGCCTTCCGCAAGGACCATTCCCTTTGACAGCTTTGGTTTGCGCCACTCTCTCCACCATCCCCTCAAACCTGCAGGTACCTTCCCCTGCAACTGAAGAAGATGCACAACCTGCCGGTACACCACCCCCTCACCCCATCCAGGGCCCCAAACAGTCCTTCCAGGTGAGACAGAGGTTCACCTGATTCTCCTCAAACCTCGTTTACTGTATCCGGTGCTCCTGACGTGGTCTTCTCTACATCGGGGAGACCAAACGTAAATTTAGGGAACAGTTTGCTGAGCATCACAGTCGGGCCCGCTGGGACCTACCCGACCTCCCAGGGACTGGCCATTTTAATTCCCCTTCCCACTCCCTTTCCGAAATGACCATCCTTGGCCTCCTCTATTGCCACAGCGAATCAGACTGCAAATTGGAGGAACAACACCTCATCTTCCGCCTGGGCAGCCTACAGCCCAGAGGACTCAACACTGAGTTCTCCAATTTCAAATAACCTCCTTTCCCATCTGCCAACTCCCTTCCCAGCCCCTCCCCCTCCCTTCCATTCCCCTCAGCCATCTACTGGATTCATCCCTTCCATCGACCAATCAGGTTGTATCCTCTACCTGCCTATTCCCACTACACCACCCTGTCCCTGGCTCTCGCTTTATCTGTAGCTCCCCTTACACCCCCCACTCCCAGTCCTGAAGAAGGGTTACACCCGAAACATTGACTTCTCCACCTCCTGATGCTGCCTGAATTGCTGTGTTCTTCCAGCCTCTTGCTTGTCTATCTTGGATTCCAGCATCTGCAGATTTTTTTTATCTCTCTGAACAAGTATTAGACCATTTAGTGGGTTTTTCTCTCCTATCATTCAGCAGTTTAAAAGCAAAAGATAGCTGTGGCCTGAATGCATGGGTAGATTATGTGTTGTCCATATCATTGTTAAATTTATCTGCTCTATCCACCTATTCCTATACTCACTAGCATGTGGCACCAATCCAGAGATTACAGCCCTTGAGGTCTTGCTGTTCAATCTGCTGCATTCTTGTTGCACAACCTCACCTCTCTTTCTACTTATGTCACAGATATTAATGTGAACCTTGATTACTGACTTCTCACCTTCCCCCATCAGAATGCCCTGCAGCCATTCAGTGACATAATCTGGTATGTCTGAGTCTGATCCTGTCTTTATCTGACATCTCCATATCGCTAATTTACTCACAGCTGTAACCAGATAGAAATGACAGGACAGACCCGTAATTTTTGATTCACAATTTATTTTCACGTTTGATGTTCTTGTTAAAAATCACACAACACCAGGTTATAGTCCAACAGGTTTATTCAGAGGCACGAGCTTTCAGAGCACTGCTTCTTCATCAGATCTTGTTCTTTGTTATTGATCTTTAAAGTAAACAGCTTTGTGAAGGGACATCAGTTGGGAAAGCTTCAGTACATTTGCAAAACTAAAATAATTTGAAAGCATAAGTGTTCTTCAACATAATTTGACCTGACTTGGATTATTTAATGCTTCTCTCAAACTGATGAAGGGCTTATGCCCAAAACATCGACTCTCCTGTTCCCTGGATTCTGCCTGACCTGCTGTGCTCTTCCAACACCACACTTTTGAATCCCTCTTCTCTCAAGCTGTCTATTTCCCATTTTGTATGTAGGAAATGGATGAATATGCAGTGATTCATTAGAAAGATCAATGTAATTATTTGTCTTTGAATAGTTTTCTGTACGTTTATTTCTTAAACTTTATACATTTACTACTCCATGCCTTGTACCTGCTTTCATAGCATGGAATGAAAAATGCCAAACTTTGTAAACCTTGCAATGTTACACTATCTTAATACTACACATATTGATCAGAATTACTAATGCCACAAGCAAAATTCTATTAAAAAGCTTTCAGCATTCTATCAGGCAGATTAGAACTGCACTGTGCAGAAAAAGAATGAAGCCATTTCTACTCTGAAGAGAACATTGACTCTTTAATTAATAAACTTACTTTGTTTTCTGGTGGGCTACTGCCACTGCATTTCTTTTTCTAATTAAAAATGCATGTCAAGGAAAGTACAGTTGAGTCAGAAAAAAAGGTCTGTGATCTCTATCTCATAATTGCACTTCCAACTGTCCCAGTGAAAATTTTCTGGTTTCCCAGATGTTATTCTCATGGCCACATTGACTGAGACTGCCAATTTATGGCATTGTGCACTTATGGTAAAATTTGAGATTTATGATTGGGTTATCAACTCTGCCAAAATAGAGTAGATTGACAAGGATGCAGAGTAAAACAATGCAACTAAGATTGCTGTCAATTTGTGGTCAGTTTGGTGTTTAAGATGATTCCCTTAGGCTGAGACACCAATCTTAAATTTGTTCACTGCAGGAATTAGAGCCAAAAGAGAAGAGGAAACTTCCAGGTAATGTTCTTCAGCTGCATTTGAACATGGGTTTCAAAGAATGTGGGTCACTGTACCATCCAATCAGTGAAATATCTGTCACTGATTTTACAATTTTTATAATGAATATGTACAAATGCAAAATTGATTTCATTTGCATTTGATGTAACTGATAAAATCATGCTTTGTTAAAGATGATTCCGTTTTAACTTAGAAAATGATTGTGAAACTGATATAGTGGACAATGACAAGGAGTAGTGTGTCATAGCAATTAGTATCTAAAATTCATTGACAACTAGTGCAAAATAAATCCAATGACAGCACTTGCATGGTCTTAGTGTTCTTACCAGACCTCTTCCATATAATTTAAGAAAAATTGAGTATTATTTTAGTTCATTAGTATAATTTATTTTCAAGAATTCCAAAAGATAGTGAATCTTTTCACAACAAATTTTACCTCACTGTTGTGTATTTTGAAGATTGAGCAAATCATGTACTGGGAAGAGATACATGTTGTAGGACTTCATTCATCTCAGGATTGTAATAATGATGGTTATGTTCTTCTATTTGTCACAAATTTAGCAAACACACAAGGATGGGTATAAACATGCTACACTATTTTCATTATACTGAGAGAGTGACTAAAGGTGAGGTGGGTATCTTAATACTGGAACGTCACATGATGTGATGTCTTGCAACTGCCTTGAATGTGCACTACCTGTCCAACCTGGCATCTATGCAATAATACAACATTCTCCTTTTCCCTGTCAACAATGGGAGCCCTATTCCAAAGACTTGTACATATTGATACATTAGGGTATTTTTTCAAGGACCTGCTTACGGTCAATTTTGGGCAGTTTCGTGGAAGATTTCTCTCTATGCACTCTCATGAGTTTTCTCACACAATTCTCAGCAGCTCACATCATTAGCTACGTACTATGCCTATATGGTGTCCTGATGACATGATTGTGCACTTAGTACTTGCCACTGCTGGAATTCCAAGGATTTCTGGCACCAGTGCCATTTTTAAAGCCAATCATGCACCTGGTCAAGCACTGCCAACAAAGAGCTACCTTTCATCATGCACATCGAGGACATAAAATGAAAAAGAATCGCATTTGAAGGCACACCAGTGCCACTTTATTGCAAATACATTTGTAAATTTGTAAAAATTAACCTTGCCACATGTCTGATTAACTGTCACTGTACTACAACTTTAAGAATCAAGCTATAATGGTTACTTATCTTGAGCACCATGCCATTTTTTGAGGGAGTGTTGTCATTCCTTAATGACCAGCATAGCATAACATTTTCTCATTATTCATGTAGGACTATTATTTACTGAAAAGCCTTCAAATGTTTGAAAATGCTCACTGTTACTTACCAACAACAAAAGTGAAGAAACAAAAAAAAAACAAACCAGAAAAGCTGCATTTGTTTCTTGGATCAGATAGGGAACACATACCTCCCAAACAACAACAAATGTACAGTCAATGAATGATGGTAGCACTGAAGACACAGTGACAATAACCCCTGCTAGGGCCACGTTTCTAACGGGCTTGTGTGGGGAATATCAGAAATAGAATAGGCCCTTAGTGATGTGAGCAGTCAGTACTCACACCACACACAAATGATGGTTTAGTATCATCCTCCATACATTTAAATATTGGGGACTCTGTCCAGGAGGGCCAGGGTTTGTCTTTGCATGTCACTCACACATACAGTCCGTGTGCACAGAGGGAATAGAAGAACTTGCCCCACTGACTGCGGATGTGGTTAGAGCTATTTTTTACTCCCATTGTGCATTCATGATAAGCATAAGGATGCAGTTTGTGCTTTACGGGGTGAGTCACAGGCTCTGCCTGTTAATCCAAGCACAGATTTAAACCTCCATGTTCCTTTCTTCTTGATACTCCCCATCAAGCCCATCAGGACTGAGCTTCCACACATTCCCATACACTCCTCTTCCATTTCCATCTTCATCTCCCAACATCATTCCATGAACCCTCACCCTACAGCTTAACCAAGTGAACTTTCACAATGCATTGTCCTCTGCACTTTGATGTCAGGGTGGTGGTGACCATGGATGACCCACCATCCCATAGCAATCCATGTCCACCAATGCATTATCCTCTTCCACCTTATATGTTGAGTTGCTCCCCTTCACTATTATTGTCCACCTTGGCATCCCACCATCCTGCCCTCAATCTCAACAATTGGCTTGCCCAGCTCCGTCACTACAGCAGTGGCTCCTGAGAAGCATCCGCTCTTGACTTGCATTGAATAGATCCTCATAAATCCTCAACTGACGTGAAAGAGTTGTCTTGACTGATGAGTGACCAGACTGCTGACTAATTTCTATGCAGTTTCCTGACTGGCTTACAACAAATCTCTTGACAGGTTGAACTGAGCCTGTGGGGCTCTGTAATCCACTATCTCGACTGCAACAATATGAAACTCCTAAATCTAAAAGCCACAAGTGGTTGACTAACCATGTTCAATCTCCTGATCTGAGATCAAACTCTTGCTCTGATGACTGTGGCAGTACCCCTTGACAGACAACAGTCCCTGTTGACTTGACCAAGGATGACTTCCCCTAGACTTTGAAATACTGATGTTGGCTGAAGAACATGTAATGCTTTTGTCTGAAAGTTGCTGGCACATTTTATGGGTGTCACATTGACATTGTATGGTATTGCACAGCAACATTCATCGGGGTGAGAGGCTGAAAGTAGAATTGAGGGACCTGGGCTAGAGACTGAAAGTCCAGATCTCTAATACAGTCATCTCAGGATTGCTGAAAATGTGTTGCTAGAAAAGCGCAGCAGGTCAGGTAGCATCCAACGAGCAGGAGAATCGATGTTTCGGGCATGAGCCCTTCTTCAGGAATGAGGAAAGTGTGTCCAGCAGGCTAAGATAAAAGGTATGGAGGAGGGACTTGGGGGAGGGGCGTTGGAAATGCGATAAGTGGAAGGAGGTCAAGGTGAGGCTGATAGGCCGGAGTGGGGGTGGGGGCGGAGAGGTCAGGAGGAAGATTGTAGGTTAGGAAGGCGGTGCTGAGTTCGAGGGATTTGACTGAGACAAGGTGGGGGGAGGGGAAATGAGGAAACTGGAGAAACCTGAGTTCATCCCTTGTGGTTGGAGGGTTCTGAGGCGGGAGATGAGGCGTTCTTCCTCCAACCATCGTGTTGCTATGGTCTGGCGATGGAGGAGTCCAAGGACCTGCATGTCCTTGGTGGAGTGGGAGGGGGGTTGAAGTGTTGAGCCACGGGGTGGTTGGGTTGTTTGGTCCAGGTGTCCCAGAGGTGTTCTCTGAAACGTTCCGCAAGTAGGCGGCCTGTCTCCCCAATATAGAGGAGGCCACACTGGCTGCAGCGGATGCAATAAATGATGTGTGTGGAGGTGCATGTGAATTTGTGGTGGATATGGAAGGATCCCTTGGGGCCTTGGAGGGAAGTAAGGGGGGAGGTGTGGGCGCAAGTTTTGCATTTCTTGCGGTTGCGGGGGAAGGTGCCGGGAGTGGAGGTTGGGTTGGTGGGGGGTGTGGACCTGACGAGGGAGTCACGGAGGGAGTGGTCTTTTTGGAACGCTGATAGGGGAGGGGAGGGAAATATATCCCTGGTGGTGGGGTCCGTTTGGAGGTGGCGGAAATGACGGCGGATGATACGCTGTATATGGAGGTTGGTGGGGTGGTAGGTGAGGACCAGTGGGGTGCTGTCCTGGTGGCGGTTGGAGGGGTGGGGCTCAAGGGCGGAGGAGCAGGAAGTGGAGGTGATGCGTGGAGGGCATCTTCGATCACGTTTGGGGGGAAATTGCGGTCTTTGAAGAAGGAGGCGATCTGGATTGTACAGTGTTGGAACTGGTCCTCCTGGGAGCAAATGCGGTGGAGACGAAGGAATTGGGAATATGGGATGGCGTTTTTACAGGGGGCAGGGTGGGAGGAGGTGTAGTCTAGGTAGCTGTGGGAGTCGGTCGGTTTATAGTAAATGTCCCTGTTGATTCGGTCACCCGAGATAGAAATGGAAAGGTCTAGGAAGGGGAGGGAGGAGTCTGAGACGGTCCAGGTGAATTTGAGGTTGGGGTGGAAGGTATTGGTAAAGTAGATGAACTGTTCAACCTTCTCGTGGGAGCTCGAGGCAGCGCCGATACAGTCATCGATGTAGCGGAGGAAAAGGTGGGGGGTAGTGCCAGTGTAGCTGCAGAAGATGGACTGTTCCACATATCCTACAAAGAGGCAGGCATAGCTGGGGACCATGCAGGTGCCTATGGCTACTCCTTTGGTTTGGAGGAAGTGGGGGGATTGGAAAGAGAAGTTGTTCAGGGTGAGGACAAGTTCAGTCAGTCGAAGGAGGGTGTCAGTGGAAGGGTACTGGTTGGTACGGCGGGAAAGGAAGAAGCGGAGGGCTTTGAGTCCTTCGTGATAGGGGATGGAGGTGTACAGGGACTGGATGTCCATGGTGAAGATAAGGCGTTGGGGACCGGGGAAGTGAAAATCATGGAGGAGGTGGAGGGCGTGGGTGGTGTCCCAAATGTAGCTGGGGAGTTCTTGGACTAAGGGGGACAGGACTGTGTCGAGGTATGCAGAGATGCGTTCGGTGGGGCAGGAGCAGGCTGAGACAATGGGTCGGCCGGGGCAGTCAGGTTTGTGGATTTTAGGCAGGAGGTAGAAACGGGCGGTGCAGGGCTGTGGGACTATGAGGTTGGAGGTGGTGGATGGGAGATGACTATGAAGTTGAAGGCGGTGGATGGGAGATGACTATGAGGTTGGAGGCGGTGGATACCGTACAACCCAGATGGCCTCCTTCTTCAAAGACCCTCTATATTGGGGAGACAGGTCGCCTACTTGCGGAATGTTTCAGAGAACACCTCTGGGACACCTGGACCAACCAACCCAACCACCCCGTGGCTCAACACTTCAACCCCCCCTCCCACTCCACCAAGGACATGCAGGTCCTTGGACTCCTCCATCGCCAGACCATAGCAACACGACGGTTGGAGGAAGAACGCCTCATCTCCCGCCTAGGAACCCTCCAACCATAAGGGATGAACTCAGATTTCTCCAGTTTCCTCATTTCCCCTCCCCCCACCTTGTCTCAGTCAAATCCCTCGAACTCAGCACTGCCTTCCTAACCTGCAATCTTCTTCCTGACCTCTCCGCCCCCACCCCCACTCCGGCCTATCACCCTCACCTTGATCTCCTTCCACCTCCCCCAAGTCCCTCCTCCCTACCTTTTATCTTAGCCTGCTGGACATACTTTCCTCATTCCTGAAGAAGGGCTCATGATCGAAATGTCGATTCTCCTGCTCGTTGGATGTTGCCTGACCTGCTACGCTTTTCCAGCAACACATTTTCAGCTCTGATCTCCAGCATCTGCAGTCCTCACTTTTTCCATCTCAGGATTGCTCCCAGTATGACACAATAGTGAGTATAAAATAGGAAAATTGAGTAAATTAGCACATGGCTAGACTAATGATGCAGGAAGGAGGGCCTTAGATTTCTCGGGCATGAGAATCAGTACTGGGTTACATGGGACTTGTAGAAGAAAGACAGGTTACACTTTAGCAGAGCTGAAACTAAACGCTCATGGAGAGATTTGTTAGTATCGTTGGGGAGATTATAAACTAGATTGTTAGGGCATTGTGGTCTTAAAAGAGATCTCAGATAATATAAATTCTAAGCTGGCTATGGAAAGTAGAAAAGTTGTAAAAAAACAGTGTAAAGCTGCAGGAACAAATCTGAGAATCTATTCTAATTACAGAATTGTGTTGAAAGGGCAGAATTAATAGCAGTCTACATGAGTGTATGTAACATTTGCAAAAAGCTGATGAATTGATGGGGCTAGAAGAATTAAAAGGGTAGGATTTAATTGCCATCATGGAAACATGGCTGCAGGGTGACCAAGATCATGGGAACTGATTTTTAAAGGATATTTGACATTTTAGAGGGTTAGACAAAAAAAAGGAGATAGGATCATGCTGATAATAAGAGATGATATTAGTGAGTGAGGATATCTGAACAGAAGAAAACGATATACAATCTCTTTGGTTGGAGCTAAGAAACAGTAAGAGCAACAGACAAAGAAGCACTCAAGAAGCTTAACAATAATTGAGGACAAAGCAGCCCACTTGATTGACACCACATCCACAAACATCCACTCACCCCACCACTGATGCTCAGGAACAGCAATGTGTACTATCCACAAGGGATGCACTGCAGAAATTCACCAAAGATCCTTAGACAGCTCCTTCCAAATCCACAACTACTTCCATCTAGAAGGACAAGAGCAGCAAATGCATGGGTACACAATCACCTGCAAGATCCCCTCTCAATCATGCACCATCCTGACTTGGAAATATATTGCTGTTCCTTCACTGTCATTAGGTCAAAATCCTGGAATTCCCTCCTTAAGGGAATTGTGGGTCACCTTTTAGGACACCCGGACCCACCAACCCAACCACCCCGTGGCTCAACACTTCAAATCCCCCTCCCACTCCACCAAAAATATGCAGGTCCTTGGACTCCTCCATTGCCAGACCATAGCAACACGATGGTTGGAGGAAGAGCGCCTCATCTTCCACCTGGGAACCCTCCAACCACAAGGGATGAACTCAGATTTCTCCAGTTTCCTCATTTCCCCTCCCCCCACCTTGTCTCAGTCAAATCCCTTGAACTCAGCACCGCCTTCCTAACCTGCAATCTTCTTCCTGACCTCTCCGCCCCCACCCCACTCCGGCCTATCACCCTCACCTAGACCTCCCTCCACCTATCGCATTTACAACGCCCCTCCCCCAAGTCCCTCCTCCCTACCTTTTATCTTAGCCTGCTGGACACACTTTCCTCATTCCTGAAGAAGGGCTTATGCCCAAAACGTCGATTCTCCTGTTCCTTGGATGCTGCCTGACCTGCTGCGCTTTTCCAGCAACACATTTTCAGCACCTTATAGTACATGGACTGCAACGGTTCAAGAGGCAGCTCACCACCTAGGTGGTCCCTAGGGCAACTAGGGACAGGCAATAAATGCTGGGCAACCAATAACGTCCATGTCCCATGAGTGAATAAAAAAGCATTGGTAGGAGTAATGCATAAACAGTAGTGGTAATAGAGGATGTATTAATCAGTAAATTAGGGATGCATGTACAGAGAGGAATGCAATCTTCATGAGTGATTTCAATTTGCATACAAACCATGTAAATTTAATGAGCACCAATGTTGCTCAGGAAGAACTAAGACAGTTTTCTGCACAGATATGCTGAGTTATCAATCAGGCAGAGGCTATCTTAAATCTGGTATTGCACAATGTTAAGGGCAAAATAGGGAATAGTAATCATAGTATAACAGAATTTTCAACTAAGTTTCAAAAAGGTGTAGTTTGATGAGAAACAAGAGTTTTAAATTTAAACAAGAATAATTTTGAAGGTATGAAAAGGAAGTTGTTGTGGTAGGTTGGAAAAATACATCAAAAGGTTTACTGGTAGAAAGGTGATGGCTGGTATTTAGTGAATTAACATTTGATTTTCACAAACATATTTTTGTTTATGACAAAATTGCTCAATAGTAAAAATGAGAATGCTCTGGCTAAGAAGTGAAATTTAAGATAGCATTAGAAGCAGGCCTATAAACTTGCCAAAAAAGTTACCAGCCTGAATATTGGGACAATGTTAAAATTCAGCAAAGGTGGACCAAGAACTTGATAAAAGAGAGAATAGAACATGAATGTAAAATAGCAAATAACATAACAATGAATTGCAAAAGCTTTGATAGATATGTAAAAAAGAGAAAAAATAACAAAGACAAATGTGGGTCCGTTGCAGGCAGAGGTAGGAGAATTTGTAATAGGAAATAGAGAAATAGCAGAGAAGCTAAATAAGTACTTTGTATCTGTCTTCACAGATACAAGAAGCCTCCCTCTGATAATTAAAATCAAAGAATCTATTGAGAGTGTGGAGCTGAAAGAAATTAGTATTAGAAAAACAGTAATATTGGAGAAATTATCAGGATTGAAAATGAACAAATCCCAGGGACCTGATGACCTTCACACTCGATGGTCAAAAAAGATAGCTACAGAAGTAACGGATATATTGGGGTAAACTTTTAAAATTCTATTAATTCTACAATTGTGCCTGCAGATTGGAATGTTGCAAATTTAACCTCACTGCTTAAAAGAATGAGTGAGAGAGAAAACAGCAAAACTAGACACCTGTTATCTTCTAAGAAAGAAAAATTGCAGGGGAGTTCCCATCAACCATGGTTAAATATGACATCAAACTTAAAGAAAAAGCATAAATTGCACAAATATGGGAGGCAGGTCAGAAGACTGAACAAAATATAACTAAAAGCAAGGAATGACTAAAAATAAGGAAACATCAGAACACAAGGGAAAACTAGTTAGAAATATAAAACAGATAGGTATCATTGCTTTAAAAAGGTAAAAGGTTAACAAAGATCCTACAGAAAGCGAGACCAGGGAATTAATAACGGAATATAAGATGGCAGATGAATTGAGCAGGTATTTTGCATCGTCTTTTACTGTTAAAGGTACAAGTAATGCCCCAGAAATACCTTTAATTAAGAAAATGGAAGGGAGGGTGGAACTCAAGAAAATTGCTATTATCAAGGATGTGTTTTTTTTTAAGCAAACTGTTGGAGCTCTATGCTGACAAGTCTTTGGATCCTGATGAACTTCATTCTATGATCTTAGAAGAAGTGACTAATGAGATAGTTGATGTGTTGGTTCTACAATTTTCTGAAATTTTAGGGAAAGATTATCAGATTAGAAAATTGAACAATAGCATATGTAATTCCTTTATTGAAAAAAAGGAGGGAGACAGAAAGCAAGGAATAACAGATCTGGCATGCTGTCATAGGGAAAATGTTAGATGTTATAATGATATAACAGGGCAGTGAGAAAAGCTAAGATTAATCCGATAGAATCAACATGGTTTTGTGAAAGGAAATCATGTTAAAGCAATTTTGGAATTTTTTTGAAGAAGTGTCAGTCATTTTGGATAAGAGGGAACAGGTGGATGTGTTGTACTGAGATTCCTAGATGACACATGATAAAGTGCTGCATCAATGGTAACTGCAGAACATAAAGACTCATGGTGTAAGGAGTGACCTATTTGCATAAAACAGAGTATTGACTAGTTGATCAGAAACAGAGAGTAGTTCCTGACTGTCAAGATGTAATGAATGGTGTGCCACAGGGAACATGGCACCTTAAGTTTTAGTCATTTTTATAACTTACATAGATGAAGGAACTGAAGTATGATTGCTACATTTGATGATGATCCAAAAATAAGTAGAAAATTAAATTGTGAAGTAGATTGAAGGATGCTACAAAGAGATACTTATAGGTTGAGTGAGTGGACGAAGATTTGGAAAATGGAGTATGTGGACAATATCAAAAAGACCATTTTGAAATGAATATTAGAAAAGAAACATAATATCTACACTGTGCAAGATTGAGGTTCAGAGGACCAATGTTCCAATTCATGAATTATAGTAGGCAAGAATGCAGACTGAGCAAGCAATTCAGGAAACTAACAAAATGTTTCTCTGAATGCAAGGGGAATTGAATTCGAGGGATTGGAGTTTGCACTTCAACTATACAGGGCACTTCTGAAGTATTGTCCTCGGTATAGTTTACTGTTTAAAGAAGGGATATGAATGCATAGGGAGCAGTTCAGAGAAGGTTAACCAGACTAATACTAATAGGTCAGTTAGTTGTCTTATGAGAAAAGGTTAGACTGTAGAGGCTTGTCTCAGCTGGAATCTGGAAGGATAAGAAGTAACTTGATTGAAACATGCAACATCTGGAAGGAACCTTACAGAGTGGATATGGAAAGAACGTTTTCCTTTGTGGGAGAAGCTAGAACCAGGGGTCGTTGTTTAAAAAATGAGGGATCTCTCTTTAAGACAGAGGTGAATCAAATTATTTTCTCGTAGAGGGTCAGAAGTCTTTTTGTAGCCTTTATTCTTTTGTTTTTTGTCACCTTTACTCTGAATGTTTTTCAGGCAGAGATGGAGATTTTCCTATTGTGCAAGGGAGTGAAAGATTATCAGGCATAGGTGGGGTTGAGGTTTAATCAGATGTACTATGATCTCATTAAATGCTGGAATAGGCTGAAGGGCCAAAATGATCAACTCCTGGTCTTAATTTGTATTTTCATACCTTTGCATGTTTGTATATCTCTAGTATGGAAAATACAAGAATAAATTGTTATTAAGGCTCTACTAAGGGTGATGGCCCCAGGTTATTATGTTTCCACACAGGATGCCTTGAATAGTCAGGTTGTCAGATGAGGAGGGATGACCTAGCTCCACTCCTTTATTCACCTGTTCCCTTTGTTGGTCACAGCAAAACTGATTTATCAAGGTTTCCTTCCAAGTGGATGTTTCTCCTCCCAGATCAATTGAATGTATGTTCACAAAGAGCCATTTTAACCAGGCATCTTTGAGTGAACAAAAGCGTGAGTTTATTAGCCACTAAATGCCAAGAATAAATGATAACACAACACACATCACTGAAGGTAGAAGGAGAGTTGGAGAGAGCAGAAACTAAAGCACATTGCCTTCTCATCTTTATTAATCGAAACATAGAATACAAACACAAGGAGGTGATGTTGAACTTGTACAAGACACCTGTTAGACCTCAGCTGGAATACTGTGTACAGTTATATATGCCACATTGTGTGAAAGATGAGAATGTATTAGATACAATGAAAAAGTGATTTCCTGGAATGGTTCCAAGAATGAGAAACTTAAACTGTGAGGGTAACTTGAAGATGTTGGGACAGTTCTTCCTGGAGTGAAGAAGACTGCAAGGAGATGTCATTGAGGTTTTCAAAAATTTGAATGGGCTGGACAGAGCAGATAGGGTGGAGCTATTTCCACTTAAACAAGAATGAGAGGGAATTGATTTAAAGTGATGTGCAAACGAAGCAAGGGTAATGTGAGAAAAATCTTTTTCACACAGTGAGTTGCTAGGGTATGGAATGCTCTGTCTGGAAATGTGGCGGATGCAGCTTCAATTGAAGTATTTAAGAGGGCATTGGATGGTCATTTGGATTTGTAACAGTATACAGGGATATGTGGAAAAGGCAGGTAATTGACATTGGATAATAGAGCCCTACTGGATATTAGAACTAGTACAGGCACAATAAGCTAAATGGTCTCACTGTAATAATTATATGATTCTGAGGCATACAGACCGATTATAAATGAGCCGTGAGTCCAAAAATAACAGTAAAGTTAGAACAAAATGCTTCTGGAACTCTAGGGCTTTCTGGAGATCAGGTATCTGCTTAGCCTCAGACTGAACCCATAGTCTCAACTATCAATGATCTTGTCAAAATGCACAAAGAGGCAGGTTTGTCAGAGACCCTTGGTAAGCTGAATCAAAGGACGGCATTGTCTACCAACATTATCAGTACCATGCTGGCTTTGGCATGTGTGCATCGGGCTGTCTCTATGGACAGGCTGATTACCACAGGGGAGACCGAGGTGGTTTTCACACAGTTTCTGCTGGGTATGTGAAAGGACTTGGATTCCATTGTTTGAGCTGGAAGAGCTTAGCATCAATGGGAAGGGGCAATCAAGGGACCTTCACCTCATTCCAAGTACCCTTTCTTCTCTGGAAATAGCAGACACCCAGATGCAGGAGGAACCAATTGCAGGCTGCTACATTAACTTGCTCTCAGGACATGCAGAAATGTCCAACCTCTTCATCTCTCCTTTCCTGTAATTCCAAAGCCTGTAGAGGTCTAAGCCAATGAGGGTGAGGCTGCATCTGGGCAGGAAATTTTCAGCAGGAAATTCTCAGCAGCCCCTCAAGGGTCAAAATCAAATGTCTTCCAAACCAACAGGACAAACTACATTCTGGATTAGTGGTGCTGGAAGAGCACAGCAGTTCAGGCAGCATCCAAGGAGCTTCGAAATCGACGTTTCAGGCAAAAGCCCTTCATCAGTAATAAAGGCAGTAAGCCTGAAGCGTGGAGAGATAAGCTAGAGGAGGGTGAGGGTGGGGAGAAAGTAGCATAGAGTACAATGGGTGAGTGGGGGAGGGGATGAAGGTGATAGGTCAGGGAGGAGAGGGTGGAGTGGATAGGTGGAAAAGGAGATAGGCAGGTAGGACAAGTCTGGACAAGTCATGGGGACAGTGCTGAGCTAGAAGTTTGAAACTAGGGTGAGGTGGGGGAAGGGGAAATGAGGAAACTGTTGAAATCCACATTGATGCCCTGGGGTTGAAGTGTTCCGAGGCGGAAGATGAGGCGTTCTTCCTCCAGGCGTCTGGTGGTGAGTGAGCGGCGGTGAAGGAGGCCCAGGATTTCAACAGTTTCCTCATTTCCCCTTCCCCCACCTCACCCTAGTTTCAAACTTCTAGCTCAGCACTGTCCCCATGACTTGTCCGGACTTGTCCTACCTGCCTATCTCCTTTTCCACCTATTCACTCCACCCTCTCCTACTGACCTATCACCTTCATCCCCTCCCCCACTCACCCATTGTACTCTATGCTACTTTCTCCCCACCCCCACCCTCCTCTCGCTTATCTCTCCACACTTCAGGCTCACTGCCTTTATTCCTGATGAAGGGCTTTTGCCAGAAATGTCGATTTCGAAGCTCCTTGGATGCTGCCTGAACTGCTGTGCTCTTCCAGCACCATTAATCCAGAGTCTGGTTTCCAGCATCTGCAGTCATTGTTTTTACCAGGACAAACTACATAACAGGTTCCTTCCACCTCAGTGTGGATGTCAGGACTGCAGGTGGACACAGTGGGAGGAGGAGGAGGAAGGAACATACATTTTCTGAGGATGTGTAGATGACATAGACACAAAGTACACAGGCGCCACATCATTATAAACTTTCTTTGAGAGATATATGTTCACCTTGCACTCTTAAAATGCCTGTGGTTTGAGTGTCCCAAAGGCACTTTGAGCAACTATGACAAGAAAATAAACAGGTAAAGTAAGTAAGCGAGGTTGTATGATGGCAGGTGGGTGATGGCATAGGGTGGAGGTAAATAGTGAAAGGGTAGGTAGGTTGGGGGTTGGCTAGATCAGTGCGGAATCGTGTCGGGGGTTCCAGTTAGGTGGGGTCAGTGTTATGGAGTTGGCTAGGATTGGACTGGATGAGGTTGGGTAAGGGGAGATGTGTTGTGTTCTACAAACTACGAAGCCAGGGGCTGTTAAATTCGAGACTGTGGTGCTGGAAAAGCACAGCAAGGCAGGCAGCATCCAAGGAGCAGGAGAATCCTGATGAAGGGCTTATGCCCAAAATGTTGATTTTCCTGCTCCTCAGATGCTGCCTGACCTGCTGTGCTTTTCTCGCACCACACTCTTGACTCTGATCTCCAGCATCTGCAGACCTCACTTTCTTTCTGGTGCTGTTAAGTTGCCAATGTCGCTCCAGCACTTTTTGGGTTGATATATTTTAATATCCTCCTTTGAGATAGATTTAAGTTAATGGTGACAACCAGAAAGAAAAAAATGCCAGGAATGTTGCTAGAATATCTCTAGTTTGCCATTTTGGTTGCTGTCATTTCTAGATTTAATAAAGCTGTGCTTATTATTCAAATTTAAGAGATCTTTAAGTAGTAGATATCTGTTCTGAAGAATCCAGGAAATATGCAAAATAAATTCAGCAGAGCTGTGAGATGTGTGACACCTTGCTGGTATAAAGAGGCTTACAGTCCTCTTCATTAATTTTATCACTACCATAAACTTTTAATATGCATATGATCGGTATATGGGATTTCCAGAGCAGCCTAAAATGACTGTAACCTGTAATTACTGTTCCAGTACTTGATTATAATAATCAGATTGCAATTATTCAGTGATCTTAATACAAGCCTGGAGCTAAATAACAATAATTCAAGTGCAGTGATTGGGAACATGTTTCTGTTTGGCTGCAAAATGATGTTTTAATCTGCACAGACTGAAGGATCTGACTTCAGCCTGGCTTGTGTAATTAAGCCACATTTATGCAGCCAAGTAGAATGATTTAAGTTTGATGTGAATTAAATTGATGTGAAGTTATTTCAGAAGTCATTTACATGAGCATTTGGATACCACTGAGCTGACACTGGAGTCCATTCAGATCACAGACTTGACTCTCAAAGATTGTCATGTAAATTCATAGGTACAGTAGATGTACATGAGTGCCATGCACGAAAGGCATGCATGTGCCGCTTCGGAGAATTTGCAGTGCAAGATTTTCTATTCTGCTTGAAGTTTAGAGTGAAGCAGAAACTGAACAATAACTCGAGCAATAAGATTTTTTTTTTACACAACACATGCAGTTATTAGAAACATACCCAATTTATTCTGAACTGGAGCAAGGCCAGGTTATCACGGTCTACTCCATCAACATCAACTCCAAGTAAGTGACCATTTACCTTTCCTCCTGGTATTGTTTAGCCAATTCCCTTATCTTTGTCAATACTCACTTTGGCATGTTGATAGTGTTGCTGTATTCTTTGCTGGCAGCTGTTCCTTTTCTCCCTCAATCTGTTTAAGTTTCATTCTTTTACTTATAACATTGATTATAACTACATACCTTATCAAAAATCATCGTGGTTTTTGCTTCCTGACTTATTAGGAATATTGACTGCTCTGGATATGGCCATTGATTCAAAAAGTGTTACATTTAATCCTGAAGCTGTATTTCAATTTTTTTTAGGGCTTACAATTGTTTCCTAAGGTTCTATTGTCAAGTTGATGTTTCTTTTTCAAGCCTACGGATTTGGAGCTAGTGTAAATCCTCTAATATCAAATGGTATCACACTGCATATTTTCCCTCATCGACAGTAAGTCACAAAGTAAAGATGTCTCTGACTAAGAGATGTGAGGCTGCAAACATAGGGCATTATAGACATGGCTTCACAGGAAACAGTGCCAGAGCTTAACACAAAAGTCAGCTTTAAAGCTGTCCAACAATAATAAAAACAAACAATTACAGAAGCACTGTTTCCTGGTTTTGTACAAAGTTCTTACTTTATCCCGCTATTTCCTTACCATGTGGCAATGCAGCTCAGATTGGAGAACTCAATGGTGGAACATTTTTGAGAACACTTAGTAGCATTTTGTGTCAAAAGCATACTTCCATATGTTAGACTTCAGCTCATTGACATGTTTGTGTAATTAATAAAGCTTAAGTTGTCAAATTGTACTATGCACAAACCTAGTAATGAAAAGCCTTAATTTATATGTATTATTGCGATGTTGTTAAGAAGTCTTTTAAGTTCACATTTCTTCAAGTGTCAAATACTGTAATCTAGCTTTAAGGGAAAGAAAAACAAGAGTGAGCTGAGGCTGTACTTAGATCATATTTTGCATTTTGGCTCCATTGAGTCTGACATTAGCATAAACAGAAGCTAAAACTGGGAGACTGATTTACAAGGAGGATATTCTGATGGTCAGGGTTGTAAATATAAAGTGCAGGATTGTTAGTGAAGCTGCGGGCATTCTTCGCTTTAGTCAAGAAGTGCAACTATTTGTTTCATCATGTTGACACAAGTGCTCACATTTGGGTTGAATGTTGTAAATGTGGCCTGTGAGAAGTGTTTAGAATTAGTATCTACCAGGTCTCTTAGCACCCCAGTTGTATATAGCATTAGATGTGGCCCAACATTTGAACTCCCCCTCCCACTCTGCCGAGGACATGCAGGTCCTGGGCCTCCTCCACCACCACTCCCTCACCATCCAATGCCTGGAGGAAGAACGCCTCATCTTCCGCCTTGGAACACTTCAACCCCAGGGCATCAATGTGGACTTCACCAGTTTCCTCATTTCCCCTCCCCCCGCCTTACCCCAGTTCCAACCTTCCAGCGCAGCACTGTCCCATGACTTGTCCTACCTGCCTATCTTCCTTTCCACCTATCCACTCCACCCTCCTCTCTGAACTATCACCTTCATCCCCACCCCCATTCACCTATTGTACTCAATGCTACTTTCTCCCCACCCCCACTCCCCTTTCATTTATCTCCCCGCCCTTCAGGCTTCCTGCCTCTATTCCTGATGAAGGGCTTTTGCCCGAAACGTCGATTTTCCTGCTCCTTGGATGCTGCCTGACCTGCTGTGCTTTTCCAGCACCACTCTAATTCAGACTCTGTATATAGCATTAGTTAAGCCACAGCTGCAATACTGTGTAATATTCTGGTTGCCTTAGAAAGGATGTGATTGCACTCAAGAGGGTGTAAAGAGACTGCAGCAATTTAGCAATGCAGAGAGACTAGATATGCTGGGGCTCTTTTCCTTCCAGCAGAGAATGCTGAGGAGTGATTTGATTGAGACGTACAAAATTCTGAGGGGCATAGACAGTAGATAGGGAGAAGTTTTACCACTTAGTAGACAGATCAGCAACCAGTGGGCACAGTTTTAAGGTAAGGAACAAGAGATGTACACCAGATTTGAGGAAGAAACTTTTTTCACAGAGATAGTTTTGAGTATTTGGCACTCATTGCCTAAAAGGGTGCTCCAGGCAGGAGCTCTTAAGACCTTTAAGAACTATTTAGATGAATAGTTGAATTGCCATAGCATAGGAGGCTATGGGTCAAGTGCTGGAAAATGGGATTAGAATATATGGATATTTGATGACTGGTGAACACACAATGGGCTGAAGGGGTTCTTTCTGGGCTGTTCAAGCTCCATGGTTCTCTGACTTTGCCTCAGGAATGTTGTTTTTACGTGGATATAAAAATGGGAGTTGGTAGTCAATGACTTGCTGGGAAGGTAGCTCTTGCCATGAACTTTGCCAGTCAATAACTAATTGTCATAGGCTTGGGGCTTTGCTGTAAGAAACCTAGAAGTGACTATAAAGTAATTGGGGCTTGCAAGAAGAAATCTGAAGCAGCATTAGAATCCAATAATAAGGCCAAAGGTGATTGCTCTAAGACAAAGTGAAAAGTCTTTGTTATGGAACTGCATTTCATTGAGAGCAGCCTGCAGCAGCTGTGAAGTGTAAAGTTAGACAGCAAGACATAGAGAGGGAGAAAGAGCACTCAGCAAATAGTTGTGAAATATGAGGTAACAGCAGTTCAAGTCATGTGGGAAATTAGAGTTGAAATCTTGAAGCTGTAAGATTTTGGAATTGATCCTAATTTGAATTGTAAGATCTAAGTCAAGATATTTTTGAATCAACCTGTTCAGATTGTTATGACTACACATCGGGGCAGATTGGACTTGAACAGAGACTTTCTGATCCAGAGGTAGGGACACTATCTCTACACCGCAAGAGCTTTTCTATTACAATTATAGACTGAGTTGAGAAAGCCAAGCTGAAAGTTCATCAGTCCTGATTCGTTAGAAGATCCATTAGAGCTATAAGTATGTTTTCACAAGTTCAGAGAGTGTATTAACTTTATTATAACAAGTACCAAAGGAATGATGCATGATAAAAGCAGTGACATTCACTTGATCCACTTTGGGCACCAGCTCATGTTTCTGGTTGACCGAGCTCAAGTCTTTTGTTCACTTCTGTAAAGTTGCTCTTCTACCTTTGGTCTTTTCTGTAGACTAGACTACTACCCACTATCCCTGTCCATGTTTAGAGACATCTTGAACTCTAATTGACTTGCAAATGCATGGACAGCATATAATCAATCTCAAATTGGCTAGGTCATGTGTGCCTAATTCTTCATTGGTTTCTTTAAAAGTGATAGCCATTTTACCCAATCTCACTTCCTACTGTGATAATGTATTCCTTGCAATGAAAATCACATTCCTTTTATGACAGCATGGCCCTCTTAGTGTGCTAACTTTATAGATCCTATCAAGATAATGTGACACCATTAGGGCAATTTGTGTGTTTTCTTATAATATGGAGTGTCACCTCCTAATGATTTATCAACTCACATGTTCTGACTGATACATCTAAGTATAGTGCAAATCTTTTATTAACCTAAACTACTAGAACCATTGGTGCTTCTACAATAACTGTTGTTGCCTGAAATAAATTCATGCCCAAAGTAATCAGACCAACAACTATATAAAACTAAATTAACTTAAAACATTCTGCGTCTTTGAGTAAAAGCATTTTACCGAAAAATATTTTCACATGTTAGCCCAAGTTTGCCTTTACCTGAGCCATAAAAACCATGAAAAAAATATAAAGTCTATGACCTTACTTCTGGCTTCAACTATATAGCTTTTCTTCCTTACAAAAAGAGCTTTATTATTAAGCATAATTAAACATAATAAAACTTAACTACTTTCTTGCTTAATCAAATCAAACAGATTGCAAAATAAATCAATCATACAAAGGGGTTTTCTGCATATGTTACAGTTACATTGACAAGGTTAAAATCTCCAACATCATTGTGAATCAGGAGACCAGATTCAAGAAATCAAGACAGAAACCCACAGAAGTCTTGAGTTCCATGGAAAGCCAAACTATCATGTAACCTGTGCATTGTGCTATGCTTCAATGAGTAGAAAGCTAAATATTAATCCTTGTTGACTAACAGCTGGTATTTTTTTGCACTCTAAATTAGAGATTACCCTGCTAGACAGTAAGATTATTCACTAACATGAATTTTCTTACTCTGGGATTTAATATAGAGTTCAATCCCACTACACCTCAGTGCCTTACATATAACATGTCAGTTAATAAAAATGTATTAAGTCAGATTTTAAAATGTAATCTATTAAATTATTCTGGACCAATATAAATTATGCATTTTTTTGTTTTTTGTTATGTCTCCCATATTCCACTTGCATTGCATTAATTCCTGAGATATTAGGCAACCTAATCTCAAACCTCTGCTAATGCCGTTCTGTAATTGGTCACTAGGAGACATGCAAACCAAAAGATCAACCTGGAATTCCTTGGTAACTTCACGAGTCTTTCAAACACCCCACTTGATTTTGTGAGTGGTCAAACCTCAAGGACTCCATGCTGGGACATTTTTTTATAACAGTTATTCTTCTTATTGAGATTCACCAGGACAATACATATTGAAATCATTGGAAGGAGGTTTTGATATGGGATTCTGTGTGATTCTGAACCTTCCCATTCAAATTTATTTCTTGTGCTTTACCTTGCCTTATGCTCAGATAGTAATGGTTAAAAGAAAACTCCCCACTATTGTGAGTCAGAACGAATCAGAGAAATTGTCAATTTTCGATTAGGTTTTTAGCATTGCTGACAAAATAATTATAACATGATGCAAGGTTATTGTGTGGAGCTACATGTACACAATATTTCAAAAGAATTGAATCATAATAAATGTTTGTCCATTAAAATAACAATTGCATCTGTATTTATATTTAGTATGATCCATTATGCTGCATGTAATTCCTCAGTGGCAAAGGCTTGGTACTTGCTTCTTGCAAAGCCTTCCAATTATTACTTTCAGCAAGTCACACAAGTATTTGACCTCTGACAGATTAAAGAGGAAAACAAACTATATGGAACTTAATCACATTAGCTAAAGCTAGAAAACATGTATTACTACCCTTCCTGAACCACTAAGTTCTATTACCTGAAATCCATCAGCATAATCCTGACTAAGGAAGAAAGGAATGAATTAAATTGAAAAGATCTGTAATTGAATTATCCTCAGTCTCAGGGTCAATTAAAGCTGGTATTATATAGGAACACCCGGGTATAACCTTGAATTTCCTAATTAACAAGAGTCCTTCAGATAGATTAGGATACAAAGAGGAAGTACGGAGCCATATTTTATATTTCTGGATGATAGTAATGTGTGTTCAGTATGTCAATTTACAGTGTAATGGCTATTTTAGATTGTGTCCATTTGCAGTCATTCTTTTCATTCTGTTATATGTCACAATGTAGTTTTTGCATTTACAAGGGGAGTAATACTCTGCAGAATATCAGCTGAAAGAAACCGTGTTGATTTCAGCACACAGTTTGTGTGAGCTACAGCAAAGGCTTGCTTTCTGCAGCTGGTATAAACAAGAAGTATAGTTTCCAGTCAAACCACTGAATTTTCCCTGGGGCTGAATGACCTGGGCAGTAGCAAGTCAGTTGGAGAAATATGGTGAGATTGAAAAAAAAAGCAGTTCTTGATATTGAGAAATAAGCTTAGATTTTCCACCAAGGTTTGGATGGCAAGATAAGGATCTCAACGCAAGAGGGCTATTTACTTCCATTTACATCTCATTATTACCTAATCTCATTTTATTTATACGCAGAGAGAACAACCATTCCCAACATGGAGGAGTGGATAATTGAATGGCACCAGTTTGGCACAGATTCTCTGGGCCATCACTTTGGTCAGAATCCACAACACTTGCTAACAAATTTCAAGGATTACTCCCTCACTGTCCATAGACTGATATGCACCATCTTCACTATGTTATCATGACACATCTCTGACTCATTTAAAATACAGATCTCCACTTCAGCATTGAAATTTGGATTGTGTTTAACACCTAAGTCTAAACTACTACTAGGACACTTGGTATGCAGGAACAGACATGCATCTCATGAATTGGAGCAAGGTACTTTTCAATGTTCTTTGCTTGCTGTCTTCACACTCACTCACTTTGTGAATACTTCAATGTTCACAACATCTCTGCTTTGCTTTGCCTTCTTGTGCTTTTTGACTTATTCAGAACTTATAGGCTCACAGTAATTCTGTCTTAATTTGCTTTGCACAGGCAGCTTGTCATGGCTGTAAGCAATGATCAGTCAGGGGATGGACATGTTTCTGTACTGTACAATCCTATATCAATTTCACACTGAAAGCTTGTGTCAGCAGCTTATGCTGATGTTCCAATTTTAGTTCTGATAATTCCCACAGAGGTTCATTTGTAATGTGACCAATGGACCCAGTCACAGCAAGGCTAATTGTGATTGAGACTGTATTGCAACAAGACACAAAGCAGTTAAGGAGGAGCAAATGTGTCAGCCCAGGGCCAGTAGCAACCTCCAGTGAATGTTGACATGAGGAGTTTTGAGCTGAATGTCTCCTCTGAATGGACAAGAAATACAGGAGACCTAGAATCTATTTTTCTCAATGCCATTTCCTCCTGGTGAGCATGGCACAATATCGCTGCAGACTGAGGATGTTCCAGGACACCATTCCGGAACTGTGTAAACTGCTGGAGTGAAGCATGGGTGACCATCGTCTTCTGGTGGTCATGACGATGACAACTGTTTCAACTTCTTTGTGTTTAGCTACTTCCATGGATCCACTGGATGAGGTGAACAGTATAGATTTATGAATTATAACTTTTCGGAGTTCACAGAGAGAAATCCTCCTTGAAACGCCGTAAAATTGATACGAAGCTGATTTTTTGGTAAAATTCAGACCATTATCTTAACTAAAGTTGTTAAATCTTCCCATCAAATATAACAGTTGTTGAAAATACTGCAAATTGTTAATTATTAATAACTTTAAATAATCAGTTCACTCAAAGAATTTCACATGCTTAGAATTTTTCAGGAATAATCTGTGCCTAAAATATTAACCTATCTTTTCTCTTCTCAGACTTCATTGGATCTGCTATTTATTCTTGCATTGTGTTCACATTTCAATTTACAGCATTTCCTTTTTTTTGTATATACAGGCTTATCTTATATTATTTAAATTGTTGATATTATATAACTGACTTGTTAATTCTTCTTTGTTCACATTTGATATCAACCAAAGGCCTGGTCTGATGTCAGTAAACATACAATAATTGTTCATGCTCCAAATAGGTGGGTTTCACAATAGGAAACTGGAATATAAATTACACCTGTTTTCTTTGTTTACATTGTCACTTTATGGTATTTATTTAGGATGATATTGTTAAAATTACAGTGTCAAAAGTTTCACAAATGAGGTTGTGCTATTTACAAGAAAAAAACAAAAAGTACAATTCAATGCTAAAAGTACTAAGTTCATGTCAGTGTCTGCTTTAAAGAGTTGTGACTAACTAAATGTCAATTCAAGCTGCAGGAAAAAAATAATTTCACAAAAACACAATGAATCATTCATGTGTGTTTAGGCTCATGCTTTCAACATGGTGGATTCATTATTAATCTTTTTCTTCCCAAAGTATCATATCAAATTTCTCTTGTGTTTCTTTCTCTGAAAGAACTCTGCCACTGACTGTTTCATTGTGATGTCCTTATTTATTAGCACCTGTCATGTTTTTGTCCATTTAAAATCTTACAGTTCTGTTAATACAATTAAATATAAGAACATTGAATTTTGTGATATTAATAGCTATGTAGGTCCTAATAATAAACTATGCTGCACTGTATGTGACAGAAAAAGAATTGAAAATGTGATTCATGGCAGAAGACTTTTATCATTGAAGCTTGCTGTCAGGTAACAACTCTATTTTGCAAAAAATTAACATAATGGATTTGCCAATAAAAGATGATACAGGAAACAGATTTTTTTTTCCATTTTCCTTAGCTATAAAAAATCTTTTCAGTTCACTGAGACATATTACCTTTCAGTATAAGTATGATGCAGAACAGAATAAAAAAAGAATGGTTATGTATGGAAAGAGCAGTGGAATAAATTCAGCATTAAATTAAGCCTGAATAAGAAAGCAATGAAGTTGAAGCCAGAACAGAAGACATCCTAGCTAAAGGTCTGGTGACAGGAGTAGCTTTAAATTCATCCCAAGGTAATTTATGAATGTCGCTTCTTTTTGTGGTTAATGAACAAACTTGAGCATTTCTAGTCTCAATCCAGTCGCCAATGTGTATTTCACACCCACTTTCTTTCAAGACTTCAGTCACATAGCTTTCCTATTACTGAAAACAAAAAGAACAGCTATGGTTAATCTCTGTGGATGGTGTTTGACAGGGGATGTTAGTGACGAGAGGGCAAATTGGCCTTTGCACTGCCTTCCCTTTCTGTAAGTAAGGATCTATTGTATTCCACAATATCCTGGATGTGAGTATAAATCAATGCCTGGAGTTTACTTTCGTCAAACTAGTTCTATTATATCATCATAAACCGTGTTGAAGCTTTATTAAATATCCCTATCAATGCAAGTAATTAAATTGTAAATTTAGATTTTTTTTGCTCACTATGATTCAAAATTGCAAATTTTGAAACCAACAGCACTCCATTTGCAGCATATGGGGAGATGGAATTGGCTGTGTTTCAGATACATTTTTCCATGGTTTTAAAGGTTTGAATTTTTTTTCTTGAAGGCAGTCTTTGTTTCAATTGGATGTTAGTGAGTAATTGCAATTCATCATCTATGTAGTTTTGATAATCAGCTAAAATAATTAAAATGATATGGGAGAGCATCAGTAACAGTGGAAATCTTACAAGTATCTTTAAAGGGGATTTTAATTCTTTTAAGGTGAGACTCATCAGTGATGAAAACAATCATTTCAGAACAAATATCTCTGTTAGTCTTCTGCATAATGCATAGATGCATTGCCTATGAATGATTTCTTTTTAAGCAAGAAGTGACTTTCAGAAGCCATCCACTTGGACCCTTCCATGCCTCCAGTTGCCCTGGATTGGAGTAAATATAACCCCACCTCTCCAGCCTGGCAGGCAGGCTGTTCTGGCTTCCTGGTTGGGAAAACTAGCTGCCTTTCTTGTTTGACTGGGAGGCAGGTAATCAGGAAGGCTGTGAGTTGAGGCACTTAAAAGGCCAATGATTGACTTGTTGAGGGCCTTAATTGACGCAGTGGGCATAATTCTCATCCAGAACTAAATCAGTGAGCTGGTGAAAAGTGGGTGAGCTCCTCTCTAAGCTGCTAGAGCTGCTTAAAAATTTCTTTCAAAATTTCAGGTTGGTTGTCTTTCAATCATCCTTGGGTTGCAGGATGTTGGTTTATGTAATAGATTGTCCGTGAACTCATTTTATACCCACTTGTTTCCACTCTCTACCCTACAATCCCATTGCATACCACAGTGCTGTTTGAAAGACCTTAAGTGCAAATTGGTTGCCAAGTATTCCCATAATATGACAGTTACTGCCCTTTAAAAGTTTGACATTTAGAATATCAAGAGGATACTAAAGGCAAGTTCTTGCCTTTCTTTCAGGGTTACTTAAAGCCACTCATTTTGTTTCATAAGCAAAACCTGAATTTGTAACGTTCCTCCAGTTAAAAGAAGTCATAAGCATCTGCTCTTTATTTTCAATTATTCTGACAAATTCTTGTCCATGTTTACATATTTCCTTAAATTCTCTGCACCTTTTACATCAACAAGCCTCCTATCCAGCACTTTACTAAACAGCTTTCAAAAACTGATTACACAACATGTACTACACTTCCTTCTTTCGATTGAATCTTTTATTGAATAAAAGGACCGTGAAATTTGTCAAAATGTGACTTGGTTTTTATAACTCCAAGACGGCTGCTTGTCATTAACCTGTTAACTCCCGGCGTGAGTTCTATCCTATATTGTGGCATCTCGGATTTTTCAAATAATGACATGAGGTTGACGAGTTTACAGCTGTTAGTTTAATCATTTTTGAATTAAGAAGTTAACTTGTCAGCCCTCTAGTCCTCTTGCACAACTTCCACACTCAGGACTATGTGGTCAGATCTACTATAATTTTCTCAGCATTATAGCTACATGCATAGCCAGAGCAGCTGTGGACACTCCTGATCTCTCCATTCTTCTTACCCTGTCCTCATTGTCCACCATTTCACATTATAGAGGCTCATGCCTATTGTCGAAATTGAGGTCAGATGTTGCAATGAGCATCCTGGTGCAATTTTAATTTTGTCTTACATGACCTCACTCATTTCTTGCTCCCAACTTACCAAACATGAGCATCAGAGACCAAATGGTGACCATTCCAAACTAATTATATGCTCAGATACATTTGAAAAAAAAACTAGATGGAGCTATGGGAGACAATTCATGTGACAGTCATTTATGCATATATATATTATCAAGTCACTGTATCTACTTGGTTTGTATAATATTAAATTTCTCTGACTTCATAATCTGTACGTATGAATACCAAATCCATGCACCCTAATTAGTATCAGTTTAGTTTCATAGTCTGTAGATATAAAATCAGTGATGATGGACATACAATAACATCAAATCATATGTGGTGTTGTACTGTCAATAGCAGTATGTTGTATCTATTAGATATAGTAAGGATATAAAAATATGATAGGGAAAGACGTAATGGAGTTAAGTCTCATTTGCAAGCCTTTCAGTGTTACTGAGGACAATAAATAGTTTCAATAATGTTATGAGAGACTGTTGTTTGGCAATAGAGTTTCTCAGGATGATATGAAACCCTTTGTCTGATACTCCATGTAATGATGTCAGTGTAATCATAAGTTAAAATCTGGTTAAGTTAAACTCCTTTGACATATGTAAGTAACATTATTCTTCAGATCTAGTGGTTGTTGTATTTAAAAATAAAACTCTACACAAAATAAGTTTTTGTTCAACTCTTGTACAATTAATGATGTAACTAGTCTGACAGCAGGGCCTTTTCGTCAGGAGGAGGAGGAGGAGGTTTCAGCGCCGACATTGAATTGACCTGTTTTCAAATAATCTACAAAAAAAAATGAAGATTAAATCCTCTAACAAGAGCAGTTTTCAGTCTGGCACACAAAGAGAAGGATTCGGTAAAAAGATGAGAGGACAGCTGCATTGTGCCGACCCACTTAAATCTTATTTTGAATTCACTATATGTGTTATTTGACTTGGCAAGTGAGCTGGTATGTGTATTAGATCAGCAGGGAGTCTAATCAAGGAGATGCCAAGTTTGCAGCAGCCCCTCTGCGCTAGATTGGCCCCAGTTAGTGACCTTAAGCAAAGTGGGTGGTTCAGCCTAAAAGAGAATAGCATTAACCTCGGCTTGAAGTTCAGGCCGATTTGAAGTCTCCCTTTGTACCTTATTCCAGAAAAACGAACAGCATTCATCAAAACTGAAACTAGTCAGTTCAGCAATGTCTTCACATTCGGCACTTCATAAAAGGCTGCTTCCATTTATGCTGACACATGCAAAAGAACTCAAAGCATTAGCTTGATTTAGGCACTTGATTTTACATCTGTGAAACAATCCATCTAGTACTTAGAAACTCAATTTCAAAAAAAATTGCAATTACCAAATACTTAAAAATCTTTATTTCAAATGAGCCACATGGCATATGCAATTAAAGAACAGTAGCTCCAAACACACTTCAAACCTCTGGATTAGAATAAAGCAAGATCACAAAGCAGCACTCTAATTACTTGGAATACAATTTTATTGCTGAAATCCTTTGTTGAATTAAAATAGAAGACTTAGTCACAAATATTATTTACACTGTAGGATTTTATGCCACTTTATACTACTTGACTGTGGGGCACATTAATATGCCATTTTCTTGATACTTTTATGTATACTTAATATGTCATTGTGACAACATTGTACAAAGTTTTGATGTATTATCATGCTTTAATGTGAAAGGAACATGCAACATTTCTGTAATCCCTTGGGCTTTTCTGACGAGAGATTTTCAAGCAAAAGGCTTACGTGATGTTAAAGAAATATCTTTTTATTTCAGAAACGTAAACAGACCAAAGGAATACTGAAAAAAAACATTTTCACAATGGGGGTTGGGTGTGGTGGGGGGTGTTTGAGGAAGAATGGGAAGACAGTCTATACTGATATGTAAAGCTGAAGAGAAAGCTTCAAGCTTTCTTTGATCAATCTACATCCTCTGCAGGGAACATATGATCCTGCTGAAAATACAGCAATTGTCTTTAATTAAGATTTTCTTTATCATTTGAACTTTTTCCTTGCCTGCAAAACCTCAGCTTTAACTCCTTTGATTTTATATTTGAGGTATATGCATGGTATTAACCCCAATACGATACAATAAAATTCTGCTTTATTTTTCATTGCAAAGAATACACATTAAACGTGATTTCCATTTCACAGTAACATGATAATAGTTCCAGATTTCCTTGAATGCTTCTAAGTGCCTTGCGACAGTGTATTTAATGGAGGCATCGAACATTGATCCTAGGAAAACAGTTAAAGAAACTAATCTATGGTTTCCAGTTTTTAATATCTCTTTTTCTTTCAAATTTGTTATCTTCTAATCTAATCATACCTTTCCCAAATCTCAGGAATTTTATAAACTTTGGAACCAAAGCAACAACAATCCCTCTAACTGCTTACTTTAAGAATCTATGATGAAGTCAATTGGGTCTTGTAGATCTGTCACCTAGGAGTGCCAACACCTTTGGTCCAAACACTTGCCTGGTGATTGTAATTTTGTTGATGTGGAGGAGCTGGTGTTGGACTTGGGTGGACAAAGTTAAAAATCACACAACACCACACAATAGTCTAACAGGTTTACTTGGAAGCATTAGTTTTTGGAGCGTTGCTCCTTCATCAGGTGGTTGTGGAGCAGGACCATTAGATACAGAATTTATAGCAAAAAGATTACAGTGTCATGCAAGTAAAATAATATTCAAAAAAGTGATATCTGCAGAAAATTTGTTCAAAAAATTTACAACCTATAGGCAGTCAATGCAGACAGTCGATCAATGTAATATTTTGTAAATTCCTTTTTGGAAATAGACAGATTCTAACCTCACACCTTTAATGCATTGTCTGAGCTGAAATGTCACCTTTTTTTTATATAAAACCTTAAGTTATCTCGAGAATGTGACTTATAAGGGGTTCTGGGATTTACATATTAATGAACCGAAACCTGTAACCCATTCTAAAAGATGAAAGACTCAACAACAATCTAGGTTTGTTAAATATATCATTTTACTTGCATGGCACTGTAATCTTTTGCTATAAATTCTGTCTTATGGTTCTGCTTCACAACAACCTGATGAAGACGCAACGCTCTGAAACCTAGAGATTCCAAATAAACCTGTTGGACTGTAACATTGGTGTTGTATGATTTTTAATTTTGTTGAGTTCATTCTTCACTTTTTTTGATTATTGACTTATAACTGTTTCTGAGATGTCACTTGTGTCCTTTGTGTAATGAAGGCCAAAGCAAAATATCTGTTCATTTCATTTGCCATGTCCTTTTTTTCAATTATTAATTCCTTAGATTAATTCTTGACAGGACTAATCTTCAGTTTATGAAAATATTTCCTTTTTAATTATCTATGGAAACTCCTCCTATCTATTTTCATATTTCTATCTAGCTTCCTCTACTTTTTCTCTCCTCATTCATCATTTTGTCATTATTTTTGCTGGTTTCTGTATTTGTCAAATCTTATGACTGCCAACCTGGTCAGAGAGAGGTAACAATTTTGTTTTACAAAGTGAATAATAAAAATAACATTGGACACTGATTCCAACACAAAAATGAATATACTGAACATAATTATGCCTTTTGCAAACTGTGTTTAAATAGGCGGAAAACAATCAAATATGAATAAGACACTCTGAGGCTCTTTTCATCTTGCTTCCAGATAGAAATCATTTTGCTTCCAGATAGGTCAGCCGCCAACCATGAGTTTCAGAGATCAGTCAGATGGTAGTCATTTGAAAATTAATGGTTAACTCAGATATAGACAAGTGAAAGTGAGGACTGCAGATGCTGGAAATCAGAGCTGAAAATGTGTTGCTGGAAAAGCGCAGCAGGTCAGGCAGCATCCAAGGAACAGGAGAATCGACGTTTCGGGCATAAGCAACACATTTTCAGTATAGACAAGTGAAGCTGGGTTGAGCTCTGGGAGACAATTTTATGACACTCATTGATCTATGTATAATATCAAATCACTGTATGTACTCAGTCTATGCAGTAGTAAAATAGTTTTGCTTCAAATTCTATATTTATGTGAAAAATAAGTATATCTTGTTATATGTATTCTCAGATCAGTGTAGTTCCACAGTCTCTTAAACATAAGTATATGTTAATATCACATTAATGTGGGAATGATTTTTAAAATGAAATATTACATGGCACACAAATCAATCTAGTTAGGGTGCTTTGTCCAATCGAATATACTCTAATGTCACCAAGTCAGCCATTACCAACCTATGTCACCTACTGCAGATATGGAACTTTGGGGTTAATGAAGTCTATCAGTCAAGATGGTATAAATATTTGTGTTGTATTCTGCAAAATGCTATCACAATTTAATTGCTTTCTTACTGCTCCAGTTGTGTTTTCAATCTTTGAGCATCAAGCCAAGAGACAGATAAAAGTGCAGTGTTTAAAGGAAATGGTTCACACTAATCCAAAAAATCTGAACCTATGAACTATTCTTAAACCCAAATGAGGTGTAACTTAGTAAGGTTTTAAAAATATATATTACATTGAACAGCTATCAAGTCAAAGTATGCCAAGGTTCAGTTTGGTCAGCTGTGTCAGTACTTTGAAAGTGATTCCAAATGGATGATACCAAATAATTCATGAATCAAATATGCAGATCAAGTAAAGCCATATCATAAATAGCATTTTGATGCAATTGTCAATGATACAGTTTCTGTCTATCATGGAATTAGGAGAGTTCATCTGTAGCCTGGTCCTTCCTGAATGCAGGGCCCTTGCAAGATGTCCCCAAAGGCCGATGGCAGCCATTTTCCCTTTTCACAGACTAGGTTTGAGGGCATGTTAGGTGTCATCAAACTCATTGCCTTCATCACTGAGGAAGGTTGCTGTGACATCTGCCAATCAGAGCTGACTGGTGAACTTTGGCAAGCTTCTTGGCTTATCATAGGCCTCAGTAGTGATGTCCCAATTTGCTAGGAGTGGTCAGTTGTTTAGAGATCAACAGATTTTAAAGACTATTGGTCAAGGCAACTCTTCAGGAAATTGAACAGTGAGAAGGTAGGTCTTTTCCATTTGTTTTTGGTGGGGTGTGAGTTTCAGGTGATGGAAGAATTGGAGGAAAGGGCAAGGGATGGCTTTCATACTCCATCCTAGACCCCAATCTCTGATTAGGGCAAGTAGAGCTCCACCCACAAACCAGACAGGTATGTTGCTCTGGTTACATAGTCAGGAAATCTGTCATTTACTCAGAAAATGTCAGATTGAGGCCCTTAAGCAGCAATTAATTGCCCACATAAGAGCTTTAATTGCTAGCAAAGGAATCGATTCCCAACAGATGTCTTGCTCAACAGTTAATTGTTGACAGGGTGAAAAGGAGCTGAATATCTCACCAGGAGAACTTGTCCAATTATTTTCCATGATTTCACCTCTATCACCATCTCCAACAAGGAGAAAATTGTGTCCAATGTTCCCAGATAACTTCTTAGTCAGTTGCTCATGGAATGCAAGCTTTGGTCCATTCCAGAAACTTTTTTAATGTGATCAAATGAGGATGAGGTGTTAAATTAGCTGCAGTCTCAGTTCTGAAACAATGGGGCAGTTTCCAACACATTCACCTTTACATGTCTGAAGTTAAAATGGAAAACATTATTTCAAATGTAAAACTACACCTCAGATAAATTCCCTAGTGTGGAAACAGGACCTTAGGCCCAACAAGTCCACACCAACCCTCCGAAGAGTAACCCATCCAGTCCCATTTCCCTCTGGTTAATGCACCTAAGACTATGGGCAATTTAGCATGGCCAATTCACCTGACCTGCACATCTTTGGACCTGTGGGAGGAAACTGGAGTACCTGGAGGAAACCCACGCAAACTCCACACAGTGGAGAATGTGCTAACTCCACACAGTCATCAAAGGCTGGAATCGAACCTGGGACGCTGGTGCTTTGAGGTGTATCTCCCAGTATTGAGCCACCGTATCGCCCAGTATTGTACAAAGTTATCATTTTAGATTGCCTACTTAAATAAAGGAGAGAGACCAGAAGGTCTTGAAGCTATCATCTTGAACCTGAGCCAGACAAGCATTTATCTTTGCATTTGGTGCAGAGGTGACATGGAGGTGATCAGGAGGCTAAGAAATGATATGCAGGCCACTTAGGAGTCTGGAAGGGCCATGGAGAGTGGGTAGGGAGCTGTAAATGTGTCAGGGGTGAGGGCCTAATCACTTTTAATCAGCTTGAATGACGTTCCAGAGAACTGAGGAAAGCCTTCCAACTAGCCTGCCTGATCATGTGGCAGCCTGTGGTCTGTTATTTACTGGGAATCCTGCTCCCTGACACTCTCCACCTGAGAGTTAACATTTTGAGTAATGGGGCTTTTCAAACTGAGGTGGGCCTGCTGAATCAGGAAATGCTCCAAGTTCACTACTCACCTCTGATCCCTTGTCTTCCATTTGGAACACCATTAAATGCCTTCTGTATGGCTAGATACAATGGGCAGAGATTTCTCATACTGGTGGAGGAAAGCTTTTGAGCATGGTGGGTGGGGAAAATCCTGGAAAAGGATGTTGTTCCCAGATCGCAATGTGATCCCATCATCATCTGGCTTTCTCCCAATCGTTTTGGAATCTGAGCTGGAATTCTCTTGGATAATTAAAAAGTGGCTCAGCTTGTTAAAGAGCCAATTTTGAACTGCTGCCACCCGAAATCCTGAATTTACCAGTGGAGGCACTGTTCACTGATCAAGCTGCCTCTTGCCAACGTCACAGAGGCAAGCACTTAATGAACAGAACTTCTTCAGTGAATTGATAAGCTGGGAAAGCTTTGATCAGTTCCAACTAAAGACAACCAGCCATGGTCATGAAGTAACCACTGTTGAAAGCGTCTCTCTCAGCAAGTGTTTTCATGGCCTGTCGGGTGACTGACAACTTCTTTAAAAGCTCCCAAGCACATTCAGTGGCATTTCCCTCCTCCCAGCTTTCAGACAGGGAAGATCCACCTTCCACATCTGCTGAGGAGCAACAACAGAGGCCACACCACACCAGCAGCAGCACCGACTGTTTTCTCCACATTGCATTGTCTCACCAAAGAAAATAGTTCAAAATCACACAACACCAGATTATGGTCCAACAGGTTTATTTTGGAAATGAAACCTTTCGGAGCACTGCTCCTTCATCAGCTACCTGATGAAGGAGCAGCACTCCGAAGGCTAGTGCTTCCAAACAAAACTGTTGGACTATAACCTGGTGTTGTGTGATGTTTAACTTTGTCCACCCCAGTCAAACACTGGCTCTTCCACATCATGGCAAAGGAAATAGGGAATGGATAGAAAGATGCAGCTGGAAGGAGGTGTGGTCCCAAAGTCTACAGGCAGAAGAGCATTTCTGTCAACAGATACGTGTACCAGAGCCTCAGAAGGGCTGAATTCTGACACCAGATCACTGCTGATAATGACAGCTGCCTGGAATAAGACCTTCTTTGATTACACATTGCCAATGGGTGAAGTGTGGCTATCACTGGAGGGCTACTTACACAAAAGTATCACGGCAATTGGTTAAGTAATATTCTCCCCTTTGCAATCCATGTTGACTGACTTAATTTTTTACTGTATGAGTAACCTTTAAGTTTACATCAGAAAATCAGGTTTATCATTGTACGTAAGATTACATGATGAATTCAATTATTGTGTGATTATTGGTTTTCACCTGAGTTTTTCCAACTTATATTGTGTTGATTGAGGTCACCAATTATGCAATGCAAACACAGACAAAAGCAAAATACTGCTTATGGTATAAATCTACAATCAGAATGAAGTTTGATGATAGATCATGAGTCTAAAATGCTAGCTCTGTGGTCAAATATCATCAATTCCCTGGATGACTAGCCACAGGGACTGAAAGTAGGACTTGAGTCTTTGTGGATGGCTATCGGGACATCTGGCAAAATCTTTCCAGCAGGAGCCAGTTAAGATGCTGCCATCATGACTGTCTGCCTCTCAGAGCTGCCAGTTCAATTAAAGGGCTGGCAGATTGACAGCAGATAAAGCTGACTCTATCGAAGGCTGCAAGGCATACTAGAACCACCTCAATGATGAAGAACTCTTGAAGTCAAAGTCATCCCTGTAATGCTCTGGTGATCGGAAGGGTATACCTTCCAAATGCAGTGCTGTAGGCATAGGGTTGGCCATTCCTCTGTTGATCATGCAAAATGAAGGCCCCGGGAACTGCTGGGAGGCTGGCGTGTCTTTCCTGGCAATCTCCCGCCATGCCGGCAACTCTTCCTGACACTGCTAAAATAATCACTGAACAATGGGCGGCACGGTGGGCGGCATGGTGGCCCAGTGGTTAGCACTGCTGCCTCGCAGCGCCAGAGACCCGGGTTCAATTCCCGCCTCAGGCGACTGACTGTGTGGAGTTTGCACATTCTCCCCGTGTCTGCGTGGGTTTCCTTCGGGTGCTCCGGTTTCCTCCCACAGTCCAAAGATGTGCAGGTCAGGTGAATTGGCCATGTTAAATTGTCCGTAGTGTTAGGTAAGGGGTAAATGTAGGGGTATGGGTGGTTTGCGCTTCGGCGGGTCGGTGTGGACTTGTTGGGCCGAAGGGCCTGTTTCCACACTGTAAAGTAATCTAATCTAATCTAATCTAAAAAAAAATTAATTGGTTTATTTCCCTGTCCAGTCAGGAAAGGCTGCACTGTTGACATTTCCTCTGAGAATATCTCATGGTGATCAAAGACATCAGGTTCTGCATCTGACACATTTTGCCAACATCTTATTAGGCCTTCTGACTCCCAGCCCATCTTCAGAAGGCTGGTAAAATGTGCCCCTGTTTCTCGCGACACAGGTGCTGAGTTTGAGCTGAGTGTTTCCAGCCTCCTTATCCTTTTCAAACATAACTTTCCTGCTTTGAGGTATCCTTCTAAACTCTTCACAGAGTCTTTCATGTAGGTTGTCTATTTTTCTTTCTGCCACTGAAAGAATTGATTTCACTTCTCTGTACATGACATTTACTTTAAGACTACTCTTTCTCTTGCCAATTCTATGCCATCTGAACAAAAAAAAAGACATGGGAGAAAGAAAAAGAGGAAGAGGGAAAGAGAAACAGTGGATGCCCCCCAGATCTCAAATACATTACAGTGAAACGCTTATCCCTTACCATCTGGTGCGCGAATTCACCTCCACCATCCTGACAGCAGTCTACATAATACGCCATGTGGAAGTGAAGAATGTCCTGGATGGAATTCACACTGTGACAAATGCTCTGGAGAGAAAATTCCCCAAGTATCCAACTTCAACCAGGGGACTTGTGGTATTATCACTGTACTGTTCATCCAGAGAACCAGATAATGTTCTGGATTCGAATCTGGGTTCAAATCCTGCCACGGCAGATGGTGGAATTTGGATTCAATAAAAATTTGGAATTAAGAATCTAATGATGATCATAAAAATCCATTGCTGATTGTTGGAAAACCCATCTGGTTCTCTAATATCCATTATGGAAGGAAACTGTCAGCCTTACCTGGTCTGGCCTACATGTGACTCCAGACCCATAGCAATATGGTTGACTCTTAACTGCCCTCTGGGCATTTAGGGATGGGCAATAAATGCTGGCCTAGGCAGCTACACCTTCATCCCATGAAAGAATAAAGAAGAAAAACCTCAAGAGAGTCTCCTGCCCCACCAGAGGACTGAACATCCTGGACCCACTGCTACATAACCATCAGAGACGCCTACCGCCTATCCACACTTCAGAAAAACAGATCACAACACTGTGTTCCTCCTCCCAGTTCACAATTGGTCTAGTAGACCATATTCAAAAACTCAGCAGACAACCTAGATGAGTACGGCACCATTGTCACAGATTTCATTAGCAAGTGCATGGAGGATTTTGTGCCAATCTGGGTGTTCTCCAATCGGAGGCCTTGGATCAACCTGGAATCCACTGCCTACTGAAGACCAGACCTAGACAGAAAATCCAGATGTGACCGCTGCACCAAGAGGTAGCACCAGACGAAGTTAGAGGCCCAAATCAACCAAACAGTCACCTGCCGCCTACAGCAAGACCTGAGCAAAATAATGGGATACAATATGAAGCAGAGCAAGATAGGGGACAAAGATACATCCCTCCCTGTTGCACTCAATGCTTTGTATGCTCGGTTTGAGCAGAATGCCAATGGCATGAAGTCACCTGCCCCGACTGCCCCGGATACCCCTGTTCCCTCCATCACTACTGCAGATATTAGATCGGTCTTCCTGGGAGTCAACGCAAGGGAAGCGACAGGCCTGGATGGAGGTCCAGGCCATGCACTTATATCCTTTGCGGAGCAGCAGCTAGTATTCACTGACATCTTCAAACTCTCCCTCCTACAAGCTGAAGTCCCCATCTGCTTCAAGAAGACCACCATCATCCTAGTACCTATGAAAGCACATGCAACATGCCTTAATGACTACCGCACAGTGGCTCTGACTTCCATAATCATGAAATGGTTCAAGAGGCTGGTTATCAACTCCAGTCTCCCAGCCTGCCTTGATCCCCTGCAATTTGACTATGGATGAAACAGGTCCACAAGAGATGGCATTTCCCTAGCCCTGCACTTATCCCTGGAACATTTGGATAACAAGGACTCCTACGTCAGACTCTTGCTCATCAACTGCAGCTCCGCTTTCAACACCATTTTCCCATCCTAGACCAATCTCAAAACTCCGAGACCAAGGTCTCGGCTTCGCCTTCTGCAACAGGATTCTCAGCTTCCTGACCCATAGACCGCAATCAGTGAAGATAGACAACTGCACCTCCTCCACAATAACCCTCAATTCTGGAGCCCCTCAGCAGGATGTGTTCACAGTCCCCTTACTGTACTCCCTGTACACCCATGACTGTGTTGCAAAATCCCAAACGAATGCCACCTACACGTTTGCTGACGGCACCATCATGGTAGGACACATATCAAACGTCAATGAATCAGAATACAGGAAGTAGATAGCAGGCTTGGTGATGTAGTGCAATGATAATAACCTCTCTCAATGTCAGCAAAACAAAAGAACTGATCATTGACTTCAGGAAGAAGGGAGGAGGACACACCCCCTTCTACATCAATGGAGCTGTGGTGGAGAATGTCAATAGCATCAAATACCTCGGAATGACGATAACCAATAACCTGACCTCTCCTTCCTACGTCGATGCAACTATTGAGAAGGCACAACAACACTTCTTCTTTCTCAGATGATTCAGGAAATTTGATATGTCCGTAAAGCCTCACACCAACTTTTACAGATGCACCATAGAAAGCATTCTACCCAGGTGCATAATGGCCTGGTATGGTAACTGCTCTGATCAGGACCATAAGAAATTACAGAAGGTAGTGTGCACAGCCCAGACCATCACGGAAGCCAACCTCCCATCTATGGACTCCACTTACACATCTCGTTGCCATGGAAAGGCTGCCAAAATCAGCAAACACCCATCCCGTCTGGGTAATGCTCTCCAACAACATCTTCAGTCAGTCAGAAGACACAGAAGTTTGAACACACACACACACACACCAACAGGTTCAAGAACTGCTTATTCCCTGCCATTATTAAACTGCTGAATGGACTCTCTAACTTTAAATAATGTGGATCTTGTTAGTGTTGACCTTGCCTTTTGCATCTCCTGTGCCACTGTAATCTGCATACCTCATTCTGTCTAAGCACCCTGTGATCTGCATGTCCTTGTTTGCTAGGATATGCCTGGACTGCTCGCAAAATAAAGCTTTTCATGTATTTCAGTACATGTGACAATAATTAATTAAATCAAATCAAATTAAAGAAAGGAAAGAAAAAGAAAGTTGGAGAGAGAGATAGTGATGCAGAATAATAACCCTATTCACTGCTCTGATTAGGATCCTGTTTCTTCACTGCCCTCTCACTCAAAATCTTCATTCAAATGCTTCGTGATGACTGCCTCAATGTCCAAAAGCAGTTCATAAGAAATAATTACTTTTGAATATTCAATCGTTATTGTTACACAGGTAAACAAAACACCCAACCCACTCAAAGTGCGAAACAACAGAGAAAGACCAGTTAATTAATTTTTGCATATTAGAAGAATTGAGTATAGAAGCAAAGAGGTCCTTCTGCAGAAGTACAGGGCCCTGGTGAGACCGCACCTGGAATATTGTGCGCAGTTCTGGTCTCCAAATTTGAGGAAAGACATTCTGGCTATTGAGGGAGTGCAGCGTAGGTTCATGAGGTCAATTCCCGGAATGGCAGGACTATCTTACGCTGAAAGATTGGAGCAACTGGGCTTGTATGCACTTGAGTTTAGAAGGCTGAGAGGGGATCTGATTGAGACGTATAAGATTATTAAAGAATTGGACATTCTGGAGGCAGGAAGCATGTTTCCGCTGATGGGTGAGTCCCGAACCAGAGGACACAGTTTAAAAATAAAGGGTAGGCCACTTAGAACAGAGTTGAGGAAAAACTTCTTCACCCAGAGAGTGGTGGGTATATGGAATGCTCTGCCCTTGAAGGCTGTGGAGGCCAAGTCTCTGGATACTTTCAAGAAAGAGTTGAATAGAGCTCTTAAGGATAGTGGAATCAAGGGTTATGGGGATAATGCAGGAACAAGATACAGATTGAGGATGATCAGCCCTGATCATAATGAATGGTGGTGCTGGCTTGAAGGGCAGAATGGCCTACTCCTGTTGTCTATTGTCTATTGTCTATAATATGCTTTTCTCTAAAAAATAGGAATATAACCTTTCCACAAATTTTAAATTTTATCATTATAAAAAAAATTTTTTTGGACTGTCATGAAGTTCATTCAATTTATAATTAATGATAACTGGTTCACAACAAACATTTGACAGATAGTTTGTGGATTGATTTAATTTTAGATTTTATGAATTAATAAGCTTGCAATTCATATTTTGCAGGGGCTGTGAGGGTTGCGTTTTATTTTTGGTATTCCTACATCATATATAATTCAAGGCTGATGTGTTCCCAGAACCACAAACACGAAAGATTACACAAAATAGATGAGAATTTGAGCTGCGAGGAGGATGCAAAAAGGCTACACGGGGCTTTAGACATGCTGAGATGCGAGGTATGCAAATCATGGCAAAATATGATGTTAATCACTTGGGTAGGAGAAACAGAAATTTAGAGTAATTCTTGAGAGATTGGGAAATGGTGATGTCCAAAGGGGTATCCATGTTCATTAGTTACTAAAAGCCAACGTACAAGTGCAGCAAGCAATCAGGAAGGCAAATTATATGTTACTTTTCATTGCATGGACTTGAGTACACATGTAAAGAAAGCTTGCTGCATTCATACAGTTTTAGTGAGACTGCAAGACTGGTTTTGGTCTTTTTTACCTCTTTTTAAATTCACTTGTGGGCTTTGGGCATTACTAGCTGGACTAACATTCATTTTCTGTCCCTACTTGACCTTAAGAAGGTGATGGTGAATTGAATCACTGCAGTCCATGTGCTAAAGGTAGACACACAATGCTGGTAAAGAGGGAGCTCCAGGAGTTTGACCCAGTGAGGGTGAAGAAACAGCGATATACTTCCAAGTCTGGATAGTGAGTGGCTTGGAAGAAAACTTGCAGGTGATGTTTCCATGTACATGTGGCCCTTTTCCTTCTAGATGGAAGGGGTCGTGCATTTGGAAGGTGCTGACTAAGAGTATTTGATGAATGTCTGCAGTGCATCTTGTGGATTGCGCACACTGCTGCTCTGAGCCTCAGTGGAGGAGAGAATGGAATGCTTGTGGATGCGATGCTGATGAAGAAGGCTTTGTTCTGGGTAGTGTCAAGTTTCTTGAGTGTTGTTGGAGCTGCATCATGCAAGCACTTGTGAAATATTCCATCACACTCCTGACTCGTGCCTTATAGTTGGTAGACAGCTTTTGTGAGTCAGGAAGTGAATTATTTGCCACAGTATTCCGAGGCTCTGACCTGTTGTGGTGTTTATGCAGTGAGTCCAGTTGAGTTTCTGTCCATACTAACTTCTAGGATGTTGATAGTGGGGGATTCAGTGTCGGTAACTCCACTGAATATCAAGGAGCGGTGGTTAGGTCATCTCTTATTGGAAATGGTCAGTGCCAGGCATTTGTATGGTGCAAATACTATTTGGCACTTGTCAGCCCAAGCCTGGGTATTGTGCAGTTCTTGTTGCATTTTAACATGGGGTGCTTCAGTATCTGAGGAGTTGTGAATGGGGTTGAATCTTCTGCAATCATCGACAAACATCTCCACTTCTGACCTCATAATGGAGGGAAGGTCTTTCCGTGTCTGATGTACAAGGACATCCAGGTCTCATTGCACATCTCCCTTTCCAATTGCCCATTCTCCTACTTGCTGCATAGAAACCAGACAACAAACCAAAACAGAAATTGTGGGAGAAACTCAGCAGGTTTCACCAACAATTTCTGTTTTTGTTTTTGATTCTCCAGAATCCGCAGTTTATTTTATTATAGACACTTACAATTCCTGACATGAGAGTGAGGGCAATTCCAGCTTGCTGCTTGCTCCTCCAGATCTCCACCAGTCACCAACATCCAGGGTATGTTCCATTGGCAGCAACCACCCAACAATATCCAGCAGGATCTCCAGATCCCATTTGGCAAAGTAGGGCACACCAATTATACTATGTGTGGGGCAAATAAAATAAACTGTGCGGAGCAATTGCAGACTGCTAGCACTTTATTGAGTGCTTTAAAGATGGCACTGGTGTCAGGCACTCCAATAGGCAGTGGCCAAAACTTCCATCTGTGACAATTGGGGGAATACGATCAGTATCGCACAGGCATGGTGCATTGACGAGTTTGGGAAAAAGGCATGAGAAAATCGACTTGGCTCTTACAGACAAACCTTTCATAAAACCTGCAAAAAATGAACTGATTTCTGGTATGATTCATCCCTTTGTTTCAAATTTAGATTAAAATGAAAGGGATTACAAGTCTATTTCAAATCCTTTCTCACATTAAACCTGGCTAGATCAAGCAACTTGCTGAGCAATGTGCAAAGTTCTCATACCTAATAGAGAGGGTCTGGGCAGTGTTGCGAGAAGAGACTATTCGGCTGTAGGCCTTTTGAGCATAAGAGAAAGAGAGAGGGAAAGAAACATAGCAGTTCTGCATAGATAATGGAAAGAATAAGCTGCTTGGCTTTGCAAGTTTGCACAGTTGGAAGCAGGAAGGAGTTGATCTCTAGTCAAATGTCTGCATATACAAAGATTATGGGAGATTCATTCAGCCATGGAAAGAGGGAAGAGGAATCATTGGAATAGGCTTTATTGTTGTTATTAGATTAGATTAGATTACTTACAGTGTGGAAACAGGCCCTTCAGCCCAACAAGTCCACACCGACCTGCCGAAGCGCAACCCACCCATTCCCCTACATTTACCCCTTTTACCTAACACTACGGGCAATTTAGCATGGCCAATTCACCTGACCTGCACATCTTTGGACTGTGGGAGGAAACCGGAGCACCCGGAGAATGTGCAAACTCCACACAGTCGGTCGCCTGAGTCGGGAATTAAACCCAGGTCTCTGGCGCTGTGAGGCAGCAGTGCTAACCACTGTGCCACTGTGCCGCCCACAGTGGATTTGAGGAACTCTCCTTAAACTGGAGAAAGTGAAGACAGTCACTGAAAATTATTACTTGCTGAAATGGGGATACTGATCTCAACAGTAGCTGGGATCAACTGTGAACTAGTTGTGAAAAATACTGTAAATCCATGGAGAATGTCATGTCTGAAAAGTATAAAAGGGGAAAGTTTGTTTTGGTAGTTTAAAAAGTATATGTTTCATACAAAAAAGGCAAGGGGTTTCAGGTGATTGTTTGTTTTGCATATTTGCTAGAGTAAATATCTTAAAATGAGAAACCTTGTTAAAACTTTAGTTTGAAAATTATTGGTGTCTCAAGGGATTGTGACAGTAAGTTCTAAGCCAGAAGTTAACTCATATATACAGGTTTGTTTCTCCATTACCACGAGTATGTGAACTGCTTGGTCCCTGGTATCACCTCTAGTAATTTGCAGATGATACACACTATGCATAGAACTGTGGATGAATGGGAGTTAATGGCCACATTGTTTATCTCAGGGATCAGATGACAGCATGAACTATAACAGACATCCAGGCATGCTGAGTGTTTTATGAATGTTAAATAAACTGGTGATTAAATGGCAGGATTATATTCACTCTCTTTACAATGATATCATGGTTTTAATTTTGCTGATAATGGAAGTTAAAAGCAGAGCTGCAATAGCATTGATTGAAGGCTAAGAGAGGGTTTGTGATATTATCACTGCACAAATTTATGTAATCCAGAGGAGGGCAGAATAAGGAACTTTTTTTTGAAGTTCTGCCTCATAATTATATGGGAATTAAAAGTCTGGTGTCTATTCTCGCATTATTAAGGGCCCCATGAATGATCAAATTTTAAAGGCCTCTGTTAGTCTCTTACTTCAGGGATGTGCTTTAAAGAACATTAATACTCAATGGCATATGAAGCTCCAAGGACTAGATTTCAATGCATTAATTTAGTTTATGTTTCATTATTGAAAATATTTCTAATCTTTTGACACCACTATTATTTCAACTATATAGACCATGCACATTTAATTCTGAATCAGTGGTGCTGGAAGAGCACAGCAGTTCAGGCAGCATCTGAGGACAGGCAAAGTCCGAGGACAGGCAAAATCGACGTTTCGGGCAAAAGCCCTTCATCAGGAATAAAGGTAGAGAGCCTGAAGCGTAGAGAGATAAGCTAGAGGAGGGTGGGGGTGGGGAGAGAGTATCATAGAGTACAATAGGTCAGTGGGGGAGGAGATGAAGGTGATAGGTCAGGGAGGAGAGGGTGGAGTGGATAGGTGGAAAAGGAGCTAGGCAGGTCGGACAAGTCCGGACAAGTCAAGGAGACAGTGTTGAGCTGGAGGTTAGAAACTAGGATGAGGTGGGGGAAGGGGAAATGAAGAAGCTGTTGAAGTCCACATTGATGCCCTGGGGTTGAAGTGTTCCGAGGTGGAAGATGAGGCGTTCTTCCTCCAGGCGTCTGGTGGTGAGGGAGCAGCGGTGGAGGCCCAGCACCTCCATATCCTCGGCAGAGTGGGAGGGGGAGTTGAAATGTTGGGCCACGGGGCGGTTTGGTTGATTGGTGTGGGTATCTCGGAGATGTTCCCTGAAGCGCTCTGCTAGGAGGCGCCCAGTCTCCCCGATGTAGAGGAGACCGCATCGGGAGCAACGGATACAATAAATGATATTAGTGGATGTGCAGGTAAAACTTTGATGGATGTGGAAGGCTCCTTTAGGGCCTTGGATGGATGTGAGGGAGGTGGTGTGGGCACAGGTTTTACAGTGCCTGCGGTGGCAGGGGAAAGTGCCAGGATGGGAGGGTGGGTCGTAGGGGGCGTGGACCTGACTAGGTAGTCACGGAGGGAGCAGTCTTTGCGGAAGGCGGAGAGGGGTGGGGAGGGAAATATATCCCTGGTGGTGGGGTCTGTTTGGAGGTGGTGGAAATGTCGGCGGATGATTTGGTTTATGCGAAGGTTTGGTAGGGTGGAAGGTGAGCACCAGGGGCGTTCTGTCCTTGTTGCGGTTGGAGGGGTTGGGTCTGAGGGCGGAGGTGCGGGATGTGGACGAGATGCATTGGAGGGCATCTTTAACCACGTGGGAAGGGAAATTGCGGTCTCTAAAGAAGGAGGCCATCTGGTGTGTTCTACGGTGGAACTGGTCCTCCTGGGAGCAGATACGGCGGAGGCGGAGGAATTGGGAATACGGGATGGCATTTTTGCAAGAGATAGGATGGGAAGAGGTGTAATCCAGGTAGCTGTGGGAGTCGGTGGGTTTGTAGAAAATGTCAGTGTCAAGTCGGTCGTCACTGATGGAGATGGAGAGGTCCAGGAAGGGGAGGTAGGTGTCAGAGATGGTCCAGGTAAATTTAAGGTCAGGGTGGAATGTGTTACTTCACCAACACATTCCACCCTGACCTTAAATTTACCTGGACCATCTCTGACACCTACCTCCCCTTCCTGGACCTCTCCATCTCCATCAGTGACAACCGACTTGACACTGACATTTTCTACAAACCCACCGACTCCCACAGCTACCTGGATTACACCTCTTCCCACCCTATCTCTTGCAAAAATGCCATCCCGTATTCCCAATTCCTCCGCCTCCGCCGTATCTGCTCCCAGGAGGACCAGTTCCACCGTAGAACACACCAGATGGCCTCCTTCTTTAGAGACCGCAATTTCCCTTCCCACGTGGTTAAAGATGCCCTCCAATGCATCTCGTCCACATCCCGCACCTCCGCCCTCAGACCCAACCCCTCCAACCTCAACAAGGACAGAACGCCCCTGGTGCTCACCTTCCACCCTACCAACCTTCGCATAAACCAAATCATCCGCCGACATTTCCGCCACCTCCAAACAGACCCCACCACCAGGGATATATTTCCCTCCCCACCCCTCTCCGACTTCTGCAAAGACCGCTCCCTCCGTGACTACCTGGTCAGGACCACGCCCTCCTACGACCCACCCTCCCATCCTGGCACTTTCCCCTGCCACCGCAGGAACTGTAAAACCTGTGCCCACACCTCCTCCCTCACCTCCATCCAAGGCCCTAAAGGAGCCTTCCACATCCATCAAAGTTTTACCTGCACATCCACTAATATCATTTATTGTATCCGTTGCTCCCGATGCGGTCTCCTCTACATCGGGGAGACTGGGCACCTCCTAGCAGAGCGCTTCAGGGAACATCTCCGAGACACCCGCACCAATCAACCAAACCGCCCCGTGGCCCAACATTTCAACTCCCCCTCCCACTCTGCTGAGGACATGGAGGTGCTGGGCCTCCTCCACCGCCGCTCCCTCACCACCAGACGCATGGAAGAAGAACGCCTCATCTTCCGCCTCGGAACACTTCAACCCCAGGGCATCAATGTGGACTTCAACAGCTTCCTCATTTCCCCTTCCCCCACCTCATCCTAGTTTCTAACCTCCAGCTCAACACTGTCTCCTTGACTTGTCTGGACTTGTCAGACCTGCCTAGCTCCTTTTCCTCCTATCCACTCCACCCTCTCCTCCCTGACCTATCACCTGTCCTCGGATGCTGCCTGAACTGCTGTGCTCTTCCAGCACCACTGATCCAGAATCTGGTTTCCAGCATCTGCAGTCATTGTTTTTACCTTATGCACATTTAATGTCCTGTGGAAAATTTTAATTTCCAAAATACTTGTTACCAATTATGAAATACAAACCTCTTCGTTAATTAAAGAAGGAGTAGCAATAACACAACAAGCTGGCATGATCTGGAAAAGGATGATCTGCAATTCTTCTGAAATTAAGGTTAAATTGTTACTCCATCAATGTTTCAAGTAATGAACATGTCCCAGTTAGATCAGAAGCAAAGTACTGATCTGAATTTAACCAGCCAATACACATTGACTAAATATTTTTCTCCCTTTTCCTTTCGCCTTTTTGCTGAGACACTTTCTGCGGAAAATGTTTGTCTTTAATAATGCTCAGTGACAGGGAGTAGGAAAAACTGCAGTGCTAATAACAACAAACAGGCTTGTCGTTGATAGCTCAAACACAGGAAACTGTAAAGAAAGCAATTTGAAAAATAGACTTGCTGCACTCTATAATGTATGGTACATTTGGGAAACATGGAAACACTCTCTGCTGGTTCAAATAAACAAAGCTAAGATTAAGGAAGGAAGTTAACTTGAAGGACAACATAATAAAATGTGTTAGAAAGAAAGAAAATATTGACATTCACTCAAAATTGATAGATCAATGCTTTGATACCTTCTTTTTGTCAATGTATGTGTCATTATGTGCAACAGCTGTCTTCCTTCTTGTTTGGAAAATTTAAAATTAGTAAAATTTTTAGTTTAAAAAGCTTTCCTGCTTTGACGATCAAATATAACTTTGCAAACACATAGGGGCTAATTTTGGTTTCGCTGAAGACCACAGGTTACTTTCAGAGCAAAAATATTGGCTAATTCTTTCGTGTAGACTCTCCATTCATTACATTAATCTGTGTTTTACACTTTCCCTTTGTGATCCTGCTATTTTTTTTCAGTGTTTCCTATTGTTTCTGCTTGTTCTTACTTTCAAGCTTTTGTGGAAATTATGCCCTGTCGGTGTAAACAGAGGGAACTATTGATTGTCGCAACTAATTTAAGATAATTAGTAGAACTCTTAATGTGTTTCTTTAAACCTATTGGAAATAACATATATTCCCACACAGGGGCCAGTTCTCTCTAAACACCTGGAGGACTTTGGAGGACATCCAAGGACCACACATTGTGATTCATGGATCAATTGATTCTTTTTTTCTTAACTTTCGCTCTTAAATGAAGAAACTTAGATTCAGCATTCACATGAAGCCAGATGGTCAGCAGGGCATGGTCAGGAACATTATACAGATGAAATGAGACTCTGTAAGAATCCACCCACCAAATGTATTAGATTTAACACTGACATCAAAGTGACTTTACTATATCAAGGGGCCAATGTTCAAATTGGTTATTGTTGACTTGGATTGCAATGATCCAGAATAAAAACTGCTTCAGGAAGACTATGAGATTCATTTACCCAGTAAAATAGTCTTCAGTCTCAGTTCTTCATCGGTAATCAATGCAACTGGAGTCAATTTGCTGACCACCAACAAAATCAAGAATGGTAGTACCACTGCATTGTATGGATTCATGAGGGAGCAGGGAGTTGATTATTAAGACAACACTTAAACCCTCCCTTGGCAGCCAGAGTCTTATGTCAAGCACAAAGGAATCACGTTGTCACCAACAGTAATTAAAATGTACTTCAATGTCCAATTCCCTGACGATCTACTAGACCCCTTCATTTTGTGACTCTTACATTTTGGTAGATGAGCAGCAGAATACTGTATGAAGACAGACTGCATCAGTTATCCGTGTCGAGAATATGGTGCTGGAAAAGCACAAAGTCAGGCAGCATCCAAGGAGCAGGAAAATCAACTTTTTGGGCAAAAGCCCTTCATCAGGAATGAGGTTTGTGATTCTGGATCAGTGGTGCTGGAAAAGCACAGCAGTTCAGGCAGCATCCGAGGAGCAGTAAAATTGACATTTCGGGCAAAAGCCCTTCATCAGGAATACCAAGGTTTGTGAGGCAAGGGGGCGCATCAGTTATTACTATAGTCACTAGAGTTTAGAAGAAATAGGGGGGAATCTCATGGAAACCTATGAAATTCCACCAGGACTGGACAGGGTAAATACAGGATGGATGTTCCCAAAGACAGAGGAATTCAGAACCAGAGGTTACGAGTTAAAAATAAGGGGTAGTACATTTAGAACTGAAATTAGTAGAAATTTGTTCAGCCTGAGTGGCAAAACTGGAATTCTCTGCCACAGAAAGCAGTTGAAGCCAAAACATTGAATGTTTTCAAGAAGCAGTCATATATAGTTGTTAAGGCTAAAGAGATTGAAGGGTATGTGAAGAACATAAGAACATAAGAACTCGGAGCAGGAGGAGGCTGTCTGGCCCTTCGAGCCTGCTCCGCCACTCAGTAAGATCATGGCTGATCTTTTCATGGACTCAGCTCCACTTACCCGCATTATCACCATATCCCTTAATTCCTTTATTTTTCAAAAAAGTATCTACCTTAGCTTTAAAAGCAATTGGAGTCATAGAGTCATAGAGATGTACAACATGGAAACAAACCCTTCGGTCCAACCTATTCATGCCCACCAGATATCCCAACCCAATCTAGTCCCACCTACCAGCACTCAGCCCATATCCCTCCAAACCCTTCCTATTCATATACTCATCCAAATGCCTCTTAAATGTTGCAATTGTAACAGCCACCACCACTTCCTCTGGCAGCTCATTCCATACACATACTACCCTCTGCGTGAAAAAGTTGTCCCATAGGTCTCTTTTATATCTTTCCCCTCTCACCTAAACCTATGCCCTCTAGTTCTGGACTCCCCCATCCCAGGAAAAAGACTTTGCCTATTTACCCTATCCATGCCCCTCATAATTTTGTAAACCTCTATAATGTCACCCCTCAGCCTCCGACGCTCCAGGGAAAACAGCCCTAGCCTGTTCAACCTCTCCCTATAGCTCAAATCCTCCAACCCTGGCAACATCCTTGTAAATATTTTCTGAACCCTTTCAAGTTTCACAACATCTTTCCGATAGGAAGGAGGCCAGAATTGTACGCAATATTCCAACAGTGGCGTAACCAGTGTCCTGTACAGCCACAATATGACCTCCCAACTCCTGTGCTCAATACTCTGACCAATAAAGGAAAGCATACCAAACATCTTCTTCACTATCCTATCTACCTTACTGAAGTACTGTCAAATACTTTCCTGGGCAAGGAATTCCATAGATTGACAACCCTCTGAGTGAAGACATTCCTTCTCAATTCAGTTCTAAACCTGCTTCCTCTAATCTTGAGGCCATGACATCTTGTCCTAGTCTCATCTACCAGTGGAAATATCCTATCTATTTCTATTTTATCGATTCCCATCATAATTTTATATGTTTCTATAAGATCCGCCCTCATTCTTCTGAATTCCAATGATATAATCCTAGTATACTCAGTGTCTCCTCATAAGTCAACCTCCTCACCTCTGGATTCAACCTAGTGAACCTCCTCTGCACCCCGTCCAGTGCCAGTACATCCTTTCTTATATAAGGAGACCAAAGCTGCACATAGTACTCCAGGTGTGGTCTCTCCAGCACCTTGTACAGCTGCAACTTTACCTCTCTGCTTTGAAAATTAACCTCTCTATCAATGAAGGACAAAATTCCATTAGCCTTCCTAATCACGTGTTATACCTGCAGACCAACCTTCTGCGATTCATGCACAAGGACACCCAGGTCCCTCTGCAAATCAGCAAGCTGCAACTTTTTAACCATTCAAGTAATAATTTATTTTGCTGTTACTCCTACCAAAATGTATGACTTTATATTTTGTAACATTATATTTCATCTGCCAGATCTTTGCCCACTCACTCAATGTATCTATGTTCCTCTGCAACATTTCACAGTCCTCTGCACACTTTGCTCTGCCACTCACCTTAGTGCCATCTGCAAATTTTGTTCCCAACTCCAAATCATTGATATAAGTGGTAAATAATTGTGGTCCCAACACCGATCCCTGAGGCACACCACGAGAGACTCATTGCCAGCCAGAATAGCACACATTTATCCCCACTCTTTGCTTCCTGTCAGTCAACCAATCCTTCATACACGCTAATACTCTACCCCTAACACATTGTATCCTTATCTTATGCAGCAGCCTCATGTGCAGCACCTTGTCAAAGGCCTTTTGGAAATTGAGGTGCACCACATCCACTGGGTCCCTGTTGTCCACCTTGCTTGAAATGTCTTCATAGAATTCTAAAGGATTTGTGAAGCATGACCTGTCCTTCATGAATCTATGCTGCGTCTGTCCAATGGGCCAATTTCTTTCGAGATATGCTGCTATTTCTTCCTTGATAATAGACTCAAACATCTTCCCCATTACAGAGGTTAAGCTAACCAGTCTATAATTCTTTTGTCTACTTCCCTTTCTAAACAGTGGCATCACATTTGCTATTTTCCAATCTGCTGGGACTGCCCCAGAGTCCAACAAATTTTGGAAAATTACTGCTATTTTTCCTGCCATCTCTTTTAGTACCCTAGGATGTATTCTGTCAGGACCAGGAGACTTATCTATCCTTAGCTCCATCAGCTTACCCAACACTAACTCTTCCGTAATAATAATTGTTTCCAGGTCCTCTCCTACCTTTGTTTCTTCGTCACTTACTGGATGATATTGGTATCCTCCACTATGAAGATCGATACAAAATATCTGTTCGATACCTCAGCCATTTCAACATACCCCATAACTAACTACCCCTTCTCATCCTCTAAAGGACCAACAAGTTGCTTTAGCCACCCCTCTTCATTTTATATATTTATAGAAATGTTTGCTATCTGTTTTTATATTCTGTGCTAGTTTTTCCTCATACTCCATCTTACTTTTCTTTATAGCTCTACTTGTGGCTTTCTGTTGGCCTTTAAAGTTTTCTCAATCTTCTAGATTCCTGCTGTTTTTGGCCACTTTGTGTGCCTTCTTTTTCACCTTGATAGCCTGCCTTATTTCCTTAGCTACCCATGGCAGCTTATCCCTCTTCTTACAGTCCTTCCTTCTCACTGGAATATACTTTTGCTGAGCACTTTGAAAAATTTCTTTGAAGGTCCTCCACTGCTCATCAACTGTCTCACTATAAAGTCTCTGTTTCCAGTCTACTTTAGCCAGGACCTACCTCATTCTATTATAGCGCCTCTTATTCAAGCACAGGACCCTTGTATCGGATTTTATCTTCACACTATCCAGCTGTACTTTAAATTCAACCATACTTTGATCGCTCCTTCCAAGAGGTTCCCTGACTACGAGATCATTAATTATTCCTGTCTCATTACGTAGGATCAGACCTAGGATAGCTTGCTCCCTCGTCAGTTCCATTACATGCTGTTCAAGAAAACTATTACGGATACACTCAACGAACTCCTCCTCAAGGCTACACTGGCCTAGCTGGTTTGACCAATCTGCATGCAGATTAAAATCCCCCATGATAATAGCTGTACCATTTTTGCAGGCATTAGTTATCTCCTTGTTTATTGCCTGCCCCAATGTGATGTCATTATTTGGTGGTCTATAGACTACACCTATCAGTGATTTTTTCTTCCTGGAATTCCTAATTTCTACCCAAATGGATTCAAGGTCATGCTCCATGGTACCTATATCATCTCTCAGCACCACCCTGGTGTCATCCTTGAACATCAGAGCTACATCAACTCCCTTGCATTCCTGTCTGTCGTTCTGAATAGTCTAGTACCCCTGGATATTTAATTCCCAGTCATGACTATTCTGCAACTGGCTCTCCATGTTGGCGACCAAATCATATTCGTTCATGATGATTTGTGCATTTAATTCATCAACCTTGTTATGAATGCCTTGAGCATTCAGGGAAAGTGCCTTTTATTCTAGCTTTCTTATTGTCATGATTCACATCATCTCTAATATCTCCTGAGTTGTCCTTCATTTTTGCTTCTTTCACAGTCTGCCTTGAACTTAAACCCTCCTGCATACATGTTAACCTGATGCTTACCTTTTCAGTTATCACCATACTTCCTGTTGCTTTCCCTTTCCCTTCCCCCCAACTCACAAGTTTAAAATTCTAGTGACCACCATATTTATCCTTTTCACTTGAACAATGATGGAAAAATGGGAACAGTTGGATGATTAGCTCTGATCAACTTAAATGGGGAAGCAGGTTTAAAGGGCTGAACGGCCTATTCCTGCTCCTATTTTCTGTATTTCTCAAATGAAAGGATGGCTTCTGGGAAGCAAAGTCAATTGTGTCAAACAGGCACAAGTCACTGGCAACCTTGTTGAAATCACTTTTGATTTTTATTTCCATTGACTTTCATCCTGATTTCAAGTTTCTCATTAATGTTGCATGACCTGGATTAGTACAGTAGCATTTTATATCTTGCCTGAACTGTGTCAGTGTAAGAATGACCGTTTGCCATGTATGAAATATTTTGGCAGAGGACAGAAACCTTCTATGTGATGATGCAACACAACTGGAGCAAGACACCGAAGATGATGACACTTAAGGTGAGCAAAAATAATGGTGAAGACAACCCGACAGTGCATGGAAGGTCATCAACTTTTTTTCTGTTTGTTCAAATATATGGCCTGGAGGGAGAATGGTACATCTGCCAGTATCAATAGCACGTCAATGTTAGAATTTAACTTAATTTTGTCCATTTTTCGAACATGGGAGGAGATGGTCCAGTGGTATTATCACTGGACTGTTAATCCAGTGAGTCAAGAGCGTGATGCTGGAAAAGCACAGCAGGTCAGGCAGCATCGGAGGAGCAGGAAAATTGATATTTCGGGCAAAAGCCCTTCATTCGTAATCCAGTGACCCAAGTAATGTTCTGGGAACCCAGGTTTGAATCCTGCCACAGCAGATGGTGGAATTCAAATTCAATAAAACATCTGGAACTTAAGAGTTTAATGATGGCTGTGAATCCATCTGGTTCACTAATGTTATCCTTACCTGTCTGGCCTACATGTGACTCTGAACACACAGCAATGTGGTTAACTCTTTATCTGCCTTCTAGCCAATTAAGGATGGGTAATACATGCTGCCTAGTCAGCGACACCCTGATCCAATGAATAAAAAAGCTGAAAACTTTCAAAAAAATACAGAACACTCCACCTGCATGAGATTTTAGATCACTACATTTGTTGGATCTACCATCTACCTGAAATTACCACATCCAATGACGCTCCAATGCTCATCACAGATCCAGACTCTTAAATGAATTTGCCTTTGGTGCAGCTTGAGATGAGGAAACCCTAATTGGTATTTGTGCATGGTAAGCAACTTAATCCTAAAAGGATTGCTGCATTCCCATCAAAAAGACCTAAATATTGGCAAATCTTTTCTGAAGTTGTAGGAATAGGAATGATTCTCTGGCTCTACAAAACAACTGAAGGTACCCACATCATTATACCCACCACCCCTCCCCCCCAACCTATCCCACCCCAACTCCCCAACCACATCTTTCCTCAAAGATACCTCTAAGCTTCTGTTTACACTTCTATCCTCAGGCAACTAGAAAGGTATGCTATCATACTGCACTGTCACAATCCTATTAGTTAGAGCTACAAAAATTATAAGCCCCCATCTAATCCAATTCCCAGTTACCTACCAGCATTTTATAGTAGTCATATCTTCCAAACTAGCCCAATACCCAAAGGATTTAATATTCTACTTTATCATAATTGTGAGAAATTCAATTTCAGTTTGACTTATTTAGAATAAGTCACACAACACCAGATTATAGTCCAACAGGTTTATTTGGAAGTTTATTTAGAATAAAATAACTAAATTTTTATTCTCCATACTATGTTTTCTGATGGTTAACATTACATTTTGTCATTTCAGTTGCATTACATGTTGTGAGCTACGTTTGCATTTACGTAAGGGTAGGTTTTTTCGAAGTATCAACTCCACTTGTGTTGATGCATTCCAGAGTGAACTACTCTGAACAGGACATATCAAAATGCAAATAATGAATCATTTTATTGATATGATTCAATTTATTTGTGTATGCTGCAATATATTTCAGGAGTTTTCTGTGATTACATGATGCCACATGGTCTACCACGCATTCTAAAATCACAAAAGAAAACAGCAAAAAAGGTGGCTATTCACCCATCATGCCTCTTTGGTATATTTAACCATTTCTTACTCACATTCCTATTCATATTGCACCATGACTTTCTTTTTGTTTCAAATATTTATCCAATAATTTGTTCTAGGTTATGATTGAATTTGCTTCTACTGAGTCAAATAACGCAACACAGATCACAACAGATCATTTTTTCTTTCATGTTGCCTTCTTAGTAATCTGTGACTACAGATCTGTATCTGCCAATAAACAACACGTCTTCCAGTGGAAACAATTACTCCTCATCAATTTTGTCAAAACCATTCATTTTATGGACACCTCTATCAAATTTTCTCTTCATCACTGTTATAAGGAGAACTCCAGTTTCTCCAATTCCTGCATGCAATGAAATCCCTCATCCCTGGTACAATTCCAGAAAAAAATCCTTTTTCTACAACCTCTCTATAGCATTGACATCCTTAATGAAGTGTGGGACCAAAATTGAAACAATGCTATAAAGTCGCCACAGTCTTAGTAGATCATAAGGGTTGTTCTCTCATTAAACAGATGACTGGTAGTGATTAACATGTGAGTCAACATGCCTCAGATGAGGGGAGAGATTGAGAAGGAGAGTCCTTCATGGTAACCTCAGCCAATGCTGGAAGAGAATTTACAATGTTTGATATCACTGTGAATCAGAAATTAAGCCACTCAGCCAACTAAGCTAACTTGAATCAAGGCAGTTTTAGAATGACTTTTGAGTCAATCTGAATCTGTGGGAGATCCAGCTCCAAGTCTCAAAGAAGCTCCTTTTAAGTTTTGGCAATGGCATAAAATAAAACTGCTCTTAATAATAAAACGATCCTTGTTCTATAATATTTTGTCAGGGGAGCAGAAACGAACTTTTCTTCATCATGTTTATTAGATTGTAATTCCAAGCAGCAGCACTTGCAATATTGCAGGTCCATTCTACCATGGAGAACAACATGTATAACAAAGAACTGTGTGATATAGATAACAGAGTATCATAGACTCAATGATAAAGTATTGCAGACCTCAATTGCATCAGCGTCAGAAACGTAATGAGTGCTGTACTTCTCCATACCATCCTATAGTCCCTCTGCTTTATAAACCAAACAATTCAAACAATTCATGTCCATGTTTGTGCAGGAATATGTTTCTCAAGGGCTTCTCAAAAGTGAAGAAACAAGAATGAAATACCCAAAGGTATACAAAACAAAGTTTATGTTACTGCACAATTGCTCAAACTCAGTCACTTATGCTTGATCTATTCTGTTTCTTTCTCTTTGCTATCTGGTTGACTTGTGGTGACTATTTCTGGGCTGGAAGCATGTGGTGCTGTGGCTGAGTGATGGATTCCTGCTCCCAGACAGATGACTCTTCACCCAGTCTTGGCCAATGTACATTGGAAAGTCAATGGAATGGAAAATTGGCCAAGATGTAAATAGATATTTTCATCCTGAAGTGACATTCAGCATTTTCCTAAAGGTCAAAAGTAATATGCTATGCATTGCTCAAGCTTGATGAAATTGGCTAATTTTGACAATTTTATCTGTAGCTCCACTTCCAAATCCTTGATCACTATTATGCACAGCCTACAAGAATTGATCTTTGAGTGAGCAACACTACACAAGTCAATTCTGACTACTTCAGAGCACCCGCTTGAAAATGTACCGGGTATGGAAGGTTTGAGTTACAAAGAAAGGTTGGATATGCTGGACTTTTTTTCACTGGAGCATAGGAGATTGAGAGGTGACCTGATAGAAGTATATAAAATAATGAGAGGGGTAAATAGAGTTGATATTAGTTGTCTTTTCTCTAAGATGGGGAGTTTCAAGATGAGTAGGCACATTTTTAAGGTGAAAAGAGAGAGATAAAAAAAAACATAAGGGGAATTTTATTATACAGAGGGTGGTCCATGTGTAGAATGAACTTCCTGAGGAAATGATGGATACGGGTACAATTATTTTGTTTTACATCCATTTGAATGGAAACTTGAATAGGAAAGGTTTGGAGGGACATGGACCAGGAGCAGGCAGGTGGGACTAGTTTAGTTTGGGATTATGTTCGGCATGGATTGGTTGGACTGAAGGGTCTGTTTCCGTGCTGTATGACTCTATGATTCTTCTGATAATTTCCCATATATTCTACACTATAGATCAATCTCCTATGTGATATATCAAAAATCTTGCTAGGGTATGTAGGAACAATAGGCAGAATTAGTTGGCATCTCCAATATTCCTGGCTGCACCAGGGATTGGTGTTGGGTGCTTCCAGGATTGCAATTGGTCCCAAAGGACATCTGGACTCGGGTAACTCGGGGCATTGGACAGAGAGGGTTTTTGGTGTTAGGAAGGGGATGTGCAACTGGGGTGGAAGGTAAGTTTTAACTCTATATGAATAGGAACGTGAGGGAGACTGACTTTTGGAGGGTACACCCAATGCTCTAAGGGCACCCCTATGAAATATTACCAGCCTTCTTCCATACATTTAAAAAAAAGGCTGCCCACTCCCACCCAACTGTCTGTGCCAACTGTATTATTGTATGGGCAGAGTAGCTTAGGGTCAATTAGGCTTTAAACAAGCTGGTGAGATCATTTAACTATGGCATTCAATACCATATCAGACATTTCTATTATGTTTTCCAAGAACAGTTAACTTCCATAATGATCATGCTTTGAATAATCTTCATATAATTTTGTATGAAAGTGCATTTATACATTAAAGTCTGAGCAGGGCACTCTGAACCATTCTGCAATACTTAGCTATATGACAAATAAAAAGAAACAACAATACTGCAAGTTAAGAGCAAGTTACTTTAATATTGTCTCTTTTCAACATATTTTGGAAACATACTTATGAATCAATTTTGACAATATTTTAATCCTTCCTGTAAACTAGATTAAATCTGGTCTATAAAATCAATCTTTTTCACAGATTATTGTTACATGTCCTCACAGAAATTAGTTTAGAAAGGTTTAATTCTGTTCCCAGCATTTTGTGATCTTCAGTGTGAAATCCAGCAAAATCACTCAGGAAAGCTTTAGAACATGGGGTGTGGGAAATGAAAAAGCCAGGTTCATGTCCTCATGAAATTGTAGTTCAGGCATATTCTAAGGGTAATGGTAAAAAATAACATGATCTGACGTGGGATTGCTTCATATTGTCAGCGGGTACAAAGTAAAATAATGTTCCCTTCCCAGCACTGTTCACTTTTACTTCAAAGTGCACAAATGAAAAAAAAACATTCACCAATTCTAGGTCATGGTAAAAGTATTTTAAACGATTGCCATAGTCTTATTTATAGTTCATTAGAAGGGCATCTGCTTGAGTTTCTTTTGCATTAATTAAGATTACAATCTTAAGACGTTATTTCTTTTCCATGTGTGCTTTTTAGATTCCCTGAGGATAATCTGAATGTTACAGAGGTGACCAAACATGCTGTGATCCTACACATATATGGCTTATCTGGCAGCAATTCAACAGTATCATCCTGTAAGTCAGTCTTCTACTCAGTATTTTGGCATTCATTGCCTTTGTGTGGTTTGCAAACAGATTGTTTTGCTAAATTGAATCAGCCTACAGGGAATATTAATTTCCCATTTCCCACTATAAGACAAATGCAACTTTTTAACTTGTTTATCAAACAATCAAAGACATATCATTTGGAACATTAACTAAACAAAGTAATTTATTGTTTATCATACTACTTCCTGTATCATATATGTAAATATTTCTATATATTAGACATGAAATTGCCCAACAATTTGCTTTTTTTCATAATAATAATAGACAAATATATTGATAAATGAACTGTTGTCATTTAGTGCATATCTTCAAATACCATCTTCGCCAGGAATTATACCAAGATTCCTATGTTGATGACCATGAGAACTGAAGCTGCAATGACAACCCACACTCTGGATTAAAATAAAAGCCATAAGGAAATCATAGTTAAAGGCTTATGTGGTTATTTAGAAGGCTGACAACATCAAGCCTCCAAGGGCTTTTCTCTCTGAATGGTTAGAACTCCCCTATTTGGTTTGAGAAAAGAAATTATGCACTACAGTTGGTAAAAACATTATGGCGAAGCATTAAAAATTGGGAAATTGAATGCAGTCAGAAAAGCATGCTGAGGATTAAAGCATTCATTACAATATTTCCTTCCCAATAATATTTTAAGTTGTTGTGATAGTGAAAAATTAGACATTAAAAAAGGTCACTTTTCAAATTCCTGAGTGAATCTTTATCTTGACTCATTTAAATTCCACCTTCTGTTAATATTCAACTACTTTTCACCTGCACCACCAGGCAGAGCATCTGACAATAAAGTGTACTTTGCTTAAGAAGGAGAAGGATGGTCTAGGATGGATCCTCATGATTGTGTCCGGAGTGAAAGAGATGTCAGGTGGACTTGCTGCCTCCATCCTCCTTTACGTCAGATCTAAAACACTTGTTTGGTGTAGTATAATAGGGGTAAACCACTTGGTGGTCTAATGAGAAGGGGCTCTTGACTGAAGCAAGATGTAGGTTATTGCATGATAGCAATCAGGTACAAATTATATTGGTATGATAGACATAGTTATCTAGACTCTGAGGAAGACCCTTGATGGTAACTCAATCTCCTTTGAGGTTTAGAGCAATTCTCCTACCCGAGCCTGTACAACACCATCACGTTTGATAGTGAGTAATGCACTTCTCAGCTTTAACCCTTTCTGTCTTAAACCTCTTGTACAACGAATGAAAGGGAGTAAAACATGTGATGTAGATTTTTCTATAAAGTCTTCATTCAGTTTGTCAACTTATTGTGTTTTTGCCAACAGACAGGGAGGCACCCAACTATGGTGCTAGCCACCATGCAACTCAGAATCACAAAACGGGAGAGAGGTAAATTAATACAAATTCAAAAAATAGAATGAAAAAAATTGGGAAATCTGAAGAGATTTATGTTTCATGAACAAAATGGCTTTCCTGAGGCATCATATGTCAAACATGCTTCCCAGTGTTGTACTCATTCACACCAACCAGGGAAGCTGCAGAGTTGATCCACAGTTTAAGGCTATGAAAGCTGGAAAACCACTAGGTGAACTACAATCTCCTTCAGCTTCCTGAAGCCAGAAAGATTAAAATAAATCAGCAGGATTTTCACATAGTGATTATTAGTCACTGACTTCTGGGTGTGGGCAAAGCAGCATCAAGCTGAGCTATGATGCACCTGCAGTAGAATAGTTGGCCAACATTCACTGTTACAGGCTTGCACTTGAATAACAACAAACTGAAAGAGGTAGAATAAGGTTCTGCCCTACCCATGGAACCAAAACCTATTATGAAGTATCACCTTCAGAAGGGGAGTGGGAAGAAAAATATTGCGGTGGAACTGAAGATAAATAGAGACATGCTATAGCAAGAATAAACTTCAATGTTGAGGGTTAAAGATAAGCACCTGAATTTTGTTGGGAGTAGTTAAACAAAATGACAAAGTACAGCAGAAGTGAAATTTCTAATTTATATTCATTCATTAAACACATAGCCAGTGATGTGCTTAACTTGCGAAATAACTATCTTGTGTCCGTATGACATGCACAATAAAGCAGTGATTGAGCAGGAAATTAATCTTGAAGATTGGGATATGGCAGCATGCAATGCAGATTACGAGTCATTAGTAAGCAACTTCTGTGATGCATAAACTTCCTTTTTCACTTCCTGTTTGTGCACTGATGGGAAACAAAACATCCTACAGGGTATTTGAGCAGCGTGAGATTTGAGAGCCTGGGAACCAATCTTCTGAAACTTGCTGTTCTCACATTAAGCGTTAAATGCCTTAAACAGATGAAAAATGCACTTCTCTTCAAAATTCCATTGGTTGCAGCTGAGTGCTTAAGAAATTCTGGTTCTTCCATTCTGCACTGTGCACAACATAAAACAAAAAATACTCCAAGTCAAATGAGGCAATGTCCAAAATAGAACTGGGCCTGCTGGGTGTGATCAATAATCAAAAGGCTTTTTGTAACTAAGGGGATGCTTTTATCCTTCTGAATATTGATCTATGGACAGATATGGGAACACAAGCAAGGAAAGGTGCTAACGTGAAAAAGTGAAAGACAGCATGCCCTTGTGCCCCATTAATAGGTTATTAACAAATTGTGTTGATTTTATAAAGGGGAGGTTTACAATGTGTGTGAAACAAAACAGGCAGGATATGTGAATCCGCAATGGGGACGCAATGAGCCAACACCAAACGAACAGTTTTTGTGTCCGGAACCCAATTTGAAAGTGATGACAGGTGCCTTTTGCTGTACACTCTAAACGTCCCCCTAGATTTCCCAACCCAGGGGACAAAGTCCTCCCTGCATCTGGTCTGTTCAGCCCTGTTAGAATTTTATTCATTTCAATCAGATGCCTTCTCATCCTTCTAAACTTGTGACATGGTATTACTGCCACTTCCCGACACACTGATCTCATGCAATATAAAGAAGACTCACATTCTCCATTGCATTCTCACACTTAGTATGACTGTGAGCCTACATGCACATTTTGCAGCTTACTTGCTCTGCCAACTCTGCACTCATGATAGCCAAATCAGCCCAACATTATACAACACTCCTACAAGACCAGGAAGCACATAAATGAAGGGAGCAGAAGTTAGCTGGAGGGAAAACTACTGTATGGCCTAGTAATAATGGTAGAGATATTGCTTGTATATATTTGGATGGTCATCACCAAAGCAATGGCCGGTAATGAGGCTGAAGCCATTGAAGATGACAATATCGTAATACCTTAGCCCCTCCTCACGTTTCACAAGCTTCTCAATCTACATGCTCTTTTATTACAAGTTGTTAATAAACAGCCATCAATCTGAAATGTTAACTCAGTGTCATTCTCTGCAGATGCTGCCTGAACTGGTGAATGTTTTACAACTTTTTCTGATTATATTATGTCTGTGGACTACATTATGCAAAGGAGCTTGCAGGACGTCAAAAAAATTCCAACAATCAGAACACTTTGATTTTCTGGAGACAGTGCCATTAGTTACATGAGTATGAAATTGTTGGCTTTCCAAAAGATAGCCGTCATCTTCCTATTAAGTAACAAGTGCAGACAGTTGCTGCCAATGCTGTGTTTGCAGCCAGAGCTCTAGCCAATCTTGCCGTGTTACTCGCAGTCACTTCCACTGAATGTCAGCAGCGACATGGGAACCACTGGGTCTACAATGTATAGGAACACCAGGACAGGCAAAATGCATGGAAGATAAGGTCTATGGGGAAGCAATTGACTTTTGTATGCAATATGATATGATTTAATGCATGAATATGTTTTGGAATATTTATTTCATTGTTGTTTTATTTTTGCACTGTGGTCACGAGGTGAATATATAGTCAAACATGATTGTTGAATGGGAAGTTGGGATTGCATTCTCTGGTACTGTGGTCAAATGGGTCAACCAGTCTAGGATGAAACTCACTCAGTCTCCAATATCTTCTGCTTTGTCTTCTCAGCTGCTCGCTGTGTAGTTGGTGTTCATATTGTTCTCCCATGGTAAGGCAGCATGTATTAATAATCAGGAGGCCCAGTTTTTAAGTAAGAAATAGAAGTTTTAGAAGGGAACTGATAATTTTTTTTTCCCAGAGAATGAGAGTATCTGAAACTCACTGCCTAAGAGAGTGATAGAAGTTGGAATTCTCAAGATATTTAAGAATAATTTAGATGAGCACTTGAAACGCATAGAAGGCAATGGGGGTGACATGTGGACATTGAGATTACAATAAATACATGTTTGATGAATAGAACAGACAAGATAGGCCGAAGGACTCTTTCCATACTGTGAAAACTCTATACACTGGAGCACCTTGAATCTTGACACCTTGTTTGCTCCATGTCATGAAAACATTGTTTTAAAACATTCATGTTTTAGCACACTTTGCTCTCCTCTGTCACATTTTACATGCAAATGTCTTTTACTTTATAATTGCTGCACATGTGATCGACTTGTGCACTGGATTCATTGGCCAGGTTGTCAGTGGATTGTCTTCGTGTGGTGGCTGAAATGCAGCTAATATAGTGGACTGCTGCAGAATGGTGGCATCATGACTATTGCCAGAATACCAGGCCTTACCTGCATGATAGTGTGCCGCTTGTCACAATCCAGCTAGATCTTGAATGGAGTGAATTTCAATTCCATGCCACACACCCACTAAGTGTCAGCCTTTACACAATTGGTAGTATTCTTATCTGAGTGAGAAAACCTGTAGCTTAACGTCCACTCCAAAAACCTGACCATAAAATTTGCGGTTGATATTCCCCCCACAATGGAAGTCTGCAATCTCAGTGATGTTGCATGCTCACTCCGCCTTGCTTACTTTGGCAAGAGAGAACTAACTTTATTTTTCAAATTTCACCACTTGTCATTACAGGCCTAAAAATGACTTCCTCAGAACATCAGCCTGGGATTCTGAATTACAAGTCAAATCAGTTTACAACCACACCACTTCCCATCTCATTAACTTTTCTTAAAAATATGGGATGAATGTGATTGTCATCCTTGCACAGGGGCTATTCTAATCTTCTCTGTATCTTAGCAATTTCAGCGTATGTTCTGCTAAACTGAGTACATGTCTTTTAATTTGCTTACAGAGAAGAGAAGAATTAGTGACCTCCTTTATGGAACAATGGATAGTACATGTGAGATATTGCAAACATTTCCAATACTAGTAGCCTTCTCCCTACTTTAGATTGCAACTGTGGCTGCAGCAGTTTTCAGATTTTGGTGAAGATGCACTTGCTAAAGCACAGACATTGCTCTTTCCTGAGAGTCAAGTGGGAGAACTGTGACCCAAATCTACTAGTGGATATGACTTCCTGTTGACGGGGAAACCATTAACTATAATATTGAGCTTCAAATTGACAGCACTGGTCTCAAAGCAGTGTTACAAATGATTGATGTCATGATCTACGTACTTTGTATAATGACTGTGCGTGTGTGTGTAATACGCATGCGCTCATGCCGTCACCAATGCTTTTTCCAGTGAGAGTTATCCCAAAGTGCGTACACGTGCACCACAGATGCTTTCTTGAAGCCCAGAAGGCACTGAAAACAGATAGTTGCAAATGATCTCAATTTCTCACCCATCAGCTTGAGAGAATTCAACAAGTTTACTCAGTGACTGTTATTACCTTTGCACATCCTGCATGTCAGAAGACAGTAACACTAACCCAACATAAAAGCATGTGTGTGACAAGTTATATTTATCTTACTGGCCTGATGTGTCATTATAGCAATGGAGCAGTTCTCTAATCCAATGTACAATGCAATGAATATTGGAACTGCCATCTACTGGTCAGATTCCAACCTCTCAGGCCAGTAAGGTAAATATAACTTGTCACCCAGCACTACTCCATCATCTGAAACATAGTAGATTGCTGGATGCAAGGCATTTTGCAATGCATGATATGTTGTGTATGTACAAACATGCTCATAGCAATAGTTTGTGTGACAAAGGCAGTTAGAACTTCAGATTATGTGTAGTCAGTCTGGTATTCTTTGTGTAAAAGCACCAGTATTTAATAAATTTGTTTACAGTAATTATGACAACAAAGGCATTTGAATAAATATCCAAGTCTAAATGTCTTTTCTTTTGTTGTCAAATAAATGTGTGGAAACTAAAAAGAATACAGGGGAAGGATGGGAATTCCGCAGAGTGGACAGTCTTGACGCTTTGAATGGCTTACTCCTGCTCTAGTGATCTATGCAGTCTGAGTTTACTGCACTAGCAAACTTAATTTCCTTGTGCTCAAGGTGTTTTTCTCAGTCACTCTTGGGATGTGGGCATACTTGCTGGGCCAGCATTCATTGCCCATCTCTAGATGCCCTCCAGAAGGGATGGTGAGTAGTCTTTTGGAACTGTTATAGAACATGTGCTGTGGGTAGATCCTCAATGCCTTTAGGGAGGAAGTTCAAGGACTTTCTCTCAATGACACTGAACAAACAGTGACACATTTCCAAGTCGGGATGGTGACTGGATTCAAGCAGAACCAGTAGGTGGTACTGCTCCCATGTACCTGCTGTCCTTGTGTTTTTAAATGGAAGTGATCATGGGTTTAGAAGGTGCTTTTGAAGGATCTTCTATTAATTTCTACATCTTGTAGAAAGTGTACACTACTGCTACTGAGCATCATGGTAGATTGTGGGAGTTGATATTTTTTGGTGTGGTGCCAATTTAGTGAGTTATTTTGTTCCACTGGTACCTAGGTTTCTTGAGGGTGTTTGAAACTGCATTTATCCATACAAGTGGGATGCATTCCACCACACTCCTGACTTGTGCTTTTCAGGTAGTGAATAGGCTTTGGGGAGTCAGGAGGTGAGTTACTCATCCCAGTATTCCGAGCCTCTGACCTGGTCTTATACAGTATTTATATGGCTAGTCCAGTTCAATTTCTGGCCAACGGTAACCCCCATGATGTCAACACTACTGAATGTCAAAGGGCAGGTTAGATTGTCTCTTACTGAAGATCGTCATGGGCATTAACTAGATACAAAGGATTATCCAGTTGCTTAGTTCTCAAAACATGCAACAGTCCTTTTCAAACACTACTTTTTAAAAGATTCTTCCCCATTTCAATTCACAATTTAAAACACACAAAAGTAAGTAGACACCGTCTTTACAGACATAATGGACAACATTCTTGTCTTTGATTTGGATTCTAGGGTTAAAGTTACCTCAAGGAGTGTCAAGGAAGGCATATTCATAACGTTGTCAAACAGATTGAGGATAAACTTAAAAACATCTTTCCAGCACACAACAATAGCAGGTGGTAGGAACAAAAGAGACTACTGGCCTGCCATTGGATAGAACTAATTGGAGCCTGTACCATCATTACCCATTGCACCAGGCTACAACATGTTTATAAAAGCGGATATTGTTTCAGCAATTTAGACTCCTTATTTGATGCTGTTGGATGGATAGCTAATATGGATCAGGTTGCTAACAGCAGCATAGATTTCAATTTATGTTCTAGCTGGAGTGGATTCGGGGCACACCCCCTTGCCCTAGCCTTGATGATTGTGGTACTGTAGGTTTTAACTGCCTTCTGGCAGAGAACACAACAGGAAAATATTGCTAAATTTACCAACTGAAGTTTCCTTTCATGTCAAGATCACATCCTAGGACCCCATCCACAGAAAGCTAAACTTCAATGTTGCCCCTTAATTATGTAACTCTCTCACCAGTTCTGTTAAATATAGCTCCTTCCAAGCTGCAATATTTAATTTGTCTTCCTATGCACTCTGCTCTTTAAGACAGTCAGAGATAAAGTTCTAATAAACTAACCTATGGTATAAAAATCATTTACAGTTTTAACAGAAGAGAGAAAAAATGCCAAATTTTGTGCCCAAAACACTGCAAACATCCCCTTAATCAATAACAATTCTCTGCAAAAACATTGTGTACGTACTGCAAGTGATTCCAACACAGAAGCAATGCATGTGCATATTTCTGCATCTCACTTGTGCCTAAATGACTGAAGTAATATAATCATAATGCATCAAGCTAGCAAGAAAGAGTTCAAGGGTGTTTTCAATTACCCAAAACCTTTCTAAAACCCATTTTGATTGGCCACCATCTTGTTTCCCAATTACCATTGTACTTATCATAATTAATTCTGCTCTGGAATTTAATTTAGATAAATGTGAGGTGCTGCATTTCAGAAAGGTAAATCAGAGAGCAGGTCTTATACACTTAATGATAAGATTCTGGCGAGTGTTGCTGAACAAAGAGACCTCGAAGTGCAGGTTCATAGTTTCTTGAAAGTGGAGTCGCAGGTAGATAGGATAGTGAAAAAGGCTTAATATGCTTTTGATTATGAGTCAGAGCATTTAGTATAGGAATTGGGAGGTCATGTTGCGGCTGTATAGGACATTGGTTAGGCCACTTCTGGAATATTGTGTGCAATTCTGCCTCCTTTAGGAAATTTGAAAGGGTTCAGAAAAGGTTTACAAAGATGTTGCCAGGGTTGGAGGGTTTCAGCTATAGGGAGAGGCTGAATAGGCTGGGGCTGTTTTCCCTGGAGCATTGGAGGGTGAGGGGTGACGTTACAGAGGTTTATAAAATCAAGTGGGGCATGGATAGTGTAAATAGTCAAGATCATTTTCCTGAATAGGGGGCCCTCAGAACTAGAGGACATAGGTTTACGGTGAGAGGGGAAAGTTTTAAAAGGGACCTAAGGGGCAAAGTTTTCACGCAGGGGGTGGTACATGTATGGAATGAACTGCCAGAGGAAGTGGTGGAGGCTGGTTCAATTACAACATTTAAAAAGAATCTGAGTGGGTACATGAATAGGAAGGGTTTAGAGGGATATGGGTCAAGTGCTGGCAAAAGGGACCAGATTAATTTAGGATATCTGGTCGGCATGGACGAGTTGGAATGAATGGTCTGTTTCCGTACTGTACATCTGTATGACTGATCAGAAAATGGACCTTTTTCTGCTCTAGCTCCCCCTGCAATTTTGAGGAACTGTTGGACTAACACAGGAATCGTCCCACTTAAAACACAAAGTGATGATGTGGAGATGCTGGTGTTGGACTGGGTGGACAAAGTCGGAAACTTCACAACACTGGGTTACAGTCCAACAGGTTTATTTGGAAGTACAAGCTTTCCTGACAAAGGAGCAGTGCTCTGAACGCTTGTACGTCTAAATAAACCTGTTGGACAATAACCTGGTGTTGTGTGATTTTTAAAGCAAAGTGAACAGATGCAATTGCCATTCTACAATGCAAGTGGACTTTCAATATCAGCTTCAAACAGTAATTTAACCCAGATACTGGCTACACAAAAGTAATCTTCTTTTGACTCTCTGCCTTTGGAATCAATTGCTGTTTGAAGCTAATTTATACCTCATTCACTTTTTTTATACTTTATGGGGTGTGGATGTAACTGGGAAGGTCAGTACTTGATATTTATCTCAAATTGAATTAGGTGACTTACTTGAACATTTCAGAAGGTAGTTAAGAGTCCATCACATTACCATGCAACTGGAATCACATATAGGTTAGACCAGGTAAGGATGGCAAATTTCCTTCCCTAAAGGATATTGCTTAAGCAGATGGGTATTTTTTTTATAGCACAAGAAGATAAATGAAAGTGGTCATAACTATTGTCCCGTATTTTCATTTAATGTGAAATAAACAGCTATAAAGTTCATATTAAACTGTGTTTCAAACAGTGGTAACTCAATTTCTCAACACATTGATAAAGTTCACACATAAAAGGCACCTAGACCAAATCACAACCAAATTATTTATCCTATATTGCTTTGTTATGCTATAAAGTTGAATGTCTATAGGTTACCACCATTAAAATCATTTTTGCTTATTTAAGGTCAAATATGAAGAAAAGTTGTAATTTTAACATTGGGAAAGGAAGGTTCTCAGGTGCTTTGCAGAAACACAATCCGATATAATTTTAAAGATTGACAATCAAGGTTGAGTTGAAGAGGTTAGATTGGGTGAAGGAAATTCTAGTTAAAGGGGAAGGCATTAAAGGAGTGGAAAGTTGAGAAATGGAAGAGTTCAGTGTGTGAATTCCAGGTGACATAGTTTAGAGCTCATCAATGGTTAGATAAATGGGGTGAATGTATAAAAGATGGGAGTTAGAAAACCTGAGATTTCACAGGTGGGCAGTTGTGGAGCCTTTGGACGCTGCTTAGTTCCAGGAGTGATCATAGCATTAAAGGAGTTTAAACATGACCATATGAACAAAGAAATGGAGTAGGCCATTCAGCACTTCAAGCCCACTCCACCATTTGACATGATTGTTGGTGATCTGACTGTAATCGCAAATCCACACTCCAGGCAACCTCTGATAACTTTTTACCCTTTGCTTTAAAAGGATCTATTCAACTTTGCCTGGAAAATATTCAAAACTCTATTCCCACTACCTTTTCAGGAAAAGAGTTCCAAAGACCCATGACACTCAAAGAGAAAATATTTACGTTAGGACAAAAGGACTAGGAACAGGAGTAGGCAATCTGGCCATTCAAGCCTGATCCACATTCAATAAGATCATGGCTGATATTTTCATGGACTCAGCTCCATTTACCCATCCTCTCACCATATCCCTTAATTCCTTTATTGTTCAAAAAAAAATCTACCTTAGGTTAAAAATATTCACTGAAGTAATGTCAACTACTTCCCTGGGCAAGGAATCTGATAGATTAACAACTCTCTGGGTGAGGAGGTTGCTTTTCAAGTCAGTCCGAAATCTGCTCCCCCTAAGTTTGAGGCTATGCCTTCTTGTCCCAGTTTCACCAGCCAGTGGAAACATCCTCTCTAGTTCTATCTTGTCCATTTCCTTCATAATTTTATATGTTTCTATAAGATCCCCCCTCAATCTTCTGAATTTCAATGAATATAATCACAGTATACTCAGTCTCTTCTAATAAGCCAAACCTCTCAATTCTGCAATCAACCTAGTGAACCTCCTCTGTACCCTTTCCAGTGCCAGTGCATCCTTTTTCAAGTAAGGAGACCAAAGCTGCACACAGTACTCCAGATGTGGCCTTGCCAGCACCCTGTACAGCTGCAACATTACCTCTCTGCTTTTAAACTCAATCCTTTTAGCAATGAAGGATAAAATTCCATTTTCCTTCTAAATTACCTGTTGTATCTTCAGACCAATCCTCTCTGATTCATGTACAAGGACACCCAGGTCCCTCTGCATAGCAGCATGCTGTAACTTCTTATCATTGAAGTAATAATCCTTTTTACTGTTACTCCTCTCAAAATGGATGACTTCAACTTTATAAACATTCCATTCCATCTGCCAGACCTTTGCCTACTCATTCAATGTATCCATGTTCCTCTGCAAAGTTTCATAATCCTCTCTGCACACTTTGCTCTGCCACTCATTTTAGTGTCATCTGCAAACATTGATGCTTTGCACATGGTCCCCAACTCCAAATTATCAATATAAGTTGTGAATAATTGCAGTCCCAACAACAATCCCTGAGGCACACCACTAGTCACTGGAATAGCACTCACTTATCCCCACTCTTTGCTTCCTGTTAGTCAACCAATCCTCTATCCTTGCTAATACTTTACCTGTAATGGCATTCATCTTTACCTTATGCAGCAGCCTCTTGTGCGGCACCTTGTCTTTTGGAACTCGAAGTACACCACATCCACTAGGTCCCCGTTGTCCACTTTGTTCGTAATGTCTTCATTGTATTCCAAAAGATTTGTTAAGCATGACCTGCCCTTCATGGGCCCTTGCTGCATCTGCCCAATGGGACAATATCAATCAAGATGTTTTGCTATTTCTTCCTTGATAACAGACTCAAGCATTTCCCCCACTACAGAGGTTAAGCTGTTCTGGACTAGGCTAGACCACTCAAAACATTCTTAAGCAGGCAGCCCCAGACCATAACTTTGCAATTTGTTTTGGTAAGTGTACAGTAAAAATTACCCATGGTAAGATAACTAGGTTGACTACTAGATTTCAAAACAGACAAAAAATTATCACAAAATTACACAATGAAACACAAAGAACAGAATAAAGAACCCCTAAAGAACTCAACCTATCCAACTAGACTTAATTATGCTGTTCTGAATATACACAACAGTCCCAATAAGCAAATTCCCTTTAAAAACCAGTATAATTGGAACAGATGCTTACAGGTTGAAGTTGAGAGGCAGAAAAGAGAGAGAGTTTCCACACAGCTCCCTATTGAACTTTCCAGTTCAAGACTGAACTAAAACGGCTCAGCCCAGCTAAAGAGCTGACCATTATATAGGTCACTTCTAAAACATGACCACTTTGGTCTGAAGTCTCATCTGTTTACAAATAAACAAAAGGCCTCTCAAAATCCTTTTCGTTTCTGTCCCAAACCAGACTGATCGGAGCCTAGCCTGTTTTATTGCCCCTCTGAAAAATCTCAAGGACAGGGTCTCATTGAGCAAAGAACAGCTTTTAGGAAAAAAACGGACCAGCTTTGTAACAAAGCCAACTGGTCTATAATTCCCTATCTTTTGTCTACCTCCCTTTTTAAACAGTTGTGTCACATTTGCTGTTTTCCAATTTGTTGGGACTGCCCCAAAATCCAGTGATTTTTGGAAAATTACTACCAGTGCACTTACTATTTCTCCTGCCATCTCTGTTAGTACCCTGGGATGCATTCCATCAGGGCCAGGAGACTTATCTATTCTTAGCTCCATTAACTTGCCCAACACTACCTCTTCCGTAATAATGATAATTTCCAGGTTATCACCTACCTTCATCTCTTTGTCAATCACTGGCATGTTGTTAGTATCCTCCACTGTGAAAATACAAAATACCTGTTCAATGCCTCAGCAATTTCACCATATCCCCTAACTAAATGTCCCTTCTCCTCCTCTAAAGGACCAATGTTTACTTTGGCTACTCTTATTCATTTTATATATTTAAAAAAACTTTTGCTGTCTGTCTCTATATTCTGTGCTAGTTTTTTTCTCATGTTCTATCTTACTTTTCTTTATAGCTCTTTTTTGTGACTTTCTGTTGACCTTTAAAGTTTTCCCAATCTTCTTGTTTCATGCTGTTTTTGGCCACTTTGCATTCCTTCTGTTTCAATTTGATAGCCTCCCTTTTTCCTTTAGACACCCATGGCAGATTACCCCTTTCTTATAGTCCTTTCTTTTCATTGGAATATATTTTTGCTGAGCAGTTTTGCCTCATCTCCCTTTTAAATGGGTGACCCCATTATTTGTAAGCAGTGATCCCTAGTTGTTGATTGTCCTGTAAGAGCAAACATTCTCTCCACATCCACCTTCTCAAGGCCCTTCAGGATATTTCAACCCATTCACCTGTTACTCTTTTAAACTCCACTAGAATCAATCAAAAAGTGTGGTACTGGAAATGCACATCAGGTCAGGCAGCATTTGAGGAACAGGAGAGTTGACATTTCGGGCATAAGCCCTTCATCAGCAATGTAGGGGAGGACCCAAGGGGGCTGAGAGATAAATAGGAGGGGGTGGGGCAGAAGGGAAGGTGGCTTGGAAGACTATAAGTAGATGAATGTTTGGGGGATGATGGTGATAGGTCAGAGCGGAAGGTGAAATCAACATTGATGCCATGTGGTTGGAGCGTCCCAGGACAGAAGATGAGGCGTTCTTCCTCCAGACATCAGGTGGCTTGGATTTGGCGGTTGAGGAGGCCCAAGACTTGCATCTCCATAATCTAGGACTATCTCCCCAGAATACTCTTCCATATGTCAGATCTTTGACCACTCATTTAACCTATTTACATCCATTTTGTTGTCTCCTTACGTCCACTTCACAAATTGTCTTCCTACCTATCTTTGTGTCATCAGCCAATATGTCACCCAATGTTTTTGTTGCTTTATTAGAGTCAGTTATAAAAACTGTAAACAGTTGAGGTCTGAGGACCAGGTCCTGTGACATAACACTGGTTACACCTTGTCACCTTGAAAAAGATTCACTTATGCCTAACATACTGTTAGGTCCTCAATTCTATGCCATGCCAACAGGCTATCCCTGTAATCATGAGCTTTTATGTTCCACAATAAGCTTTGATGTAGCATTTTATCAAATACCTTCTGAAAATCTAAGTACAGTATGTCCCTGATTACCTTGAACTTATCTAAGGGCCCTGCTATAATAATTTAATTCATAATAGCTTCTAACAACTTCCTATGGTAAATGTTAAAGCTAATTAGCTATAGCTTCATGCTAGATAGTTACTTTTTCTAACTTCTAGTCTAAGGGAACCGAGCTAAATCTAGGGAATTTTGGAAAATTAAAACCAATGCATCAATTATCTCACGAGCCAGTTCTCTAAGAGCCTCGGGTGAAATTCATCAAGTCCTGATGTTAGCCCATAGCTTCAGTTCTAACAATTGCCTCAGTATCATAGTTCTGGTAATTTTAGGTTTACTGTCTTCCTCCTTTCCTCCATTTCATGATTTATCATTGTTTCTGGGATGTTGTTCCCTGTAGTGAAGACTGATGCAAAATGCCTGTTCAGCTCATTTGTTATTTCCTTATTTTCCTTTGCTATTTATCAAGTCTCACTTCCTGATAGCATGAATGCTCACTTTGTTAACTCTCTCCCTCTTTACAGACTTTCAGAAACTCTTATGAACCTTAATGAATATTGGATTTTTTCTCTTGCTTGGAAGGTGGTATGCTTTTAAAAAAAAAAATCATTTATGGGATATGGGCATCATTGGCTTGGCTAGCATATATTGCTAATCCTAATTGCCCAGGGGATTTGCATCACATATGTGCCAGATCAGGTAAGGACTACAGTTACCTTCCCTAAAGGACACTAATGTAGGTTTTCAAATAATCAATAATGGTCATTATTAGACTGTTAGCTCTAGACTTGTATTAAATTCAAATTTCACCATTGGCATAGTGGGTCTCCAGTAACATTACTTGGGTTTCTGGATTAATAGTCTAACAATAACACCACTAGGCCATTGCTTCCCATAAGGCAATGACAAACATGCATTGAAGGCATATGTGGTAAGTCTGCCAAACAGGGTCAATAATGTTTAGCTTGTGTTTAGAACTGGAAAAAATGTTGCTGATTGCATAAAGGGCCATTCAATACAAATCTCTCTGAATGTACTACTCTGATTATAATTTCTTCCTAAATTCCATTAATGAAAGTACATCTTCATGTAGGGTAAGTTCATCAATTGCAAATGCACATTCTTGAGAATGCAAAATTTAAATTAAGAATCAAAAATAGTAAAAAGGCCTTTTACAAAAGCTTCTTGATCACTATTAAATGGCTTCAACATTCTGTCTGCAAAAAAAACATCAAGCTTATATATTTCCAATGAAAGCATTTTTGCCTTTTGAGTATAGAGTGATTTGGAGATACTTTGGCATTTATACAGTAGATTTTGTCCCTTCTTAAGCCATTTAGCACCTCCAATTCCTTCAAATTATCAGCAATCTCCAGTCTGTCAGTCATTTCTGCAATCTTGGATTTCATGAAGTCTAACAGGCAGCTTATTGACAAAGCAATCCTGGGTGATAGAGCACACCCTGGAAAATAGGACCACTTCCAACCTTCACTGCTGCACTTGCAGTAAATTAATCCTTAACAGTGAAAATATACTTTCCACTGATAATCATTCAGTATTGTTGTTAAGAATGGGGTTGAGCGTTAATGCCAATCTGCTGTTCTGGACAGGTGGATTGCCAATAAGCTGATGAGGTGACTGTCTTCATTTAGAGCTGTAAAGAACCTTATATCCATCATAGTGAATAAAGTGGCTCTGCATTTGCTGCTTATAAATGAATTGTGTGGATTATCTCTTAAAATGAATTTAACCATTCGGTAACCTAAGTCTACATCAGTAAGGAAGAAAAAAGACTTGCTTCTCCATCAAACCTTTCACAGCCTAAAGACATCCCAAAGCACTTAATCGCTATCAAAGCAACGTGTAGTCACTGTTATTATGTAGGAAACATTGCAGTCTAATTGTACAAAACAAGCTCCCACAAACAATGAAGTGATATCCACCAGAAATTTTTCCTTAGGTATTGGGTAGAGGTAAAAATTATCTGGGATGCCAAAGAGAACTGCTCTCACTCTTATTTGAAGTAATCCTATGCGGTCTACTTCATTCACATGTCAGATGGGAGCATGGGTTCATGACTCATCTGAAAGCATCTCTAACAATTCCTTCAGTACCTCACTGGAGTGTCAGTCTAGGCTAGCCTAGATTCCCTGGAGTGGGACTTGGACACATCTGAGTCCTCTGAAAACAGTACCAACTAAACCCTGACCAACACAAATAACAGTATATAGAATGTTAATAGCCCAAGAAGGCTCACACAATTAAATTGCATCATAATTTTTGTGTGTCTGTCATTACAAATTTGAAACAATGTTCTTAAGAGTTGATTCAGTGTCCCAACCCCTCTTTCACTGAATTTGTTTGTCTTTTGAATCAATTGCTTCCACTTTGTTGAATGATTTTGGTTCTGAGGCACGTTGCAAATGACATGGAACTTGATTCTTTACCATCCTCCCCTCTGACCTATCCCATTACCCCAGCTCCTATCACACTCTCAGCTACTTCCCGTCCCCAGCCCCACAACCCCATCCCATTTATCTCACCACCCCCTCGGCTCACAGCCTCATTCCTGATGAAGGGCTTTTGCTCCTGTTGTCTTGTCTTGTTTTCTGTTCATATCGAAATATAAAATTCAAAACAAACTTACACTTACAGAACTAAAAAAAACCCAAAGAGCAGTGGATACTGAAAATCAGAAACAAAAACAGAAATTGCTGGAAAAAGCTCAACCAGCCTGGCAGCATCTATGGAGAGAACACAGAATTAACATTTCGGCTCTAGTGACTGTTCTTCAGAACTGACATTCAGATTTGAATCAAATTGCTGAGTTTTTGAAAATATTTCTGTTTCTGTTTTACTTACAACAATTCACATAATTTTGCTATGTCTGGCCTCACAGCGCCAGAGACCTGGGTTCAATTCCCGACTCAGGCGACTGTGTGGAGTTTGCACGTTCTCCCCGTGTCTGCGTGGGTTTCCTCCGGGTGCTCCGGTTTCCTCCCACAGTCCAAAAATGTGCAGGTTAGGTGAATTGGCCATGTTAAATTGCCCGTAGTGTTAGGTGTAGGGGAATGGGTCTGGGTGGGAGCGCTTCGGCGGGTCGGTGTGGACTTGTTGGGCCGAAGGGCCTGTTTCCACACTAAGTAATCTAATCTAATCTAATCTAAATGTGTTTATAGAGGTAGATAGTAAATCTCTTGCTTTTTAGATAGCTCATTTTAATTTGGAAGAAAATAGGTAATGATGAAACTTTTAAAATACTGATCAGAAGAGTAGCATAAGTAACTGGGATTAAAAGAGATGGCATATGGGAAATATATCCATTAATACCACAATATCCTTGAAGACTCATTAGATACAGATCGAGCTCTGAATGGATAAGTTCAAAATGGGGTATTGTTATAGAATTGTTTACTTTCCATTTTTACTTTTCATTCTGATAGTCCTTGTTCTGAAGGAGGGTTAAGGACTTGTTGATGTTAACATTGATTTCTCTCCACAGCTTCTACCCAATCAGCTGAGTTTCTCCAGAAATTTCTGTGTATATTTGCTTCTGTGATTCAAACTTTCTAAGCGTAGGGTCCTATGCCTGTTATTGAATAGCTGTGCTACAGCTTTACTTGGCGTGGGACAGCCATCAAAGTTGCAAAATAGGACAGTGTGCAAGCAATTAACCCAGCCCCAATGTCCGTAATACAGACAATGAAATGCAAGGATGAAGAGTGAATTATGGTGCAACACATCAGAACATGGACTCCAAGATTCTCTGACAGTGCATTGCATTCTGCCTTGTGAGAGGAGATGAAAGTGGAGAAGAGAGATCCTGTATTCAAGAAGCCAGGAAAACCTTTTGAACAAGGGTAGGACTTAAACAGTTAAGATTAGATTAGATTAGATTACATTACATTACAGTATGGAAACAGGCCCTTCGGCCCAACAAGTCCACACCGACCCGCCGAAGCACAACCCACCCATACCCCTACATTTACCCCTTACCTAACAGTACGGGCAATTTAGCATGGCCAATTCACCTGACCTGCACATCTTTGGACTGTGGGAGGAAACCGGAGCACCCGGAGGAAACCCACGCAGACATGGGGAGAACGTGCAAACTCCACACAGTCAGTTGCCTGAGTCAGGAATTGAACCCGGGTCTCTGGCGCTGTGAGGCAGCAGTGCTAACCACTGTGCCACCGTGCTGCCCTGGTAGGGCCTTGGGTAGTTAAATGGTAGGGCCTTGGGTAGTCACAGAGTCATACAGCATGGAAACAGATCCTTCAGTACAACCAGTCCATGCCCAAACTAATCTGGTCACACCTGCCTTCGTTTGGCCCATATCCCTCCCCAGGGATCTCTCTATGAAACTTTCATCGCAGGTGGGCAAGGTGGTTAAGAAGGCATTTAGCATGCTTGACATCCTTGCTAAGACTATTGACTATAGGAGTTGGGATGTCATGTTGCATTTGTACAGGAGGATGATGAGACCTCTTTTGGAGTACTGTGTGCAGTTCTGGCTGCCCTGTTAAAAGCAGGATATCACTAAATTGGAGAAGGTTTAGAAAAGATTTACAAGAATGTTGTTGAGAATGGAGGGGATGAGTTCTGAGAGGGACCTCTTTTCCCTAGAGTATAGGAGATTGAGGGCTGACCTTATAGATGTTTATGAAATCATGAAGGGCATGAACAAGGTGAATAGCAAAGGTCACCCTAGGGTGGGTGAGTTCAAAACTAGGGAGTATATTTTTACGATAAGAGGAGAAAGATTTAAAAGGGACCTGAGGGGCAACGTTTTCACACAGAGAATGGTTCATATATGGAGTGAACTGCCAGAGGAACTGGTAGATGCAGGTACAGTTACAATATTTAAAAGACATTTGAATAGGAAAGGTTTAGAAGGATAAGAGCCAAATGCAGGCAAATAGGACCTGTTTAGTTTGAGAAACTTGGTCGACATGGTCGACATGGATGAAAGAGTCTGTTTCCTTGCTGTATGACTCTATGACAAATGTTTTAACCATCAGTGGGAGCAATAAAAAAAAAAGTAGATTCTTTTGCAATACAGAATGTTTATAATAACATGGATCTCCCTCATGCAACTAATTTTATGACATTCATTTCTAGCTTGAAATACATGAAAACTTATGTTTGCTATTCTGGCACGATAGGGATAAAATATGAAGTACTAATTATCTTTCATTATCTGATTCTAATGTCTGCAGGCTTGATAATTATTGAGGATATTAATGAATTCTTCTCATTTTATTTCTGTCTGAGTCTAAATACCTCACATATCAATATGAATACTGATGGTATTGTTACTATATTACTGCATTATCCAATAAATGAGTAAGTGAGAATGAAAACCCTTGAAACCAAAATCTATCTTCTGAAAATCAAAAAGAAGCTTTTAAGAAGCTCGAAAGGGGAACCCAAAAAGTGAAACATTTCATGTCTGACCATGTAGTGTTAAAATATGGATAATTGGTTTTCAAATTCCATTGTCTGATTTTTGTATCTGGGTACTGAAATATTTTTAATAAGGCAAAACACTAATTTAAAATGGCCACAAAAATCACCTGATAATGGAACACGTCAAGTTATGAAACCAACATGAGATGAACAAAAATAGAAATTGCTGGAGGAACTCAGCAGGTCTGGCAGCTACTGTGGAGAGAAAGCAGAGTTAAAGCTTTGGCTCCAGTGAGGGGAAAGTGAGGACTGCAGCTGCTGGAGATCAGAGTTGAGGATGTGGTACTGTAAAAGCACAGCAGGTCACGCAACATCCGAGGAGCAGCAGAATCAAAGTTTTGGGCACAAGGGCTTATGCTGAAAATGTGTTGCTAGAAAAACGCAGCAGGTCAGGCAGCATCCAAGCAGCAGGAGAATTGATGTTTCAGGCATGAGCCCTTCTTCAGGAAAGAAGGGCTGAAGAAGGGCTCATGCCCGAAACGTCGATTCTCCTGCTCCTTGGATGCTGCCTGACCTGCTGCGCTTTTTCAGCAACACATTTTCAGCTCTGATCTCCAGCATCTGCAGTCCTCACTTTCTCCCATAAGGGCTTATGCCCAAAATGTCGATACTCCTGCTCCTTGGATGCTGCCTGACCTGCTGTGCTGTTCCAGCACCACATTCTCAACTTTGCATCCAGTGATCCTTCTTCAGCACAAAGATAGTTGAATTAAAATCAACATTTCATTAACAGGCACTGAAATCAGTGAGGCCAGTCAGACATAAGAAGGGTCACTGAACTTGAAATGTTAACTCTGTTTTCTTTCCACAGATGCTGCAAGATCTGTTGAGTTTCTCCAACAATTTTTGCTATTGTTCATGAAGAAACCCTAGCCTCCCAGTTGTTTTAGGAGAAAGTGAGGACTGCAGATGCTGGAAATCAGAGTTGAGAGTGTGGTGCTGGAAAAGTACAGCAAGTCAGGCAGCATCCAAGGAGCTGGAAAATCAATGTTTTGGGCATGAGTCCTTCATCAGGAATGAGGTTTTTGGGCCGGGGGCTGAGAGATAAATGGGAGGGGGTGGGGTTGTGGGGAAGGTAGCTGAGAAAGCAGTAGGTGGATGAAGGTGGGGAGAAGGTGATAGGTCAGAGGGGGGAATTGAGCTGATGGATGGGAAAGGTGATGGACAGTTCAGGAGGGTGGTGCCGAGTTGGAGGCAAGGAACTGGGATAATGTGGGGTGAGGGGAAATGAGGAAGCTGTTGAAATCCACATTTATCCCATGTGGTTGCTGGGTCCCAAGATGGAATATGAGGTGTTCTTCCTCCAGGCGTCAGGTGGTAATGATTTGGTGGTGGAGGAGGCCCAGGACCTGCATGTCCTTGGTGGAGAGGGAGGGGGAGTTGAAGTGTTCAGCCACGGGGCAGTGGGGTTTGTGGATGTGGATGTCCCAGAGTTATTGTCTGAAATGATCTGCAAGAAGGCGTCCTGTCTCCCCAGTGTAGAGGAGACCATATTGGGTGCAACGGATGCAGTAAATGACATTGGTAGATGTACAGGTAAATTTCTGATGAATGTGGAAGGATCCCTTGGGGCCTTCGATGGAAGTGATGGGAGTGGTGTGGGCTCAAGTTTTGCACTTCCTGCAGTGGCAGGGAAAGGTGCTGGGACTGGGGTGTGGGCTGGTGGGGGGGGGGGGCATGGACCTGATGTGGGAGTTGTGGAGGGAATGGTCTCTCAAGAATGCTGATAGGGGTGGGGAGGGAAATATATCTTTCGTGGTTGGGTTCATTTGAGGTGGTGGAAGTGGCGGAGGATGATGCAATGTATGCAGAGGTTGGTGGGGTGGAAGGTGAGGACCAGGGGGTTCTGTCCTTTTTGTGTTGGGACGGGTGGGGTTCAAGGGCGGTGGTGTATGAAGTGGAGGAGATGTGCTGGAAGGCCTCATGGACCACGTGGGAAGGGAAGTTGTGATCTTGGAAGAAAGAGGCCATCTGAGACTTTCTGAGGTAGAACTGGTCATCCTGGGAACAGATGCAGTGGAGGCAAAGGTGGAGGAATCTCAGTTGTTTTAACCTTTATAAGATCTTTCAAGCATGTGAGGTGGAATCTTGCCTATAGTTAGCACATCTAAAGACCCATAAATTCTGTTAACAGAATACACAAAGCAAACTTGTATTGCAAGGTCCTGTAGAAGGGTCACTGGACTTGAACCAGTAACTCTCTCTACAAATGCTGCCAACCCGCTGAGCTTCTCCAGCAATTTCTGTTTCAGATTTTAAGCATCTGTAATTTTTAGTTTTATATTACTGTACTTCAAGGAATTGTTTTGGCAGAGCAAAGGAGATGGATTTTTGACTACACATAGAATCGGCTGGAGAAAGTGTTTTCTTGGTATTTCAAGAAAGGAAAATGCCTAATGACAGAATTGATTAAAAAGAAACATCAGAACACCAAGAACTCAAAAGATAATGAAATATCTGTTGCTACTGCTGATGATACAAGACATAAATTAAACAATATTAAAAATCACACAACACTAGGTTACAGTCCAACAGGTTTGATTGGAAGCACTAGCTTTCGGAGCGTCGCTCCTTTATCAGACAACCACCTGATGAAGGAGCGTCGCTCCGAAAGCTAGTGTGCCTCCAATTAAACCGGTTGCACTATAACCTGGTGTTGTGTGATTTTTAACATTGTACACCCCAGTCCAACACCGGCATCTCCAAATCATAAATTAAACAACAGTCATCTCCAAAATAAACCTAAACACCTGAGGGCTCCCTAAGCACCTTAAGTTGTGTATGATTTTCATCTTCTGTTTGAATTCTACTCTTTCCTTTTGTAACTTTGTGCCTGTGTGCGCTTATGTTGGATGTTGTGTCCTTTCTTATTTTTTATCTCAGGTTTAGCAAATGGAAGGACAGCACCTCATCTTCCACTCAGAAACTCTACAGGATTCAGTAGTGAGTTCAATACATTTAGGCTTTGAGGCACCTTCTCCCATGTTCTTACCCAACCCCTATACAGCAGTCCTTGTAATCACCTGGTCTGCAAAAATACACCACTTATTGCTTGCTACCAATTATCCACTAACAGCTACTCATTCTCCTAAATTGATTGTTATCCACCCCTTTGTTTGTCCAACTGTTCTGTCTCTTTGGGCTTTATCTCCACTTATAATTTACTCCTTACCCCCTCCCCCACCCTTTCTTTTGCATAAACAAACAAACAACTTTTTCCCAGCTTCTATCAGTTCTGAGGAAAGGTCACTGAACTTAACTCTGATTTCTCTCAACAGATATTGTGTGCAATTCTAATCTCCCTCCTACCGGAAGAATGTTGTGAAACCTGAAAGGGTTCAGAAATGATTTACAAGAATATTGCCACGGTTGGAGGGTTTGAGTTATAGGGAGAGGTTGCATAAGCTGGGGCTGTTTTCCCTGCAGCATCAGAGGCTGAGGGGTGACCTTATCAAGGTTTATAAAATCATGAGGGCCATGGATAGGGTAAATAGACAAGATTTGGAGATGCTGGTGTTGGACTGGGGTGTACAAAGTTAAAAGTCACACAACACCAGGTTATGTCCAACAGGTTTAATTGGAAGCACAGTAGCTTTCGGAGCACTGCTCCTTCATCAGGTGGTTGTGTTAGTGAAAGAAGTGAAACTATTGTGGTATTCAAACAGAGGAAAGACTCAACAGACAATCAAGGTATTTTTCAATATATAATTTCAGTTACATTACACTGTAAACTTTTGCTATAAATTCTGTGCCTTACAATTGTGTCCTCCACAACCACCTGATGAAAGAGCGACGCTCCAAAAGCTAGTGCTTCCAATTAAACCTGTTGGACTATAACCTGGTGTTGTGTGATTTTTTACTTTGTAAATAGACAAGGTTGTTTTCCTGGGTGGGGGAGTCCAGAACTAGAGGGCATAGGTTAGAGTGGGACGGAAATAATTTAATAGGGATTTCAGGGGCACCTTTTACATGCAGAGGGTGGTGCGTGTATGGAATGAGCTGCCAGAGGAAGTGGTGGAGGCTGATACAACTTCAACATTTAAAAGGCATCTGGATGGGTAGACGAATAGCAAGGGTTTGGGGGGATATCAGCCAAGTGCTGGCAAATGGGACTAGACTAGGTTAGGATATCTGGTCGGCATGGATGAGTTGGACCAAAGGGTCTGTTTCAGTGCTGTACATCTCGATGACTCTGTGAGATGCTGCCAGAAATGCTGAGCCTTTCTAGCAATTTCTGAATTTGTTTCAGATACCCAGCATCTGCAATCCTTTTGGTTTTAAAAAAAAAATCTTTTCCTTTCTCTCAATAAAATTAACTAATTTGCTCTCTTCTGATACAGTAAGCATTGTCCAACTAAATTATTATTAAGTCAAAACTCAAAAATGAAGCGCTTCACATTCTCTATTCGCCACATCTTTGTCAATCACTTAACTGATCTATATTTGTAACTTTGTTGTCCCCTACTCACAACTGCAGCCTTTGCATATCTGTTTAAATTGTAAAAAGGGTTTCTTGAATATTTAATATGAAAGCATTAAGCTGACTATGTTTGATGTTAATGCTTGCATTTGCCAGGACACATGATATCTTACAAAAAGTTCACAATGCTGTCCTTAGAAGAACGTAAAGGTGTATCTGGGCGCTATAAGGTTTTGTTCCACCCAAATGTCAGGAAAACAGAAATTGCAAAACAGATGATAAAACATATCAAAGTGTTTAAATTAGGGATACTGAAACAGATACGTTAAAATTGGAATAGCAGAATTTGAAACTAGGATCCTAAGGAAAAGGAAAAGAGAGACAGATGGGAAAAAGAGTGACAAGCAGGAACAGAAAGAAGAGCAGGAATGTCAGGAAAGGGAGTTTAAATCAAAACAACTCAAGCTGATAAAGAAAAACCTCAATGAAGGTATGTCTGGTGAAGCAAGAGCTCTAACAAGACTTAAGGCTTGGAAAATTCAAATTCACCCATTTAATTACAATGTTGGATGAATAGGATGGGCACATCTTTTTACATTTTTTTGAATGGTTGGCTCAGTGACCAGTTCAACAATGGACACTACTGTTGCAGAATAGGCTGACAGGAAATGCTCACAAAGGTTATACCCTCTTGCTTAGGAGAGTGTAACCAGCTTCGAGGCAATAAAAGGGGATATTTTAAGTACATAACAGTTAGTGCCTGAAGCATAAGAGCAACAATTTTGTACCCTCAGGAAATTGCCTGACCAGACAAGCTTGGAATTTGAAGAGTTTAAACAGCTCACTTTTGACCTGAGGGTATATTTCCATAAAATTGAGGCCACTGATAAAAATCTTCATGAAGCAATATTCCTCAAGAAATTCACAGACTCCGTACTCTTTCCAATCTGGATTTATGTGAAGGAGCAAAAGGTAGCAGGAATCACAAAGATGGTCAAAATGCCTAATGATTACAAGTTAGCACATCAGCACAGAAACTCACATTTAATGGGGTCTCAAAACTGGTCTCAGACCAAAGGAAGAAAAGGAGTGGGTAAATATTAGATTAGATTAGATTACTTACAGTGTGGAAACAGGCCCTTCGGCCCAACAAGTCCACACCGACCCGCCGAAGCGCAACCCACCCATACCCCTACATTTACCCCCTACCTAACACTATGGGCAATTTAGCATGGCCAATTCACCTGACCTGCACATTTTTGGACTGTGGGAGGAAACCGGAGCACCCGGAGGAAACCCACGCAGACATGGGGAGAACGTGCAAACTCCACACAGTCAGTCGCCTGAGGCGGGAATTGAACCCGGGTCTCTGGCGCTGTGAGGCAGCAGTGCTAACCACTGTGCCACCGTGCCGCCCACTAAATATCCCAAGATCATCTGTAAACAAAGGCAGGGAAAGCATAACTGTCCCCAACGACTAAAAAAAATTAGCTGGGTTAGGAAAATATCCAAGTTCTTCCATTGTCTAAAGTCAGGCTATGCAAAAGAAAATTGTTTGTTCATGTATCACACAGAAAATCAGCTACAAGATCAGTGTCTGCCAAATTAGATTAGATTACTTACAGTGTGGAAACAGACCCTTTGGTCCAACAAGTCCACACTAACCCTCGGAAAAGCGCCCCACCCAGACCCATTCCTCTACACCTAACACTATGGGCAATTTAGCATGGCCAATTCAACTAACCTGCACATTTTTGGATTGTGGGAGGAAACCCACACAGACATGGTGAGAATGTGCAAACTCCACACAGACAGTTGCCTGAGGTGGGAATTGAACGCAGGTCTCTGGTGCTGTGAGGCAACAGTACTAACCACTGTGCCACCGTGCCACCCTGTCAAATTAAATGTGATCAGTGTCTGCTCAGGAATGACTGTTAACCAGGTCAGTTGACAGGAGTTTGTGTTCAAAGGAACAGTAAAGACTGTAGGGTTTAAACAGCTGAAGAGAGAAATAAGCATTCTTCAAACTCTTTGATGCTCATAAATGTCACTGATAGGGAATACAAAAGATTTTCTACCTGGAAACAAGTTAAAGAAGGTGAAGCCTCACTTTGTGGAATAGCCAGAGGGAGCATAAAAAAAAAACGTTAGTGTTCCAGGAAAGGTAGAACGGCAAAGAGGAAAATCAATACCTAAAGTAAAGGGAAAAGGAAAAGGAACAAAATCCACAGCAGATACCACTGATGGAGTTACCCACTAGTTACCCACTGAGGAATGAAAAAAAAGAATCAAGTTACAAATTTCAACCTGTTCAGTGGGGTAATGTAAAGCATAATGAGAGTGAGGTGTTGTATCCAAGTTTATACACCCTATGGGAGGCACAAATGAGATTTCCACCCACACCGTCTATAACTCCATGACTGTATGAGTCTTTGGACTTGAAATATTAACTATTTTTCACTCACCACAGATGCTGCCAGAATTGTTGAGTTTCTGGAGCATTTTCAGTTTTTATTTCAAATTTCTAGAATCTGCAGTTAATTGAGACTCATGAAGTGGATCTAGAGTTAAGTGCATGAGCATAGACAGCTCACACTGAAGCTGAAGTTGAAGGAACTCCTGAGCGCTATAATACTCAAAACAGCATTCTGATAAGGAAGTGAGTATTGTAACTCCTTGGAGACCTGTGTAGAAAGAATTGTTGTTTGTTTATCAAATAGCAGCACTGCAAAGATATTGTAAAGAGATATTGTCAGCCGCACTATACAGTTCTGGTTTGCAATCACTTATTTTCTGATTTTTATATGGTTTGAATCACCCCAAAATTCCTGGTATAAGAGACTGGGCTTATTTAAGGAATATGAAATAAAGAAAGCAGTAGATAGGTGTTTCAGGGCAAAATAATCTCTGATGAAGGACTTCATTCCTAATGAAGGGTTTATGCCCAAAATATCGATTCTCCTGCTCCTCGGATGTTGCCTGACCTGCTGTGCTTTTCCAGCACCACACTCTCAACTCTGATCTCCAGAATCCGCAGCCCTCACTTTCTCCAAAAGAATCTCTGTGTTTATTTGAAATACAAAATACAGCACAAGAAAATATAGGAGAATACAATAAATAGGGAAATTGACACAATCAACTTTACAGTGGTCAAGAACACTATTAAATATACTATTAGCTCAATTAAACATGGTTAGACCCCGAAAGAAAAACAGTTTTAATTACAAAATCTTTAATCAGGCTTCCTACCCTTGGCTTCCCACTGTCACCACACAGCCTCCCAACCCTGCTAGCTAGGCCATGTTGAGTTGCCTCAGGTAGATAGGCTAGTGAAGAAAGTGTTTGGTATGCTTTCATTTATTGGTGAGAGTGTTGAGTAAATGAGTCAGGATGTCATGTTACTGCTCTACAGGACATTGGTTAGGCCACTTTTGGAATATTTCATGCAATTCTGGTCTCCTTCTTATCGGAAGGATGTTGTGAAACTTGAAAGGGTTCAGAAAAGATTTACAAGGATGTTGTCAAGGTTGGAGGATTTGAGCTGTAGGGAGAGGCTGAATAGGCTGGGGCCGTTTTCCCTGGAGCGTTGGAGGCTGAAGGGTGATCTTACAGAGGTTTATAAAATCATGAGGGGCATGGATAGGGTAAATAGACGAGGTATTTTCCCTAGGGTGGGAGAGTTCAGATTAGATTACATTACATCTTTTAGATTAGATTACATTACATTACAGTGTGGAAACAGGCACTTCGGCCCAACAAGTCCACACCGACCCGCCGAAACGCAACCCACCCATACCCCTACATTTACCCCTTACCTAACACTACAGGCAATTTAGCATGGCCAATTCACCTGACCTGCACATCTTTGGACTGTGGGAAGAAACCGGAGCACACCCACGCAGACACAGGGAGAACGTGCAAACTCCAGTCAGTCGCCTGAGGCGGGAATTGAACCCGGGTCTCAGGCGTTGTGAGGCAGCAGTGCTAACCACTGTGCCACCGTGCCAAACGAGAGAGTATAGATTTAGGGTGAGAGGGGAAAGATATAAAGGGACCTCAGGAGCAACTTTTTCACACAGAGGATGGTGCATGTATGGAATGAACTGTCAGAGGAAGTGGTGGACGCTGGTACAATTACAGCATTTAAAAGGCATCTGGATGGGTATATGAATAGGAAGGGTCTGGAGGGATATGGGCCAAGTGCTGGAAAATGGTTTAGGTTAGGATATCTGATTGGCATGGACGAGTTGAACCGAAGGGTCTGTTTTTGTGCTATGCATCCCTGTGACTCTATGACTGAACACAGACATCTATTTCAAAGCCACCAACTCACAAAGCTACCTTGACTACACCTCCTCACACTATGCCCCCCCCCCCCCCCCCCGCCCACCCACACACACGGTAAAAACGCTATCCCTCAATCCCAATCCCTCTTCCACCACTGTATCTGCTCGTAGGAGGAGAAATTCGACTCTAAGATCTCTCAGATGTTCTCTTACTTCAGGGACCGCAATTTCCCCTCCCATGTGATCAACCATGCCCTCCAGTGCATCTCCTCCACTTCCCTCACTTCCGCCCTTGAATCCCCCCCCCTCCAACCGCAACAAGGACAGAACCCCTCTGGTCCTCACCTTCCAACCCACTAATCTGCAAATACAGCACATTATCCTCTGCCATTTCCACCACTTACAATCTGATCCCACCACCAGAGATATATTTCTCTCCCCACCCCCATCTGCTTTCCGCAGACACCATTACATCTGCGACTCCCTCGTTAGGTTCACGCCCCCAACAACCCACCCTTCACACTCATCATCTTCCCTTGCCTCCACAAAAGATGTAAAACCTGCACCCACACCTCATCCCTCACCTCAGTCCAAGGTCCCAAACGATCTTTTCACATTCAGCAGAGATTTTCCTGCACATCCACCCACCTCATCTAATGTGTCCGTTGCTCTCGATGTGGTCTCCTCCACATTGGGGAGACAGGACGCCAACTTGCGGAACATTTCAGGCAATATCTCTAGCACACACATATGAAACAACCCCACTGCCCTGTGGCTAATCACTTCAACTCCCACTCCACCAAAGATATGCAAGACCTGAGCCTCCTCCATCACCAAACCAAGCCATCTGATCCCTGGAGGACGAACACCTCATCTTCCGCCTTGGCACCCTCCAACCACATGACATCAACATTGATTTCATTATTTTCCAAATCACCCCATGCCCCACCTTCTCTCAGATCTGACTCTCCAACCCAGCCGCAACATCTTGAACTATCCTAACTCTCCATCTTCCTTTCCAACTATCCGTTCCACCCTCCCTGCCGACTTATCACCATCACATCCAACCTGCATTCACCCATCGCCTTCCCAGCTCCCTTCCCCTCTAGCCCCACCTCCACCCTCTTATTTATCTCTCAGCCCCTTCCACCCACCCCGCAACATTCCTGATGAAGGTCTTATGCCCGAAATGTCGATTCACCTGCTCATTGGATGCTGCCTGACCTGCTGTGCTTGTCCAGTGCCACACATTTTGTCTCTAATTCTCCAGCCTCTGCAGTCCTCACTTTCTCCTGGTTTTTTGAGTTTGTCAGTTCTTGGATCAGCTGGTCATAGTCAGTTGCTTTTGGTTTCCCTGGTTTGGAACAGGTCTGTGTCTGGTAGCTCTTGATCAGAAGTTCCTGGAATGTTCTTGGATTGCCTTGGATTGTCCTTGGAACTGCTCTCAGAAAATAGCTCCTGGGATTGCTCTTTGGAACTATCTTGGAGTTGCTACTGGAATTGTTCCCTCGGATATGATCAGGGCCTACAATTATCTTGATTGCCTTTGCACTAAATTTGTGCTTTCTATTGTGTGTCTGGTGTTCCTTTTGAAATCAATTGGTTTCCCAATTGCTAAAAATGGATTTCAATTGAAGCTGAATGCCTGGTATCTCTGTGAATAGATTTCAACTGCAGTTGACTTTCTGGTATCTCTGGAAGTAGGACGAAGCGAGGACTGCAGATGCTAGAGAATCAGAGTCAAAAAGGGTGGCGCTGTAGTTGTGCTGGGTAGCTGAGGTGTAAAAGCTGGCTTGGGCTAGAGTCTGTTAGGGCCAGTTGATTGTTCTTTTAGAGAGGACGTGTAATTTCAAGTTCCAACCTAAACCATAATCTCCATTCTACTGGCTCTGATGTGTATATGCTGCAGCCTCATTCCAGGATTTTGCTTGGTATTTTGGATATTGGAGAAGTCCAGTATTTCAAATGATATGGATTTTTGCTTGATCTTACAGAACATCAAAATCTTATGTCTGAATGTATAGGATTACAAAAAGCACAGGCATCAACATACAAGTTCTTTATGTGGCCAAGATATTTTTTGGGATACCAACTGAGGTACAGTCTGATCACAGTTCTAAATTTATATTCAAGGTTTTCCAGGAGGCATTAGTAGGTATAAAAGAATCAAAACCGCATGCATATTACCTGCAAACACAGGAAGCTTCAAAGGGACACTATCTGACTATCAAAACCATGATTAAGTCATGAATACCAAGGATAGGGCAAAGGACTAGATGTCTTGCTATTTTCTAGCAGAGATTTCCTAAATGGATCAACTGGATTTCATCTATTTGAATTCACTTATGGTCATGAGATTGGAGGTCCATTAAAATTGGAGATTTCCCATTAGGGAAATGTTCTTGAACTAAAAAGGTGACTCCTCAATGTTCGATTGCATGTTCATGTTGATAGAAAATCTCATGGGAGTATGTAGGGAACACAGGAACAAGTTTCACACATGGAGCTAAAAGAATGGTCAGATAAATCTTCAGCAACTAAAATGTTTTAAATGTTGATATCGTTACCTTTTAAGGTGAATCTTTAAAAATGAAATTCAGTGATTCATACAAAGTAGACAGCAGGTTTTGAAAAGTAACTTAGCTAATGATTGGAGGAAGAATCGGTTATGTCACTTAATCATGTTGAAAACTATCATTGTCGGAAAAAGGATAGGGAGGAACAAGTGTGTCAGTTGATAAGAGAAATGGAAGGTGACTGAGAATATAATAGTGAGGTAGAAGGAGAGATGGAGTTCTCAAAGCAAATCTTCCACTGTCTGACTAGATATTACTGAAATATGGAAGTTAGACAGTGTGTTCAGATATTTAGAGGAAGGACAATGAGAGAATCTTGTAAGGATGCCGAGGAAGTATGAGATAATCTGTAGAAATATATTTGGATGTATTACATTAGCTAGGCATGACATGAACATAGAAGTCAGGACTAATAAAACAGCATCCCTGACAGTTGAGCTCAGAGAAACAAGCCGAGGTGGGAAAAGAGATTCAATTATAGCAGAAAACTACGTGATTCTCAGTAGTCAAGAAAGCTGGAGTTCACTGATACAGAGTCTTTTCCTAAAGCAGATGGCTCAACCAGATTTTGAAAAAATTACAGCAAGATAAGAATTGTAAATAGCAAAAACTCTCCACACTGCTTGTGATAAGCACAAAAGATGGAGCAAGGTGCTCTCAATGTCGAGATTGGCCTCGCCAAACTTCTTGTCTGATTCTGTCTTAAATCTGGGCATAGCCCGCGTCACTTATTCACCTGTAAGATTACCTAGGTAAAAACAATGACTGCAGATGCTGGAAACCAGATTCTGGATTAGTGGTGCTGGAAGAGCACAGCAGTTCAGACAGCATCCGAGGAGCAGTAAAATCGACGTTTCGGGCAAAAGCCCTTCATCAGGAATACAGCCAGAGAGCCTGAAGGGTGGAGAGATAAGTGCAAGTTTCATAGCAACATCTCTTCATCCCAATAACCTACAATCTGTTATCCAAATTTTAAAAAAAATCTTGAAGTGTTGTATTTTTTTCCATGCCCATCCTCCAGTTCAGTTTCTCTCTGAAATGTTTCCTCACACTCAAATCACAATTTGACCAAAGTTTTGAATGATATCCTCATTGACTATTTGGTGCTGGGTCTTATCATGCTTCTCCTTTTTAGCTTGTTTACAACAGTTTGCTTTTTGCTATTTACTTAATTTCTTTCCCTCTGCTATTGATCATTGTGAACTGTCTAGTCCTTTTGTTTTAGTATGAATGCTACATGTGCTTCAAGTGGCTTCATTGAAGCATCAAAGACTATTACCATCCATTTGAAAGCATCCTGATCATATTAAATCCTCCCTCGCAGGATCTAAGGCACCTGCCAATGATTCAAATCCAGTTGTCCAGTGAGCTGTCTAGGTAGTGGCAGAAGGTATCAGCAGCTCACTGGTCTTTTCTGAATGAAGTCTGAGACTCCATATTGGATGCTCTTCTTCAGGCCTACAAGTTGTCTCACACAGATTGAGCCCTGCTGGCATGCTTTTTTGTTTTGATGAATGGTCACTTGTCTCAAAGTATTAACATTAGTTTATCCTCTACAAGTTGCTGCCAGACCTGCTGCATTTCTCCAGCATTTTCTTTTTCAGTTTCCACTTTTCTTTGCACTGTATTCAATGTTGTTGTGGTTACTATCTCCCAATTTCCCACCTCAGCAGAGACGACAGTTACCCCATCAACCATGTCGCTTGTGAAGGTTTTGAAGACTATCTTGTTTCTCTTCACTTTTAAGAGGAGAACCCTTTGAAATCATAATGCACTTAAAATGGGTCCTGGAGGGAAAGTTCACATACTTCACAAATTTCGAGATTCAGCCAGCTTCTCCACTAAAGGTATGTGAAGTATTAGGTTGAATATTTTATGCAATTTATTGGCAGTAGTGTGGTGGGGACGTTCTGAAGCCTATATGCAGTGACCATGTAAAAATTGACAAGCTGATTTAAATTTTCTTCACAAAATCAATGCCCTTATGATTCGTCTCTGATTAGTCCTCTGGGCTTAATAACATGCATTGTGCAATAAATCAAAGAATCACCTTGATCAACCTGTATCTCAGCAGCTTTGCACAGATTTCTTACCTAGTGTGTAGAAACCCAACAAGTATGTATTCCTCAAATATAACCATTCCACAACTTGAAATGGTATAGAGGAGGGTACTGTTTATCACCTTACAAGTGATGATGACATGAAATTTTGATAGTCAACCTATCACTGAATAAGTGATGTATAATATTCAAAGAGGTATGAATAAATTAAAGGGTTGAGTTAAAGAATGACTGAAGGATTTTCAGGTAAGTTAATAAATTAATAGCCAAAAGAACCATGGATTAGAGTTCTGTGGGCAGGAGCGGGCTGAAACAATGGGTCGCCTGGGCGGTCCTGTTTGTGGATTTTCGGAAGGATGTAGAAGAGAGCTCTGCAGGGCTGGGGGAATTATCAGCTTGGAGGCAGCAGGGGGAAGATTGCCAGATGAAATGAGGTCAATGACTGTCGTTGATACAATGGCCTGATGTGCCATGGTGGGGTCATGGTCCAGGGGAAGATTGGAGGAGGTATCTGAGAGCTGGCACTCAGCGTTTACCATGTAGAAGTCAGTCTGTCAGACTACACCAGCACTACCCTTATCAGCAGCTTAATAACACAGTTAAGGTTGGATCTAAGCACACGGAATGCAATCAGTTTGGAGAGAGATAGGTTGGATTGGGTGAGGTGGGGTGCAGAGAAAATGAGGTAACCAAAGTCACCTGAACAATTCTCAGTGAACAAATCGAGTCCAGGTAAAAGGCCAAGGAGAGGGGTCCAGGTGGAGAAAGAGTGTTGGAGCTGGCGAAGGGGTCTTCTTTAAATAAGAGTTCTGTGGGGCAGGAACAGTCTGAAACAATGAGTCGGCCCAGGATAGCCCTGTTTGTGGATTTCCAGAAGGAGGTAGAAGGGCTGGGGGATTATCAGCTTGGAGGCAGTGGGTTTTTTTAAAAAAATAAGAGTTCTGTGGGAGTTCTTCGATTTCTTTTCACAGATGCTGCCAGATCTGCTGATCCTTTCCAGCAACTTCTATTTTTGTTTTAAATAAATTAACAGCGTGGTTGATAAAAACTTGCAACAAATATACACAGCAGCAAATATAATTACATAGAACAATACAGCACAGAACAGGCCCTTGGGCCCACGATGTTGTGCCGAACATTTGTCTTAGCTTAAGCACCTATCCATGTACCTATCCAATTGCCGCTTAAAGGTCATCAAAGATTCTGACTCTACCACTCCCACAGGCAGCGCATTCCATGCCCCCACCACTCTCTGGGTAAAGAGCCCACCCCTGATATCTCCCCTATACCTTACACCCTTCACCTTAAATTTATGTCCCCTTGTAACACTCTGTTGTACCCGGGGAAAAAGTTTCTGACTGTCTACTCTATCTATTCCTCTGATCATCTTACAAACCTCTATCAAGTCACCCCTCATCCTTCGCCGTTCCAACGAGAAAAGGCCTAGCACTCTCAACCTTTCCTCGTATGACCTATTCTCCATTCCAGGCAACATCCTGGTAAATCTTCTCTGCACCCTCTCCAAAGCTTCCACATCTTTCCTAAAGTGAGGCGACCAGAACTGCACACAGTACTCCAAATGTGGCCTAACCAAAGTCCTGTACAGTTGCAACATCACTTCACGACTCTTGAATTCAATCCCTCTGCTAATGAACGCTAATACACCATAGGCTTTCTTACAAGCTCTATCCACCTGAGTGGCAACTTTCAAAGATCTATGAACATAGACCCCAAGATACCTCTGTTCCTCCACCTCACTAAGAACCCTACCGTTAACCCTGTTTTCCGCATTCTTATTTGTCTTTCCAAAATGGACAACCTCACACTTGGCAGGGTTGAACTCCATCTGCCACTCCTCAGCCCAGCTCTGCATCATATCTAAGTCCCTTTGCAGCCGACAACAGCCCTCCTCACTATCCACAACTCCACCAATCTTCGCATCATCTGCATATTTACTGACCCACCCTTCGACTCCCTCATCCAAGTCATTAATAAAAATTACAAACAGCAGAGGACCCAGAACTGATCCCTGCGGAACTCCACTTGTAATTAGCTTTGCAAAACGTATGTGCAGGCACATGTTTCAGATAGGAATACAGGAAAGTACATAAAAGACTCAAGTTGAATCAAGAGGATCCCAAGATTAAATCTTGGTAAACTGTTCACTCTTCAATAACTACAAATATTATCATATTATTGGAATCAAACAGTCACAGAGTCACACAGGTATACAACAGAGAAAAAAGGTCCTTCATCTGATTGGTCTGTGCTAGTCAAAATCAAACACCTAACTATTCTAATAACATTTTCCTGCACTTGACCATGTATATCCTGGCATTGCAAGTGCACATCTAAATGCTAAGAACTCCCTCATTCATCTAAAAATCTCTGAAAAACACGTAGGTTTTCACAGGTACTTAACCAACCCTTTGTGGCGGCATAGGAAGGCAACAGGTGAAGGGTGCGTGAGGAAAGGTCAAAGGTGACTGTAAGATGGTGCAGGATGATGGTTTTCAGCTCCAGAGACCCAAATTTGGCAGGTGGGCAAGAGGTGGCAGCCATTCAAGTTCACATTCCTCCTCTCAGACAGGCTTTCAGGAAGTGGATGACTGCCTGGCTGTCATTTAAATATGGTGTTACACCTTCTACTGCTCTGAGGTAATGGTGGGACTGGTGACTTCCTGACCGACTCTGCCGCACAATTGGTTGAGCCCATCAAATGGTCACAGCAGACTGGCTGGCTGCCATGTGATTGTGAGTGGTCAGTTGTCTCATCTCTGAATGGAAGGTATATTTAATTCTTATCCCGCCACCAAGACAGTCACCATGGCAACAAGATTCCACACAAAAATTTTATTCCAATTACTTGAAAAATGAGGAGGGGACATAAATTTAAATTAAGAGAAGCATAAACAAGATAGATTCATAGACCTTATTTATTTTCAATAATTAACACGTAGCTGGAGATCAAATAAATTAGCAAGCTTCAAGAGAAATGATTAGAAATGTATTAGACATAGGAAACAGCCTTTCCATTAAGAAACTGTGAATGCAATATTGATTAACTCATTGTAAATGTAGCTGAATGATTGACTAAGAACTTGATTTAAAAGATAACAGTTATCTGTGGAAAGAGAATGAAATACTCAATAGAATAACATGTTCTAGTGCTACTGGAGACATGTAAATATTTGCAGAATCTGTCCAGATTAAAAAAAAAAGTTTAGCTTATAATACAAACGAGATATTTTGGAGTCTTTACCCTACCATTGTCAATGACCGTGGAGAAATTTCGCAATGTTTTGACTTCTATGTTATTTGCCTCCGTCAAAAGCTTTATTAAAACTGGAGAGTTGTGCCAAAGTGTTAACTGGAATCACACATCTGGAAAGATGTCTCAATTGACACATTCTTCTGATTTTTTTTATCTTAATATGTAATGTTTAACTGATGTTTTTCGAATTTAGATTTGTTCCTATACTTAACTACAATAAACAACATTGCAGTACACAGTGTGAAGATTAAACCACTTCAGCATAACTGTAATGGTTTACAACTTTTACCCTAAAAATGTACCTTTACAACTTTTAAAATGTCATTATCAGTTTCAGGGCACACACTGTGTCTGCTACAATTGTTGGTTTCACATGATCTTATCAACAGAGAAACACAAGGATATTCAGCTAATCATTTGATTTCTGCAACCACTTTTATTCTATAACCTATAGGGCCTCTTGTATTTGTCACTCTTAATATTACATCCCGGGTTCATTGCAGCTACAGCAGTATTTGAATAGTTAAGCTAAAAAATGTTTGTTTAAAAGTTATGACTCTCAGGTTGCCCATGAGAACAACCAAGCCCAGATACTGGAATTGTTGATACTCACGAGGAAGGAAACAAAAATAGCTGAGTGTTTAAACTGAAACTGCATCATTGGGCTCCATTGAACTTCAAATTTGTTTCTTAATTGGGAATCAGAATCATTCTGACATGTTTATACTGAACTATTCCCATTTTGAATCTGTTGTGTTTCAGATGTGATTTTTCTCTATTCCACAATAAACTTAGTAACTATTTAAAATGGCCATGGAACAACTTCAAGTGTTAGAAGATCCAAATGAAACCCAGGTTTTTGCGAAAATGGTGTTTTATGAATCAGGATCCATTTCCAATTTCCATGATCTAAGCAACATGACTGAAAGATTCATTCAGCAAATGATCCCTTAGACCAAAAAAGGGATTCCATTAACACTTTATTGAATGTATGTGCATAAGCATGCACTTAACACAACAGTGACTAACATTTAATGGTTAATAAGTGCAGCCTTTCTCGAAGGTTAGAAGGACAGTGCTGCAGGCATGTGACAGTTGCTTGGTGAATTTTTAAAACTAGCAGTAGGTCACCTTTATTTTGCCTGTGGGATTCTATGCATCACCAGCACATATTCTTTATAGCATTGCAGAAGCATCGGAATAGATGTGTTGTTCTTCTTCCATGTTTAAGTCTCATAACTGCCTCTGAGTTACAGGGAAATATTTCATGAGAAGAAAGAGAGAATAGAAAGTCATCACATTGGATGAACTTGCTCCACTGTGTCATTCTGAGAAAGATTACACTGCAGTCCGATTTTGTCACATGCTCAGAGAAATTAGTTTCTACATAGGAATTATTCCGCATTAAAAATTCTGCGCACGTTCTGTATCAGTGACCCCGAAAATTTCTCCTCCCACTTGTCTATTTTATCTTTCTGTAAAGCAGTAGTTAAACATAAATCAATTTCATATGGAAGCATAAGATAATGTTAAAAGCAGCAAATTGGTAATTGCTCTTGGTAATGAAGATTAAAATGAATGAGCTATAATTGTCTTTACTTTTAAAGAACTGTGAAAGTTCAATATTTAAATTTATGAGCTGATTGTCATAAATTTATTATGTAAGATATACATATGCAGTTCAGTAACCATGACCATCTTGAATTTGTCATTAGAGCTAATGAGTACTCCCCCTAAGCATGACCATTTTTAGTGGAGTAACACACAGCACTGTACTCAGCAGATGTCTTTTCTAGCTGCTGCTTTATTTTATAGTAACCTGTCCAAAATATTATTAAGCTTGCAGTTTAATAAATAACAGAAACATCAACAAAGAAGAATTTTCCAGTCAGAAGCATGCTTTTAAGACAACCTATTTCATTATGAAAGGAAGGGAGCAAAAACTCACTATCAGTTTGTATAATGGTGAAGTAATAATCTGTTTCTAAATTTCCAAATATCTCAAAACAATACGTACACTTGTAATATGAAGCAGAGTCATTTTTCTTAACCCTTGCTCCAAAGGCTCCTAATCTGTTAAGTGCTGATTTTTTGTGTTGCTTTTAGCTGAGATCTCATTGAATTCTACACCATCTGGGAAATAACTTGTAAATTGCAATTGCTTAAATCACCCCTGTCCTGCAGAATTAAAGGTAATTTCATCTGAAGTTCAGATTCTAGACCGGTTTCTGTTAGTGAAAGAGTTTACTTTTGGAAAGCAGGAATGAAAAATACACTGAAATATCAGAAACAAAGTATGTAAAGAAGATGAATTATGATTTATGGCTTATTTTATCACATTAAAGATATATGATTGCTAACTTAAAGCTCTGAACTGCAGCTATTAAAACAAGCTATTTCCCTCCATAATGGGAAGTACAATATTTAAGCAATAAAATGCTGTGATCAAAAACAGAAAACAATTCATGTCACCATGTTACAGTGATTTTGAAGGTAGTAAAATGTAGATAATGAGAAACAAAGCAATGTTTAATATATTATGACAAAAGTAAAGCTATTTTAAATCCAATATCAGTGGCAACCAACAAGTAAGTGAAATGGTAAAAAACAATCATTGAACAAATCTATCAGCAACAGAATGTGCCAACTCCCCCAGCAACTGCAATGACATCATCTTGCAGTGTATGTACCATTTCTAAGATGAGGATGTCCTCGTGATATTTTCCACAACCTCGGCCATATCCTCACATAAAGGTTTTGCCATCACTTTCACGAAAAAAGATGCATAATTGAATGCTGCTACAGTGATGCCCACCTAGGCCTGAGAAAAATAGCAGAGATGGCACTATTTGCTGGGCATCAAAACAGCCTCAAAACAAACAAGACAAGGAAATCTGACATTGTATCCATTAATTAGTCAAAGCAAGAAAACTGATGACATCTACTTCCTATTGCTCAGACAGAACTAAATAAAATAGGAACTTTCTGATTTTATTCAGGTCATTGTTGTTTGGATCTATGAATTTTAGGACGATGTTAGCTTTCTTTCCCTGTTTATTTATGCTCCCAAAGCAACATACGTATGCTTTGCAAATCTATAATGCATATTTTAAAAATAGTTATGATTGTTGCATTCTATTTAAGTAATCTAGTTTTTTTCTAGTACATTCAGATTTAACCTCATTTAAAAGTCTAAAATTGCAGGCTAATATTCGCATCCTAAAATAAAATCATAATTATCCCAATATTTGAAATGTTTTACTAATAATCCTTTTTAAGGGTATATTTCTGACAAGAGACTAACCATAAAAGAATAAAACTCAAGGGGCATCCCTTTATTTGAAGGAAAAAAGGGTAATTGATTATATATAAAGGTGCTTTGGTGTGATAATTAATTCATTTGTTCCTGCTATTGTTTTGCAGCTCCCAGTGAATCTCAGCTCTTCTATCTGTACTTTAATTACAACATGAAAAGAATCAGTTGTGTATGGAATATAAGATCAAGGTAAAGACAAAAAAAACAAAGATTTTTCTCTGATGGAAAGAAAATAAAATCATAAAAACTGAGCCTTATTTGCACACTAAAATATATTTACAACTTGACCTCATTAAGGAAACACAAGAAAGTTCATTGGTAGGTTTTATATGAAGACTGAAGGTATATTTCTGAGATTTATCTTGATGTTATCTCTTCCAGCACAGTGAACATCACGCTTCCATAATTTAAACTGTAGGCCGTTTACATATCCAAAAGATCACATTCTCCCCTCCTCCACTAGTAGTTTTAATCTGAAAGAACCGCTAAGTTTCTCTGGTTCAATGTGCATCAGTGACATTTCAAATGTGATGGGATACGTGCCTTTCAGCGAGCAGGTTTTCTTTTAATGAAGAGTAACTCCTTAAAAGTTGATGTTGTTCTTCCATGGACCTTGCAATATTGCGAGGGCCTTCTGTGATATGATTTTATGCAACATTTTTCATAAATAACAATGCTAAATAACAAATCAATATGGATTATCTGCTAGGCTAGCAAAATCTTATCATACTGCCTGGGAAAATGATAAAATGCCAACTGTTTTTATGAGGCACCAAAATGTACACAATTGTCCTCATATTAATATGATTTAATGTTACCCTTAGATTTTTCAAGCTGCTTCCTTTTAATGTTACAACATAGTTTATTGGTATAATTTAGAGCATTCTCAGGTTTGTTCTGGCCACTCCGATGAGCTGAGATTACAAGTGGCAATCATGAGTACCAATGCATCCTTATGAGTGCTGAAAATTGTTGCTGGAAAAGCGCAGCAGGTCAGGCAGCATCCAAGGAGCAGGAGAATCGACGTTTCGGGCATGAGCCCTTCTTCAGGAACTCATGCCCGAAACGTCGATTCTCCTGCTCCTTGGATGCTGCCTGACCCGCTGCGCTTTTCCAGCAACACATTTTCAGGTCTAATCTCCAGCATCTGCAGTCCTCACTTTCTCCGTCCTTATGAGTGGACATTTATAATGGATTTTTGTACAGGAGTACACCTGAAGTAAAACGTAAGCCCATGCTTGTGGTAGTTTAAAGATTGGAATTAACTCTGGTGCTGCACCACATAATTGAGAACTGTAAACTCTCAAGCCTCTTATTATAAGAAATTGCTTTTCCAAATAATATGTGTTTAAAGATTTTTAAAATGCTTGAATTCCATTCTTGACAGCAGAAGGCAACTTCCGTATCCCATCTCAGGCAGTGCTGTACTTTCTCAGCCTGACAACTGTTGTCCTTGTTGTGGTATTACTCTCAAGATAAATTATGAATGCAATGTAAAAGCTGTAAAATTTGTTGTATCTTCTATTATCTCCATGTTAAAGGCCACAAAAGCTCTTCAGTGAAGTCAGCCATTAAGAAATGACAGGTATTGCTATCAGCCTTCTTTATAGCCTATTACCTGCAATGACAGCAGCTCCAGCAGTAACACTGTGCAGCCTATCACATTATTTGCAGCTAAAGCTGGCTACTGTGTCATTTTCCCTCATTTTCTTGACAGTGCTATCATAAATCCATTCAGCTGCAGGGGTAACTGTCTGCTGCCTCGATTACCTTCATAGCACGAATGAATCTTGAAATGTATATAACAGACAATGACTGTTATGGATCAGACACAAGAGCCATTCTCAATCCATCCCATCAGCTCTATGAAGCAATGCTGACTGAAACAGGGGTTTCCTGCACGCCTGTCACGTCCCAGAGTAATACAGTACCAGTAACTGCACTTAAAGAAATGTGTGGTTCTTAAATAACATGTTCCAAGATATTTACACTGAAACTGTATTGATTAGCTGTCCTAAAAGAAGTATTTCTGCACCTGCTCAGAAAGCCTAGAGGTTTTCGAAAGACTACAGAGAATGCTATAAATTTTGGTGAGTACTGACTTGAGTTTCTGGCTTACAGCAAGGTAATACATTTCCGATACTGTACAGCAGATATTTTATTTTGTCAAATATTCTAATAAATTTTTCAAAAGGAACAAGAACAAACAATAGAGAAAACAACTGTTTTTATATGGTTTTATGACATACCATTTGAGATTTTTTAAATGCATTCACATACCTTCCATCATTGATATTGCTACGTACCTTGATTTTAATCATTAGAATCAGCATAATCCTTGGCCTTGCTCCTTATGCTGCAGCACATTGTAATTGGTCCAAAATTATGTCCCACATTTCAAAAAGGTTTGAAACACATTTGGCTCCACTGTGCAGTCAAAAGTGCTTTCAATACCAAAGCTTATGACCCCTGTGGGCTCTGAAATACAGACCTTTCTTTTCTGTCAAAATTTTTAACTCTTCTACTTAGTTGCAGAGTCAACAGTTTTCACCAGATACCCCATGAACAACATGGAAGCAATCTTATTTTTAAAGCTGTGTAAATTAGTTGACTTCTTTAACAATATTTAAAGTACGCATTTTGATTTCTCAGAATAATGGCCTCTCAAAGATCATTCAAGAGACACCTACTGTTTGAGGCACAGCAACATATTGGCATGAAGCTGAGGCATCCTAACCATTGCCTCTTTGAACTGTGCTGACATATCACTGCCTCTCACATGTTTTCTTACAGTTGGTCCATTTACACACAAACAAGGCCTTTGTTATCACAAAGTTTTTGTGAGGTATTGCATTTATGATTGTACATTGACTGAAACGTAGTTAACCCTGATTGCTTGACACCAGATCCTTCTCAAAGTCACTATTTCCAGTTCCTCTTCTGCTTTAATGTTCTCATTGGTTTGGAACATGGGTAGTATGTGAGAAGATAAGAGGGTGTGAGAGGTGAAGGCTTTTTTATTTCTGATTTTTTAAAAGATTGATTTGATAAAGTCTTGTTACATTGAAGTAGCCTTCCAACTAGGCTGCATCTTCATCCAGAAACATCTACATTGCTCTCACAGTCACCCACTATGATTCCCACAGCGCCTAATGCTTCCCAATATGAAAACTGAAAGTATCTTTTCTCTGATTGGGTTTATGAAGTCAGGAAGTATCTGGATTCTGTACTATTAATCCCAGAGTGAAAATTCAGGCCACGGTCAACTTACATATGTTTATTGATGATACTCAGCCTTACTTTTCTACTTCCTTCTTTCTGAAGCCTACACTATCATTACACTATCAAGCTGTTTACCTGATATTCAATCTTAGATAAGCTTACATAAGGTGAGCATAGAAAAGAGCAATGCCATCGATTTTATCTCCCCACTAGAAATTTCAATCATTGTCGCCAACTCTATTCCCTGTCCCAGGCACTTACTCAGGCTGGTTCAGGCTTCTTGGATTCTTGTTACCCCTGCTCCACTATATTCTGACCATCCATCACAAAGACTGCCTACATCCAACTCCATCACTTGCCTTTACCTGTACCTCAGCCCACTTGCAGGTGAAACCCTCTCATTCTTTTGTTATTTCCAGAATATTCTATTTCAACACATAACTGATCAATTCCCAGCTTCCATCCTCTGAATAATTCAACTCCTCCATAGCAGTGCAAAATGTATTATATCTCATATCAAACATCCCTGGTTTATGTTGTCAGACAGTATCCACTGCGTCACAGTTAAAAACTAGCAAGTTCTGTTCAAATCACATGATGGTCTTCGCCACCGATGCAAATCTTTCAGGTTATGCAACACTTGCCAGAACAAACTCTCCAATCTTTTGACTCTGGCCTCTTGTGCCTGTTTGCCCCTTCACAGTCAAATCTTCATTTACCTCGACTTCATGGTCTGGAAATCCCTGCCTAATATTAGGTAAGACCACAGACTAGATAAAAAGGTCTCAATCAATATTGGAATGTAAGTGAATAAATGCATTAAATGCGGTGATAAGGTTGGTGAGCTTCAGGAACTAAGGGTGCAATTTCCCAGGCCCGGAACAATGTGGGCTAAGGTGAGAATGTTGGGTGAATCACATGAAATGTTGAATGATGTCTTTTTTGTCATCAAAACTGTCAAGTCACATTTTCCAACCAAGTCCTGGACATCAAGACAAGATTTTTGCTAGTGAGCATCACAAAGACTATTAATGGAGATAATTGATCATTATCATCTTCATTACTACTTAATTTCACTTCTTTAATATGCAGACTCATATTCTTCAACCACTGAATTGATGCCAAGATTTCTGGACATGGACGTTTGAATGGGTTGCTGCCATCTTAGCAGTTGCTCATCTGGACTTACATCTTGGACACATGGCACCAATGTCTCAGGGTGGTCACATGTATCGCACAACCATGCATCACGTAGCACCTGGTCAGCAATAACCCACACACTGGTGCCCAGTTTGGGTTCTGCCAGGGCCACTCAGCTCTTGACCTCAACCTTGTTTCAAACATGGACAAAAGAGCTGAATTCCAGAGGTGAGGTGTGAGTAACTGCTCTTGACTTCATGGCTGCATTTGATCAAGTATGTGATTAAGGAACCCTGGCAAAACTGGAGTCAGTGGGAATTGGGGAAAAATTGCCCAGGCATTTTTAGCTGCTTCATCTATGACCTACCCTCCACCATAAGGTCAAAATGGAATATTCAACAATGATTGCACAGGTACTGAACTAGCCTATGTCAAAATTCAATAAGACCTGAGTAATATCTAGGCTTGGTTTAAAAAATGGTGAGTAACATTTGTACCACAGAAATGCCAGACAATGATTATCTCCAGTAAGAGAGCATCTAACTAACTTCCCCTGATATTCAACAGCATTATGATCATTGAATTACCACTACCAACATCTGCAAAGCTACCAGTGACCAGGACAAGCAATATAAGGGGGTACAAGAGCAGGTCAGAAGCTAGGAACTCACCGCCTGATTCCCTAAGGCCTGTCCACCACCTAAAAAGCACAAATCAGGAGTACAATGGAATATTCTTCACTTGCCTGGGTGAATGCAGCTCCAACAGCACTCAAAACGCTTGACACCATTCAGGACAAAATATCTGATAAAGTGGAACCACACCCACAAGAATCCACTCCCTCATCATCAGTGCTCAGTAGCAGCAGTGTATATCATCTCTAAGATGTACTGCAGAAATTCACCAAGGCTGCTTAGGCCCATGACTACTTCAATTTCAAAGGGCAAGGGCAGTAGGTACATGGAAACATCACTTCCTACAAGTTCCTCTCCAAGTCACTTGCCATCCTGACTTGGAAATATATCACTGTTCCCTTGGTGTTGCTGAGTCAAAGTCCTGGATCTCCCTCTCTATTGGCTTTTTGGGTTTACCTGAAGAACATGGATTGTAGCAGATCATCACCACCTCCTTAAAGGCAACTAGGATTGGTCAATAAATAATGGCCCAGCCAGTGATGTCCTCATCCTATGAGTTAATAAAAGCAAAGCATATAGTATCCTGGTATGCACAGATGCATAAACTACAAGAATTAGAAAAACACAGATTAGATTCCCTAGAGGCCCTTCAGCCCAACAAGTCTACACCAACCTTTGAAGAGCAACCTACCCAAACCCATTCCCCTACATTTACCCATGACTAATGCACCCAACACTATGGGCAATTTAGCATGGCCAATTCACCTGACCTGCACATCTTTGGATTGTGGGAGGAAACCCCACACAGACATGGGGAGAATGTGCAAACTCCACACAGACAGTTGCCCGAGTCAGGAATTGAACCCAGGTCCCTGATGCTATGAGGCAGCAGTGCTAACCAATGAGCCACCGGGCCACCCCAAGGGACCAAGTAACAAATTCAGAAGAAACTTCTTTACCAGAGAATGATGAGAATGTGGAACCAACAGCTAGCAAGAGAAACAAATAATATAAATGTATTTAAGAGGAGACTAGATACACATACAAGGGTGTGTTATTGCGGATATATTAGAATATATAATGTCTAACAATTCCTATTGAGACTGATTATTGTTAAAAACAATACATTTCAACATCTAATAATTGACTGAAATGATCACACAAGATTTCAAATTTTAAGAACTTTATTTACTAACCAAACAAAAGGCAACGTCATTTAAACACTGTTCAGGAAGCAGCTTAAACTCTAGAGACAAAAAAACTAACAATCTAACTTTCGCCATGACCAGAAATCTCTTACCATGGTTATCCTTTACACTGTTTCTCAAGAGGACACTTTATTCTCCAGGAATGAAGTCCAAAGTTGAAGGCCTGCTATCTGCTTTGTTACCAGCTGGGTAACCTCAAATGCCAGAAATTGCATACAGTGTAATGATTTACGCAAGAGATTCATTCCCTCTACTTGAAGATAAACAAATCTTCGATATGAATGCTCACAAATTTGGTCTCTTCAATATGAACATTATTTTCCACCCACATTCTGCCAAGTGTCTGTCGACTGACTTGTCTGCAAGCTTCATTAATCTCTTAGAAAATCCACAATTCAAAACTGCAATCATTTTGTATTGAGTATATGCCTCTCAAATAAAGCCACAGTGGCACTATGGCTCTGTATTCAGGTAGAAATGCTAATTAACCATCCTCTCGACAACCAACCTTACACCATCTTGGAACTTAAGCCTAACTTATCTCTTTATCTCCCTGCCTACAGACAGTATGGTTGCTCCTGGCATTCCCTACAAGAATGAGCTTCGAGTAAGTCAACCCAGGTGCCACGTTTCTTTCAGTTTTATTGTTGGCAGAACTCAGAGCAGGTCACATGAACCTCTTTCATTTCTCCATTTTACCTCAAAGAGACAGTCACAAAGCAAAGTGATCTTATGAACTTTATAACAGTACCGAAACAACTTTTCACGATCTTGTCTCTGACTGCAATAACACACCCTCATATGTGTCTCTAGTCTCCTCTTAAATACATTTATATTATTTGTTTCTCTTGCTAGCTGTTGGTTTCACATTCTCATCATTCTCTGGTGAAGAAGTTTCTTCTGAATTTTGTTATTTGATTCCTTGGTGTTGAGCTTATATAGATGGCCTCAAGTTTCACTGTTGCTTACAAGTGGGAACACTGTCTATCTTGCATTATTTTCAAGATCACTTTTCTGTCACCACCAGCCTTCTCTTCAAGACAAAAGGCATCAAGCTTGATCAACCTCACCTGATGGGTTACCTCCCCTGCTTGCCCCACATCACTACTATCATTTTTAAAGGCTATTATTTTGTGCCTGTATAATGCCTTAATAGCTTTTAGAAAATAATATAACAACCAACAATACTTCAGGTATGGTCAGACAGTTATTGACTCATGGAGATCTATAGCATAGAAAAAGGTCCCTCAGCCTATCAAGTCTGCCCCAACCATTAACAAGCACCTAATTAATCTAATCCCATTTTCCAGCACCTGGTCCATAGTCCTGTATGCCTTGGTATCACAAATGCACATCTAAATACTTCTTAAATGCTATGGGGTTTCTGCATCTGCCATTGTTCAGACAGTGAGTTCCAGATTGCCAGCAGCCTCTGAGTGAAGAAGGTTTTTCTCACAACTCCTCTAAATCGCGTGCCCTTTACCTTAAATCATTGATCCCTTCGCTAAGAGGAAAAGTTCATTCATGTCTGCCATGTCCATGTCCCTTATAATTTTATGTATCTCAATCATGTCCTCTCAATCTCCTCTGCTAGGAAACCAACTGCAGGTTCTCCAATTGCTCTAAAACTTTCTAATCCAGGCAACATGCTGGTAAATTTCATCTGCATCTTCTTCAGTGCTATCATATTCTTCATGTCATGTGGATTCCAGAACAGTAAACAATACTCCAGCTGTGATTCAACGCATTTTGATACGAGTTTAACATAACTTTTGAAACTTACCAATTTTATTGATCCAGAAATAAGATACTGCTTTTTTTTGTGCCCTTGTTAACTTGCATTGGAACTTACAATGAAATGCTTTATGTGAACTTTGCATTATAGTTAAGAGATTAAATATTTGGGCTTTGTAAGGCTTGTTTTGCTGCAAAATGGAAATGTAATGATTACTTCTGTGCTATTTGCAAATACCTGGCGGGTGCAGTACTTTTCTCTGACAATAATTATATTATGCCTCTAACATTATCACCACAATCTTAGCCAAGTTAAAATAATTATCTAAGAGAAAGATTCAAATCGCTTTCAAACCAAAAAGGTTAAGGGCCAATGTTTATATATAAACTATATGGCATAATTCCTGAGGAAAGTATCTACACCAGAAAGATTTCTATTTTACAGGGCAACTTGGACTGTCTACAATCTTCTGTCACAAGGTGCAACATATATGCAATTCAATAAATGACCTGGTAATTTGTCTTTTTGTCTGGCCCACTTACCTGTCACAGCCACATTGTGGTTAGTGCCACATGTTATTATGCAGATGTTCTCAAGTTCTTTAATAAACTGTGGAACAAAGATTCCTTCTCTGCTGCTAATTCCAATCTGACCACAGTTAGTTGCTTTGAAAATTAAAACTTGTGAAAGAAAAATAAAGCTGTTACTTTCTCAGCATAATTTTCAAACGGATAAAAGTGCTACTTTATAATATAGGGGGAAAAAAGCTGCTTCATGATAATTGGCACAGTAAAGGGTTTTGGAATCACTGAGATAAAAGGAAGACTCATAAATGAAGAGGTAAAATTATTTTTAGACTACAATCAAATAATGAGTAGAATTTAAATAACTACATTTTGTGGCTAGAAGGTGATAAACAGATGATGAGACAATTATAATATAACCTGCTTTGTGCTAAATAGATAATCCAGCCTTGGTACAGGGATTCTTATTTTGTTATAAGACTGCTTGATTTGGGCACATGCATAGGATACGTGAGTAGGCATAGTTTGCTGAGGGCCAGATTATATTGACATAATTAAAATCTATCAAATAAGTACCACTCGAAATGTTATTTACAAGCCCAACCAAGTTCTATTCTGACCATTCTTTTCACCTTATGTTTCAGATATGTAGAGGGAAACATGTCAGGAAATGTTTTCCTTTGGTCAGTGAATATTCTGTCACAGAAAACTGCTTCATAATGCACTTGTGTAACAATTGTTTCCCGTATGTGAGTTGCTATAGCAATGGGAGCAGGGGATTTGTTCAGTTAAACTTGTTGAGCATGAAGGATTGAAAGACCGCCATTATTGTTTGTGGCAACGTGTTAGCATTGGCATTCATCCATTGACATGCTGTGAATCTTGGGCTGTCAGAAATTGGTGCAATTTAAAAAAAAACACCTTCAGGAATCCACTCATGTGATAGAAGCCATAACCTCTGGATGTGGATCTCTTGCAAACCAAGAATCTGCAGAACAATCCTTTTCATGTACCTTTTGTATGCCCTCCAAATACTCTTTCAACTTAATTCAACAAATACAAGAGGTAACCTTAGATTTAGCCCTTGAAAAAGCATATTTTATGGTATTTATATTTAATTGGAATGAATATTATCACTTCAACCTGTATTGGCACAGAGAATATATTGATCTATGTACAAATCTGTTGTGGTGAATAACAACACATACAAAACAGATCAGAACTTGGTAAGCTTATTTATTTCTCTGATGTCAACACAGCTGACATTTCACATTCACCCCATTCATTTCAATGAATACATTTTGAATTGATATCGTCATTCCTCTCCCAAAAGGAAAATATGACATGTAGTCTTGTGCTTTTCATATTGTAGCATTAATGAAACACCAAAAAGGACTTTATTGGTTATATTAGTACTTTGGCCATGGTGTACAGTGGTGAAAATGCAACAAATATTATTTATTTATTTAGATTTATTTATTTAAGTTAGCATGGAAAGGAGCTTTGTTAAGTAAAAAAAGTACTATTGGTATCAGGTACTCTCTGAATTCAATTTTTGAATTTGCTCGTGCAGGCGAAGTGAGCCTGGGAACGTAACATTCAACATTATTTGTTTGCAACCTTCGTGAAAAAAGTTAAGATTCTAGACAATATTTTCAACCACTCATAATCATTCATTTTATAACAGTCCATTAACTATTTTTTTCATCCACTTCCACTACTCAGTGTCTCTCATAGTCTCATTACAGGAAAAACTGGACCACCCTTTTGACTGATGTCTCAACAACATCCCAATTAATGTACCTGTAATCCCCAGACCACTTGCACATGACCTATAGGACTGACTCTGGCACCATTCCTGGACAGTAAGGGTGCAGATCCTGGGACTCTGTTAGAACTAAGCTTCTGATTGATTATGGTTGAAGCCCTGAGCTGAAATAGGACAAGAATGTGGGGAACCCCTAGCTGTCATCCCAGCAAGTGAATAATTTGCATCTGTTTTCATCAAAGCAAGAGATGCTAACAGGCCATGGTGACAGAGGTGGGAACTTGGTCATAGAGACATAGAGTAATAGAGTCACAGCATGGAAACAGACCCTTTGGTCCAACTTATCCATGCCGACCAAATTTCCCAAACTAAACTAATCCCATTTGCCTTTGCCAGACATGTCATATTCATAGATCTGTCCAAATGTCTTTTAAATGATATACCTGTACCTGCATCCACCACTTCCTACAGCAATTCATTCCACACTTGAACCATCCCCTATGTGAAAAGGTTACCCCTCAGGTCCCTTATAGATCTTTCCCTTCTCATTTTAAAAATATACCCCCTAGTTTTGAACTCCCCCACCCTAGGGAAAAGACATTTGCTATTTATCTTATCTATGACCCTCATGATTTTATAAACCTCTATTAGGTCACCCCTCAACCTCCTACCCTCCAGGGAAAAAAGTCCCAGCCTAACCAGCTTCGCTTTATAACTCAAACATTCCGATCCCAGCAATAAGCTGTTAAATCTTCATTGAACTCTCTCCAATTCAATGATATATTTTCTGTAAAAGGGCGACCATAACTGCATATAATACTCCAGACAAAGTCCTACCAATGTCCTGTACTACTTCAACATGACGTCTATACTCAGCAGTCTGAGCAATGAAAGTAAGCATGCTAAACATCTTCCTCAGCATTCTGTCTACCTATGATGCAACTTTCAAAGAACTATGTATCTGAACCCCGAGTTCTGTCTGTTTGACAACACTATCCAAGGCCCTACCATTATTTATTTAAGTCCTGCCCTTGTTCGCTTTACCAAAGTGCAATACCTTGCATTTATCCAAATTAAACTCCATCTGCTACTCCTCAGCTCATTGGCCCAATTGATCAAGATCCCTTTGTGATCCTAAATAACCTTTTTCACTGTCAACTATATCATTAATTTTGATGTCATCTGCAAATTTACTAGCTATGCCTCCTAAATTCTCATCCAAATCGTTTATATAAGCAATAAACAACAGTGGATCCAGTACCAAACCATTTGGAAAACCAGGCACTAATTTGATAGGGCAGAAGTTCTGGATAGACTCTTGGTATTTAAAGTTTACAAGGCACCAAGAACTGGATAAGATGCATGAACTATTTTGAAACAAGTGAGAGTGGAAATTGCATGGGCACTGACCACAATCTTTCAGTCTTCCCTGGACTCAGGGGAGGTGCGAGAAGACTGGAGAATTGCAACCATGATGGACTTGTCTAAGATGGTTATATGGTTAAACCCAGCAATTACAGACCAGGAGAAAGTGAAGACTGTAAATGCTGGAGATCAGAGTCAAAAAGTGTGACATTGGAAAAGCATTGCTGGTCAGGCAGGATCTGAGGAGCAGGAGAGTCGATGTTTCAAGCATAAACGCTTCATCAGGAATGAAGACCTTATGCTTGAACCGTCAACTTTCCTGCTCCATGGATGCTGCCTGATTGGCTGTGCTCTTAAAGTGTCACACTTTTTAACAGCAATTACACGCCAGTCAGTTTCACATCAGTGATGAGAAAGCTTTGAGAGACAATTATTCATTATGGAATCTGTAGATATATGGAAAAAATGGTGGATTGATTGGGAAAATTCAGCATGAAATTCTAAAGAAGTAACAGAAAGGCTTAATGACGCTGATACTGTTGATGTGGCATTTGGTATAATGCCACAGATTTGTGAGGAAAGTTATACGTCATGAAATAGAAAGAACAGTAGCAATAGGATACAAAATTGGTTCAGTGATAGGAAACAGAGAGTAATGGTCAATTAATTTTTTTTCATGTTGGAGGAAGATTTGTAGTAAAATTCCTTCTGAGTTGAGATTGGGACCCTTGGTTTTCCTGATATATATTAATGATCTGGTTCTGAGTGTGCAGGGGACAATTTCAAAGTTTCCAAAAACTTGTAAGAATTCTAAATTGTGAGGAGGACAATGTGAAACTACAGAAAGAAATCGACAAGGTGGTAGAGTGAGCAGATTCATGGAAAATGAGGTTCAATGCAGAGCAGTGTGAGGGATGATGCATATTAATCAGAAGGGAAATGAAAGACAGCATAAAAGAAGAATTACTATTCTAAAGAGGGGTTCAGGAGTACAGAGAGAAAGTGAGGACTGCATATGCTGGAGATCGAAGTAGAGAGTGTGATACTGGAAAAGTACAGCAGGTCAGGCAGCATCCAAGGATCAGGAGAATCGATGTTTCAGGCATAATCCCTTCACCAGGATGCTGCCTGACCTGCTTTACTCCTTCAGGAGTACAGGGACCTGGATGTATTTGTGCATAGATCATTGGATTGGCATGACAGCTAGTCAGAACAATAAGTAAACCAGTCAGTATCCAGTATTTATTAATAGGTGCATAGACTATAATAGCAAGGAGATGATACTGAACTTGGATAAGACAGTCATTAGACTTCAGCTGGAATATTGTTCTGGCTGCCACATTGTAGGAAAGATGCGAACATAGAGATTGTTGTTTACCGGATTGGTTGCAGGGATGAAAACTTCACTTATGGGAATAAAGCAAAAGTTTGAGCCTTTTTTCCTTGAAGAAGAGAAACTGAGAGTAGTGCTGATAGAGGTTTTCAAAATCATTAGTGTGTTGGATAGAGTAGGTAGGGAGAACCCGTCCATGTGAGCGCAAAAGCTACATTGTCGATGTACATTGTGTGCAGAAGCATGCAAGTAATGAGTGCCCTGGAGCTCCAAAGTCAATTGTTGAAGGGCTGTAGCGGTGCCTGAGTTTGAGAGCAGGCATGGTGATGTGGTGAGGCTTGTAGTTTACCAATGCTGTCGTATGTGGATGATGGGTTGAGGAGGATGGTGGCCATGGAATACACAGGAACTGTTATGAAAAAGCAATTGCAGCATGAATTGGACAAGCATTCAGAGAGCTTCAGTTGCCAGGTACTGCTCAGTTTTCAGGAATTTGTGCCCTGTAGTTTCTTGGTGAAGGAGAGCCCAATTGGATATCACATACAAATAACATGAGTTGGGGACTTAATGGCATACAAATGCATGGAAATAAGATAGTCACCACTCAATGAAAAACTCTGAATTCACCAGTTAAGGTTTGAAGGGAAATTGGAGGTGAGTGTGGGATAAGGTGGAATGACAGAATGGATGGTTTGAAGAAAATATTCAATGTTGGAGGAAAGAAAATGTGGTAATGTCAAAAGGAATTAAAGATATATTATGAAAATAAAAACAGAAAGTGCTGGATAAACTCAGATCTGGTAGCATTTTTGGAGGAAAAAATCAAAAGGAACGTTCCAATATTATTCTTCTCCAGAAACTGAATGGCGCTTGAAAATGATGGTTTTTCGGTGATTAACAAAGTAACAGATAGGGAGGGTATGCTGCTAGTGCTTGAAAAGGTGTTTACCAAAACTCATTTCCACAGCCACATCTTCTTCCTCAGTCACTGTCTCTAAATCTCGCTCCTCTACCATTATTAGCACTCCCTTGGTCTTTTGCTCTGTGAACCCTCCCCATCTAGGAGAAAGTGAGGACTGCAGATGCTGGAGATCAGAGTTGAAAAATGTGGTGCTGGAAAAGCACAGCAGGCCAGGTAGCATCCGAGGAGCAGGAGAATCAATGTTTTGGGCATAAGCCCTTCTTCAGGCTTCCTGAAGAAGGGCTTATGCCCGAAACATCGATTCTCCTGCTCCTCGGATGCTGCCTGGCCTGCTGTGTTTTTCCAGCACCACATTTTTCAACCCTCCCCATCTATTCCACTTATTCTATCTCCCCCTTTATCAACAGCTTAAAAAATCATTATTTTCCATTCCCTTGGATTTCCAAAGAAGGATCATATGCATTTGAAACATTAACTCTGTTTCTCTCTCCACAGGTGCTGTCAGACTTACTGTGTTTCTCCAGCACTTCCTGTTTTTGTTTCAAATATCCAGCATCCATGGTATTTGCTTTCACATGTTAAAATAATCCTTTCTAGTGTTCAAACTGGTTACTTTAAACTCTAGAAATAAGGAGTCAGCTCAAAGCAATTTAAAAAAAAAATGTAGAAAATTCAATTGCAGTGAATAGAGTCTTAAAACCTTTGCATGTCACGCAACAATCTCTGAACTCACAAATAGCAAATCAGCAGTTTACACATTCCTTGCAAAACAAAACTGTAGGATTTGCAAAGCAGCCTATAGTGTAATTAATGCAAACATGGTAATTTATCAGATATAATGGACAATGCACTGATAAAAACAAAGTGTATCATAGTTTGAGAAGCACTTCTATTGGTATTCTCCAATAAAACACAATTGATATGCTATAAGACATTTGTAGATAGATTGATTGAATCAATTAATCTGATTGTCTGGGTTAATGTGCTTTGAAAGGCTTATCCAAAAAACATTGTAAGAGATGTGAAGTGGAACCAACTCCTAATAGCCTGCTCATCAAGGCTTTCTAAGAATGAAGACAAAAGTATTCTTCTTAAAAACTGCTATAATTGAAAAAGGTGGATTAGTGAGTGAGTCGATTTAAATATTGAAAGTGATCTGTGATAGATCTTAAAGTCAGTTTTCGTTTAGTATGTGCTAAGCATGTGATTCATGACATTCCCTGCAGATTCTCTGTCATTTCATTTAATTACTTCAACATTTTTATCAGCCAGTAGCCAAATAATAAACAGTGACTTGACTAACAATTCAGAGAATGCAAGTTCAAATCTTCATTTGGATGATGCAGAGTTGAAATAAAATGTTGGCATCAATTAAAGTTATCATGAAGCTGTTTGTCATTAAGCACTAATGATTTCTAGTGTGTGTGATGTAATAATTTACATTGAAGTCTGTGCCAAATAAGTGAAAAGCCATGCCCCACCAATTAATCACATGATTCATTAAAACTGCACAAATTTACTAGCAACAACTTTCACCAAATTATGACTCTATTTCCTCCATGCCAAAATGATACCAATTTATGCCAACCCATGCTTGACTACCTGCTCCTTTTTCCCTCATATCTTCCATGCTAACTCACCCATTATTCACCATGGGCTTTTAAAAAATTCATTCACAGTGAAATAACTGCTCAGAGGCTGGTAGCCTGTCACCAAGTCACCCTTTACTTACTTGTGCTCAGTACACTGGCTAGGGCCAACCAGCTTGGAGTCAGTCCCCTGAACGAAATTGTCTGTCTCACTGGGAAGAGGTATATGGCCAGCATTGGTGTTCCTGTTGCCATTTCACATGGGATATAGGCATCACTGGATGGGACAGCATTCATTGCTCAACACTAGTTGCCCTTGAGAATGCAGCAGCAAGTTGCCTTCTTGATAGCTGCAGTCCATTTGGTGTGGATAGACTCATAAAGCCAAAGGGCTTTAACCCGGTGAAACTGAACGGACAGTGAAATATTTCCAAGTCAGGGTAGTCAGTGGCTTAGAGTGGGTCTTGGAAGCCGTGGTGCTCCGATGTATCTGCTGCCCTTGTCTTTCTGATGGAAATGGTTGTGGGTTTGGAAGTTGTAGTCGAAAAAGACTTGGCGAATTTCTACAGCACATTTCATAAACAGTACACACTGTTGCTGCTGTTGTGGTGAGAGGAGGGGTGCCAAATAAGTGGGCTGCTTTGTTCCAAGTAACCCTGACCCACTCTTCCAACTAATCTCACTGGCTACTCCCTGACTTGACTGTGCCATGCCTCTGATCCAATGACACTCCAGCTATTCAATAGTCCCTAGCAGACCGACTCCTGTTGCAACCTGACCACTCTTGCGACCATCCCATAACTTGGCTACCTCACCTGGACCTAACTCTCTCCCCCAGACAACCTGACTACGAAGCTGACCACCAACTATCCTCTCAGTCCCCTGCCACACTCCTGAACCAGACCTGTCTAGCCTCTGAACCTGACAACTTTGGAAGAAATGTGCAGCTGTATCAAATTAAGTGAATTTTCAAACACAGCAGAGACCTGCTTATCATTGCCGCTACTCAGAAGATCTGGGTCATTTCTTTTTAGCTGAGTGGCCCAGCCTTTACTGAGGCATGGTGACCCACAGGTTAAGCAACCACTGGTGTCCTCTCTCCGATGAGAGAGTCGCCATCCAGTCCTCTGAGATTTTACCATTATCTTTACCATATATTCTGATAAAAGATTGCAATAAAAGGAAAAAGCAACTGTATGATTTGTATCAACCATTGCACATTCCTAATTTGTAGCACTTGTATCAATATTATAAAATTAGGCCGATTATATAGAATCAAAAACTAATATTAAAAAGAAATTAGTTGAATATAAAAGCTTGTGCAATTCTGTACTGAGCACTTACTGAAATTTCCAGCAATTATGAACTCTTGTGTATGGAAATCTTTGTTTTAAAATATCACAATGTTTTTGCCTTAAGAAAGAGTTCATAATCCTGGTGTCTCTAAACCCGAGTTTACCTTTTATGTTGGCATTCCGTAAAATAATTTTTGACATAAATTATTTATGATTAAGAAAAGTGCACTCACTGTCATTATATCTCTATCCTTAGGTGTTAAGCACTTTATACATGATAATGTGTTCTGTAGCAAATATCCCATAATATAATGGAGTATCTAGCACAAAAAGGTCACGAGCCAAGGTCCAGTAGGTTTATAACAGAAATGGTTTCAGAACTGAAAGGCTTATAATGAGGGTGGAGTGTAATAGCACATTTTTTCAATCTGGATTTTTTTTCTTAGGGTCACAAAGAGTTCAAGAACTATTGCTGCATTGACAAGAACATTCACAAAAGTGCACGGTCTATTATTTTCTGGATCAAGGTAGCTCATGGATGTTTACTGACTCACTCACAGGTTGGTTACAGATAGCCTATTTCAGATTTTATGGACTTTGATAAATTACACACTTGAATTCTGCCTATGAGCTGACAAGATGTCATTAATATTGATTGAGATATGTAGAAAAAGTCATGAACATTATAAGTTGACTTTTATGCATGTTCGTGTAAAATCACACATGAAAATTCATCGTTTTCATGAATTATCCATAATCAATTCAGTTGGATTGCCAGTCCCATGTGTCTGTGATAATGAACAGTCACTGTATTAACATCAAGCTTTAATAAAGCTCAATTCTCCTATAATTTGCTGATTTTAATTAAGAGTCCGCATTAAATTTTCAGTAAAATTCCATGCAGTTTGAATGCCTAACTTAAAGTTAAATTTAACCTGATTGCAGCAAATCATGGCATGCAATTACCAAAAGCATACAAAATTAAGATATTAAGATAAATGACATACCAAAAACAAAGTTCCCAATTCTATAGGTCATAAATGTTACTGCTGGCATGTGATGGAATTGGCATTGGGGAATCTGGTTTTAGAAAAGGTATTTTGATGTGGCAATGAATAATGATAGAGTAACAATAAGTTCAACAGAAAATCAAATTTGGGAGAAATTAAATGCATTTTATCTGTTTTTAAATTACCAATTTCTGGGCACAAGGTACTACATCCGATCTTAAATTTAGGATGGGCACCATGATCGGTCCGTATTTTTAGGCACATCTGCAACTATCAATTCACAGTAAGCTAAGTTTGATCAATTTAATATGCAAAGAAAATTTCACTTTTGTGCCAAAGTGCCTGTGCCACTTTATTCACGTTCAGGAATCACTTCTTAAGAATCATTTTCCAGCCTGATGTTGTTTTCAAAATGAAAAGGGATTATGGGATATATTAACACAGCATCTTGTTGGATTTGATCTGTTAACAGGAAGTTTGGACGTGTTGAGTTCAATCTTCTTTTTGTTTCTTAAATAATGCCAGTATTCTGCAGCTGCAGGTGAGGAGAGGTGAAGCATTCCTCCTCTTTTCAATCACTCTGGATAGATGCAATGGAGTTTTAAAGCCCTTTTTAACACAGCTTTACCTTTCCTCAATTAAAATGTAGTTAACTATTTTTTACTGTAACAGTAAGGATCCAGTTGCCATGTTGTCTTGAGTTATGAAAGATTAAATTTAGTATTTGACAACAGCAAGAAAAATAAAAAAGATGGGATGTCAAGCACACAGCCTACACACACACACATACACACACGATAAAAGCCAGTACAGTTTTTCTTTTGCCTTTCCTTGACACATAATGATTTAACGTGGAACAACTTTTGATGAGTAACTTTCTGGGACTGTCACAAATAGAGAATATTGCAAGTATTTTTTAAGATTTCTGATTCCTGAAATTTAATTGCAGTCAATGCTGTACTGGTCTCTTCTTCTTGAGGGGTAGAAAGTCAATGAGTGAGAAAGAAAACCTTTTCCAGTTTGTTTCACTTCTGCAGTCAAACATTAATCTCTGCTGCTTTGTTCCAACAAGCTCCTTGAAACACAAGCTGGTTGTAAACTCTATCTGTCGGTGATGCAAATAAGGTGGATAATGAAGACCTTTTCAGGTACCTGAGGAAAGGCTCGACTGATTTTCTTGGTGTGGGGAAACGTGTGAATTGCAGATCAGATTTATTCCTGTCTGATCCATGTTAATTGCGTGAAAACTTCTTCAATTTTTGTGGTTAGGTGATCTCTGTGGCTATTGTGAATCACATTTTTGGATCCTTTTTAAAAACTATTTCAGTCCATGAAAATATCTGATATTAAATCAAACAACTGGATACAAGGTCAATACTTCACACTTTATACTGTGACATTGTGAAACATTACCTTGACACAAATTCTCCATAAAATAAATTAATAAAGGAAAATACAAAGTAAGACTGTTTAAAAAAAAATAATTTCAATGAGCTGCTTAAGAGAGAGGCTTTAATGCTGGGTGAACCAGAAGATGCATTTTTCTTTCATGATAGAATTAAACCAGTTCTCCATTTACTAATTTGCAGCTATCTGTGTAAGCAGTTCCTATATATAAAAAAAACAACGTTTAGATATTTTTAGACATAACACAAGCAATGCTGCATCAGCTTCTCGTAAGAAGTGGAGTCCCAAGTAGACAGAGTGGTGAAGAAGGTGTTTGGTGTGCTTGCCTTTATTGGTCAGTGCATTGAATATAGAGGTTGGGAAGTCATGATGTGGCTGTACAGGACTTTGGTTAAGCCACTTTTGGAATACTGCATTCAATTCTAGTCTCCTTGTTATAAGAAAGATGTTGTTAAACTCAAAAGGGTTCAGAAAAGGTTTACAAAGATGTTGCTAGGTTGGAGGGTTTGAGCTGTAGGGAGAGGCTGAATATGCTGGGGCTATTTTCCCTGGAGTGTCAGAGGCTGAGGGGTGACCTTAATAGAGGTTATGATGTCATGGATAGGGTGAATAGTCACGGTGAGGCAGCATGTGGCTCAGTGGTTAGCACTGCTGTCTCACAGCACTAGGCACCTGTGTTTGTGTGGGTTTTCTTCGGGTGCTCCAGTTTTCTCTCACAATCTAATGATGTGCAGGTCAGGTGAATTGACCATGCTAAATTGCCCATAGTGTTAGGTGCATTAGTCAGGGATAAATATACGGTAGGGGAATGGGTCTGGTTAAGTTATTCTTTGGAGAGTCGATGCAGACTTGTTGGGCCGAAGGGCCTGTTTCCAAACTATAGGGAATCTAATCTAGTCAAAGTCTTTTCCCCAGAATAAGGGAGACCAAAACTAGAAGGCATAAGGTGAGAGGGGAAAGATTTAAAAGAGACCTAAGGGACAATTTTTTCACACAGAGGGTGGTGTGTGTGTGTGTGGAACGAGCTGCCAGAGGAAGTGGTGGATTTTTGTACAATCACAACATTTAAAAGGCATCTGGCTTAGTAAATGAATAGAAAGGATGTAGAGGGATATGGGCCAACTGTTGGCAAATGGGACTAGGTTCGTTTAGGATATGTGGTTAGCATGGATGAGTTGGATGGAAGGGTCTGTTTCTGTGTTATATATCTTTGTGGCTATATGACTTTAAATAATGGCATTTTCTTTTTAGTTAGGGTAAATGGATTTTCTAGTAAGGGTAAATGGATGTTTATCCATCCACTGGAACCACATATAATTGTTATTCAACTTATGCAATCTAGTCACAAGTGAGCAGCTTTACGAATAACTGTAATGTTTGTCATACTTTTTTCGAGTCAATGCTTTATATAAGGAAAACAATTTTTTATCAATTATTAATGACTTAGAAGTCAGTGATAAATTTCTACACAATGTTTAAGAGAGACCCTCATAAGCCAGAAAAAGATGGGTGGTGTTTTCAATGTCAAACAACATGGATGATTTAATATTGTCTCCTCATAATAGTGAGGGGGAAAAGAAGCTAATGGTCAGGAAACTGCATGATAGTTACAGTAGGATGCACCAGTAAATTGGTGACAAACACAATATGCTTATGTGGAAAAAGCTTTAAAAAAGCAAAGTATTTCTTCACCGGAGAATGTCTGTGAAATTCTTTGGGGCAGTCGGATCCAGGTATTCTACTGCATGTGTCACAAATAGTTATTATACATGTAGAGCACATAATCAAGGAGGCTGATGGAATTCGGCCCTTTATTATTTGACATCAAAGTAAGAATGTTGTGCTGCAGTTATACAGGGCATTGCTGAGGCCAAATCTTGAACGCTCTGCAGTTTTGTTCTACTTATTCAATACAGATTGACACCTGGAATGAGTGGGTTGTCTTATGGGATGACTTGGACAGGCTAGGCTTGTTTCTACTGGAGTTTAGAAGAGTGGGAGATGACTTGGTTGAATCTATACGATCCTGAATTGTCTTGACAAGATGGATGTAGAAAGGATGTTTTCTCTTGTGGCTGAGTCCAGTTCAATAAAGAAAGCTTCTTCACCTGTTTCAGTATCCTTTTGAAATATGAAAAACTAGGCCACATATGTTTGAGCAGGTTTATCTGTTTTTGGACAAGCTAACCAGTATGCTTTAAGAACATTTACAAGACTTAGGAAATAAAATGGGTTTTTAATTAACGTGAGGAGTCATCCTTTTAGAACTGAGCTGAGGAGAAACATTTTCTTTCAAAAGGTTGTGCAACTTTGGAACTGTCCATCTTCGAAGGTAGTGCAAGCAGGGTCATTGAATACATTTAAGTCAAAAGTGGAAAGATTCTCATCAGGAAGGGAACAAGAGATTACTTGGTGCAGGTGGGTATGTGGAATTTGAAATACAAATGGATCAGCATGAACTCATTGATGGTTGTGTCAGTTTGAGGGGCCGAATTGCCTAAACCTGTCCCTATGTTGTCTGTCTGTGCGTTAGACCATTTAGTGATGAGCTTCAAAACTTTACTGGAATACCATAAAGAAACAGAGTCCAGAAGTATTATTTAAACAGTGTTCATGTTGCTGCTTTAACAAGTTATTTATTTTCAAAATCCTCAAAATTAAAGCAGTATTTTGATGTACTAACAAAAAAAAAGAACTGCGAATGCTGGAAATCTGAAACAAAAATAGAAATTGCTGGAGAAACTCTGCAAATCCAGTAGCATCAGTGGAGGGAAAGCGGAGTTAACATTTAAGGTCCAGTTATCCTTCTTCAGAACACTTTGATTTAACTCACTTCATCTCTTAACTTAGTTCCAGGCATCAAAGTGATATTTGTGCTAGGTAGTCATTATTTATTGGAGGAGAAAGTGAGGACTGCAGCTGCTGGAGATCAGAGCTGAAAATGTGTTGCTGGAAAAGCGAAGCAGGTCAGGCAGCATCCAAGGAGCAGGAGAATCGACGTTTCGGGCATAAGCCCTTCCTGAAGAAGGGCTTATGCTCGAAACATCGATTCTCCTGTTCCTTGGATGCTGCCTGACCTGCTGCGCTTTTCCAGCAACACATTTTCAGTCATTATTTATTGTCAACAAACTTATTTCCTGCAAACCCTGCCTCATTAATAAGTAGCTTTCCATTGTACAACCTGCTATGAGCAAACACTGAGAATCCTAGACCTAGACGTTAGAGCAGGTAACTGGTGACAACAGCTCACTGCTTATCCATGAGGGACAGTAAGCATATTCAACAACCACATGCTCCCTGTGGCTATGACACATACCTATGTTTATTGGCATCAACATATACCAGCCTCTAAGAACCATCCTGGCATATCTCTGACCCACTTACAGGATGTTGCTGCACTTCAATGCTGCACCTCAGTGTGAGATGACAACTTTCAATGTTATGCTACGACAAGGACACTTTGTTCTGAAGGACGTGCACCAGTCTTATGGATCAGGTTGCACCTCTGGGCTGTTTGCTTGCCTTAAGTGCTCACTCATTTTGATCCTACCCAGATGCTCACCCCATCCCTGCCTTGCCTTACCGTGTGTCATTCTGCATTGTTCTTAGGCAAAGATACCAGGCTCAATACTGCAGCATTGCCTTGCCATTTAGTGCGTACATGAAGCCAGGAAGCTTGTCATGGTTGTCAGCAGTCCTCAGTCAATTCAAGGGAGAATACTTTGGATTAGGAGGATCCAGCACAGTAAGTCAAGGACATGGACTTGGATGTGGTCGGTCAGCTACTGAGGGTGGCCTGAGTCAGGATCCTCTCCTCATAAGGGTACAACAGCTGAATAGTGAGCAGTCCACCACCCATGTTGACTCTTTCTCTCAATGCAGACAATATTCCTCCTAAAATGAAAGACAGGCATCTATTAAAGGAGTTGGAAGTGGGTGGCAGACTTATTTCTGGTGTATGTGGAGTGTGTCTTAAGCACGAGATTAGGCAATACCATGCATGGTGACGGCTGCCAAAGGTTGGAGTGGCTGGCAGTGAGTGAGGGAAAATGTTGCAGGTAATGGTGAGAGTGATAAAACATGAACCTGGATGGGATGTGGATACAATAGCACGAATAAAGTAAGTGTGAGGTACCAGAAAGAAGATGGTGACACTTACATTGACAAAGTGGAGAAGGTAATTGATCCTCTTCCTCCATTGCTGTGCATTTCTACTTACAATCGAGTGGCAAACTCAGACCAGGATGATATGCAGGTTGTTCTGTTATAACACGTGTTTCATCAACGCAAATTCGCTGTAACGCGATTGACGACCTGGGGACACAGTTTCTAAAGTGCGAACTTTTAAAATGTGTGTTGGCTGTAAAGTGTTTACAGTGCCAACACTTTAAGTGTTGTTTCTCAAGCACAATTTTTCTATAATGCGGGGTTGCACAAGAATGCAGCCATCACATTATAGAAGAACTGCCTGTGGTCTGTTGTCAGGGTTTCCCCTGCTGGTCCTGTGGAAAAAAAGATTCCTGCCTCTACACACCACTGTAACGGGACCTCGAAGTCCCTGTCCACAAAGAACCTTCCCGTCTTTGCTGTGACTATGACGAATGTCAGGAACTGTGCAGGGCAGGTCTGGACAGGCAGTTCTTGTTGAGGTGAACATCTGTTAAACATGGTGCTGGTGCCAAGAATGTAATTTTTCTAAGTCATCTGACTTTCTGTAATCAGCCGAAGAATCATAGCCGATATTAAACTGTTGTCCTCATTTCCAAGAAACCATGGATTCCTTTTAAGCACATTTTGGTTAAAACTCGTTTTAATCCTGGAACTGTGTAAGCAGTTTAATATATTCAAGTTTTCCATATGGTCTACAAACAGACATATATTTCCAATATTTCCTTAACATGCATTTATGATAATTGCATGAATTCTTTGCACTTTTTATTCATTAACAATAGGCATTTGAATGAAATGAGACACAAGGGCAAAGCTCATTATTGATCCCAGAAACTATCATGGTTTGTTTCATAATCTGTATGTGTATAACTTCATAGATAGGGTAAATAGACAAGGTCTTTTCCTTGGGGTGGAAGAGTCCAGAACAAGAGGACTTAGGTTTATGGTGAGAGGGCAAAGATTTAAAAGGGATCAAAGGGGCAACTTTTTCATGCAGAGGGTTGTGCATGTATGGAATGAGCTGCCAGAGGAAGTGGTGGAGGCTGGGACAATTACAATACTTAAAAGGCAACTGGATGGGTATATTAATGGGAAGGGTCTGGAGGGATATGGGTCAAATGCTGGCAAATGGGACGAAGTTAATTTTGGATAGCTGGTCAGAACAGACGAGTTGGACTGAAGGGTCTATTCCTGTGCTATACTTCTCTATGACTCTATTTCTCGAACTATGCTCAAGATGTTATCACTGTATCATTGCATGTGACCTGAGTGTAAAAGGTACTTCATTTTACTTGGGATCACTTGGCATGCGCCTCTGTTGTAACTTAGTAGCTTAATATTATTCCAGAAACTTAGTAATGTTTCAGTTGGATTCTTCAATACCACAATATTTGTGCCTAGTTTCTTGCTACAAGGGATTATGCATCAAACACATTGCAAGATCCAACTAGGATCTTTGCAATTCTTTAAGACTCTCAGTGCCTTTAATTAACAACATTCCTGCCAGTTGTGTGAAAATTAAACAATATACACATATCCCACCAGTGTTTTGCGTACCAAGTTGAATGGTGTGAAATTCTCAGGAAATTATGCTGGAGTATGTGGTCATCCTTCTCTCAGAGGGAAGTCATTCTATAACATTCTTTACCACTGAAGGATGTGGATTCAGTATGTCAATATTCAAGGCTGAGGTAGACATATTGTTAATCAGTAAAAGAGTCAAGACTAATGGGGCAAAAGTAGAAAGGTGCAGTCGATTACCAGATTGTTGTTTGTTGCACTGATTTGATTTGATTTGATTTATCTATTGTCATGTGTACCTAAGTATAGTGAAAAGCTCTGTTTCTGAGCAAGCAGATTAGAGTAAGAAAGGACATACATATCATCGGGTAGAGAAAAACTTAGACAGAAGCGCACAAGTTATGGCGCACAAGGCATGCCCTTGGCAAGATCATCACTATTGGAAGTTAGAGAGTTTATTCAAGTAATGGCCAGGAAGAAGCTGTTCCTAAGCCTGCTGGTGTGAGTATTCAAGCTTCTGTCTCTTTCACCTGACGGAAGATGTTGTAGGAGAGCATTACCAGGGTGGGATGGGTCTTTGATGATGTTGACAGTCTTTCCGTGGCAATGAGTTGTGTAAATTCAATCCATGGATGGAAGGCTGGGTTCTGTGATGGTTTGGGCTGTGCACAGATCAGGAAATTTCTGGCAGATGCTTTAACTAGCCCATTGTAACTAAATTGTAATATCAAAAGAAAATTAACCTTGTCATTATATATTTGAGATAGCAATACACAAATATTCAAAATGTCTACTTGAAATTCTTGAAAAAACTTTCAAGGAGAAATTGACCTGTTGACTTATGTTAAAAAAATGTCTGGAGTGGAGTTTCAGGTGAAAGAGTTCAGTATTTATACAGGAGTAATTTCACATTCAATATTTTAAAATGGAGCAGCAACAGCCGAGGGGAACTACTGCTGGACTATTAATCCAGAAACTCAGCTAATGTCCTGGGGAAAGTGAGTACAGCAGATGCTGGAGATTAGAGTCGAGAGTGTGTTGCTGGAAAAGCACAGCAGGTCAGGCAGCATCCGAGGCACAGGCAAATCGACATTTTAGGCAAAAGCCTTTCATCAGGAATGAGATTGGGAGCCTCGGGGTGGAGAGATAAATGGGAGGGAGGTGGGTCTGGGGGAAGATAGCTGAGAGTGCGATAGGTGGCTGGAGGTGGGGGGTAATGGTGATAGGTCGGAGGGGAGGGTGGGAGCGGATAGGTGGGTAGGAAGATGGACAGGTAGGACAGGTCATGAGGGCGGTGCTAGGTTGGCAGTTTGAAACTGGGATAAGGTGGGGGAGGGGAAATGAGGAAACTGGTGAAATCCACATTGATGCCATAGGGTTGGAGGGTCCCGAGGTGGAAGATGAGGCATTCTTCCCCCAGGTGTCGGGTGGTAAGGGAGTGGCAATGGAGGAGGCCCAGGACCTGCATGTCCTCAGCGGCTTGGGAGGGGGAGTTGAAGCATTCGGCCACAGGGTGGTGGGGTTGGTTGGTGTGGGTGTCCCAGAGATGTTCTCTGAAGCAGTCTGCAAGTAGGCATACTATCTCCCCAATGTAGAGGAGACTGCATCAGGAACAACAGATACAGTAAATGAGATGTGTGAAAGTGCAGGTGAAATGTTAGTGGATGTGGAAGGCTCCTTTGGGGCCTTGGACGGAGGTGAGGGGGGAGGTGTGGGTGCAGGTTTTGCAATTCCTGCGGTGGCAGGGGAAGGTGCCTGGAGGGCAGGGTGGGTTGTTGGGGAGTGTGGACCTGACAAGGTAGTCGCACACGGAACGGTCTTTATGGAAAGCGGATAGGGGTGGTGGGGTCCGTTTGTAGGTGGTGGAAATGGCGAAAGATGATACAATGTATATGGAAGTCCCCTCCCAGCACGTTCCTCTGCCACTGCAGGAACTATAAAACCTGTGCCTACACCTGCCCTCTCATCTCCATCCAAGGCCCCAAAGGAGCCTTCTACATCTCATTTTCACCTGCACTTCCACACATGTCATTTACTGTATCCGTTGCTCCCGATGTGGTCTCCCCTAAATTGGGGAGACTAGACGCCTTCTCACAGAGCACTTTAGAGAACATTTCTGGGACACCCGCACCAACCAACCCCACCCCCCATGGTGGAACACTTCAACCCCTCCCTCCCACTCTGCTGAGGACATGCAGGTGCTGGGCCTCCTCCATTTCCACTTCCTGGAGGAAGAACACCTCATCTTCTGCCTAGGGACCGTCCAATCCTATGGCATCAATTTGGATTACACCAGTTTCCTAATTTCCCCTCCCCCCCACCTTATCCCAGTTTCAACCTTACAGCTTGGCACTGCCCTCTTGAACTATCCTACCTGTCCATCTTCCTTCCCACCTATTTGCTCCACCATCCCTTCTGATCTATTATCATTACCCCCACCTCCACCTACCTATTACACTGTAGGCTAGCTTCCCCTCAGCCCCACGCCCCCTCCCATTTATTTCTCCACTGCCTTGGCTCACAGCCTCATTCTTATGGAGGGCTTTTGCCCAAAACGTCGATTCTCCTGCTCCTCAGATGCTGCCTGACCTGCTGTACTTTTCCAGCACCACACTCTTGACTCTAATGTCCTGGGGACCTGGGTTCAAATCCTGTCATGGCAGATGGTAGAATTTGAATTCAATAAAGAATCTGGAATTAAAGATCTAATGATGATCATGAATCCATTGTACATGGTCAGAAACACCTATCTAGTTCACTCATGTACTTTAGGTAGGCGAACATGTGACTCCTGACCCACAGAAATGTGATTGACTCTTAACTGCACTCTGGGCAATTAGGAATAGGCAATAAATGCTGGTATATCTAGAAAACCCACATCCATTAATTGAATTTAAAAGAAAGTTATATTTTATTTAAATGAAGAAAATCCACAACAATAATATTATGGGATTTTATAGTACATCACAACTTATTGTGACACCATAACACATTATCACTCAGGAAGCATGGCTAGCTGATTGCCACATAGTTAACAATCTCACCACCAGTTCCAGTTGTCATGGAGAGTCATAGACACATTGAGTTTTACAACAAGGTAAGGAACTCTTTGGCTCATCATGTTCATGTCAGTCATAAATCATCCATCTATTCTAATCTCATTTTCCAGCATACAGCCCAACGCCTTGTATGCTATGTTGTTTTAAGTGTTCAGCTAAATAGTTCTTAAATGTCTTGAGGGTCCCCTTCTGCTTACCTGACCAACACCTTTCAGATAGTGAGTTCCAGATACCCACAACCCTCTGGGTGACAAAAATATTTCCTCAAATCCCCTCTAAACTTCCCATTCCTTCCCATAAAACCATGCCCCCTTGTTATAGACCGTCTACTAAGAGGGAAGGTATATCCCTATCTGTCCTGTCTATTCCCTCAGAGCACCTCAATCACCGATCCCCAGCTTTCTCTACTCCAGGAAAAACAACCCCAACCTCTCTTCATAGCTGAATCGCTTCAGACCAGGCAACATCCTGGTGATAAAAGCAAAATCCTGCATATACTGGAAATCTAAAAAAAAAACGTGGAGGTGATGGGAATACTTGGTGGGTTTGGCAGCATTTGTAGAGAGAAAAAGCAGGATTAACTTTTCGAGTCGGGTATGTTTTTTCTTGAGACATTTGTTCAACATGGCAACGAATCGTTTTTGCACATTCTAGCCTAAGTATATCCCTCCTGTAGAGTAGTGACCAGAACTGCTCACAGTTCTCCAACTGTGGCTGAACTAATGTTATATACAGTTCAATTGTAACCTCCTTACTTGTATAATAACAGTTTTGGTTTCCTTTTTGAAACTGCACTGTTACTTGAACCTGCCATTTCCACCTTCTGCCCTGAAGAAACCCACAAGATAAAGCTTGAGAAGTTTCCCTTCACAGTGATACTTGAGAGTGTTCCATGACAAATATTGCTGGTCCTGGGATTGCACTGAACACAGAAAAGGGGAAAAGCTTTTACTCTGTTACACTGAAGAGCCCAGTGTGAAGTTTAGCTTTTGTGTGGCATTAATGATATTTTGCTTGCATATTTACAAAAGGTCAAACTTTTGTTGTATGTGTTTTAAAAGAAATGGTTTTATCAAAGACAGTTTCCTTACAGACCCCAGAGACAACTGCTTAGACAGTTACAAGTTTGATATTTTGTGATGTGCATATTTAGTCAGGGACAAGTCAAGATGAGAGCTGCAGTTGTTCTTTGAAGTACTCTACATGGACATAACTGCCAGAAAAAATTTAAAATAGAGTAGTTCAGCTGGTCTACAGTGATAACATAACATATACAATGTCACATTCCTGAGCATATTCCCATCTCACAGAAAAGAATTTTGTAGTCTGATTTTCAAATTAAAATGCTTCTCTATGTTATCAGACATAAACAAATGAATGTTAAGATGACTGATAGATTTCCGCTTATGTGGTAGATTGTGGCTTATGTGGTATTAAAAATAATGAAAGAATACTGCTAAACTTCCCTTTATGAGAGAGATACTTCATATAGTTTTGTACTGGGTCTCATAGGCCAGATGGTTTAGGATGTGGTCAGTCATCTTAGCCAAGATCCCACTGGATTCTATTTATTTCAATTCTTTTATGGGAAGTGAGAATCATTGGCTGGGCCAACATATTTTGCTGCATATTTTTCTGGATCTTTAATTTCCTCTGAAAGGTGCTGGTGAAGCTACCTTTGAGCACACTGCCTTCCCTCTAATGTAGATTTGTCCACAGTGTTGTTAGGGTGGGAGTTCCAGGATTTTGACACAGCCCCAACGAAGGAACGGAATCAAGTCAGGATGATCTGTAACTTGGAGTGGAATTTGTAATTGCCAATGTTCCCATATGTTTGCTATTTTTGTTCTTCTGGGTAGAAGCTTGGAAGGTATTGTTGAAGGAACCTTGGTGAGCTCCTGCAGCACATCTTGTAGATGGTACACACCTACTGTCACTGTACTTCAGTGGTGGAAGCAATGAGTGCTTAAAATGCCGATCCAATAGACTGCTTTGTCCTGGATTGTCCTGATCTTTGGACTACAAAGTTTTGGGTGGCTGGGGAGCAGGCAATAATTACACATGGATTGTACTTCTGATTATTTCCCAGCAACCCTGCTGGAAAATGTGCATGACATGCATTGAATTAGTTAGTTCAATGGTTAGTTGTGCAGTATTACCTATCTTACTACACGATGCCCTATCAATACACGATGCCCACTCTCAGGTTAATAAATTTACTAGATAACTATCAACATCCATGGAATTGCAATCCAATGTGCAATTACTTCTAGAAAGGAGGGGACAAAAGAGGAGGGACGGGTTGGAAAAAGAAACAACATATGGTACATGATGTAAATTGCAAGCAAGGCCATAGTAATGGTAATCTGTAGAGTTCATATAGCTTAGTATTAATTTGCCTGGGTTATTGTTTTCTTGTGGGAGAAAGTGAGCACTGCAGATGCTGGAGATCAGAGTCGAAGAGTATGGTGCTGGAAAAGCACAGCCAGTCAAGCAGCATCTGAGGAGCAGGAGAATTGACGTTTTGAGCATAAGCTCTTCATTAGGAGCCTCGAAATGTTGACTCTCCTGCTCCCCGAATGTTGTCTGACTGGTTGTGCTTTTCCAGCACCATACTCTTCGACTGTGCTTATGATGGAAGGAATAATGCTATTGTAATAAAGAAGAGTGACACAGCTATGTGTGTCATTATTGTTCTTCTTGGTAAATGAAAATGCTTAGTTGTGTCTCATCAGCCTATCATACAATCATTCCCTACAGTCAATGAAGAATTTCTTGTAAAGTTGAAGAAAAGAAACACTTGAATTGAAACAACTATGTTTTAACTTTAACACGAGAAAATATATCACAATCACCATTGAGCGAGTCTTCATGAAAACATAAGAACAAAGGAATAGCCTTTGGTTAGAATTGACAGAGTTAGTGGGAGAGTGGCATACTTAGGTATGAACAAAGAAATCTGTTGCAGGCTTGGAGGGGAGATGGGTTCGATTGTCCAGGTCCTATCATTGTTCTACTGATTCCTTGTGCAAGACAGATTTTTTTAAACATTGAAAATTCTTCAACACTTCAGGTTATTTGCCAAGCCTGTTATGCAACCCATGTTTGTGCTGGTTAGTGCACACATACTATTATGCAGGATCCTCCTTCTTGCTGTTGTGTATGAGTGCATGACTTAAGATAAATCCCACACTGGCCAGATAGATATTTTACTCCTTGCAAGGTAAAGAAGAAATTCCCAGAAATAGTGGAAACCTGTGGGTTTTTTTAACATTTCCCCAGAGATGTGGTGAGATCCAAGTAGAGTGTGTGGATTTCCCCAACTTCATGTTGAAATCTGACTTGGGGAAACTGAAGCAGCAAATACCTTACATAATTCAGTCAGATAATGATCTCTCTCCATAGCAGACTGTCCAATTATAATTGATACAAGTTAAATCTTTAGCATAGAACCTAAAAATTATATATCATCATTTTGAAAATATGCTATGGGATTTAAACAGAGAAGAAAATAATGAAAAAATGTGGAGCCAGACTTTGGAAACAAATTAAACCGGGAGAGTTTCTGACTAATAATTAGGTCTATCATGTAGATTTCACATGTATAACTTGAAAATTATAAATTTTATTAAAGATGACTTTGTTGCCAAGAAATCATACAAATTCCAACAAAGTTAAATAACCTGACTTTCACAATCTGAATTACATCAATTCTGACATATCAAAGGGAGGTGACGATGACCTTCAGCTTTAATGAAAGATTCCTTTGCTGAACTTTGTTCGAATGAAGAGAGTTGGGTCATGATTAAACTCAGCCAGAAGTAATGAATTATATCATTTGGAATGTTCTCAATGTTACCAATATTGTCGAGGAAAGGTTTGCTGCTTTGTTAACAAAATGTTGATTTAATATCTGGGTCAGTGCTCCTTTTTACTGTTAAATAAAATCTTGCAAAAACTGGTTTTGTTCTGGAATGAATGTAGAAAGAGTTGGAAAGAGACTGTAAATTAATCAATGTTGGAAACAAAGGTAGGTTTGCATGGATGATTCTTCTTCAGAGCAAATTCTTATCTCATCATTGATCGCATTCTTCTCCTTGACCAATATCTCACGCTGAACTAAACTGTTTACAACCTTAGGATCTTAATTCACTCGAGCTGATCTTCTGATCCTATTATCTTTTCGATCACAATGATAATTTTTTCCTCTGTAACATCACCAATCTCCACTCTAGATAAGCACATCTGCTCAATCTTCATCAATTATTTTTTCACTCGTGGACTCAACTGTTGCAGTAGTGTCCAAGCCAGCCTCCTATCTTATTCTATCCATAAACTTGAAGACATCTCAAGTTCCATTGCTCATTTTCTAGCTCATACCAGACAACATTCACACTATACCCAAACACCTACACTGATTTCTGATTCATCAATAACTCAATTTTAAAACACTGGCTTTCATGTTCTAACTAAATTTTTACATTCTACTTTGGGAAGGTGCTCCTGGTTTTGAATTAGTAATCAAAAGCCCCAGGCTGATGTTCTATTTGATTCAAATTCCAACAGATGGGAAAATTTGAATTCAATTTTTTAAAAATCTGGAATAAATAGCCACTCTAATGCAGTCCATCATCAATTTGTATTTAAAAAACAATTCTAGTTCACTAATGTCCTTTTGGGAATGAAATTTGACATTCTTTTTTAAAACGTGTTCAGTGGACGTGGACTTCACTGGTTGGGTCAGCATTTTATACCTGAAACTAGGTATCCTTGGGAAGGTGAAACCAAAAGAGAAAATGCTGGAAAACCTCAGCAGGTCTGGCAGCACCTGTAAGGAGAGAAAAGAGCTGATGTTTTGAGTCTAACTGACCTTTGTCAAAGCTTTGACAAAGGGTCAGTTAGACTCGAAACGTCAGCTCTTTTCTCTCCTTACAGGTGCTGCCAGACCTGCTGAGGTTTTCCAGCATTTTCTCTTTTGGTTTCAGATTCCAGCATCCACAGTAATTTGCTTTTATCCTTGGGAAGGTACTGGTGCTGTGCCTTAAGTAGACACGTGTTACAAAGGGACGTATAGGATTTTGATCCAGTGACATTGAAGGAATGGTGATAAATTTCCAAGTATGGATGATGAGTAAATGGAAAGAAAGTAGTATTCCCAGATACCTGTTACTCTTGTCCTTCTTGATGAAAGAAATCATGGTTTTGGAAGGTGCTGTATAATGAATCTTAGTGAATTTCAGGAACTTGTCTCATGTAAGGTACATCTGCTTTGATTGTGTATCGGTGACGGAGAATGCATACATTTGAAGATGTCGAGCCAATCAAGTGGGCTACTTTGCCCTGAATGATGTTGAGTTTCTTGAATGTAAATGGAACTACATCCATTCTGGCAAGTGCGGAGTACGCTATCACATTATTGATTTGAACCTTGTAAATGGTGGACATTTTTGGAGTAAGGAGGTGAGTTATTTGTTATAAAATTGCTAGCCTCTGACTTGTTCTTGTCATCACATTATTTATATAGATTGTTCACTTCAATTTTTTGCCAATGGTAACTCCCAGGATTTTGGTCCTTGGATTCAGCAATGAGAATGCCACTGAATGTCAACCAGCAATGGTTAGAATCTCCCTTGTTGACAATTGTCATTGCCTGGTGCTTGCAAGGCATGAATTGCTTACTATTTGTCCTGGATAATGTCCAGATCTTGCTGCATTTGAACTTGGACTGCTTCAATATCTGACCAGTCACAAATGATTCCGAATATTGTGCAAACATCAGCATGCATCTCCATTTTTGACCTTATGATGGAGGGAAAGTCATTGATGAAATAGGTGAAAATGATTGGGCTATGGACATAACCCTGACGAATTCCTACAGAGACATCCAGGACCTAAAATGACTGACTTTCAGCAACCACAGTCATACTCCTTTATGTCATGTATGACTCCAACCAACAGAGACTTTTCCCCCTGACTTTTATTGACTTTAATTTTGCCAATGCTTCTTGATGCCACCTTTGATGTAAATACAGCCTTAATGTCAAGGGCTGTCACTCTCATGTACACTCTGCACTTTAGCTCTTTTTGTCCATGTCGGAAGAAAGCTGTAATGAGGTCAGGAGCTGAATAATTTGGCAGAACACAAAATTAGCAATAGTAAACAGGTTGTTGAGATGTTCTGATGAAGTGTCATCCAGACTCTAAACATTAGCTTGCACGTCTCCACGGATACTGCCTGACCCACTGAGATTTTCAGCACTTTTTGTTTTCAGTACAGATTCCAGCATCTGCAATAATTTGTTCCAATATTGAGAAGTTAAGTACTGTTGGATATCATCTTTCCATCACTTTACTGATGATCAAAAGCAGATTGATGAGCTGTCATTAGCTCAGTTTCTCCTACTTTTTGTGTACTGAGTGTACCTGGGCAATTTTTTTTACTATCAGAAAGATGCCAATGTTATAGTTGCACTGGACAGATTGGTTAGGGACACAGCAAGCTCTACATTGCAAGTTTTCAGTGTTATTATCAGAATGTTAACAGGGCCCATAACCTTTGCCGTTTCCAGTTGTTTCAGCTGGATATCACAGGATTGAACTGAATTGGCTGAAGGCTGATATCTGTGATGCTTGGATGATGTCAAGACGGATCACCCACTTGGGACTCCTGGCTGAAATCTTTGTAAATGTTTCAGCCTTATCTTTGACACTGGTGTGCAGGGCTCCCCATAATTGAGATTAGGGATATTTGTGGAGCCTCCTCCTCCAGTGGGCGATATAATTGTCCATGACTATTTACAACTAGATGTTGCAGAACAGCAGAGGCATTGGCAGTGAAATCACTCAGCATCATCTATCAATCACAGCTTATGCTGTTTGGCATGCAAATAGTGCTGTCTTGTAACTTCCCCAGGATGATGCCACAGTTTTACGTATGCCCGTTTCTGTTCCTAGAATGCCCTCCTGCAGTCTTCATTAAATCTGGATTGATCTCTTGGCTTGCTGATAATGATGGAGTAGGGGATATGCTGGGCCATGAGGTTACAGATTGTATTAAAACTCAAAGTAATATGGATTTCAGATTGTGCTTGAGTATAATTCTGCTGCCGTTGATAGCCACAGTGCCTCATGGATGCCCAGTCTTGAGTTATAGAGTCATAGAGTCATAGAGATGTACAGCATGGAAACAGACCCTTCAGTCCAACTCGTCCATGCCAACCAGATATCCCAACCCAATCTAGTCCCACCTGCCAGCACCCGGCCCATATCTCTCCAAACCCTTCCTATTCATATACCTATCGAGATGCCTTTTAAATGTTGCAATTGTACTCGTCTCCACCACTTCCTCTGGCAGCTCATTCCATACAAATATCACCCTCTGCGTGAATAAGTTGCCCCTTAGGTCTCTTTTATAACTTTTCCCTCTCACCCTAAACCTATGCCCTTTAATTCTGGACTCCCCCACCCCAGGGAAAAGACTTTGTCTATGTATCTTATCCATGCCCCTCATGATTTTATAAACCTCTATAATGTCACCCCTCAGCCTCTGACACTCCAGGGAAAACAGCCCCAGACTGTTCAGCCTCTCCCTATAGCTCAAATCCTCCAACCCTAGCAACATCCTTGTAAATTTTTTCTGAAACCTTTCAACTTTCACAACATCTTTCCGATAGGAAGGAGACCAGAATTGCACACAATATTCCAACCGTGGCCTAACCAATGTCCTGTACAGCCACAACATGACCTCCCAACTCCTGTACTCAATACTCTGACCAATAAAAGAAAGCATACCTAATGCCTCCTTCACTATTCTATCTTCCTGCGACTCCACTTTCAAGGAGCTATGAATCTGCACTCCAAGTTCTTCTTGTTCAACAACACTCCCTAGAACCTTACCATTAAGTGTATAAGTCCTGCTAAGATTTGCTTTCCCAAAATGTAGCACCTCGCATTTATCTAAATTAAAGTCCATCCACCATTTCTCAGCCTATTGGCCCATCTGATCAAGATCCCCTTGTAATCTGAGGTAACCTTCTTTGCTGTCCACTGCATGTGTTTAAAGTCTAATTCCTGTCATGCGGTGATAGTGCCATACAACACGATGGAGAGTATTTTAATATAAAGATGGAATATTGTCTCCACAAAGGCCATACGGAGGAATCATTGTACTGTTCAGCAGACTTTGTGATGTAGTGTTGATGCCTTTGTCTCATGTCTGATAATTATACTTTGTCTTATTTCTTTACTTAAGCAAGATCAATGTCTTCTTATTTCCCCTCAGTATTCCTTCAGTTGATCTAACTATGTAAAATCTTGATTGATCAGTTCTTTGCATACAAACAATGGAGATATGAGTAGGGCTAGGTCATTGCACCCCTCAAGCCTGCTCCTCAATTCATTATGGTCTTGGTTGATCATTGAGCTCAATACTCTAATCTCACCCTCCCCCATTTCCCTTGATCCCTTTGACCACAAGAGCTTTTTCCATCTCCTTTTAAAAGCTTTGGTTTGAACCACTTTCTGTGGTAATGAATTCCACGGGCTCACCACTCTCTGGGTGAAGAAATTCCTCCCCAAGTCCTGCAAGGCTTACCCCTTATCCTAAAACTATGACCTTTGGTTCTGGTCTCCAGCACAGGAATATTCTGCTTTTAACCTGTACAATCCTGTTAGAATGTAGTAGGTTTCTATGAGATCCCTGCTAATTCTTCTAAGCTTCCATGAGTATAATCCAAACCAACACAATCTTTACTCATATTGTCAGTCCCACCGTCCTCGGAATCCACTTTTACTGCACTCCCTCTATGACAAGAACATTATTCCTCAAGACCAAAACTGCATGCAATATTCCAGCTGTGGTCTCAGCTGAATAATAACAGTAGGATATCCTCAGTCCTGTACTTGAATCCTCTCACTATGAAGGCCAAAATACAGTTTGCCTTCTTTACCGCCTGCTGCACTTGCATGTTTATTTTCAGTAACTGTTGCACAAGGACACCCTGGTCTCACTGAACACTCCCCTCTCTCAATTTATAGTCATTCAGATAATAATCTGCCTTCCTATTTTTTCTGCCAAAGTGGATGACCTCACACTTATCCATATTATATTGTGCCTGCCAGGTATTCCTCACTCACTCACCCTATGCAGACAATATTGCAACATCTCTGTATCTTTCTCACAGTTCACCCTTCCACCCAGCTTTGTGTTATCTGAAAACATTGCGGTATTACATTTAATTCTCTCATCTAAAGCATTACATATATTGTGAATAGTTGAGATTCTAGTGTTGATTTCTATGGCACCTCACCATTCACTCCCTGTCATTCCAAAACTTTGTTTCCTGTCTGCTCGCCAATTTTATGTCCATCTCAATACATGACCCTCAATTCCATGCATGTTATTTTTACACTTTTTTTAATGTGGGACTTTCTCGAAAAGCCTTCTGCAAGTCCAAATGAACCACATCCACTGGCTCTCTGATTAACTTTACTTGTTGTGTCCTCAAAGAATTCCAGTAGCTTTGTTAAGCATGATTTCCTTTTTGTAAATTCATGCTACCTGTCACTACTATCACTGTTTTCTATGTGCTCTACTATAGAATTCTTTATAATGGAGTCTCATATCTTTCCCACGACCAATGTCAGACTCTTGGGTTTATAGTTCCCTGTTTCTCCTTCCCTCCATTTTTAAATAAAGGAGTTACATGAGCCCATTACCCTCCAATCTGCAGGAACTGTTCCAGAGTCAAAAGAATCTTGGAAGGTGACCACCAATGCATCCATTATTTTGAGGGCCACTTTCTTAAGTACTCTGGGATTTTGATTACCAGGCCCTTTGATTATCAGACTTCAGTTCTCTCAAGCACCATTTCTCTATGAATATTGGCTTTCTTCAGTTTCTCCCTCTCAAGAAACTCTGCATTACCCATTTCTGGTATGCTATTTGTATCCTCCTTTGTGAAGACAGATGTAAAGTTGGTTCATCAGACATTTCTTTGTTCCCCAGTATAAATTCTCCAGTTTCTGACTTTAAAGGACCTAAATTAGTTTTCACCAATCTTTACATACCTGTAGAAACCTTTACAGTCAGTTCGATGTGTTCACTTCAAGCTTATTTTCATACTCTATTTTCCCTTCTTGAACAATTACTTGGCTCTCCTTTTCTGACTACTAAACTGTTCCCAGTCCTCAGGTCTGTTGTTTTCTCTTGCCTATTTGTACCCCTTTTCTTGCATCTAATACCATCTTTAACTTCCCTCATAAACTATGGTTTAGCTACAATTTGTTTTGTACTCTTGTACCAGACAGAAATAAATAATTTTTCTAGTTGACCCATTCACTTTTTCAAAGTTTGCCATTGACTATCCACTATTATTCCTTTCAGTAACATTCCCAAAACCACTCTTGCCAACTCATGCTTCATACCATTACAGTTTCCCTTATTAAGACTCAGGACCCCAATCTCAGAATCAACTACCTCACTCTCCATCTTGATGAAGATTCTATCTTATTACAGTCGCTTATCCCCAAGGGGTCTTTCACAGCTAGATTGCCAATTATTATTTTCTAAATGTATAATGCCCAGACTAAGATGAGCTGTTCTCTAGTTGGTTCTTCAACATATTAAACGAGAAAAAACATTCCATCTGCACTCTAATAATTCCTCCTCCATGATATTGCAATTAATTTGATTCACCAAATTTACATGCAGATTAAAGTCACCCATAATTACACATCTTCTTTCACTGCAGGAATTTCTGATTTCTTGTTATGTCGTTCCCAACATGACCACAACAGTGTTGTGGTCTACATACTAATGTTTTCTGCCTCTTACTATTTCCCAATTCCACAAACACAAATTCTACGTTATCTGGGCTAATATCTTTCATCAGTAATCTGTTTATATTCTCTTTAAACAGTAACTCAACTCTGCCATCTTTCCTTTTTGTCTGTCCTTGCTAAATATTGTTCAGTTCCCAGACCTGGTCACTCTGCAGCCATGTTTCCGTAATAGATGTCAACTATCTCATAAGCGTTTACATCTATTTGTGTGATTAATTCATCCACTTAATTTCAATTGCTCCATGTGGTTAGACACAAGGTCTTAAGACTTGTTTGTTTTAATATTCCTGTTTGAACTGATCTCACCTCCTGCTGAACTGGTCCCAATGTTTTTTTACTGTCTCTGTCTTTCTGACCTGATTTTAAACTACACAGTTTCTTTGCACTGCATCTACAGTTAAACTACATCCACAATATTTTGTGGTGTTGTTTTTTTCCTTTGTTTATTCACTTCTCATCATCTTTAAAGGTTATGTTTGACTTGATTTTACACTTCAATACTGTTTTCAAACCCTTTCCCGTTAACAATTCAGATCGTGAGTTCTCATTACTTAATGGTATTGCTCTGTAACTGATTTCCCCTTCTTCTCATCCCATAGGTTCCTATCCCCTGCCAATTTAGTTCAAACCCTCCCAACCACTCAAACAAATATTCTCCAGGGCATCAGTCCAGTACCCATTCAGTTCTTTGAATTTAAGATTTTGACCACCTTCTCTGTTTCTCTATTTGATTGATGATGATGTGGAGAATTGGTCACTTGGTCGTATCTGCCACTGAGGCAAACCATCTGAATTGCCTGTTCACATGTTGAGGTCCAAAGTCTGACAGGAGGAATATCCCACTTCATTGGCTGTCATAATGGCCTCTTAAAAATTTGCTAATGTAGACTTGCCTAAAAAGACCCACACTTTTCTCAAATTCAGTGTTTGTAGACCGATTGTTGCTGACACACTCTGCTGGGAGAACTGAAAGCTTATATTTTATATTAAAAGATGAAGCTAAAAATACTACAATTTAAAAAAAAGTCTACCCTTCTCTTTCCCTAAGTTTTTAAGTTTAAGCATACAGGAGATGCCAAAAAAACGATTTAAAATTTTGAAGTCGTGCACTTAGCTTAAAATCCCAGCCACCGAAACAGCCTCCTCCTCAGATCCTCTATCAGTCAGCTCTCAGCTTTCTGGCTCTGAGTAAAGATACATCGATCCTCCTGATTCCTGGAGTCAGCCTTACAAAAATAACAGATCCAGGAACCTTGCTCCCTGTTGTTATTTAACCTCTACTAATGAACCCTTGGCAACAAGTGAAAAAATGTTAATCTCTTCCAAGTTCCATCCACACAAAAAAAAAAACATGTGTAAGATGCTATACAGTTACATTTATATAATGGTTTTAAAATGAGTCAGAAGTGAGGATATTCACTGATGATTGGAAAATGGTCAGCGCCTTTCTCAACTCCTTAGACACAATATATCCAATATTGATTGCTTCATCCCTGTTTTCTGATTTAGATATTTGTTCTTGTAAGTTTCCAGGACTCCATGGTTTTCATGCACATTTTCAATATCTAACAGTATTTCTGCCATTTTAAACTTCTGTAAGCAGGCTTCACATTGCTATTACTTCTGCAGCCATCTGAACAACTGGCTATCACTTTCACAGAAGCAGACTGGTTCCATGTGCTTTTAATATTTAAAGATACACACACAGTTTCTTAATGGAATTTTACTTCTCTTTTACAGTCCTTAAGGGTTTATAACTTGTCTCGACTGAATATTCCTTTAGGCTAACACTGTCTGGACAAAATCTACACTGCAGCTCAGCATGGTCTATATTGCTGTCGTGTTGTGGTACTGTCTAAGATGCTTTGATTAGATTGACTGAAAACAATACTTCTTGTTGGTATAATTTTAACTTGCTGATACCAAGAAGGGAAGAGTGCACACACAAAGACCTTGGTAGAATTAAAGCTCAGTCTTCTTGAACAGCATAGATTAATGAGAGAATACCTAATAGTTACATTACATCTAAGATACGTGAGAGTCTTTCATGAGACTAGATGTAAGAGTAAGTACACACAACTTTTTACCTGCCTAGAAATTATCATGGAATGTGCAACTGGGACTACAGCTTTCTCTGACCTTGAACTTGCAAGTGGTTAGCTCCTCCCAGGAATGGTCTTTCATATTCTGATTGCTGGAGCTTACCTGATGTTGTCAGTTAATCCTTTCAGGTATTAATTGCCATATAGAACACTCCTAATTGCCCCACAATTTGTTGCCCACAATATGAACATAAGATTATAAAAGCATAAGGAAGAAAAGAGAATGGAAAATAAAAACATTGCACTAACATTGTGGGCGGCACAGTGGCACAGTGGGCGGCACGGTGGCACAGTGGTTAGCACTGCTGCCTCACAGCGCCGGAGACCTGGGTTCAATTCCCGCCTCAGGCGACTGACTGTGTGGAGTTTGCACGTTCTCCCCGTGTCTGTGTGGGTTTCCTCCCACAGTCCAAAGATGTGCAGGTCAGGTGAATTGGCCATGATAAATTGCCCGTAGTGTTAGGTAAGGGGTAAATGTAGGGGTATGGTTGGGTTGAGCTTCGGCGGGTCGGTGTGGACTTGTTGGGCCGAAGGGCCTGTTTCCACACTGTAATCTAAAAATCTAATTTGTAATGTAATCTAATGTAATCTAAATCTAAAAAATCACCCACGAAATGGTGAATTGGTGGGATAAATTACATACTCCTGTTTTTTATTTCTGTGTGATTATCATCTATTTGAAACATAGAATACACAAAAAATTAATAGCATAATAAGCACCTCAGGATTGATTCTTATTTGTATCCTCAAAAAATCAGATGGATCGTATGATAAACATGGGGTCTTAAACTGACCTTGTTGCAAACAAAAATTTGTGAAGTGATCTCAATGTACTTTAACATAAATGTTTACAAGCATGAATATAGGGAGGTTACACTTTGCTTTCACATGTGCATTTAGTGCAATAGAATCATTGATCTTTTTAGCAGTTTATGATTTTGCTGTACCGAGTGGGGAGATGAAATCTTCCTACCTTTGCATCTTCTTTGCCTATCTATTGCACAGAATGTTACATTTGGCCAGGAGACATGGTAGGCACCAAACTGCAAAATACTTTGTTTGGATTTCACTGGGGAAGTCATGTTTCGATCAAATCTTTTATCTGAGACAGCAGACAGAGAAAGGCCTGGAGGGGATTAGATATCATTAGTATCATGTTCTGATGACCGAAAAGCTACATTTTATTTGCTCTGAGACATCCCTCTCTCTGCCATTGTAATGGTTTGACTTATTATAAATATTATGAAGAAATATACAGAGCGTCTGGTACCTGACTGAACCACAGGTAGCAGAAGTAGATTAGGTTTTCAAGTGACTGTGTAGTGCATTTGTTCACCGGTTCAACCTCACATCCTCAATGCCCTTACACATAACAAAGTCTAAAAGAGACTGTATTACAAAGATAAGCAGTGAAATTTGGATGCAACAAAATGAATTCTAATGTTCTTCAGGAGGGAGAAAGTCAGAGGTTTGTGACCAAGAGCAAAGAAACATTATCATTTCACTGAAAACATTCAATTATAAATTTCTTAACATCAAGTGCCCAAGTGATGATATTTGAATGAGTGCCTTCCAAGGTACATGTGATGCGCTTGATAATCAGAGGGTCAATTTCACCATGATCCAAGTAATGGGATGATTAAGTTATGTTATTATAATTATTCCTGCCTTTAGAAAAAGGCAGGGATAAAATGTGTTTTATGTTGCAAGGTTAAAATTGTGGGCAGCAGTCATTCAGAAGGCTGAATCTTATTTATTTGGTGAAAGTGAGGATTGCAGATGCTGGAGATCAGAGTCAAGATTAGAGTGACGCTGGAAAAGCACAGCAGGTCAGGCAGCATCCGAGGAGCAGGAAAATCAACGTTTCAGGCAGGAGCCCTTAATCAGGAATGAGGCTGGAAGCCTCGGGGGTGGAGAGATAAATGGGAGGGCGTGGGGCTGCAGGGAAGGTAGCTGGGAGTGCAATAGATGGATAGAGGAAGGGGTAAAGGTGATAGGCTGGGGCAACTGTTGCTTGTAATATACATAAATGATCTGGAAGAGGGCATTGTTGGTCTGATCAGTAAGTTTGCAGGCAACACGAAGATTGGTGGAGTAGCAGAAAGCATAGGGCACAGTCAAAGAATGCAGGAGAATATGCATAGACTGGAGTGTTGGGCGGAGAAGTGACAGATGGAGTTCAATCCAGGCGAACGTGAGGTGATGCATTTTGGGAAGACTGAATCTAGAGCCAACCATACTGTAAATGGAAGAGCCTTGAAAAAAGTTGTTGAGCAGAGAGATCTGGGAGTTCAGGTCCAACGTACCCTGAAGGTGACTGCATAAGTGGATAGAACGGTCAAGAAGACTTATGGTATGCTTGCCTTCATCGGACGGGATATTGAGTAAAAGAGCTGGCAGGTCATGTTAAAACTGTACAAGACATTGGTTCAGCCACACTCAGAATATTGTGTACAGTTTTGGTTGCCACATTACCAAAAGGATGTAGATGCTTTGGAGAGGGTGCAGAGAAGGTTTACGAGGATGTTGCCTGGTATGAAAAGTGCTATCTATGAAGAGAGGTTGGGTAGGTGAGGATTGTTTTCATTCGAAAAAGGAGATTGGCGGGGTGGGGGGGGGGGGGAACCTGATTGAGATCTACAAAATCATGAAGCATTTAGAAAAGGTAGATAGAGATAAATTTTTTCCCAGGGTGAGGGATTCAATAATGAGAGGCCAGGGGTTCAAGATGAGAGGTGAAAGGTTTAAGGGGGATATATGCGGCAAGTACTTTACCCAGGGTAGTAGGTGCCTGGAACGCATAGCCAGCAGAGGTAATAGAGGCAGGCATGGCAGATTCATTTAAGGTGCGTCTGGACAGATGCATGAGTAGGTGGGGAGCAGAGGGATACAGATGCTTAGGAATTGGGCAATATGTTTAGATAGTGGATTTGGATCGACTCAGACTTGGAGGGCCAAAGGGCCTGTTCCTGGGTTGTAAATTTTCTTTGTTCTTTGTTCTTCTTTGACTGGTCAAGCTGCCAGGTATGAAACAAAACTCACTATATCTTTACACTCTTGTTTGTTTAAAATACAAACAAAAAGAAAGAAGAATTGGATTAACTTAACTCTATTGGAAAACTTAACAGGTTATTTAACTACTACACAGCAACTGTTCCAACATAGTAACATCCCATAAACACACCCTTGGCAAAAAGAAATTCAGTGAAATAGATAGTCTCACATGCAATTCTAACAGCAGGAAGAGAATCCCAGATTCAGTCATAACTGAGAAAGGAATAAGAGGTTCCACATACAGCCTCAAGACCCCAGCAAATACTGATAGCTAAAACTAAAATCCTGATTCTGTGGGAACTTGACCCCACCCCTTCATGCTGCTTCCATTGTTCCAACTTTTAAAACTGCCACACTAGCTGGACTCAGAGCAGACAGCTCATCTCCAAGTTCCCAACACTTGCTTTCAAAAGAAACATGATGGAACAAATTATTCTAAAACGCACCTCTCATAACATTACCACGCTCACTTCTGGGAAAACTCACCACTCAGGGATATCCCAAAAAACTGGCATCCCTTTCAACCACACAGCATCTTAGTTTTCCGACAAGGACCTGGAGATCCTGGTGATTGGTGTGGTCTAAAAATAGGTGATTTCTTCCAGGATAACCAGCAGAGGAGACCACACTAGCAGACACCACCAGCATGGTCCAAGATCACCACCCAAGTCAGCGTCATCTTTAGGAACAGCCAACAGTGCTATGAGAAGATCAATGGCCTTCCCAGCTCTGCCAGGGTGAGTGCCACACTCTTCTCTGTGCCACACCTTCTCCCACCTCACTTTTGATAATCCCCCCATTCCTGCTCAAACCTCCTCAGTCTCCCACTAACACTCCATGCCCTTTATGCTGTCTCCTTAATTCTTTTGAACATCCCACCATTTACATACAGCAGCACTAACAGCTCTGCCACCCTCTGTAACCTTATTTATTCCTCCCTCTCTTTGAAGGAGAAGATATCTCAAAACAGGGCAGACAGAGTCCATACTGGTGTGGCAGGGTGTCCAAGATCCAGGTCCTCATTCCCTACCTGGAGAGAATCCTTGCTGTCATAGGAGAAGACTGGGACTGCTCTTGCAGGGATGCGGAAACAGCCACATCCTGTCAATCGAGTAAACAGTGCTCTTCACTTCAATGTAACTCTCACATTAACAACATTGTCAGTTGCATTAATTGCAGACAACATCTAACCACTGGCCACGATGCCATCCTTCCTCGTCTCTTGCAGATACTGCATGAAGAGAGATTAGATCGTCTAAGATTCACTGGACTTTAGAAGAATGAAAGGGAATCTCATAGAAACCTATAAAATTATAACAGGACTAGGCAGGGGAAGTGTAAGAAGGATGTTCTGGATGACTGGGGAGTAGAGAACCAGGAGTTATAATGTAAGAATACCGGATGGCCATTCAGGACTGAGATGAGGAGAAGTTTCTTCACTTTAGAGTGTTGAGCCTGTGGAATTTTCTGCCACAGAAAGTGGTTGAGGCAAAAATATTACATGTTTTCAAGAAGGAATTAGATATAGGTCCTCGGGCTAATGTAATCAAATAGCATGGAATAAAAGCAGGAACGGGATATTGAGTTGGACGATCAGCCATGATCATATTGACTGCTGGGATGTACTTGAAGGGCTGAATGGCCTACTCCTGCTCCAATTTTCTATATTTCTATGTTACCTCCCCATCAGGTTTCTCTTAAGGCCCTTGACCTTTATTACTTGGCAGGTTTCCCATAGGCTTCCAAAAGTCACTGATACAATGAATATACTGTAATACACACATTTCCCTGGATCTGTCAATTATAACTTAATTCACAGGCCACATGCATGGGGTCACACTCCAAAAAAACTATTCTTGCCTGTGGGAAGCTTGTGTGGAATTCATTTTACAGGAGAAATTCAAAGCTCTGGTCGCTTGATCTTAGCTTTGCTGATTTTGCTTGCACCATTCCCAACTGATTTTGATCATGAAAATCTGGTTTTCTGTTTACAGGTGTTTTGGTCTCACATTCCAGTCCATTTCCGAAAGTTTACTGCTATCTTTTCCCTTAAGAATCGCATTAACCACACTTGCTGGAATAAGACTTTGGTCATCAATCTTAATATCTCCTTCCTGGCATGGTATCTTGTCTTTTTTAAAAAAATCTGAATTCAATTCTGTGAAGTGCAATATTTCATTCCAGGCAAGTTGTTTTAATTATTGAGATTTTAGTTATTGCAAAATTCTCAAAACAGACCCAAGATAGAAGGCAAGAAACATCTGTGATTTCCAATAACAATGAAATTGTTTCCATTGATTGAAAATTTAATTAAAATAAATGCTTTCACACTGATGTCTATTGGAACTTCAAATTGTTAGCATTTTTTAAATAAAAAGAGTGGAGTAAATAAATTTATAATTGAAAGTGAAAATAGAGACGGATATCAAGAAAAAGATGGAAATTTGACTTAAAGTATTGTGCTTCATTGGAGAATTTAGCACCAATACTAGCACAATGCACCAAATACATGTTCATGGATTGAAAAATTGTCGTCGGAACATCTGTTTGAATGATTCTTGGAGTTAGATGTTACAGCTCCATTCTATGCACATCCCATTACAAAACATTGAGGAATCACATACTGGAGCTCAGTTACATCGACAAATACCCTGGGAAAACCAGTCACAAATGGTTACTGTCAGCAGAAAAAACATGAATGTTCATCTATGTCTAATAAGAATTAAGCATTAAGTTCACAGTGTCATTTTCAATCAAAATACTAGTACATTAACATGCACATAGAAGCATGTAAGTTTACAGCAGTCACTTCAGCACAATCTGTTAGCACTGAAGAATGAGAAAATATTATTGGGTGATAACATTTGAATGAATAAAGACCCATTTTTCTCCTCCTCAGATTTAAGGTCTTTTTTTCAGATATTAAGGCACAGACAAACACATCCTACTTCAACTAATTCCAACTGGAATAGAGCTTAGAACTCTAATTGAATAAACGTTAATACATACATTCCTCCAATACACAGTCAATATAAACTATTCAGACTGGCAGGCATCTAACAATGTGGAAATAGCCCAGGTATATCCAGTACACAAAATCAGGACAAATCCACCCAGTCAATTACTGTCCCATCAGTCTAAACTCGATCATTATTGAATTGATGGAAGGGGCCATCAATATTGCTATCCAGCAGCATTGGTTTAGCAATAACTTGCTCACTGATGCTAATGTTTGGTTTGTATTAGCACATTGGTTCAAGTATGGACAAAAAAAAAATACACTAGAAGTGAAGTGATGTAACTGCACTTGACATCAAAACTGCATTTGACTGAGTGTTTTGAGCAAAACCTTTAGTCAATGGAAATCAAAGTAAAATGCTCCATTGGTTGGAACCATACCGGGCACAAAGAAAGCGAGTTGGTGGTGTTGGAGATCAGTCATCTCAGATCCAGGACATCTTGCAGGAATTCCTCAGGGTGGTGTCCCAGGCCCAAATATCTTCGGCTGCTTCACCAATGACATTTCCTCCATCATAAGGTTAGAAGTGGGATATTTGCTGATGATTGCACAATGTTCAATACCAGTCATGATACCTCAGACATTGAAGTTCGAATTAATTGCAGCAAGACTTCAACAATATTGGGATTGGGCTGACAAGTGGCAAACAAATACTTATTACACACAAGTGCCAAGCAATGACCATCTCCACTGACTAAAGAAACTAACCATCATCACATGACATTGAGACTTGATCATTGTTGAATCCCCCACTATCAACATCCTGAGGGTTACCATTGACCAGATACTGAATTGGAGTAGCCATGTAAATATGTGGCTACAAAATAGATCAGAGGCTAAGAATCTGCAATGAGTGACTCACATTCTGACTCGCTAAGCTTGTCCACCAGCTACAAAACACATGTTAGGACCGTAATGAAATATCCCCAGCTTGCCTGGATGACTACAGTTCCAACAATCGTTAATATGACTTACACTATTTGGGACCAAACAGCCCACTTGCTTGGCAACATACCCAAAAAACATCCATTGCTCAGTCACAGCAGTATCTACCATTTACAAGATGCACTGCAGAAATTCACCAAGTCTCCTTTGACAGCACATTCCAAACCCACAACCAATATCATCAGAAGTAGAAGTGCAGTAAATACACAGAAACATCACCATCTGCAAGTTCCTTTGGAAACTGCACATCATCCTGACTTGGATATATATTGTAGTTCTTTCACTGTCACTGAGTCAAAATCCTGGAACTCACTTCCTAACAACACTGTGACCCCAGCACTGTACCTACACCAACTGATCAAAATAGACAGCTCAGCATCATTTTCTCACAGATAATTAAAGATAGACAATAAATATTGATTCTGGGTTAGTGGTGCTGGAAGAGCACAGCAGTTCAGGCAGCATCCAAAGAGCTTCAAAATCGACATTTCGGGCAAAAGCCCTTCATCAGGAATAAAGGCAGTGAACCTGAAGCGTGAAGAGATAAGCTGGAGGAGGGTGGGGGTGGGGAGAAAGTAGCATAGAGTACAATTGGGTGAGTGGGGGAGGGGATGAAGGTGATAGGTCAGGGAGGAGAGGGTGGAGTGGATAGGTGGAAAAGGAGATAGGCAGGTCGGACAAGTCCGGACAAGTCATGGGGACAGTGCTGAGCTGGAAGTTTAGAACTAGGGTGAAGTGCGGGAAGGGGAAATGAGGAAACTGTTGAAGTCCACATTGATGCCCTGGGGTTGAAGTGTTCCGAGGTGGAAGATGAGGCGTTCTTCCTCCAGGCGTCTGGTGGTGAGGGAGCGGCGGTGAAGGAGGCCCAGCACCTCCATCTCCTCGGCAGAGTGGGAGGGGGAGTTGAAATGTTGGGCCACGGAGCAGTGTGGTTGATTGGTGCGGGTGTTCCGGAGATGTTCCCTAAAGCACTCTGCTAGGAGGCGCCCAGTCTCCCCAGTGTAGAGGAGACCGCATCGGGAGCAACGGATACAATAAATGATATTAGTGGATGTGCAGGTAAAACTTTGATGGATGTGGAAGGCTCCTTTAGGGCCTTGGATGGAGGTGAGGGAGGTGGTGTGGGCGCAGGTTTTACAGTTCCTGCGATGGCAGGGGAAAGTGCCAGGATGGGAGTGTGGGTTGTAGGGGGGCGTGGACCTGACCAGGTAGTCACGGAGGGAACGGTCTTTGCGGAAGGTGAAAAGGGGTGGGGAGGGAAATATATCCCTGGTGGTGGGGTCTGTTTGGAGGTGGCGGAAATGTCGGTGGATGATTTGGTTTATGCGAAGGTTGGTAGAGTGGAAGGTGAGCATCAGGGGCGTTCTGTCCTTGTTACGGGTTGGAGGGGTGGGGTCTGAGGGCGGAGGTGCGGGATGTAGACGAGATGCATTGGAGGCCATCTTTAACCACGTGGGAAGGGAAATTGCGGTCTCTAAAGAAGGAGGCCATCTGGTGTGTTCTGTGGTGGGGCCTCGCCAGTGAATCCTACATTCCCTGAATGAATGTAAAAAAAAGCCAGTAATTTGAATGCATTGGGATTAGTAACATCACAAAACAAAACAAAAATGTGAATGGCCTAATTAACCGTGAAGGTAAAAAAGAACATGATTGTACAAAAAAATGAATTCAACAAGGAAGACTGAGCATTTTCACATGACAGGTTCCATAGAGGAATGTTTAAGGCATTTTAAAATGAAGTGTTAAACCAATCCGAACTTTAATATAATGCAGGTGTCAAGTATGTCTTTGGAATTTCAATCAATTGAAGCTAAATGTATAATTTGTATGGCTAGGAAAATTAAATTGTATATTAGAGAATATTTTCTTGTTTATTGCATTGTTTTTTTCAGGTGTTCGAAATAATGATAATGTTAGCTACAGACAGTCCCTGTGTTGCGAACAATGCTATTCCTAAGTCCACTTGCAAGTCTGTTTGTGCACAAATCGAAATGCAGTATAATATAAAAGCAGTTGTTTGTAGGTAAAGGAAATGTTTGAATTAAGTCTTTAAAATTACACCCTTGCATGGGATTGCATTTGTAAGTGCAAGCATTTGTAAGTCAGATGTTCACAAATTGGAGACCCCCTGTAAATGTATACAGGATATAGTAGGACAAATACTAATGATAAGTTATGTAAAATGAAACTGTTCTCAGCTGAATTATTTGAGAGTTTTCTTTTGACAAAGGATGGATTGTGTTGAAGTTGGCCATCTTGCACAATGAGGAGAATTCACAAGAAACACCAAAAGGAAAACAACATTTAAACTGAGGAGTAATTCTCCTCAGCAATTGTTCAGTCATACAAAGTCTACTTGCCAACCAACAGCACATTCCTTTTACGCAGCATAAATTGCATTTTTCCTTTAATTCGATGTGGATGTTCTGGTGTTGGACTGGGGTAGACAAGGTCAGAAGTCACATGACATCAGGTTATAATCCAACAGGTTTGCATGAAATCACAAGTTTTTGGAGCGCTGCTCCATCACCTGAACTTCACTGAACAAAGGAGTATGCTTCGAAAGCCTGTCATTTCAAATAAACCTTTTGGACTATAACCGGGTGTTGTGTAACTTAGAGTCATAGAGATGTACAGCATGGAAACAGATCCTTCGGTTCAACTTGTCCACATCAATCAGATATCCTAAATTAATCTAGTCCCATTTGCCAGCATTTGGCCTATAATCATACTAACCCTTCTTATACCCATTCAGATGCCTTTTAATTGTTGTAATCGTACCATCCTCCACCACTTCCTCTGGTAAACACACTTACTGCAGTAACGTGGAAACTCTCCCTAATCTCCCACATTCAACAGAAAGAGCATATTTTCTGACCTTGACCCTTTAATTTGGCATTTCTCGTCAATCGTCTTGATGAGCGTAAGACCAAAAGTTTAGATAAAATGTGTCTTTTTTCAGCAATTAAATTATCTGAAATTGTTAAGTTTCATAAAATTGCAATTACAGTCCGACAGGTAGCTAATCCATGGGACTGTGTGTTTTACTTCTATTAAACCACTTGTCAATGCAGTCATAATGATTCTGTTGGAAGTTTGCTTGCAAATTTCTGCAGATAGTGTAATTGTTAGTTGAAGAGACATATAGTCCTGTTAAGTACAGAATATAGCAAAGATTTAACTTCTGAATTGTAAAGACTTAATTTCATTTATGAGATTCACTGGCTAAAAGGGAAGATGATTCTATGACATTGTGAAAATGGAATGTTCCTTTATTATAAAAATGTAATTGCAATTATTAACATTCATGCATACCAATTCTGCTACAATTAAGGAACAATGTGATTTAATTTTCAAATGGTGATTTCGACAAAAACATCAAATCAGCATAAAAACTGATTAAGAATGGAAAATATACTCAGAAATGTCTGCTTGGTGTATGCACTGCTTGATGACATCGGCAGCAGCCTCTTTCACAAACTTCAGTCTCGTGCAGGCAAAAGGAGGTAACCTTGACATTTCACCTCTTAATGTTCTCATTGCATACATTCACAGTTCAGAACTGTGAAGAGGTTCAATTGCCACCTTGGTGACTCAAATGCATTGTGCACATAGTCTTCTGGGATAGCCCTGGGGCATCCACTGTCTGAGAGATGTGTAGACTGTGTTTTTAATCACAGTTGGTACGCTTGTCTGGCTAGCTACAAGGCCAGCACAGTGACCCAGTCCCAAAGCTTTCTTACATTCACTCTTTTTGTTCCCTGCTGCCATCTCTGAGTGAAAAGGTGTTGATATCTGACTTCAGGGTATGTCAGAACACACATACATGTGTTTGGAGATGGAGCTGATCTGACCATGGGGAAGAGATGCTGCATAGATAAGTTTATCTAATACATGAAGAATATTCATGGTTTAACAGAGCAGTTCAGAGAGATGTTGAAGTACTTAGACACATGAGAAAAAGGACAGTTCAAATTCATAGTGCCATCAAATAGAATACATTGTTGCCATGGCAATGTGATTATAGATAGTACAGGTTTTCATCCATCACATACAGACATCTGTAATTATAAGCACATAGATGTACCACAGGTTTTAGTTAATTATAGACACAATTAGTCCTTTTAAAAGATAATGAGCCAGTAAGTCATCTTCTCATCACTAGTTATCCTGAATTGTGCTGCAATTAAAGAACAGTTCATATCAAATAAATAATTAGACAAACTTCATTATTGTACTTAACAGCCAATTAAAATAAACCTTCAGTGTTACAAATATCTTTTCTTTCATTTTTAGGCGACTATATTAACATAGCAAGAATTTATTATATACTTTTTAAAATTCACTCACAGGACATTAGCATCGCTGGCTGACCAGCATTTATTGCCCATCTCTAGTTGCCCTTGAAAAGGTGATAGTGAGCTGCCTTCTTGAACCGCTGCATTTCATGTGGTTGATCCATGATACCCTGAGGGAGAGAATTCCAGTATTTTGATCCAATGACAGTGAAGGAACAGTCATATATTTCCAAGTCATGATTTGGAGATGCCGGTGTTGGACTGGGGTTTACAAAGTTAAAAATCACACAACACTAGGGTATAGATGAACAGGTTGTCAAACCTGTGGCAGTGTTCCCATGTATCTCCTGCCTTTATCCATCTAGATAGAAGTGTTTGTGGATTGGGAAGGTACTGTTTAAAGGTCTTTGGTGAATTTCTGGAGTGCATCTTGTACACACAGCCATCGCTGAGCATCAGTGGTGAAGGGAAAGGATACTTATGGATGTGGTGCCTATCAAGCAGGCTGCTTTGTTCCGGATGGTGTCAAGCTTTTTGAGAGTTGTTGGAGCTACACCCATCCAGGAAAATGGGGAGTATTCCATCACACTCCTAAATTGTGTTTTGTAAATGGTGGACAGGCCCTGGAGAGTCAGGAAGTGAGTTATTAACATCGGTATTCCTAGCCTTTGACCTGTTCTTGAAACCATTGTGTTTATGCGATTACTTGGTCCTTTTATTGCTCTTGTACCACTAATAATAGAATCCTTACTGTGTGGAAACAGGCCCTTCAAGTCCACACTGACCCTCTGAAGAGTAACCCCCCCAGACCCATCCCTCTACATTTACCCCTCACTAATGCACCTAAGCTACAGATCCTTGAAAGCTATGGGCAATTTAGCATGGCCAATTCACCTAACCTGCACATCTTTGGACTGTGGAAGCTTACCAGAGCATCAGCAGGAAACCCACATAGACACAGAGAGAATGTGCAAGGCTAATCCAAGGCTGGGATTGAACTCAGGTCCCTGGCGCTGTGAGGCAGCAATGCTAACCACTGAGCCACCGACCTGCCCAGTAAACCAATCCCCTCAGACTTGCCATAATAGTGTGAACATTACAATTGTCACTCATTAACAAAGATACATTCATGAATATTTCATACTGATTGTTATTTCTAAAGAAACTGTAAACAAGTTCAATAGCAATGATAGAAACCAAAGGACATCCTACTCCACTTGGGAATCATAACCAACACAGCCTTACTGATAGTTTGGCAATATCATGGCAAAATCATGAATCTCAATGCTGGTGAATCACAGATAATTCATTTTTTTTTATTTTGCCTTCTATTTGTAGTGATAGGGGTCTGACTGACTTTCAAATAAACCATTATATTTCTCCTTTAAAAATCTGCGCTGACTTTCCAGAATCAATTCACCCTTTTCCATGTGACTACTGATTCTACCCCAAATAATGTTTTTCCAACGGTTTGTCTGCTACCAAAATTAAACTAACTGGCCTATAATTCTAGGATTTTCTTTACAAACATAATGTTGGCAATTCTCCACTCTTCCAGCATCAACCCAAAGTCCGAGGAAGATCTAAAGATTATGGCCAGCACCTCTGTTATTTCTGCTCTCACTTCCTTCAATATCCTTCGATGCATCCGGGTACCTTGTCAACTTGAATTACAAAAATCTATCCAAGACTTCTTCCTTCTCAATTTTAATCACTTCTTGTGACAGTGTTTCATCATTGGTCACCATAGCATGGGCAACATCTTTCTCTTTCATAAAAACATACACCAGCAGCTTCTGACCCTGATGACTGACACTATCCCATGAAGGAATTTCCCTCCCTCAATGTCCAACTCATTTGTGACCACAGGCAACAATTTCTGCAAGTAAGCCCCTGTGAACCAGAGAATTCTCATGTTGTTTAAATTCAGCACAAGTCCCAGCATCAACAATTTTTTTTTCACTCCCTACATCATCTCCTTATCTGGCTCATTGGTGATAAAGGATACCTCCAGAAGGCATGGCTAACTAACTGAGTACACAACTCTCAGACTGCTGCCAAACAACATTGCAATGTTGCCTATGTATCCATTAAGACCATGATTGAACAGATAAGTAGTCTTCTGAAGATGTGACTCTGTTTCTCAGATGAACCAAGAGAAGTACTCTAGTATTTGCCAGATAGAGTTTTCAAAATAGTGATCATTTTAGCCTGCATAGCCTAGCTCAGCAATGGACTGAGAACCTAGAAGAGGAGGCGATGAACCGTGTCATTGAATAAACATGAAGTAGAGATTAAGGGAGATGCTCAGGGAGTCAATGATGAGGTTGAGGATGGACCAGTGGCATACTGAGACAAGGCACACATGCACAAGCAAACCTGACAGCGAAGAGAGTTACCTCAGATTACAACAGGATCTGGACCAGATGGGCCAATGGGCTAAGAAGTGGCAGATGGAGTTTAATTCAGATAAATGCGAAGTGCTGCATTTTGGGAAAGCAAATCTTAGCAGGATTTATACACTTAATGGTAAGATCCGAAGGGAGTGTTGCTGAACAAAGAGACCTTGGAGTGCGGGTTCATAGCTCCTTGAAAGTGGAGTCAAAGGTAGATGGGATAGTGAAAAAGGTGTTTGGTATGCTTTCCTTTATTAGTCAGAGTATTGAGTACAGGAATTGGGATGTCATGTTGCAGCTGTACAGGACATTGGTTAGGCCACTGTTGGAATATTGCAGGCAATTCTGGTCTCCTTCCTATGAGAAAGATGTTATGAAACTTGAAAGGGTTCAGAAAATATTTACAAGGATGTTGCCAGGGTTGGAGGATCTGAGCTACAGGGAGAGGCTGAACAAGCTGTTTTCCCTGGAGCGTCGGAGGCTGAGGGGTGACCTTATAGAGGTTTACAAAATTATGAGGGGCATGGATAGAATAAATAGACAAAGTCTTTTCCGTGGGGTCAGGGAGTCCAGAACTAGAGGGCATAGGTTTAGAGTGAGAGGGGAAAGATATAGAAGAGACCTAAGGGGCAACTTTTTCACACAGAGGGTGGTACATGTATGGAATGAGCTGCCAGAGGATGTGGTGGAGGCTGGTACAATTGCAACATTTAAGAGGCATTTGGATGGGAAGGGTTTGGAGGGATATGAGCCGGGTGTGGGCAGGTAGGTCTAGATTGGGTTGGGATATCTGGTCGGCATAGACAGGTTGGACCGAAGGGTCTGTTTCCATGCTGTACATCTCTATGACTCTCTGACTCTATGACTTAATAGTAAAAGACTTTGCATTGGCTTATTTGAACAGTCAGAAATATGTGCAAATTATGGCACACAGGCTTTCCTGTCCTCAATTGAATACTTTGTTCAGAGCTTTAAAACATTAAGCTACATTGTTTAGCATACATTGTTAAGTTACCATGTTCTCTTTACACCAATAATTTAGTGTTCTGTTTTCTGGTCAGAATACCATATTAGCATGGAGTTATTCAGGGTCTACATGATGGCTGCATTTATATAACTCAAACTTTGTTTCAAAGGGACATTCATCTATCATTGAGATCTATATGGGTTCACCAATGCTGCCTGACTTCCAAAACCCAACCATCTAACAAAAATATTTTTTGCAATATTTATATTCCTTCAGAAATAAATTGCAGCCTCAGAATGCATTGATGTGCACATGGTCCACTTGAGTAATCAGCATAAACTGAATAACAATTAACCCCCAAATAGATATCTTAAAAGATTCAAACAGACCTCAGGACTGTTTTAATAGTTCTTTATTTGTGTCATTTGCCACATTGAATAGAAAGCTGATATCCGGTTCAATGTTCCTTAAGATTTTCCATTCACTATGTCATGGTGTCACCTTGGCAGCTGCAGTTGAAGTTGAGCAAATCTGTTTTGTCAGTTTACCTTAGATGGGTTTGGAGACATCCTCTAGTCATCTGGGACTCAGAGGGCTGATAGAGGACTTCCGTACAAATGCAGATGCGGCATCCGCATCCTGATTTGATGGAGGCCTTTGGGCTCCTAGTAGAGGAGACATGACAGGCAGGGCAATTCTGGAGTGTCCTACGATAACAATCTCTGAGTGCCAGGCTGTCACTCTTCCCACTTAATGGTGCAGAATGGCATCTCCTTTGCATCTTGAGGGAATTGGGCACCCTGCTGGAGGTTGAGGTCCTTTGTCCTCCAGTTGCCTAGCTTTCCATAGCAGCTGCCAGCCAATTGATGGAGGTAGCCACTTGCTGGCATGTTAGAGTCATGATGTCAGACAAAGCTTAGATAGACTCCTGTGACATTCAATACAGTCTGCATGAAATCTCTGGGAAAACGTGAGGACTGCAGATGCTGGAGATTTAGAGTCGAGAGTGAGGTACTGGAAAAGCACAGAAGGTCAGGCAGCATTCGAGAAGCAGGAAAATCAACACTTTTGCCTGCAATGTCAATTTTCCTGCTTCATGAATGCTGCCTGTCCTGCTGCGCTTTTCCAGCAGCTCACCCTCAATGAGATCTCTGGGACCTATGTTATTTGCCTGCACATCTTTATATCGCCATTGGTTCAACATTGGCCAAGTCCAGAGGCTCATCAACTGTACTGGGTTCAGTACAGTCCTGTTCTTCAGCAATCTCCCAAACATCTAAGATCTCAACTGTATTTTCTTCCTCTAGTTACATGCCTGTGCCAGTGCTATTCTCACCAGAATGTGACCCCAAACCTAATCTAGATAGATTATGTCTCCGCACTGGAGGACAGTGAAGACGAAGGCCTTGACAATGAATACACGGAAGCCCATGACTGCTCCTACTCAGAGGTGTGTTTTGAGTTGTTCGTATGGATGAGTCTGGGGCTCTTCCTTTTATTCTGGCTCGAGGGTGAAATCTGGAGGCTTCAGAGAGAAACATCAAGATTTATTAGTGTTGTGTGTCCCACCCATAACACAGCTGTCATTAAGATGCTGAATCTTGATGTACAGCTGGGAGTAGCTGCTTGGACACTTCCTCAACAGATGGCTGTAAATATTCAATGTCCTGTTCAGCATAGGCATGTAGGAGACATATGTCAGACATCCCACTCCAGTCTGTACAAGTTTACACTGATCACATGTTTTTCTCCTGCAGAAGGAGAGAAGCATTAGATGACATTAGCAATGGGTACGACATTGATAAAAAAAGACACAGCTGTCTATCCCCAAAGCTGTGATTGTGTGTTTTACTATTAAGAAGAATAGTTAGGCAGAGGTAGGAGTTCATGAGTTCTTTCTGAAAGGTGGTTCCATGTCATTAAATGGTTGGGGTTGATGAAAACCAACAAGGCATTGTGTGTGCTTGAGCCATCATATGTGGTTGCGTCCTTGTCCCATACAAGCCTTTAATGAAGTGTTATTACATGTTTACGCACAGATCAAATGCTATATTGATTACAAAATGGCACCTGTAATACCTGAGCTATAAGTGCTACAGAGCCAAATTTTGTAACCTTTGAGATAAAGGCAGTTTTTCAGAGTGATTAGACGCAGGAGGTGGTGTTTTACAGGATTCAGATCATGAGTCATATTATTCATTGTGAATATAAGCCAAGGGGAAGTAGTGTTGATATTTGTTGCTGATACGAAATGGTAAATATAATTAATTCTTTATGAAACAAAGAGAATTGCAAATGGATCTTGATATGTTGGGCTCACAAGAGTCAGGTGGAATTCCCATGAAAAGTGTGAGATGATGCTGTTTATAAAAATGTATTTTGCAATTGTAATATACTCTGCACGGAAGTAGATTCAGAGCCATTGAAAAACAGAGTTACTTGGAGGTAAAGGTTTGTCACATCTTCAAGTAGCATCACCAAATGATCACTCCATATTAAATACACTAATGGAACAAAAAGGTATAATGAGTAAAACAGAGCAATGCAAGAAGAGAGGGGCTGGGGAGTACATGCCCAAGAGGTAGGATAGGCCAAGAAAGTGGTTAGAAAGGCATATGGGATCCTGGTCTTTACAGAGGCATAGAGCAAAAGCAAGGAAGTTAGAAAAACCTTTATAAAACTCTGGTTTCACCTCAACAGGAAGACTGTGTCCTGCTCTGGTCACCTCATTTCGGAAAAGATGTGAAAGCATTCGAGAGAATATGGAAAAACATTGTGAAAGTGGCTCCAAGATAGAGGAACACAGTTACTAGAGAAAGTCGAGAATCTGGGGCTGGGCTCTGGACAGAGGAGAAGTTTAATAGGAAGTTTGATAGAAGCATTCAAAATCATGAGTGATCTCAATGGGGAAACCCTTTCTTTTTCCAGAAATGTTGAGAAGCAGAAGACACAAAATCAAGGTGAATTTGGAAGAGATCAAAAGACAACGTGAGGAAATCTTGTTTTTAATGTGTGACAAGTTGTTAAAATCTGGACTGTATTACCTAGTGTGTCGTTGAGACACTGTACAAGAAATTTGTGACTACTTATATCAAAGCCTGAACAGAAACAAGGCAGACCAAAATCATTATCATTTTCCACTCATCTGAATTTTCATGCTGAAATTTAGGTTTTCATTAACATCCACACAATGTCCAATAGCAGAGATTGGGTACTGCATATGTTATACTAAGGTTAGTTACTTTGATTGACTGGACAACTGGTTTGAAATGCAGAGTGATGTTAATAAAGTGAGTTCAATTCCCATACAGCTGAGGTTATCATGAAGGACTTTCCTTTCCAACCTCTCCCGTCACCTTAGGCATGGTGATCCTCAGGTTAAACCACCACCAGTCCTCTCTCTCTAATGGGAACATGCAAATATGATGACTCACATTTACATTATGCTACAGTGAAATTTTCAAAGAATCAAATGAAAGAACAATGAAATGTTCGCTGGGTCCCTGTAGATGCCAAACATGGAATGTTTGGATGACTCATAATCATGCAAGGAATTCAATTTTTTTAATGAATCAAACTCTCAGTTAACACACTTTAAATCCGTATCCTATATCAGTGGTCAGACCATGGTTTACATAGGCTAGACTACTTCTATCCTTACCAATAATAATTAAAAGTGCATATCTGATACCAACAGGCAACTGGATCTCAGTTAAAAGATTCTAAATCCTGTGTTAGTCTAAGTGGAAGCCTTTTGAATCTCAGATGAAACATTAAGCAAAATAACTCAACTCATTTATCAAATTTAAAGTGTTATATAGCAACCCAGTGTCTTATTGTCTTAGATTTACAATTCATTAAATATATAGTGGACAGACAGCCTGAAGTGTACCTCAGGAAGTGTGGAGCCTGTGTATTTCAGGCAATGTTTCTCTGTTATACTAGTCTAGGATGGAGGCCACTGAAAGTCTACCGTGCTGTCTGGTCACTTCCTTTGTGACATACCCATTAATTACTACAACACCCGTTCTATCGAACAGAAAATTCTCCTCAATTCTCCCATAAAATGTTTTCATTAATTTTATTTTAAAATGTGAGACCCAATCTGAAGTAAAACACTCACTTCTTGATTTGACTGTGCAGCATTGGAGGTCTCCACAAGTGCTTCTTTAATTTCCTTCAAACTATTTACCAAACATAACTTCTCCTACTGCACTTTGTTATAATTCCTTTACTTATGTATGAAATCCTCAGATTAATAAAAAAACATAAATCGGGTAGACCGCTTGCACTTTCAACCAAAATTACAGCACTTTTTACTCATTTAATTTTGTAGCTGAAGAGATCATGACCCTTCATGGAATTGATTATTTTAAAATCTGTATCCTCTACATGGATTGCAGCTGCTTTATGTTCATCATTGGATTTAAATGTGGAAAATGAATGCATTTGTCTTTTCTACTGAGTAGCTCCTGCATCAGGTTCTCTTAAGTTATTGGTCTTGTCAGCATTTAAACTTCCAGGCCCAATCTCAATTTTTCTCAGAAATACTTAATTTTGCTTTTTTTTCATTACTTTTCTAAGTGTAAAACTCTCCTGTAGGTGGAAGTGATTTCCTTGTGGTGGTGTGATCTGCACTTTATTTTAGTTATTACATCAGTGGTAATAATTCGTAGAATGTTTTCTGAGTTGCTGAACTCTTTAGAGGACAAATGGTGCTGAGCTGCCAATGTGGGATTTATCTCCTAGTTAGCCTTAAGCATGTCCTGAAATTTAATTTCCCTTGTCCTATAACTCATGTGCATGAGAAGTGATTTGTGTGGATGCACTTATTTTCAGCGTATGTTGTTCAGGTTAGTTTTACAGGCTTTTATGTAAAGAAATTATGGTCATAATGTGGAATAAAAGCTCCAAAGTGTCCTCTGGGTCTAGTGCATTAAAATATATGTCTCATCATAAAGACAGATTTACATTAAGATGTATTCTGGGAAGTAATGGCAAGTGACCTGCCTTCAGTTCACTTAAGTTTAGATGCTCAGTGGGGTTAGTTACAAATAAACCAAAATCCAAAGCATAAATTGAACCATCGAGTCACCATTTCCTCTGATACACATCAATGGAATATGTTGAAATTTGTTATAGAATTTGCCACAATAAACCACTGCACACTGCTTGCCATAACTGTGACATATGGTCTTTTTTAACCACTTACACTCAGGTGATAAATGTATGCTAGTTCATTTTGTCTCTGTCATCTTTGTTATTTTATTTGTCCCTGAGTGCCGAGAATAATATTATATTTGCTAGGATTTTTTGCTGCGGAAATCCAAAATACTTGAAGGTCCCATTATATTATTGTGTGAATGTTGTGAAGATTGTCCTTTTATGAGACGTGAACACTCAATATAAATTATGATTAAGACACAAGATTTAAGAAATGCTGTACTTGGTCATAACTATATTGAAAGAAGTCAAATTTCTTGAATCACAGCTTGTCAAATTTCCTCTATCAATAATACAATTCAATGTTAGTCCCCAAAACTAAATTTGGATGACATCCAAATGTCAGAACAGTTTACATGACATTAAAGGAGGAAATTATTGTCATTATTGGTGGGAATGGACTCAATAAGTTTCACCGGCCTAATATGACAATTTGCATTTTTGTAAAGAATACATTTAAGCTTTCCTTTGTAAAATACAATTTTTTTTTAAATGGCTAAGAATAAAACAGATCAAGTTTTATGATTTATATTTGACACATTCATCTCCAGCATCACTGGACTTTGCTTTGTTCATCTTTAATGTGAGCCTCATACTGATCCAGGTCAGAGGTGATTTAGACTGCCCCAGTCATCAGTCGTTATTCTAAGATGAGAAATGTTACATTAGTACTTAAACAGAGTATTCAATTGAGTTAAATATAGGATTAATGCCACGTATACTCATGTAAAAGTCAAGTTTTTTAGGTTATTTTTTAAGGTTAAATTTATGGGGTCGACTATTACATGGATCCTACTTTTGAGGGGCTGAAACCCATACTCCAGTCTAAAATACCGAATCACAAACAGAAGCCCAATTGATCACTAAATGAATAAGAAAAAACACAACAAATTACATTAATTCCAACTGTTCTACAGGGAACCTGAGCTGCACCCAAAGAGAGGTTGTCACCTGACTCAGATACATCTTAAAATTTTGTGCCAAATTCTTTCATTTCCCTCTGGTTTCTCTCGTCTACTGTTGTTTTAGTTTTTCAAACTAGCATTTTAAGCTTTTATTTCTGTTAAAAAAAATTATCAGACATTTGACCTTCATACAGTCTCACTGATCATTGTAGCCATGAAAGATAGTCAACAGCTGCATGGTAATTATTGTCAAGTAAATGCCTATCTTATATAGGAAATGATGGTGTGATAAACTTTCTATCACATTAATTATACTAATTATATTGCTCATTTGATAATGAACTTAAGAACTCTGTAGCTTAACATTAGTGTGATTTGTACATCAATACGCACAATAACATGAAAAAGAAAATTGTTTCCTCATTTCAACATTTATATACAGGAATAACAAATATTGATCTGTTATCTGTGAAGAACTAGGGTCGACTCTTACATGAGATATATGGAAAATTCCAGATATTTTTGCCAAAAATAGGGGACGACTTTTACATGACATCGACATTTATTCAAGTGTATACAGATCATTCTGCTATAATATGTGTTCCTTTAAGGTGAATTGGGAACACTGTTTCTAAAGTACAAACTTGTACAGCACATATTGGTTGAAATGCGAAGCCGGCCCCATTAGTTTAAATGGTGTTGCTATTACAGGATTTTCTTATAACACACGGTTGCACGAGAATGGAACAATCGGGTTATAGCAGAACTGACTCTACAGTATTTGCTTATACTTCTAGGATTGATAAAAATTCACAAAATAACACATACGAATTTTGACTATGTTATTTTGCAAACTATAATACACTAAAATTTGTGGATCATAGATTCATACACTGTAGAAAAGACCATTCGGCCCATCGAGTCTGCACTGACATAACTACCACTAAAAGTGCACTAATCCCAATTTCCTGCATTTGTCCCATATCCATGAATGTTATGATACTTGAAGTAATCATTCAAATATCTTTTAAAGGTTATAAATGTTCTACTACCTTCCCAGGCAGTGCATTCCAGATTTCCACCAACCTCTGAGTGAAAAGGTTATTTTCCAAAATCCCCTCTGCATCTCCTGCCCCTTACCCTAAAATTATGCTCTCTAGTGATTAACCCCTGAACCCAGGGGAATTGCTGCTCTTTATTCACCCTGTCCATAATTGTCATAATTTTATACACTTTAATCATGTCCCCCCTCAGTCTTCTCTGCTCTAAACCAAACAAACCAAGCTTAAACAATCTCTCCTTATAGCTCAATTTCTCCATCCCAGGCAACATCCTGGTGAACCTCCTTTGTACTCCACTGGTGCGATCACGTCCTTCCTGTAGTGAGGTGGCCTGACCAATGCTCTGTACAACTCCAACATTACTTCCTTGCTCACATATTCTATACCACGACTGATGAAAGCAAGTGTCTTGTATGCCTTCTTCACTATCCTATTCATGTGCTCTGCCAACGTCAGTGATCTGTAAATAATAATTCCAAGATCCTCAGTACCTCTAAGCTACTCAGTGTCTTCCCATTCATTCAATCCTCCCTCACCTTGCTTCTTCTTCTAAAGTGCATCACCTCGCATTTATCAGGATCAAAAACCATCTGCCACTTCTCTATCCATTGAACCAACCCATCTATGTATTCCTGTAACCTACAACCATCTTCTTTGCTATTAAGCACTCTAAAAATCTTGGTTCCATCTGCAAATTTGCTTAGCATTCACCCCACATTTTCATCTATATCATTTATGTAAATAACATATAATAAGGGCCCCAGTACTGATCCTTGTGGTACACTGCTGAAATCTTTGAGGAGAAAGTGAGGTCTGCAGATGCTGGAGATCAGAGCTGGAAATGTGTTGCTGGAAAAGCGCAGCAGGTCAGGCAGCATCTAGGGAACAGGAGAATCGACGTTTCGGGCATAAGCCCTTCTTCAGGAATGAGGAAAGTTTGTCCAGCAGGCTAAGATAAAAGGTAGGGAGGAGGGACTTGGGGGAGGGGCGTCGGAAATGTGATAGGTGGAAAGAGGTCAAGGTGAGGGTGATAGGTCAGACTGCGTGGGGGCGGAGAGGTCGGGAAGAAGATTGCAGGTTAGGAAGGGGAGGGGAGGGAAATATATCCTTGGTGGTGGGGTCCGTTTGGAGGTGGCGGAAATGACGGCGGATGATGCGCTGTACATGGAGATTGGTGGGGTGGTAGGTGAGAACCAGTGGGGTTCTGTCCTGGTGGCGGTTGGAGGGGCGGGGCTCAAGGGCGGAGGAGCGGGAAGTGGAAGAGATGCGGTGGAGGGCATCGTCGACCACGTCGGGGGGGAAATTGCGGTCCTTGAAGAAGGAGGCCATCTGGGTTGTGCGTTTTTGGAACTGGTCCTCCTGGGAGCAGATGCGGCGGAGTCGCACCCCACCACCCTACCACCCCACCAATCCCCATGTACAGCGCATCATCCGCCGTCATTTCCGCCACCTCCAAACGGACCCCACCACCAAGGATATATTTCCCTCCCCTCCCCTATCAGCATTCCGTAAAGACCACTCCCTCCGTGACTCCCTCGTCAGATCCACACCCCCCACCAACCCAACCTCCACTCCCGGCACCTACCCCTGCAACCGCAGGAGGTGCAAGACTTGCGCCCACACCTCCCCCCTCACCTCCCTCCAAGGCCCCAAAGGAAACTTCCATATCCGCCACAGATTCACCTGCACCTCCACACACATCATCTATTGCATCATCTGCACCCGATGTGGCCTCCTCTATATTGGGGAGACAGGCCAGCTACTTGCGGAGCATTTCAGAGAACACCTCTGGGACACCCGGACCAATCAACCCAACCACCCTGTAGCTCAACATTTCAATTCCCCCTCCCACTCCACCAAGGATATGCAGGTCTTTGGACTCCTCCATCGTCAGACCACAACAAAACGACGGTTGGAGGAAGAACGCCTCATCTTCCGCCTAGGAACCCTCCAACCACAAGTGATGAACTCGGATTTCACCAGTTTCCTCATTTCCCCTCCCCCCACCCTGTCTCAGTCAAATCCATCGAATTCAGCACCGCCTTCCTAACCTGCAATCTTCTTCCCGACCTCTCCGCCCCCACCCCAGTCTGACCTATTACCCTCACCTTGACCTCTTTCCACCTATCACATTTCCTGAATCCCCTCCCCCAAGTCCCTCCTCCCTACCTTTTATCTTAGCCTGCTGGACAAACTTTCCTCATTCCTGAAGAAGGGCTTATGCCCGAAACGTCGATTCTCCTGTTCCCTGGATGCTGCCTGACCTGCTGCGCTTTTCCAGCAACACATTTCCAGCTCCGTACACTGCTGAACACCAGCCTCCAGTCACTTAAAACAGCCTTCTTCCACATCCCTTTATGTTCTATTACTAATGTGTTCTATCCATCTCACCAAATTTCCCTGAGTTTCATGTGCTTTAGCCTTCTCAATCAGTCTCCCATGTGGGACCTTATCAAAATCTTTGCTAAAATCTGTACAAACTACATCAACTGAACTTCCCTCATCTACACAGCTGATCATATTTTCAAAAATTCTAACAAATTTGTTAGGGATGACCTCCCTCTGCTTACTATCCCTAATTAACCCATGCGTTAATTTGCTTCTTCAGAATCTTTTCCAATAGTTTCCTGAGCACAGACATAAGATTTACAGGGCTATAGTTTTCTGTTTCATCTCTACTACCCTTCTTAAAAAGTGGATCCAGATTCGCCAACATCCTGTGCCAGAGAGGACTCAAAAATTTGTGTCAGAGCCCTTGCAATTTCCTGCCTCTCTTCCCATAGCAGCCTGGGTTGTAATTCATCCGGGCCAAGGGTCTATTTTTAAGCCCAAAAGAGCATCCAATAAATACCTTCCATTTCCTATGTCAAATTGTGCAAGTTCCTCACAGTCCTTTTTCCTGAATTCTATACCTACATAGTCCTTTTGCAGAGTGAAAACTGAAGAGAAGTATTTATTTAACACTCCTCTAATATCCTACAGCTTCACATACAGGTTGCCCCTTTGGTCCCTAATGGGCCCTACACTTTCCCTAGTTAACCTCTTCTCTTTACTGTATTTATAAAATATCTTAGGGTCCTCCTAATCCTGTTCACATGTCCTTCATCAAGCACCATTTTTGCTCTTCTAATTGCTTTCTTAAGTTCCTTCCAACACTTCCTGTGTTCCTCTTGGCCATAGCTGAATTGCTAAAATCCCTACTCTTCCTCTTTATCTAGTCCTTAATTTTCTGAGAAATCCAGGGTTGTTTTAACTTATTTCCCCTTAAAGGGTACATGTTGGACTTGCATTCTCCACAGCTCCTTTTTGAATGCCCCCTCTTGCTCCGCTGTAGACTAACCCGCAAGGAGCTGTTCCCAGTCCACTGTGGCTAGATCCTGCTATATTCTAATAAAATCTGCCTTCATTCAATTCAAAGCTGTCTTTTGCAGGCCATCGCTTCCTTTGTCCAGAACAAATTTTAAGTGTACCATGTTGTGGTCGCTATCGCTAATTTGTTCCCACACTGCCTCATCAAACACTTGTGTGGCTTTGTTTCCCAGAACCAGATCCAATGCTGCACTGTCCCATATTGGGCCTTCTACATATTGATACAAAAAACTCCCCTGAGTGCATTTCAATAAATCCACCCCTCTAAACCCTTTACACTATGACTACCCCAATGTATGATGGGAAAGTAGAAATCCCTCTAGTATTATTCTCACACATCTCTGTAAACTGTCCATATATTTGGTCCTCTATTTCTCACTAACTCTTTGGAGGCCTATAATACAGTAGCTGCCACCTTAACATTCCTAAATTCTAACCACAAAGCCTTGCTTGAGGACTCTTCCAAGATATTATCTCTCCATATTGCAATAATTGACACCTTAGGTAGTGCTCCATCACCACCCTTCTTACACCGTCCTCTGTCTTGCCTAAGTTAGACTTTACCAAGGTTGGACAAGCCAATATCTACCTTGAGTTTACGAGTAAAAAGTGTCTTATATAATAGGCTTGAAATATATTGGTTTTAAATTCATTCTGCATTTGATGTTGATTTTCATTTTTTTCATTCATGACATGTTTTAAATAGATTGTATTTGCTGCCACCACAACTGCAGGGGGCGTAGTAATTGCCCATGCAGTTGCAGTACTTGTAATGTGACTGGTAGCGATACTGCAGATAACTGATTGTTCTAGTAATGTAGTGATGGCCAAATTGCTTACAAATTGCGTTTCCTTGATCAGTCAATGAATAACAGTGAGGTATAGTCAATTTATTGCCATTGGCTGTCCTGCTCTTTATCCTACTTGGCACTCTAATTCGTCCTCTTCTTGCCACCTTACTCAGTGTACTAGCCACTGCTCTGGTTGGGGCAGCAACGCAGGCTGAGTGGGATGGTGGCTCAAGTTGAGCAGCTTAGTGGTCAGAGTGGTGACTACAACAGAAAGTGAGGCAGCCAGCAGGGCAACCAAGAGAGGGGGAAATGCAAGGGAGGACTTTGACCACATTGCTGAGTGGGGCAACAATTGGGATGGTAACTACAGCAAGGTCTGTGTCAAGAAGAATGCTAATGTGCCCAAAGTGAGATTGGGCAATGACTTGCAGTTCCAGATGGTATTGAAAAAGTGGAATTTACTTTATTGTCATGTGTACTCAAGTACCTGAGTATAGGAGGACAGAGAAAAGTTTAAAATGTTGTCCAACATGGTGCCATTCTGCGTACAAAGTACCTAGGTACAAATCCTAGATACAAAATAAAGAAATAAAGGAAAAACAATTATATTATCTGTCAGCTATTCATGGCATAAGTTAGAAAAATAAGAAATGAAGTTAAAAAAATAAATATTACAGTCTTTCTATGAAGAGCCTGCAGTAAATCAGCACATAGGGGCTTCCACATATGGTCTGACTGGGTTTGTAAGCCGCTGACAGCCCACATTGGTCTCTAGTCCAACATTCGCCCCTGCACTGGATATACTGGCCATCTCAGTGCATTTCGGTCTCTTGCCCATTGGCCGTCCTGCTGTGGTTGGGCCTCCAGTTCACTCCACTGCATGCCTCTGCATTGCTGTTCCAAGGCAAGTTTTTCCAAAAATACTAAAAGAAAAGTAAAATAAAAGAGACGAGGAATGAGGAAAGAAAACACAGAACGGATGAGCCACTGATTGAGGACCTGGGCGCTGCCTACTCCGCCGCAGCCATTTTAATCCTTCATTGTATTATCTGTGGCTCAGTGGGGGAACCAACATTTCAAATAAGGTTCAATATAAACGGAAGTGAAATTGGAGAAATTAACAACTTTAGAACCAAATTAGTCTGAGCTTCTCACAGGTCCTGAATAGCAGAAACCAATTTCAGCAAAAACATGCAATGTTCAAACCTCTCAAACAATGCAGTTTGGAAATATCCCCTTATATAAGTGCAAAAATTGCCATATTATTATTTTTATAGTCTCTGGGAGTTAGACTGTTAAAGAAGAAAGCAGCAATTCTCATGTCCTCAAGTTCATCATAAAGTATCCTACAGTCAATTATTTCTTTATGAGGAGTGGTTACTGTTGCAATGTAATAAGACCATCAAAAATAGAAACAGGAGAAGGCCATTTGGCCCCTCATGTCTACATTCTGTAACCGACATTCCACACATCCACTTTCCTGCCCTTTTCCATAACCCTTGATTCTCCTACAGATCAAGAATCTATCTCTCTCAGCCTTAAATGGAAAAAAAATACCATGCCTCAAACAACAAAGTGGGAAAAAAAATTGATTAGTTTTTGTGGATTAAGGAAACAATGAAAATGATCAAGCCAATCAGGTTACTTAATAAGATAATAGCCGATAATAGTGACGTTGGGGCGAGTATATTGTTGGCTGGCTAATATAAGTCACTAGGAAAGTAGGATACGTCCTATCTATCTGGCACCCTACCCATCAGCACTCTTAACACCACACTTACGTACATATCATTTGACACCAACTGTCAAAGGGGTTATCAAGTGTTTAAATTTCTGATTACAACAGCTGATTACTGTGAAAAGAGGGCTCAGTTGGCCTGCCCCTGACAGTTTTGCATTACATAAGAACTGTCAGAACTGAACTATGGCTGCACGTTTCTGAAGGAGACTTGATTGGATTCTTTGCTCAGAAAGACGGAGATTTCTCCTTTTGTAAAGAAGGAGTGGAGTGGCAATCTGCACGAGATTACTACACCTTGTAAAATCCAGCTCATTTTTTATTACGTCTCACCCCCAGAGCATCTCTGCAGGAGTTTCTCAGGATAGTGTGCAGGGCTCACCTATCTTCAGCTGCTCTCTCCCAACATAAGGGCAGATGTGGGGATGATTGCATAATGTTCAGCATCATTTGCAACTCCTCAGACACTGAAGCAGTCCATGTTCAAATGCAACAAGACCTGCAAAATATCTTAGGCTGACAAGGGAAAATAACATTTGTGTCACATAACTGCTGAGCATCGTTCACCTCCAACAAGAGAGAATCTAACCATCCCCACTTCACATTCAATGTCAATACCATTGCTGAATCCTTCACTATTGAGATCCTAGGTTTAACAAAAAACTGAATCATGTATTTCTGTTGCAGGAGGAATAGGTCAAATTCCAAAAGCCTGTTCACCATTTAGAAGGCACAAGTCAAGGGTGTGACTGAATACTTTTGAGTTGTCTGGATGATCACAGTTTCAATAACATTCAAGAAGCTAGACACAGTTCACAACAAAGTAGTCTGATTAATTTGTACATTATTTAACACCTTAGAAACAGCTTATGGCCATTCAGCTTGTTGAGCCTGCTCTGTCACTCAATACAATCATGGCTGATCATTCAACTCAAAATACCCAGTTCTCACTTTTTCTCCATTCCCTTTGATATTTTTCACCCTAAGGAATATATTTAACTGCTACTCAAAAACATTCAATGTTTTGGCATCAACTACTTTCTGTGGCAGGAAATTTCACAGGGTCGTCACTCTCCAGTGAAGAAATTTCTCTTCACATCAGACCTAAATGATCTACCCTTTATCTTTCGAAGGTGATCTTTGGTTCTGGACTCCTTAGTCATCAGGAACACTCTCTCTTCATTTACCTTGTCCATTGCTTTAGAATTTTTCAAATTTTTATGAGACCCTCCTCATTCTTCTCAACTCCCGTGAATATAGTCTTAATTGATCCAATCTCTACTTATACATGAGCCCAGGAATTTCACCACTGACAAATAGTCCCAGCAGTGTGCACCATTTAAATGATACACTTCAGTAACTTACCATGGCTCCCCTGACAGCACCTTCCAAACACATGACCTCCACAATTAGAAGGACAAGGGCAATAAATGCAAGGAAACAAGTTCCTGTTCAAGACACACACCATCCTGACATGTAACTATATTGCTGTTCCTTCAATGTTGTTGGGTCAGCCACTTCAGATAGTAGATAAGATTAAACATTGACGATTGTTGGCAGTCTCATATACGCAAAACAATATCCCTCCTTAAAAGGGCATTAGTGATGGATTTTTGCACATTGTTACATTGTCATCACTGGATTTGTGATTGTGGAAAATAGGCAATATTGGATTAAAGCACCATTATGCACATGTCTTGATTTTTATTTCTGTTGACTCCATCACACTAGTGAAGAGATTATTCCCAATCACCCTTCTTCTGTATTAAAGATGCTGAACAAAAAAACACATTAGAACCAGAAAATCTGGCATTTCTTGGAAATTATCGATTCAAATTCCTGACTGGCAAGAATTTAGATGTTTTCCTAATCAATCTATTCTGACAAGTTATTACATATCTCTGTAGCAGATGGCACTTGAACCCAGGCCTCCTGGTTCAGCAGTAAGAACCTTGTCACTGCACCACAAAGGCCCCAGGTAGGAGTGTAACAATGTACAGATTAATTGGTTGTAGTTTGCATGAAAGCCTTTCAATCACCAAGAATAATTGTTGAATCTTGAGAACAAAGGCTCTTGTCTGTTCTGACTTCCCATTACACACAATCCTACTGTCTGTTTCTCACTATTCTCCAGAGTGAAGAATACCTCTCTCAAGAAGAAATATGATTAAAATACCTGTACTTCACACACACACTTTTCTCATGATCCTGAAATGAAGAGGAATTTCTACACTCAGAGGGGTGGTGAATCTGTGGAAATCATTGCTGCAGAAGCCTGTGGAGGCCAAGTCATTGAGTGTCTTTAAGAGAGAGACAGATAAATTCTTGATTAGTAAGGGGATCAAGGGCCATGTGGAAAAGGCAAGAGAATGCGGTTGACAAACATCTCAGCAATGATTGAATGGCAGAGCAGACTTGATGGGCTGAATGGCCTAATTCTATTCCTGTATCTTATGGTCTTTGTGATCTAGCAAGCTATCTTTCCTGCCTTCATTTTGCTTGCTGTTAAAAACTGCACCTTTTGACTTGTGTGATTTCTGAGAGAAGTGGGCATGCAACTATAAAGGGGCTCCAGAGCAGTTGTAGTCTTTTCAGTGTCTCTTGCTCATGAATGCTTCAATCCATGGTGTAACTATGGTTTTATGTTTGCTTTTGACTTTTTTTTCAATCCAACCTGTTGCTGATCTCTACTGCTTTTGTTTATATTTGCCTTTGGTCTTTTTAGGATATTTAGTTTTTCTTTTTATATACATAGGAATTACTAATAAGATAGTGTTAAATGGCATCACTTGTCTGCAGTGATTACTTGAGGTTGCAATAGGTTCCTGTTGCTTCTTATTGGTCACTTTTAATTGCCTCTCAAATGCTATTTTAGGCTTTGGTTTTGCATACAAATAGTTTCCATTTTTACCACTTTATTTGTTTCAAAACTATTCTTCTTTATTGCTTACCTGTTTAGTCCAACAGAAGCAAGCTCAAGATAGATAGGGTACTTAAAGGTATTTGTAAGAGTAATGATACTCTGTAGTTGACAGATGTGGCGCACAGTAATTACAAAACATCACTTATACTGTAAATAGCTGCATTCTGAGAGCTGTTAATAAATTGTCCATCATCTTAAAGAGTTCATAATACTTTATTATTTGTATAAAATGGAATGAATGACACAAAACAATAATTTAAAATGAACATAGAAAGTACTAGAAATACCCAAAAGATAGAGTGCATGAATGAAAAGAGAAACAGAGAAAAGGGGTCTGATTTTCCATTTAGAGTTAGGAATCACAAGTTGGGAATTTCTTGATATCGCTTTTCTAGGTTTCCTTTGAGGTTTTGGTCTTCATTCTTTAGGTGTTAGAGTCAGCTGGCATTGGGAATACTGTCAATGACAATTTGTCATTATCCCTACATTGTCCCACAGTATCATTACGCCCATTGGCCTCACCCTTGAACCCCACACAAATTTTTATGACCTCATCATGACCCTGAATATCTTCCATGCCCTCACAAAGCCCTTCCATATTAAACATCCCTTTTATATCCTGTCAATTGCTCTATAGCCTTTTCATACCCCTTACATCTTCCAAAAATCCCATATCTCTTTCAAGGCCACACACATTCTTCACCCCAACTCAACTAGTCTCCATTAAATATAGGACCAATGAAGACTTTGGCAAATCTCGCAATTATTTGAAATGCTTCTGAAACTGATATGTTAAGCAAAGAGGCTTTGAAAATCTCATCCAAACAAAGCCCTGCTCATCTTACTGCCTCATAAAAATATCACTCAAATGTAGATATTCATGGTATCAACGCGTAAAGCATTGATCATGTTAACACATCTTAATTTTGTCCAAGTAAAGGAAAGCATTGGAAAAATTAGATCAGACAATAACAATACATTGTAAGATCTTTCAAATGTAACAGTTTAAAGGTACCAGGACACATGAACATCAACTAGCCACATAACAACATGACCCTCTCTCACTAGTATCCTTACATACAGATAAGGAAGTACACCACTTCAATTGGGACAATGCATTCATCCTAGTACAGAGACATGCACAAGAATTCTGAGAAGCTTGGCATTCCAACTGGAATTCTATCAACTAACACATTGACTTGGATCCCATATACAACCTCCTGAGAAAAAGAACAGGAAATGATATCACCATGTGAAATGACATCACCACAGGAAATGACATCACCAACCCAAGGAATCCCAAACGTATAAATAGAAAGCAGGAAACACCATAATGTGTTCCGTCTGGAGGCTCATGAAGATGTCACCTAGTATGGTGACAAAACGTCTGTAAATGAACCTTCCAGCTCAGTGAGCAAAACTACATCCAGAACCTCAACCTGAGCTACAAATCTTCTCAAAACTTGCTAACTTAGGAACATCCTAGGTTTGTCACAGGCTCTGTGAAAATGCAAGGTAAAAAACCAATTGTTGGGGATTAGCCTTTACCGACAACAATACTGTACCTAATTCTGAACAGAAAGGAATTGTTGTTTCAATGATAGTAGAAATGCTGTAATTTAATAAAACATTGGGTTAGAAGATGGAATGAATGAAATCATTTTGATATAATTTAAATTGGTATCTGAAAAATCAAAAGATGAAGTTCAATCTGAATTTATCGGAATCATTTGCGCTTCATTTCCTTAAACATTTTAACAATGAGCTGGCTTTGATACCAACTCATATAAATTGGTTGACATTGTGTTCGCCCAGGCAGCTGTTTGAGAGCTAAGTATAGTGAGTTTAAGCAATTCCATCTAGGAATTGATTGGCATTAACAGGCTGTAATTTGACATCAATTAGGAATAATTGGATAATCATTCAGCAAGTCTATAACAATGATTGTATGGAACATGCATGTTCTTTTGAATTGGACTTTAAATAAACAAATGGGGATGTATACAATTGTACATATTCCAAAGATACACTGAATGAGGAACTTACACACCAAAAGCAAAGTTCACAGAACAAGTGTTAGGTTATCATGTTATTATGTCCTTACCTCCAGGTATGAGCACAAACCTGAGACCAAAAGATGTGATGCTGGTAGATCATAAAACAGGATTAGTCATAGAGTCATAGAGATGTACAGCATGGAAACAGACCCTTTGGTCCAACCCGTCCATGTCGACCAGATATCCCAACCCAATCTAGTTCCACCTGCCAGCACCTGGCCCATATCCCTCCAAACCCTTCCTATTCATATACCCATCCAAATGCCTCTTAAATGTTGCAATTGTATCAGCCTCCACCACATCCTCTAGCAGCTCATTCCATACCCGTACCACCCTCTGCGTGAAAAAGTTGCCCCTTAGGTCTCTTTTATATCTTTCCCCTCTCACCCTAAACCTATGCCCTCTAGTTCGCGACTCCCTGACCCCAGGGAAAAGACTTTGTCTATTTATCCTATCCATGCCCCTCATAATTTTGTAAACCTCTATAGCCACAGCCTCCGATGCTCCAGGGAAAACAACCCCAGCCTGTTCAGCCTCTCCCTATAGCTCAGACCCTCCAACCCTGGCAACATCCTTGTAAATCTTTTCTGAACCTTTTCAAGTTTAACAACATCTTTCCGATAGGAAGGAGACCTGAATTGAGGTTTTTTTTGAGGTATTAGTGATGGAGAATGAAAATGTGTTCCAACTGTGTCATTTTTTCTGACAATATTTCTGTTTAGTTTAATCACATTTAGCTTTCCCCATTAACTGATTCTATTTGGAGTAATTGTTTAGGGGCTTCTTGTGCTGCAGTTGTAGTGTCTCTACCCCGAGAGCAGGAGGCCTAGGTTCCAGTCCGACTTGCTCCAGAGATATGTAATAATAACTCTGAATTGGTTGATTAGAAAAAAAATTGTTTCTGTGAGCTTCTAGGATCGAGATTTTAAATTTTATTTATTCATTCATTCATTCACAGAATGTGGATTTCACTGGGTGAGTCAGTATTTATGGCACATCCCTAATTATCCTTGAGAATGTGGTGGGTGCTGCCTCCTTGAACCATTGTAGTTCATCTGGTAATGTGAGGCTGTTTGAACTAAGTGACAACTATTTATATGAAAGAAAGGACTGTGGATGCTGGAACTCTGAAACAAAGACAGAAATTGCTGGAAAAATTCAGCAGATCTGGCAGAATCTGTGGGAAGAAAGCAGAGCTGACATTTTCAGTCTGGCAATTCTTCATCAGAACCCTGTGTTCTTAAACATTAGCTCTGCTTTCTTCCCAATAATGCTTCCAGATTTGTTGAGTTTCTTCAGCAATCTCTGCTTTTGTATAATAATTTATCACTGGAAATGAATAAACACGCAATTAAGGATGTTCAATAAATATTTTTCCACCCAGAGACATCCGCATCCCATGAATGAATATGTAAATGGAAATGTCTAGGTTTCCATAATGTTGAGATTACCTTGAGGATAGAGACTTCTCGATTTTAATGTGTGCAGGGTTTTTTTTTCCCCCACATAGTGATGCCTAACTTACAAACTCTACATTTGATTTCTAGGATGTCTCAGTTTCATCTATGGCACATGTTCCCAAGTTTATCTGGCTATGAATTATCTTGGTAAAGAGAAATCATTCATGCAAAACTTACAGCTGACTCAGCAAATCTGTGCTCTGATCGGCATGCTCTTAATATGATATATGCTGCACCTTGCAAGAACTTTGGTGTCAGGGAGTTTCTCCTGCCATTTGCTGTTACAAATAGATGCATGCTGCCATTTCTACTTAAGACCTAATTATTTTATGCAATGCCAACGGATTCCTTATGCCTCAGAAGGGATGTGTGAACCCCAGTCCATTAGACTTTGATCTTTGTTTTCTGATTAACTCCATGCTTTTCTCAAAGCTTGTTGATGCATGCTGAGCTTGTTTTGTCAGAGAAAGGATCATTTTATAATCCAACATGGTGGGTTGAAGAGGACTTTCTAACATTGTAGAACATCTGAACTGAGTTGAGGGATATATTGTTGACTATGGGTTCTTGAAATTTGTAGCAAGAAGTCCTGACAATCATTTCGGGACAATTGTATTTGTATAGTAAATTCCACATCCTCAATGCTTTACTGTTCCAAAGGCCTTGGTCAGATCAATTAATACTAAGTTGAGGTTCTTGTTATATTTGTAGGACATTTTTTGAATTTGACTTTCTCAGAGAGACTTGCTTTCCTTGAATTTATATGGGTTAGATATGGAAGCATCTTGCAATCATGGAGCACAATACTCTTGTGCCAAATTAAGCAAAGGAAGTTTTCTGAGCTTATGAGTTTCACCATCTTGAATACTTCAGTTGCAAAGTCATCGGTTTCTGGAGACTTACCCCCTGACAGTTACTTTATGATCTTGGAATTTGGTTTGAGGTGGATCAAGGGCAAGTCCATCTAGCACACAATGCTGTAGTGGTGATTCAATGGCATTATCTTGGTTCAAGAGATTGTTGGAATGAAAGAAAATCTCATACCTGTTTGTTAGGGGCTGATTGTTTTCTATTATGAGAAAAGTTATTGGACTATTGTTTTTGGATAATAGGCAGTTCGGAGATCTTCATGGAGATCGTTCAGGTCATGTTCATCAGCAACTTTCTGAGCTCTGAAGCCTTGTGAGCTTGCCTGTTCCTTCATCTCTCTTAGGAGAAAGTGAGGACTGCAGATGCTGGAGATCAGAGCTGAAAATGTGTTGCTGGAAAAGCGCAGCAGGTCAGGCAGCATCCAAGGAGCAGGAGAATCGACGTTTCGGGCATGAACCCTTCTTCAGGATTCATGAGCCCATGCATTCCATAAGTATGTTCTACCCTCAAGTATTAGTTTGTACAAATCTATGATGGATTTGCTTGATTTCATTTCAATCCTTGTGGGTGAGTTTCACTGATGCTGCAGCCTTTCCATTTGACCAGGGTTAGTGTGGAGGTGGTGGATGAATTGGGGGTCATTGTCACCCATCACAATATCTGGAATGCCATAATGACTGAAGTGTGCTTTCAGTCTTACTGATTGTCATTGACAATAACTGGTTTAACTCTCAGTACAGAGAATAGCAGTCAACATTAACCGCAATAACCAAGCTGATGAAGCTCCAGTTATCAGAATGTTCTGTGATATCGTGGGTTAATACTATTTCTTTATCCTTCCACTCAAATAAACCTCTCAAGAGCAACTAGCGATGAGCAATAACTGTTAGCATAGCCAGTGAAACCCATGTCCTATGAATGAATAAAACAAAACAAATATACAGTGCAAATGATGAAGAGCCTTGGAGATCTGTTTTATAAAGGGATGAGTCCAACTGCATATTATTAGAGATCTTTCTTTTGAGACAAGTCAGCTGAGTAATGGGATTTTCTTTTTAATACATCACTCAACCTTGTAAGTGTCATCAAGACCATAAAAGTTTAAAGTCAGTGAAAATAGATGGTTAAGAAGTTCACATACTTCAGTCTTCATTAGTATTGTCAGTTTTTTTAAGTTCATGAAATCAAAGACAGTTATCAAAGGAGCACAGCCTTTTCAAGAACATTTGATTGACGTACAAATGCCCTTTATGACCATAAACGTTATTCAAATTGTTTGTAAAAAATAGTTGGAAAATGTTTGTAATTTCAAGGCAGAGTTACTTAGAGCATGGGTTCACGTAGGTCTAAGTATTCAAATGATAACAATACACACAGCCTGAGTAAAACTTGCTTGCAATAATTAAAGATTTTCATTTTAACAGTGTGGTACTTTAATGTCATTTGTTTTGATTTCTTGAAGTGCCAACATAAACTTGCTAAGAGCAAGTTTCCATAAAACTTGTCTGACGATATTTTTAATGTTAATAAAAATTTGAGGTCTAATTTTAGAAAAGCGTTCATAAGGCATTATAATTAATAATGCCATCAATTCAGCCTAAGCCTGAAGACAATTCTCGACTATTGAAGGCTAGGAATTAAGGGCAAAAAAAATTACAAGCGAAAAAATGTCATTAGAAGATATTCATATTCTACAACTAAGCATTTTGATACTTAGTTATAATTATTTGTATATATCAATGTGAGAAAAGTTGGGAATAAAAACAGAATGCTGGAGAAATTCAGAATAGGCAGCCAATGTAGAAAAAGAAATTGGGTCAATGTTTCAAATCAAATATACCCTTGCTTCTTCCAAAGAGGTCTGTTTCCACAGGAGCTACCAGACCTGCTGAATTGCTCCAGGACTTTATATTGCTTTTCCAGATCTCCAGCATCTGCAGTAGTTTGCTTTAATTTAATAAATGTTAAAGCCTGGCAATGGAGATCTCCATTTCCCATGTAAATGGCAGTCATCCATTTTTGGGCTTGGAATCAACATTGTACAGCAAGCGAACAAACAAACTGCATGATATTCAAAAGGTAAGCTACTAGCACAATTAATTGGTAATTCACCTAATGGAGTAAATGGAAGCCATTATGGGGCAATAAAACATCAGACCTTTTATAAGACCATAAGATCATAAGACGTGAGTGCAAAAGTAAGCCATTCAACCCATTGAGCCTGCTTCACCATTCAATGAGATCATAGCTGATTTGATAATCCTTAACCATTTTCCTCACAACACTTGATTCCCTTACTGATTACAAATTTGTCTGTCTCCATTTTGAATATACTAATAACCCAATTTTTACAGCCCTCTATCATAAGAATTCTACAAATCCATTACCTTCTGAGAGAATAAATTTCTCTATGTATCAGTTGGCACGGTGGCTTAGCACTGCTGCCTCACAGCATCAGGATCCCAAGTTCAAGACGGGCATCGGGTGACTGTCTGTGTGGAGTTTGCACATTCTCCCTGGGTTTGCTTCTTGCTTTCCCTCACAATTCAAAGATGTGCAGGCTGGGTGTATTGGCTGTGCTAAATTGCCCATAGTGTTCAGGGATATATAGGTTAGAGTAAATGTAGGAGAACGGGTCCGGATGGGATACTCTTCGGATTTGTTGGGCCGAAGGGCCTGTTTCTAGGTGCATTAGTCAGAGGGAAATGGGTCGGGGTGGGTTACTCTTCAGAGGGTCGGTGTGGACTGGTTGGGCTGAAGGACCTGTTTCCGTCCTGTAGGGAATCTCATCTAATCTTATTAAAATCTTCCTTGATGGACTATTTGGTGAATGCACTGCCAGTTGCAACACTAAGCCAGATATTCATAGAAGTGATTCTCAGGCTGTGCTACATTAACTCATTGTACCAAGAATGCTTGTTAAAGGCAACCTGCACCTCTTAAATGGGGAGATGTACTGTGTTCGCAGGCAAATTGCTTTGATCTCAACTGCAAACAAATGAAAGTAAAAAAAGAGTCTTAAAATATAATTTTCCTGTGGCACCTTAAAACTTTCAATGATGGAGACTACACAAACACAGGAGATGAGAGCACACATTGACCATGCAGCAAGTGTTATGCTTTCCTTTATTGGTCAGAGTATTGAGTACAGGAGTTGGATTTACAAGGATGTTGCCAGGGTTGGAGGATTTGAGCTATGGGGAGGCTGAACAGGCTTGGGCTTTTTTCTCTGGAGCATCGGAGGCTGAGGGGTGACCTTATAGAGGTTTACAAAATTATGAGGGGCATGGATAGGGTAAATAGACAAAGTCTTTTCCCTGGGGTTGGGGAGTCCAGAACTAGAGGGCATAGGTTTAGGATGAGACAGGAAAGATATAAGAGACCTAAGGGGCAACCTTTTCAGAGGTGGTACGTGTATGGAATGAGTTGCCAGAGGAAGTGGTGGAGGCTGGTACAATTGCAACAGTTAAAAGGCATTTGGATGGGTGTATGAATAGGAAGGGTTGGGAGGGATATGGGTCAAGTGCTGGCAGGTGGGACTAGATTGGGTTGGGATATCTGGTCGGCATGGGCAGGGTGGACTGAAGGGTCTGTTCCTATGCTGTATATCTCTATGACTCCATGAGTCAAGCTACTCTACCATTCCATACGATCAGAACTAATCTTGAATTTCAACTGCACTTTCTTACCTGCTTTCCATCTTGCCCTATTACTCGAGAGACAATAATCTGTTCAATTTAACCTTAAATATAGTCAGTAATAGAGAATTCACAGCCTCTAAGAGCAGGCAATTGCAATGATTCATACTCCTCGAAATGAGGCCATCTTGTTTCCTAAACTAGTTCCTGCCATTGTGCGGATCTCTAAGGTCCCTGAGTGACAGTGACTTCTGGAATCAAAGGTCATTGTGTCAGCACCGATCGGCACCTGTGGAACCTCCAGGTAGCTGTGTGGATGTACAGATTAGAAGGAACATTACTGTTCACCTCAGTCTTAACTAAGTGACCACTTATTCTGAGGTTATGTTCCCATATGATAGATATCACATCCAGAAGAAATAACTTCTAAGTGCTTATCTTGTCAAGCCCCTTCAGAGTCTTGCATATTTTAACTCAATTAGCTTCCATTCTTCTCAATGCCAGAGAATATAGGCACAATATATTAGGTCCTTATTTCTATTCCAGTAACTAATTCAGTGAATCTTCCTCTAATGTAAGTGCATCCTTCCTTTGGAGACGAAACCTGCACACCGTACTCCTGATGTGGTCCCAGCGAAATCCTATACAATGGTAGCAAGACTTTTTATTCCTATACTCCAATTCCCTTGCAATAAAGGTCAATCTTCTTAATTTCTTCTTGTAGTTTCTGAATTCCTTCTTCAAGCAGACCTAAGTATCTCTGCATATCAACCTGTACAAACTTCATGACTTTTTAAAAATCATTCTGCTTTTTTATTCTTGCAACTAAAGTCAATAGCTTCACACTTCCTAAATTGTACTCCAACTAGTATCTCATTGCTCATACAATTGATCTGCAGATGATTGACTGCAGTCTGTGAGTCCATCTCAAACTTGCATTACTGAATAGCTTTGAATCATTAGCAAATACAAATACGTTACTCTATGCAAGTCTTTGCTTAAGTCATGATCCTTGTGGCACTCCACTTGTCACTGTTTGCCAACTTGAGAATGCTTTTTTAAAAAAATCATTCATGGGAATATAGGCATCTCTGGCTAGGCCAACATTTATTGCACTTGCTGAGATACCTGGTGAAGTTGATGATGAGCTTCCTTTTTTGAGCAGTTGCAGTCCATGGGTTATAGGAATGCCCACAGTGCTCTAAGGAAGGGAGTTCCAGGATTTTGATCCAGCGACAGTGAATGAATATTTCCTTCCCTTAATTATTAACACTTTACCAAATTAACTGTGGTACACTTCTCTTTACCTCATTTATTTCCAATGTCACAGTCTGCAGCTTTTAATCTCATTATCACTACTTGCAGCTTCTCAATACTCTAACAGATTCTCATACTTTTACCTCTGCATACATTGTGCAATAGTTATACTCTCGCTTATTTTTCCACATGGTTCATGAGCAGTCTTTGCAAGGTGTCGCATGGCAGTCTGGTTAAAAAGCCAAGAGCCCAGGGGATCCAGGGCAACTTGGCAGATTAGACCTAAAATTTCCTTAATGGTAGGAATCGGGGATGATGGTCAATAGTTGAATGGAAGCCTGTGTCCAATGGTATACCAAAGAGTTTGGTGCAGGATCCCACACTACTTGTTGTACATATTGATGATCTAGACATGAATGTAGGAAGTAGTTATGATCAGTTATTTCACAGATGGCACAAACATTAGTGTGCTAAATAGCAAGGAGGAATTAGATTACAGGATTATACAGATGGACTGGCCAAATTGGCTCAACAAAAGGAAATGGAATTTAATCCTGGAAAATATGAGGTGATACATTTTGGGACGACTAACAAGGTAAGGGAATTCAGTGAATGTTAGGATCTCATTTGGTACAGATGATCAGAGAAATTTTGATGTTCATGTCCATAGATCTTTAAAGGCAGCAGGATAGCTGGATCATGTGGTTAAGGAGGCATACGGGCTAGTTGCCTTTATTTGACAAGACATTGAATATAAGAGCAAAGAGGTTGTGATGGAGCTGTATATAATTTAGTTACGCAACAGCTGGAGTACTGGTTGCAGAACTGGTTACCACACGATAGGAAAAATGTGACTGGCGACAGGGAAAATGAGATTCACCAGCATATTACCTGGTGTGGACTGATTCAGCTCTGAAGAGAGACTAGATGTTTTCTTTATCACAAAGAATGCTGAGGAAAGATGAGCTGCACAATGTTCTGAGGGCACAGACGGGGAGGAGAGGGAGTAACCTTTCTCCTTAACAGAGGGGGTAATAACCAGGGACACCGTTTTAGACCATAAGACGTAGGAGCAGAAATTAAGCCATTCGGCCCATAAAGTCTGCTCTGTCATTCAATCATGACTGATACGTTTCTCAATCCCATGCTCCAGCCGTCTCCCCATAACCTTTGATTCCCTTAAGAACCTGTCTATCTCTGTCTTAAATATTCTCAATGAGCAGCCTCCACAGCCTTCTGTGGTAATAACTTCCAAATATTCACCAACCTCTGGCTGAAGAAGTTTCTCCTCATCTCCATTCCAAAGGTCTTCCCTTTACTCTAAGGCTGCTCCCTTGGATCCTAGTCTTTTCTGCTAATGGAAACATCTTCCCAGTGTCCACTCTGACCAGTCCATTCAGTATTCTGTAAGTTTCAACTAGATCCCCCCCCTCACCCTTCTAAACTCATTGAGAGTCCTCAAACGTTCCTCATATGTTAAGCCTTTCATTCCCGGGATTATTCTCGTGAACCTCCTCTGGACCTGGTCCAGGGCCAGTACATCCTTCCTGAAGTATGGGGATCAAATTTGCACACAATACTCTAAATGTGGTCTGACCAGAGCCTTATAAAGCCTCAGAAGCACATCCCTGCTTTTATATTCTAGTCCTCTCGAAATAAGTGCCAACAGTGTATTTGCCTTCCTAATTACCAACTAAATCTGCAAGTTAACTTTCAGAGAATCCTGGACTAGGACTCCCAAATCCCTCTTCACTTCCAATTTCTGAATTTTTTTCCCTCCTTGAGATGACAATGTTTGATTTACAAGTACCATTGGCATGGTGCTATCTGTCCTAACCAGCACTTCTTACCTCGGAGGATCTACCCTGCATGCATAGCAAATGGATGAGGAAATTATTGGAAATGAAATGCAGTTGGAGTTTACAAACACATGCTTCAGATATTTACCCCTTCAATGGCCCAGCATCCAGCAGACATGGATCCTGCACTTCCATCCATCAAAGTGACACTGACTCTACCCACCCAAGGCCTTGGAGTGCAGGTTCATAGCTCCTTGAAAGTGGAGTCGCAGGTAGATAGGATAGTGAAGGAGGCATTAGGTATGCTTTCCTTTATTGGTCAGAGTATTGAGTACAGGAGTTGGGTGGTCATGTTGCGGCTGTACAGGATATTGGTTAGGCCACTGTTGGAATATTGCGGGCAATTCTGGTCTCCTTCCTATCGGAAAGATGTTGTGAAATTTGAAAGGGTTCAGAAAAGATTTACAAGGATGTTGCCAGGGTTGGAGGATTTGAGCTATAGGGAGAGGCTGAACAGGCTGGGGCTGTTTTCCCTGGAGCATCAGAGGCTGAGGGGTGACCTTATAGAGGTTTACAAAATTATGAGGGGCATGGATAGGATAAATAGACAAAGTCTTTTCCCTGGGATCCGGGAGTCCAGAACTAGAGGGCATAGATTTAGGGTGAAAGGGGAAAGATATAAAAGAGACCTAAGGGGCAACTTTTTCATGCAGAGGTGGTACGTGTATGGAATGAGCTGCCAGAGGATGTGGTGGAGGCTGGTACAATTACAACATTTAAGAGGCATTTGGATGGATATATGAATAGGAAGGGATATGGGCCGGGTGCTGACTGGTGGGACTAGATTGGGTTGGGATATCTGGTGGGCATGGATGAGTTGGACCGAAGGGTCTGTTTCCATGCTGTACATCTCTATGACTCTGTCTTTCAGTTGTATTTTGCTTTCAAACAGCAGCATGTAATGGCTGGGAGTTCAGCTCGCCATCACTTTTCCATTCTGCCTGGTAACCTGGATACCCACCTCCATGCCTCCCTTTTGATCTACCCAGAAAGCATATTTCCACCTAACACTCCCATCATCTTTGTCAGACCATCACAAATGCTTTCACTTTTGTAAACCTCAAGCTGGATTCCTGCACCACTTTAGGCAATGATTCCCTCCATTGCCCCCACAAGCCCCACTTACACCTTCCTCAGGGATTGACAGATGGATCCGTTTGGATGAATGGCACTAGACATGACTGACCAAATCCCAGATGCTGTCTTTGCAGTTCTCCAACTGACAATATACAATTCCCTTGATTGCCGGTGCTGGTCCTACAAGTCTGACCATTGCTCATTCCCTGGACTGTGATTGGACAGATCCTCTAACTGTGACCACACAGACTACTAACCATGGCCACGTCCTTTGGGTTTTGTATGAACTCTGCTCCTGACTGACAGTAACAGGAACCCCTGATTGACAGCGACACCTCCCTCCCCCAGCGGACTGAAAACCCATACCCAGTTTCCAACATGGCTATTTGGTTGAATAAATATCAATGTGCCATACAGCAAGCTAACCCACCCTCCCTAGAATACCGAGAAACTTGACAAGCAATCTATGTGCCTTTACAATATAGCTCGTTAAAATGGCGATGCTGATAGCCTTTGGCTCTCATTGATGCATCAATGTATTAACAGATGTCATACAGTATGACAAGCCAAGGATGCCGCAAGCATGCAGGTAGATGCTAAATGAGTGAATGTAAGAAAGCAAATGAGCAGCCCTGAATTGCAGCCTGACTGAATTGATGAGCTGGATATCTGTCTGTGTTCACAAAGTGTCCTTGTAACAGCCTTTCAATGCTAGGTTACTGGTGTGCACTGCAATGTCAGTCTGGACTTACTAAGCATCCTGCAAGTGGAACTGAAAGGTGCCATGATTGGTTGTGATGGTATGGCAGATGCTAATGTTGAAACTTTATTGCTGGAACAGCACAGCAGGTCAGGCAGCATCCAGGGAACAGGAGATTCGACGTTTCGGGCACAGGCCCTTCTTCAGGAATGAGCAGAGAGTGTTCAGCAGGAGAAGATAAAAGGTAGGGAGGAGGGACTTGGAGGAGGGGAGTTGGAAATGTGATAGGTGGAAAGAGGTCAAGGTGAGGGTGATAGGTCGGAGTAGGATGGAGGCGGAGAGGTCAAGAAGAAGACTGCAGGTCAGGAAGGCGGTGCCGGGCTGGAAGGATCCGGCTGAGACAAGGTGGGGGGAGGGGGGATGAAGAAACTGGTGAAGTCCAAGTTCATCCCCTGCGGTTGGAGGGTTCCCAGTCGGAAGATAAGACGCTCCTCCTCCGACCGTCGGGTTGTTGTGGTTTGGCGGTGGATGAGTCCAATGACCTGCATATCCTCGGTGGAGTGGGAGGGGGAGTTGAAATGCTGTGCCACAGGTTGGTTGGGTTGGTTCGTCCGGGTGGCCCAGAGGTGCTCTCTGAATCGCTCCGCAAGTAGGCGGCCTGTCTCCCCAATATAGAGGAGGCCACACCGGCTGCAGCGGATGCAGTAGATGATGTGGGTGGAGGTGCAGGTGAATCTGTGGCGGATATGGAAGTTTCCCTTGGGGCCTTGGAGAGAAGTGAGGGGGGAGGTGTGGGCGCAAGTGTTGCACCTCCTGCGGTTGCAAGGGAAGGTGCCGGGAGTGGTGGTTGGGTCGGTGGGGGGTGTGGATCTGACAAGGGAGTCGCGGAGGGAGTGGTCTCTACGGAAAGCTGATAGGGGAGGGGAGGGAAATATATCCTTGGTGCTGGGGTCTGTTTGGAGGTGGCGGAAGTGACGGCGGATGATGCGCTGTACATGGAGATTGGTGGGGTGGTAGGTGAGGACCAGTGGGGTTCTGTCCTGGTGGCGGTTGGAGGGGCGGGGCTCAAGGGCGGAGGAGCGGGAAGTGGAGGAGATGCGGTGGAGGGCACCGTCGACCACGTCGGGGGGGAAATTGCGGTCCTTGAAGAAGGAGGCCATCTGTGTTGTACGTAAAACACAGATGGCCTCCTTCTTCAAGGACCGCAATTTCCCCCCCGACGTGGTCGACGGTGCCCTCCACCGCATCTCCTCCACTTCCCGCTCCTCCGCCCTTGAGCCCCGCCCCTCCAACCGCCACCAGGACAGAACCCCACTGGTCCTCACCTACCACCCCACCAATCTCCATGTACAGTGCATCATCCGCCGTCACTTCCGCCACCTCCAAACAGACCCCAGCACCAAGGATATATTTCCCTCCCCTCCCCTATCAGCTTTCCGTAGAGACCACTCCCTCCGCGACTCCCTTGTCAGATCCACACCCCCCACCGACCCAACCACCACTCCCGGCACCTTCCCTTGCAACCGCAGGAGGTGCAACACTTGCGCCCACACCTCCCCCCTCACTTCTCTCCAAGGCCCCAAGGGAAACTTCCATATCCGCCACAGATTCACCTGCACCTCCACCCACATCATCTACTGCATCCGCTGCAGCCGGTGTGGCCTCCTCTATATTGGGGAGACAGGCCGCCTACTTGCGGAGCGATTCAGAGAGCACCTCTGGGCCACCCGGACGAACCAACCCAACCAACCTGTGGCACAGCATTTCAACTCCCCCTCCCACTCCACCGAGGATATGCAGGTCATTGGACTCATCCACCGCCAAACCACAACAACCCGACGGTCGGAGGAGGAGCGTCTTATCTTCCGACTGGGAACCCTCCAACCGCAGGGGATGAACTTGGACTTCACCAGTTTCTTCATCCCCCCTCCCCCCACCTTGTCTCAGCCGGATCCTTCCAGCCCGGCACCGCCTTCCTGACCTGCAGTCTTCTTCTTGACCTCTCCGCCTCCATCCTACTCCGACCTATCACCCTCACCTTGACCTCTTTCCACCTATCACATTTCCAACTCCCCTCCTCCAAGTCCCTCCTCCCTACCTTTTATCTTCTCCTGCTGAACACTCTCTGCTCATTCCTGAAGAAGGGCCTGTGCCCGAAACGTCGAATCTCCTGTTCCCTGGATGCTGCCTGACCTGCTGTGCTGTTCCAGCAATAAAGTTTCAACTTTGATCTCCAGCATCTGCAGACCTCACTTTCTCCTGGCAGATGCTAATGCCATTGAATGACAGTTGTGTCTGGGTGGTGCCCAGAGAGTGTGAGATATTGTTTGGCACTGAGCAACATGGAGGCTTCTCGCAGCTAACTTTCATATTGAGGATGCTTGACATGTAGCTTGTTCAGTAAGATTGGAAGCTGAATATTAATAAGGTGAGTTGCAGTATTAATAAGGTATTTAATTAGTTCTAATTTCAGTTAACTGACCAATGACTGCTACCTAGCAAGAAACTAACCCTGCTGCTTATCAAATGTGTAAAAGGTGCATCAATTTGCTTCTGATATCAAGATAAGCCTTTAGACCACTCACCCGATTCTGCCTCAAAGCATTGCCACAGCCAGCACTGCTCAGATCCTCATTTGATTCTGTCCCAGCAGTCACAACCTCAGAATGAGATGAGGAGAAATGGCTTCTTGTAAAAGGTTACAGATTTTTGGTATTCTTACCGCTAGTAAAAGTCAAAAATTGATAGCTTTCTAGTTACGTATGAAACTAAGGAACATGGGGATATTAGAGGAAGGTGGCTTTGAGTTAATCTTAAATGGCAGAGCAGACTCAAAGAGCCAAATTGTTACTGTTCCTTGTGTTCTTAACTCAGAGGCAGCATAATGGGCAGTGGCAGAGGTTGGGGGGAAGTGGTAGTTGTCATTGGGGGTATGTGTTGAGCCAGCATTGCGGCTTTCATTAATGATGTTACTGAGTGAGAGATTATAGTTAGGAAATAGAAGAAGTGAAAGGATAGATCCTTGGGGATACCAGAGACAAGGATGCAGATGCAAGAAGAGAAACAATTGCAGGTAATGTGCTGGCAACACTTAGATACATAAAAATGAAAGGAGATCAGGGCAGTTCCATCCAACTAGACGAGGAAGTAGAAACATTGCAGGAGGATGAAGTGGATAATTATGGTAAAGGTTGAATAGGGGTCAACACTTTTCATTACCACTCGCACAGATGTAATTTCTATATGATAGCACTTTAGTTGGGACTGAAACCTAATTGCAGAGGTTTAAAAATGAAGTTGCAGGACAGATGGTAGATTTTGGGAGGCAACAGCATATTCAAGAAATTTCCACTAGAAAAAGAGGGTTGGAGATGTAGAGTATTTTATAAATATACAAGGGTCAAGTGTGAGGATAAATTAATGACAAACAATCTGAAGGATAAGAGGACAAATACCCAAAAGAGCAGAAGTGTTAATTATATCAGATATGTGGAAACCAGAAAAGTTCAAGTGGGAGATCAGCCAAACACAGTTGAAGGAGCAGCAAGTCGCATAGACAAGATGTCTTGGGAAGAGCATGAGGGGAGAGAGCCAAAGAACTAGATAAAGATGGGAGTTCACAGACACTTTACAGCATAGAAATAACTTCTGTTGAATTAGATAAAGAACAAAAAGCAAGATAAAGTGAAAGCTATAATTTAACATTACTGTATACAGAAGTTACAAAGTAAGCTGGGATACAATTTAGATGTTAAATATAACTGCTTAAAAGTTTGCAGCAATTTCCCTATAGCTGTTCAGGGAGTAAAATGTTGCAGACTAAAAGCTGTGAAGCACATTCAGTGTTCAGAGTTAATGAGGATCTTAGTAGAAATGTAACTACTACAATGCGCGGTGAATTCTGAACAATATTTTGACAACAATCTATTTCAATGATAGTTTAACTCATTAACATGTCCTGTTCTATTCATATATGAAACAATTATTACTCAGTAACTTCTAATATTTCAGTTTTGAATATTTGATTGGCTCTCGCAGGACTTTTAATTTAAAATTGGGAAGCTGACTGAGATATACATATAACTAACTATATGGAACAAAGACCGAGATTGCAGGAGCAACTCAGCAGGTCTGGCAGCATCTGTGGGAAGAAAGCAGAGTTAATTTTTGAGTACAGTAGTTCTTCATCAGATCTCCAGCATCCACAATTCTTTGCTTTATTATGTAACTACATGAAATCATAGAATTCCTACAGTGTGGAGATAGGCCATACTGATCATCCAATGACCATCCCAGACAGACCCAATTCCCTATTCTATCCGTGTAACTCTGCATTTCCCATAGCTAATCCACCTAGTCTGCACATCACTGGACATTATGGGTAATTTAGTGTGGCCAATCCGCCTAATGCGGGAGGAAACTGGCATACCCAGAAGGCAAGGGGAGAATGTGCAAAATCCACTCCAACCCGGATCCCTTGTGCTGTGAGGCAGTAGTGCTAACCACCAAGCCACCATGCAGCACTTCAGGAGTTGAGCTTGATAGCTTCTCCTACTTAAGTCTCAGTTTAGAAGCAGAAAAAACCCGCTTTAACCACTTTAAACATTTTTGGAACTTGGAGACAAAAACGCTTTTCAAAACTTTTTTTGTGCATTTTATCAAAAACTTATAATTCAGATTGTAAGCATTAAGAATATTGTGCACAAATTGCAAACCACTGATATTTCTACTTTAAAAATAGGCATACAAAGTTTTATGTAATCCGTATCATCGAAGCAGTTGAGGAATTTGCATCGATTCCTTGGTGGCAGGCAGCACGCCTGGTCATGACTTACATGGCCCATGTGCATTTCCTCTGCCCTCTCCCACTAACGTGTTTTAAATTAATCCCAAGATTTAAATTGCAATGGTGGTGAAGAGAAAAGCAAATAATGAAAACGTACCTGCGATAATAATCCTTTGACACTTCTCAAGTAGCTGACGAGCCACATAGCCTGTAGAGATGTTATTAACTCAGTGACGGAGAGCAGTTTACTGGTTAGTAACTAGTCTTGCAGCTGCTGATGACCACTGTATGAACATTGCAAGGATATGTATGGTAGGAATAAGATCTTTCAAAATTGCAATGGAGGAGGTAAATGTGAAAGCAAGTAGAAGGCTAGAAAAGTACGAGACGTTCTTGATTGAAAACATTTTGCGCTTGCCCATCAGAAAGGCCAAATTTGGTGAGGGAAATTAGTAACGTGGCTTACTTCCACCAGCAGTACAAGTTGACCCCTGTAGAAACTTGTGCTTAGGTGTCAAGCAAAAACTAAGGCCACTGAGACCAAAGAAGTGGTTACTATGAGGAGAAAGTGAGGTCTGCAGATGCTGGAGATCAGAGCTGAAAATGTGTTGCTGGAAAAGCGCAGCAGGTCAGGCAGCATCCAGGGAACAGGAGAATCGACGTTTCGGGCATAAGCCCTTCTTCAGGAAAGCTGAAGAAGGGCTTATGCCCAAAACGTCGATTCTCCTGTTCCCTGGATGCTGCCTGACCTGCTGCGCTTTTCCAGCAACACATTTTCAGCAAGTGGTTACTATGGTTGAGGCTACCGGATTGTTCTTTGAAAAGAGCTTGTTTGAGAATTACTGAGGGGAATGAAGAGAATTACTGAGGGGAATGAAGGATTCTCCCAAATCTTCAGGGAGCTCAAACATTTAATGTTTGAGCTCCCTGAAGATTTGGGAGAATCCTTAGTGCTTTATTTTTTCAGAATGTCCTTAGATGCTCAGCAAGTTAACCTATAAGATGATATCCAAGTGCTATTGTTGCTTCACTGACCTTGTTTAAGTAAAAATGCTTAATAGGAGTATGGATGGAGAAACTCGGAGATCTGGCAGCATCTGGGGAAAGAAATCAGAATTAATGTTTCAGGTCCAGTGATCCTTGTTCAAAATGCAACAAAACAGAGGTGTCTTTTTTGTTAGATCTTCAGCACTTTCTTCTGATCCTTTGACCCATGGAAGAAGTGGCCGATGAGGAAAATTTCTCCTCTGTACTTTAAGCCTTCATGCTAATGTTTAAGAGCAAATATCTCATTCAGGAAGAATACTGAGGTGGAACAAGAAGTACATGCCATCTTTTGAAGAGTTGAATACTGCAAGTTAGTATCTGTGGCAACAGGAAGGTGTGCAAAACTATGTATGTACCAGCTTTGCAAGTAATCACCTCTATGGTCATGAACAGAGGTGCACATATTTTACCATTAAAATGTTTTGACTTTAATTTACTTGAGTAGTTCTGAAATGGCTTTAGCAAGACTATGACAAATAAATAAATAGATGATTATTATTTTATCTTTCACTCGTGTTAATATTTGGAGTCCTCAGAGTAGGATTAGGATAATGCAGATGCACAACATCATCAACACTGTACTAGTTTTTTCATAACTCAAATCTGAATTATTAAATGTTAAAACAACTAGAAATATCAGTTAAAACTTGAAAAAGGGAATGGTAAGCCTGATTTGTGAGGTTTGTGATTGAAAAGCCATTTATAACCTGATTTTAGCTATTATTTGAGGTATTATTCACATTAATTTTTCACAATATCATGAACTGCTTCATCATTGCTAGGCCAAACTCCATGAATCCCTACTTTAGAGATAACCTTCACCACATTGATTGCAGGCTATGAAGCCAGTGCCTCACCTTCACCTTCTCTCGGGTCGTTTGGCATTGGCAATAAATGCTGGCCTTGTTAAGGACACCCACATTAGTGAATGAAATTTTAAAAAAAACACACATACAAGAATGACCATAAACAATGTATTTAGAAATTTCTGAATTGTGAAAAGATTTTCTGGAAGAGACCTTCTAGTAAATACAAAATCTTAGATTTTGAACAATAGTTCAAGGGTTTGCAAACAGCTCCCTCTTGTGGGGATAAATCTCTTTCTTCTGGGGTTGGTGTAATTTTGGCCAAGCAAATGTGATGACAGTTTAATAATTATTCTGCAAAGCATTAACATATGTAATTTCTAAATCATGAGGAAATTGGTTTAAAATACAGTTTATAATATGCTTATTCATAATATTTTATAATGTTTTGTTTTGTTAAAATCATAAATAAATATTAAACTTTGTTTGTCCAACAATTAAACTTTCAAGATGCTACCTTAACAGCCAAAAGGATAAAAAAATCTGAAAAATACAATAGTTACAAATAACTTGAGATAAATGCAAACCTCCAGTCAATACAGGAGAAAAAATTATGTTTTAAGCCAGTAGTTAATTCAAAATATTTAGGTAATGTTTATATTAATTTTGGCTGAGATTCAGTAACATGATCTTAGGGCTCTTCAGATTTTCTCTGAATGTGGTTTCAAAATCAATTCAAATTACCTTGCAGATGTTGGAGATCAGAAATAAAATCAGAAAAGTGCTGGAGAAACTCAGCAGGATTGGCAGCATCAGTGACAGAGAAACTGAGGTAATGTTTCAAGTTCAAATTCAAGGAAGAGTCATAGTGGACTTGATAGGTTAATTCTGTTCTCCCCGAAGATACTGAGTTTCTCCAGCTCATTTTGTTTTAGTTTTAAAAAGTTTAGAGTTAAATACGGTTTAGAATGCAAGACAAAACTTTTAACGGGCAAATGATTTTAGGAAGTGTGTACTGTACTGGGTCACCCATACTTACAGAGGATGTAAATGCATTGGGAGTTATTCAGAGATTTATTAGATTAATGCCTGGATTTCTTTATGAGCAAACTAGACCGCTTAGGCCTTTATCCTCTGGGGCTTAGAAGATTCAGAGATGACCTAATTGAAATATAAATGACCATGAGTGGTCTTGATCAAGTGGATATGGAAAGGATGCTACCTCTTGTGGGAGAATCAAAAACTAGGGGTCATGGTTTAAAAATAAGGCGTAACCCTTTAAGATAGAGGTGAGGAAACCCTTTTTCTTTCAGAAGTTCCTGAGCTTTTGGAATTCTCTTCCTCAAAAGGCAATGGATGCAGAATATTTAAATACTTTTAAGATAAAGATGGATAGGTTCTTAATTTCCAAGGGGATGAAAGATTTTGGGGGTATTCAAGAGTGTAGAGTTGAGATTAAAACCAGATCAGCCATGATCTTATTGACTCTCAAAGCAGACTTGAAGCGCTGAGTGGCCTACGCTATTCCTTGTTTGATTGTTCATAAAAGAGAAAGACCTTTCATTTAATGAAAAGTTTATATACTGCCCTCAAAGTGTAATTCTGAAAGACATCATTACGCTCAACAACTCCATTCTCATCAATTCTCAGCCATCTGTATATGATTCAGCTGAAGACGTATTTTACAATGATAGAGAAATAGAATGCACCCAAATGTACCAAATAGGCTTCCTATTGATAGATCAGAACTGCAATTTGTTCACATTGAGCTTCCTGAGTTTTATCATGGAGTCATACAGCACGGAAACAGACCCTTGGGTCCAACTCGCCCATGCCAACCAGACATTCCAATCTGACCTTGTTCCATTTGCCAATATTTGGTCTGTATCCCTTTTAACCCTTCCTATTCATATACTCCTTCAGATAGCTTTTAAATGTTCTAATTGTACCTGATCCCACCACTTCATCTGGCTGCTTGTTCCATACACTCTCCATCCTTTACCAGAAAATGTTACCCCTGATTCACCCTATCCATGCCCCTCATGATTTTATAAACCTCTCTAAGATTATCCTTCATCCTCCGACACTCCAGGAAAAAAGCCCCAGCCTATTCAGCCTCTCCCTACAACTCAAAATCTCCAGTCCTAGCTACATCCTTGTAAATGTTTTATGCGCTCTCTCAAGTTTAACAACATCGTTCCTATAGAAAGATGACAAAAATTGTACACAGTATTCTAAAAGTGGCCTACGTCCAGCCCAGCTGCAACGTGATGCTCCAACTCCTATACTCTATGTTCTGATCAATGAAGGCATGTGTACTAAATACCTTCTTCACCACCCTGTCTAACTGTCGCTCCACATCCAAGGAACTATGCACCTGCACCCTTTGTCTCTTTGATTTTAAGAATTCATCTTTCAATGGCTTCATTTTTAGCAGTGCCATTGAGAATTCAAGAATCTTTTTTGTGTTCTTGTTGTCAGAATACATAAGATGTTAAAGTATGTGTTGCTTACAGGGTCATTCATTGATGGTCTGATTGTTCAATACATTAGCAATAATGGCTTAATTGCTGAAAGGGCCAGAATTATTCCTGGTATATCTTTGATTGGTAAAGGTAATAGTGGGAGTGCACAAGGTCAATAGTGCTAGGAAAGTCTCTGTTATTGGTATGTCCTGCACTTCTCTTGAAAATAAAGGGCTTTGGATTAGCTGGAATATCCAAGTGTAAAATGATTGAGTCATTAAATAAGATAACATAATTTTGGCATAACTAGGATCTTGTTGCTTAGATAACTCTACCACATTGTGTAGTAACATTTAAAATCTAGTTAATATTAACAATTCGCCCCAAAGATCAACCACCCTCTAGTTTCAACTTTAAGTACCAGCTAAATGAAAATTTCTTAACCTGACTCTCCTCTGTGCCAAACTAAGCTGACCATCACAGACATACATGCTTTGCAATCCGTAGATTCTGTCGAGTCTGTTCTGAGTTTACATGTCATGGCCATTCACTGAGATCTGTTTTGTTTCCTTGGCAAAATGTTGGAGCACTGAAGCCAATCCTTCACCTAACCTGCCTCTGCACCTTGGCAGCCACTGTGGATGCCTCTGATCTCCTTCTGTTCACAATTCCCATTTTCAAATGCCCCTTTTGTCCCCATCATGGGAATCAAACTACTGGAACACCTGCTCTTGGTTTGTGTTTGTCGATCCAGGGATTGCCCTGACTCCTGAATCAGGAATAAACATTCAGGTCCTACATATTGAATATATAATAAAAATGAGCCAGCATGCAAGAAAAGTGTAAATGTCAGACTTGTATTATATTCTAGTACAATCTATAATTTAGTATATTGCCCACTCCACCATTACCATCCAGCAAGGGGACCAACCCTGTTCCAACTTAACAAAAAAAGAAGCCAGTCACCCACCCAGTAATTACAGCATCATCCAATCTCTTCATTACCAAACAGAAGTCCAACTTTAACTTTTCACTCTAACCTAAATTCTGCACATCTGCAATCATATTTGTGTTCACTGTAGAGTAAGAATGCCTGTCTATCCCATAGTTTAATAACTGGATTTGCACAACTTCAGATGGACTGACTATTTCCTTGCAAACCAACAGTTTGCACTACTATAACACTGCTAACACTATCCAAAGTACCATGGTTAATTTTATCCTAAACATAAACACTGCTATTCATTTTCAATCAAAAGGTAAATTTCATGATCAGCATGTTGAAACACTATTCCGGCATATAATTCCTCTTTGACGGTGGAATTCTATTAATTGTAACAGATGGAAAATCTCCAAGGAGTCACTGAGATCTGTGCCTGAATTCCGACATGTGCTTCTGGCTCACGACGTTCTGTACCCAGTGCACAGATTCATAAAATCCATCCTCTGCTTCCTTGTTCCCTTTCTAATTATTTAATGTTTGCCAACATGGAATTGCAGCTGTTGTTTATTGATCCTTGTGCCTAAAAGACCTGGGGATCTGGATCTATTGTTCTTTATTAATCACCATAAGTCTAATTGAGTAAGTATGCTTTTAAATGGGGCTACAGATGACACCGGAGAGGATTCACTTTTTGTCTAACTCTTGGCATTTTGTAAACAAATAAGTTTTTAATTGCACTGATTAAAAATAAAATCTTTTCAGTTTAACATGTCCAGACAATAGTTAGATAATACACAACAGAATACTCCTTTCTTATCCTTTTTGAAGAAAGATACATCAGCACTGACCAGCTGCTTACATTGACTAAGCTTTCCAGCAGAAATGTGGAGACTTAATGTAACTGGGTAGTTGTTAGACTGAAAGAAATGAACCCTTTGTTTTTAAATATACAATGTAGGGCATGGTTAAGAACTTTGGCTATAATTTTAGAATCAAAACATCAACATGTAAAGCTAAAAGAAATTAAGGCTAATTTTCAAATTACTGATCTTACCACAGATGACACAATATTCTATGTGTTTGCCTCCAATCTGCCCTTCAGGCCATGCACATAATTAGAAATATTATGTAAGAAATAACATTCTGATTGACAAACTATCTGAATCTATTAGTGCTTGATTGCAACAGCCATGTTTGTGATTAAAATTTCCAAAAACCAACAATGCATTCACAATCACCAATTATATAATAATAGACCTGCTATGGATTCAAGAATTTATTGTCTGATGGTTATAGAGGAGAAACAATATGTTTAAGGGTCAGTTATATAGACTTTAATCTTTCGAATAATCAGTGACTGAAATAGCTTGTATATAACATAGCCATGAGGCTTCATTTAAAATGAGGTAGTTTGAAAGGAAGGAAGTCTCCATTAGTGGTTATGGATTTAGTTCCAACCACAACCATAAGCAAGTTTTATTTGCTAGTTTTTTCTCCCATTCCTTTCTTTTTTTTCCCATGAAAACATTCTTTCAGACACTTCGTGCCCAAACCACAAAGTTCAAAATGTTATTTCAAGCAACATGGAAATAATTTTGTATTTATCTTATCCATTACCATTACTATTAGTCACTAGGTGTATGGTTTCAAGTATAAAAATTACTACCATATTGCGGGAAATAAGTGGTTACATAGTAACTGGAGTTAAATTGAACACAGAAAAGATGACTGCACAAATCCATTCTCAATTCCAACAACAGTACCCTGAAACAAAACTGGAATCAAAAATACTGTCTTGCATCCAAACTTTAGCCCAGTTGTAAACACTGTGGAGCATGTCTGTTTTTCTGTAGTTTATTACAGATTATTTGCCAGTTGCCATCAGCTTTTAGGTTTCAATAAGTGTTTAATACTTAAATTCAAACCAGATTTTATAGTAAAGCAAAGATAGTGAATTGTCATTGTAAGAGATACAGATCTCAAAGTGATAAAGTATCAGTGCATATTCACAATTCCTAATTCAGCACTTTTCTGCTGGGATGCATGTTTGAATGTACAATTTAAAGCTACCCAACAGAAATTTTTGGAATTTGATTACAAAGATTAAATAGTAACAGGTGATTTGTCTGTTATTGTGACCAAGGAACGACAAACAGCAAATATTTAATGATGTTACATCTCTTCACCAACCACACGTAATTCTTACTTTTGATCTATGCATTAGGCTGGTGCCCATCTGCTCACCAAATTGCTAAAGTTAAAGATAGGAAGAATTTACATTTATATATAATGTTAAGGGGGTAATATACTTGCATAGACTGAGAATTGGTTAGCAGAAAAGAAACAATAGGAATAAATGGGTCTTTTTTGAAATGTAAACTGTTCAGGTGCCCGAGGGATGAGTGCTTAGGTCCCAACTATTTACAATATACATTAATGATCAACACAAAATTTAGTGGGATTGTGAGTGGTGAGGAGGATGTAAAACAGGCTTCAAGGCAGGTTGGACAAGTTAAGTGAAAAGGTCAAATACATGGTAGAGTGAGTATAATGTGGAGGAATAACTAAAGACTTGCTGATGTAGGTATTGTATCCTGATGGGGGAAGCTTTCACATTTGCTTCTTCTTTTATCATATTGCTGTTAGCCATCAGTGTAGATTGAAAAGGAGAAGCAAACTACCAGAAAAAAAGTAGAAAGCATACAAATTCCATTTACTTACCTTGAAGGCCCGGCCTTCTCATCTTCATAGCTCGCCTGAGATGTGGTGACGCTCAGGTTAAGTACACCCACAGGATGTCCTCTGGGAATATGGCAACTTTCACCTTCACAAACACACATGGTAAAGCTGCACCCTGGTACACTTGATTCATTGGCAGACCTGCCAGATAATCGACAGATACTAACTCGGAACATGGAGAGGTCTGGTGCCAAAGTGGCACATATTATGTAGTGCTTGGTGGCCATGCTTTCTACTATGAAAATAGTGGGTACCTAAAGGACAGAAATGCCCAAAACAATCCCTAAAGAGTCATCTACTAGCAATTTTTTCAGCTTCCACTGCAGCATGAGCTTATTAACCTCTCTTAGGATAACATCATTCATCCTGACACCATTGTGTTGAAGAGATTTGCTGGGTAAAGTTGTTGAGTGAGGATTTTTGCTGTTGACCTTTATTGAATGCAAGTGCCAATACTAGTGACAATTCAAAGGGAAATTTGAGATGGAGAATTTGAAATGATATTCCAGTCGAGAATGGTGGATCTATGTCAGGGGTGAGGAAATTCGTTTTAACTGAAGGAACACCTCTCTTGGGTCTTTTGCTCTCAGTTTTTCCAGAACTGCAGAGCGTCCCAAAGCTCCTCAATGTATTTATGAATGATGGCATGAGTGAATAGGTAAATGATTTTTTTTATGAATGAATTAAGTGGGTGAGGTTAGGGTGACATCTGGTTAAGATGATAACTGGGTAAAGTGGCACTGAGTGGGAAGACAGGTAGGTAAGGATGCAGGCTGATAAGGATGTAGAGTATCTGGTAGAAAAGGTGGTAGGTGGGTAGGGTTGTAGGTGGGCACAGAAATAGGTAGTGTCAGAAGTAGGTACGGTGGTGAATGGTTAAGATGGAAGGTAGCAAGCTGTAGGGAGTTGGATGACAGGTAGTATACTGTAACGAAAGTGAGGACTGCAGATGCTGGAGATCAGAGTCAAGATTAGATAGGATACAGTGCCAGGTGGGTAGGGATGTAGTTAGGTAAGGTGGCAACTTGGTAAGTTGGTAGGTGATTGAGGTGGGTAGTGTGGCAGTTGCATAAATGGGTGAAGTGGATACTTGATAAGGTAGGTGGATGGGTGAGTGTATGGGTAAGTCAGCAGTCATTGGGTCAGATTGGGAAGGGCTGTCAGGTCATTGGGTCAGGTTGGGAAAGGCTGAAAGGTCATTGGGTCAGATTGGGAAGGGCTGTAAGATCATTAGCTAGTCAGGTCCAGTTGGGCTGGTTAGCTTAGGTTGGGGAGATCAGAAAGGAGAGGCAGAGGGTAGGTAATGGGTTGGAGGTTATGGAGCAGTGGGGTGTCAGTTTTGTAGCTGTCCAGGGGTTCAGCTAGCATTTTCAGTCTAATATTTTCTGGATAACTATCCAGGTAAATAATTAGAAAGAGAGTTTGCGGCTTTTTTTGGAGGCTCAGGGGATTTGCAAACTGTGAATTAAACTTGCCAGCATTTCCTATGGACCTCATTGTTTTTGGACTTTCATGGTTTCTCAATATGAATCTTCAGTGATATATCTGATGTCTGATGATCTGGAGATCAGAAGATTTGTCAATTTCTTTGAGTACAAAAAAATGTATGCATCACCTTTTTTTTTAGAGCATAACAGTTGCTGGATACAAAAATTAGGCAAATCTTCATAGAGTTGCTCAAGGTGATGCATACAGATTAATTTTGCACCTGCAGGGTCTACAGTACAGAAGCAGATCATTTTATCCTAACTTGTCTGTGCCATAATTTATATTTCCTATAAGTCTTCTCTCATATCTCTTCATTCATGCCTAACAGTGTAAAATTCTATTCCTTTCTTGCTCTTTTCCTTCTAGCTTCTCCTGAAACCGTTCTATTATAAGTGCCTCAATAATTCCTTATGGAAATGCATTCCATATTCTTATTATTCCTTGGGTAAAGAGATTTCTCCTGAATTAATTCCTGTATCTAGTAGTCACTGTCTTATATTTATGATCTCTAACTTTGGACATCCCAGCAAGTGAAAACATTTTCTCTCTTGTAACTTTATCTGCATAGTGAAGAACAAAAGGGACTTTGAAGACTATAAACCCTGATTATAATGCCATAGACCATAATAATGAACAGACTAAGATCCAGAACTTAGGTTTTTTTTCCACTTGGAACAATTATTTTGTAACCATGAGCTGGATTTGTGTCTCAGCAGACTGTAATGGCTAATGGCCATTGCTAAATTTAACCAGGCAGCCAGTTGCATATTTTCCACTACTACAGCTAACTGGCAGATTAAGATACAACTCTTCAGGCCTGGGAAGGGGAACAAAACTTTATCACATTAATTGTTTAGAAAGGTTTACTCTATACTTAAGTGTGAAAATAATTCACTTTGTTTCAGAAAAACTAAATGTAAAAATTGCATATGTCAAAAATCTGAAACAAATGTGAAAAATGCTGAAAATATTGAAAAGATATGTAATGAGGACAGTTTAATATTTCAGGTGTGCATTCCAAAGAGAAAGAGGTGTAAAAAACAGACATAGGCACACATGTGCATTCACAGTTTATAAAATAAAGGATGGGCAATGAAAACATTTTGTTTAAAAGACAGGAGTGTTCATGGTAGAGTAGAACAGGAGTCATAAAGGCATGGTTAGTCTGTTCTAACTTGTACCCATCATGCCTGTGCTTGCTTATATTGGCTCTTGACTGGGCAATAAAATTCTTCTCCTTTTCAAATCTCTTCATGATCTCATCTCCTCCCAGCAGAATTTAATGTTTTCCTCTTTGGCCGAATACCACAAATTCCCAGAAGTAAAAACCAGCAAAACTGGCGAATGGGCCAAGCTTGTCCAACTTGTCTTGTAGAGTTCGTAATGGAGTATGATCAGTGTATTCATTTCCCATTTTTTAGTATTTTTGCCCTGGCAAACTCTGAAGTGGAAAAGTGTGGTGCTGGAAAAGCAGAACAGGTCAGGCAACATCCAAGGAGCAGGAGAGTCGACATTTCGTGCATAAGCCCTTCTTGTAAACTCTGTAGTTCAAAACTAGGCTTGTCATATGAGCTAGCATAATCAGACCTTCAGGTTCAGGGTTAACCTTAATTTTGAGATTCTTTTACATATCAGTTTTAGATTCTGTGCAACATTTCTATCATCAATATCTTCTAAAATCTGGCTCCAACTCTGGGACTTGGATTCTCGTTCAGTCTAGATTGAATGGATGCCAATAGTAAATATTCATATTACCCTTTAAAAGCTATGGCTGTGTGTCACACTTCCTGATGAGTGTCTGTGTGTGTTGCCACAAGCTAATCATGATTTGAGGCAGTACCTTATCAGGATTATTTAAGTAGGTAGAAACAAACTCTTCTGCCAAAATAAGGATACAATCAGCACCTATATCAACTGTGCGTTTTCCTGAGTGCCCTTATTAAAAATTGTAATGACTGCTCTAAGATAATTCATCTGATCTATACAAAACACTTCATTGAAGGTGTGAATGAGATTATTTGCTTTAGGTTATTATTACCTTGCAGCCATTCTTTGGGGCTTATTATATTGTTATTAATAATATAAGAATCTGAATTACTTTGAACATGATTTATTTGACATGATACAGTTCATTTAACAGTTATAGCTGAAATATAGTCAACTGTGGTGAACTCTGACCTTGTGGTTTATACTTGTCGCCATAATGCCTCAAATTGCTGGACACATTCCTAAATATAATGTACAATAAATTCCTTGTGCTAGTTTTAATTACTTAACAACATAGGAAGGGAATTTCCCGAACATTTTGTTCGCTAATTGCCTCTTGGTTTTATCAGTTATCTTTACCCCTTCTAGTCAGTGGTAACTCCAGTGTAACCAACATGAGACTGCTAGATGAGTCAGATGGTCAATTCCTGGCTACCATTATTATTTATTTCTAAACTCTCACAACTACCTTCCACATACTAACAGAGTGGAACAGCTTATGTTTCCCAGACCAGGTTAGCTGTGAGCACTCATATTTCTGAATCAAAAGGTTGCAGTCAACCTCCATTGCAGTAACATCTAATCAAGGCTCAATGTGCAATATTGAGAGTTCTGAATTGTCAGAAGCATTGTTAAAACATAACATATGAAAGAGAACCAAGGTTGGCTATTCCTGATATCGACATAGTTTTTAATTATCTCACAGCGGTGTCCCAAAAAGAGCAAAGTGTTTTAGCAACATTAGTGATGTTGACTGAAGGAAAATGTTACCTTTTTGTTATTTATGGAATCTGTCCATAATTGTTGACTGCCAGCTTGCTTACAAAATGACAGTAGTGTAAATGTGTTTCAAAGAAATTAATTAGAATATATTGCTTTGAATTGTTACAGAGAAATGTGATACCATGTCATACAAATTCAAGGCTTTCTCTTTTTCCACCTGCTCCATTTCAAGAAACTGGAGGAAAAATGGAATCCATAGAATAAATGGAAAACAGAAAAGAGTGTGGACATCTTATTGATAATTTATACATCTTTCTCTTGCATTATAGTACTTGCCAAAATATATTATTCCGATAAATATCTTAATTGTAAAGTATTTCAATTCGCAGTTTTAATCTACAAGAAATGTTTCACCTTCTAGATCAACAGATGACTTGTTAACAAATATTGTATAGAATATATTGTGCATTTCTATCTCTAAAGAGTATATTTTCCTTAAATGATAAAACTTGAGACATATATTTCAGCTATTTGAGTTTGTTCAAAATGAAAATGAGAAGTACCATCAGTTCTTCTATAACGCAATGGTTATGTTCTTGTGCAACTCCATGTTATAGAAAAATTGTGCTTTCGAAACAGTGCTTAATGTATTGGTGCTGTAATCTCATTACAGCCAACACATGTTTTAAACGTTTGCACTGTAGAAACAGCGTCCCCAGTTCATCAATTATATTACAGCGAATTTGCGTTGACGAAACGTGGGTTATAACAGAATTACCGGTACAGTATTTTGTGTTCATGCTGACTTCTATAGTGTTTTTTGTTTCCTGCTCATGTTATAATTCCAGTCTTTTCAAAATTTGGTTTCACAATTGTCTTGGCAAAGATCCCTGATATGTTTTTCTGATCATTTAAACATCAGTCATTATATTCTTGAAATCCTCCTATTTCCCAATTATGATAACTGTTTGTTACTCCAAGAATTTAAGGACCGCAGGCCACATAAAATGTGGTGAGAGATCAGCTAACAAATTTTCACGTCACTTGATCAGCGATCCCACTGGCTCAAATGAAATCATAGACTTCAGAGTAGAAAGAAGATTACTCCCAACTTCTAAAGCAGAACTTTTTGTCTTGTTTCGTTTGATATTTCACAACAAAAGATAATCTGCAGATATTGAAAAGAAAATCTATGGGCTAGATTTAGTCAGACAATCTTCCACAATTGTTAAAATAACCCTTGACTGCTTTAAAGTAATGACTTTAATAATGTACTGAAATCCCGGAACCCTTGGTCAGGCGTTGCATGCTTAAAAAACTTTTTGTTGGTATTATAGTGTGTCAAAGTAGTATCACTAGTCAATATTTTCGTTACTTCAAATGCTTTTTGACATCCAAAGGCCACTTCCAAGCTATTCCATCTTACTGCATTTGATACAATGGAGCATATGCATTTGCTAAATTGGGGATGAATTTAGAATAATACACATCAATCCCCATGAATATTCAAAATTCTTCATTCTCAGGCCTTTTCTGCTTTAAAAATTCCTTCAATCTCCTCTTGCATTGGGTGGATACATTCATCAACTATTTGTCGACCAGGTATGTTAGACTTGAGTCCATGAAGAAGTACATGTATCTTTTATCTTTGACGCCTTATCCTTAAATTTTTCGAGGACTTCATTTAATGTTACAATGTGTTCTTTCATCTAAGAAGCAACCTACTCCTTTAATTGGGTTTCCTACCTGTTTCAAGATGTTCAGGGACACAGTGAGATCAGTAAGCTTTTCAAATGGTACTGGAATATACTGAAATTCTAGATTTGCCTCTATGAATGGTAAGAATTTCTTTGCTTTTGTCAGTTAATTCAATTGCAAATATGCATTTGACATACACGGTCGTTTTGCTGTAAGGTGTGTTTTGTTAACCTGAATTCACTGTAACATGATTGATGAACTGGGGACATTGTTTCCAAAGCATGAACTTTTAAAACATGTGTTGGCTGTAACATAATGACATCACCAGCACTTTAAGCACTGTTTCTAAAGCATGCTTTTTTATAATGCAGGGTTATACAAGGATGCACGTGGTAGAAGAACTACCTGTATCTAGAACACCATTCCCACTGACAAAGTAGAAAATAAATCATCACTGGTGAGATCATTCTCAAGTACTCTATCTGCCCTTATAATCTCCAGAAATGTTAACAAACTCATCTTGCTTTTTGAAATACCATAATGAGTTTAGCCCATTCATTGCTTTTCACCTTCTTCACTGTCCTGTTCTTTCTTACCTAACCAACTTCTTACCTGATGCTTCTAAGTCACTGGCCTTGTGAATTATTGGCTGTACGTTGTCTTTTATCTTGACCTGAGTCCTTTGGTGTCCAGCTTTATCATTTGATCTTCCTTGGTCAAAGCACACTTTGTGCTCCGTCAGCCCTTTCTCAATGTCAGATGTACTCTGATCCCAATTGTACATAACTCTGTCTAGTTTAACGGTATTCTCTTAAGTCGGCTTCTTCCCATGAGAGAGACTTTGCTTCCCCCCAATATTAGGAGGAGCAATTAAAGGATGCAACATCATAGACCTCCTATGATTTCATCGCTAAGGCTGAATTCGAAATTTGTGCTTTATCTGCATGGATAGGAAAGCTTCTTCAGTTTAAGAATTTAATCTGCCACAGTTTTACTTGGCAATTGCTTCTTTTGACAGAACATAATCAGTTAAATTTCATTCTCAGTCACACCATAATGTGAATTCAGAATTTCCTTAATTTTAGTATATTCTATTGAGCTCAGCATTCTTGGACAACACTGATATTAAAACATCCGAAGTATTTATTCCATCATGGTAAAGGAAAATATTTCTTTATTCTTGTCTGTTATTTTAGTTGCATCACACTGAAACGTTCATAATTGTACCAGTCATCATAGTTAGTGTTGAATTCTTGCATTCTCTGCAAATATCCCTTCAGTCATTTTTTTTCAATTCTGCACCATGTTGGCTCACTGTGTGTCTGAATATGACATGCACATATGGAACAAGCCTTCAAACTGCTCAAACATCTTGAAAATCAACCTTAGAAGTTCCAAAAATATGTCACAATTATCTTCAGTCCTTAAATTATCAAACTAAATGTTAAAAAAAAATGGTTGCCATCTTTCTGGTATGCATTGCATTAAGAAAGATTAAAATGGGAGCTCATGGTCCGCAGCCTTTAGTGAACCAAGTTTATTTACACCTCCCCAACAGAAAAGGCAGCAGATACAGTGATATAACTAATCACTGTTTCAAATATGTTTCAAGAGCTTCTTTATATCTTGCTCTATCTCGCCACATCTTCTATTCCTCTGTCTGCCAAATAAATTATTAATTTCCCCTAAATTAATCTATAACTAGACAGAGTGCTGACCCACTCTGAAGAGTATTTAACTTTTTTACAGCAGATAGTACTGTGCAAATAATAACAGCTCATCCCTATGTTTTACAGAGAAACAGTTACAAATTAAAAAAAAATAAAGTGAAGTTTCTTGGATCTCCAACAAAACATTGGGCCAAAATTTGTTGGGAAATTTAGCCGGGAGTCTCATAGCATCTGCTAACAAGCTGATAATGATGCAGTGGGGGAACAGGGCATCTGGGACCTGAACAAACAGGGCAGTCAACGGGATTTCACCGAAACTGATGTGAGTTAATGATTTGAAAGTCAATGCATGAAGAAAACCTGAGAACCCAGGTGTGTTGGAGAGGGTGAATGTAACATCTTGTCATGTGTTAAGAGAGAGATTGGAATGAGAGAAAGGAAAAATAGACAAAGAAAATAAAAAGCAGTATAATGTTAATGTTTTGCATTTTCAAAATTTAAGAGAAAAATTAAAAACATGAAGGAATAGGACTGCACATTTATAATAATTTCTGGTGCTAAGCAGTTTAGTTAATAGTAATATTAATAGCTTGATTAATATTTACTACATCATTGAAAGGGTAGTTACTCCAGTACTAACATGACTTAACTTGAACAATGAGTTTCACAGACAATTGATGGGTTAATAGACAAGTTTCCTTTAAAAGAGGCAAACTGATAAACCTCCACTGGAGCCTTCAGTCTGTAACTTTGTCTTGTACTGGGATCCGCACTGAAACCATTGAAATGAGAAGGCAACATTCCTCGACAGTACAGGCCACAGGGTAACAGTGGAGCATGACCCCTGTGCATGAAAGACAGCCTTAATTCAATATTTCCTCTTTTGTCTTATGGTGCTCTTTAAATGAGCGATGTGCATAAACAGCCCTGTGTGACTCATCTTATAGTATTCAATCTTCCACCCAACTTCCAATCAGCGACTTCTCTTGTTGGCATTTGTGATTAGACATTTGCTTTGTATGGAACCGTGCACATGAACTCACATTCCACCATCTGTGCCACAGCAGGTTGAAGCATCAACACAAAATGTCACCAGCTTTTGGTGTTAACTTTAATTTGCTTTCGAATTTCAAGGCTTATTGGTAGTTTCTTGCTTTTAAAAAAAACTGGGAAATAAATTATTGAAATCTTACATTGAAGTTGAATTCTTTCTTTTTAAAGATTGTTATTAACAGAGCAGCATGAACTAGTAGGCCATATGCAACTAAAATCAATTGAAAATGATTATTTACCCCACTTTTTTTCTTACAATATGGACATGATTATATGCTCTGTGAAATGTAATGGTTGCTGACTTGTTACAGTCTCAAATGAAATGTCAGGAAAGTCAACTGTTCAAAGATGAGTAATGCAGGGTACAAAGTTAAATATTCTGACATTTAACTTTGGAAAAGCAGAATATATCAAGCACATTGCCATGAGAGAATAAATGGGTCGGGTTGATCCTTTGAAAGGAATGTCTTGATATACTGGTTAGCTGTTTCTTACTAAATCTTCTGATGTGTTTGACCATCACTGTAATAAAAGTATTGGTGTCCTACTGATTTTCATCAGGGTTATCCATTTTTAGCCAAAGTTTGAGTCGCCTGAGATATCTTTCTCAATCAGACCAACTTTACTCTTTTTTTTTCCTGGACTGCGGGTTATTATTGATGTGCGGGAGTCTCCCAGTCAAATTTCCACCACCAAGAAAGTGCTCAATACTGAGGCGTAGTACAGATGGTATTACAATGGAAGCACATTATTAACAGAGGAAAATGTCTGAAGGCAGAGTCATGATCAAAAATATGACTGTGAAAAAGATGATAAAATCAAAAAGCCAGTTTTAATAGAGTCTTCAAGGAAGGATTTAGGATATGTATATCAGAACAATCTAAGGCACAATGTAAAGATGGAGTGGTAGATGATTTCAGTAGCAGAGGAGAAAAAAAATGCAATGTAGATCAGTGAGAACAACAATGATAGTTAAGTTGGACTTATCCTATGGAACAGAAATTGATGTGCTGGGTTAGACATCTTAAAGAAGAAGAGACTGGCCAGGATGGCATTTTATTTATTGAATCTCACAGTTATAAATATATGGATGATGGTTTAGCAGTAAATATACTTAGGAGGCAACAGAAATCTATAAATTTTCAGAGGTAGTTATTGTGGTGGAAAGGATAGCAATTAAAGACTTGCATTGTTTTATGGATTGAAAAGTTAGGCTCAGGGTTTAAAGTTTTGATTGCTTGGTTCAGCCTGATGCACTGCCCAGTGAGAAGAATAGAAACAATCAGTAGGAACAGGAGTTTATAGTGTGGGCTGAAAACATGATTTCCCAGTGTTTGACTTTAGGAAACTTCAGCTCAGCCAGGATGTTACAAAAGCTGAGGATCACCAGCCGGAGTTGATAGAATGGGGGGAGTGAAGGGGGTCATGTCAGGGTAGACATGGAGAGCAAGGAAGAGTATTGGCTATTATTGAGCACCCCTCTGTGATGATGGGCCTTTTGATCTAGCACTGAGTGCAACGGAAGGAGGACTCCCCTGCTGTTCAGTGCCCACAAACAACTCAATGAGGTTGGATTGTTGTGCTGTCTGTATAGTGTGTCCTCCAGCCACTGGATGAAGACTGACAGTGGCAGATCGAAGCCTGTGCGCAGCCATTAAGTATTCACTTAAGGACCTCAATTGGTAAAGGGTGGCAAGAAATATCCATGGGCCTGCCAACCACAGATCTCAATGGAGTGGAGGCTTTCCTGACTGATTAAATAGCCCAACAATTAAACTTAACACTTGGAAGATTCTGCCCTTACGTAATACAGAGGAAGATGGTTGTGGCTATTGAGGCCAATTGTCTCAGTCCCAGCATTGCCAGATTTCTTCAGGATAATGTTCTAGGCACAACTATCTTCAGCCGCTTCATCATTAACTTTTCCTCCAATGCAAGGTGATAATGGGGATATTAACTAATGATTGCTCATTGTTCTGTTCCATCCACAATACCTCATTTAAAGAAGCAGTCTACATACAAACATGCAAAGTGACCTGGAGGACTGACATTACCATCACTAAATTCCCCACCATCCACTTCATGGGAATACCATTGATCAGAAATGGAACTGGTCCAGCGATTTAAACACTGCAGCAGGAGGAGAAGGTCAAAGGCATTGTGGCAAAAATATTGTGGCTAAAAATTCACCTCCTAATTACTGACCACTATCTACAAGACACAAGTCAGGAGCATGATGACAAGCACCTACTCGCTGCATGAGTGTTGTTTGTTCCAGCTGAACTTAAGAAACTTGCCACCATCCAAGAAAATGTTGTCTGCTTGATAACCCCTCCAATCTTTAAATATTCATTCCCTCCAACAGCAATGTAGCATGACTATAATATTCCACTTACAAAATGCACTGCACTAACTTCTAAGGTTTTCTCTTACAAACCCATGACTTCTACTACCTAGAATGACCAAGGATAGCAAGCGCGTAGGAACTGTGCTTCCACAAGTTCCCCTTCAAATCATTGACTGTTCTGACATGGAACTATATCATGTTCATGCTCTTTTTTTTGGATCAAAGCCCTGGAATTCCCTCCCTACCAGCTCCATGGGTGTACATTCATCACATAGACTGCAACAGTTCGAGAAGGGAGCTCAAAAACACCCAGTCAAGGACAATTAGGGATTATGGTCAATAGAAGGGCTTTTGCTTGAAACTCGATTTTTTTTTTCCTGCTCCTCGGATGCTGTCTGACCTGCTGTGCTTTTCCAGCACCACTCTGATCTGAACTCTGGTTTCCAGCATCTGCAGTCCTCACTTTTGCCTATTATAATCAATAAATGCTGACCTCGCCAACTATGACATCTCATGTTGAATTAAATTAATAATTCACATTTTGATGTTATTTAACATGTTTTGACTATCTACTGTCTGGTTTTATGGTAACTGGATGTCCAAGGCAGGCATGAGAAAAAAAATTAAAAAGACAAGTCAAGATGACCAGTAGCAACATTTTCCATTTAAAAAATAATAGTGGCTATTGAAAATGATGTTGCTTCTCCATGCTTTATATATTATAGTTCTCCCAGAATGTTGGTGTTAACATTGCTTCGCAACACAGTGGATGTTCCAGCAGAGATAACACTATGGGACTTATCTCAAAAATTATGCTGGTGGCAATAATTTCAGCTTTTTGCTGCAAGTAGAATACACACTATGTTAGGAGAAAGTGAGGACTGCAGATGCTGGAGACCAGAGTTGAAAAATGTGGTGCTGGAAAAACACAGCAGGCCAGCTCCTGCTTTGTTGAGTACAATAAATTTATAGTTCCACCTCAGTGTTTGCTGATGTGAATTAAAGTGTTGATGTAGTGTTCAAGTTACTGTAAGTTTTAAGGAGAATCGATGAGGGTGAATAGAAAGTAACATTCTCAATTTTAAGCAATTTGTACAAATCCCATGCCTGCAAAAAAAAAGGCTGGCCAGTTGAGCATCCGGCCTAAGTTTGCAGCTATGTCGCAGTTAAAAGACTTAGAAGTAGTTGCCTGAATGCCTGCAATTTCCCAGGAACAGGAGTTCAGGCCAAGTGTTACTATATTGCAGTATAATGAAGAATGTCTGACTGAGAGTGGCTTGAAATGATGAAAAAAGCTCTTAATCCATGAACTGTGGCAAAGGATGGGGTTCTTGTCCAGTAGAGACATATATTCTTTCAAAAAGAGGCTGGTTTAGCCAATAATGTCAAGCAGTTTGTCTGAACCAGTGGTGTTGGATACAGGTCAGCAAGTAGAAAGATATCCTGAAGAAAATTGCAAAGGTAATGTTTCAGCACCATTTTCTAGACAAAGTACATGCTCTAAGTATGAGTGCCTTCAAAATGTATCTTCCTGACATGTAATTTCTTTTGCTGTAACCTACCCAATCTATTCATGGGAGCTTAGTCTGTATAATTCTACCAAGATAAGAATGTTAAGTACTTACCATGCAGGATATATTTGACAAATACAAACGGCACTACATAACCTCAGCCCTTGTAAGGCAGTAATCTTAAAATGACCTGATACAGAAAATCTAGGTAAGCAACAATTTGCATGATGCATACTTACTTACCATCAGTAAAAATGGGCTAGATGTTGTGCAGCTACATGTTACTCATTATGACGCCATCTCATACAAGCATACTTTCTATGCATTTATAGAATCCATCTACCAGGCCTGCTGTCAAGGAAAGGCCGCAGTATTCTCAAAGATCCATCCCACCCTGACAATGCTTTTCTACAACCTCTACCATCGGGGAGAAAGTACAGAAGCCTGAACACATGCACCAGCTGGTTTCAAACAGTTTCTAACCTACTCTTGTTGGAATACTGAATGGATTCACAAACTCTTGACATTCGCCTGTACCTGTGTTTTTGATTTTGCCACTGTTTATCTATCATTTACTTATTTATGCTATTTAATTATGTGATCAGCCCATATTGCTTGCAAAACAAAGCTTTTCACTGTGCCTCGGTACATGTGACAATTAATTCAATTCAATTCAATTTTACAGCATGGCAAGAGGCCCTTCGGTCCATCGTGTCCATGACAGTCATCAAATACCTCTCTACTCTTATCTATATTCCTACACTATTGTGTGGTCAGCGATCATGGGCCCAAAATTGAACATTCTAAATTAAACCATTGCCGAAGAAATTGGGTCTGACAAGAAATTGGCCAAATTAATTAAACAGCAGCCAGTAGCTATTGGGCTGACATCCCATGAGTTATTGAAAGAAAGTGGAATTTTAAGTGAACTTACACACTGAGATAACATTTTCTTTACTCAATTGGAGACATATTCCCATTTCACAGACTGTATTCCCTAATAACTAAAGTGATGCCATTTGTGTAATGTCTGAGAATATGTCCATAGAAATAACGGAAACATCACTTTCTTTGACTTCAGAAATCCATTGAATAGTCATGCTCTCTGAAGGCATGATTTTGGTTGCAAACTGGAGAAGAATTTTAGTTCCTGATATTTTTGAGAGATGTGGAGAGAGGAGGAGAGTACAGTAGGAGGAGAGGCAGCGGGAGCCTGGAAATCTTAGGGATGTGTGAGCTGAATGTAAAGGCAGGATGTTATCAATTACCTACCCATCAACCAGGCAGATTAACAGGCTAACTTGCTCAATTCCAGCTAGGATAGTACGAGAAGGCAGTATTTCCTTCAAACTCATGGTGATTTGAAGGAATACTCCTTTTCAGATGGTTTACTGAACTGAAAATACTCAAGTTCAGAATTATTTTAAATAGAGATATAAAGGTGAAATTGACATTTTGGGCAAAAATCCCCCTCCAACCCCATGGCATCAATGTGGACTTCACCAGTTTCCTCATTTCCCCTCCTCCCACCTTACCCCAGTTCCAACCTTCCAGCTCAGCACCGCCCTCATGACCTGTCCCAACTGTCCATCTTCCTTCCCACCTATCCGCTCCACCCTCCCCTCTGACCTATCACCATTACCCCCACCTCCAGCCACCTATTGCACTCTAAGCCCCACCCGCCATTATCTCTCCTTCTCCGAGGCTCCCAGCCTCATTCCTGATGAAGGGCTTTTGCCCAAAATGTTGATTTTCCTGCTCCTCAGATGCTTTCTGACCTGCTGTGCTTTTTCATCACCATACTCTTGACTCTAATCTCCAGCATCTGCAGTACCCACTTTCACCTACAAAAATGTGAAACTCTTCCAATTAGAAAAAGATCAGAGCTGGATGGAGAGTTGGATGTAAAAGCCCAGCAAATGGGAGTGATACATTGCTGTTTAGTAATGGGATGCAGGTTGGCAAATGATAGAGCAGGCAGCCCAAGGTTGATGCTTGGGGATTAAGGTCTGCAGATCAAAGGGCAGGAGGAGTGGGATTAGGAGTCGGGGGTTGTTGAGTTGGCGATGATCAGCAGGACATTTGTTTGAGGGAGAAAGCATTCTGACTCCTAGGTTGTGCTCCTGCCTTCTGCTGCCAGCAGGTCCACTCTCTACAGAATTGCCAGTTTTCCTAAATCTTGGGAAGCACTGCTGACAACAGTAATCCAACTCCCAATTGCAATGGAAGAGATTTTATAAAGAGATTTTATAATCTCATTAGAGAGATCAGTCCACCTGACAACAGCAACACCACCCTCCTCAGCAGGCTTAATGACAAAGTCAGAGTTGGAGCTGAGAGCATGGGGAGATAGGTTGGAATGGTCGAGGAGTCAGAGAAATTGAGGCAACCAATGTCATACTGGCAGGCCGAGTGTCGGTAAACAGCTGGAGGGAGGGGTCCAGGTGGAGGGAGAGTGATGAAGATGGGCGAATGGGTCTGTGAAATGGAGACAGGACCTAAAGAAATGGGCATGGTGACAAAGGCAATGGAAGAAGAATTCACCATCATAGATGATTATGCTTGTTGGCGATCAGTCATCTCAGATTCAAGACATCTCTGCAGGAGTTCCTCTGGGTAGTATCCTTGGCCTAACAATCTTCAGTTGCTTCATCAATGATCTTCCTTCCACCATAACTTCAGAAGTGGGAATTTTCCTAATGATTGTACAATGCATAGGAGCATTCACAACTCTTCAGATACTGAAGCAGTCCATGATCAAATACAACAAGACATGGAGAATTTCCAGATTTGGATGGACACGGGGCAAGTAACATTAACACCTGAGAAATGCCAGGCAATGACCATCTCCAATAAGAGACAATTTAACAACCACTCTCTGACATTCAATGGTATTACCACCTCTCAATCCCCTACTATTAACATCCTGGGAGTTACCATTGGACTAGCTATATGAATACAGTGGCCACATGAGCAGCTCAGAGACTCAGAATACTGCAGTGAGTAATTCCTGACTCACCAAAGCCTATCCATCATCTACAAGGCACAAGTCAAGAGTGTGACTTCCCTATTTGCCTGGATGAGTGCAGCTCCAAAAACACAAGAAACTTAACACCATTCAGGACAAAACAGCCCACTTGATTGGCACCACACCCACAATCATCCATCACCGATACTCAGTAGAAGCAGTTTGTACTATCTACAAGTTGCACTACAGAAATTCACCTAAGGTTTTCAGACAACGCCTTCAAAACCTATGATTACCTTTAATTAGAAGATCAGGGGCTGCAGATACATGGGAACAACATAATCTGCCAGTTCTGTATTTTTCTGTGTTTCACAGCCTATTGTAACTTTACTCTGTACCTGATTCCCCTGCCTAATTAGTTTAAGCCTGTACCATCAGCACTAGCAAACACCCTCTCAAGTTAAGTCAACACTTGATTGCAATAAACAGATAACAACAACTTGCAAATGATAAAATATTGATACCAACAGCACATATACAAACTTGCTCAGACTTTCTGCAGAGAAATATTAAGTGTAATGAAGAACAGGTTAAGTGGGAAAAGTTAGGAGAATAACTGAACAAAAGTTTGAAAATTCAGGTTTTGGTGTTTTGTAAAAGGACAATGAAATAAGAAAGAGATGATCACCTTATTGGGATTGTATTATAGACCCCCTAATAGTCAGAGGGAAATTGAGAAACAAACTTGTAAGGAGATCTCAGCTATCTGTAAGAAAAATAGGGTGGTTATAGTAGGGGATTTTAACTTTCCAAATATAGACTGGCACTGCCATAGTGTTAAGGGTTTAGATGGATGGAATTTGTTAAGTGCGTACAAGACAATTTTCTGATTCAGTATGTGGATGTATCTACTAGAGAAGGTGCAAAACTTGACTTACTCTTGGGAAATAAGGCAGGGCAGGTGACTGAGGTGTCAGTGGGAGAGCACTTTGGGGCCAGCGACCATAATTCTATTAGATTTAAAATAATGATGGAAAAGGATAGACCAGATCTAAAAGTTGAAGTTCTAAATTGGAGAAAGGCCAATTTTGACGGTATTAGGCAAGAACTTTCAAAATCTGATTGGGAGCAGATGTTCGCAGGTAAAGGGATGGCTAGAAAATGGGACGCCTTCAGAAGTGAGATAATGAGAATCCAGAGACTGTATATTCCTGTTAGGGTAAAAGGAAAGGCTGGTAGGTATAGGGAATGCTGGATGACTAAGGAAATTGAGATGAAAGTGTGTTGCTGGAAAAGCGCAGCAGGCCAGGCCAAGGAACAGGAGAATCGACGTTTCGGGCATGAGCCCTTCTTCAGGAATGAGGAAAGTGTGCCAAGCAGGCTAAGATAAAAGGTAGGGAGGAGGGACTTGGGGGAGGGGCGTTGGAAATGCAATAGGTGGAAGGAGGTTAAGGTGAGGGTGATAGGCTGGAGTGGGGGTGGGGGCGGAGAGGTCAGGTAGAAGATTGCAGGTTAGGAAGGTGGTGCTGAGTTCAAGGGTTGGGACTGAGACAAGGTGGGGGGAGGGGCAATGAGGAAACTGGAGAAATCTGAGTTCATCCCTTGTGGTTGGAGGGTTCCTAGGCGGAAGATGAGGCGCTCTTCCTCCAGCCGTCGTGTCGCTATGGTCTGGCGATGGAGGAGTCCAAGGACCTGCATGTCCTTGGTGGAGTGGGTGGGGGAGTTGAAGTTTTGAGCCACGGGGTAGTTGGGTTGGTTGGTCCGGGTGTCCCAGAGGTGTTCTCTGAAACGTTCCGCAAGTTGGAAGATCTGAGCTACAGGGAGAGTCTGAACAGGTTGGGACTGTTTTCCCTGGAGCGTTGGAGGCTAAGGGGTGACTTTATAGAGGTTTACACAATTATGAGAAGCACGGATAGGATAAATAGGCAAAGTTTTTTCCCTGGGGTCGTGGTGTCCAGAACTAGAGGGCATAGGTTTAGGGTGAGAGGGGAAAGACATAAAAGAGACCTACGGGGCAACTTTTTCACACAGAGGGTGGTAAGTGTATGGAATGAGCTGCCAGAGGAAGTGGTGGAGGCTGGTACAATTGCAACATTTAAGAGGCAGTTGAATAAGTATATGAATAGGAAGGGTTTGGAAGGATATGGGCCAGGTGCTGGCAGGTGGGACTAGATTGGGTTGGGATATCTGGTGGGCATGGACGAGTTGGACTGAAGGATCTGTTTCCATGCTGTACATCTCTATGACTTAATGACAACAAAGAAGCAGAGAAGTATAAATAACAAGTTCCAGAAAATATGGTCAGGAAGATTGAATGCTCTGATATTTTATATTTAACTCTATCCCAAACCCTCATAATATTTTGGGATGAAGGTGGGTAGTATGGCACAGGTTTCTGGATTAAGAAGGAATAGATGGTTTGAAGAATGTTTCAAGATCTGGAGATTTGATCTGGAGACAACATCAAGAACTATCTTTTTAAACTAACTTACATTCTCTTCCCTAGCTTCTCACACTTGTTCTTCATTGCTCCAAATAGTTTCTAATCCTTTGGAAGTATATTTTTAATTCGATGACTGGGAGGTTAGAAGCCAGCGTAGATCAATCAGACGTTGGTGATGAGAAAGCACTGCATATCGCACAACTGATAATTTGAATAAGTAGTGCATTATGGAGAGTAAATTTGTTTTTATTCATTCATTGGAAGTGAGTGTCACTGGATGGATCAACATTTAATACCCTTTCCTATATGCCCTTGAGAAGGGCAATTACAGAGTGAAGGGACAATTTACTTTGCATTGAATGATTTAATAGTCTGCAAAGAGAGAATTGATTTAATTGAATCTGGAGAATGTGTGGATGAAAGTTTCAATAGTCAGTGTAGTGACATTGGAAAGATTGAAGAAAGCTGACTAAAGATAGACAAGACATGGGAAACAAAGCACAGTGAAGGTTTGATCATGACAGTAAGGTTCACCCTGAGGGGATAACATCAACTGTGAGAAGAGGTTATAGCAGGAAAGAAAGACTTGCAAATGTAGAGTTCTTTTCACCATTCCTGATGTTTCAATGCATTTTACAGTCAGTGAAGTAGTGTATGAAATTGTTATAATGTAGGACATGCTGCAAACAATATTCACATATCAAACTCCCATGAACAAGATCGTCAGATTTAGTGATATTGCTTGAGAGAAAAATATTAGCCCAGACATTGAGGATAACCATTGTGGTCTTCTTCAAAACTTTCACATCCATCTGAGAGGACAAAAGACACCTTGCTGCCATCAGAATAAATAATAAGATGGAGCTCATGCTTACTGATGATGTGGCTGAAGAACAGCATTTAGATAAAGGAGAGGAGAGGCTAAGGAGGCACTGAGGTGTAGGAACATCCTCAGTGCTGTTTGGGGGTGAGCCCTAGGATTATGACCCAACAAGAGTGAAGGGATGCTGATGTGTTTCCAAGTCAGGATGGTGTATGGCTTGGAGGAGTACTTGAAGGTGGTGGTGATCCCATGTGTCTATTGCCTTTGTCTTTCTAGGAGATAGAGGTTTCAGGTTTAGAAAGTGGTGTCAGAGGGAGCTTGATGAATGTCTGCAGTGCATCTTGTAAACGGCACACTCTATTCTTCCTGTGTACTGGTGGTGAAGAGAGTGAATATTAAGGTGGTAGATGGAGTATGAATCAAACAAGCTGCGTTGTCCTCAATATTGTCAAGCTTGTTAAGTGTTATTGGACCTGTACCCATCCAGGCAAGTGGAGAATATTCCATCACGTTCCTGGGAGATAGAAGGTGAGCTATTCACTGCAGAATCCAAAGCCGTTTCTGATCAATGGTAGCCCTCAAGATATTTAGAGAGGAAGAATTCAGTGATGGTAAGGCCTTTGAATGTCAAAAGGTAATGGTTAAACTCTGTCTTGTTGGAGATAATGACCGTCAGGCACCTGTGTGGTGCAAATGTCACTTCCAACTTATTGATCCAAATGTGGATATTGTCCAGGTCTTGTTCTATGTGAACATGTATTGCTTCTGTATCTGAGGAGTTGTGAATGATGCTGAACATTGTACAAGCATCAGCGAACATTTCCATTTCTAACTTTATGATGAAGGGAAGCTCATTGATGAAACAACTGAAAATGGTTGGGTTCAGACAAGCTCATTGCTTTTCAGAAATGCCATATGATAAGGGTGAAACACATGAGTTAGAGGATAATTAAGATGGTGTTCTAAGTGGCACCAAGGTGATGGAATGATTTAAAATGGTCTTTTTACAAATATCTCAGGAAGGATGTACTGGCTTTGGAGCTTGTTCAGAGGAGGTTCACGAGAATGGTTGCAGGAATGAAAAGCTTAACATATAAGAAATGTTTCAGGACTCTGGGTCTATACTTGATGCAGTTTAGAAGAATGAGTGGTGATCAAATTGAAACTTGCAGAATACTAGACAGAGTAAATGTTGGAAAGACGTTTCCATTGATGGAGAGACTTGGACCTGAGGGCACAGCCTTAGAGTAAAGGGAAGACCTTTTAGAATGGAGATAAGGAGAAACTTTGACAATCAGAGAGTAGTAGAACTATGGAATTCATTGCCACAGACAGCTGTGGAGGCCAGGTCATTGAGTATATTTAAGACTGAGATGGATAGGTTCTTGAGTATCAAGGGGTCAAGGGTTGCAGGGAGAAAGCGGGAGAATGGGGTTGAGAAACTTATCAACCATGATTGAATTGTGGATCTGACTTGATTGGATGAATGGCCTAATTTCTGCTCCTATTAGTTATGGTCATATGGTCTTAAATCAAGGCATGATCTTTTTACCTTCATCAACACCAATACATATATTAAAATCTCAGTGAAGGGTCACACTTTTTACTTAAACATGTTTTGTTCAGTTGGCATGGCTTTGGTTTATTTTAAAAAATGATTGCATTCATTAAAGGCTCTCTTCTTTAGTTAATGTCTCCTTATGAGTGTCTTGAGCAAAATGTTAACAGTAAGCTCACTTACTGGCTATCAGGTAATCTTTAAACTCTTGCATTCATAAGCCTTGTTGGATGTCATCCTGTCTGGAACTTTTAATATGACTATTTTTGGAACCTTTCTTTTCCGAACTTCCAAGTGACTCAGGACTTCTTTTCTGCTTCCCTGACTGCTTTGGAGGCTTCTAACTACACTGTTTCTCCTATAGGCCTTTCCCCTCAGAAGGATTTGCTTCTCTCTGAAAGAATCCTGCTTACTTGCTGACCTTTACACTTTCCCAAAATAACTTGTTTCTGTCTCTTGTCTCCCTGTGCCAAAGGACAACTTGTTGCTGCGCAATAACCCAATTCATTCACTCTTTCCCTTTGTTTTCTAAAACACTGAACTATTTATTTCAAAGTGTTTCATTAGAAGCCTAATTTAGCTACATTTAAAATGCTTTTCCAGATAACCTTCCACCCCTCACAGAACTGAAAATACAACTAGAACTATGTTTCTCTTTCTTAACACACATACAATCACAGATGTGTATATATACACATATATACACACACAAGACAATGTAGAAGTATAAATACAACTTATAAATACATTGTCCTAACCACTTTAGAACTCAAGTTTCCAAATTATAACAGTAATGCATCATGAACCTTTATTACTCCACCTGATGAAAGAGCAGCACTCCAAACGCTTGTGATGTTAAATAAACCTGTTGGACTATAATCTGGTGTCGTGTGACTTCTGACTTTATCCAACCCAGTCAAACACCGGTATCTCCACATCATGGCTTTATAACAATAGTTATCCTTCTGCCTTCATTTCCCTAAAATCTCTACTGCACAGTTCAGTAATATCCAGTATAATCATTTAATATAAAATTAAAACTTAAAATTCTTGGGTACCCTTCTCTCTCCAGCTGTTTTCCCTCTTGTTATGTGGTCCCTTTCAGGTTTCATTCCTCATGAGGTTCGGAAGGGTTGAAGGGTATGTCAGACGAAACTTTTGAATATGTTTTGATTGACGATGGTAATAATTTGATCAATAATGATTTGGGTGATTGAATGGGAAGCACATTAATACAACATTGGCAGTCACTGTCCAACTAAATCTCTTAACCACTTTTAGCCTGAACCATTACGTTTAGATTTCCTGATAACCACATGGTGTCATCATTCACCTTTTGTGGGTAAGTGAGTGAACTGGTATATTTGAGAAACTCTGTCATCTTGTTGTTGCAGATCAGGAGGAAAGCAAATTTAAGTGCCTGGTGCTTCTGGAAAAGCGATCAATCATCATCTGACAGCAAATTACTTGCTCGCTGTTAAATGTCCTTTGCACAAGCCTGAAAGGTGCCAGAGGCAGAATGATAGACAATAGACAATAGGTCCAGGAATAGGCCATTCTGCCCTTCAAGCCTGCATCACCATTCAATATGATCATGGCTGATCATCCTTAATCAGTATCCTGTTCCTGCCTTATCTCCATAACCCTTGATTCCACTATCCTTGAGAGCTCTATCCAACTCTTTCTTAAATGAATCCAGAGACTGGGCCTCCACTGCCCTCTGGGGCAGAGCACTCCACACAGCCACCACTCTCTGGGTGAAGAAGTTTCTCTTCATCTCTGTCTTAAATGGTCTACCCCGTATTTTTAAGCTGTGTCCACTGATTCGGCACTCACCCATCAGTGGAAACATGTTTCCTGCTTCCAGAGTGTCCAATCCTTTAATAATCTTATATGTCTCAATCATATCCCCTCTCAGTCTTCTAAACTCAAGGGTATACAAGCCCAGTTGCTCCAGTCTTTCAGTGTAAGGTAATCCCGCCATTCCAGGAATTGACCTCATGAACCTACACTGCACTCCCTCAATAGCCAGAATGTCTTTCCTCAAATTTGGAGAACAGAACTGCACACAGTACTCCAGGTGTGGTCTCACCAGGGCCCTGTACAGCTGCAGAAGAACCTCTTTGCTTCTATACTCAATCCCTCTTGTTATGAAGGCCAGCATGCTATTAGCCTTCTTCACTACCTGCTGTACCTGCATGCTTACCTTCATTGACTGGTGTACAAGAACACCCAGATCTCTCTGCACTGCCCCTTTACCTAAATTGATTCCATTTAGGTAGTAATCTGCCTTCCTGTTCTTGCCACCAAAGTGGATAACCATACATTTATCCACATTAAACTGCATCTGACCACTCACCTAACCTGTCTAAGTCATCCTGTAATCTCCTAACATCCTCCTCACATTTCACCCTGCCACCCAGCTTAGTATCATCAGCAAATTTGCTAATGTTATTACTAATACCATCTTCTATATCATTAATATATATTGTAAAAAGCTGCGGTCCCAGCACTGATCCCTGCGGTACCCCACTGCTCACTGCCTGCTTACCACTACTCTTTGTTTCCTGTCAGCTGGCCAAGTTAGTACTTTGCCCCCAATACCATGCGCCCTAAGTTTGCTCACTAACCTCCTATATCAAAAGCTCTCTGAAAGTCCAGGTACACTACATCTACTGGATCTCACTTGTCCATCTTCAGAGTTACATCCTCAAAAGATTCCAGAAGATTAGTCAAGCATGATTTCCCCTTCATAAATCCATGCTGACTCTGACCTATCCTGTTACCACTATCCAGATGTGTCGTAATTTCATCCTTTATAATAGACTCCAGCATCTTTCCCACCACTGAACTCAGACTAACTGGTCTATAATTTCCTGCTTTCACTCTCCCATCTTTCTTAAAAAGTGGTACAACATTAGCCACCCTCCAATCCACAGGAACTGATCCCGAATCTATCGAACTCTGGAAAATAATCACCAACGCATCCACGATTTCTCGAGCCACCTCCTTCAGTATCCTGGGATGTAGACCATCAGGCCCCAGGGACTTATCAACCTTCAGACCTAACAGTCTCTCCAACACCAATTCCTGGCAAATATAAATTCCCTTTAGTTCAGGTCCTTCAACCACTGTTACCTCAGGGAGATTGCTTGTGTCTTCCCCAGTGAACACAGATCTGAAGTACCAATTCAATTCTTCTGCCATTTTTTTGTTCCCCGTAATATATTCCCCTGTTTCTGTGTTCAAGGGCCCAATTTTAGTCTTAACCATTTTTTTGCCTTTCACATACCTAAAAAAGCTTTTACTATCCTCCTTCATATTTTTGGCCAGTTTACCTTCGTACCTCATTTTTTCTCTGTGTATTTCCTTCTTAGTAATCCTCTGTTGCTCTTTAAAAGATTCCCAGTCCTCCGTTTTCCCATTTATCTTTGCTATGTTATACTTTTTCTCTTTTAACTTTATATGTTTCTTAACTTCCTTCGTCAGCCACGACCACCCATGCCTCCTCCTAGGATCTTTCTTCCTTTTTGGAATGAATTGATCCTGCATCTTCTGCATTATACACAGAAATATCTGCCATTGTTCCTCCACTGTCATCCCTGCTAAGGTATTGCACCATTTAACTTTGGCCAGTTCCTCCCTCATAGCTCCATAGTTCCCTTTATTCAACAGAAGTATTGTCACTTCCGATTGTACCCTCTCCCTCTCAAATTGCAGATTGAAGCTTATTGTATTATGGTCACTACTTCCTAATGGCTCCTTCACTTCAGGGTCCCTGATCAATTTTGGTTTGTTGCACAATACCAGATCCAGAATTACCTTCTCCCTGGTAGCTCCAGCACCAGTTGTTCTAAGAATCCATCTCTGAGGCACTCCACAACGTCTCTTTCTTGAGGTCCAATACCATATTGATTCTTCCAGTGTACCTGCATGTTGAAATCCCCCATAACAACTGTAGTAACATCTTTGCGACAGGCCAATTTCAGTTCTTGATTCAACTTAGATCCGGCATCCAGACTACTGTTTGGAGGCCTGTAGATGACTCCCAAGAGGGTCTTTTTACCCTTAGAATTTCTCAGCTCTATCCATACTGACTCTACATCCCCTGATTCTAGGTCCCCCCGCGCAAGGGACTGAATATCATCCCTTACCAACATGGCCACCCCACCCCCTCTGCCCGTCAATCTGTCCTTACGATAGCACGTGTAGCCTTCAATATTCATTTCCCAGGCCCTGTCCACTTGAAGCCACGTCTCAGTTATCCCCACAATATCGTATCTGCCAATTTCCAAAAGAGCCTCAAGCTCATCCATCTTATTTCTAATGCTTTGTGCATTCATATATAGTATTTTTAATTTGTTACTGCCCTCACCCTACCCATCAACTCCTATTTTACTCAACCTTACAGCATGATCCCTTTTTGAGTTTTCTGCTTCATTGATACAGTTGTCCTTCTTGACTTCCCTTTTTCGAACTTTCCCTTCAATTTCCTTCTTGAACATCCAGTTTGTCCCCTTCCCCCCCCCCCCCCCGCTACTTAGTTTAAACATAGCTGTGTTGCAGTAGCAAACCTGCCTGCCAGAATGCTGGTCCCTAACCTATTAAGGTGCAAACCGTCTCTCTTGTATAATTTATGCTTACCACAAAACATACACCAGTGATCCAAGAATTTAAATCCTTGCTTCCTGCACCAGTTCCCCAGCCACACATTCAAGTCCATTATCTCCCTGTTTCTGGCCTCACCAGCCCGAGGAACTGGAAGCAAACCAGAGATAACCACTCTGGACGTCCTGCTTTTCAGCCTTCTTCCTAGTTCTCCGAAGTCCTGCTGTAGTATGTTCCTCCTCTTCTTCCCGATATCATTTGTGCCAACATGTACCACCACATCTGGCTCTTCACCTTCGTCCTTGAGGATTTCCTGCACTCTGTCTGTGATGTCTTTAACCCTGGCACCAGGAAGGCAACACACCATCCTTAAGTCCCACCTGCCGATCACTCTGATGGCCATTTGTAGTGCTGTCTTTATGTATGAGATGGTTGCTGGGCTTTTGATGTTTTGTAATTGTCAAACCTGACCCTTTAGTATTGATGTTTCTTGGTCTTTCCAAGTCTTCATGACTAAACCTGAAATTGCGTAATTTGCACTGAACTGAATCTAAGCATTATTTAGGCATCTTTGGGACAGGGTTCCAGCAGAACCACACATCATTTTAGCCTTCTGCAACTAACCCATTGCAAGAAAAAGCCTAACAGGATAAGAAAAGAAACTCCACAATATCTGAAGGGGTGGTCAAGGTCCTTAAAAGTATTAAGTTGCTGTAATGATGAGAAGGAAGACTCCTACTGAATGTTCAGGTCCAGTGCTTTATCAGGTAGGGGTTTGCAGTTAACTGGAGGCAGAAAAAGCTACTTGAAGGCTATTTTCTTCCACTGGGGATCTCTGGTTTGTCTAAAGCCACTTTGTAAGGTTTGCCATGACACCTTTCAGGTGATTGCTTAGGAAGTGGCATAAAAAGCAGAGAAATCTGTTGATGATCCCTTAGTCATTAATGTGCAATTAAAGGAGAAGCAGCACCCAAACTTGTGCCAATCAAGATGGGAGAAAGAGAAATCCTGGTCAGAATGGTGAGGCAGCAGTGCATCTCACTACTTGAATTTTGTAATGTGTTCTGCCACTGGATGGGTTTTGGAAGAGAAAGTCTTTCATTGCATATCTTTAGTGCTCTTTACCCCATTCATTATCCTTCATTATATCATGCTATTAAGGACTTTAAATAATCCTCAGTGCTGTGACTGCATGGACTGTTACTGTTATCTTCTGACACTTGGCATGAGGGAAACTGCTTGGTTTTTAGCTATTTCAGCTATTTTAGATGCAAGTAAGCACTTAACACATTGCACAAGATATGGAGATATGGGAATTTTGTAATCTTCTTCCTTAACAAACAATAATAACTGATTACATTTACAAGGCACTGCCAGCTCAAAGAGTTCCGCAACAATCTTATGCCAGATATCCAAAGAGTTGAATAATCTTAAAGATGCTCCTTGCTCCAGATTGCTGCCATTGCTCACTCAGTTTTTGATCATTAACATATTTCTCACCTGTGAAAATTTCCAGGCTTGCATGATGATGTGTTTAGTTCCTTGTGCATAAACACAGGGATAATATTTGTAATAACCTACCCAGCATCATTTGCAAAAGATCTGGTGTCCTTGATTTACAAAGCAGCACAATCATGCTAATTACTCGAGATCTTACATTCACAGAATTACAGAAATACAGAACGCCATAGTGCATGTGCCAGAGCGTTGAAAGAAGTATCTGACTAGCTCCACTCCCTTGATCTAAGTCTAGAGACCATGTTTTTCTATTTCCAATTTTACATCCAATTTTCTTTTGAATGTAACTATTGCAATTATCTCTATCAGCCTTTGATACAGTACATTTCAGATGAGAACAAAATCTGCTTGAAAAAAAAATGTTTATCTCATCTCTGTTTGTTGCTTTCTGCTTTTGCCAGTGCAAAACATTCCTTCTTATTTATTCTTTTTAATGAATCCTTTATGATTTTTGAATCTCAGTTAAATCTCCTATTTACCTTTTTTCCTCTACAGTGGGTTATTCCAGCTTCTATGGATATTTTCACTTAACTGAAGTTTCTCATCTGTGGTGCAATTCCACTTAATCTCAGCTTTGTGCAATGGCATATAGTACATCCAGCTTGGTTCTCTTGAAGGCAACCTCTCTCTCTCTGAAAGGGAAGCGACATGAATAACAATCCTGCATTTTAAAAGATATACTGTATAGTGGAAGTCCAGAGCTAAGAAAGTGTTTGAGATTGAGCGCTGGAGATATTAGTAGTAGAGTTAGCAGAAAAACAGGCACCAGGACTTCTCAGAATTACTCTCAGAACGGAGTGAAAGGAAATGGTCATGGAGGTCAATTCCTGGCATTTGAACCTGTAGATCTGGTAGGACAAGAAGTCTAATAACATTACATAGTTGGTCAAAGTCAGCAAATATATCTTGTGTGACATCTCCTACCAATGACACTACCAAATTTGCATGAGATTTAATATACTACACCCCATCACTTACCCAACCACAGTTGAGGATACTCAGGATCTTATCTAACATATAGATATCCCACCACATCTTCAAACAGCTCCCTTGGCTGCCAGCATCAGAAGCAAACTTCACTGCTTCCACATAGAATCAGAGAATCCCTACAGTGCAGAAAGAGGCCATTTGTTCCATCAAGGCCAAACTGGCCCTTGGAGGAGCATCCCATTGAGACCCACTCACCCATCCTGCTATGTGGTATGGTGAACAAGCTTCTGAAGATGAGACTATATGTCCTCTTATTTACACCAACCCATTCCCTTACACAGACCTTCTGATTTTCAGGCATCTACAGATTTTTGATTCCCAGCAGCTCAAGAAGCAGCTCAACATTGATGAAGGACTTTCACTTCATTTGATACCGGCTCAGTTATAAGTATTCCATACGCCTTACTAGGTCACACAGTTGGGATGAATATGTAATGGGTTACTGACAGGAGTAGGCTGCAGCCAGGCAGGCATTAAAGATGATTGCTTTTCCAGCTCCTCAGAGGGTAAATTCATAGATGGGTTTTTTTTTTTTGCAGTGGACTCAGTGAAGACTTTGATGGATGACATAAAGAAGAGCGTGAAATTGCACAAGCATTGACATTCTGCATGTGTTGTCTGGCCCTACCAAACAGCCTCCTGTCACCGTCAAGGCGCACGGAGGGTCTAGCTCCTTGTTGACAAAGTCATCACATTTCCTTGCTATCCTAAAGATCAGTGACACAGCCCCATAATTGTTGCAAACTTTATGTGGACAGGTGACCTTATTCTTTTCTATCCCAATGAGGATGCTGGAACACTGTCGTGCAAATCCAGGAATTCACCACAACTTACAAACACTTGACAATTTTTCCCACTCTTTCAATGATATGTCGGTTTGTAGCTCGGGCAGCGTTTATTGGCCATTTCTAGTTTTCCCTGGAGAAGTGGAAGTAGGCGGCACGGTGGCACAGTGGTTAGCACTGCTGCCTCACAGCGCTAGAGACCCGGGTTCAATTCTCGCCTCAGGCGACTGACTGTGTGGAGTTTGCACGTTCTCCCCGTGTCTGCGTGGGTTTCCTCCGGGTGCTCCGGTTTCCTCCCACAGTCCAAAGATGTGCAGGGTCAGGTGAATTGGCCATGCTAAATTGCCCGTAGTGTTAGGTAAGGGGTAAATGTAGGAGTATGGGTGGGTTTCACTTCGGCGGGTCGGTGTGGACTTGTTGGGCCGAAGGGCCTGTTTCCACACTGTAATGTAATGTAATCTAATCTAAACTGTTTTTCTACTTCTGTTTTAGAGTGTAGGCACACCCAAAGTACAGTTAGGATGAGAATTCCAAGGTTTTGACTTTGTGATAATGGAGAAGTAGCAACATCCTCTCCAAGTCAGGATGGTGTATGGCTTGAAGAGGAACTTTGAGGTGAAGGTGGTCCCTTGCTGCTCTTGTCCTATTGTGTTGCAGAGTTTGTTAGTTTGGAAGATGCTGCCTGAGGGGTCATGATGAGTGACAGCAATACATTCTGTAAATGACACACAATTCTGCCACTGTGCATTGATGTTGAAGGGAGTGAATATTGAAAGCAATGGATGCGGTGCTGATCAAGAGGTTTCTTTATCCTGGAAGATGTTAAGCTTTTTGAGTCTTGTTAAGTGTCACCCATCCAGGCAAATAAAGAGTATTGCATTACATTGCTGACTTGTGTCTTTTAGATAGTGAAAAAGTTTTGGGGACGAAGGAAGTGAATTACTCACCACAGAATTCCTAGCCTCTGACCTGCCCTTGCAGCCATAATGTTTATATGGCTGGACCATTCAGGCTCTGATGAATGATTCCCAGCATGTTAATAGTGGAGATTCAGTAATGGCAATACCATTGAACGTCAAGGGGCTATGAGCAGCAGTATGCCATTGAATCCTCAAGCCTGATCTACTACTCATTAAAATCAAGGCTGACCTGTCTACGGTCTGAACTCCAACTGACTCCCTAATTAGTCAAGAACCGATCATGCACTGTTTTAAAATAATCAAAAACTTTACTTCCATAGGTCTCTAGAGGACTAACAATTTCCAAAAGATAGGTACTTTCCTTTTCCCAGTCTTAAATGGGAGAATCCATATTTTTAAACTTTGAGTAAAGTTTAAATCCGAGGTAGACTATGGCTTAGTGGTATTATCATTAAATTATTAATTGAGAGACACAGGTACGTGTCGGGGGACTTGGGTTTGAATCCCCCAATGCAGATTGTGGAATTTGAATTCAAGAATAATCTGGAAGTAAGAATCTAATGGCAACCATGAAACCATTGCCAATTGTCAGGAGTAACCCATCTGGTTCATTAATTTCCATTAGGGAAGGAAATCTGCTGTCATTACCAGGTCTGGCCTCCATGTGACTCCCAACCCACAGCAACGTGGCTGACTCTGAACTGCCCTCAGGGAAATTAGGATTAGGCAATAAATGCTAGCCTACCTAGTGATGCCCACCCCACAAATGAATTTAAAATGTTCAAATTTAAAGTTCTAATACCTTCCACTAGGGGAACAATAAGTACTCTCAGAATCTAACACATTTCACCCTTAATTCTTCTTTCATCTAATGGTTACAAATCCAGTCTGTTCAAACTTTTATCCTGAGATGAACCTGATTTTTCCCATCCCACCAGTCTCAGGTTTCAGTTGGGAGAACCTTCTCTGTGAGCATCTGCTGGAATCCAAAATAGACAGGCAGGAGGCTGGAAGATCACAGCAAGCCAGGCAGCATCAGGAGGTAGAGAAGTTGATGTTTCGGGTGTAACCCTTCTTTAGGACTGGGAGTTGGTGTGGAGGGAGCTGCAGATAAAGGGGGAGCCGGGGACAGAGTGGTGAAATGGGGTTAGGTGAAGATAGGTAACGGGTGAGGCTTGGTTGGTCAGTGGGAGGAATGAATCTGGTTGGTGGCAGGGAGCAGTGGAAGGGAGGGGAAGGGACGAGGGAAGGAAGTCAGGGGATGGGAAGGGACGTTATTTGAAATTGGAGAACTCAATATTGAGTCCTCTTGGGCTGTAGGCTGCCCAGGCGAAAGATGAGGTGTTATTTCTCCATTTTGCGCTGTAGTTCGTTTTGGCAATGGAAGAGGCCAAGGATGATCATGTCGGAAAGGAAGTGGTTGGGGGAATTGAAATGAGCAATGACTGGGAGGTCCAGTTGGTCCCTGTGGACTCGGCTGCAGTGCCCAATGAATCGTTCCCTAAGTTTACTTTCGGTCTTCCCAATGAACAGAAGACCACATCGGGAGCACCTGATGCAGTGAACTAGGTTGGAAGAGAGGCAGGTGAACCTCTGTCGCACCTGGAAGGACAGTTTGGGGCCTTGGATGGAGGTGAGGGGTGGTAGTGTACTGACAGGTTTTACATCTTTTCTAGTTGCAAAGGAAGTGCTTGGGGTTCGGCAAGTCATTGGGGAGCGTGGCGCCAATCAAGGACTGTCGAAGGGAATGGTCCTTGCAGAAGGCAGAGAGGTGTAGGGAGATATTCTTGATGGTGGGGGCGAATTGGAGTTGGCGGAAATATTTAACAAAGTGCAGATTAGGTTACAGCACCTAACAAGAATTATCATTTAATGCAAGTAAATAGATTCTAACCACAGGTAAACAATTCCAAAATATTAACATATAATATTATTAGTTAAAACTTTTGCTAATTTATGAAACTTCTTCTCTACATACTTATAGAGACAGACAAAAAGAAAACCATATCTATTATGAATGAAAGGAACAGCTGTGAAGGCAGCTTAGTGGACCCTGTCCACAGGCTTTGCTGAGATTTTTTGTGCTGATCAGAGCACTGTTTCTCAGCCTTTCTTCTCTGGGTACATTCATTTGTTTGCAGGAAGGTAAGGGGTGACTGGTTCACACTTATAATGGTCTCCCTCTTAATAGTTGAAACTTCAAAAACTTATAGTAACTGTTAGGGGGGAAATAAGCTGTTTATCTTCAGTCTTGAGATGCTTTTTGCTAACTGTACACACATGAAACCATTCAGCTACTTACGAGTTAACCTACAGGGTTATTGATGGTCAGGAGGTCTTTGTCATCAATAACTGGTTACCATTTCGCAGACCAATCAACTATTTGTTGCCAGTCAAATCTCCATTTGTAACCATCCCTTTGCTTGTCTGAAACTAGGCTTTCCCCACTGTTTGTAGAAACAGCTGTGCAAACGGCCAGGTAACTTGCTTATACAAACTCTAGCAATCCTTGGCTTTTAAGCTCATTCTTTTGAAGTTTCAATGCACAATTGAAAATAGAGAATAAAATTATACAAGGTTATTGAAACAGTACTTTGGAATATTTCTAGAGGCTTTGCAATAGAAGATGGTATTTAAAATCACCTTACCTGTGGTTTGCGTAATTCACCTTTAAAATACTTGTGTAAGGCCCATTGTGCAGCTCCGCATTTGCATTTTTTAGAATAACAAAGGACCCTGTTGCTGAACATATCACTGCAACTGTTAGTAGGCTGTGCAGTTTCAGGATAGCACTGCATCGCTTGCATTCTGTGCATGCAGAGAAGGCAATCTTCTTAAAAGACATTCTGTGCAGGCCATGCATGAAGCAGTTGAGTGTGCAATATGCACATCAGGAGTGAGGAAAGACTCCTGTACAACTACCTCGTTGGGCTACAGAAATGACATTCGTGCACAAAATGTACCATACAACATTTCCAAACAGTGGAAGATGCAACAATGATTCTTATCTCTAAAGTGTGAAACATTAAGGATTTTTGACAAATGATTGTTGTGATTAAGCACAACCTGATTAACAACATTCGCACAATGTTTGGAGACAGATTCCTCTATATACAATATTCATCATAGCTAAAGCAGTAGAGGCTAGAGATTATTGTATTAACTGAAGTTTACAAACACCATTTACAATTCTGTAGCTGACTATTTGTTACAAATGTAAAAGCATCTATAAGCAGACTCGTCTCGCATTGCAGGAAAAGCCAAAAGAATTCTGCGACCTTGTTTAAATTGAATATCACCTACTGCTGGGGACAGTAACACTTACTGGCTGTTACTGATGTCTGTTGTGAAATGAAGTTTACACTTTTTCAATGCCTCAAAGCCATTTTTCCTCCTCAGCAGTGTGAGTTCTCACAGCCCTTTCAAGGATTGATGTACTGAAATTTGTCTTTTGATGTCAATATAGCCTTAAACTATCAGGACTCAGTGCTGCCAGTTTGTACATAAAGGAACATACAATCTTTACTTGTAGAAATTAAAAAGTCATCGACAGTTTAATCAAAGGTAAAACTTTTATCATCTTCACAATAAAAGGTCTCATAACTTGAAGGTGATGGTAACCTTATGATATCCAATTTGAGAAAAATGGTTGGAGTTAGGTATTCATGATGTTTGTAATTTTCTCACCCACTTACATTCAGGCAGAAAAATAAGAGTACTTGGAATGATGATAACACCACTCCACATACTTCAATATATTCAAATATAAATGATTACTGCGCAGAAATTATAATCTTCAATTAGGCTATTATTGGAGGAGCGAGAGAGATCCAATTAATTTAAGTAACATTGAATATCCTGATATTTTACAAACCAATAATCTGCCAGAATTGTAAATCAAACTTGAAACTTTAATCATCTAAACAGTTGAAGTAAAATGTTTAATATAATTTTTCTTAAACCTGACAATTGCAAATTTAAATAAGCCATGCTGCATCATCACATAATCAAATGTTGCTACTTAATTTAATGTATTTGTATTAAATCTTATTGCAGTTTTTCCAGTTAGACACATAAGCAAAATCTTTTAGGAATCTGAATGATATGGCCATGGTGAAATGTGTGGCGGATTTGGGCGATGAGTGTTGTGAGGCCTATCCCAATGTCAAGAACAATTCATGCCTTTGTTCACAAGTGGCATGGTGAGATTCTTGCTAGAAAGTGGTGAGATGCCATTTGGCAACTTGTTATATATTTTGTTAAAAGCCCAACTCACCTCAATAATTGAGATAATTAATCAATTGAGGAGCTGCATGTCAAACAGCCTACCACCCATCTCAATTCCTTCTGCCATGTTGTGGGCTGTTTTCCATCTGAAATGTGAGAGAGAAACAGGTATTATGGAGATGAAACTGGGTGATACTGCTATTATATTCAGAACAGTTAGAGAGGTGTCCTGAGTGCGTGACTAGGCAGCGCAGTGTTAGTAGTTTCAGGTTTGGGATAGGTGAGAGGAAGTGAGGGAAGATGTTGCATATGACAGTAACAGTGGTAGAGCATGAGCCTTGGTGGGAAATGAGGACACCATTGGAGCATGTTGGCAATTAATGAGATGAATTTGTTAAGATACGGTGAGAGATTTCACTTGTTCTCACAGCAACAAATGCTCCAAAAAATATGACTCAACTTGTGCTTAGCCAAAAAAATGTAAGATTCAACTCAAAATGTTAACAATGATCATAATTTTAAGAAAAAGCCATCACGGAGTTCCAGATGCCAATACTTTCCAAATCAGTCTATGAGTGTTGTGTTTTTCAGTTATTAAACAAAATAGAAACTGAGATTTGGTGACAAAGATGATACCTGTCAAGGAAGTGAGGAGAAGGAAACTGTGGGGTAATACTTTGTCTTCTGCATTCTTAGCATTCTTTATACACACCTGGAATATAGATGAAAGTTTAGATTAGAGTGGTGCTGGAAATGCACAGCAGGTCAGGCAGCATCCGAGGAGCAGGAAAATCGACGTTTCGGGCAAAACCCCTTCATCAGGAATAGAGGCAGGGAGCTTCTGGGGTGGAGAGATAAATGGGGGTGGGGTGGGGCTGGGAGAAGATAGCAAAGAGTACAATATGTGAAAGGGAGGTCAGCTTCTCCCTCGGAACACTTCAACCCCAGCCAAAATGAGGACTTCACCAGTTTCCTCATTTCCCCTCCCCCCACCTTATCCCAGTTCCAACCTTCCAGCTCAGCACTGTCCTCATGACCTGTCCTACCTGCCAATCTTCCTTCCCACCTATCTGCTCCACCCTACCCTCTGACCTATCACCTTCATCCCCACCCCATTCACCTATTGTACTCTTTGCTACCTTCCCCCACCCTCCTCTCTGACCTATCACCTCCATCCCCACCCCCATTCACCTATTGTACTCTTTGCTACCTTCTCCCCAGCCTCCCATTTATCTCTCCACCCTGGAGGCTCGCTGTCTCTATTCCTGATGAAGTGCTTTTGCCCGAAAAGTCGATTTTCCTGCTCCTCGGATGCTGCCTGACCTGCTGTGCTTTTCCAGCACCACTCTGATCTAAACTCTGGTATCCAGCATCTGCAGTCCTCACTTTTGCCTGTAATATATATCAGTATTTTGGTATTATGGCCTTGTATTTGTCATTGCTGTTTGTGTGCCTTTGAAGATGGATGTGCAGGGAAAGCATGTTTGTGCAGACTGATGGCGTGAGAATAAAAGGAGGTTGTGAGTTTAACTGTGAATCTTCTGTTTTAACTCTGTTAGAGTGAGAACAATTGTATGATCAGAAGGAAAAGCGACTGTTAAAGTTTTGGTAGGGAATCAGTTGGTGATTCTAAAAAGGGGTCAGGCAAATATCTTCAGCTGTCATCAAAGCTTTGGTTGTAGCTTTTCATCTGCCTCCAGCTTAGCAATTTCACAGAGGGGATTCTTAAGACTGAACATGGCCTCTGTCAGTAACAGAAAGACTAGCAGCATTCCTCAAAACAGAACTTAAGCTGCAACACAATTTTGAATGCTAAAAGTAAAGGATGATGAGATTTTTTGACAATGTCAAACTGCTGCTTTAAGACAGATTGCTTTGCAAGAAGTAGCATCAGTTGTTTTGCTGTGGACAGTCTGCTCTTGAAAGGCAGCCGGTGAGAGTATGGGAAATCTGTTGCGGAAGCATCTGATATTCATTTACACATAAATTACACTATCATACCCTCTTCATAGGAATGACTCCTAAAAGGTCAGACTAGAAATTTAGGGGCAGGACTATTCAGGTGAAAAATAGGAATGAAGAAGTCGTGCTTAATTTCCCTGTGCATATTGTACACTTTCAAGGCACTAAACACAGGAAAATGCTTACTCCCCCTGTGGTAGATTGCTTTTGAATCCTTTCCAACATGAAATGTTCCTGTTTCTTGCTACTTCTCAATGCCCTGTCTTCAAACCAGCTTTCACTTGAATGATGTATTACCCTTTGAAGTTATTCAAAGTTGAGATTGAAAGATTTTTGATAGATAAGAGAGTTAAGGGTTTGTTGGGGAGGCAGAGTATTAGTACTGAAATTTAATCAAGATCAGACATGGTTTTATTAATTGGAAGAGCAGACATGAAGGGCCAAAAGGCATAGTCTTGCTCCTAAGTCTTATGGTCCTATGTAATCCTTATACTTGTTCTTAATTAGATTCAAAGTGAAAAGCAATAAATATGGCAATAACTTTAGCATCATTATCACATGAATCACATTCTCCCCCAAGAATTGACATTACCCCTCCCCTGCCATCAAATATGACACCGTCCTCTTCCTACTAGACCTGATATCCCCTGACTTTGTTGGCCTACTCAAAACATTCCATCTGGCATCCTACCCACCTCACACTCTTCCAACCTTGCCCACCTGGCACCTCACTTATCCAACACTCTGGCACACTACCCAACGAGCAGTCTGCACACATGGCACATTAACCCCACATTTATCTTATGTACATTCATATCAGCTGCCAAAACGGCTATGAAAAGGGAGTGTAGTTTGTCATCCCCAACGAACCCGCACTATCAGGGACCTGTTAGATTGCAGGTATGTTCTGCATTTCTGGAGGAGGAGCAATTGAAATCACTTGCCAGAAATGCAGAGATCAGTCTTGACGAAAGAAATGTAGGAGTAGCGTGACAATCTGACAGTGATTGCTCCTCCTGGGAGCATCTGGCCCATTATCTCTGTGTCAACTCTACTCCCTAATTACAAGTAACAGACTTATTTTACTAAATAACATGGACTGCTGTAAATTACATACGTGTTTTGAGTTGTAAGAAAATTGAAATGAACCCATTACATTCAGATATTTGAAAATTCCTTTTCTTTACATGGTTTCATTTTCTTAAACTGTTCATCAGTATGGGACAGTATGACTATTTTAGGTGAAAAATAATAGCAATTCTAGATGGCGGGCCTGAAAATACACAGGATTTTTGACAAAACCTAGAAAATGTCATTGTCACAACAAAATATATCGATAATGGCAATTTATCGATAGTGGACAAAAAATGTTAAAAGTGTGCTGTTTCTGACAATGTTTCCCAATGCTAAGGACATTACTGGAGAGCGAGAAGCAAGTTGGTAGCCCATAAGGATTCACAATAATCAGCAAGCTATATTAAATAATTATTAGTAACTTTCACACCCTCTTAGCTCACTGAAAAGAAACAGGTGAAAAGGAAATGCTGCAAGAAGCAAATTATATCTTCATTGAAAGAGATAAAGATTATAATTTTCTTTTAATTTTTCAAAGTTGTTAATTGCAGTGAAAGTGACCATCAATGGTCCATCAAAACTGTTTTGCAAAGTTGAACCAGTTGAAGGTTTGTAGCAATGCTCATCAGAATAGATATGGGATAATGTCAAGTGCTAACACTTGTCTCTTTTCCTTGTCTGGCCCACTGAGCAGGAGAGTTATTCCACAGTGAGGCTCATAAATTAAAGACAGCAAATTGTGAGTAAAACATCAGGACTCCATCAACATTGCAGCAGCAGTGGTAAAGACTGTGCAACAGAACTAACCACTTCCCAGCCCACTGTTCCAACACAGTTATAATAATGGTATCTAGCTGGAAATGTGTAAACATCACCCAGGTATATGCTATACATGAGAAAAGTAGGATGATTCCAACCTGGCTAATTACTGCTCAGTCAATCCACTCTCGATCATCTGTGATGTGATGGAAGGTGTTATTGACAGTGCTATCAAGAACTCACTGATGCCTGGCAAGGATTCCATCAGGGCCACTTAGCATCCGACCTCATTATAGCTTTGATCCAAATGTAAACTAAAGGTCTGAACCCAAGAGGTAATGTGAGGGTGAATGCCCTTGAGTTCAGTCAACATTTCAGTAAGTGTACCATGAAGAAGCCCTTGCAGAATTGAAGATAGTAAAAATCAGGGAAAATTATTCACTGACTATTACCATTCATAGCACAAGGAAAGGTGGTTGTGCTTTTTGGAAGACAACTGTCGTATTTCCAGCCTATCATTGTGGGAGTTTGTGATACTTGAAATTCTGAAGCAGTCTGTATTGCACAAATACCAGGCAATGACAATCTCTGACACAAGAGAGAATTTAACTATCTCCCCTTGACACTCAGTAGCATTGCAATTGCTGAATACCCCACCATCAACATTCTAGGGATAACATTTGACCAGAAATGTAACGGACGTGTTAACCACTGTGATGCAAGAGCAGTAATAGACTGAGAATTCTGTAGCAAGTGACTCATTTCTTGTCTACCCACTATCTGTCCGCTAATTACGTGGCATTAGTTAGAAGTATGATGGAATACTGTTTCCTCATCTGGATCTGTGCAGCTCCAACAATGTTCAAGAACCTTAATACCATTCAGGACAAAGCAGCCCACTTGATTGTTATCTGACTGAACATTTTTGGATAATATTTGAAAAATAAGTAGAAACTTAAGTCACATGCAACTTCCTTCAAGCTCAGGTGATACCAGGAGCCTGTTTCTATCTGGTTGCTTGCTTGTCTTTGTAATATATTACAATGTTTCTCAAAGCATTGCTACTAAAGTTGTATTAATTCCACCCATTCTGCTGATGCCACACATTCGGTGGGTAGAGACAATGAGTTCTAGACAAATCTTCATCGGGAACAGAGATATTCTGTAAAGTTCCTGAGAGTGTGGGTAATTATACCTCATTTATAATGTATTTGCATTTATTGCTATTATGGAGTAAACCATCCTGTTAACTGAGAACAGTGTCACTTATGTAAAGATTCTACATGGGTAAATTCTTTACCACTGATCATTAAACGTGTCCCGGATGAAAAGTAGAAAAGCAGGATTGATCGCAACAAGCGACCTCAAATAACCCTTACTATCAAACACAATATTGATAGATGTGGCAGATACCATAAAGTGCCAGCAATGACAATCCTCACCACCAAAATACATTGGCAGCAGTGTTTAGAATATACAAGATGCACTGCAGCGACAGTATCTTCCAAATGCATGATGCAGGATAAGCTCAACATAAAATTCACCACCTGCAAGTTCCCTTCTGAGCCACACACCATCCTGACTTGGCATTATATTGCTGTTCCTTTTCTGCAGTTGGATCAAAATCCTGGAACTCTCACCCATAACAGCATTATGGGTGCACCTAAGCCAGACGGACTGCTGCAGTTCAAGAAGGTGGCTCACTGGCACTTTCTCAAGGCATTTAGGGATGGGCAACAAATGCTACCTCCAACTGATATACCAATCCCATTAATACTATATTTTTAAAAACGCGTCTAGTTAAGCAAAGGCTTATATTTAAATAATGCCTATCAAATCATCAGGATTTCTGAAAATATTTTATAGCTGGTGAAGTATTTTGAAAATATAGTCATTATTGAATTGCAGGGAAACATGGTTATTTTGTGTGTACAGGCCGTAAGAATATCAATAACATGTTTTATAGGTAATGAAATAGCTTGGAAATGTATTCATTATTGAAATATAGGAAAATAAGGCAACCAATCTAGTTATTTTGTATGTACATGCCCCATGAATATCAATAAAATAAATAATCAGATTTAGTCTGTTTTAGTTGTTTTGATTGAAGAGTAGTTGTTCACCAAAACCCCAGGAGGAATTCCTTTCTTTTCTTTGAATAGTGTCCAGAGATCTTTAATATCCACTGGAAAGGGCAGACATGGCATCAATTTAATGTCTTATCCTAAAGACCGTATCTCCAACAACGTAACCTTGATTATATGCTCAAGTCTCTAGAGTGTCCCTTGAACTGACAACTATCTGTCTTGAGGCGAGATCTACCACTGAGCTAAGACTGACATCCTAATAATCCACAGTTAATCACCAAGACAGTAACTGCAATTGTTAGGTTTAAAAATGTTATGTCCTGTATTGCTGTCGCAAATTATCAAAAGTTAATCGTACATACTTACTTTCAGTAAAAAAAGACAAAAAATGAAAAACAGAAAGTATTTGCATTAAAAGTGTTGTTCTTGAATACTGTGATACAGTTCTAGAAATCAATGGGACTGGTGTTCTTCAAAAAAAAAATTAAGACGTAATGTTAAAAACATCAGCAGCAATTATTGGCAAAAATTTAAATCCACATTGAGAAGGAAAGTGGTGCTATTATCTCAACAATCAGCAAGATTTAAATGCTGCCATTGTTCATTCCAGGATATCGATAGTTACGAAAACTGTATTTAACTACTGGTAGATTGGGCAATCAAATTGTAAAGGATATTGCTACATAGCTGGAAAAATCTCAAACAAAACATCCACAGTGATCAACCTGGAACTTATATAGAAATGCTGTGTCTCATTAAGCATAGCTGATCTGCCATTATCAACTAATATTTAGGAATGCATTTTAATTTGTCAATTTACTTAGTTCAGCAAGCAGACTTTATCATCATTTCAGGAATTAATTAAACTCATTATTTCCTTAACAAAATCTTATATATTAATTGAAGAATACAAGCTTGTACAAAAGTACTACAAATTTTTGTACGAGTGGAACCAAAAAATTAACAATGTGTATGGCTTGAATTTTACCAAAACTTTAACTAAGTATCAATTTTGGGGAATTTCATGGAGGGTTTCAATCCTTGATCTGTGGTGCTTTCAGTCCTCATTATGTATGCTCCATGTTCCTGCAGCACTGCACTCACACTATCATTGGTCATAAATGGAGAAAGTACTTACTGCTGTCAGAATCTTTAAGATTTTGTCTGCTGGTGCCATATTTCAAGATCAGCTGTGTACCAAGTCTTTATGGTACACTAAATTGTTTTTATCCATGCTTGGGCTCTGGGCATAATTGACTTGACCAGCACTTATTGTCCATCTGTGGTTGTGCTTGAGAAGGTGGTGGGGAGCTGTCTTCTTTCAATGCTACGTTCATTTAGTGTAGGTAGACCCACAATGCCTTTGGAGAGTTAGTTCCAAGATTTTGACCCAATGGGAGGGAAATAAAAAGGAAATGCTTCAATGGACTCATATGTGGACTCACTACCATAAATATATTGCCTCTTTACATTATCAGTTGTCTGAACGACTACAATAGTAACTGAAGCTGCAAGAATGACACTTGAAAGGCCTCCTATCCTTAGTGCCAAACCATTCTGGAGCCCTGTTTGAAGGAGTTCTCCTCTTTCCTTAATGCATAGCAGAGTATTTTGTCATTGTTCAACATGGGAGTATCACATATTGTCATAGATGTACAGCATGGAAACAGACCCTACAGTCCTACCCTCGTCCATGCTGCCTAGATATCCTAAAATAATCTCGTCCCATCTGCCAGCATTTGGCCCACATCCCTCTAAACCCTTCCTATTAATATAACCATCCAGATGCCTTTTAAATGTTATAATTTCACCAGCCTGAGCCACTTCCTGTGGCAGTTCATTTCATACATCCACCACCCGCTGCATGAAAAAGTTGCTCCTTAGGACCCTTTTAAATCTTTTCCCTCCCACTTTAAACCTATGCTCTCTACATTTAGACTCCCCTACCCCGGGGAAAAGACCTTGACTATTCACCTTATCCATGCCTCTCATGACTTTATAAACTTGCTTAAGGTCACCCCTCAGCCTCCGAAGCTCCAGGGAAAACAGCCCCAGCCTGTTCAGCCTCTCCCTATAGCTTAAATCCTCCAAGCCTGGCAATATCCTTGTAAATCTTTTCTGAACACTTTCAAGTTTAACAACACCTTTCCTATAACAAGGAGACCAGAATTGAATGCAGTATTCCAAAAATGACCTATAATGTCCTATACAGCTGCAACATGACCTTCCAACTCCTATAGTCAATGCACTGACCAATGAAGGCAAAGAGTAATAAATATTTCAAACAGTTGGTAATGTTGTTTTTATTGAACAACAGAAAAAAAGTATATAAGCACAAACAAAAAAAATCTGCATTTGCTTCTGGGAATAAACAAGGGTTACTTGCTTTTCCAGCAACAACAAATTAATGATAAATGAATTATGGCATTGTCCAACTTGAAGGATGGATTTAAAGGTTCTTCCTGTTCAATGACCTCATCTTCCTCCTCAGAAGACCGTAGCCATCTTTTCAGCATCCATCACATTCTCTCATGCTCTGCTCCAGGTGCTCAGAGAACATCATGCAACATATCTGGAGTATACTGCAGGACACTTCATATTCAGGAGACCTATTATCAACTTGACAGACACCCCAGTGAAAGAATGGGTTGCATTGTCTCAATGCTAGGCCTCAGTGGAAGGCTATTTACAATTTCATCTGACATGGTCTCAGATAGTCTTTCCTTTCTCCCAGCAGCGATCCTTGTAAGGTTTCTGGCCCTTGAAAAGAAGCAGGAACCCAAGAGTTATCAATAACAGCTATCATTGCAGCTTCCAGGGTATGTGGTTCAGACCTCTAAGATGTGGTACCAATGATCACACATGATTTGTACCTTTACTGAATGGATGGCAGCATTTTGTCCTGATAAAGTCGGCTGCATTATGGTATTGTGTTGTCAATACACTACGTGCCAGAGGATGCCAGCTATGTTGGGAAGGCCTCCTTTCCAGCTGCAGCACGAACCTTGTCACAAATGAATACTAGTCAGCCAGAAACACTCATGTCCCATGAATGAATAATGAAAAGAAGTTGATTGTAACTACAGTAGGAATTCTAAACCCTATTCCCTGGACTGAGACCCAAATTGCTGCTGCCTAACTTGGTGGAGTGCCTAACTAATGACGGTCTCTCTTAATTTGAATTGATGACCATTCCTCTTGGAGTTTGAGATCAGGTCATTTATTTGAAAAAAATAACTTGGTGAGTTTGTTGTGTGAGCACCTTTAAAACCGTGGGTGTAAAATCAGTCCTTTTGTTTGTGACATCAAAAATCTCCAAGCTGAGACTTATTTTTATTTAGGTTAAGTGTTGGTTTCATTGAATTATTTGGAACGTTCCTCTCTGCAAGTCCTAGTGAGTTTTGTCACTGCATTTTAACAAATTCACATCATTAAGGACCTACTTACCCATATAGTGCCCCATCTGTCCCATTCCAGCAGCATTCTATCACTCACTGTTCCAAAAAGCACTTGCCACTGCCCAAATATCCTCGAATGGACTGGCATTCCTTGCACTGACACCATTTTTAAAAGGCTGTTGCTCATCTGGACAAGCACTGTCCAATTGGAGCAGCCATTCATGGTTCCTGACACTTGCCCTGGACATGAGGGAGAAGGGAACATTGGTGCTTTCTTTGCAGATGGACAACTGGAGCTCCTGTGTATGGGACAATGCACAGATGGGATGTTCTCTTCCCCTAAGATCAGCAGAAGAGGGTACAACAATGATCATCCCAGTCTGGTCCAAATTTGTCACTCAGGTCAGTGTAGTTTCAGCCATCTGGGTGAATGTAATCAATGTTGGAAGAAAATTTATGGCCCTCTCCACTTGGCAAGCTAAAGTGCAATTTCTTCTTTCTGATAACTCATTTTATCTGTACCCACCTCCCAGCTGGCCTTATGCTGTACCATTCTCACTTTTGCCTGCAACATCTTCTCTCACTCATTCTCACCCATCTCAGCTCCCAACTTTGGATCATTTTGTCCCACATGTACCAAAAGAAACAGTTGTGTCACCCACTTTCATCTTCTGTAATACCTGTCTGTTTGTCATTCCAGAAATAGGCAGAAAGAGTTAAGACAGTGATGGGGTGTCTGACAGTTGGCTGTTCTCTCCTTCTAAGTTGAATATTTTCAGGATGGGGTCATTGCTGGCTGGGATAATGTTGTTGGCTAGATGGCAGCATTTTAGCTGTTCTAGAATAGCTTGATCAGGTGAGCAGCAAGTTCTTGAGTATTAGTGCTGGAATGTCATCAGGGCCCATAGACTTTGCAGTATCCAGTACCTCCAAAATGTTTTTGACATCACATGGAGTGAATCGATTGGCTGAAGGCTGGTACCTGTGATACTGGGGACCTTTGAAGAATGCTAAGTTGAATTATCCACTCAGCATTTCTGGCTGCATGTAGTTCAGTCTTATCTTTTACGATGATGTGTCAGGCTCTTCTGCTATTAAAGATAAGGACATTTGTGAAGTGTCCTACTCCAATGAGTTGTTGAAATGTTCACCACATTCATGACTGGATGTGGCAGGAGCTATACAGTTTAGTTTCCTGACTCTGACCATCCTGACCTGCTGACTGACTGCAGCCAAGCCAAGATCCCCTGACTGAAGGCTATACTTTTTGAGTCTAATAAGGATTGCTGACAACCATGACAAGCTTCTTGGTTTTGTATCTGTGCTAAACGCAACTATGAAGCTGATATCTGTGACTAAAGGGCAAAGTGCAAAAAGGCAAGGCAAGGGACAGACATTGTGAGCATCCAGGAAGGTTCAAAGCGAGGATGCACTAGGAATACAAGCAAACAGTCTGCAAATGCAATCTGGTCCAATAAGGGTCTGGTCAAGATACACCACACTGACTGCAAACGTGTCCTTGCTACAGCATAACAATGATAGTTACTATGTGCCTCGAGGTGCAGCACTGAAATTCAGATGCATATTGTAAGTGGTTTAGAGGTGTGCATGAGAATTCTTAGAGATTGGCACATTGGTCGCCAATGATTGTGTTCATGGAAACTTCCCTTGTGATTGTCACATTTCTCACCATCGCCCACATTCATTAGTCACCTATACGATTCTGCTCTCATTTTTCCAATTTCATCATTTTCCCCCAACTGACTTGTTATTGCGCACATCATTCAGGCAAGATTTCACCATGTGAGTAAGGTAGTTAATTTGGCATTTGCAAGTGATTGCAAGGATTCATTCTCCAGAAGTGTAAAAATCATTCAGCTTCTGGTTATGCGTGAAAAAATATTCATAACTAGTTGCAGATGCCAATGCCAATGGGCAATCGAGTAAGAATTCTGTAATTACATGAGCTTTTAACCTCAGAATCCTTTTGCTGATTTCACTTGTGGACTCTCCTACTCTTGGGGATGCTAGCGGTGTTAATTGTTGATCATCTGCAATCGTGTGTCCCTAAAACCACTATCTTTGAGGAGAAAGTGAGGTCTGCAGATGCTGGAGATCAGAGATGGAAATGTGTTGCTGGAAAAGCGCAGCAGGTCAGGCAGCATCTAGGGAACAGGAGAATCGACGTTTCGGGCATTAGCCCGAAGTTTCGGGATTCCTGAAGAAGGGCTAATGCCCGAAACGTCGATTCTCCTGTTCCCTAGATGCTGCCTGACCTGCTGCGCTTTTCCAGCAACACATTTCCATCCCTAAAACCACTATGTAAGAAGAAAAAAGTCATTCCTATCTCGGCAGTTCCTTATCTAAAACAGCACTGTCATGAGATCTCTCATCCAGTTTAGCATTTCCTGCATGTTTATTCTTGATCCTCCTATCGTACATTTCTCAGAAGATCAGCTGCTTTTTCCCTTCTCATCTGTGCCAGCATAAATAGCCTTTGTGCCAACACTGCATCTGGATTGGAATAACTACCAAGAGCAATGTTTTTATTTTATTTTCAAACTTTCTTTTCAGAATTTGCTGTAAAAGACATAGAAGTACATCATGTTGTTACAATAAGATGGTTAGTTTTCCCACACCAACGTTATGATATTAAATTCAGACAGAAACATAACAAGTTGTTTCACTGCAGCCTATCTGACCTACTTATGATCTAGTTAGTTGATTTTATTTTTCAAAATTCTTTGGGAATTAATAATCACAACAGTTTCACCTCGATATATTCATTTAGGGTAGGTAGACGTCCAAATTGGGATTTGTCATTTATAGGAAGTCAAGTGCATTAAGGTTTTCTCTAAATTATTACCTGGAAGCATGTGGATAAGTACTAAAGCTAGCTCAATCTATCATTGCTCCTTGAATCATCTCTCCTGTTCCTGCATCAGATCATAAACAGCAGCATTTCAACTGAAATTCAGACTTTCCTGTCTGCCTGCTCTTTCATAGTGTGACTTAGCCAGGTGATCCAATAGGATCACATATACTCCCAACTGCTATTGGGCTTATAAAAGCCAATTTTACTTCAAGATACCATGTATTTTTCTTTTCTAATGTTCCTTTTTATTACAGGCTGCACACCTTGGAATTTAAAAGCTTCTTGTAAACATAAATGAGCCAAGTTAGTTGTTAGTGCAGCAGTAAGGATTATTCAGGATTATTTTGCACTGCTGACCAATTATGGAATCACATCTAGTAGTAGACAGTTGTTTTGGGTTTTGGAACACAAGCAATATCTGCTGGAAATGAACAGCTGGAGAAGTATTTTGTTTGATTCAATCGAACAATGTGATTAGAATTTGAATATTGCTGAAAAGAGAGATGTGTCAATGAAGTTTTGTGCCTAGCTCTCATCAGGATAAATGCAAAAATGTCAAATTTCAACCAATCAGATCAATTTATTTAAGAGGAAACTAAGGACGCGGATTGGTGAAGGCATTGTTATGACAAAAGCAACGGAAAGCTATTGGGAAACCCTTCCATTTATCAGCTTACAAGAAAGACACAGAGTATGAATATCATCCTTGAGATGCAAATATAACTTTACCAGTCAAGGGTAGAATGTTTAGGTCCAAGTGAGTATGTGGCACAACAGAACTTCTTCCTGTGATGGTAGAGCTAGATAACTAAACTAAAGTGTAGTGGAGGATCGTAGAAAAACTATTGACTTAGTTACTGTGGACAAAGATTCACATGATAATGCTATAACATGGAATTTCCCACACGGAAAACTGAACTTCCGAAACATCTGTAAGGATTTTGCTACCTCTACTGGAAGAAGGAGAAAGTTCTTCAGAATATGCATGATGCACAGACTATGACTCTATGCAAGGATGACCAAAAAGGTGCAACAACTACTGGGACATCAGTCCTTTCACTGAATATCATGGGAAAAACATTTTCCAGGCTACGCTGGATCAGATTGAAGATTACACTGATTTCCAAAATCCAGAACTAGAAGATAACGGTGGCACGGTGACTCAGTGGTTAGCACTGCTGCCTCACAGCACCAGGGTCCCAGGTTCAATTCCAGCCTTGAATCACTGTCTGTGTGGAGTTTGAACATTTTCCCCGTGTCTGTGTGGGTTTCCTCTCACAGTCACAAAGATGTGCTGGGCAGATGAATTGGCCATGCTAAATTGCCCATACTGTTAGATGCCTTAGTCAGAGGGTAAATGGGTCTGGGTGGGTTGCTCAATGGAGGGTCGGTGTGGACTGGTTGGGCTAAAGGGCCTGTTTCCACACTGTAGGGAACCTAAACTAATCTGGAATTGACATAACCTTCTCAGTTCAGTCGCTGCAAGAGAAATTTCGTGAATAAGAGAGACCATAATGTCTTCGACGGTGTGTGTCATTGAATAATATAGCCACACTACACGTAAGGAATACATTGACAGAAAAATATTGCGTAACTACCAAAGAGTTTCATAGCTATGGGTAAGTCGTGCAGGAGTTCCCTGTGGCCATCCCCCTTTCAAACAGATATACCATGCTGGATACTATTAGAGAGGGAATGGCCTCTCAGGAGAAAGCAGCAGCAGCCAAGTTTGTGGCATTACAGTTGGCTCCACTGCATAGCGGGGAGAGTTTTAGTGATAGGGGACTCAATTGTAAGGGGAGCTGACAGGCGGTGCTGTGGCAGCAAAGGAGACTCTTGGATGGTATATTGCGTCCCTGGTGCCTGGGTCAGGGATGACTTAGATGTAGACTTAGAAGGGGAAAAATGAACAGCCAACAGTCATGGTACATGTTGGGACCACAAAATGGATTAACAAAATAAATGAGTCCTGCAACATGAATTTGGAGAGTTAGGTATTAGATTAAAGAAGAAGACTATTAAGGTTGTCATCTCCCAATTACTTGCAATGCCACATTGAGTAAAGGAAAGGAAGATAGGTGAGATGCACGGTGAAAGAGCTGGTGTTGGAGAGAGGGCTTTGGATTTTCACTGGTACAGTTTCTGGGGTAGCTGAGACCTGTACAAGATGGTCAGGTTGCACATAAACTGGAATGGGTCTGATATCCTTGCTGAGACATTTGCTCACACCCTTGGGGAGGTTTTTTAAATTGCTTTGGCAGCGGGATGTGGCAAAGAGTAGATGTAAAATTGGGAGCAAGATTCTATCGGATATAGAAAAAATGCATAAGGGAGGACCAGAAAACTAAACTATATCTACTTTAATGCAAGGATCTTGATCTGGTAATGTGGGTGAGCATATAGTGTTGATCAGTACATGGGAATATGATATTGTTGCCATCACTGAGACATGATGAATGAAGGACAGGACTAGCAGCTCAACATTCCAGGGAATTGAAGTTTCAGCATGATAGGGAGCTATGTAAGAGAGATGTGGGAATTGCATTATTGTTAAAGAAAACCATCACTGCAGTAATGAGGGAGAATGTCCTAGAAGTCTCTTCAAACAAGGCCTTCTGGATAGAGCTTAGAAATAAAAAAAGACAATTTTTTTTGTATTATACTAGAATCAGAGGAGCAGATACGTAAGCACATCACAAAAAAGTGTGAGAGAAATTGGGTTGTCATTGCAGGGGATTTCAACTTTGCTAACATTAAGTGGTTTCATTTCAGAAAGAAAAGATTAGATGGAGTGGAATTTTGCATGCATCCAGGAGAGCATTTTTTTTGCAATGCATGGGAAGACTGACTATAGATAGAGCAATATAGACCTAATCCTCGGGAATGAAACTGGGGCAAGCATTTTGAATATACCAGAATTCTGTATGTTTCAAAGACATTATGGAAAGAGATGAGGATAGTGCAGAACTTAAGTATCTAAATTGGGGGAAGGGCAATTTGAATATCGTTAGACAGGATCCGGCAAATATAGATTGACAGCAGCCACTTGCAGCTAAGTCTAGATTTGGAAAGTGGGAGTTTTTTGAAAGTAGAATATTGAAAGTAGAATTCAGGGCCAGCATATTCCTGTAAGGGTGAAGGGCAAGGACAGCAAGTCCAGAGGACTCTGGATGTCAAGCCTGATGAGATGTATCCCAGGCTGTTATGGGTGGTAAGGGAGAAGATTACTGGGGCCCTGGTGGAGATACTTAATACTTCACTGGCCACTGTGAGCTACTAATGACTGGAGGATAGCTAATGTGGTTTCTTAGTTTAATATGGGCAGTGGGGATAGACCAGGTAATTACAGACCAGTTAGTCTGATAGTGGTTGGGAAATTATTGGAGAGATTCTGAGAGACAGGTTTAATCAACACTTGGAAAGGCAGGGATTTATCAGGATAGTCAGCCTGGTTTGTTGAAGGGAAATCCTGTCAGACTAACTTAATTGAGATTTTTAAAAAGGTAACTAAATTTATTGATGAGTTTAATATAGTTGATGTGGTTTACTTGTATTTTCATAAGGCCTTTGAGAAGGTTCCACTTAGAAGCCTAGTCCAAAAGGTAAAATCGTGGGATCCAAGGCAAGCTGGCAATATGGATTCAAATCTGGCTTGTAAATATGAGGCAAAAGGTGATGGTGGAAGGTTGTTTTTGTAATTGGAAGCTTGGGATCTGCAGTATTCTACAGGGATTGTGCTGGCAGCCTTCCTGTTTGTTATGCATTTTATTGATTTAGATGGGAAAGTAGAAAGTACAATTAGTATGTTTGCAGATGACATGGCATTGTTGATACTGAAAAGGACAGTTGGGCTACAGTCTAATATTGATCAGTTGCTAAATTAGGCAGAGCAATGGCAGATGGAATTTAATCCTGATGAGTATGAGCTGATGTATTTTGGAAGATCTAATAGGTAGGGATATACACAATGAATGGTAAGGTTCTAGAGAGAGCTGAGAAACAAAGGGACCCTGGTGTACAAGTCCATAGATCACTGAGGTGTCAGCACAGGTAAACGAGTTGGTAAAAAAGGCATAAGGAAGTTTACCTTCCTTAGCCGGTTGTAGAATATAGCCACAAGGAAGTTTCATTACAACATTGCTTAGGGAACATTGTGTGAAGTTCTAGTCGCCATGCTATTGGAAGATGTGATTGTAGTGGAGAAAGTGCAAAGGAGATTCACCTGGATGACTCCTGGATGAAAAGTCTGTGTTATGAGGAGACACGGGAAAGGTTGGGTTTGTTTTCCTTGGAGCAAAGGAGGCTAATGGGGACTCTGATTGAGATGTACAAAGTTATGAGAGGCTTAGACAGAGAATATCATGACAATCTTTTCCCCATGACCGACTTGTCTAACACCAGAAGGCATAAGTTTAAGGCGAGAAGTAAGTGAATTAAAAGAGATCTAAGAAATTTTTTTTTTCACTCAGAGTGATAGAAATATGGAATGTGCTGCCTGAGAGGGTGGTGGAAACAGATACCCTTGCAACTTTAAAGAAGCATCTGAATGAGCATGTAAAATGTCTGGGCATGGTAGGTTTTGGACCATGTGCAGATAAATCAGATTAGTGTAATTTGGTGTTCGTTGGTTAGCATAGGGCCAAAGGACCTGCTTCTATACTATATGACTCTATGACCTGACAAAAAGCTGTTCAGCTTTGTGTGCCTGAAATCCAGGTCAAGGATGTACCAAGTCCTCAAGTGGTGGGTTGTCAATTGAATGAATTCAAGGTTTATTAAAGTCTTTTGCTCCAGCCTGACAGTGATTTTCCAAAAGGTGACAGCGGACAGATTAGTTCTGGTGGCAGACCATGGCGATAGTGGTCCAGGCAGTCATAGCTGCCTCATAGAGGAGTTAACTCCCCTAGTGGCAGCCCAACTGCTAAATCTTTTTTGATTCTATTATTGAAAAAGTTAGTGAGAGGGTGGTATGGCAATCTTTCTCACGCTTTCCTGCCATGGCATTCTGCTGCTACTTTCAAAGTGTTCTTAAATAGACAGTGAACCCACTTCCCTGGCCATGAAGTGCCTTTTTGTGAAAGCCTTGGCAAGCGCTTTTTTGAGGTTGACTGCTGAGTTTCAGAAGGCACATAGAAAATCCTGCCCATATCTAAAATTAAGGCAACATTATTAGCTAGAGCTAGGTAAGAGTTAGCAACTTCTCAAACATCCAGTTGCTGTATACCAATATGAAGAACAATGCAAAGAAAAAGAATTTGACTTGATCAGAACAGGTATTCAGGAGAGTCAACTCTAAGCAGTGAAAAAAAACCCTTTGTCTGTGAGGTACGAATCAGAATCGTTTAGAGTGTCACAACCATTGATTTTTCAATAAGTGCCAAAAATTACAGAAGGCATTGTTTTGGATTGGATGTTAATGAGAAGTCAGACAGATAAATGCAGTGCACGTCCAACATGATGCAGATGAGGTGCTGGATCCACATGAGAAGTGAGGAAAATGCAGCAATCACAGGAATGACACTTAGAGCCAATGAAAAAAAAACTATTGCCAATTCCTTGAAGCATTTAGAACTTCAGCCAAGCAGTTGGATTTAATCTGTACTGCACAGCATTGTTTTTGATACAGGCCACCCTGCGGCTGTTGCCTGCATGAAGACACAAATGCCAGGTCTGTTGAAGGATTACAGACCCCAGAACATTATCATCTATGATGAGATGGGATTATTATGGAGCAGCTCCTGATAGCAGCTTAGTGTTCAAGAAGGAATCCTTCACAGCCAGAAATAATAGCCTTTCAGCCATGTTATGTGCCAACATTAATGGAGAGAAAAATGTGAACCTTCTTCTAGTAATATTTTCCACTGCAAATCACAAATAATGCGACAGCATATTTTGACTATATTGCTCACAGAGAATTAAATCCTCATGTCAACAAAGGTTGATTTGCAAAAAGCTTTGTAAATTAAGTCAAGTGTATATGATCTTTGGATTTGTAGGTGGTATTGTCAATTTTCCAACACCTTTGGAACATATTACAATTTTCAAAGCGGGGGGATGGGAGAGAAGTCAATAACCCACTTTCCTCCAGTTAATCGCCTCTTTAGCTTGCTGGATAGCTTATCAATGGCCTGGAGAGGAGCAGGAGATTTTCAAAGTGTTGATGGGCAAACTGTGAATGGTCTGGTGTTCATTGACATACTGCCATTGGCCACACTGTAACATGTCATAAGACATTGTTACTGCTGAATTAAGATATAAAAAATGGTTTATTGAAATTGAGGTAATCAAGCAGTACATGAAATTGTCATCACTTGAAAAGGTACCTTGTCCACATCTACATGTCGTGAGGCCGTTGTCCCTCTGCCCTCCTGCTTACTCCAATCTGCAAGGAAATGCTATTATTCATAATGTTGCTCTCCAGAGACAGCTTCTGCCTCAATATAGCACCCGGCGCTACTAATTAGTAGCTAGTCCTGTCTCTGATTCAATTAGGGTATCTTCAGATCAAATGTATATGAACCAGGAGGCGCAGGTTCAAGTCCTAACTGCTCCTGTGGTATATTATAGCATGCATAAAAAGTACAAGTCAGTGCTGAAGATGTGACATGGACTTGGGAGTAGAAAAAATAATCTAGATAATGTGTTTTCAACTATGGATTGAAAATCCAACCCCTGGTGTTATTTTGAAGCCAAAGTAAATTGGTGAGATTTTCTGTCAGTAAACTTTCAACCTTCTCTTTTTTGACTAAATATGGTGCATTTACGCAAAATATTGACGTCAACGTGAGGCAATTTTGTTAATAATCACAAATTACACTTGTACAAACCATTAGAATAGTAAACTAACACAACGACCTTCACCAGACAAAATCAGAGACCTAAGGAATTCAAGAGCAGCTATATTGGCAAAGTTGCCACAGATAAGATCTAATCTAACACCAGAGTGAAGCAATTTGGCATTAACTGAAGGAATGGGATCTGACTCCACTTCCCTTTTGAGTACACTCAGCCTTAAACACCCAATTTATTTGGCATAAATTTACTTTCAGTGCAACACCTCAACTGTATCACCCTAAGACAAATGGAAAGTAGTCTTCAGCACTTCCTTATTTAACATTCTAATCATTTGTAATTAAGGATTGGGCAATTTCCCGTTTTCTGTCAATCTCTTTGTATCATACACTGGAAGAATATACTCTAATCTAATCAAATACTGGAGAGATTTAAATTTTCACAATTAGGTTACAATTAGGAAACATTATGGTCTCAAAGGGATAATATCAAATGTGATATTAAAAAATTGTCAGCTAAAATAAATGTTTATGGAAATCTTGGAAAAAGTAAGTCACTCATTTGCTTAAACATGTGTAAAAATGACATTTTACATATAGATATACATACAATGCATGCGTATAATATATATATATATATATATATATATATATGATGTGTATCAATAACTTACACATGATGGTATCTACCTGCAATGACTGTTATGGAAGCATGGTTTAAGAAATCTGTCTTTCATGAAGAACATTTATTTGGGATTGCACAAGTAAATTTAGTTGGATTGGCAGAAGAAAAAAATACTTAATGAGTTTCAGATACGAATGTTGACAGCAATATTGAGTAGGCTGGCAAACCAACAGTGGAAGAACTCACAGAAGTTGGCAAAGATAAGGAGCAGCCTGATGGTATCAGTGTGAATGAACAGAACATTCAATCATCCACAATAGCAACAGAGATGTCACAGGAATTGGTCAACAGATCAAGATTTCTATGCTGTTACAGAACATCTGTGGGGACTTTTACAATAGTTTGAACTAGAGAAGACAAATACAGACATCAAACACAATAAATTGAACGTTGGTTAGTTTTGCAATGTTCTGCAATGCTGGAATACAATAAGGAAAATAAATGAATTCTTCTCTTGTTTGTCTCACAATATAAAACCTATAGACCCAGATTTCACATTCCTTCTGCTGCTATAGGCATTATCAGTTTCAAACTGTTTTTCAGCAAAAATGAAACCTTAGCTACTGTTAGCCTCACCGATTTCAGCAGGAGATGGAAAACCCAACTGCAAGTGAATTAAATCTCTTCACATTTAACAAACAGAAACCTTCAGTTCCTCTTTAGAAAATTCCTACATACAATTGACACATTCCTCAGAAGTAACACCTGTGTTCAGTTTCCTGTCTACAGTTTTACAATTTAATTTGAAGAGTTGTCCGGGTAAAATGTCTTGATAGTCATGTGCAGAACCTACAAATTTGGTGTCAGAATAAATTGGGTAGGAGCAGATTGGCAGCTTGTTAGATTTTCTCCAACTCTCCGTTTAATTGATTTCAGGCAACTGATCCTTTACCAGATGTTCAACTGAAGTTGAAATTCCCACCCACACTATCATGTTTGTACACAAAGGAAGGGCCAATGACGAAATCAACATCATTATACTGGGAATCCTATTTGGTGTAAACATGTATAATGAAGTCCTGATAAGGATATAATTATTGCATTAGTGATGCGAGTCCATAGAATTCACAGCAGCATAAATTTGTCTGATGTGTTACAAATTTGACCTGCACAGAATTGGTCACTTAGCAATACAGCATGCTTTTCTTTTGCCTTGCAGACATCAAGACAGACATAAGAATGTTAAATTTCAAAAGGAGTAACAATTTAAAAATTCTATAAATATATAAAGGAGTATAAATTATCATGCAATATAAATTGTAGTTCCTTTTGCAATTTGGCATTCTTGCATTTTTTTTGATGATTACAAGGTGAAAAACTTCCTTTTTCAGTATCCAGAATTGTTCTTCAGTACAATTATCATAAATAGTTGCATCTGGAATTGAATTTGATGGAAAATTCTCTTATTGGGTATCCCCTTAAATATCATGTACAATAATATGCTATTATGTAATGAACACAGAGATGGCTGGAGAAATTCAGCAGGTTTGGCACCATTTTAGAAATTGAAGGACAGCCACACCAGACTTGAAACTTTAATTCTGTTTCTCCCTTCATAAATGCTACCAGACCTGTTGAGTTTCTCCAGCATTCTCTATATTTGTTTCAGATTTCCAAGATCTATACTATTTTCCAGTTATATTTTATACAATATTATAACTTTTACAAAATTTGAATGTCATACAGTGAGAAATAATGCAATGATAAAGTACAATAGATCTCAAAATTTCAATAATCTTATGGGAGAAGAAACTGACATATTTCTGCTGGTGGTTGACATAAATGTTCAATTGTTACATCTACAGCAGTTTGGTAACAGTTCCTAGACTTCTCTTATCGATTTTTCAAATGAATATAAGGTGATTTTCCTCAATGGTCCTTTGAAATGGTATGTGAGAGTGAACTGCCACTGCCTAAGATATAATTCTAAACTATACCAATGCTTGAATTCATTGGACAGGATTTTATGAATTTCATGGATTCTTCCCTCTGATGATTACACTTGTATTACCAGAAAATAGATCCTGATAATGATGGGAAAATTTAAGGAATTTAGAAATAGTAGATGGCCAAACAGTTCAACTTATCAAAACTTGCAAAAGATTTGGCAGAACATTAGAAAACAATTTAAATGATGATTTAACCTATTTCTCCACAGTTGCTGCAGATCTTCAGTCAAAGTTAAGGCAGGAAGACTGAAGAGCTCTTACTGTAATTAGTCTTAAATGTTGAAAGCTGAAGGAGTCCATGTACACTGTACAACATCAACAACATAGAGGCCAGGCTCCATCAATAATGGCCATGAATCATGTAACCAGTTTATTTTCAATGGATTATGTTGTCCTTGGAGGAGAGAGTGTGGAGGTTTTAAATACTGTGCTGCATTTTGAGGATGTGACTTATTGAGGAAGAATATGTTAAGAGCTGCAAATGATTCAGATGGTGCCCAACAGCAATGTAACCCTGGGAGTACTGGCACTTGCTTTAAAGCAAGACCTCTGCCCCTAACTCGGGAGGATGTCTTGTGTTTGAATGCTGCTCACAAATTTGATAGTCTAGAACACTGTAATCACAACAACACCATTTGGGAGTGCTAGCTAGTGCTGGGACCACAAAGAGCCCCACTATCCTGTGGATCTGCAAAGGAAACACTACCATGTCTGACTTCATCCTCTGCAACCAGATCTGCATCGCATGGACCTCCTCCTACATAGATAAAGCATTGCTGGGGGCAAGAGAAGGCTAAGGGCTACTCATCAGTCACTTAATAACTTCAATAGGGTCAAGAGTGTCTGGGTAACCTGTACCCCTGGCATAAAAAATTCTGAAGGTTGGGCATGGTGGTGCGAAGGCCACCCATTGGTACCCTCCTTCAAACATGCCAGAAGGCAAATATAAAATCCACCAATGCTAACAGATACATGTGACATTGCAAATTCATTATGATTTCATCTGGAATTAAGCGTGACTGAGGTTTGGTTCATAAATGGCATGTTGTTGAACTTTCAAAACCACCTTCACATGCTCAGTAGTGGCAACTGGTAAATTATTTAACAACATTCCAGACAGCCAATGTTCCATCCCGGGCTTTTCTTTCAAGCTGCTGGCAGAAGTCTAACGAGGACATTAAATGTTTCCCAATTTTTGCATTTGCCATGCAAATGTGAAGTGAATGCAAACCGATATTTGCATTGTAGTAATGGCACTGAACTAACATCCCAGAAGCTGACCTCAAATTTCATCATGGCAAGCCATGATACTGAATTCAGAGCTGAAAAATGCGTTGCTGGAAAAGCGCAGCAGGTCAGGCAGCATCCAAGGAGCAGGAGAATCGACATTTCGGGTATAAGCCCGAAACGTTGATTCTCCTGCTCCTTGGTTGCTGCCTGACCTGCTGCGCTTTTCCAACAACACATTTTTCAGCTCTGATCTCCAGCATCTGCAGTCCTCACTTTCTCCTCGATGATCCTGAATTCAATCAATGTGACAATTCATGAACCTTAGAAGCTGTTAGATTGCTATTAAAAATTCAACTTGTCCATGAATAGTCCTCAGCAATGAAAGCCTGCCACCCCTACAATTCTAGTTGATTCAATAACTCTGACAATACATTGTCGGTATTGAATAAATCCAAAATATAAACCAAATGGGGAAACATTAAACGTAAGTGGAAATTCCAATGCCCACGGTAAACACATCAAGCCGATTGTTGGCATCACCGCAGGGGATAATGATACACCTGCGGAATAGATACTAATGATAATTGAAAACTTTAAACAATCTGGCAGAGATAAATGGAGTAACATCTTTGTTAATACATCTCACCAAAACTTGACAGCTTATTTTATTCTATCTTCTAAAATCTCTTCCTCAGTAGGACGTCTTCAAAGAGTAGAACAGGACTGCTCAATCTCCAAGGGTATACATCCCATTGTGAGTAAGCTGCCAACTTGATTCATAGTCACTATTGATTGTGGTGGGCCTGTTGTGTGGATGTCACATACTGTACACGGGGTCCTTCCATTTCTAATATTTAAACATGTTAATTTATCCAGGACCTCTCCAGACCTCCTGCCTTAACTTTGACATAAAATCAGAAATAATTACAGAGAATAATTGTAAACTGTCACTTACCTTTATTTCTGTTTGTTATTCTACAAACCTTCTGCAGATGTTATGACAGGTGATCAGGGAACCTAATGGAAAGTCTACCTCTATTTTATTGCTCTCACTGGATGGCACCATGCAAGACCAATTAAAGTCTAAAGAAAGGTCTCACTGGCAAAACACATCATTATGTGTTTTCATAGAACAGACTTCAATGAGAGGAAGTTAAAAAAAAATTGAACAGCCAAAATAGTGTCTTTTATCATTATTGATGCTTCCCTCCTTCCCCAACTTTCAGGCAGCCATACAAGAGTAATATCCACCTAATTTTCTAGCCCCAGTCATCATTGTAGCACCATCAGCCATTGTGACCAGAAAATCAGCCCAACTGTTTCTTCAAGGAGCCAGAAGATTGAAATTTCAATTACCCGTAAGGCATTCTAAGCAAACCCATTTATCATAGTGCATTTTACACACTGCAACTTTCCAACCTTTTGGTGTTGACTGATTGTTTGTTTACTTGTCTTGAGGCAGAATTCACACATTGACATTTTAAGTTCAAAGATTCTACAATTAAGATAGATATTTCACTGAGACTGTATACTCCCACAATAAGTGGTAAAATTATTAATTCTCTAACAATAGCTTTTATAGATTGTGAATTTCTAAGCATCTGTTTTAAACATATCGGATTTCACCGGTAAACAGATCAAAATCTTCAATGTCTTCATTTTGTTTCCAGTTGTGCAGAGTTCTGAATCTTGTAGAATGAAAAAAATCACTTTGCTATTACTTGATCTCCAATAGAGTCATAGAATGTGGATTTAGTTCTGTAGGTGCCAAATTGTGAATTCAGATTTATTTCTCTGAGCAGACGTTCCAATATTTATTGTAGGAAGATAGTGAAAACAATTGAATAAATATATCTCACTGGTCCACATTCTTCCTTTCAAGAATGCTATTATCAGAAAGAAAGGGATCGATTTTCTAACTATTAACTGTTTTAATTCAGGAATGGTTTACTCTTGTAAAAGAATTTTGTTTTGCTTTGATAAGGGCAGACAATTGAATTGAACTTTATATAGTTATAGAGTCATAGAGTTATACAGCATGGAAACAGACCCTGTAGTCTAACATGTCTATGCCATCCAGACAGCCCAATCTGACTTAGTTCCATTTGCCAGTATTTGGCCCATATCCCGGAATCACCTGTTCTCTCAGTCACTGCTACAGACATCAGATCGGTTTTCCTGGGGGTCACATCCCCATGTACATGAATGGAACTGTGGTTGAGAGGGTGGAGAGCGTCAAGTTCCTCGAAGTGACGATAACCAACAAACTGTCCTCAACTTCCCACAGAAATGTGACAATGTCTCCTCTTCCTTAGGTGACTCAAGAAATTTGGCATGTCCATAAGGATCCTCACCAACATCTACAGATGCACCCATTGAGGCATACTGTCTGAATGCATAACGGCCTGGTATGGCAATTGCTCTGCTCAGAACCATAATAAACTACAGAAGGTGATGTGCACAGCCCAGACTATCACAGAAGCCAACCTTCCATCCACGGTCTCCATTTACGAGGCATGCTGCAGCGAAAAGGCTGCCAATATTATCAAAGACCCATTGAACCTGATAATGCTCTTCCACAACCTCTTCCATCAGGCAGAAGAGGTTCATCCTGCAGTGCCAGTTCTGCCTACCAAAAGTGCCACAATGGGCACGTGCATTCATATAGAACACATGCACCAACAAGTTCAGGAATAGCTTCTTCCCAGCCATTATTAGACTGACAAATGGACTCTCTAGCCTCAAATAATTCTGACCTTGCTAACGTTGATCTTGCCTAGCTCATGCCCTGCGCAATGTAACCTGTATGCCTCTGTTTATGTCTTTTTGATCTGTACATCCTTGCTTGCTATGATCTGCCTATACTGCTTGCAAAACAAAGCTTTTCACTGTACTTTGGTGGCAATAAATGAATGAATCAATCAATCATATTCCTGTTAACCTTTTCTATTTATATACCCATCCAGATGCCTTTTAAATGTTGTAATTATATCATCTCCACCACTTCTTCTGGCAGCTCGTTCTATACACACGGTACCCTCTGCATGAAAAAGTTACCCCTTCACCTTAAATCTATAACCTAGGTTTTAGACTCCACCACCCTAGAAAAAAGACCATGGCTATTTACCCTATCCATGCCCCTCATGACTTTATAAGCCTCCATAAGATCACCCCTCAGCCCCTGACATTTCAGGGAAAAGAGCTCTAGCAAGAAAAAGTCACAATCTAATTCTTACTGAAGACTGTTACAATTTAAATTTCAAAACTGTTGTTTAGATTGCAAAATATTCTAGGATAATATGCACCCCACAACAATGCTTACAATGGAAACCATGGTATTCATGAGATAATAAATCATGATTGGGCATGGCAAAGTTTAATGCAGAGTTTAGCAGATTTAGATGGATTGAATTTGTTAATTACTTTTTAATTTTCATAAATTTATATTCACCATAGAAGCCAGGGAAATCCTTATTAAATTAGGTGGACACAAAGTCTCCAAAACTCACATCAATTAATTCAACTCTCCAGAAACAGAATGTTAAGAAGCTCAGGAAGTTCTCCTCAGTAAGTTATGGACCTGTTTATTCACAAAGCAGAAGCTCACATTCAGTGCTCAGAGTGAACAGTCAAAGGGAAGGCTGAACTCCCCAGCTGCATTATTTCCATGATTCCAGATTATACACGGACCAAAGAGTATGTAATTGAATTGTCTGCCTGTAATACAATCACTATAGCCCGCAGGTGGTGATGGTGGCAAGCTTTACATTATTCCTCTCAGTAGTCATTTTTCAATTATCATCCAGACAGGCTATAAGTTTGCCGATAACACACCAACAACATTGCTAAGTTTTAACTTTCGATCTGCATTTTACTTCTCGTCAGAAGTAGGGCAGTTAAACATTGCCAAAATATTAACTGCTACCAATGTGCAGGTTTTAAGATTCAGACAAAATTGCATATGTTAAAAAGCAAACACTTTTGAATTTAGTTATTTTGCTGACATGCTGGGGCTCTTGACAAACCATGTCAGATTTCATCTGATCGTATTCCATGTGCACTCAATAATAACTCACTTTTTTTGAGCTACAATAATGTTTTAAGTCTTTGAGAAATATATCAAACTTTGCTGCTTTAGATTATAACCAAAAGGTAAAACTCTATAATATGTTTTTTATGTCACATATCTAATGTTACAGCTTACTCTAATTGATTCATAAAAATCTGCTTCTTGTACCAGACAGCGCAATTAGCAATGACATCACTGCCAATTCAAAATTAAGTTTTGGCATATCCCTGACAAAAGGGCGAAGCTTTTTGATTTTTTTCTTTTATCTCCACAAGTTCCTCAAACGGTTAGAACACTAGCCATGTGTTCTGAGAGTCTTTTCTGTTCAAATGACTACAAAATGCTCGACTAGAAATGCTTTTGTTAGGTACAACTTGGGAGGTATTAGTAGCTTTCCTCAAGGGCTGGATAAAGTTTAGCCACTCTCGATTGGTCTTTTGTGTACGTTAGATGGATTTAATAAGGTCAGATTACAGATAGTCATACTTCAGGAATGCAAAAGGCAATTGGCAATCCCATCCTAATAAAAAAGCCGCTTTGTTGCAAAGTTTCAAGCAATATTAAATCGTTTCAATGACTCCTCACTTGATATGTCAAAACTGCTGACACCACACAAGTTAACAACCTAAGCAGCTCATTGAGATTTCTTCCACCCAAAGGCTAGAGTGGCCAAATGGCTTAAGTTGAAACTGGTAGTTGATGAACACACTTTGACATCTCATTTTAGACTCCTCAGTTTAGAATTAGTTCATGTTTTTTGGGCTTTTTGTAAACCATCAACTGGTTATTCAAACCTGGGAGTGTTTGAATAGCTTACTTGACAACTATAAAGGAATGAAATGAATATGTGCAGAAGAAAGAATGACTATAGAACAGTTCAGCTAATCAGGGGCTAGATAAATTGAATTTATATATATCAGATAAGAATATTCAATATAAAAATCTTTGCCCATTTGTCGATTAATCATTTATTCAATCATTTTGAAATGTAACAGAAATTGTCCAAAAATAAAGGGAAGATACACATTAACCTGTAGTTAATTAGTAACCTGTAGTTTATCGCCATTTTCTGACAAGGTTGAGCAGCAGCCTATTGCTAATATGTTTGGCTGCAACACCACACTCCTTGTCATTATGTCCCTTAGTTTTGTGTGTTTTGAAAAAAAATGCATTAAATAAGGTGCTTTCATACAATGGCATGAGCTCAGTTGCTTTTCCTCATGAACAAAATTCACCACTGTGCCAGGACAACATTACAAACTCTTGTATATTTTATAGGAAATGGCTTAGATTAGATTTTTAAAATGTCTTCATACATTTTGAATAGGATTAATAATACAGATTGTGTTCAGTTATAACCCAAGGTGATATAGGATTATTTGATGTTTTTGTCAAATCTTGTAGTTTTTAGCTAATTTTAAAGAATAATTGTCAACTGGCAGGTTTAAGTTCCTCACTTTACAAACTTAAACTTGTCCAAACCTTTACTGTCAGAAAACTCCTATTAACTAATACCACTTGCCTATTTAATTTTCCACCGGGTCTTACATTTAAAATTGTTGTCTACCTATTCAAAACCATTTCTAGCCTCATCACACTCCATTCCTACATTTAGTCTTGAGATTCTGCAATAGTCTGCTGTTCACCTCTCTAAATTCTTTGCTCATTTAAAGGCAAAATCTACAGACATCTAGATCCAATGTCTGAAGTACTTACTTAAATTTCTGAGAAATATTTCTCCCTTGCTGACTTTAAGAGTCTCTAAGTGTATCTATTTAATGATTTTTCGACAATGTTATGTCATCACTTCGTCTCAACCAAGAAGCATCGTACGACATCTTATTACATGGAAGATACTAAACAATTGCAACATGTGTTCTTCAAGCACTTCATTTTTTTTCAAGAAAATGTCAATTGTTGTTGCATATGGAGGCAACAATCAATGATGAAATGGATGGTGGCTCAGTGGTTAGCCTCAGGTTTGATTCCAGCCTCAGGCAACTGGCTGTGTGGAGTTTACACATTCTCCCTGTGTCTGTGTGGGTTTCTTCCAGGGTCTCCAGGTTTCTCTCACAGTCCAAAGGTGTACAGGTTAGGGTGGATCGGCCATGCTAAACTGCCCTTAGTGTCCAGGGATGTGCAGACTAGATGGATTAGCCATAAGAAATGCAGGATTACAGGGTAGGAGTGCTCTTCAGTGGGTCATGTGTGGACTCAATGGGCCAAATGGCCTGCTTTCACAATCTAGGGGTTCTATGATATGATTCTATGAGGATTCACAATCAATAGTGAAAACAAGAACTTAAGCACGTGTTGGTCATTCAATCCCTTGGCTCTGCTCCACCATTCAATGAGATCGTGGCTGATCCACTACTTCAATGTCATTTTATATTCTTTGATATTTTTAACAGGTGGCAATCTAGCAATCTCAGTCTTGAAGGTACTCAGCTACTGAGCTGCCACAATCATTTAAAGTAGAGAATTCCAAAGGTTCACTACTGTCTGAGTGAAGAAATCCTTCCTTCTTTCAGTTCTAAATAGCCAGCCTCTTATCCTGAAACTCTGTGCCCTGAATCCAAATCCCTGGCCAAAGGAAATATCCTTCCTGCATCTTTGCTTCCTAGCTCTGTAAGAAATTTGACTGTTTGAATGAAATCATCTCTCATTCTTCTAAATATGTGATAAAAAATGTACCAGTCTGTTTAGTTTTTCATCATTGGATGATTCCCTACACTGCAGAAATTGTTTAAGCAAACCTTTGTTACACTCCCTCTGTAACAAGTATATCTTTCTATTGGTAAGGAGACCAAAACTGTACTTTCAGTCAGACATTTTTACTCCTATATTCAAATCTTGTTTTCAAGACCAACATATTATTACTTTCTGAATTGCCTGCCATACTTGCATGTTAACTTTCAAAGATTTGTAGAGATTAGATTAGATTACATTACAGTGTGGAAACAGGCCCTTCGGCCCAACAAGTCCACACCGACCCGCCGAAGCGCAACCCACCCATACCCCTACATTGACCCCTTACCTAACACTACGGGCAATTTAGCATGGCCAATTCACCTGACCTGCACATCTTTGGACTGTGGGAGGAAACCGGAGCACCTGGAGGAAACCCACGCAGACATGGGGAGAACGTGCAAACTCCACACAGTCAGTCGCCTGAGTCGGGAATTGAACCCGGGTCTCCGGCGCTGTGAGGCAGCAGTGCTAATCACTGTGCCACCGTGCCGCCCACAAGAACAGCCAAGTTACTTTGAAGTTCAATGCTCTCCTCTCATTGTTTAAGAAATATTTTTGTTTTCCCTCCCGAAATGGATGATCTTACACTTTTCCATATTACGTTTCATAAGCCAAATTTTCACCTACTCACTTAGTCTTTATGAGTCACAATACTTTCAGTAGTTTCATTGCCAGCACTCCGTCTTCTTGGCATTAGTCTAAGTATCTGATAGCAAATGAGAAAGGATTCCAACACAATATTTACAGCAAATGATGGACTTTATCTTGATAAACAGAATAGATTCTTTGCATAGTACTTAATAGTTAATTACATTATATCTAATACTATTACTGCTACTGAAACATTCTGGTACACAACTGACCAACTGGCTCTCTCCTCCAAAGAACAGACATTTATACCCGAATGAGTGGACTTATCTAGTGATATAAGTTAACCCTTTGAGGTACTAACAGCTTTATGCAGTTATATTTTTACTTAGTTTTATGACATTTGCACATTTGGAAATGCCATATTTAGTCCAAAAAATCAAATCATTGGTACAGTTTTGAATAGGTAAGGCCCAATCAGTTGTCATTAGCATACCCCACTCATCACAGCCTGAATACCTGAAAATGGAAAGGAATAACTAACTATTAACCAGTTCTAAATCTTTATATTTTCTGCAATCCCAAGTCTCCAATATTTTTACTGTCCTCTTGTGTGGGACTTTTTTAAAAGGTTTTCTGAAAATCTAAATATACAACATTCACCATATTCCCCTTCTCGATTTTACTAGTGGCACTTTAAAAAAAACAATCCAACATGCTTATTAATCATGAAATCACAAAATCATAGAGTACAAGAGAGGCCCTTCAGCCCATTGAGTTTGTACCACCAAATATCCATGTTGATTTTTCCCCGTCCAACCATTATTTTCTAAGTTTTCTGTTATCACATCCTGCCATCAATTAGCTAGCTTTTTTCATATGACTCATGTTACCAGGCTTGTAGTTACCCTTTCTCATTCTTTCTTAAATAATGGGTTTACTTTTGCTACCTACTAATCTTCAGGAACCATTCCAAAACTTACAAAACTTGGAAATCTGATCACAAAGCATCCATTATCTCTACAGCTGCTTTTTTTTTTTACACTCTGTGATGTTTACCATCAGGTCCTGGTGATTTTTAAACTTTAAGTCCCATTAATTGCTCTCGTAATTTTTTTTTTCTTGCCGACGTTATGGTGGATTATTTTATAAAATAATCTCAGATGCCTTGAGGTACAGGTCAATGATTATTTATTGAACCAACATTGGGAAAGTCTACCCAAGAAAAGATTCCAAGGTAGCACTGTAACTCAGTGAGGATTCATCAGATATTTATACATTTTAAGTCTAAATTCTGAAATGGTCTGTTTTAGACAAACATCTTACTTTTCACACATTCCAAAAGTGGCAAGGTGCTTCTTACCCCTGGTCTCACTACTTTTTATCTTCCCGAGTGCCATCCTATCTCCTCTCTGAAGCCTGTGCTTTGTTCCCATCCTTGGCTAAACCCCATTGCTTTGTCTTTTTTTGTGTGCAACGGGGTCATCCCCACATTCCATTTTCAAGTAAGGCATGTTGCATTTTCACACAAATTCTGTCTGTCTGCTGCATCAGAATCTGAATATGTTTATTCGTTTTCATTAAGTAACTATTGCTTATGACGTTAATTAAAGCTCTCTATTTCATTCTAATCCAACCTGGAAATTTGTGTGGATTTACAGGTTAACTCGATTCATACCCAAGCTTCCCATACACTAATATTAAGAGCTTGCAGTTCTTCTTTCATGTTTGTCCCTTAATTTTTCAGTATTTCTGTTAATGTTTTTAGTACTCTGTTCGATGAAAAAAGATGTGAAGTATGTACTTAGTTTGTCTGTCATTTCTTTATTCCTCATCATAGATTCTCCTGACATTCAGATTTGATCTTTTCCTTTCACACTAGTTCACCTTGTTATCTCTTTCTTATCATTTCCTTGGTCCTCCTTTGCAGAATTCTAACATGGTCTGAACCCTGTGCCTGGGACAGCATGGTGGTTCAGTGGTTAGCACCGCTGCCTCACAGCACCAGGCACCTGGGTTCAATTCCTGCCTTGGGCGACTGTCTGTGTGGTGTTTGTACATTCTCCCCGTGTCTGTGTGGGCTTCCTCTGGGTGCTCCGGTTTGCTCCCACAATCTAAAGAAGTGCAGGTCAGGTGAATTTGTCACGCTTAATTGACCATAGTGTTAGGGGCATCAGTCAGGGGTAAATATAAGGTAGGGGAATGGGTCTGGGTGGGATACTCTTTGGAGGGTGTGGACTTGTTGGGCCAAATGGCCTGTTTCCATACTGTAGGGAATCTAATCTAATCTAATCTAGACAAGATGACCAAACTATACACTTGTTTGGCAGTTTATACATCTCTTCCTTTGATCTTATGCAAAATTTGGTTTATTTTGTTCATCACAGTTGGAACACTTCCTTTGCTAGGTTTTATGTGCATTTAAAGGATTGTATTTTTGTTGTAAACTGTGAATTGATTGTTAAAAATGTTAGCTATTACCTGTTGGCCATCACATCTTTTCGTGTGGATTCCCAATCCACTAAAGTTATTTTGTCCCATATATCTTCATGAATTGCATTGTTAGATTTAAAAACTTAGTTTCTGATTGAATTGCATCACATTCACACTTAAAGTGCTATCACATTTTGGTCATTTTTTCCTCAAGGCTCCTTTACAATGTGATTATTACCTAACCATTTTTCATTATAGAACACTGAATCTGAAATACCCCATGACTGCTTGAATCCAAATAATCAGTTCCAGAAAGTCATTTTCCAACATTTCAAACAGTTGGCCTGTTTGATGTAGAACATAGAACATCACAGCGCAGTATAGGCCCTTAAGCCTTCGATGTTGCGCCAATCTGTGGAACCAATCTGAAGCCTCTCTATCCTACACTATTCCATTTTCATCCATGTGTTTATCCAATGACCATTTAAATGCCCTTACACTTGGTGAGTCTACCACTGATGCAGGCAGGGCTTTCCTTGCCCCTACTATTCTTTGAGTAAAGAAACTACATCTGACATCTGTCTTATATCTATCACCCCTCAATTTAAAGCTAGCCTCATGCTAGCCATCACCATCTGAGGAAAAAGGCTGACATTAGTATTGATTATATTTACCCAATGTATATGTAGTTGGAAATCCCCTATGATTACTCTATTATCCAAGTTCATGCACCTCTAATTTCCTGCTCTACTCTGTGTTTGGTGGCATATAAATAACTGTGACCAATGTTTTCTGCCCCCTTGATGTTTCCTAGTTCCGCCCAAACTGATTTGACATCTTTAACTTTAGAACAATGTCATCTCTCACTACAGTACTGATAAAGTGCCAGAGTGGTTTACAAACTTATTAGAGCTTCGACCTAAGGTTAAAGATTAGTGACATTGATCTCCTCTTTAGGAATCTGGCTGTAGTGTTCCTTGATGTAGCCACTCTCATCAGAGTAGGCTAAAGACAGCTGCTGCCACTTGGGATGACATCACATACAGAACTGTTCTATAGTTATAATCATAGCATGTAAACTCTTTGGCAGACCCTTTAATAATTGGTTAACTGCTTTTGAGAGATGAGCAGTTTTGTTTTTAATTGTTAGATCCTTGGAGCTTTTCTACAGCAAAGTTTGAATAAGAGCTTAATTCTCCAATGAGCTATCTCCTGCGTAGACTTTGCCATTAGTATCTGCTGCTGTTTACTGCTGTGGAGCTGATGTCCCAGTAGTATTAATGCTAGACTGTTAATCCAGAGACCCAGAAATGCCCTGGGGACCCATGTTCAAATCTGTCACAGCAGATGGTGGAATTTGAATTATTTTTTTAAAATCTGGAATTAAGAGTCTAACGATGACCCTGAAACCATTGTCAATCATTTGGTTCATTAATGCCCTTTAGAGAAGGAAACTGCCATCCTTACCTGGTTTGGTTTACATGTGACTTCTATTGTAATGCGGTTGACCCTTAACCTGCCAGTGATATTAAATGCCAGCCTGACCAGTGGTGACCTCATCCCATGAATGAGTAATAAAATCTCCTTCTGGTGCATTTGACCGTGTGTGGATTCTTCTGGCTCAGTAGCTAAACTATGCAGAATGTCAATGCCTGATTGGGAAACTAGGCAAACCTCCTGAATGTAGGAGGTTTGGAGGTAACAAGGGCATTTAATTTGGTAGGTGACATTCTTAAATCTACCAAATTCCCACCTCCATCAAACTTAAGTTCTAGGCAAGATGGCTCATGATGGACCATTCCACACCAATTGAGGCCCTTAAGTGGCCAATTAAGAATCACAAAAATCTTATCCCACTGCAGTTGGAATTAACAAAACCATAGTCAGGCCTGGCACCAGGTAGCATGCAAGATAATTCAAACCTTGTAGATCAGTTATCACCTCCATTAGCACAGTGATGAGAGGACCACAGAGCAAAGGCAAAGTGTACCTGATTGAGGGGCTGTACACACGGCAGGGGGGTGCCCACTTGAAACAGCCTTTTGCTCTTGTTTCTGATGCCCACTGACTTTTATCCCGAAGAAATGGATGCACTAATTCATTCTTGTCTATTGGCCTGATGTTCTGGGCTCCCCACTCATGGAAATCCCTCCTCTTGTTAGTTGTTTAATTGTCTGCAAGCCTTCACACCACAATGTGGCAACACTGCAGAGCTTAGACCTGATCTTTTGGCTGCAAGATTGCCTAGCCTTGTCTATCACATGCAGATTAGGCTGTTTGGTAAGCGATTAAGTTTGCATTGTAGCTTCACCAGACTGGCACCTCATATTTAGATATGCCTGCTATTGCTCTTAGCAAGTCATCTACCCTCTTCATTGAACAAAGGTTGGTCCCTTTGCTTGGTAGGGTAATGGTAGAATGAGTTATATTTTGGGCCATGAGATTACTAATTGTGGTTAAGTACAGTTCTGCAGTTGCTGATGGCCCACAGTATGTCATGGATGCCCGGTTTTGAGTTGCTAAATCAAAGTTTGTTGCATTTAACATGCTGTACAATTATTGATATGTTCAATGATGGGACTTCATCTCCAAAAGAACTGTGCAGGGCTCCATTCTATGTCCATATGTCCATAATCCGATGAACAGATGTATCTGCAGCAGGTAGATTGGTGACGATGAGGTTGAAAACATTTTTCCTTTTTGTTTGTCCTCTCACCTGCGGCAGCTAGCAGCAATGCCCTTTCGGTCATAGACAGCTTGGTCACCAGTGATGCCACTGAGTCACTGTTACTGTTGGACATTGAACTCCCCCATCCAGTGTACATAATGTGCCCTTGTATCTTCTATACTTCTCAAGTTGGTCCTCATTATATAGAAGTGCTAACTCAAAAACTAAGATCATTGAGAGTGGGAATATATTGGTGGTGGTAGGTGGCAATCAGCTGGAGGTTTTCTTTCCCATGTTGGACTTGATACATGGTCTTCATGTAGCCCAGAGTAGGTGCTGAGGACTCCCTTCCAACTGTATACCACTGTGCCAACACCTCCGGTGAGACAGGATACATTTAGGGATGGTGACGGTAGTATCTGGTACACTGTCTTTATGGTATGATTTCCTGACTATGTAAGGTATAATTGTTTAAGGCTGTTGCTTGACTAAACTGTGCAACAGCTTTCCCAAATAAGCACAAGTTCAGAATCTCAAATAAGTGGACTTTTCTAGAATAACAGTTAACCTGCATAATTTCTTCTACCTCTGGTAAGTGGTCAGTTCAGTTTCATTCCTATTTTTAGGCTTTGCAGTGGTTTGAAACAACTGAGTGACTTTCCACGCCATTTGGGAGGGTAATTAAGAGTTGATCACTGGTATGGATCTTGAGTCACATGCAGACAAGACAAGGTAATTTTTGCTGATTTCTTTCTCTGAAGGTTATTTGTATTTTTAATGACAATTGAATCATGGTCGCCATTTGTTTTTTAATCCAAGACTTATTAATTTAATTCAAATTTCACTGGCTGTTTGAATGAGTATCATTACTTATTGATTTTTCTCTTGCCTACGTGCAATCCTGCACATTAATTCTCGTTAAATATTTATCTATTGATGTCATGAATGCCTTGATTGAATCTGCCTCCACTATAATTCCAGGAAAAGCATTGCAGACCCGAACCATTCACTGCGTGAAAAAGTGTTTTCTCACATTGCATTTGCTTGTTTTGCAAATCATTTTAAATCTGTGCCCTTTCATTCTTGATCCTTTTACAAGTGGTAACAGTTTCTCTCCATCCACTCTGTCCAGATCTCATAATTTTGAAAACCTTAATCTAATCTCCTCTTAGTCTTCTGCTTTCCAAGGGGGACTGTTGGTAAAGCATAAAATCTTGTTTCACACGAGGAGAAATGAGGAGATCAGGTGTCATCAGCCTCCATAGTACCTTGTCCAAGGAGAAAACATTGCATTCAGGAGAGTGACTTTATAACCCAGTAAATATTGAGGATGAAAAGAGAATGAATCAAACAAAAAAAACCATGAACTTGTTAAGTTGGAGTCACAGGCTCTTCCCATGTGCACGTTAATTGCTGCTGGCGGACAATCAAACCTGGGAAAGACTTTCTTTGGTCTGTCAGATAATTGAGTTGGCTTCTCAATGTGAAGTATTGTCTTTGGGCAAGTTTGCAGACTGACACACACAAGGTCCAGGACATGCTGAGGGTTGTGCTATTGCCGTGAAGCTTTGTTGTAAAAGTTTACACACAGTAGATAATGCCTACCTGTATTAGTATGTCCAAAGCTATAGGACCTGTAAAAACCTCTCAGTTGCACATTTGGCATGAAATGTACATCATAAATATAATCAGTTAATTGTAAGTTGAGTGCAGAAACGTCGAGAGTGCTGTGTACTGTGTGCATAAAAAGTGTACTATACTGCATTTTTATGTAATGTCAAATTCGATCTGTTATGTAATCTACTCCTACAAATGTTATAAATGAAGTATACATTTGGGAGGAAATGAAACTATCCCAGAATTCCAAGTGGCATCCATATTTAGGATGGCAATGCAGTCCTTCTCAAATTTACCTAAATTCACAAGGTGGACACTTGTGATGTCTACAGATCAGCAGCCTAGGTCATTGAAGTATTAATCCAGTGATGTTACCATTGTGCTACTAATTTCCTTAAAGTAAAAGAAAATAAAGAAAAAGTAACAGAAGATGGCAAAAATTGGCAAAACACTTGTAGAAATGTGGCATTAGAAGTGAGAAGCAAATGGGAATTACAAACGGAAGGACAATCAACTGCATAGGAAGAAACAAATCAATTGAAACTCATATTAGATGGAAATACCATGATAAAATGCAGCACATAATAAAACGATGCTGTAACTTAAAGAGATCAATATTGGAGAATGGAATAAAACTGTGTACCACAACGCAGTTTTGCTTTCTTTTGTATATTTGGTGCACTTGCCTTACCTAAATTCATGCAAAACTAATATGGAAGCATCAATAATATGTTCAGCTCATGTTTGATCTTATGTTTGAAAGGCCTGTATTGTCAAGGTGGTTAAAGCCTTTTCTGTGATGGAAAATGTTTCCTGCAGGATATTTCTCTTGGCTGCATTATGAAATTGAGTAAAGCTCCCTGAGGAAAGCATTTTCTGTGACTGAAAAGACCTACCTGCTTCAATTATGTAGTTTTGATGATCCTCTTCATTTTTTGTAGGCCTTTTATATTCGGATTTAGGTGTTGTCACTTTGAAATTTGATGCAAGCCTGGAAATAAACTTGAATCTAGTAGATATAACATGGGTCTTCCTTGAGCTTTTAATTAAGATTAGTGACCTGCAGGTGCAATCCTTAAACCATCAATAGAACCATGAATGTATCAGCTAAAATATTGGTAAAGCTATATCACAGAGCACTCTTTATTTCCCAAAGGGTTGATAAGGGGATTCACAATGTACAAGAGCTTGTGCCTAATCAGTATGTTAATTTGTTAGTCAGAAGAAAAAAATTACCTTTGCCTTTCAAGATTTTGAATGAACTAGAACAACAAAAACGAAATATACAATCAGTCATAATCAGATGATAAACTCTTTATATCATTTGATAATTTTGAAACAATTAATCAAAGAAAACATGATAATTTATATCAATAAAGCAGTAAGAACTCCACACCTACCCTGACCTCTCTGCTTTACCCTCTCACTAAATTGTTTAAACACCAGACATTAATGTTTTGGAAGACTGTACACCTCTGCAATTGCTAACTTTATGCTCATGTGTACTCTGAACCAAATTTGAAAGCTGGTGAAACTAAGAGAAAAGAGTTAAATCCAAACATTTTAGAAAATAGATTTCCAGCTGGCAAGTATTCGACTGCCTCAATAATTGCCTCAATTTTGAAAAGAGAGAAATCCAAGCCAAAGATAAAAAATGATAAATTGCTTTTTTATTATTCACTTGTTTAAAACTCAATTATCACAAATAATTTTTTTCATGTTTCTGAGGACTGAACAGTTGTTACAATTCGCTCCATGGATTTAAATGTCTCACATTTATGAGTCTCAAAAATAACTCATTGAACTGATTTTATAAACTACTGTTATATTGGTGCAATTAGAATTATCAGGGAAAAAAACATTTTGACTTCTTTCCACTTCTCTCTTTCCCCGGTTTGTCAACCAACTGGTTATAAGATTTTTGCATCAATTTAATAATTGAAGTTCTTTCTCATTGCGTAAATTTTCTGCTTTATCATTCTGACAAATACTAGCATTTACATATTTCTATACTTTTGTGTTTGAACTCTTGTTTTAAGGTTCCTACATAAATTCCAATTTGGCCATTAGTGCAAATCGGAAAAAATAACATGCTTCTGATTGGAAATTTTTAATACAGAAGAACTCTAAAATATGCTGCCTTAAAATCACCATTCAGGTAAGTTTAGATATAAATGTTAATATATCTTCTCAGATTAGATTAAGATTCCTTAATATGAACACAGCCTTAAATTTCTATTAGTTATTCTCATGAAGGCTAGAAAAATAAATTATAATGATTCACACTTTCACTATTAAATCTTGAGATGTTTTGTGACATGGTGGACCAAATTGTATTGTCCCCAGTTGTGGGCTTGGTGATCACGATGTAATCCTAAATCCATTGATTACCAAACTGGCAGCATGGCAACTTTGTAAGGCATGTTTACTTCCACAATGTTTGCATCAGCCAGTGTTAATCACATAAAGTGAATGGTCAGATTAATGGCAATTGTTCATTATTTGAAAAGTTGAATTCCTGTAAAAAGATGTGTACGTTTAAATGTAAAAATAACCACATTGTTATTCAAGATATTATAAACTTTTGTACGTTCCTTGAAAATTACACTCATTATCTGGTTGACCATCCAAATCCTTCAAACTTGCCAAGCATTCGATGGTGGGGGGGGGTGAGGGAATGGGTGGAGATATAAAGTATTGATTACTACCCGATGAGTGTTGAGTATCTCCAACAAGTTCTTTTCATTTTCCCATTGATGACTAGGTGATATACCAACTGGAACAACAGAACATATATAAGTATGATGTCAGGCGTAAGAAGTGGTGAGTTGCCCCGAATACCAATTAACAAACAAAAAATGTGCCTATCAAGTTAATAAGTGGTAATCTGGTGGCTTCTCATTAGGATCATTTCCCCAGGAAATGACCTGCCCCCACTATTTGAAGCTGTCCAAGCAAAGGTCAGTAGCCACTGTGACCTGTGGTATTGCATCAGAGAACACACCTGCCGATGACACAGTAACTAGAAGTCCAAGGTGAACCGACACAGGATGTACAATTTTAGGGCATGGTTGTGGAGACAAGGTGGTGCTGGAATCACAGGATTAGGCTTGTAGGAAGAGGGAGGTTGAAAGGAGTTTCAGCAGCCACTGTACCTTTGGCCATCCATGCCCTCAATCATCCCCAGATTGGAGTAGATGGTAATCGAGCCATCCATTGATCAGAGAGGCCACTCTGTTTTACTGATCAGGGAGGCTGCCAGTATTCTGCCAGTACGACTTGAGTTAATCATTGTAGTGCTCTGAGAGGTCTTTAAGAGATTGTCAATTGACAGTCCATTTGAATGTAAGCCATCAGGTCAGAGTGAGGAGATTTTGTCAGAGTGAGACAGAGGGAGAATGGGATTTTGGGATTTTATGTCAAAGTGGAAATTTGGGACAGAAGGGGAAAGACAGGTGTCAGTTAAAATTTGCTGCAAGAAATCAAGTCTCCAGAGTGAGAAGTCAGTAAGAGAGGAAATAAAGAATGTATGTAAGGCCTACCTGCCCTGAGACCAACAGGAGTGCAACGTCATGTAGGTGGAGAATTCAGCTGATTGCTGAATAGAATTGCTCAGTGTTCAAGTGAATATTGAGATTTCATTTGTGTTTACATCTCTAGTCTTCTTCCCTCACTTTTCAGAAAAATAACTTGTTAGATTTTAATGGTAAGTTCAGACTTATTACAAACAGTTTTTAGAGTTGTAGGGTAGCAGATCAGAAGACAACATCTTGCAGTAAAGTGAAGTCATGGACATGCCATGTCTCCCAGACGAACAATCCTGCTGTGAGTGAGTCTTACCATCGGCACAAGCTTGAGCTCCAGGTTTTAGAAATTGTGCAATGTCTCGAGTCACTCTGATACACCGATCAGGAAGAGATCTGTATGAATATCACATATAGGGAATTCATGATGTAGAGGTGCCAGTGTTGGACTGGAGTAAGCAAAGTTTGAAATAACACAACACCAGGTTATAGTCCAACAGATTTATTTGGAAGTACAAGCTTCCAGAGCGCTGATTGTTTGTCAGTTACATCGTCCACTAGCTACCTGATGAAGGAGAAATGCTCCAAGGGCTTGTACTTCCAAAGAAACCTGTTGGACTATAACCTGGTGTTGCATGATTTTTAACTATATAAGGAGGTCGTCACAAATTCAGATTACAAATGTACAGGCAGCAAAGGAATGGATGACTACCAGGCTGCTAAAGAAAACCAAGGTTTATCATGCTTACCAATTGCTATTCCATTTCTGAAACTGTTGGTAGTTCCTTGGGGGAGTGCAGCCAAAGCCAAACCCATGGCACCAATATTGATCCATTGTGAATGGGAGGAGGAAGAAAAATGGAAGAGCAATAGAATCCATAGTCAAAGGATCTGACAGGTATTTCTGTGGCATTAAACATGACTCCAGGATGGTGAGTTGCTTTCCTGGTGCCAGGGTCAAAGAATGGCTGCAGGACATCCATCTGTGGGAGGGGGATCAGCAAGAAGGTGTAATTCACACATCGGTACAAATGCATAGCTAGGAAGAGGGATGAGGTCCTAAAGGCAGAACTCAGTGAATTAGGAAGGAAATTAAAAAAGAATAAAAGCAGGATCTCAATAGCAGTTGTCTCAGGATTACTTCCAGGGACACAGGATAGAGCATAACAAGAAGAGGAGTGATAAATTGAATACATTGTCAGGAAGATCGGTCTAGGAGATAGGGCATCAGATTTCGACGAGTTGTGACTAGTTCTGGGGCAGGTAGAACTGGGACTGTATCCACATGGGGAGATTTGATAATGCTGTTGGGATGGGTTAAAACTATCGTGTCACGGAGATGGGAACCTGAAGGGCAAATCAAATTGAAAAGGAGTAAAATTGGTAACAGGGCGTCAAAAAGATGCTTGGGAAACCAGAAGAAAAGGGATTCAAAGACAACCATCAAGTTTTGAAAATGTAGTAATGTCAAAAAGACAAAGTTAAGGGCACTCTACCTACATTCACAACAATGTAGATGATCTAAAGCTATCTTTAGATATAGTGAATATAGAATAACCTCAATTAAAATCTAATCAAATCTAATCTGAATAAGACAGACAGGAAGTATTTTGTTCGGATAACTGATTGTACGGATAATGGGATAACATTTTTACGGGACCTTGAGATCTTCTTCGGATCATCTGGAAATTTGGATAATTGACATTCAGATAACTGAGGTTGTTCTGTACATAGTTAGGATCCAATTACCATTACAGAAACATTGCTGCATGGTGACCAGGACTGAAAACTGTATATACAAAGGCATTCAATGTTTAGGAAGGACTGACAAGAAGGAAAAGAAAGTAAGGTTGCATTGATAATAAATGATGAGATCAGTATATTAGTAAGGGACAATCTCAGATTGGAAAAAAAAACAATTCATGGAATCTCTAAGATATAGCAAGCGGCAGCAGATATTGGTTGGATTTGTTTAAAGGCCACCAAATGGTAATGTTGAGCATTGCATTAATCAGGAGATAAGAGAAGTATGTAGCATGGGCAACACATGGGTTATTTTATCGGCATTTGAACTGGCTCATGTTTCTTCAGCCTTGCCTTGGTGTCAGTCCAAACAGAAAGGAAGGAAGCAGACCTCAGTCACATTAAGGGAAATAGCTTTTGGTCAAGCGTTCTGGCACAGTAAGTCAAGGCAGCCTCTGATACCAATCCAGGGACTTGGAAAGACTGCCAGCCACTTGGGGCAGTTAGAATCACAGTGCTGTCCACAAAAGTTGTGAGAAGTGGAATTTTGGGCTGCTGAGTCTTTCTGACTTATTAAAGGCTGCTTTCTCCCTGGAATGAGAGGGAAGTACTAAGGGAAATAAAAGTGGGTGTCACAGCTTTGCTTTTGATACAGGCGGTGAGGTGCCCTGAGATAGTCAGTAGGCAGTACAGAGTGCATGCAGGGTTACTGGTTTATGGGGTGGGTGGGGGGGGGGGGGGGGGGGGTGTGACAGTGAGTGCAGGAAGATGTCATAGGCAATAGTGAGAGTAGCAGAGAATGAGCCTTCGTGGAAAATGAGTTGGATAGGATGATTGTGAGGTTTCGGAGAGAAGATGATGGCATTTCACACTGGTGCAATGGTGAAAGTAATTAACCTGCTTCATACATTGCTGTACATTCCGCCAGATGGCTGAGGCTGCATTGACTTGGGTGACTACCTCAGATTAGGCTGGCACATCCTGGTGTTATTGCTTCCACTCCTGGTGCCAAGGTAAGAGGAAGTCCTACTCCTGCCTCACCTTGTCCAGCAGGATCTCCACTGGGGTGCTAATGGTCCATCTTTCTGCCATGTCTGGGGCAAATGTCAGGAACTAGACAGGCAACTCTGGTCTGACATTTCTTGTCTGCATGAACAAAGGGCTATAAAAGGTTTTTGTGTGGGCACAAGTGATGCCAATTATTCCAGGGTATCCATTGAGTTGTAAATCGTCTGGGAACAGCATAGGTTAAATTAAGGCTGGAATTGGTTGTGAGGGACACCATTGGGGCAGGAGATGTAGTTAATAAGGTAGGTTTTGTAAGATAGTGTCAGACGGTCATGGAGGCACAGAGGTCTATAGCACAAGCAAAGGCCCTTCAGTGCATTGATTCTACATTGGTTAACAAAATTTCCCAGACTATACTAATCCCATTTTCCACCACTGACCCAAAGACTTGTATGCCTTGACATCACAAGTGTACATCTAAATACTGACAGGCAGTGAGTTCTAAATAGCTATCATTCTCTGTGTGAAAGCATTTTTCCACATGTCCACTCTAAACCTCTGCCTCTTACCTTAATCTATGTCCCCTGGTCATTGATCCAGCCACCAAGTGAAAGAAATTCCTTTCTATGCCCCTCATAATTTTATACATCTCAATCATGTCCCCCCTCAGTCTCCTCTGCGCTGAGGAAAACAACTCCAGTCTATTGAATCTCTCTTCATAAAGAAAGCTTTCCAGACCAGCCAACATCCTAATGAATCTCTTCTGCACCCTCTCCAGCGCAATCACATCCTTCCTACAATGTGGATTCCAAAATAACACACAATACTCTACCTGTGGCTTAACCAATGGTTTGTATAGTTTCAGCATCACCTTTCATCTCTTCAACTTGTTGCCTTGGCATTATCAATATGCCCTTTTAACCATTTTATCTACCTGTCTCGCTAACTTAAAGGAATGTTCTGTCCAACTGCATCACCTCACAACTACCCAGATTGAATTCCCATAGGAGTAGAAGCGTATCTACTCATTCCTATGAGAATTCAATCTGGGTAGGTATGAGGTTGTGTTGCCCATCATACTTAAACAAAGTGATCATAGAGCATTCATCCATTCCAACTACTGGTGTATATTTGAATATCAGTATATTAACCTTATTTGTTCCAAACAGTCTCACTTCAATCCCTATTGATCCTGGGCAGTTTAACTCTCCCAATATTATTCTTGCACATTTTCATAATTTCCCTATAGACTTTTCTTCTTGATCTGCCATGCATTCTCATCCTCTCTCTGATTATTTGAAATCCTATAGAATTATGTCATCAAAATGATCAATTCTTTCTTAATTCTTGATTCAAGTACGAAAAGTTGTTTCCTAATAGTCATATCAATCAACCTCCCTTTTCTCCTTCCCTGTCTTTCTGAACACTTTGTATCATTGGATCTTAGGTACACAATCCTTACCATTTTTAAGAATATGTTTTCATATTACCACTTCATCATATTCCCATATGGTTATTTGCATTTGTAACATCAGTCTTACTCAGTACACTTGCTATATTCACAACCATGTTTGCAAAACCTTTTCGTGTATTTTTTGTAGACTTTCTTAGCTCATTGCAATCTGATGCAGATCTATCCCATACTCCCACTCCTTTATTCCCCTTATTCCCTTTTCCTAATTTATATATGCTGATGTCAATTTCGTTCACATTCTTCCCAAACACATTAGTGAACTGCTCTCCATAAGGATAGTGTTGTCAATCCTACTGAAGAGCAACCCATCCTTTTGGTGTCTCCAAAAATGGTCCAATTTCCCAAAAGGATAAATCCGCTGGTCTGCATCATTCCTCAAATTACGTACCAATTCACTGTACCTTCCTATCTTTCTATTTTTTGGCTAATGCCGCTGATACTGAAATGAACCACAACTTCTAGCTCACTCTGCCCCCCCTACAGAATATTCTGTGCCCTCTTTGAGATGTCCTTCACTTTGGCATCAGGGAGGCATTGCATCATTAAATCTCTCTCTCAAAATAAATTAGGAAAGAATAACCTCTTAAAAGTGACAGCATCATCACAATGATATATATCAATGAGTTGGAGTTGAGGATCAAATGCAGTATTTCTAGCTTTTCGGATAATACAAAGTTTAGTGTGAATAGGTGTTATGAGGAATATGTAAAATGGTTTCTGGAAGATTTTCACAAGCGTTGTGAGCGGGGAAGAAGATGGCCCACCGTGTGGGCGGCACGGTGGCCCAGTGGTTAGCACTGCTGCCTCGCAGCGCCAGAGACCCGGGTTCAATTCCCGCCTCAGGCGACTGACTGTGTGGAGTTTGCACATTCTCCCCGTGTCTGCGTGGATTTCCTCCGGGTGCTCCGGTTTCCTCCCACAGACCAAAGATGTGCAGGTTAGGTGAATTGGCCATGTTAAATTGTCCGTAGTGTTAGGTAAGGGGTAAATGTAGGGGTATGGGTGGTTTGCGCTTCGGCGGGTCAGTGTGGACTTGTTGGGCCGAAGGGCCTGTTTCCATACTGTAAAGTAATCTAATCTAATCTAATCAAATGGAACTTCATGCGGAAAAATATAAGGTGTTCAGCTTGGTGTGAGAAAAAGATGTATAGTGTATTTCTTAATTGGTAAGAGATTGGAAAGTGTAGATGTGCAAAGCCCCTTTGATATCCTTGCTGATAAGTCACTGAAGGCTAACAAGTGGGTACAGCAAGCTACTAGGAAGGCTAATAGAATGTTTGCCTTATTGCAAGGGTTTCTGAGTATAGAAGTATGAAGTCTTGCTTCAATTGTATAGGAGGTTAGCGAGGCAGCACTTGGAGTACTGTGTGCAGTTCTTAATCTCCTTATCTTATTACCAAAGAAAGAGTACAGTATAGGTTTGCCAGACTTGTTCCTAGCTACCAGGACTATTCTGTGAAGAAAGGTTAAGAAAACTTGGTCTGCATTGTCTATAGTTTCCAAGAATGAGAGGTGATTTCATTGAAACTTACAAAATACATAAAGGGATAGTCAGGCTAGGTGCAGGTAAAATGTTTCCCTTGGTTGCAGAACCTAGAACAGGCACAATTTTAATAATAAGAGAGATGCTGTAGAAATCATATTGATGGCTTTCAGGCAACAATGCTACTTTGGTCTGAGATAAGGAGAATTCTCTTTGGCATCTGCAGTCCTCACTTTCTCTCAGTTAATAAATTGAATGGCCTACTCTTGTTTCCATGTCAAGTAGTAGCAGGGTGGTAAAGCCCAGAATTTTATTCTTGTAGGGCAGGAAAACAATGGGGATCTCTCCAACACCAACCTTTGTCTGTGTGGAAGGTTCTGCCCAATCTTCCATCCAATCTTCAATGTTGTGAAGGATAATTCAGGGACATGCTTATCTTTTCTTCTCATAGAAACCCATATTTTAATTCTTCCTTTTCTTAACTCTATAACTCAATGTTTAAATATGAACTGTTCAAAACAGAAATATAAGAAGGCAGTAATTAAATGCACAATCAATAAATACACGCTGGCCTAGGGTAGATTTCATATATGGGTAAACTAAAACATGATATCCTAGAAATTAGACTATATTACTACAGAATTGTTCCATATGGATATGTTTTGTCTCGTGTTCCATAAAGCTTTAAACCAATTAAAAATAAATAAGTGAACACTTCTGTTAAATAGAAGGCAATACTGTTTCAAACAAATACATTAAGCAATTGTGTTAATATCAGATAATGTCATTTCTAGTCTCATAACCTGAGATTGGGAGCTCATGGCAATCATTAGATGCTGTAATGTTTGATCATTTCTAACTGATTAGACTGAGCTTGAATAACTTGGAAATTACAATATCAGCTTTTTTGCAGGAAATGTCATTAATTAACTTGTTTCCCCTTGCCATAAATTTTAATCACCAAATATCTAAAAGTCTTTAAATACATAAATTTATATAAAATTGTAAAGGAGACACAGATAATGAACAACACTTTTCTTTAGAATTGATTTTTTCAATTCAGCTTCATTGTACCCTATTTTGCCAATTTTCTTTGCAGTTTGGGAAGATTATGAATGTGTCTCCACAACCACCCGTCATTTCTATACTCATACCATATCCTCAACTACACTTGCAAAGGAATTTTGACTTCTGTCTATAAATGACCCCACTGACCCGTTTAAGGGAGATGGATAGCTTTACTCTCTACTGGGAGAAAGAATTGGGATCTATGAATCCCCCAATGTTTGGCATAATAAATGGTATGTCGTACTTTCAAACGTTTCTTTTTTATTGAACAGAACATACACTCATCCATATTATCCCACATCTGGAACGCAAAAGATAACTAATAACTAACAAAGCACAGATGGCATTACTGTTGGCGTAATGTGGAATTATTTGTTATACAAAGAATTTAGAAACATATCAATCCCTGAATCTATAAAATTTAAGCTTCTCTAATTTTAAGCTTCCTCTACTGCGTCATTCAAACACTCAGAATCTAAGAATGCTTTGTGGCTGCAGCTAATTCAGTCAACTTATTACAGCTCAAAATAATGGAAAGTGGGATTAAGGGGGTTTTCAGAAATCTTCGTTAGAACTCATTGCATGAAAGGTTGGTAGAAGCAAAAACACATTTCATTTTAAAACCTACTTATTCAGTCAAGTGCTGTATCCTACAGGGCTATTGGCCAAGGGCTGGAAAGTGGGAGTAAGCTGAATAGTTATTTACTGCAAGCACAGGCACAACAGAGTGAATGGCTGCATTCTGAGCCATCATTTCAATGATTATATGATGCTGTCTACATCAAGGAAACATGATACTCAACCTATCATCCATTATTTTCTCCCTAGCAATGTTAAGGGCTTTGGGTACACTTTAAAGCATTAAGAAAGGATGATTTCCTGAAAAGCAATCAAGTGCATTTTGGAAACCAGCTTCCAGACATTGCCAACAACATGCAAATAACTTGGGATTTGACATTGAGCCAGGGATGCACCCTCGCTTGGTAAGAAGTTTCACTCCTCCCCAGTCCAACATCAAAGAGAATGCTGTGGACTGGTCGGCCACGGAAATGTGCTTTGCGCAGTATGATTGCAGTAGTGTCGCTAATTTTATGAAATTTGAATTTAAGCAGAAAATGAAAGCAATTATGCAATGACATTATTGCAGTAGGAACTACTAATTTAATGTGTTAAAAAGCTAAATTGCTTTGAATTTGTACTCTTGTCTATTTTTTGATGGGATATGGTTATATGTACTATCCTATAGGTGATCAGTGTAAATAATAAATGTTTAATGTTATAATCCCTGTGTCTTGGCATGTTTTTCATTCATTCATGAGATACGGATATCACTGGCTGGGCCACCATTTGTTGCCGATATACACTTACTTTTGAGAAAGTGGTGGTGAGCTGCCCTCTTGAATCATTGTAATCCATGTTCTGAGGATAGACCTACAATGCTGTTAAGTTGATAGTTCCAGAACCTGAATGGAATGGCAATCTAAGTGGTGGGTTGCTTGGAAGAGAACTGGCAGGCTTGGTTTTCCCATGTATCTGTTTACTTATCCTTCTAGATGGTAGTGTTTTTGGGTATGGAAGGTGCTGTCTAAAGAGACCTGAGAACTCCTGTCAAACACCTTGCAGATGGTGCACACTCATGTTCCTGAGCATTGATGGTCTGGGCTCACAATGCTTTTAAGGATGCACAACAGCCTTTTAAAGATGGTGACAGCACCAGGGATGCTGGTCGATTCTAACAGTGCTGACTTCTTTGGGTGCAGTGACTAGTAAAATGGAGCCAGAATTGGATGAAAGATGATAGGGGTGAAGTAGATTGTTAATGAAGCACATAGAGTGTCATAGAGTCCTATAACATGGAGACAGACCTTTTAGCCCAAACTGGTCCATGCCAACCAAGATGTCCGTTCACGCTTTTGATAAAAGTGCACGTAAGACCTTAGAAAATCTTTGAGGAGAAAGTGAGGTCTGCAGATGCTGGAGATCAGAGCTGAAAATGTGTTGCTGGAAAAGCGCAGCAGGTCAGGCAGCATCCGGGGAACAGGAGAATAGATGTTTCGGGCATAAGCCCTTCTTCAGGAAGCCATTCCTGAAGAAAGGCTTATGCCCGAAACGTGGATTCTCCTGTTCCCCGGATGCTGCCTGACCTGCTGCGCTTTTCCAGCAACACATTTTCAGCTTGGAAAATCTTTGCCCATTATTATTTAATTAATCCATTAAATCTTCCAGGATCTTGGCATATTGTGGCCTTTCATAGCAAAGAACCAAATCTAAAAGAATGCTGTTATTATAAGTAATTATCTGAAACAATGGGCTTTTTTTTGGCACAGATATCAGTTCTGTTGAATTTTAAGGAAAGTCTCTCAGAATCTTCCTGACCCAAAACTTTAACTCTGATTTCTCTCCACAGATGCTGCTGGATCTGCTGAGCCTTTCCAGTAATGTCTGTTTTTGTTTCTGATTTACAGAATCCACAGTTCTTTTGGTTTTTGTTAAAGAGGAACATTTGACAAGATGTGATGTGAAAACTAGCTTGGTTTTGCAGAGAGAAAGCCTCTTTAAAATTCAAAGGAGCAAAAAAACATAGCCCATAATTTCAGATAATTACTTATAATAACAGCATTCTTTTAGATTTGATTCTTTCCTAAGAAAGGCTACAATATTCCAAGATCCTGGAAGATTTAATGGATGAATTACATAATAATGGGCGAAGACTTTCCAAGGGGCTTACCATCTTACGCAGACTTTTATCAAAAGTGTGGATAGACATTTTGGTCAGTATGACCATTTTGGACCAAAGGACCTGTCTCTGTGCTGTAGGACTCTAAGACTCTAAATGAAGGGAGTTCCACATTTGTGATAGAACATTTTGATCAGGGATTGGGGTGAGACAGCCAGGTAAGTAGAGTGGGTGCGAGGTGACAGGTGAGTTGGGTGCCATGGGAGAAGTCCCATGTGTAGAATGCCAGATACGTAGTGAGTAAGATGCTAAGCTGATATTGTGCCAGTCTGCTCAGTGGCAAGGTGGCCAGGTAAGTGATCCAATGTTTCAGGTAAGTTAGAGCAGGTGTGAGAAATCAGATCTGAGGATTCTGGATTGTTGTCTGGTTCAATTATGGGAGAGTGAAGGTCAGGTTGGGTCCATTTCAATAGTGGGATGTGCCAGAGCAGGCTGTGGAGAAAGGGTTAAGGGGTTTGGGTGCAGAGTGGAGAAGGTGGGGTGCCACCCCAGGGAGATGTCAGGACAAAGTTTGGGAAAGTGAAGGTGTCTGGGGGAGTTGCAATTGAGGGGTGTGTGGACTAAGTATGGGTTTTGTTAAATAGCTATTCAACAGTTAAATTCTGTATTTAATAGTCAAACTTTCATTTAATTTCATCAGCACCCTTCAAATTTGAAAGACACATTTGATTCTGGGAAATAAAGAGAGAATGCTTGCCTTTTGATCGAAAACAAATTTGCAATCAATGACTGATCACTGCACCAGTTCACATCTATTCAAAGTGGGTGTCACTTAAGTCCTGCCTGTTTTTTTTGGCCTGATGCTACATTGCTCTATAATGCAGAAGGTCCTTCTGTTCAATACCCTCATCTTCCTTTCAGGAAGATTGCTGCCAAATTCCCAGCGCTTCAGAGTACAACAAATTCTCAATTTTCCTGCACCATTTGTTCAGATCATACCATGCTTGGTTTTTGTGACATACTCTGTCTGGAGTATACTGCAAGGCTCCCCGCCCCACACTGGTTCAAGCTTCAGATCCTCTTGCTGAAGACTGCTAATATATATTCACCCTCCGTCAGGAGTTATGGCTGCAGCGGGTTGCCATTATCTCCCAGTAACTATCCTTTTAAGGCATCCAGTCCTTGAAAAGAAGGAGGATTGTGGGAGTTCTCGAGGACAGATGAAAGTTGGCAAATCCCAGAATGCCTGGCATAGATTTCTAACATGTGTTACCAATGATCACAGATTACTTGCACAATGATGAATTGGAATCTTTTTCTGTTGATGACCTCAGCTGCATTCTGATGCAACCCCCTTAGTACAATGTATCTTCAGTCTAGTATGTCCTGAACATTGGGGAAGCCAAATATATTGGCAAAACTTATGTCCAGAAAGCAACACTGACCTCATCACAGGGAAATGAAATGCAGTGGTGTGATCTGGAACAAAGTGCACCAGCAATGGCCTTTAAACTCCTGTGAGTCAAGGGTTATGAGATCTCACACAGGTTCCTAGTAGATCCTTGGAAGTACCATTAAAGTTGCGCACAGCACTCAGATGGGATGGCCACCTAACCCTTCAGCTCACAAGTTCCACTCCAGCAGCTGGCATTGTACTGGGACATTCTCAGTCAGTTTCAACACTATGCCATGCTCATCTGGAGGAAATAACATGGTGGATGATGAGCCCCTTTGGCCTTCTGCACAACCTGAGGGGACTTGCAGAGGCTGTTCAGCAGCCTATGAAGGTGGCTGCCGGTCCTGAGATTGCTGGCATATCTATTCTTCCAGTTTCTCTAAACCTTTCTTACACCACAGAAACAGCAGCGTTAACTCCTGCTGTGGCTGGATCCATTGGTCCTGATTCCAATAAACCTGTATGGGGAATATCAAAAGCAGAACAGGTCCCGATTAATGTGGGCAGACAATATTTACATCATAGACAAATGACACAGGGACCTTATTTTCTATTCCTTATGAATGCAGTATAAGCTATGTCATGCAAATATAATTGGAGATTTTAAGTGCTTCAAGATACTTTGTACTGTACACTCACTCCACCACTCACATCATCCCAGCAAGACATCATTGCATGTTAGAGCATGTTGACAAAAATGTACAGTTCAAAGTGAGACTTACCCAGCTCCAAAACTTATGGTAATCCTATGAAATCTTGGAATGCTTTGAGAATAGTAACCTCTTAGTGCCAATTTTCCAAGGTGCCAAAGTATCTGTGCAACTTCTCTGCAGCTGTAACAGTTTATTCTGAATACTGTTTTGCTACACAGACACACTTTGTATGGCATGATTTACTTTAAAGCATGCAAAACAATACCTTTGCAATACATGTATCTCAGTACATGTGACAACAATCAATCAAACTCTAAATCAAGCTTTTCAGGTCATCTGTGATAACTTTTGCTTCATAGAGATGACTATCTTCAACCAGCAAAGATCAATGGCATGATGACAATTGTTTGTAATCAGGAATTTGTCCCACACATTTAGACACTGCATGCCTTTCACACACAGGATACCATGATTATACATGTCACCAAACTAGCGTGAAAGTGTTTGATGAATGCAATTGCCCCTTGAAGGATCTCATATCACTTGATAGTGGAGCTTACATACTCAGAAACAGGAAGAAAAATACTTACTATGGCCACTCCAAGAGTGTCTGCAGCCACTTGTCATTTAATGGAATCTCTGCTCTGCAAAGAGAGGCCATTAGGTCCATTGAGTCTGCAGTGACCTTCCAAAGAGCATCCTAGTCAGACCCTGTAACACCTCATGGGGTTTTTACTATGGCTAACCCACCAAGCCTGCACATCCCTGGACACTACAGGACAATTTTTAGCATGGCCAGTTCACGTAACCTACACATTTTTGGACTGGGGGAGGAAGTTGAGGAAACTCATACAGACCAATGCTGGAATTGAACCTGGGTCCCTGGCGCTGTGAGGCAGAATTGCTAACCACTGAGCCACCATACCGCAATTTCCATTGGACATTTATAATTTGCTTAACTATGGAAGGCAATGTCAGTCACACTTGGCACAGAGACGAGTAGGTGCATTCTGGTAATCAAATGTGTGTTCTAAACCTCTGTGCCCCTTTCTTCTTCCACTCCTTGTCAGGCACTTGAATTATGACTTTATCTCCTAAGATTACCCCCTGAGCTCTGGACCTGTACGGTAGTGATACGCACCATGGTGCTGCAGTGATTCCCTGTCAAAGTTAAAATGGTTGTCACTATTGATGACATCCTCTGTCCTGCACTAACCCATGTCCTCTAATTGTCTGTTGTTTTCCTCCCTGTAATATGGTAAGTTGCCCGTCTTCATAATTATTGGCTTGTCTTTAACCCAGCATACTTCTTCCAGTTCCCAGAATAGACCACCCTAACTTCACTTCCAAGGCAGTGGACCCTGGTTACGCCTCTTTTCTTTAATTAAGCAGACACAGGACAGGCCACGGCCTACTCTCTGCTCACCAACTCGGACTGACAGCCCTATCTGATTTGTGCCCAAATCCTAGATTGCACTTTGTGCAGCTCCCCCCACTGACTTACTGTGACTCCCCAATCTGATTGACTGCAGGCTTGATTGTGCCCCTCCCCCAGGACTGTAGAAATACCAATCCTATGATTATCTCAAGTAGCTGACTCACTGTGCCCAGGTCCTGGCCTGATACCAGATGCTGAGCTGGACTTATTGTGCCAGGACCCCCTGACTGAAGACTGTCTCCCTTGAATTGACCATGGAATAATCTCCTACAGGGAAAAGGGCAAAAAAGCAAAGCAAGACAAGGGAGTGACGCTGTGAGCATCTAAGTAGGCACAAAATAAGTGAGCACTTAAAACCAAGCCAGAAGGCCAGTGATGCATCCTGGTCAAAGCCATAAGATGGGTGCTTGTTGCTGTACACAAAGCGTCCTGATAGCAGCATTAAAATACAAGGAGTCAGTACTGTCCAAAATTAACTTTGAAGCGAAGAACTGTGTTGTAAGGGGATTGGTTCGAGGTTGCAGACATGCTGGTAGATGTGCAATGCCTACCTCTATGAACAAGGAGGGTACAGGATGCTGGCATACCCTAAGACATTGGGGACTGCTGTTCAATATGGAGACCAGGATGGACAAGCAGCAAAGCAAAGTCTCCAGGTACCCTCTCTGACTTATATGTCACAAAGTGTTATAGCCTAATTTCTCTGCAGCGCATTGAAGAATAGGGAAATGCATATCAATGAGGCAAGATTAGATACTAATGGCATGTAAATCCATGGAAATAGGTCTCTCATTGTTATTAGCAACATTCCTACCTTGCCATTACAAAACTTGCTGATAGAGTCAGATTTCTTTTCTTGTTGTTAAGAATTTCATTTCTTCCAATCTCACTATCTATTCCCAACTGACCTGCCATTGTCCATGCTGTCAGGGACTGGGAAGATTCCACACATTGTTTTCCTTTACTTTGATGTTACTTATGAATTGTTCTGATGAATGAATTACTGTAAAATCACAAATATGTAAATTTGTAATTATTATAACTTTAAGTGAAAAAATGTGAATGCATTTATTAATTTAGTTGTTGTCAGTCTAATGTATTATGATTACACAACAGATTTTTTTCTCAATCAAAGAGAAATCTTGGTTTAAGTGCATAGTTCCTTGAAAATGAAATCACAGGTAGACAGGTGGTGAAAAAAGCGTTTGGCATGCTTGCTTACATGGGTCAGAACATAGAGTATAAGAGGTGGGACGTCATGTTGCAACTGTATAGGACATTGGTGAGGTCACTCTTAGAATGCTGAGTACAATTCTGGTTGCCCTTCTATAGGAAGGATGTTCTTAAATTTGTGAGGGTGAAGAAAAAAATTTACAAGGATGTTGCTAGGACTGAAGAGTTTGAGTGATAGGGAGAGGCTGAATAGGCTGGGGATCTTTTTCCCTGGAGTGCTGGAGGCTGAGGGGTGACTTTATAGAAGTTTACAAGATTTTGAAGGCCATGGATAGGGTAAATAGCCAAGGTCTTTTTCCTAGGGTTGGTGAGTCCAAACCTAGAGGTCATAGGTTTAAAATCTGAGAGGGGAAAGATTTAAAAATGTTTAAGGGTAGAGAGGGGAAAGATTTAAAAAGGTCCTGAGGGGGGATTTTTTCACATAGACTGTGGCAAATGTGATGGAGGTGGGTGCAATTATAATATTTAAAATGAATCTGGATGGATATATGAATAGGAAGGTTTAGCAGGATATGGGCCAATTGCTGGGAAATAAGACTAGGTAAGATGGGATGCCTGATCAACATGGATGAGTTGGGTAGAAGGGTTTGTTTCCATACTGTATGACTCTCTGACTCTAAGTCTCCATCATGATGAGACAGTCCAACTTTATAAGTGAGTAAGAGTGATTGTTTGCAGTCTATAGTTTGTGCAATTCATGTTGCAAAATATTCCAGAGGTGAAGAAATTCATTGCAGAAATCTATCCTGTTAAGGTATCCATTAACTCTCCTTAGCAAATATAAAGCTGGATTGATTCTGTGAAAAGAAAACTCTCCATCCTCGACCACACTACCCTCTCAGATTAAGATATAGTATATTAAGGCAAGAAGGCAGGCAGGCAGAAAATATTGCATAGGTTTCCTCTTTTTATCAGTGCTAGCCTTGATTAACAGAAAGATTGTTCTCAAAGAAACACATGAAGCATGAAATTAAGGACCAAAGATAATGTCTGAATAAGGCTGGAAAGCTGAGATGTGGTCCAGCCAGTTAAGTCACTAAAAGTCTTTTGTGCATTCTGTTATTGCATCCTTGCTAACTTGATGGAAGAGGGATACTCTTCTTTGAATGGCTTAAGATACATAGATAGGTAATTAAGAGTCACCTCTAAATTGAAGTTGTTTAGTGAAAAATTGAGTGTAGCCTTTGTGAAAACCACTGCAATTCCCAGGTGCAAGGTTAAGAACTGTCCACAAAGATTAGAACAACTTATTGTGAGAATGTCCTTCCAAGATCATAGCCTTTGGCAAAGAAATTATTATCTTATTTTATGTTAATCATTTTCCAATCATTTTTAAAATGAAAACAGGAATATTTTCACAAAAATATGCTTCTCTTTCGATAAAATATCTCCATTGTTTCATTTTATGTGAGAGTAAAAGGAGTAAGGATTCTTTTCAGTAATGGCAGGACCTTAATGTTGAGCCATGACCTCTGAACACTGAGGACTTTCCCCAAAATGACATTTGAAATATATCGTGGATAACCTGAATAGATTAACCATCATCTAATAGTCATTCCAAATGTTGGTCATGATTAAATATGTTAAATGCATAAACACGAGAAATGTATAAATAATGAAAATAGAATTGCCATCTTTTTACTTTTTAATCAAACAGTCCATTTCTGAAAAGAAAATCTGATTTTTGTTATTGTGCCTGTTTTTCTGTTTTAAGAGAGAATAGAAAACCTGCCAGATCTTGCCTATTTATTTGAAAATCCATGCACGTGTGTAAGTTTATTTGTAGCAGTGGATTTCCCATCTAATTATCCATGGGCGCAGAGTGGAGCAGCAATAATTTACAGGTCTGCTTTTCTCTAATCTCGGGTACAAATGTTACAAAATGGTCCAAAAATAACAAAAACAGGATTTTGTTCAGAAGTAACATGGCTGTGGATGAAACCAATTGAGCCAAAGTTTCTTGGTAATCAGAGTTCTGGGAGATTTTTGTGTCAGAATCTCATCAAGGATAAACACCTAGAAAATGACAAGTCATTTCCAAAAGTTATATAAATATATATTGCTAAACTGTATTTGATACAATTACCCCCTAAGATTCAACATGCAATGAGAATGTCAAGGATTGTTATGATACTTTCTGGCAAACAGCCCACCGGCACCAGAGAAAAGATTCACATGTCAAAAATCTTAATCTTTATGCTTGCGTTTTTTTTACCAATTTGAATCATAGTTCAAACTCCAAACACTGCAAAAGCAGGGATGAAGAAAAGTAAGGAGAAAAATAGAAAGCAGAACTGAAAGTTAACGGACAATGAGGAAAAGACAAAGTAAAGGAACAAATGAAAAGTGAAAAATTGGACAGAATATCAAAAAAAATTGTCTAAATGTTTTGTAAGGATGGAAAATTAGAGTGTGAGATTAAACAATATGAATATGAGTGCTATAGAAATTGCATCTGGGAATAAATAATATAAATGAGGAGATGGCATATGATTTGAACAGGTATTTTGCATGTAGAGGATGTAAATAACACTCCAGAAGTAACTATAAATTGGGAAATATAAAGAGTGCAGGAACTGAAGGAAGTTTTAATCACTAGGGAAGTGATATTGAGTAAAACATTAGAGAAGCAGGCTGTAAAATCTTTGGGTCTTGATGGACATCATCCCAGGAACTTATAAGATGTGGCGAGTAAGGTAGTTGAAGTATAGTTTTAATTTTCCAAAACTTCCTGGATTAGAGACGATTCTAATTAAAAATTAAGAACTAAAAATAACAAATGTAACTGCTTTCTTCAAAAAAGGAAAGAGATTAAAAGTAGAAAAATACAGATGAGTTAGCTTAGTATCTATCATTGGGAAGATGTTGGAAACTAATATTAGTGACTCTTAGCATATTCAAACTAATCAGGCAAAGTCAACATAGTTTTATGTGAAGAGAATTAACAAATTTCTTGGAACATTGTTAAGGAAATAGTATATGCTGTGGAAAAGGGGACCTGCTAGATATACTGTACTTGGATTTCCAGGTTCTTGTGAAAAATAAAAGTTATGAAACAGAAAGTAGTTGGATCACTTTTAGTTGCCAAGATATAACGAATTGTGTGCCACAGAGATCAGGACTATGGCTTCAACTTTTTACAATTTATCTATGTGACTTGGATGAAAGGACCGAAGATATAATTGCTGTATTTGCTAATGACCCAAAAGTTTGTAGCAAAAAGAATTACAAAGAGCATATTAGGAAGACACAGGGGGATATAGATAGGTTAGGTGCGTGAACAAAGATCTGAAAAATGGAGTATAACGTGGAAGGATGTGAAATTATCCATTTTAACAAGCACAAAAATAAGCATATTATCGAACTGGTGAGAGATTGCAGAGCTCTGAGATGATTCATTTTGCATGTCTTTCAAAATGAATCACAAATTGTACACAGGTACAGCGAGTAATTTGGAAAGCTTATATATGACATCAGTTTATTGCAAGGGGAAATGAATGCTAAAATATGGAAGCTATACTTCAGTTGTGTAGGGTATTGGTGATACCATACTTGGAATGCTGTACACAATCGTGATCTGTTTATTCCCCTCTCAGCTTTCATTGCTCCAAAGAAAAAAACTCCCAGCCTATTCAATCCTTTTTCATGTCTCAGGTCCTCCAGCCCAGGGAAATCCATAACATTCTAGGAGGTCAAGACAGGATGGTTGTAGAAAGGATGCTTCCTCTTGTGGGAGAATCTAGAACTAGAGATAACAGTTTAAAGGTATGGAGTTGCCCAGTTAAGACTGAGATAGGAAATTTTAATTCCATAGATTTTGGAACTCTCAAAAGATGGTGGAAACAGAGTTTTAAAAAATATTTTTGAGATAAAGATAGATGCATTCTTGATAAGCAAGGAAGTGAGAGGTAACGGTGGGTAGGTGGGATTGTTGAGTAATCAGATCAGCCATGATTTTATTGAATGGTGGAATAACTTCAGAAATCCTCCTAATGTTTGTATATATGCATCTAAGTATTAGGAGTAAATTATAAAAAAAAAGACTCATACAAAAGGAACAGGGAAGCAAAATGGAAGCGGTAAAACTGGAGAAATGGTTCATACATTGAGGAAACAAAGAAACAATAAAGGAGCAACAAGAAAGGTTGAAATTAAAATAGCAAGTTAAAATTATACAGATCATAGTAGGCCAAATCTGGATACTGACTTCAAATTTTTGCTACTTTGCTTCAACAGGAAATAATTCATTTGAAAAGTATCAAATACCTGCATTTGGGGTGATTGCAAGTCTTTGCAGCCTGAGTTGTCAAGAATGGCTCAAGTAACAACAATCAATAGAGCTTCATTCACTCAATCATTTTGTCGGATTCTGGCTGCAACTCTGGTAGGAGCACAAAAGAGCTATCTAGAATAAGTGCATACAGGGTTTTGGCATGAATTAGGCTCCTCTACAAGAAGCAGAGCAGAAAAGCAGACCAGGGTTAATGCCAGGGTCACAGCCGTAGCCAGGAGCTAGGATTCCAAATGATGGGAATCTCTAAAATTCTTACTTCAATCAGAACCTGGCAAGTAAGAATGATCAGAAGGGCAGAAATGGACACCGCAGTTGCATAGAATTGGGACAGGTCAGGAACCCTCACAAATGACAATACTTTAAGCACTCACGCTGTCCCTCCACCTTCTTCAGGAAATAGGGGAATATGGTTTCTGGGATTCTGCTCTCTGTCATGGGTAAATAATTGATGTCGGAATCTGATAAGCAGGCATTGCAGATATAACTGCATACCCACATGACTGATGACCACCAAATGGCTTCCACCTGGCACTGCAAATTCTTCCAAAATGAATGTTGGAGGCCACTGACAAAAGCCTTGCATAAGTGCCATAGCCAGTGGATTATTATCAGTTATGGCATCAATATTTCACAGAGTGCTCAGACACTGCCCTCTTACTGTGATGTTCCCACACAATCAGCCTTTCAATTTAAGTGGTCCCATCACTTTGTTGTATATAAAGTTACTCTATATACTAATGGTATTCTTGCTTCTTTTACTTGAAAATGATAAGGAATATCACATCATGATACTCCACTTTCTTTACAGCCTGGAGATTGCTGTTGTAATGGTAGTAAAATATGTGGAATTTACCATCAATTGTTAAACTGACAACAATTTCTGCCCTTCCCACATACACAGTTAAAGGTAATGTGAATATTGCAAAGCCTAGAAGAGGTTGTCCTTTGCTAATGGGATGGAATTGGGTTTTTAATCTGTCATGATTAATCTGGTCATGGTCCAATAGGTTTATTTGGAAGCGCTTGCTTTCAGAATGCTGCTCCTTCATCAGGTGGTTGTGGAGGTTGAGATCATGCTCATAGAATGTATAGCCAAAGAAGTCCAGTGTCATGGAGATGTGATACAGTAAACAATCTTAGATTAAAACTTTCATTTTTTATAATGAGATATTATAGACGCTTCAATAACAGATGAATGGACACCACAAATGATTAACAGACAGGACTGTTCCCTCTCAGCTGGGGAACACTTCAGTGTTCCAGGACATTCAGCCTTAGACCTTTGGGTGACCGTCCTCCAAGGCGGACTTCAGGACAGGCAACAACGCAAAATAGCTGAGCAGAAGCTGGTAGCAAAGTTCGGTAACCACAGGAATGGCCTCAACTGGGACCTAGGGTTCATGTCACACTACAGGTGACCCCACTGCACAATACACACACACATTCATACACGCAGACACACTCCTACATACTCACAAACCCATGCAGACCATCCGTCACACACAAGCTCTCTCTCATATGCACATACATACACATCCCACACTCACACTGACACACACACTCTCTCACATACATACCCCATCACACTCACTCACACACATTAACCAAGCTTACACACCACACACACATATGCACACACACATTCTATCATGTGCACTCACACACACACCGCACACTCACTGTCGCTCCTACATGCACACATGTAAGCTTATGGGGTGAATTTGATTTTACAGAATTACATTTTATTTTGCTCAAAAGTCGCATGAAACTCTATAAAACTATACTGAGTGTTTGTCAGTCTGACATAGCATTGGGATACAAACAGACTTCACACCTAGTGTTTAAAAATCTGAGCTATCTTGCGGATTTAATTTAAAAGAAGATCTGGGATTTACATATCAAAGAACAGAAATCAGCATACCCCATTATAAAAGATGAAAGTTTTAATATAATATTTTTCACTGTATCACATCTTCATGAAACTGAACTCCTTTAGTTTTAAATTCTATCAGTGTGATCTTAACCTCCACAAGCACCTGATGAAGGAGTGGCATTCCAAAAGCTAGTGCTTCCAAATAAACTTGTTGGACTATAACTTGGGCAGCATGGTGGCTCAGTGGTTAGCACTGCTGCCTCACAATGCCAGGGACCCGGGTGACTATAACGGGCAACTATCTGTGTGGAGTTTGTACATTCTCCCGTGTCTGTGTGGGTTTCCTCCGAGTACTCCGGTTTCCTCCCACAATCCAAAGATGTGCAGGTCAGGTGAATTGGCCATGCTAAATTGTCCATAGTGTTAGATGCATTTGTCAAGGGTAATTATAGGGGGGTGGGTTATGCTTCAGAGTGTTGGTGTGGGCTTGTTGGGCCAGAGGGCCTGTTTCCATACTGTAGGGAATCTAATCATGACCTGGTGTTGTGTGATTTTTAATTTTGTCCACCCCAGTCTAACACCGGCACCTCCAAGTCATAATTAATCTGAAGAACATCTATAACCCTGGAAAACTAACTTAATGGATGTGTGATCTCAACATTTTCTACTGGGATAAAAAATGCCCTTACTTTTTAAAAGTTTGTTTGTGATATTTCAGCTTCTCATAGCCCGTGTCTATAATATCGCTTATTACAAGTATTAAGAAATCCATGACATACAGTTCTGAGGAAGGGTCGCTGAACCCAAAACAGACCTGCTGAACCTTTCCAGCAATTTCTGTTTTTGTTTTTGATTTTTAGCATCCGCAATCCTTTTGGTTTTTATTACGAAATCCATGACAGTAGGATAGGTTGTCACATCACCACCCTTGTCACTCGAAATAGCATTCCACTAGAAATGGTTCAGAAATTCTGCTCGCACAGATCCACAAGACAACAATCTGTCTCTCTCTCTTGATATGGAACTCATTACATGCATAGAGAAAAGAAAAAGCAGCTCCCATTCATTAAACATGCATGGAAAAATATTATAACAACTCTTAGGACCAAAAAACTAGTTTGTGTTATCAGTACCTCATTGTATGATTGTGAAACATGGATGACTCTCAGTTATCAGGAGAAAACCTCAACTTTACTGTTTGTGGCACATTCTTGTTCATGAACACAGAATCCCTACGGAATCCCTACAGAGGGATTCTAAGACAGGATGAGACAGAAGCCAAATAGAAGACTAAGATTTTGTCTGGATCCTAAATATCTTAATCAGGACATAATGACCATTCACTGTCCTGTTCCAAAATTGGAAGGGATAACAGCACGACTGGAAGATTTCAGCAGGTAAAAATGCTAGAAATTGATGATATAAGTGGCTACTGAAATTGTTCCTGGAATGTGAATTGTCATTGATAACAACATTCCACATATTAGATCACTTACAGTGTGGAAACAGGCCCTTCGGCCCAACAAGTCCACACCGACTCTCCAAAGAGCAACCCACCCAGACCCATTCCCCTACATTTACCCCTTCACCTAACACTACAGGAAATTTAGCATTGCCAATTCACCTAACCTGCACATTTTTGGGTGGCACGGTGGCTCAGCGGTTAGCACTGCTACCTCACAGCACCAGGGACCCGGGTTCAATTCCAGCCTCGGGCAATTGTCTGTGTGGAGTTTGCACATTCTCCCTGTGTCTGCGTGGGTTTCCTCCCACATTCCAAAGATGTGCAGGTTAGGTGAGATGGCCATTCTAAATTGCCCATAGTGTTATGGTGCATTAGTCAGGGGTAAATGGGACTGGGTGGGTTACTCTTTGGAAAGTTGGTGTGGACTTGTTGGGCCGAAGGGCCTGCTTCCTCACTGTAGAGAATGTAATCTAATCTTTGTGACTGTGGGAGGAAACTGGATCACCTGGAGACCCGAGCAGAGAACGTGCAAATTCCAAACAGACAGTTGCTCAAGGTGGGAATTGAACCCGGGTCTCTGACATTGTGAAGCAGCAGTGCTAACCACTGGGCCACCGTGCCACATCTTTTGAACAGTATCTGGAACTATCTTTAGGCCTAATATGAGCAATCATGTTCTAGTAGAATGTAGATCGAATTCAATCAATTTATAGGCTGTGTAACTGTGGTGAGCATGAGATTACTTATTTATGAAATTTATTCCATCTCTTGGAGCTATGTTTCATGTTATCACTTAGGTTTTATTGCTAGTTCATGTAGTGGAGGAAGCACTGGTTTAATTTGTTGAATCAGGATGATGGGAATGCAAAATCCTCAAACCATCAAATCACTTTATTGAAACACTCTAGATACATTTGATCCAGATCTACTTTGTGGTCAATTAGAGGGCACTCAATACTTTACTGCAGAACATAAAGTTAGCATCTTTTCCTTTGTGCGTCCTTCTGTTTTGGGTTGTTCTTAGCTGATGAATTTCAGTTCCTAAGGCTGGTGTAAGCATCACATTGTTTACAAACAAATACCTTTTCTATATAACCATTTTCTTAAAATATTCAGGAAAGGGATTCTCATATCATTTGAATGACATGATGTTATCCAATGCACCAATATCAAGCTTCATCTTCAGACTTTTCCCGTTGGGCTTATTTCTCATTGTCTTCTTGATCTGAATAGTTATGTGATTTTTTTTCTCTCTTTCTATCTGGGAATTATTGCAATCAAAAATTTCACGCAGTTGTATGATTGCTGTGTTTATCATATTATGAAACTCATTAGCATCTTCCAGGGTATGGATCATTTTCGTTCATTTTCTAACCATTCACCCTGATGTTCTTACTCTGATGACTAATCTATCAATATCTTCCTTTGTTCTGTACTCTTTCTCAATGATTGGTCTTTCCACAAGCTCTGTAGGTTGATCATATGCAAGACATTTCCTCATATCTCTGAATTCATGTGATTCTCCACAACTCCATGTTGTTCTCTATGTTTGATATGGATTATTTTGTTGCTGTTTCACTACATCAATTATGATGCCTTTCACTTGGGTTAACTGAAGCCATTTGGGTAGTCAATGTCTTTATCTGTCTGTTCGTGGATTCATGAATTCTGGCAGTGTCCACGGTTTGTAATATTATTCTTGCCAATTAACACTTTCTGTCCTTCAGGAGACCAAAGGGAATACAGCACTCCAAATTAATTGATCTATCAACTTTTCATCTGTAACGTTAAACTTACATTTTCAGGCTGCATTTTCAATTATTGATACAAAGTTGTCAAAAGGCTCATCTAACTCCTGTTTTAGAGTTTGAAGTTGAATTGATAGATTTAGATGATTTGATTTTGGTTGGAGATGGATTCTGAATGTTTCAAATGTTTCATTTCTACTGCTTTTTTTGCTCCCATCTGTTGAATAAATTTAATCATTTGTCTTTTGAGCATAGAAGGATATAGCTGACTGACTCTTCATTACAATGAGTAGATCTGGGTGCCAGACCTTAGGAAAGATATATTGGCCTTGGAAGGAGTACAATGTAGGTTTACAAGAATGATATCTGTACCTCGGAGGTGAAGTAATGAGGAGAAATTGTATGGATTAAGCCTTTTTTTTAGAATTTAGAAGGTTTTTGGTGATTAGATCGACATTTTAAAGATATTAGCAGGAAAAGACTAGGGAAACAAAGATGAATACTTTCACTAGTTTGAGATTCTGGAACTAGGGGCAGCTAGTGTGAGAATTAGGGTTATACTGTTCAGGAGAGATGTCAGGAAGCATTCCTACATACAAAGGATGGTAGAGATTTGGAATTTTCTTCCACAAATGGCAGTTAATGCTAAATTAGTTTTTATTTTTTTAAATGTGAGATAGATAGTTTTTGATAAGCAAAGGTATTAAGTGATTTGGGTCAAAGGCGGGTATATGGAGTTAGGTCGAAGAGCAGCCATTATCTCATTGAGTAGCAAATCAGGTTCAAGAGACCTACTCCCATTCCTAAGTGCCTTTTTAGCAAACTACTGAATGCCGATTCTGTACTTTTGTTGAAACTTTGCAAATGTTTGTATGACATTAGCAGCCTTCCAGTTCATTAGATATATTGTTGCAGTATATTCAGTGTTGTGCTGTGTGACAATCTACTGTTACTTTTTCTGTGATGCACTCAGTTTTTCTTTCTCTCTCTCTGGTTCTATATGTGTCATACAATCATAGAATGAATTATTTTATTGTCATGTGTATTTTACAGTAAGAAAAACATCATGAAAAGCTTTTCCACTGTCACCACGATCTGTTGCCATTTTGAATAGTTTTAAGATTTAGGGGAAAAAAAGCAAGATATAGCCTAAAGAGTCAATCAGTTATTAATGATGCCTACATTGCCATTCTTCTTCCACTGTCTTGCCATCACTTGCACTGGAACTGCCAATGTTCATGTCCCTTGCTATTGGGCACTTTGTGTCAATGTCACTATGATGCCCTTCTGCCAATTCTTTGCTGCTGCCAGTGCTGGACCCAAATCCCTATATTACAGATAGAAGCCGTTCAGCTATTTGAGTCTGCACCAACCCATGAACAACATTGCAGCCAGACTCATTGAATCCCATAAAACCACACTTACCATTGGCTAACCCACCTAGCCTGCACATCCCTGGACCCTATGGGCAATTTAGCATGGCCAATCCACCTAACCTGTGCATGTTTAAAATTTGGGAGGAAACCGGAGCACCCAGAGGACACCCACACAGACACGGGGAGAATGTGCAAACTCTACACAGAGTCGCCCAAAGCTGGAATCAAACCTGGAGCCTGGTGCTGTGAGGCAGCAAAGCTAGTCACTGTGCCTGTCATTATCCCTATCAGTATTAAATTGATTCAAAATGCTTTACAGACATAATTACTGACATCATACTGTGTCTTCTGGTTGTCTTTGTTAATACAGCTTTTCAGGCTGCCTGGTAAGAAGATCACGTTAGGCCAATGTACCATTGATTCATAATTCTCCAGTAGAGTTAGGAATGTACCCCCTGGAACATTTACATGCAATAATTGATTCTTGCTAATCAGTTCATATTTCTTTACAGGCAAATGATAATATATTCCAAAAACAGAATGACATATGTGACAAGTATAAAATGTGAACTGCTGGTGTTAGTTCAGTGGTATCCATTTCTGTCATTCTGTTATCAGTGTGAGAATGTCTTAAAAATGACCAAAATTGCTTGCTTGACCCTATGTACAATACATCTATCACTGATATCACCTTACACAGAGGGTTAATTCCTATGCTGTGCTCTTTGAGTATATTGTTGTAAACATCTCATAGATTAGGTTTCTAAATTGTCCTCAGGAATATTTTGAAAAATGTACTCTTAATACTTGCATTTATAGCGTTATTTCTTTTAAAATATCTGAAAGTAAATGCATGAATCACATACAATCATAATTGGTTTGTACTCATTTCTTTCAAGTGTTTTGATCCACGAGTATTCATGACTAGACGTGACAGGACTGCAGAACATACATCTGATTCATTGGTGGCAGATGACACGAAGATTGACTCAGAGAGTCAATCAGTGTTGTACGGGCGTAGAATGCCCTGCTTGCAACAGCAGAAGAATCGCCAACTTTAAGGGCATTTAAATGGTTTTTGGATAAACATATGGATGAAAATGGAATAGTGTAGGTTAAATGGGCGTCAGATGTGTTTCACAGGTCAGCGCAACATCGAGGCCGAAGGGCCTGTACTGCGTTATTATGTTCTATGTTTTTTTGCTTGGGTGGTTAATAGTGAGGAAGAAGGCCTTAGATAAAAGGAAGATAGAAGTGGGTTATTCAGATGGGCAGGTCAGTGACAGCTGGAATTTAATCCTGAAAAGTGTGAGGTGATACACTTTAGAAGAAGTAACAAAACAAAGGAGTACTCAGTGGACACTGTTGAGCTCAGGGCAACAAAAGGATCTTAGGGTATTTGTCCTCAGATCTCTGAAGACAGCTAGCTAGGCTAGTAGAGTTGTTAAGAAGGTATACAGGGCACTTGCCTTTACCAGTCATGGCATAGATTATAAAAGCAGGGAGATTATGTTGGAGTTGCAGAGGACTTTGGTTAGGTCATAGCTGAAGTACTATCTGCAGTTCCAGTCACCTCACAATAAGATAAGTGAGATTGCATTGGAGAGGGTGCGAAGGAGATTCATAAGGATGTTGCATGGAATAGAGTATTTTAGCTGAGAAGAGAGACTGGATCGGCTTGGTTTGTTTTCTTTAGAGCAGAGAAGTCTGAGGGGAGACCTAATTATGAGCATGAGATTATGAGAGGTTGGACAGGATGGATAGGAAGCAGATGTTGCCCTGAATTGAAGGGTCAATAATGAGCGGACAGAAGGTTTAGAGGGAATTTGAGGAAAAATCTTTTAACTTAGAGGGTGATGGAAATATGAAGTGCACTCCCTTGGATGGCAGTATATGTGGGAAACCTCATAATCTTTACAATGTATGTACATGAAAACTTGAAATGGCATAACATTCAAGGCTGTGGAACAAGTGCTGCAAAATGGGATGAGGGTAGATGTTTCTGCACAGACTCAATGGGTCAAAGGGACTCTTTTTGCTGTATGACTCTATGCATTGTTTATCTCTGTCAATCACTTGATACTTCTACTGTTTGGCATGTAGGTAGACTTGTGCTGTATCTTCATCATCAGGTTTCCATTTCATTTTTAGGTATGCCAGGCTCTGCTCTTTGTATGGAAGAGGAGAATCGACGTTTCGGGCATTAGCCCTTCTTCAGGAATGAGGAAAGTTGGTCCAGCAGGCTAAGATAAAAGATAGGGAGGAGGGACTTGGGGGAGGGGCGTCGGAAATGTGATAGGTGGAAAGAGGTCAAGGTTACCCCCACACTCCGGATTCCTCAACGGTTCCAGAATCTTCTTGACCTCTTTCCACCTATCACATTTCTGACGCCCCTCCCCCAAGTCCCTCCTCCCTATCTTTTATCTTAGCCTGCTGGACCAACTTTCCTCATTCCTGAAGAAGGGCTAATGCCCGAAACGTCGATTCTCCTCTTCCCTAGATGCTGCCTGACCTGCTGCGCTTTTCCAGCAACACATTTCCATCTCTGATCTCCAGCATCTGCAGACCTCACTTTCTCCTTTGCTCTTTGTATGCCTTCCTCTATCTTCAATGAACTTGTCATCCCTCTTACTATCTTCCATGATCCAGCAGACTTTGTAATAACATCATGCACTTATGCAATACTTTTAATGTTGAAATCTGTCATAATAACAATAATAAAAAGTGTCTGTTCAAAAAGAGTTTTGAAGGTCTTCTTGCAAGAGGGCAGAAAATTTCCACATAGCTTCCTTTCTAAGCCATTGCTGCATTCAATAAGCTTTTCTGCTTTAACGTCAAAGGAACAGAATTATCTATAGACGCCAACGAAAAGGCTTTTCTTGATAAACATAACTTTCCTCTGGTGCTCCCTTGCCCAGTGTGCTTCTTTGCCCACTTCTGCTTGTTCTCCATAATGATATCATATATGGAAATGCTATAGGGAACCTCATTACAGAGCACTTTTCATAACGTCAAGGCATTCCCAAAGTACTTTACAGCAAATAAATATTATTGAGATGTCACTGTTGTGATGGCAAAAATTATGCTATTCCAAATGCTTGATATTTTCTTGTCATTGTTTTATCATTTCCATATACTTCCTGTAAGACATTTGTTGTAATAAACTATACAATAGAACAAATTTTCCTAAGGAATAGTATAATCCTGAGCAGGCAAATTGACTAAATTTCATATGTAATGCGTTTCATCTGCAACTGAGTGATTGGGCAGAATTTTCACTTCAATGATGTCATGTGGGCAGTGATGATAAGGTTTGGAAAATATGAGATGCTTAAATGATCAGAAGTTTAATGTTGAAAACATTGTTGCGAATTCATCTTGAAGATTTAAATGGTGACTTCAGAATCTCACTACTGAGCATTGACTGCCTTATTTCCAATGTAGTTGCATCTCATTATTATCCTATCTTGCCTTATTTATAAGCCATTTCCAATTCTCTTTTCCTCCCAAGAGAAATTAGACGATAAAAATTCCCAACATGTAAGTAAGAGTGCATAGTTGACAGCTAAAGTTCACCGAAAGCTTTCCCCAGGCATCATCCAACTGTGTCTTCATCACAATGTCCCAGCATGCTCCAGCATTTCCATCTTCCTCAAGCTTTCATTCATGGCAAGTTGGCAATACCAAACCATTAGCTTCACCACATCATCATGCTGCTCTTGGATCAACTCTACATCACTGCGGACCTTCAACATTATACTTTCAGTTTTGGAATACTAATGACTTCCATATTTCTATCGGGTCATTTTGCATACACGGACATACACACATTACTTGCATCTTCATGGAATGCATATTATGTCTCTTAATTTTGTTAGTACTTACTTGCTTTGTGATTACTTGGAGGCTGCCAGCCTTTATGTCTAGCAGTGCTTTTCTGCACACAAGATCTCCAGTGCTTAGAGATGGATGACCAGCCTCCGCAGCTTTCATTTCATTTTAACATCAGAGGACAAGGCAAGCAACTTTTCATGGTGAGGAACAATGGAATGAGTATTGAGAGACAGGATATTAGTTGTTATTTAGAAAGGCACAGGTTAATCTGCAACAGTCAGCACAGTTTTGCTAAGGGAAGATAATCTCTTAGGAGGAGAAAGTGAGTACTGCAGATGCTGGAGATCAGAGCTGAAAATGAGGTCTCATTCTTGAAGAAGGGCTCATGCCCGAAACGTCGATTCTCCTGCTCCTTGGATGCTGCCTGACCTGCTGCGCTTTTCCAGCAAGATAATCTCTTACTAAAGTGAATATTTTGGATGTTATCTGCATGGATTTTCATCAGGAATTTGACAAGGTCATTCATAGCAGATTGTTAAGAAAAATTAAAGCCTGTGAAAGACAGGGAATGTTGTAAATTTGATCCAGAGAACAAAGGATAATGGTTGATGGATGTTTTAGTTTTCAGAAGTGTTTGACAGGGTTCAGTTTTGGGTCTTCTGATATTTGTGGTGTATGTTAATGATTTAAACTTAAATACTGGAGACATGGTTTAGAAATCTGTTGATGACATAAATATTGGCCAGGTATTGATATTGCAAATGATGACTGTCAACTATAGGAAAATATCAATGGCTTTGTTGAGTGGGTAGAAAAGTGACAAATGAATTTTAGTCCAGAGAAGTGTGCGGTTATTCCTTTGGGGAGGGTAAACAAAGTGAGGGAATATGTCATGAACGGGAGGGTACTTAGAAGGGTTGAGGAAGTGATAGGCCTTGAAGTACATGTCCTCAAGTCCCTGAAAGTGGCAAGGTAATTAGGTAAGGTGGCAAAGAAATTGGATGCTTTCCTTCATTGGGTGAGGCATTACACATAAGAGCAGTGATGCAGTGCTGGAAAAATGTAAGACATTGGTTTAGCAACAGCTGATGGACAACCTTGGACACCACATTCCAGAAAGACAAGGTTGCTCTACGGAGAGTCCAATGGAGATTTACAAGAATTATTCCATATTGTGAAAATTGAAGATATGAGGAAAGATTGGATAAGCTAAGGGTAGTTTTGTTAGAACAGCAGAAACTGATCAACAACTTAATTGAAGTATAGAAAATAAGGAAGACGTTTTCCGACATCAGTGATTAGAAGGTCCAAATTTCAGGTGATTGATAGAAGGATTACAAAGGGCATAAGGAAAACCATTTTCTAGAATTCACCTCCAGGCTTTATTGTTGAGGCAAAGAGTCTCAACTCATAGAGCCATACAGTTGTACAGCAAGGAAACAGACCCTTCGGTCCAACTCGTCCATGGCGACCAGATATCCTAACCTAATCTAGTTGCACCTGCCAGCACTCTTGGTCACTGGCCCCAAAGTGCTCCCTCACTGTTACTTCAGTCATCTGCCCTGCCTTATTTCCCAAGAGTAGGTCAGGTTTTGCACCTTCTCTCATAGAGACATCCACATACTGAATCAGAAAAGTTTCTTGTACACACTTAACAAATTCCTCTCCATCTAAACCTTTAACACTATGGCAGCTCCAGTCTATTTTTGGAAAGTTAAAATCCCCTACCTTAACCACCCTATTATTTTTACAAATAACTGAGGTCTCCTTACAAATTTGTTTCTCAATTTCCCATTGACTATCAATAATACAATCCCAGTCAGGTGATCATCCCTTTCTTATTTCTCAGTTCCACCAACATAACTTCCGTGGATGTATTTCTGGGAACATTCTCTCTCAATACAGTTGTAATGCTATCCCTTATCATGCACGTCACTCTCCCTCCTCTCTTGCCTCCCTTTCTGTCCTTATTATAGCATTTGTATCCTGAAACATTAACTGCCAGTCCTGTCCATCCCTGAGCCATGTTTCTGTAATTGCTATGATATCCCAGTCCCATGTTCCTAACCATGGCCTGAGTTCATCTGCCTTCCCTGTTAGGCCCCTTGCATTGAAATAAATACAGTTTAATTTATCAGTCCTACCTTATTCTCTGCTTTGTCCATGCCTGCCCTGGCTGTTTGACTCGCTTCTTTGCTCAACTATACCAGTCTCAGGTTGATCTCTTTCCTCACTATCTCCTGGACTCGCAGTCCCCCACCTTACTAGTTTAAATTTTCCTGAGCAACTGTAGCAAATCTCCCTGCCGGTATATTAGTCCCCTTCTAATTCAGGTGCAATCTGTCCTTTTGCTGCAGGTCACTTCTACCCCAGAAGAGATTCTAATGATCCAAAAATGTGAACCCATCTCCCCTGCACCAGCTCCTCAGCCACGCATTCATCTGTTCTATCCTCCTATTCCTATCCTCACTAGCTTGCAGCAACGGGAGTAGATATTACTACTCTCAAGGACCTCCTTTTAGTTCCTGCCTAACTCTCTATATTTTCCCTTCAGAATCTCATCCTTTTTCTCTTCCTATGTCATTGGTTCAAATGTGTACAATGACCTACAGCTGGGCCCTCTCCCCTTTGAGAACATTCTGCACCCTTTCTGAGATATCCTTGATCCTGGCACCAGGGAGGCAACACATCATTCTGATTTTTTGCTGCTGGCCACAGAAACGTCTGTCTGTGCCTCAGTCTAGACAGTCCCCTAACACAATCGATCTCTTGGAACCCGACGTACCCCTCATTGCATTAGAGCCAGTCTCGATACCAGAAACTTAGCTGTTTGTGCTACATTCCCCTGAGAATCCATCACCCCCTATATTTTCCAAAACAGCATACTTGTTTGAAATAGGGATAGCCACAGAAGGCTCCTTCATGAACTGCTTACCTCTCTTAACTTTACTGGAGTTAACCCATCTACGTAACTGTATCTGCAACTTTTCTCCCTTTCTATAAATGCCATCCAACACACCCCCTTCCTCTTGTAAATTCCTCATTTCCTCTGTCACTCCAATGGATCCATTTGATGAGATAGGATTCACAACCAACAGCATTTATTGCAGATATAATCTTCAGTGACATGTAAACTCTCCCTGAACTCCCACATTCGACAAGAAGAGCATATCACTCTACTAAGGGCCATTTTGCTTCTTTCAATCTGCAGACCCAGAAAATAGCACTGTCTTATTCCTCTACAAAACACTGCTCCAGGCTAACTTAATACTAATGGCTTATATTTTTAATTTTAATCAAGAGACATATCTCTATAAAACATATAATCAAGGAAGAACCCACTCTATTCACTACTGCAGACTTACAACAAGACTATATTTAAAACTATTCACTTATCTGTTTCTGTGCTATGACCTCTCCTAAACAACTCTCCAAGATCAGTTGTGAATTTCACTGTTTGTTTATTTTCCTAGATGCCCTCCAATGTCCAGCGATACATGAATTCAACAGCAAAGGCAGTAACTGCGCAGGTTCACTGCTGTGTCAGTTAGCAGTGTGGGTTTCTTTCTCTCTCTCTCTCCTGCACTGACTGACCATATGCTGCCTTTGTCTGTTCCTCTCTCTTTTAAAAGTGCTGTTGTTTTGACTTTGTTTCTCCAATGTTCCAAAACAATGCAACAGCATATACAACAGTAATTGCTGCTCCTAGAATTCAAGGAAATCACTTCCAAAACTTAAAATACCTCAAAAAAAAAGAGCGGCCTGTTCCAGCCATAAAGATTTCATTTAAAAGGAACCTGAATCTGAACTTTGCAGTCTAGCCCAGAAGAGGTGTTCTGGACTATACTGGCACGTGGCATGTAATACCCTTCACCACTGGATCTGCCAAAGGAGAGATGTCTGGATGCAGAAAAATGGGGAATTGACAGCAATTTTTTGAGGATGAAGATCAGAATATTTACCAGGAAGCCTCTCCATGAAAATTTGATACAGCAATGCATTGTCAAACACAAGTGACCAGAGACAACCGAATTGAGGACTGTTTTGAGGATGAATAAGATGGGTTTGTTCTTTATTCAATTGCTTGCAATTCTATTGGTAATCTGACAAGTAGCTCTTGCCTATTACAAGAGGAACATTGGACTTTTGCTGTTGCAGTCCTTAACGTTTTCTTGTTGCTGAATAAATGTCTGGGTCTTCGATGCTGGCCTATTCTAGGTGGAAATCTACCGGATGCTGCTATTGCTTGAATGAGTTGGTTGTTTCAAAGGAATAAAAGATCGCGCAAATTAAGAATGAGTTGGCACTGGTATTAATGGGGGAGGAGTGCAGCACAGCAGAATGGAAGTTAGGACATTACCAATTGATTGGAGATGCTTTTAAACATATCCAGACATGCGTATGACACACCTTGGAGTTAGGACTGGGACACTGACAGTTTCTGATACTATTCAGCACGGATTCTGACAATGACGCTGAGACAATTTCTAATAATATTCAGTACATAGTTTTAGTAACAATGTCTAATGAATTAACATAGATATGTTTAATCAACCTGTTATGACATGACTCTTGAAAAGATGCAACTTGAATTCAGGCCCAGAGATGGGGACACAAGACACCTCTATCTCACTCTTAACATCTTTGGGTCATCTCACTTTCAAGTATCTGCACATTACTTGAACAATTAACAGGTAAGAAATTCAGAAGTCAATGAGACAGTGCACCTATATTGAATGGAGCTACATTTAAGTAGCTCTTAAAATTTCAGTCAGGATATCATATCTGAGTACAGCACAATGAAGTCTCTTAATGGGCAGAAGGTTGAGTGGAATCCTGAAGGTTTTCCCTTTGACTGCACTGAGAATATTGTGTGCAGTTTTCATCCTCTTGCTTAAGGAATGATATATTTGCTATAGAGGGAGTGGAGTGGAGGTTCACCAGATGAATTCCTGGAATGATGAGACTATCTTACAAAGAAAGATTGAGGTGACTGGAGTTATAGTCTCTAGAGTTTAGAAGAATGAGAGGAGATCTCACAGAAATTTACAAAATATTTAAAGGGATATACAGGGTGAATCGAGAAAGTGTGTTTCCCCTGGTCTAGAACAGGTGAGTCTCAGAATAAGAGGGCTTGCCATTTATGACTGAGGAGGAATTCCTTCACAAAAAATAATAATTAATCTTTGGAATTCTCTACCCTAGAAATTAAACAGTCCAAGACAGAGATTGACAGATTTGTAGTTATGAATGACATTAACGAATATGGAAATAAAATGGAAACTGGTGTTGAAGTAGGTGATCTGCCATGACCTTTTTCTGATTGGAAAGACATAATCGTAGAGGGCCTCAAGGATTAATTATTTTACTATTTAATATCTAATATCTATTGCATTAATGAGTTAGAGGTGGATGCAGCAGTGTACCTAAATTTTATGATGATACAAAAATAAGTGGGAGGGAATGTTATGATGATGACATAAGGAATATACAAGGGTATATAGACAGAGTTTAAAGTAGGAAAGTGTCAAGTCATGCTCTTTGGCTGGAAGAGTCAAATGGAGAGAGACTCCCAAAATGTGTGGCACAGTGGGATCTGGGCATTCTTGTCCATGAAACACAAAAGCTCTATTATGCAGATGCAGTAAGTAATTAAGAAGGAAAATGGAATGTGCCCTTTATTCCTAGGGGATTGGAGTCTACAAACAGGGAAGTCTTGTTACAACAGTACACAGTGTTTGTGAGACTGCAGCCAGAGAACTACATACTGTTTCAGTCCTGAATATAGATGCTGTGATGATACTATGGCGTTAATAGGTGTATTTTGTCTTGGTTTTTTCTTTAATGAAGAGAAGTTGAGAAAGGGGTGTTGAGCAGTCTGCTTCAAGCCAATAAAGGAAATAGCTTAGGTTTAGGATTATTGGACTCAAAGGCAGTTAGTGGTGAGTGTTGGTGTATTTCAGATGTTATATTTGTTTGGTTTAAGTGGGCTACATCTTGTGGAGTAATAACTCTTTCATTTGCCAAGAGTTTCCTGGGGGTAGAGAAGTTGCTTCAGGGGTTTTGCAGAAATTGAACAAGTCAAAATTCTCGGAATTGACAAACAAGTTGAAGTTGGAGTTGTCTTTGCCTGTGAGGAAAAGGAAAATAATTGCAGCAATAGCTCCATTTTTATAATTGCCAGAAATTCAATCAGAATCATTGGAGATTGGTAAAATTCAATTGCAAATGAAGCAGCTTGAATGAGAAGCAATGGTAAGGGAAAAAAAAAAACAGCCCAGGCAGAACAAAAATAAAGAGGAAAAGAAATGAAACATTTTGAATTATGATTAAAATCAGAAGAAAGGGAGAAAGAGGTTTTTGAACTTCAGAGGTTGGAACTGAAAGGTCAAAGTCAAATTAAAATGGCAGACATAGAGGTGAAATCTCGGAGTAGTGATGAGGAAAGTTATGGAGAGCAATCCCATTGCAACCAGACCCCTGGTGCAGATTTGTTTAAATATGTTCAAACATTGCCTATGTTTCATGAGAAAGATGTAGAACTCCTTTTCATTTCATTTGAAAAAGTGGCAAAACAAATGAAATGGCCAGTGAGCATGTGGATATTGTTGATTCAAACAAAATTGGCAGGTAGAACTAGTGAGGTATTTGCCTCACTATCAAAGGAGATATCTGGGGTGAAAAATTCCATCTTAAGTGCAAATCAGCCGTAACCAGAAGTCTACAGACATTGTTTTAGGAATCTGAGGAGAGAGCATGGTCAAATGTACATGGAGTTTGAAAAGATCAAACAAAGTAATATTGAAAGATGGATAGGACATTGAAAACAAATCAAACATAGGGAGAGATTATTATTTGGGAGGAGTTCTAAAGTTCACTTCCTGAGGTAATGAGACCTCATGTGAAAGAGCAGAGAATTAAGACTGCAAGATTAACACCGGAAATGGCAGATGATCATGAGTCAGTTCCTAAATCAAAGTTCGGCTTCTGATACCAATTTCAATCTATGACGGATAGAAATTGGGGAAGGGAGAAATCCTCAGGTGGTAAGAGAAAAGCAGATCTCATTGAAGATGGTAATGATAGCTTAGTACAGGTTTAAAAAGAAACCCATCGGGGGAAAGAGAATTAAAAAAAACCTGAGGTGTTTTCACTGTGGGTAGCACAGTGGCTCAGTGGTTAGCACTGCTGCCTCACAGCACCAGGGATCTGGGTACAATTTCAGCCTTGAGCGACTGTGTGGAGTTTTTACATTCTCCCTGTGTTTGCCTGGGTTTTCTCTGGGTGCTCCGGTTTCCTCTCACAGTCAAATAATGTGCAGGTTAGGTGAATTGGCCATGCTAAATTGCCAGTAGTGTTCAGGGATGTATAGGTTAAGTGCATTAGTCAGAGGTAAATGTAGAGTAGTAGGGGAATTGGTCTGGGTGGGTTACTCTTCTGAGGGTCAGTGTGGATTTGTTGGGCCCAATGGCCTGTTTCCACACTGTAGGGACTGTATGATTGAAGTAGGCCACATGAAGTTGCAGTGTTGGTGGTTTAGACAAAGCACTGGGAAAATGGATATGGGAAAACAAGATAAGCCAGTGTGTTTTATTGAAATGGCAAAGGAAAGCACAGAAGAAGATAAAAAGCTGCAAAAGAATATACAACCTGGTCAGTAGTTGGTTGAGAAGAAGGTACCAGATCTCTTTCAAGAATTTGCGTGTGTAGGTATGGTTTACTCGTATATGCCAGGAGGAAAACCAAAATGACCTGAAAGAATTACTATAATCACAGTGGGAGATGCATGGGAATAAGCTGAGAAGTACCAATCTGATTATGTATGATATAGATATAGGAAATACTATTTCAGTTAAGCAACATCCTTATAGACTTAACCCTCTAAAGTTCAAAAAGAGATCAAGCACTTGCTCAAAGACAATATAATCAAAGTGAGTTGGAGTAAATGGAACTTTCCCAGAGTAATGATGCCAAACTATTTAGTTCCCAAAGATTATATGTGGACTATCACAAAGTCAATGCAGTTACAAAATCTGATTCATATCCTATTTCACTTTTGGATGACTGTAATGAGAAGGTTGGATAAACAACATGTATTTAAAAGTTGGACTTACTCAGAGGACACTGGCAGGTACCTTTATCTGAAAGAGCAAAGGAAATTTTGGCTTCTGTGACAGTGAATAGACTGAACCAGTTTAAAGGAGAAAGTGAGGACTGCACATGCTGGAGATCAGAGTCAAAAAGTATGGAGCTGGTCAGGCAGCATCTGAGGAGCAGGAGAGTCAACATTTTGGGCATAAGCTCTTTCTGATGAAAAGTTTATGCTTGAAATGTCGACTCTCCTGCTACTTGGATGCTGCTTGATCAGCTGTGCTTCTCCAGCACCACACGTTTTGACTCTGTATCAGTTTAAATGGCATTTGGTATGAAAAATGTGACAACTACATTTCAAAGACTATCCAATATAATCATTTCTGGATTACCCAATTGTGTGATGTACATCGACAGTCTGATGATTTTTAGTCACACATGGAAGGAACTTTTGCAGCAGCTATCAGAATTGTTTGATTGACTTCGGGAGGCAAGCTTGGTGATAAACTTGACTAAGAGTGAATTTGACAAAGCCCAAGTCATATTCCTGTGCCATGTCATTGCATGTGGAAAAGTGGATCCATAGCATGCAAAAACAAAGGTTATTGGGGCATTTCCCATATGATTCCTGGGAGAATTTGTATCGAATTTTAGTAGTGTCATTGCTCCACTGACTGACTTGCTGCAGAAGTGCAGAAAATTTCAGTGGACGGAGGAATTACAGAACGTATTTGACGGCCTGGAAGCTGTGTTAACCGCACTGAGTGATGCCAAGCCATTCAAAGTGGCTATCAGTGTGAGTGATGTTGGTGTCAGTGCTGTACTCTTACAGGAAGATGATGAGTAGACAGAATGTTCTGAAAAATTGAATAATAATCATTAGAAATATTCCACAATTGAGAATGAGGCATTCAGTTTGGTGCTGGCATTGCAACATTTCAGCATTCATATTGCCAGTAATGTATCTGAGACAATTCAATGCACTAATCATAACTCATAAAGAGTTTTAGAAAAATTTAAGGATAATAATACCAGACCGTTTAGATGGATCTAGACCATTTAGATGGATCCTATTATTGCAGCCATTCAATTTGAAAATTGAACATGTGGTCGGACAAGAGAATGTAATTGCTGACATGTCCCATCTTTGATGAACGAAGATGGAGGCGTTTGGTGGCAGTACAAAATGTAATAGCGAATGTTTACATGCTTAGAGTCAATTAGGAGAAAGTGAGGACTGCAGATGCTGGAGACCAGAGTTGAAAAATGTGATGCTGGAAAAACACAGCAGGCCAGACAGCATCCGAGGAGCAGGAGAATCGACATTTCGGGCATAAGCCCTTCTTCAGGATTCCTGAAGAAGGGCTTATGCCCGAAACGTCGATTCTCCTGCTCCTCGGATGCTGCCTGGCCTGCTGTGTTTTTCCAGCATCACAGTTTTCAACCATGCTTAGAGTCAATGTAAAGAATACGTATTTTAATGCACTAATAGTGTAAGACAAACGTTTTTTTTTAAATGAAGCTATCTTTGCATAGTTTTTAAAAAGGGAGAGGTGTGACAATACTATATCTGTAAGAGGTGTATTTTGTCCTGTTTTTTTTTCAATGAAGAGAGGTTGAAACAGAGGTGTTGAGCTGTGTGCTTCAAGCCAACAGCTTCTTTAAACAGCTTGTGAGGCCTTTGGTATTTTTTTAAAGTTGCAATAGTAGATGTGACCTGAATGGGGTCAAGCTCCGACAAAACTAAAATTTTTAGTTTTAGCTTTCAGCATTTGCTAGGGTCTTGAAGTTGGTTATCCTCTCTCTGTTAGAGCTTAAAACTAGGGTTCACTTCCTGCTGCTAGAATTGCTTGTGAAACAATATATTTCATTGACTTTGCCTTTGCCAATGACATTCTAATGGAATGTTGCTATATCGGAACAGTTAATTGGTACTTTATTTCTTTATTAAGTATTTTGATAGAGTTGCAGTTCAGCTAATTCCTTTCTTTTATTTTGTCTGTATTTTAACTATAATGTATGAATAAAGTGTGTTTTGTTTCAAGTCTGGTAGCTTTCTTTTTCCTTTATTATTCACAGGATGAGGGTGTTGCTGGCTAGACAGCATTTTTTGCCCATCTCTGATTGCCCATATTGCAGTTAAGAGTCAACCACATTACTGGGGGTCTGGAGTCACATATAGGCTAAATCAAATAAGGATGGCTGTTTCTTTCCCTAAAGGACATTAGTGAACCGGATGGGTTGTTCGAACAATCAATTCTAATTTTCATTAGATTCTAAATTCCTCATATTTATTGTATTCATTTTCATGAATGACTAGAATTCTCAACTAAAAAGATTTGTAGAAGCTAGATCACTGAAAGTACTTAAAGTGGAAGGAAATAGATTTTAAAAATATCTGGAAGTTAATGGCAACACTGAATTGGCATGAAAGAGAATTTGAGACTGGGGCAGATCATCTACAATCCTGATGAGGGGTTAAATGGCCTACTCCTTGCTCCTTTTTAAACCCTCTTTATGTCCTTATGATCTAGAATGGGGGAGGAGGCTGAAGAAGCTGAATAACTTACTTCTGATCCTGTATTCCTATATATTGATCCAATATCGTAATATTCAGCAACTCAAGTATCGAAAAAAACACACTTTCAACTTTTCGTGGGTAACATGCAGATATCTGAAAATCCTGCCATGGCAGGATTTGAACCCGGGTCCCCAGCACGTTATCTGGGTCTCTGGCTTAACAGTCCAATGATAATATCACTAGGCCCTTGCCTTCCCTTACCTTGACTATTCAAATTGCATCCGGAATGCAATGCCCGGAACTTGCATTAAAATAAGAAAAGGTTGCGGTCAAGGCTATCTCCTTGATATGTTTGAGGCATGTTGGTCTAATCCACTACAATTAATACAGTCACTGAGGATTACAACATAGAAAAAGGCCCATTGGCCCCTCAAATCTGTACTGATCAAAAACAAGCACCTAACTATTCTAATTCTATTTTTTCAGCACTTGGTTCATAGTCTTGTATGACTTGGTATCGCAAGTATACATCTAAATGCTTCTTAAATATTATAAGGGTTTCTACCATCCTTTCAGACAGTGAGCTCCAGCTTCCCATCACTAGCTAGTTTTCAATTCCTCATATCCCTCTCAACTTCCTGCTCCTTACCTTAAATTCATACCCACTGATCATTAATCAATCCACCAAGGGAATTAGTTTCTTCCTGTCTATCTTATCTGTTTCCCTCATAATTTTATATATCTCAATAATGTCCTCCACAGTCCCTTCTGCTCTGAGGAAACCAACCCTAATCTATCCAATCTCTCTCCATAACTAATAGCCCAGGCAACTTCCTTGTAAATATCCTCTGCACCCTCTCCAGTGCAGTTATATCCTCCTATAATGTGCATTTCAGAATTGTGTACAATATTTTAGCTGTTTGTTAACAAATGATATACAAGCATTGAACACAGTTCATTGAGATTCATTAGGCTGATTCCTGTGATGAAGGAATTATTATAATCAAGAACAGCTAAATAAGTTAGGCCTTTATTCATCAGAATTTCAATGAATGAGATGTAATCTTCTTGAAACATATGATATTCTGAGGGATAGTTCTGACAGGGTAGTTTCCACCAGTGTGGTGATCTTAAACTTGGGGACATTGTTACAGAATAGGGGACATCCATTTACAGCTGAGATGCGAAATTTATTTTTCTCTTAGAGAGTCGTGAATGACTAGAATTCGCAACTAAAAAGATTTGTAGAAGCTAGATCACTGAAAGTACTTAAAGTGGAAGGAAATAGATTTTAAAAATATCTGGAAGTTAATGGCAACACTGAATTGGCATGAAAGAGAATTTGAGACTGGGGCAGATCATCTACAATCCTGATGAGGGGTTAAATGGCCTACTCCTTGCTCCTTTTTAAACCCTCTTTATGTCCTTATGATCTAGAATGGGGGAGGAGGCTGAAGAAGCTGAATAACTTACTTCTGATCCTGTGTTCCTATATATTGATCCAATATCGTAATATTCAGCAACTCAAGTATCGAAAAAAACACACTTTCAACTTTTCGTGGGTAACATGCATATATCTGAAAAGAAAAAATTATTCGAAATAATTTTTAGAAATTCAATTAATCTCAAAGCATTGTTGTGCAAGAACAATAAAAGACAAGAAATTTGAAAGGGACTATAGATAAATCTGAGACAGTGGTGAAGTACATGTCAAGTGTAACCTTTATAACTTTGCTTGTCGTTTTTTTGCCATTAGAGACCTCATAGGCAGCTCCAGTGTATCATTCATGAAATTCTGTGACAGCTCTGTGCTTCCCAAATGGCTGAATACACTATCTTCACTGAAGCTTTTTGACCAAAGCAATAAGCCTTTCTATATACTGTATTAAAGTCATTTTCCACATGCTACCTCAGCACGATCTATTGTTCATGCTGACTCCTGCTGACCATGGAAAACTGAGGCTCCAGTCTAAATTATTGCACTTACACAGTTACACAAGTTAAGCAATAAGCTCCCAACTGACTTTTTTCTTTTTAGGCAGAAAAGTGCTGTGTTTATCACAATTGCTTAAGGTGCAATTCTGGACTGTCAAAAACCTGCAAACAACTTGAACGCTTAGAAAAAATGCTGAGCGACCAAACTTTATTTTTGTAATTTGTACTGTTTTGTGCATAAATGCTTTAACTGTGGTGTACCATCTGTGCTAGTTTCAGTTGCCCTGAGCTCTCAAGGTCAAAGGTTGCAGCCTGCCCCATGAAACCTGCCCCGTCTCTGCTGAAATCAGCTTTGTTGCTAGGCCCTGTGACAAATGAGTCCAATCTAGGCTATACGCCCTTGACTTGACCCTGGCCAATACGAACAATGGGGCAGACTCAGTCAGTGGAAAGGATGTTCTGCACTAATGAACTCAGTGGTGGCCACAGGTCAGTGGAAAAGGGATAATGTTCAATCTTTTCAGGTGTACTTGTATAATGAGACACGCACACTGTTTGCAGGATTGTGCACATATAACAAAGAAAGGTATTTGTACACTCATCAAAGCTAGTGCAGGTTGGGATATAATAACAGCAAGTTTTAATTTAATTTTCATTGAATAGAACTAACTGGTGAAGTGAAGTCTTTGTTTCGTCTCCATATACCAGGTAAAATATTTGACAACCCTTTCACAGGCAACATATAACACCCAAAATTGCATTAAGTATAAACGCCATTTATCTCAACTGCAAAGTAGTGTGCCTGTGATTGTGATTCTTAAACACATTAGTCTCACTTATTAAAAATAAACTCTTTTCCTTCTTTTCTCAAGGCACAGAGCTTTGTTGGGGTATGATCTATAGATGCTGGAGGCCCTCAGTTTACTATTAATGTGTAAATGTGGAAAGTGTGTTGTCAGGCTAACCAACTCTGATGGGGATCAGATATATCCTTCTCTTGACACAATGTTCATAAAGATGCATATCACAGCAGGATTGGTAAAAATAATTCAAGACTCGAAGTCCAGACAGATTTACCATCTAACCAAAAGGTAATTGCAACATACTTAGATACTCTGGCTACTCCAACACATCAAATGTAAATCCCTCATCACTGTATTTAAATCCTTCCTTCTGAAACCACACTTTGGAGCCTTTGTTCATCTGATTTTTCATTTTTCCTACCTTAGACTACCAGAGGAAGACATATCTGCAGTCACTCAATTCAACTTATTCATTTGCTCCCTAAACTTCTCCAACACTTTGAAGTTCTTTATAGCTTAGATTTTGACACTTTTTTGATTCTTCCTCTGCTGTCACCTCCACTTTATGCTTCACACCTCAAAAAAAATCTATATTCATGACACAAAAGGCAAACCTATTGTTAGTGAATGCAGCAAAACTTTAATACTTGCAACAGAAGCAATGGCACAAAACCATTAACATAAACAGCTGACATATATCAACTGACACAGCTATTGATGGTTAACTCCAGATATAAGGATATGGAACATATTGCACCTTCACTTCACTGTTCATATTATCAGTCTTAAAAATTGAATGAAGGTCATACAAAGGGTTGCATTTTATGTAAAGAAACAACACAGCATTTACAACTCTCCAGTACAGCTCTTAGAGAGCCAAATAAGAGGACAGACATTCCTGTTTTGCAGGCATGACAGATGGAAGTATGTTTGAAGGAAATAACATGTGCCCCACTAAGTCTTCTTGTTTTTCTAAATGTTCTGCAAGTTGGCAATCCAATTATTTCAACAGCCTCTATTATCAAGCTCTTTGGATTTTTCCCTATGTATTTTCTGAAATTGTTTAGAGAATATGGAACTGGGAAGGTCAGTATTTATTGTCCACCTGTAACTGCCATTCGGAAGGTGCTCATGAGTATGTTCCTCGACAATTGAAGCATGTATGGAGAAGATATTCCTTTAGTGCTATTGAGTAAATAGTTCCAGGATCAGTGGAGATGGGCAAACAGTGATTCATTTCTGTATCAGGAAGGTGTCTGGTTTGGAGGAGAACTTGAAGGGGAATTTGTATGGACTCTGGATACAAGATACTTGAAGGTTCAGTTCAAAAAAGTTTCCATTTGTGACAGTGTAGCTTTAAGATAATACTCACTGTCACAATATACAGCAGTGGTGGGAGGGAGTGAATGTTTAAGGTGGTAGATCATATGTCACACAAGTTATTTCATCCTGGGTGCCATTGAGCTTGTGTTGGAATGTATTTATCTCAGTCAGTAGAGTATTGATGTATGCAATGTAGATTGTGGACAGGCATTGGTGAAACAGAAGATGAGCTGCTCACCACAGAATTCCTGACCTCTGACCTACTCTTGAAGCCATAGTACATATGTGGTTGGTCCAGTTACATTTCTGTTCGATGACAATTAACTCATATTAAAGCTGTGGGAATTGACGATTATATGTTATGGAATATGGAGATGGTTATTGACTAGCATTTGTGCAGCACAATTTGTATTTTCTTATCTGATTGATGAAATGCAGGCAATACATCTTGACTAATGATTTTTTTTTTCTCCGCCATTATAATGTCATCTCCAGGAATCCAGACTGTTCTATCTTTGGCATCCTCTTCTCCTCAGTTAAATACTATCCTTTGATAATGCTGTTCATAGGCAGAGGTCATCTCAATTATATGATCTTCCTTTTCCCAGCTCCCTCCATTCTTGTCCAATATCGAAGCCATTAAATTGTATTGCTGTGTTTCTTGGCTCCATGATCAAAGGTCAGGACAGCATGCCCATGATTCCACTGGGAGCCACATTAGTTGTTTTAAAGTGAGTCTTCCTACCTTGTTTTGGGAGAAAGCCCTTCCTGAGAGATCTTGCAGCTGATTGGATTTGCTGGCATCTCTGCAGACCCAGGCACAACACTGTTAGCTATTGCTGAGATGCTAAGCAGGCCATACTGCAACAAAACCAGGATTGACAGTTTAAGTTCAAGCTGGGAATGTTGTGGCATGGGTGGTGAATGGGTGTTTGGAGGGACCTAGCTACTAGGAAGGATAATGGAGAGAATGATTCTTGAGGAGTGGAGGATGAGGGCCCAAAAGACACTTGCCTGACAGTAGTTCACACAGATAAATCTGCCAGATCTCTAGAATGGAGTGGCCCTCCATTAATTAAAGTCCTTAATACATTCCCAATCTCTTTGTTATTTCACAGAAATGTTAAGGCCAGATGATAGGCTGGGAGAAGGTTGCAGTCTGGATATCACTTTTGACATGACCTTGCAGCTTATTTTTCTAATAAAACATTTTGAACAGATATTGTTTTTATCTCAGCAAGACCATGTCTACCATTGATATTACATGATTCGGAGATGCCGGTGTTGGACTGGGGTGAACAAAGTTAAAAATCACACAACACCAGGTTATAGTCCAACAGGTTTAATTGGAAGCACACTAGCTTTCGGAGCGACGCTCCTTCATCAGGTGATTGTAAGAATGCCAAGCTTCTTCAGTTTTTTTTTGGCATGCATGTATGTGGTGTAGTTTTGTCGCCTTGTCTGTTTGGAAATGTCACGTAATTGTACTGATGTATTCTGTGTGCAGGCTGTGAGTGTGGACTCCATCTGAATTTCAAGGTTGTGGCGCCTGCTGTAGAGTTGGTGCACAAAATGATTGAGAAGTTTACGAGCGGTGCGGTAGCAAAGTCTCTCTGCGTAGTCTGTGTTGTAGGTCGACCTAAGTGGGTTCATGATCCGTAATCCTTTCGGGATCTTTCCTGCTTGCCTGCATTCCTGTAGAAACTTGATGTCTGTGTCGATATGTGCAATCTTCTTGGAGATCCTCTCCACTTTAAGCCAGCGGTTAGTGGTGTCGATAGTAGTCATGATTCGTAGATGCCGGTGTTGGACTGGGGTGTACAAAGTTAAAAATCACACAACACCAGGTTATAGTGCAACAGGTTTAATTGGAAGCACACTAGCTTTCGGAGCGACGCTCCTTCATCAGGTGATTCTCCTGATGAAGGAGCGTCGCTCCGAAAGCTAGTGTGCTTCCAATTAAACCTGTTGGACTATAACCTGGTGTTGTGTGATTTTTAACATTGATATTACATTGTGCATACCGGGTGAATGGGGCACTGAGTTGCATGGAAGATGAGGGATTATGTGGAATGGCTGTGGGTTATCAATTGGCATGGATGGCATAACGGGTCATGATGTGTGGCTCAGGAGGCATGTGTAAGATCCTTTGAACTTACCTATCAAAAGGTTCTCAAATCCTGACTATAGACTATGACTCTTCTGAATAGCCATAAGACCATAAGACATAGGAGCAGAAATTAGGCCATTCAGCCCATTGAGACTGCCCTGCCATTCAATCATGGCCGGTAAGTTTCTCAATCCCATTCTCCCACTTTCTCCTTGTAACCCTTGATCCCCTTGATACGCACGAACCTACATATCTCAGTCTTAAATATATTCAATGGCCTGGCCTCCACAGCCTTCTGTGACAATGAATTCCAAGGATTCACCACCCTCTGGCTGAAGAACTTTCTCCTTATCTCCATTCTAAAAGGTCTTCCCTTTACTCTGAGACTATGCCCTTGTCTCTCCTACCAATGGAAACATCTTCCCAACATCCAATCTGTACAGGCCATTCAATATTCTGCATGTTTCAATTAGATCCCCTCTCATTCTTCTAAATCCATGAGGTATAGACCCAGAGTCCTCAAGTGTTTCTCATATGTTAAGCTTTTCATTGCTAGGACCATTCTCATGATCACATTTCATGATCCACTAACAGCTCCCTGCATATCATCTGGCCTTAGACATGCTGTGAAATAAGAAGGGATGGGGGAACCTATTAAGGACTTTAATTAATAGAGGACCATTCTATACAGGAAGTCTGGCAGCTTTAGCTGTGTGAGCTAGTGTTAGCATGATCCACTTGTCTTGTGGAAGCTTGTCGGACTCCATGTAAATTGTGTTGGAGAAAGTGAGGACCGCAGATGCTGGAGATCAGAGCTTAAAAATGTGTTGCTGGAAAAGTGCAGCAGGTCAGGCAGCATCAAAGGAACAGGAGAATCGACATTTTGGGCATAAGCCCTTCTTCAGGAATGAGGAGGGTGTGCCAAGCAGGCTAAGATAAAAGGTAGGGAGGAGGGACTTGGGGGAGGGACGTTGGGAATACGAAAGGTGGAAGGAGGTTCAGGTGAGGGTGATAGGCTGGAGAGGGGGTGGGAGTGGAGAGGTCGGGAAGAAGATTGCAGGTCAAGAAGGTGGTGCTGAGTCTGAGGGTTGGGACTGAGAGTGGGGGGAGGGGAAATGAGAAAGCTGGAGAAATCTGCATTCATCCCTTGTGGTTGGAGGGTTGTGATTGCCAGACTATAGCAACATGACGCCTAGAGGAAGAGCGCCTCATCTTCCACCTAGGAACCCTCCAACCACAAGGGATGAATGCAGATTTCTCCAGCTTTCTCATTTCCCCTCCCCCCACCTTTTCTCAGTTCCAACCCTCAGACTCAGCACCGCCTTCTTGACCTACAATCTTCTTCCCGACCTCTCCGTCCCCAGCCCCTCTCCAGCCTATCACCCTCACCTTAACCCCCTTCCACCTATTGTATTCTCAACGCCCCTCCCCCAAGTCCTTCCTCCCTACCTTTTATCTTAGCCTGCTTGGCACACCCTCCTCATTCCTGAAGAAGGGCTTATGCCCGAAACGTCGATTCTCCTGTTCCTTTGATGCTGCCTGACCTGCTGCACTTTTCCAGCAACACATTTTTAAGCTCCATATAAATTGTGAGGGGCTAGGATATGCCTAACTCTAATGAAGTCGGGAGCCCAGGATGTAGGCTTTTTATATGCACCTTCATCCTTTGCCAGTGAAGTTTTCTGGTGATGGGAATGAGGTGAGAATTTCAGAATTAAGAACCCACCCTCAATTTTTAAATGGTTTAAGAGTCATCCTGAACATGTGAAAATCCGGTGCCAGGTCTCTGTAACTGTCTCTGCTTTCCAGTTTACTTTCCACCTTTAAATATCCATAGCTGTTCCTGCTCTGGCACCCATTGAATCTATTATTATACACTACTACATTTCAGGGGCCGTGATCACTTTTCAGTGTGTTATGGGAATATTTGCGCATATCTTTACATAAGAACCCAATCTGCTGGTAACACTATAGTGTAACCCTTTTATTGTTGTCAATGAATTTATCTCAAATTTTATTTATGTGCCTGCTAATATCACTACAGTATAGTTGACTTCACAGTAGCTTTCAGCACATAGGTTATTGAATAGTATTTACATTATTTTAACAAATTTCAAAGAACTTATAGAAGATACTGTATAAAATTTATAAAATCCAAACAGATGTGTCTTTGTTCCATTTCTTAGAATAATCATGTATGTAGTCTACAGGCAGGATAATACAGCTTTAAATCAGGTTTAAAAGATTAACTGAAATGTGGTGGTAATTAAAATGGCTTCCTATCATTCCTTTCATTCTCCACCACCTTGTCCATCAACAGAATTACTTTGTCCTCTGTACTATTATTTGAGCTGAAAATTGTGGAAGATGCCACAAAGCTGACAATAATAGATGAATTAATGGATAGTAAAGTCTGGGGTACTTATTACTCAGAAACTTTCATTCATTCAGCTTTCAAAATATGTCACCTCTTTAAATTCTATCCACTGGCCTGATAGCAATTCCATTTCTACAGAGTAGTCTTACAAGGAGAATCTGAAAACTATTGTGACCCACAGAACATTTATTAATTCATTGTATCTGAGGCATAAATAAATTAAGATGATTTGTAAAGGCTCAATATTTTTTGCTTTTAATGTCACAATGACACGAGTACAAAATTGCCTCAATGGGTTAACTCATTTGTGTGTAGGGTGCATTAAACAGGACAATTGCTCTGTCATTAAACCGTAGTCAAATGGTAGAATGATATTTTAATATATTTCATAGATTTTCAAAGTTGTCATAAAGAAGTATGCTTGCAGCAAAATATAATTTCCTAAGCTACTTTCTCATGTCTGTCTATATTTAGATTAACTGTATAAAAGATGCCACAGGCCATGGCATTATTTTAGATGAATTCGTAGTTCATATTTACTCACATCCAGGAAAAAAAAACACATTAGAATCAGAAACACCAGAAAAGAATGCAAAATTGTTCAAATTCAAAAGGTTATTGCCTTATCATTGCTTCAAAAGATCAAATATTCACGTGTTGCCATATTTTCATGATTTGTTTTTAACTTAGTTACTAGTTTGGAGCTTGCAGAGTTAAATTCTATAAAATTCCTATTAGGCCACTGACCTATAACTTGCACTTCTCTTATTGATGTGCTCATTTTTCTTTCTATGTTACTTGTCAGCACGCCCCAATATTTCTTCTGTCAATCTCTGTCTCTTAGCTTTTATTAAGGAGTAAAATACTACCATTTCTATGGTGTTACGTACACCATAAAGATACGATTGACAAGTCATACACTGTTAAGCTATTTTCTATATAGTAGAGAAACAGTTTATTACTGCTAAGAAGTGCATGTCATTGCACTGTGAATAATGCAGTCCTCCAGGCCAATATTTTGGAGTCATAAATATAAGAATCCATACTTCTACGCTGTGTCTCTTTACAATTGTAGATGTCACAACAGTAGCACTTTGGTTATCATTCTTTTCTTGGCTACTAAACCCAGACCTGCAACACAAGATTTAGATCATTATGTGAATAGAAACCATTTTAGGTTTTTTATTAGCACCATAAATTAGAAAATAGATCCAAAAGAATTAGTCAATTATTTGAGTTCACATTCAAAATCATGTAGAGTTAATAAATGGTAGGTTTATCATCTCAAAGCATAGTTGTTCAACCTGAAAAGGAATATTGATTTTTAAGTTGAGAAGAGGAAAACTCCCTAGCGAAACTGAATCAACAAGAATAGGACAAACTCTCCACTGGTTCAAGTTATACCTGGCACAAATTAAATAGTTGTAAAATAATTGGAGATCATTCACTTCAGCTCCAGGACATTTCTACAGGACTTCCTCCGGGTAGTGTCCTATGCCAAACCAACTTTAAGGACCTTACCTCCATCATAAGAACAATGACATTACCATCGCTGAATCCCTCACCTGATAATCAACATTGACAGAATCTGAACTGAACTCGCCATATAAATACTGTGGCTACAACTGCAGGGTCAGAGGCTTGGAAACCTGAAGCAGGTAACTCATTTCGTGATTCCCCAAAGCCTGCCCATTATCTACAAGGTACAAGTTAGAAGTATGGTGGAGTATTGCCCATATGTCAGCCATGACAATCCTAGCTATGAAAGCCCAGCTATGACAATCCCAGCTATGACCAATCCCAATCATGACAACCCTAGCTATGAATCCCAGCTATGAGGTATCTGTCACATTGAGAATTGCAGTCATGATGCCCAGATATGCTGTAATAATAAAATCAACTGAAATCTTTTATTTAACTGTTTAGAATTTTAACCAGTAAAAAGGACACAAGATAAGTGTGGTGCATTGATGGCAATTATATTTTTACTGTAAAAGACCCGGGTGAGATCTTTTAAATCCTTGTAGGATCCTGGGAAAATTCTCATTATGTCCAGTTTGTAAATTAATAATGACAAAAGGTACGGTAGCTGGATTATTTGAAACTTTAAGGGGTAGTCATCTGTGCCTTTGTGTGAGTTAGTCTAGGTGCAGATATGTGTTACATGCCCAGGGTTACAAGCCAGGACTGATGATGAAAGCATACTTTTTAGTGGTTGTAGTAGAAGGACTAGAACCTTGAAGTCAACATGTGCTTTAGGAGAAGCAATGTTTGGGGACAGGACATGCATTTCCTTGAAGCGTATGAGTAAATAATGGATATCCAATAATATATTCTTGCCTTGAATCATATTGTTCACTGCTCATTAAGGACCTTAAGGAGTTAGATAATGGGAGGCATCAGAATGAGCGTCAGAAAAGAGAAGAGCAAGATTCTAAGTGAGGGAGAAATGAGCATAGGATCTGCCCTTGTGCTGATCACTACTGCTGGTAGGAGCTGGCAGAATCTGGAATGGGAACATTCTTGCTTTCCTGCCTCTTTTCTGAGTGGCTATAATGTCTCATGGTAGAAGTCACATGACAATGGTGTGCCAAGAGGCACATTAATGCAGAACTATAATTCTATTCCAAATACCATCTTTTTCTTACAAAGGAAAATAAGAAAACATTTCACATATTATCATTTATAGTGTGGTTTACCCATACTATCCACAATGCACACAACTTTTCTCATGCTGTAGGAGTCTGTTAAATCTTGTCAGTCTTGGCAAAAGTAATGCACACTTAGGGCTCAATCTTCCTATTTTTAGTTAAAGTGTCTTGTGAATTAATGACATGTCTGCCATGGCTGGGAGCAATTTTTCTCATATGATCTTCCATTCATCAGTTTTGTAATTGGGCTCTTTGATGCTCTCATACAATACCTGGCAGAAAAGCCAACAGTGCTTACCAATGTTACAACCCATTGATGTTCATGCCATTTCAGATGCTGCAAGCTAGGAGCTGGCTGTCATACATGAGCATAAATCTGAACAAATAAATGAGGAGCACAGTTAGGCTCTTCAAGACTACCCTTTGATTCTTCTGAAAAATAATCTATCTACCTCTGCCTTAAAACTCTTCAATTACACCCCTTCCACCACCACCTCACATAAATGAGTTTCAAAGTTGCATAACTCCCTGGAAAAAAAACAAAGATTTAGGCTTCCTCTAATCTTAAAACAGTGTCTCCTTGTTCTAGACACCCTACTTTCCACATGCATCCTGTCAGGACCATTCAGGATACTATGTGGATAGGGACCTGTGAGTGCTGGAAATTGGAATGGTGGAGAGGAGGACCATTTTGTTTTCTGTAGATCACCAACATCTGAAGTGGAGGTGATGGCCTGGTGGTATTATCGCTGGACTGTTAATCCAGACACCTAGGTAATGTTCTGGGGACCTGGGCTTGAATCCCACTTTGGCAGATGGTGGAATTTAAATTCAGTAAAATGTCTGGAATTAAGATTCTAAAGATGCCCATAAATATATTCCTATTGTTGGGCAAAACCCATCTGGTTCACTTCAGGGAAGGAAACTGCCAACCTAACCTGGTCTGGATTACATGCGACTCCAGACCCACTGCAATGTGATTGACTCTTAACTGCCCAACAGGCAAATAATGCTGGCCCAACCAGCGATGCCCTCATTTCGTGAATAAATTTAAAAAGTCAGCCTGGGACAATGCCTTGTCCTCGATTAAATGGTGTCATTGTAGGAAGAAGGCCAATGATTTTCTGGACTCTACTAACCTAAGTGTCACCTTAATTCTCTGTTACCTCACAAATAATTCTCCCAAACTAAAATCCCTTCCTTCTCCCTTGGGCTTCCTATTCACCTCTCCCGTTCCTGCATCACCACTATTGCTCTTTGATCGATTTCTATCATACTTAAATATCCTCTTTGTCCCATTGCAATTTCCACCAGATCAAGGTTTTCACCTCAGATGATACTCAATTAATCTCAAAAGTACAATCTGGTGAGCACATAGAGTCATACAGCATGGAAACAGACCCTTTGGTCCAACTAGTCCGTGCCAACCAGGTATTCCAATCTGACCTAGTCCTATTTGCCTGCATCTGTTTAAACCCTTCCTATTCATATACCCATCCAGATGCCTTTTAAAGGTTGTAATTGTACCAGCCTCCACCACTTCCTCTGGCAGCTCATTTCATACACTTGCTACCCTCTGCACGAAAATTTTACCCCTCAGGTCCTTTTTAAATCTTTCTTCTCTCACCTTAAACCTATGCTCTCTCATTTGGGATGCCCCCACCTGAGGAAAAAGACCGTGTCTTTTTACCCTATCCATGCTTCTCATGAGTTTATAAACCTCTATAACTTCACCCCCCTCAGCATCTGATGCTTCAGGGAGAAAAGCCCCAATCTATTCAACCTCTCCCTACAACCCAAGTCCTAACAATATCTTTGTAAATCTTTTCTGCACCCTCTCAAGTTTAACAATGTCTTTGCTATAGAAAGGCAACCAGAATTACAAGCAGTACAAAATTCTGTAAGTGACCTCAAAAGTGTCCTGCCCAGCTGCAACATGACATCCCAACACCTACACTCAATATTCTGATCAATTGAAGGTAAGCATGTCAAGTGCCTTCTTCATCACCTTGTCTACCTGTGACTCCACTTTCAAGTAACTATGAGCCTAGGTCTCTTTGTTTGGCAACATTCCCCAGGGCCCTACCATTCACTGGCACCTCTCAACTGTTGATAGTAGAAGAAATGCAACTACTTGCCTGTCACAGACTTAATCCTGTTCAGCCCCAAGCATAAAATAATCCCATGGTCTCCATGGATCCCATAGCCATTAATGGCTTTGCCATACTGCACAAGCAAGCACTGAAGCAGCATGCAGCTTTATCAGAGGCACTCAGTAAATTGGATTGCAGGATGGGGAAGACCACCAACATTGTCAGAACTTAAAGGGCCATCTTATCAAGCTTGCTTCTTGCCTGAGATATAATTTCATCAGGTTAAACTAAACATCAGTTACCTCTCTGTAATGAGAGAGGAGGCAAGGTCCTCTGGGACCATGGTGATTTTCATGATCACCACCAAGCTGGCTCTGGCGCGGCTGCCTATAATGTCACCATGAACATGTTGCCCTCCATCAACATTCGTGGTCAGCAATTTGAGAGTGGTGAAGGGTTCTCATCCTCACTTCTCATGCTCTTCCTTTCTTTTCTTCCTTAAAGATACTCATTAAAACCTACCTTTTGAACTAAATGTTTGAGCATTTTGTTAGATACAGTTCTAACAATATATCTGCAAGAAATTATGGCATTATTGAAATAAATTATTTGAATTAAGCAAAATCCTTTTGCCTGAGCGGAAAGCCAGCAGTACAATCATAATTGATAAAGTTTCATACAAGGGCCTGTTATTTGATTAAGGACAGAGTGCAGACACAGGCTTTTGTGTTGGCATAGTGGGGCCTGACAGGAAGGACCTTCATAACCTGCATCTCGAAACAAACTGCCTGAAAGAAGGTTTGTACAAGTGATAAGCATGGATCTGTAGGGGCCTGCCTTGATTATCTATTCCTTGGGAGGCTGGACACTTCAATGGATAAAAATGATTTGATGAATTATTATTATTAGTATTCCACAGTCTTTAAAAGAAAATGTATAAATAGACAATTGAAGTGGCAAACTGACAAAGTAGGAGGATGCCTCCTGAAGGTAGATCTATGCTAGCATTGACTTAACATCTCAACCAGTTTGAGAGATGATGCAAGCGAGAAGGCAAAATTGTTCTGCCTCATTATTCCGATCTGGGAGTGGTACCCTTCTCATCTATTACATATGTTTGTGAGCTATCAATATTGTACAGTGGTTCCGTAGTTAGCACTGTGATCCCACAGTGCCAGGGACTGGGTTCATTTCCAGCCTCAGGTGACTGTCCGTATGCACATTCTTGTAATGTCTGCGTGTGTTTTCTCTGGATGCTTTGGTTTCCTCCCATAGTCCAAAGATGCGAAAGTTAGGGTGGATTGCCCATGGTCAATTGCCTTGTAGTGTGCAGGCTAGGTAGGTTAGCCATGAAAAATGCAGGGAATGGGTAGGGTCTGGGACTGGATGGATGTTCTTCAGAGGATCAACGGGCTGAATGGCCTGTTTTCACACTGTAGGGATTCTATGAATTACATATTGCAATGTGAACACTTGCTCTTTGAGAAACAGTTAGACTTTTTGACTCTTTTAGTTAATATATGACCTTTTATTACATCTTACAATTTGCCATACTATCATCTTGTGTAGCTTGGTGTCAAGTTTTGTTTGTTTACACTCTATGAAGTGCCTTGGGATGTTTTCCTCAGTTAAAACTGCTGTATAAATGAAAGTTATTATATCTTCAGTTCCAAACTGTAATTTTCCTTCACTTTCAATAATATTTTTCTTACAACTCATCTTTGACTAAGCTTTTGGGAAATTGTTTCACAATTAGCACTTCTTCACCATATGCATATGTTTCAATATTAAAGACAGTATATGCAGTGACTATTGTTGATTTGATTTGGTTGCGGTACGTGAAATCTAATGATTAATCAGACAACCAGTTCTTCTCGGTAAAATATTTATCTGCTAATGCCAGCTGGTGATAATTAAAGCTCTTTAAACAGCTCCAGTTTATATAAACTTCCACTACAGGGCAGGCTAATGAAATCATTCAACAGAAACATCGAGGTCATCAGCAAATCTGCCTAAAACAACAATTCAAATATACATGTATTTGCCAGCTTTTTGATTTTAAAAATCCTCTGGGCAAATTATGAAGTTGGTCTTGATTCTTAATGTTAATCATGCTGAAAAGTATGTTGCCCTTTTCTAGTAAAAATCAAGGAAAGCAATGTTTATGAATAAATTATATTATGATTTCTTTAATATATATTTTACAGATATTATTGCACTATGCTTTCAGATAACGTTAATACTCCTGAATTTGTCCTTCATGTGTTTTCTTCTAATGAACAGTTTGAAGTGATTTTAATTACAATGTACTCATTCTGGAAATTCAAAGAATGAATATCCAAAAAACATTGATTGAAATTAAAATAAATTTGCTTCAGTTTTTCATGGACTATCCATCACTACAGACATATCTCAAAACCTATTTAATTAGCAGAAAGATCTTAAATTCATTCCATTTTCTTGTTGGAAATACTCTCTTAGACAAGCTGATGTTTATCATTGATAGGCATCAGAACAAGATGATATGTAAGATGGATGTGAAAAGGATGTTTTTAACAATATGCACAAGAATGAATGCAATGTAAAATCAAGAAAATCTAGTGTTTCACAGGTGATTCCTGTTTCTGACAGCAAACAGAGCTTGCACCATAGAACAAAGAACAGAGAACATAGAACAGTACAGCATAGTATAGACCCTTTGGCCCTTGATGTTGTGCCCACCTTTTATCCTACTCTAAGATCAAACTAACCTGCATAACCTTCATTTTACTATCTTTCATGTGCCCATCCAAGAGTCACTTAAATGTCCCTAACATATCTGATTCCACTACCACTGCTGGCAGTGCATTCCACGCACCCACCACTCTCTGTGTGAAGAGCTAACCTCTGATATCTCCCCTAAATCTTCCTCCAATTACCATACAATTATACCCCCTTGTGATAGCCATTTCTGCCCTGGGAAACAATCTCTCTATTCATTCCATCAATGTCTCTCATCATCTTATCTACCTCTGTTAAGTCACCTCTCACCCTTTTTTGCTCCAATGAGAAAAGCCTCGGCTGCCTTCACCTTTCTTCATTAAACATGTCCTCCAGTCCAGGCAGCAACCTGGTAAATCTCCTCTGAAATCTTTAAAACTTTCACATCCTTCCTATAATGTGGTGACCGGAACTGAACACAAAATTTCAAGTGCAGTCTAACCAGGTCTCTATAGAGCAGCAACATAACCTGGCAGCTCTGAAACTCAATCCCCCTGCTAATGAAAGCCAACACACCATTTTCTTCAGCCAGAGAGTGGTGGGCCTGTAGAATTCATTGCCACGGAGCGCAGTGGAGGCTGAGACGTTGGGTGTCTTCAAGGCAGAGATTGATAAATTCTTGAATTCGCAAAGAATTAAGGATTACAAAGAGAGTGCGGGTAAGTCGAATTGAAATACATGTCAGCCATGATTAAATGGCAGAGTGGACTCGATGGGCTGAATGGCCTTGCTTCCACTCCTATGTCTTATGGTCTTATGGTCTATACCCTCTTAACAACCCTATCAACTTGGGTGGCAATTTTGAGGGATCCATGGACATGGACTTCAAAATCCCTCTGTTCATCCACACTGCCAAGAATCCTGCCTTTAACGCTGTGTTCTGCAATCAAATTTGACTTTCCAAAGTGAATGACTTCACACTTTTCCAGGTTGAACTCCATCTGCCACTGATCAGCCCAATTCTGCATACTGAAAATTTTCCATTGCAAACTACAATAGCCTTCCACACTATCCACAACTCCACCAACCTTCTTGTCTTCGGCAAACTTACTAACCCTCCCTTCCACTTCCCCATAAAAACCAAAAAGTCTAGAGGTCCCAGAACAGATCCCTGTGGAACATCACTGATTAGTAAGCTTCAGGCTTTCCATCCACTACAACGCTTTGTCTTCTAAGGCCCAGCCAATTCTGTATCCAGACAGCCAAATATCCCTGTATCCCATGCTTTCTTACTTTCTGAATGATCCTACCATTGGGAACCTTATCAAACGTCTTGCTAAAATCCATATACACCACATCCATTCCTCTACCTTCATCAATGTGCTTTGTCACATCCCCAAAGAATTCAGTAAGGCTTGTGAGGCATGACCTACCCCTTACAAAATCATGCTCACTATGTTTAATCAAACTATGGTTTTCCAAGTAATCATAAATACTGTCTCTCAGAGTCCTCTCCAATGATTTGCCCACCAAAACTGACTGGTCTGTAATTCCCAGGATTATCCCTGTTTCCTTTCTTGAACAAGACATTACATTTTCCAACCTCTAATCACCAGGATACTTTCTCAAAAAGTAACTTAAATGCCATGGACTAATCTGTCTGTGCTTGACATGACATTGAATATTTGGTATTTTTAAGACTTTTTAGTGGGACAATCTGTAATGCAGGACACCAAAACAAAAGCTATAATGATTAGAAACGGTAAGGATCAATAAAATAGCACAAATATAGTTTCAACTGGGCCACAATGTTCACATCTGGCAGAGATTTTCTTGCACATCTAAACACCTTATCTACTGTGTCTGTTGCTGTCGATGTGTTCTTCTCCGCATTGAGGAGACAGGATGCCAACTCTTGAAACGTTTCAGGGAACATCTCTGGGACACATGCACTAAACAACCCCACCTCACTGTGGCCAATGACTTCAACTCCTCCTCCCACTCCGTCAGGGGCATGCAAGTCCTGGGCCTCCTCCACTGCAAAATCTAAGCTACCCAACGGCTGGAGGAAGAATGCCTTATCTTCCGCAGGGTAGCCTCTAACCACATGGCATCGATGTTGACTTCACCAGTTTCCTTACCTCCACTTCCTGAACTCCATCCCAGATCCAACCCTCCAATTTGGCACCACCCTCTTGAACTGTCCCAACTGTCCATCATCCTTCCCACCGATCTGCTCCACTCTCCACTATCTACCCCCCACCTTCATCTACCTTCCTAGCTAACTTGCCCCCACACCCACCCCCACCTTCCTATTTATCTCTCAGGCCCCTTCTCCCCACCCCCCAATTCCCGATGAAGGATTTATGCCTGAAATGTTAACTGTCCTACTCCTCGGATGCTGCCTGACCTGCTGTACTCTTCCAGTGCCACACATTTTGACTCTGAAAGATATCACCAAGTATTTGTCAAAGACTGTGAGAGCTGTGCAAGTGGCTGCAGCAGGGCTGGTAGAAGATGCATTCACTGATCTTGTACATTTGTCTGAGATTATTGATTTTTTTTGCAGCATTGTGTCCAGGTCATCACAGATTGGCTACTGCCTTCGACCATCATAATGTAAACAACCACTGACTTTGCACAGTCTGCTGAAAAGGCCTCCTGATCCTGGTGGAAAAGGTTGCCCCTCCTTTTCACCTCCTCCAACTCGTAATCCGGTGTAGCATAAGAGACACTTGGAGGCTATTCTTTCTGTTGTTTACCGATACGTCCCATTTCTTCCTGCTAAAATTCATTCTGTTTCAGCACATTCTTCAGCTTGAACACTCCTTTATAGTTGCAGAATAGTTTTTAGTAATGCAGGCCCGCATTGAATATTTTTAAGGATGAGGTAGGTAGATGCTTGACTATCAAAGGAATCAAAGATTCTCTGTGGTAAGTGGGAATGTGGAGTTGAGGCCACAATCACATCAGCTATAACCTTACTGAATGGCAGAAAAGGCTGGAGGAATCAAATGATATATTCTTGGTCTTAATCCCTACATTCTTTAGCAAGCCTCTGAGCAAGGAAATTCTTTGCCAAAAATAGGAGATTCTTTACTTTTAAGCTACTTCTAGATTCTCTCATAAAAAGAAACATCCTCTCAGCACTGACTTATCAATCTCCCTCAGAGTCTTATATCTGTCAATACAGTCATATCTTCTCATTCTAAGATCTGATATCTGTGGGTCCAACTTGCTCAAGCTTCTCTCATTAGATAAATGCCTTCAACACAGCAATCAGCCTGGTGAACCTTCTCTGAATTGCTTTCAATGAAACATGTCTCTGGAGACCAACACTGCTTGGGTGGCACGGTGGCTCAGTGGTTAGCACTGCTGCCTCACAGCACCAGGGACCTGGGGTCAATTCCAGCTGTGGGTGACTGTCTGTGTGGGGTTTGCTCAAGTTTCCTCCCACAATCCAAAGATGTACAGGTTAGGTGAATTGACCATGCTAAAAATTGCCCATAGTGTTCAGGGATGTGTAGGTTAGGGGTAAAATGTAGAGTAGGCTGGGTGGGTTACACTTCAGAGGATTGGTGTGGATTTGCAGGGCTGAATGACCTGTTTCCACATTGTCGGAATTTTATGAAAACTGTACACAATACTCCTGTGCAGTCTCACAAATGCCCTCGATAGTTATAGCAAGACTTCACCACTTTTACACTCCAGCTCCCTTACAATAAAGGCTAGCTTCTATCTATTTTCTAAAATCTAAATTCTGTTTGTTTTCTTGCTGTACTTGCATGCTAACTTCTTGTGATCCATGTCCATGTCCAATGACACTTTGATCTCTTTGTGTCCTTTCCTTTTAAATACTAATCTACTTTTCTCTTCTCACTGCCAAAGGTGTAATTTCACATTTTCACATATTTTACTGTATGTACCAGTTGTTTGCTCAGTACTTAATCATAACAAACGTATTCCCTTTTTCAGACTCTTTGTATACTATTCATAATTTGCTTCCGTACCCATCTTTATACAATCAGCAATTGTAGCTACAATGCAGTCTATTCCATCATTTAACTCATTGATTAAATTGTCAATGCCTGAGGCCCGCAATGATCCTGCAGCATCCACTTGTTGCAATTTGCCAAACTGAAGATAGCCCATTTCCTTTAAAACTATTGGCTGCAGGATAATCAATCCTATATCCATTTAATACATCATCCCCAACAACATCCCCTTTTTATACAGTAACCTTTCATGTGGCACCTTTACAATGAGATCCAAAATTCATCTTGCTTGTTACATCCTCAAATAACTCCAATAACTTTGTAGAACATTCTTTTTTCTTTCATAAAACCGTGATTACTTTGATTAATTCCTTTATCATTTTCTGAGTGTCCTGCTATTGGCTCCTCAATAATATATTCTGGTGGTTGACCAATGGCAGATGTCACTTGGACTGGCTATAGTTTCCTGCTTTCTGTTTCCCTCTTTTTTGAAAAGTCGCATTTCATTTTCTATTTTCCAATCCTCTGGGATTTTTATTTCAGAATCCAGGTAAGTTTGAAAGATTATAACCCTTCATCCACAATTTCTGCAGTCACACCTTTTGGAACTCTGAATGTGGGCCATCTGATCCAGGAGACTTTTCACCCTTTAGTCCCATTAATTTCTTCGGGCTTTTCCTCTAGTCATCCAGATTTTCCACAATTCTGTTTTATTTTTGTTTTCTACTGTGATGGCAGATAACACATACCTGACCAAAGTCTAGACCATTCTTTGATTCTATTAGTTATTCCTTAATTTCCCACAATAAAGGATCTTTGCTCACTTTAGCAAATTATTTTTCACGTACTTGTAGAAGGTTTCACGGTCTGCTTTTAAACTTGTTGTTAATTTTCTCTCATCTACCAATTGCTCTCTACATATCATTATTTTGTCACCCTTTTCTATTTTCTAAGGTTTTCCCAGCTTTCTGGGTTAATAGTAATCTTTGCAGCATTATTTATCTTTTCTTTCTGTCTTGTCATTAGCCATGGGATAAGCATTCTGCTCATTGTATATTTCTTTATCAATGGAGCATACACTTTGTTGAGACTTATGAAATAACTCCTTTCACATCTGCCTCTGTGTTTCAGCTGTCTTACATATTAATCTATTTTTTCCATTTCATTTTAGCTGTGTATTCATATAAGACCATAAGACACTGGAGCAGAAATTAGGCCATTCAGCCCATCGAGTCTGCTCCACCATTCAATCATGGCTGAAAAGTTTCTCAACCTCATTTTCCCGCTTTCTCCTTGTAACCCTTTGATCCCTTTTACAATCAAGAATTTATCTAACTCCATCTTAAACATACGCAATGACCTAGCCTCCATAGCCTTCTACGGCAGTGAATTCCATAGATTCACCACTCAGTGGCTGAAGAAATTTCTCCTTATCTTTGTTCTAAAAAGGTTTTCCCTTTACTCTAAAGCTGTGCCCTCAGGTCCTAGTCTCTCCTACCAATGAAAATATCTTCCCAAAATCCACTCTGTCCAGGCTAGTGAGTATCTCTATAGTTGTTTTTAATTAAGTTTAAGACATTAGTTTCAGACTGAACTTTCTTACTTTCTAGGTGAATGTGAAATTCCATCATGTTACAACCACTCTTAATGGTTTATGTCTCACAGATAATACATCAGTTTGCCTTTGGGAATTATGCTCATGATATCATCACAGTATCATTACATGTGACTTGATGGTCATCTTAACTGGAGCCAGTTGAGGTATGCAACACTGATGGAACCATACTACTCTTGTGATCAAATAGGTTAATGTTAGTCCTGACATGAATGTGCCTGTGAATACAATATTTGTGTATATTAGTAAGCTTTCAACAACACTTTATCTAAGTCCCAGTGACTTATTTCACAAGGGAATAAACATTGTCACATCAGATAAATATACCTGTTGGAGACAAAGAACACATCAATGTTTACTCAGAGGATTTTTTATTATGACATAATTAATTATTTCTGTCTTATTATACATTGCCAGGTATAAAATATGTTGTTTCCATGTTCATTTCCACAACAGCTTTAACAAACTGTCCTCAATATGGACTCTTCTTCCAGCATACTTTTGCCAATTTGATTTGCCCAAATTCTGAGCAGGTGAAAATTTCCACATTATTGAAATGCCTTTAGTACAAGGCCACATTATTTATTGATTTATACTCTATCATATAGGGTAGTTACTGTCAGGAGACCATAAACCACTCTGACCACTGACCTCATTCCTCTGTTATTCCTTATCATCATTCAAGCTGATTCCATATTTTGATCCTTTGAACCAAGATCATTTCTCACTACAGCACTGATCTTATCTTTCTTTAATGGAGCTATCCACCTCACTTTCCTTTCTATCTTTCCTTCTGGAATGCTAAATATGGTTGAATATTTGCAACCATGTCTTTGCAATGAACATTGTATCATATTCATTTATTTCTATTTGTGGTGGCTAGCATATTATAAATGGCGCATGCCTTCACTTTTTTTTCATAATTTGAATTTATCTTTGTGCTCTTTGTCCCTTCCTGCCACATTGTGGTTATCATTGCCTCTAACACCATCTTACACTATTGCCTTGTACTTTCTCCTTCCCTTTGCAAGATTGTCTAATATAGGGCTTCTTTCCTTGGTATTTGTGCCAGTGCCCGATGACTTAAACCCATTTTCTCCCACGCCAATCTTTAAGATATGCTGTCAATTATCCGAGAAACCTTTTTTTACCATGGCTTGTGAATTTCCTGCATGTTTTTGAGGATTAGTAAATTTTGCCCCCTGTATTTCAATGGCAAACTATTAATATGTGATTACATTTCAGAAGTTCTGCTTTATACAAATGACATACAAAAGCACATTCAATCCTTGCAGCGATTGAGTCATTTACTGTAAAACGTTTGAGGGTTAATACTAAAGCAATGTATTGGAGCATTCCATGTGCAGAAGATAGGCTTGTCATCGAGGCACATAAAATAAGTTATATACAGAGATTGTCAATCTCACATACAGATGATCAAAATAGTAATTTGTTTCATATGTTTAATCCTGCTTTATATTTACATGCCTCAGAGCTACAATCATATATTTACAACATGGCATTCTAATTTACAATAGTAAAGATCAAAATTGTTGCCAGCAGGCGATCATAAAGCAGATTGCATAAAGATTTCTAATGACATGCTTAATGCAAATGCATTACATTGTAAGTAAGTTAAAACTTAGATTATTAAAACATTTGAAAACACTTTTACTTTGCCAATAAACTGTATGACTTAAATGTAATCAGCAGAGGAAGATTTTAACAAAAATAATCTGTTTTAATATAAATAAAGCTGTTTGAATGAAGCAATAAAGTTTAAGAGAGTAGTACAATTGGGGAAATGGTTATTGTGTTTATGTCACTGGGATTTATCACTTTACTCACAGCCCAGAAGGACTGATCTTGTATGCTTCAAGATGGAGTAGTGTAACAGGCCAGTCAGATCAGTATCATTTACCAAGTTAAAAGTCTTTTTTGCTTTTGGGCTCTGAGTAAAATTAAAAATCCCTGTTGGTCAAAGGGGAAAAAAACCTGTTAATTAATGTGTAAAAAAAGTATGAGAAAGATAGAAGTAAACAAAAAGCATACCTACAGCACATCATGAGTACTACCATTGTAGCACATGGGCACCATTAGGCACAGCTACAGGAAGGAAACAAAGTTTGCAGCACCAGGTAAATCATGATGCAGGATTAAGGCAACAAAAGGGACAACTTAACAGCTAAAGCAAACAGACTCCAAAACAAAATAGCTAGAAAACTTTTGAGGCTGTAATCAGAGTAGGAGTCCCACAATTTAAACTGTGGTTTTGATGATAAGATTTTGTTAAACCTGCAGCAGACATTTTTACTTGGGGAAGTCATGGAAAAGAATATGTATTGTATATTAGGCTATAAAAGGTGGAAAATTGTCCATTTTTATGTCAGAGGGCAAGAAAGCTCTTTGTTCACCAAGGAGTGAATCCTACGATTTGACTGCAAATAATAGTAAAACACACAATAAACAAGAAAATGATACAGGATAGGTTAACAGTTTCAAAAGAATGAAAACAAAATAACTATTTGCAGAATTTCAGTGTCTTTAAGGGAAAGGAATTATAGCAGCATTGACGTACTACAGAATTTAAAACGTTAAGTTAAAAGGATAATGAATTATATCCACAAGACATGGCAGGGGATTTAATATCACCTGTAAGATCTAATATCAGTAATGGACCAAACAAAATACAAGATTGGAGAGCTTGAAGAAAACAGATATTAAAATACAGAATTTCTTCAAATGTAAGTGCAAAATGGCAGGCTGAACAAATGATTAAACTATTATATTCAACAGGAATTTGCTGACATTATAGATGGCTAAATCCTAAAAGAACACACAAATACTTTTGACGAAATTCTAAACCTTTTGACAATTTCTTTAATCAGAGAACAAATAAGATACTTTAAAGACCAAGACTTCATGGAAGAGCTCAGCATCCAAGGGACATTTGTAGACAAATGTGTTAAAGATCTCTCCAAATTAGTTGATATCTATGAATATGGAACTTGGAATCAGAATTCAGAAGAAACAGAATTGTTGATGAGCTTTGAACAGGTTAATGAGAATGTAATGCAGTTTGACTTCGGAAAATGGCATTGAGATTTTGCTCGAAGCAAAAACCAGCGAGAATTGCTGACAATTCCTGAGAGGCAAAGAAAAAGCTTATACAGGAGAGCAACAGAAGCTAACTACTTTATAAAGTTTGAGCAAGCTAAAAACAACGCTAGATAAGCCAACATCAGGCACTAAGAGTCAGCATCAACACTGTGGAGCAAAAATTCCTTACAAGATGAAGCAGTGACATACTAATGCTACATTGTTAAAATATAGGCCACTTCCAAAGGATGTTTCAGAGTAGTGAATCGCAAATATTTACTCATTTAAGATTATTCAACACAACACACAATGCATTATAATGTATTTGGAAGGGAAGAATGTGCAGTTTGATTGTTCTTTACTAACAAGGGTAGAGGGACTGCTGTTAGAAAATCTATCCGACTGAAGGAGAATTGTGTCAAATCCAGTCAATATGCAAGACAATGTTAATAGAATGGTCATGTTAATCGATTAATACTATAGAAGCCTAAAATAATGTTGGAGACATATTGTGGGTTGGATTTCATGGTTCCCTTAGCAGAGGGGTGCATAAAATATGACTGGTAGCCCATTGCCTTACTGCCCATCCCCGACCCAGTCCAGAATTCAGGGCTGGGTAACATATTCATTCGGCCACTTGCCATCGCACTATTGAGAACTTTAACTCATCAAATAAGGGCTATGTAAGATATCAATCTGCTCCACTACTATATGCTGCAAAGCAAAAGGCTTGTGAAATTGAGAAGGACAGAAAAAATGGGAAGGAAGTAGCTATCTCTTTAGTAGGGTACACAGTGTGCATTGAAGGAATGTTTCCAAGATTGTAGCTCTTACTTTGTGGTTTGCTGCCTGATCTCCAAAGGATTCCTACCCCCAACCACCTTGACCTCCTCCCTTGGGGTAGTTGATCCCAAACTCAATGGCATAAAAACTCAATGGGTTCATTATTGTCCTTGAGAGCTGGAAATTTGCTCTCTTCATTCAATCTGTATATATTCAACTCCTCACCAAGGGCAATGTGGTTGTCTTTTACCTGTCTTCTGAAATGGCTCACCTTACCACTCAGTTATATTAAAAACCATGACTCACCATCCCTTTCTCCAAGGCAAAGAGATTTAAACAATAAATGTCCCCTTGCCAGTGATACTGACATCAGGTGAATAAATAAAAAGGAAGCAAAGTGTATGCAACAAATCAGTGGTCTAATGATCTATGTTTTTAATCACCCCTTGGGGAAATGTTCTATTAAATAGGTACTAATGTCAGTTAGAAGCTATTTGCTTTATGGAGGGATGTTTATTTTAAAAAAACAGTATGAGGCTACACCATTTCTTGAATCAGGAAAGGAAACAGCTCTTTGGTCTCCTGAATCTCAAAAATTGGCAGCTGCTTGTAATTCCCCAGCATCCTTCATGACAAGGACAGGTTATCAAGGTCATGAGAAAGCAGCTGGCTTTTCTTTATGTTTTTTTGTAAAAGATTGTTCAATGTTGTAGCTAATGAATATATATTTATGCAAATAAGATGAAAATCTTGGTGTAATGACACATGTTTAGCATCAGCAAAAATTGTTTCTTACTTCAGATCAGTGTTAAACTTGTTGAACATAAATTATGTGTCATGGCTTGAATTGGCTCCAGTGTGAAGCAGTGAGAGGTAGGGAGTATCATAGATGAGAATCCAGTTTCGGATCAGGCCACGACTTTGATTTTAGGTTGCATTCAATCTACAACTTCAACAATGCTGCTCCTCATCATTTTTTTTGAGTAAATGCAGTTTATGGTAGAAAGTCTGAGTGTTTGTCACTTTAAACTGTGACTTTTTGAGATGTGACAGAAGTACCAAATGCAAAACCTCTTCCATGTGTTTAGATGTTGCTTTATTATCAACTTATCCATTTTGTCAGAAAACAAAAGTGATCTAGATACAATGAAGTGAGAAGTTTAACATGGACCTTTTGAGCAGTATGTAATAGAATTTGAAATATTAGCAAAGGGAGAATGTCATGATCTCCATGTAGACCAAAATCCTTGAAAAAAATTCAAACTTCCAGTTAACAGCTGAACAGATCACAGAGAAAAAATTCATATTCAAAGATGTTTACTGTAACAAAAGACTAAAAGCATTAATGGCCAAACACTAGAATTATAAGCAAATTATAATATAAAGCACAGGACAGTATATCTTCCTTCTTATTGTTAACATACCTAATAAAAACACTGTACTCATGCAGGTTACACTGTCCTTTCAATAGACGCTTAATCATTCCAAGATCAGTGCAAAATATTTCTTAGCTCTCAAGGATTTCTTTTCTTTCCCAGTCTGGATTCTTTTTACCTGAAAACTGTCTTTCAGGTTATAACTTTTTTGAAGACTTCTTCCACCAGTAAAAAAAAGTTATGCAAATCCTCCAGACTCTTTTTAAATTGCTAAGCTTTTAGCTGATCTTTTACACACTTTCTGGCACAGTGAGCCACAAAGACCATTACCCTGTAGCTGCTTTCTCTTTCACCTAGAATTTGATAGTTTGATTGTAGTTTGTGTTTTCAGGGATATATTAAAAACCCTATTAAAAGCCCATTTATGTAGCAATGTGAATCACATGGGTTTTGTATTCAGGAAGAAATGCTGATGGTTATCCTTGAAAGCCGGGTCTTTATTATCTTGGAATTCAATGGGTAGTTTAAAGCACAATGGTTTACAACCTGACATTTTGTAGATAGTTCTTACACATTGAAGACTCACAATCAACCCACGGTTAATAGAAATGCTACTGTCATTGACTCCCAGCAAAAACATCTCCAAGCTAGAAGCTTCTTCCTTGTGAAACATTCTGGATCCCCTTTAGTTACAAAAAATCAAACTAACCAGTTGTGTTGTCAGGTAGACCTCCAAACAATTCCTATGTCCTCTACATTCAACCCGGTGGGCAGCACGGTGGTTTAGTGGTTAGCACTGCTGCCTCACAGTACCAGGGACCTGGGTCTGATTCCAGCCTCAGGCAACTGTCTGTATGGAGTTTGCACATTTGTGCTGTGTCTGTGTGGGTTTCCTCCAGGTGCTCCAGTTTTTTCCCACAATCCAAAGATGTACAGGTTAGGTGAATTGGTCATGCTAAATTGCTCATAGTATTCAGGGCTGTGTAGATTAGGTACATCAGTCAGGGGTGAATATAGGAGAATGGTTCTGGATGGAGGGTCGGTGTGGACTTGTTGGGCCAAAGGACCTGTTTCCACACTATAGGGATTCTATTCTCTAACCCTATTTCAACAACACTGTTCCAACATACAATAATTTAAATACAATAATCATGATTACAACATGAACATATGGCAAATCATAAGACACATTCCAGAATCTGTTGCAATGCATCTTAGTATATTAAAGGAATTAGTTGAATAGCTAATTAATGCACAGCTAATAAACTTTCAGGACTCTTTGGATTCTGGAAAATTTCCCAAGGATTGGAAAATTGACAATCTAACACTTTTGGTAAAATGGAGTAGGTGGCACAAAACAGGGAACAATAGGCCAGTTACCTTAACGTCTGTTATTAGGAAATTGTTAATGTTTGTGAGTTTTGAGATATTTGTAGCTCAGGTTGAGGTACTGGTTGTAGGTGTGCTCGCTGAGCTGGAAGATTTATTTTCAGACATTTCGTCACAATACTAGGTAATATCTTCAGTGAGCCTCTGGATGAAATACTGCTGATGATTCCTGCTTTCTATTTATATGTTTGGGTTTCTTTGGGTTGGTGATGTCATCTCCTGTGGTGATGTCATTTCATATGGTGATGTCATTTCCTGATATTTTTCTCAGGGGGTGGTAAATCAGGTCCAAGTCAATGTTGATAGAGCTCTGGTTGGAATTCCATGCTTCTAGGAATTCTCATGCATGTCTCTGTTTGGCTTGTCCTAGGATGGATGTGTTGTCCCAGTCAAAATGGTGTCCTTCCTCTCCTGTATGTAAGGATATTAGTGAGAGAGGATCATGTCATTTTGTGGCTAGTTGGTGTTCATGTACCCTGGTGGCTAGATTTCTGTCTGTTTGTTCAATGTAGTGTTTGTTACAGTCCTTGCATGATATTTTGTAAATGACATTAGTTTTACTTGTTGTCTGTATAAACAATTTGCCGATGTGAGTTAGAAATGTTGTGGGAAATGTAAGGTTATGCAATTAGGCAGGAAGAATAGAAGAACTGAATGTTATTTAAATGAAAAAAGTTGCAGAACAGAGGTCCATGAATCACAAAAAGCTACTGTCCAAATTCGGAAGGTAATAAGGAAGGCAAATGGAAAGTTGTTTTGTGTTTGTTTCAAAGGGAATGGAGTATAAAATTGGGGAGGTTTTCCTAAAACTAATAGGCACGAGTCAGACCACAGCTGGAATGTTGCGAACAGTATTGGGTGCCTTATTTAAGGAAAAGTGTAAAGAAGGTTTACTCGATTGATCTCAGGTGTGGAGGGACTATTTTATGAGGAGAGCTTAAGAAGTTTGGCCTTGTGCTCATTGGAATAGAAAAGAATGAGAGGCAACTTCATTGAAAGATACCTGATTCTCAGAGAACTCGACAGGATAGATATAGAAAAGTTGTTTTCCCTTCTGGGAGACTCTCGGATCAGAATGCATAACCTCAAAATAAAGGTCACATATTTAAGACAGAGATGGGGAGAAATTTCTTTTCTCGGAGGTTTGTGAATCTGAGAAATTCTTTAGCACTATAGTGCATTTAGGATGGGTCATTAAGTATATTCAAGGCTGTGATAGACAGATTTTTAATCAGTAAGACAACAAAGGGCTACAGGGAAAAGGCATGAAAGAGGCGTTGAGAATGATCATAGCAGTCTAGTTGGGCTGGGCTTACTTTTGCTCCCATGTGCTATGGTCTTAAAGTCTCACATATTCAAAATTCAAAAAGACTTCATATTCAACATTGTGCAACTTAAGTGTGCTTCTAGACACTAAGCTGGTGCTGTCATATCGGCAACTTCCCAGTTCCAGTGTTCATACTACCAGGTTGAAAAGAGTTGAGGTAGTAGATAGCACTTTATTCACTCTGCTCACTTCCTTCAACACCTACAAGAATGGCACTACCCCCACCCCAACCTTCACCCATCCCCCACCCTACTTCCACTGGCTGTGTCTGATTTGCTGCCATTTTGGAGCCTTGAAACGATGGCCCATGAAAAATGGATGGAAGCCTCAATAGTTTGTAACTTCAGTATAGCCTATGAATTCAGTTTGCAATTTTCATGGCCCAGAGGACAAACCACATATTTATTGGTCCTTGACATTGAGTGAGCTACCCAAAGACTACTGCAAGCTACTCCAACTCAGTTTGTAAATAATCAACCGACTTTGAAAAATGATTCATTAGAACCCACAGGACACCTGGCAATGTCCGAATTTCTGTTGCTATCACAAGCAATAACTTTTCTGCTAATTGATTTTTCTACACCGGTTCCTCAATTGAACTATCAGTTTTAATGTCCTTTTCAATTAATAAAGATGAGCAGTTCACCAATGGAAAGGTAATATGGCCTGCCCTCTAAAAGAGTTGCTAAAATCCATTAGATGGTAATTCTGGTATTTAGACACAGATATATTTATCAACCTTCACTGAGCAAAAAACAAATTAAAAAAAACTTAATTCTATCTGAAGCGATGTGAACCTTCTTTGTAAGTTCTTTCCTTGAATATCCCAGCACTTATTCCAGCTGTATCACTTCTCACAAAGGTGTAATCACCAAATGCATCATGTACACTGTTATAATAAATTTGCCTGTTATTATAAAACAAAATATTTCATTGTATTCTTAACCAGTTCCCTCTTTGAGTGTTGTGGATAAAGGATATTCTACACTCCCTTGTATACCAGCAGACCAGAAGAATCTCCAACTGAAAGCCAGTCTTTCTTCTTTTCATAACTATGATCTATTTCTAGCATTTACTTTATTACTTTCAATAGCCAATTATTTGACATAGCATTTTGTTTTTGCTTTAAGTCTATTGTAAGTACCAGACTCTCTGCAGAGATAAAATAAAACAAAAAAATTATATTTGTATCCTTTTGCTCTGTTACACAAGTTCCTCTGAATTGACCTTATGATTATTTTGAACACTTCTAATCATATCTCCTTTCTTCTCCCAATGAAAATACATGCAGCTATCTGAATTTCTCTTTACAACTCAGAGCTAGAATCATCCCGCAGTTCTCTGAATCTCCCCCAAGCATTAAAGGTTTTTGAAGACAGGACGCATAAAAACACACATTATATTTCAAATGGACCATCCCAAAGATTTACATGATTCAATTAACTTGTTTCGGCTTACAACAAATGATTTTGAGACATATCATAGCATTTGTTTTGTTCTATTTACAATGATTTCGTATTGAATTTGCAGTGAGTGGTCAGTAATTACAAATTAATCCTTTAGCCTTTTTGGTCTGCTCACGAAACATTTTCTGTAAACTCAGCTTTCATTTCTTTTAATTCCAATGCAATATAAGTTGTATGCATCCATTTTAAAATATATCCAAAGTCCCTCAACTACTGGAAGTTAAATTTTTCTGAGCAATTTAATCAAAGTAAGGGCATTAGTGATACATTGTTCCATTTCTCCAAGATTAATTTTCAAAGAAGAAAAATAAGTCTACATTTGCATTGAGATTGCACCTATATATAAAACCTAATCAAATCAAAGAAAGGACAATTAAAATGAAATAATAAGATCTACAAAGACTGATATGATCCATTCTTTGTAAAGGGTATATTTTCCAGTCCACAAATCAATGCTGCAGAAGTCATGCAGGCAATAATGGACTGGAATGATGGCTGTGATCCAATATAGCTAGAATGACACCACTTCAGCACCAAGTACAATCTATCGTGAGGCATTTAAGACATTTAGCCTTTTTTAAAAAAATGAATGGTTGTAAAAATCAACCCAGCAATTACAGACCAGTCAGTTTATTTTAAATTGTGAAGAAGCTTCTATGAACAATCATTTGAGATAAATTAGTGGTCACATGTAAAAAGGGAGAGCCAGTGTAAGTTTCTAAGGGGGGAATCATGTTTGACAATCTCACTGGAATTTTGGTGAGGGTGATGCTGTTGATGTAGTGTATGCAGAATTTCAAAAGGCATTCAATACAATACCACACTACGGATAAAGTTATAGCTCGTGGAACATATGGATAGTAGCAATGTAGGTACAGAATTGGCTGAGTAATAGGAAACAAAGAGTCAATATCTGGACTGAAGAAAGGTTTGTGGTGGAGTTCAAAGGTCGGTGTTGGAATTCTCGCTTTTCCAGACATATATATTAGTGATCTAGTCTTTGCACTAAGGCTATAACTTCAAATATTTACGAGTGATATGAAACTTGGAAACATTGTAAACTCTGAAGAGAACACTGCAGAATTTCAAAAGGACACATAATGAGTAGGTAGCAAATGAAGTTTAATTTTGAGAAGTGTGAGGCAATACATTTTGGTTGGAAGAATATGGAAATATGAAAAATATGGGTACAAATCTAAAGAGATGCAGGAGCAGAAGGACCTGCTATATATTTGCACAGATCATTGAAGGTGGCAAGGTAGGTGGAGAGCAGTTAATAAAGCATATAAACAAGAGCAATGAGGTCATATTGAACTTGTATAAGACAGTTACAGAATAAAACAAAGAACTGTGGATGCTGGAAATCTGAAACAAAAACAAGGAATTGCTGGAGAAACTCATTGGGTCTGGCAGCATCTGTGGAGAAAAAATAGAGTTCATGCTTCAAGTCTAGTGACTGAAGTTCTGAAATCTGTTTTCTCTCCTCGAATGCTGCCTAACCTGTTGATTTTCTTCAGAAGTTTTTGCTTTGATATAGGACGGTTGTTTGACCTCAGTTGGAATATTGTGTTCTGGACACCAATTATAGGAAGAATGTAAATGCATTGGAGACAGTGCAGAAGAGTGCACAAGAATGGCACAAGAATGAAACTTCAGTTCAGACAATAACTTGGAGAGTTTGGGACTTTTTCTACTTGCAGAGAAGAAAGCTAAGAACAGATCTCATAAAAGTTTTCAAAGTCATGAGAGGGCTTGATACTGTAGGTATTCCTGCTCAGAAATGATTGAGAATGAGGGGACACAGGCTTAAAATTATTCCAAAAGCAGCAATTGTGATGTTGGAAATTTGTTTCACACAATGAACAGTTTTGGTTTGGAATACATTACCAGGAAGCATGATGGAGGATAGTTCAATTCAGACATTCAATAAGGCCAAAAGAGAAAAAAATATTCAAATGTATGTGAAAAAGGTGGGTGAATGACACTAAGTAATGATGCTTGCTGAAGAGCCAGTACAGGCAAGATGGAGTAAATGATCTCCTTCTGTCCAGTAACAATTCTGTGAATCTGTGACTTGTTCAAAATAGTCTTAATTAAAAGCAACCACAGTCATCTTTAAACAAAGTACACCAATCCTTACTCCAAGATTACAACCTTCACCTATCTGAAGTGAGCTTAATGGAAAACTACAGTAGCAATGTAATTTTCAGGGTGTCCATTTTATTCGTTTCTAAATATTGTTTTTCAGTTTTACTGCTATTTTTTAATACAAGGTTTGTTTTTTACTGCCTTTTTAATGAAAATTATACTATAATCATTTTAATATTTTACAACCAGTTTCTTTCTCTTTCTTAATTGTTGATTCTGTAAAAAAGTAACTGCAGTTTAATAAGTTTTTGCAGATCAAAAGCCACTGTAAAAAGAAAGAAGCAAGAAGAAAGAGTTTTCACACTCCAAAAAAAATCATTTCAGTTCAGAGGATGGCCTCAAAAGAGCCACAACTATATAAAACATTACTACAATAGTGGATTGATCATAAAATATCTCAAATATAATTTTATAATTGAAGTAGTATGAGAAATAGGAAGGTTTTCCAGAAATAAGCAGGCACAACATGATATTATTTGGCAAATCTATTTGCATGTGTTGTTACACTGACTTGCATGATTATTTTGTCGTATTTAAAACAACAAATATATTGAATTCAGTCCACTAGACATAGACATTATGGGATTACAATTAATACCCTTGGGTTCTTAGCCCAATACCATAAAGTGACATTATCATTGAGCTATTGCATCCAACTTACATAACAACATAAGAACTAGGAAAAAGAGTAACCAATTCAGTCCCTCAAGCATGCTCCACCATTCAATACAGTCATAATTGATTTCATTCAGCTTCAACTCCACATTCCTGCCTGCTGTTCATAACTTTTTAACCCATTATGAATGAAAACTCTGTCTATCTCTTCCTTAAGTTTACTTGGGGTTCCAGTATCCAGTGTACTCAGGTAGGGAATTTCACAAATCCATGACTCTTTGAGGAGAAGTAACTCTCACCTAAATTTCTCATTCTAGATTGCCTATTAGAATAAATGTTTGTTCTATGCCTACTTTTGCCAATTCTCTTTAGCATTTTATATACCTTAATTTGATTTTTTCTCATTCTTCTAAGCTCTAGCAGGTAAAGGATTCAACTGCTCAATCTCACTTCATAAAATAAACCTTTCATCTCCGGAAATAATCTTGTGAACTTTCTCTAAACTGCCTCCAATATAACTGCATCCTTCCTCAACTAAGGTGACCAAAGTGTACACATTACACAGGTGTGGTCTCAATGACATCAAAACTGGAAGTGTAGTGGACGGCGAAGAAAGTTACCTCAGATTACAACAGGATCTTGACTAGATGAGACAATGGGCTGAGAAGTGGCAGATGGAGTTTAATTCAGATAAATGTGAGATGCTGTGTTTTGGCAAAGCAAATCTTAGCAGGACTTATACACTTAATGGTAAGGTTCTGGATTAGTGGTGCTGGAAGACCACAGCAGTTCAGGCAGCATCCAAGGAGCAGCGAAATCGACGTTTCGGGCAAAAGCCCTTCATCAGGAATAAAGGCAGTGAGCCTGAAGCGTGGAGAGATAAGCTAGAGGAGGGTGGGGGTGGGGAAAAAGTAGCATAGAGTACAATGGGTGAGTGGGGGAGGGGATGAAGGTGATAGGTCAGGGAGGAGAGGGTGGAGTGGATAGGTGGAAAAGGAGATAGGCAGATAGGACAAGTCCGGATAAGTCATGGGGACAGTGCTGAGCTGGAAGTTTGGAACTAGGGTGAGGTAGGGGAAGGGGAAATGAGGAAACTGTTGAAGTCCACATTGATGCCCTGGGGTTGAAGTGTTCTGAGGCGGAAGATGAGGCGTTCTTCCTCCAGGCATCTGGTGGTGAGGGAGCGGCGGTGAAGGAGGCCCAGGACCTCCATGTCCTCGGCAGAGTGGGAGGGGAAGTTGAAATGTTGGGCCACGGGGTGGTGTGGTTGATTGGTGCGGGTGTCCCGGAGATGTTCCCTAAAGCACTCTGCTAGGAGGCGCCCAGTCTCCCCAATGTAGAGGAGACCACATCGGGAGCAACGGATACAATAAATGATATTAGTGGATGTGCAAGTAAAACTTTGATGGATGTGGAAGGCTCCTTTAGGGCCTTGGATAGAGGTGAGGGAGGAGGTGTGGACGCAGGTTTTACAGTTCCTGCGGTGGCAGGGGAAAGTGCCAGGATGGGAGGGTGGGTTGTAGGGGGGGGGCGTGGACCTGATCAGGTAGTCACAGAGGGAACGGTCTTTGCGGAAGGCAGAAAGGGGTGGGGAGGGAAATATATCCCTGGTGGTGGGGTCTTTTTGGAGGTGGCAGAAATGCCGGCAGATGATTTGGTTTATGCGAAGGTTGGTAGGGTGGAAGGTGCGCACCAGGGGCGTTCTGTCCTTGTTACGGTTGGAGGGGTGGGGTCTGAGGGCGGAGGTGCGGGATGTGGACAAGATGCATTGGAGGGCATCTTTAACCACGTGGGAAGGGAAATTGCGGTCTCTAAAGAAGGAGGCCATCTGGTGTGTTCTGTGGTGGAACTGGTCCTCCTGGGAGCAGATATGGCAGAGGTGGAGGAATTGGGAATACGGGATGGCATTTTTGCAAGAGGTAGGGTGGGAAGAGGTGTAATCCAGGTAGCTGTGGGAGTCAGTGTCAAGTAGGTCATCATTAATGGAGATGGAGAGGTCCAGGAAGGGGAGGGAGGTGTCAGAGATGGTCCAGGTAAATTTAAGGTCAGGGTGTAATGTGTTGGAGAAGTTGATGAATTGCTCAACCTCCTCGCGGGAGCACGAGGTGGCACCAATACAGTCATCAATGTAGCGGAGGAAGAGGTGGGGAGTGGAGCCGGTATAATTATGGAAGATCAACTGCTCTACATAGCCAACAAAGAGACAGGCATAGCTGGGGCCCATACGTGTACCCATGGCTACCCCTTTGGTCTGGAGGAAGTGGGAGGATTCAAAAGAGAAATTGTTAAGGGTGAGGACCAGTTTGGCCAAACAAATGAGAGTGTCGGTGGAAGGGTACTGTTGGGGACGTCCCCACATACGATCGAGCTCATCTCTACCTACCTCGACACTGTCCTATTCCCCCCTAGTCCAGGAACTCCCCACATACGTTCGAGACACCACCCACGCCCTCCACCTCCTCCAAGACTTCCGTTTCCCCGGCCCCCACCCTCATCTTCACCATGGATATCCAATCCCTCTACACCTCCATCCGCCATGACCAGGGCCTCCAAGCCCTCCGTTTTTTTCCTCTCCAGACGTCCCTAACAGTACTTCCACCGACACTCTCATTCGTTTGGCTGAACTGGTCCTCACCCTTAACAATTGGAGGAAGAATGCCTCATCTTCCGCCTCGGAACACTTCAACCCCAGGGCATCAATGTGAACTTCAACAGTTTCCTCATTTCCCCTTCTCCCACCTCACCCTAGTTCCAAACTTCCAGCTCAGCACAGTCCCCATGACTTGTCCGGACTTGTCCTACCTGCCAATCTACTTTTCCACCTATCCACTCCACCCTCTCCTCCCTGACCTATCATCTTCATCCCCTCCCCCACTCCCATTGTACTCTATGCTACTTTCTCCCCACCCCCACCCTCCTCTAGCTTATCTCTCCACGCTTCAGGCTCACTGCCTTTATTCCTGATGAAGGGCTTTTGCCTGAAACGTCGATTTCGCTGCTCCTTGGATGCTGCCTGAACTGCTGTGCTCTTCCAGCACCACTAATCCAGAATCTGGTTTCCAGCATCTGCAGTCATTGTTTTTACCTCGTTGATTTTAACCCTACTGCAAATCCTCTTGCAAGGATGCCTGCCTTGAAGAAGTTTTCCTCCTCACTCTACAAGAATCTCAGGGATTCCCTCTCCCACTGCAACTCCCAGGTCATTTCCTCTGCCCTGAAGCTCTTCAACCATGTCGTGAAACAAACTCGGTATCACAGCCACATTGCTTCCTCAGTGCCTGCCTCCGTAACCAACTCATCCCACATGGACTCCAGACCAACTTTAAACCAGCAGAGTTCAGATCCGAACAGGACAAACAGTACAGACTACAGATTCAAAAACACCAGCAACAGTTCTCCTTCAAGATCCTCTGCTCCACGCTTGCAGCAATGCACCAGCACCTAACCTCTCTACAGTCATCCCTGCCTCAACTTAATGGTAAGGTCCTAGGGAGTGTTGCTGAACAAAGAGACCTTGGAGTGGAGGTTCATAGCTCCTTGAAAGTGGAGTCACAGGTAGATAGAATAGTGAAGAAGGCGTTTGGTATGCTTTCTTTTATTGGTCAGAGTATTGAATACAGGAGTTGGGAAGTCATGATGCGGCTGTACAGGACATTGGTTAGGCCACTGTTGGAATATTGTGTGCAATTCTGGTCTCCTTCCTATCAGAAAGATGTTGTGAAACTTGAAAGGGTTCAGAAAAGATTTACAAGGATGTTCCCAGGGTTGGAGGATTTGAGCTATAAGGAGAGGCTGAACAGGCTGGGGTTGTTTTCCCTGGAGTGTCAGAGGCTGAGGGGTGACCTTATAGAGGTGTACAAAATTATGAGGGGCATGGATAGGATAAATAGACAAAGTCTTTTCCCTGGGGTCGGGGAGTCCAGAACTGGAGAACATAGGTTTAGGGTGAGAAGGGAAAGATATAAAAGAGACCTACGGGGCAACATTTTCACACAGAGAGTGGTATGTGTATGGAATTAGCTGCCAGAGGAAGTGGTGGAGGCTGGTACAATTGCAACATTTAAGAGGCATTTGAATGGGTCTATGAATAGAAAGGGTTTGGAGGGATATGGGCCAGGTACTGGCAGGTGGGACTAGTTTGGGTTGGGATATCTGGTCAGCATGGATGAGTTGGACCAAAGGGTCTGTTTCCATGCTGCACATCTCTATGACTCCAAGCCTCTAATAATGCCCTCTATAATTGTATGCTTTAATGCTCTACTTCTTGAGCATTAAATATCAAATTTTCATTTGCCTTCCTTATTTCTGTTGGACCTAGATGGTAGCTTTTTGTGACTCATGTACAAAGTAAACAGCATAACAGTACTTTAATGGACTAGTGATCTGGATACATTGATTGAGGATCTGTAGGCATTGGTTAAATCTTAAAATGGCAGCTAAATATTTAAAGTCATTTAAGTTATTTAAATAAGGTCAGGATTTAAGAAAGTAGTATCAGTAATGTCGACAAGGAAACTACCCGATTGTTAGAAAATAAGGAGAACGTGCTCGGATCCAGATCAAGCAGTCATAGCAAATGTAAACATGGTGTAACTGAAACATTGGACTGCATGCATGCTATATAGAGAATGCAGAATCCCAAACACTGAACTAATCGATTAGATTATATCTAAGTATAGATTCATGAATGTTTACAGCTCGAAGGCAGGCTATTTGACTGGTTGAGTTTACATCGGAACTTTTGCAAGTCTCACGCTCCTGCCATTCTTAATAATGCTCCTCATTTTGTGATATTCAAGTGGTTACCAAATTCATATTTGAAAATCACCATTGAAATTATCAGCACCAAAGTCTCAGACAATGAATTGCAGATCCTAACCATCAGGTGTATAAAAAAAATCCTTTCACATGTCTCCTTACATTCTTTTATCAATCACCTTAAAGCTTTGGTTCTCAACTTTTCAGCTAATGGAAATGATTTAACTCAATCTACTTTAATATTCACTTGAAAATTATGAGCACCTTGATCAAATCCCTCTCAGCATTCTCAATCTTCAGGAAAACTACGGCAACATTTCCAAACTATCCTCATAAGGTATGTTTCTGACCTCTTTGTAATTCTTTTTTGTACTCTTGTTATAACTTTCACATCCTTTGCAAAATGCAATACCGAGATCTGTTTAAGATAAGCAATGAGATCTGAGTGATGTTTATTTTATGTGCATTACTGGGCTGACGTAAATGTTTTTCCTCCACATAAAGTATAAAGTTACCTTTTAGCTTCACATTCTCAGTAGATCAATCATTTGACCATACTTGTACATTACTTGAACTGGAACGTATGAACTAAAGGTTTTATCAGAAAATATGCTCAAGTGCAAATAAAGACTGAAGTAAAATACCCCACTTCTAAGACCATCTATTTATGTTATTCAGGAGAACAATTACTTTGCTGGCAGCTGATGCATTTATAAAAGAAAACAATTAATAAGCTGATAAAAAAGCAACCTTTTGCTATCCTTGCTAATTCTCTCATAGTTGGTGAAGCAAGACAGTTCACAAGGTGTTAATGGTCATAAAACTCTAATCCCAAACACAATTCATATTTCACAACTTTCTTTTCTCCAGATCTATATCTGCAAATAATAAATGATATCCCACAGGGTTACACTGAACCCAAACCACTTCACTATAGCTATGATCCGACATTTGTTGAAGAACAAAGCAGCAAACAGCATCTGTAGCAAATAATAATTCAATAAGAAACGAGTCATGTTTTGGGAAAGATGATATCAATAAAAAGCTGCATTGCAGTAATAGCTTTTGTACATGTTAAGCTCAGTTATTGCAATTCTATAACTCAATAATAGGATAATTTATGTCAAGTTGGTATATTTTGCTGCATTATCTAAGGAAAATAAGTTAGCTAAATTTTGGGATCAGCACAAGAGTGTTTTACATTCTCTCTGTATCTATTTTGACATCTGCTGCATTGTGTGGTAGTAGGCAGTTCATTAAAGACTGGCATTCATAGTTTATCCTTCACACATAATGGCAACCTTTCCAATATTAGCAGCCTTGATAGAGGAAACAATATTCCCTCAGAAATAAATTGCCAGAATGATTAGCAAATTCTGTTAATTTAAAGAACTTGAATGGAAACAAATTAAATTTAATCAAGCCAAAACTAGACTCTATGGTTGAAAATCAGTTTCAAAATTTCATGTACAATTATTTACATCAAACGATCGAGGTAACAGGACATTACTCTACTACCAAAAGGGTCCTGCTGGTATGAGCAGTTTTATCACTTACCCACGGGCCACTATCTTTCCATTCTTGTAAACAAAGAATGTATGGCGTTCTCCACAGGCTACCTGGTTTACTCCCGAAGAACAGACTCCTTAGCAAGTGTAGCTCCAGCTAAAAGGATAAAGTTGGACTAAGATTTAGAGCTTTATAAGCTTTGACACACTCCCTCAATGCTTTATTGTAGTCCTCCTTGTGCCATTAGAAAATGGCACCATTATCTTAACACACAGCAGTGCAAGCTTTATACCAAGGCTTGTAAGTGCGAGTGTGTCACGAAATACAGGTCATCATAATGTGCTTGTTAGCTTGTCCAATCTATGGCAATCACTTCAGTCCCAAGGGTTGAAAGACACAAGACGCAGGGAAAAATGGGAAGCAAATGCTGAAGAAAGATCAATACTGTACTGTGAAACAAGAAGTGTAGGCTATTTACTTTTCATTGATCTGATGATGCAAGAGAAACACCTCGGACCTGGCATTCAATTGAGGGAATACGTCTTCTGTTTGTTTCACCTCAAGGTCAGCTGAAGCAAAACAAATTAGATGAAAAAATATTGTTTCTGAACAGAAAATCTATTAATCAACATTAGAGTTACACAGAAAAGTGAAAACATTCATGAAAGTCAAGTAAATAAATTCCATGCTACTAATGTCAGCCATTTTACACATTACTTTTGGGAATATGAATAGTATCACAATGTACAGTGTAATTTAAAGTCCACCTTTCTGGTCTTGTTGACCTGTAATTTTCTCTCATAATCTAGTTAATACATACATTTCTGCTAATGAATAAGTATTAAATACAACCTAGAAATGTCATTTCTTGCATTTTAAGAAAACCCTTCAGTATTCCTCTAAAATAACATTTTAGGCAATTTGTCTATTTCAGAGCCTTAGGTCAGAATCCTAATTAAGGTCAGAATTCGAATTACTACCTATCACTGGACAACAGTTAACTGATAACTTAATGGGCGGCACAGTGGCTCAGTGGTTAGCACTGCTGCCTCACAGCACCGGAGTCCCAGGTCCGATTCCAGCCTTGGGTGACTGGCTGTATGGACTTTGCACATTCTTCCTGTGTCTGCATGGGTTTCCTCTGAGTGCTCCAGTTTCCTCCCACAGTCCAAAGATGTGCAGGTCAGATGAATTGGCCATGCTAATTGCCTGTAGTGCTCGGTGCATTAGTCAGAGGGAAATGGGTCTGGGTGGGTTACTCTTCGGAGGGTCGGTGTGGACTGGTTGGGCTGAAGGGCCTGTTTCCACACCGTATTAAGATCTAATCTTATCTTAATACATTCTTGCTCTGCTGAGCAGAGGTCTTTGACTTGCTGTCTGCTGATACTGCATTCTAAACTGTACTTTTGGCTGTTTTTGCTCACAATGGTTTGCCATTTCCTTTCACTCTTAGGGGCAATGTGAGACACATGCTAGCCATCTAGTCAAATGAGCTAGCTGGTGTCCCAGTGAATAATTTGGTGCAGATTTAATCAATCCTCGCAACTCTGTTTCAAATGATAATGCCTCAAGCAATCCATCTGTGCAACTTCAACATCAACTCAAAGTGAGATCTCTCTTTTGTTGTATTTGATTGGCAAAGGATTATGCATAACAACTAACCAATAACAGACGAAGGCAAAGGAAAAAGATGGAAAACATTTTTCATTTGATACTTTTTCCATTGTCACTTATTTTTGCCAAACTTGAAATGTTTAAACTCCTTCTATGAAGATATTTCCTGAAAGTTTCCTGTAGGTGAAGATTTCTTAGCCCAGGCAATGTTTGTAATGAGAGTAAAATTAATGTTACTGAATCTTCTACATCATGTGTTGTTTGAAATATATGCAACATGCATTTGCAATGTCTCTGCAAAAGAATAAGCAATTCTACTGACTGAGAGGGAAAACCAATCTAAGCTGTTAGTAATCTGAGATTGCAGAAGAGGAAAGCAAATTCTATGATCTATATTAAACAATTACTTTTCAGGTCACTCTGCTCATAGGCCAGAGAAAAAACGGATGATAAAGAACAGTCACAAGATGTTGAATAAAGGAAGGAGATCTTGCTTTCAGATAACTACGTGACTTGAGAATGGGCAACTATTGTCCATATGAGACTGTATATTAATGTTACACATGTAATCATTCTCCAGCAATTTAAATACTACCGGCTTTACAACCACACCTCCACCCACAGCAGGCGCCCCAACCTCCATACCCGATTCCCCAAGAGATACTCTGCAGCAAAATGATATAACAAATTGTTAAGAACTTTGTGGAAAGGAACACTAAAATAGAAACAATTGATTTTACGTGCCCTGTAATGAGCTACAATTAAAGTTGTTGTTAATGTTATCGAACATATGAGAAGGAGATGGAGAAAGGGTGATAGTGGACATGGAGAGGGGATTAGTATAAAAGCTACATCAGATTAGAACAAGATAGGTGCAGGATCGATATGGGAACATGTTGGAAATATGATGGAACAACTGAACTCTCTTGTCAAATAAAATAAATAAGGGAAGTTTCAGTTAAAATAAAATCAACAATTGCAGGAGCCATTAAAAAGAACACCAGGTATGAAGTATGAATGAAGTCGAGGAGAATAGGATTAAACTCAAAGTGCATGATTGTCTTGAAATAAGTGCCATACTTAAGCTTGATTTCTTCCATATTATTCATTGTTACACAGAGCAAGAAGACAGGGGAACTGAGAATACAGACAAGAAAGCTGAGATACCATGGAAACTAACAACCCAAGACTGAAGGTTGAGATACCTCTGCATTAGATTGAGAATTATTGTGCGCTGAAAAACCCGTATCTTTGAAAAGTTTTTTGGATCATTGAAATGATCTTTCCCCTTAAATATGGTCACATGTAGTACATGAATAACAAATGAGCTGTTGCTGTACTCCTGGTGGTTGTGATAACATACCTGTACAACCCTAACATTTTCAATACTGGGATATATTAAAAACAACAGAAATGAGCACTTGACAATGGAGCAAGATTTGCAAGTAGCCCACGAATTAATTTTTCCTCATACCAAAAGGATCTGTGCAAACCAGTAGGATCCAATTTCCCACCAACCTGGTAAATTGCAATTTACTCCATGTTGTATTTTGCTGTGATCCATTGTTGATGAATTTAGAAATAGTTGAGGTGAACAGAGTTGGAAAATGTGCCTGTGCTCAAAGACAAAGGCAGTGTATTTTGGCCAACAGGTTTGAAAAATTGATACTTTTGATCTTTCTTTAGCTTGCTGTGTGTACTATATTGCAAATATCCCTAGTAAATGCAAAAACATGTGATGTTTATGAGCAAAATTCAGCTGAAAAAAGTGAGTTGTGATGTGGAATTGATTTTCTTATTGATGTGTGCTTTGTACTGAAAAAGATTGGAAACTACTGGCCTGGAGGACATCAGGGCAGTGATCACTCATCTGACAACTATACCAGCATGGGAGACATCCCCATGCACATTGATAAAAGCACTCACTCACATCGCAGACAATAATGCAATGACTGAAAGGAGGGAGTCGAGAATGTGTAAAGAAACCAACTGTACAGCTCTCCAAAAGAATCATTACTGATATTCTTCTAAACCTACAAATTATTGTCTTAGAAGCAGCAGCAGAATTGGGTTGATACAGGTATCACAGCACTGTTCGCTAAATCTCAGGTGCATCTTTACCTGAGCAGCATTCAGCCAATGGAATGCACATAGCTCCCAGACCCAGGAACCTCTCTTAACTCATTCTTTCTGGGAAGATTCCCTGCACAAGATCAACATATCTTTTGTTAACGACACAATTGTAAACATGAATATAAAGGGAGCATATGGCACCAGTGTGGGGCAGTTCTGCTGTCAGCTTTCATATCTGTAGTGGGGCAACCACCTTGATGCAGTGCCCTCATTTGTCTCAGAGCCATGAATAGAGGGACAATGCTATTAAGAACAATACATAAATATTGCTAATTGTTTTGGTTGTAGCACAATAGGATGCTTTAATTTGTCAATTTGTAAGAATTAGCAATTCATTAACTTGAATTTTCTAAAATTATACTCAACTTGCAGCATGCAAGCAGTGATGGCAAGGTGTTATTCCAGCATTGCCAACTTAAAAGCTAAATAAGACAATATAGATTTTAAAACAATTCATGATCTTTTTCTTCTAATCTTATCAACATATCATTTTTGTGTAATTAGCTAGAAACAGGGAAGTTGAACAGTTTTGTCGTAGGTTTTGGTTTACTACAAGTTTCTCAAAGTTAATTCAGTGCAATGATTATATGCAATATAAGAGATAACAGCTGTGTCTAACAAAGACAGGACCCCATTTGTGGATAAGGTCTCTTGCAATAGTGAAAGGGCTAATGTTACATACATAAAGCAAATAGACAACCTACAAAACTCTTTTGGGCTTTGTGTCCCCTTGCTTGATTAAAACTTTTGAATACACAAATTGACTATTGTGTAGAAGTAGATGTTTTAATTAAGAACACCATGGTTCACCATCCTGATCTTCTCTTCTCTCCAGCAACAATTATGTGCTCTTCCCAGTCCTCATTTTCCACCAGCATCCACACTCTATAAATCAAATGGTATTGTTTCCACCATCTCTAGCTGGATGTCACAACCAGACACAGAGTCCCATCCTCTCCCCTGAAAACATTTACATTCCACATAGACCATTCCACCCGGGACATCCTTGTTCACTCCTCCACTCCAAACACCTCCCACACTCCCATAACACCTTCCCGTGCAATTGCAAAGGGTGCAATACTTACCTGTTTACCTCCTCACTCCTCAGTATCCAAAACCATTGACATACCTTCCAGGTAAAGTCCAATTTACCTGCAATCTAGTCAACAATATGTTTTGCTCACAGTATAGTGTCCTCTACTTTGAGGTGATGAAGCACAGGCTGCTTTACTTAAAACCGAGGTTCTGCCTGTAAAAATGATCATGAGCTGCCAGTTACCTGACATGGTGCCATGCTGAGATTTCTGTCTCAGGCTAACACAGTGCTTCAGCGAGACTCAACACAAGCTAGAGGAACAACACCTCATCTTCTGCTCAGGCATCTTAGAGTATTCAGGACTCAACATTGAGCATAACAACTTTGAAGTATGAACACCATCCTTCCATGTCTATTACTTAGCCCCACACCCCATGTCCTGTCATAACATGGGTTGCGTTCAGCACAGCCAACCCATTTTCAACTACTCGGAGCTCCCATTAACAACTATCAGCTAAGAAATTCCTCTTTCTTTGGCTTACCATCAACAATCTTTTCGTTTAGCCTACTTCTTTTTCTCTTGGTCTGGGCTCCATCTCCACCTATCCGCTCGCCCCTTCCCCACCACTGCATCGTCAGCATAATTATCACTTTTTCCCAACTGCTATCACTCTGAAGCAGGGTGACTGTACTCGAAACATTCACTATATTTTCTCTTCACAGATACTGCCAGGCCTGCTGAGGTTTTTCCAGCAATTATTGTTCTTTTGTTTCTTTCAGATCTCCAGTAGTTTTTTTGTTTTATTCTATGCTTTTGTGACCCCTTATGTCTTCTTCACAACTCACTTTCTGACCTTTCTTTGTGTCATCCGCAAATTTGACAATAATCCCATCTGTCCCTTCATTTAGACAGTTAATTTTCCATCCCTGCCAAAATGCTCCACATCACGAGCTTTTTTTTCTGCAGTAACTTTTGATGTGGCAGAAAATCGAATGCAATTATATCTTTTCTTAAAAATAGAAAACAGCAACTGTGCACAGTGCTCCAGATGTGGTCTCACCAAGGCCCCATATAGCCTCAGCAAAATGTCTCACCTTACTATTCCATTCTCTTTTCAATGAATAACAACATTGCATTTGCTTTCTATATTACTTGCTGTACCTGTATACTAACCTTCTGTGATTCATGTCCCGGACTTTCAGATTTCTCTGCATCACTGAGTTCCGCAATCCCTCTTCCTTTAAGTAATACATTATTTATTTAGAAAATTTTCCTAACAAGTGTCCAAGTTCACATTTTCCCAAATTATGCTTCAACTGACAAATTTTACTGACTCATATCATGTCTTTTTCTGTTTGCAGAATCTTTATCTCCTTTTGACAACTTACTTTCCTATCTCTTTTGGTGTCATTAGGGCACATGGTATTGGGGGCAAAGTACTAACTTGGATTGAAAGTTGGTTGGCTGATAGGAAACAAAGAGTAGTGATATACGGCTCCATTTTGGAATGGCAGGCAGTGACCAGTGGGGTACCGCAGGGATCAGTACTGGGACTGCAGCTTTTTACAATATATGTTAATGATATAGAAGATGGTATTAGTAATAACATTAGCAAATTTGCTGATGATACTAAGCTGGGTGGCAGGGTGAAATGTGAGGAGGATGTTAGGAGATTACAGGGTGACCTGGACAAGTTAGGTGAGTGGTCAGTTGCATGGCAGATGCAGTTTAATGTGGATAAATGTATGGTTATCCACTTTGGTGGCAAGAACAGGAAGGCAGATTACTACCTAAATGGAATCAATTTAGGTAAAGGGGCAGTACAGAGAGATCTGGGTGTTCTTGTACACCAGTCAATGAAGGTAAGCATGCAGGTACAGCAGGTAGTGAAGAAGGCTAATAGCATGCTGGCCTTCATAACAAGAGGGATTGAGTATAGAAGCAAAGAGGTTCTTCTGCAGCTGTACAGGGCCCTGGTGAGACCACACCTGGAGTACTGTGTGCAGTTCTGTTCTCCAAATTTGAGGAAAGACATTCTGGCTATTGAGGGAGTGCAGTGTAGGTTCATGAGGTCAATTCCTGGAATGGCGGGATTACCTTACACTGAAAGACTGGAGCAACTGGGCTTGTATACCCTTGAGTTTAGAAGACTGAGAGGGGATATGATTGAGGCATATAAGATTATTAAAGGATTGGACACTCTGGAGGCAGGAAACATGTTTCCACTGATGGGTGAGTGCCGAACCAGTGGACACAGCTTAAACATACGGGGTAGACCATTTAAGACAGAGATGAAGAGAAACTTCTTCACCCAGAGAGTGGTGGCTGTGTGGAGTGCTCTGCCCCAGAGGGCAGTGGAGGCCCAGTCTCTGGATTCATTTAAGAAAGAGTTGGATAGAGCTCTCAAGGATTGTGGAATCAAGGGTTATGGAGATAAGGCAGGAACAGGATACTGATTAAGGATGATCAGCCATGATCATATTGAATGGTGGTGCAGGCTCGAAGGGCAGAATGGCCTACTCCTGCACCTATTGTCTATTGTCTAATATTTAGCGACCTTATATTTGAACCCCTCATCAAAATCCAAAAGCAGATATCCTAGTTGTAACAGGAATTTAGATCACCAAGTTCCCAAACAAAGCAAATCCTGGACTCTGCCTCCCTTGCCTTCCTTTGAGTCAGTTTAGACCTATGCACTATCAAGCAACTGAGATGGTGACAGTAGAACATAGGAAGGATGTTTCTTCATCTGGGGCAATCTCGCATGAAAGATCACCATTTTTGGATAAGGGATAGCAGATTTAAAACTGAGATGAGGAGAAATTACTTCTCTCAAAGGGTCATGAATCAATAGAATTCACGATCCCAAAGTGTGGAGGGTGCCAGGACAGTGACAATTTAAGGAGGAGATAAACATATTTTTAAATGAGCAATGGGTTGAGGGATTATGGAGAGTGGGTAGGAAATGGGAGTCAAACAGGCTCAAAGGGCTGAATTGCCTATGCCTCTTAGTTTTTATGTTTTTAAGAACTCTTCCACGCAGCCAATGTGCATCAAAAACAAGAAAAATGCTCTGATAAACTTATTACTGAATTTTTTTCATTTTTCATTTTTGAATGGGAATGGAACTCATTTCTGCCACGGAGGCCAAATCATCAACTGCATTTAAGACAGACTGTAAGGAGGTTAAGGGTTACAGGCAGGAGAATGGGGTTGACAAACAAATTAGCCATGATCCATGGCAGAACAAACTTGATAGGCTGAATGGCCTAATTCCACTCCTATATCTTATGGTCTTATGGTCTTGAATCTCTTTTATAGGTATGTATTGAAAAATATATTGCTGACTAATTCACAGAGAAAGCTTGAACTTCTCTGCTGTTTTTAAAACAGCACTCCGTGACAGTTTTCCATCTAATAAGTTGATGGTTTGCACACAGATGGTCAAACATTTATTAAACACTGCCAGGTATGTGTGAGGCTCTCACTCTGGCTTGACAATCTCTCCTGCATTTGCTGTAGAGACAGACAAAATGCCAAAAAAGTATACATTTCACTGGCCTTTATTTTCTCTGGGCCTTTACAAACTTACAATAATATGCACCTCAGAAGCCACATAACTGCTCTTGTGGATTCACTGCAGAATTTTAAAAAAGCAGAATGACTCAAAAGTTTTGTCAGCATCCACCACGAAGGAAAATATTTAACATTCGTTGAACATTTGAGCCACACAATGAGTCCTTCTAAAGATGTAAGAATTCAAAGCTTCTGAGAGAACATGACTTTCGAAAGGCACCGCAAGAAATTCCAAAATAATTTCCTTTCCTTTGTGGAACAATGATTCATCAGAGTTAATATAGCTGACCCATCATTTCTTTATGAGTAGAGCTCCAAGAATAATTTGAAGTATACCATCGGAGAGAGAGAGAGAGAGAGAGAGAGAGAGAAAGAGAGAGAGAGAAAGAGAGAAGTTTCTCAGCTAGGAGCGAAAGGAAGAGCAAACTACTTAAAAGACTACTATACTGAGCCAGGTCATTATGGGCAACAACCTGTAGTGACATAAAAATAAACAAAGCAGGCTTTGCTCTCTCTCAAAATCTGTTTTTCTCAATCCACTTCTACAAACATTTCTCACTCTTCAACTGCCAAAACCATGACAGATGCCAAGTTGTGCTGGATCACACCCTGGATCACTCTTCAACCATTCCCAATGTCCCTCCCCGCCCCACAGCCCAATGAGACCTGTCCCTGCAATTGCACAAAGTGTAACACCAACCCAGTTACTTTTTTCCTCCTCAGTATCCAAGGCCCTAAACACACCTTTCAGGTGAAGCAGGATTACTTGCACTCAACTCAATCTAATCTACTCTATTCACTGCTCACAATGTGATCTCCTCTACATTGTGGAAATGAAGTGCACACTGGGTGACCACTTTGCAGAACACTGATGTACTGCCTGCAAAAAAAAAGCCCTGAGCTTCCTGTTGCCTGCTACTTCAACACACCACCCTGTTTCCTGCTCAACATCTCTGTTGCAGACTTCTGCAGTGCTCCAGCGAAGCTCAGAGCAAGCTGGAAGAACATTTTTCTCTTGGGAATTCTATAGCCATCTGGACTCAATATCAAGTTCAACAATTTTTGGGCTTGAGCACCTTCCCCCATGTTTTTCCCGCACCCGCACACAATAGGCCTTGCCATCGAATGGGCTGCTATCAAACACAACCCATTATCAGACACTAACAATCCCTATTAGCAGCTATTATAGAGTCATACAGCACGGAAACAGACCCTTTGGTTCAACTCCTGCAAGTTTCCCAAACTAAACTAGTCCTACTTTCCTGCGTTTTCCCCATACCCCTCTCAACACTTCCTATTTGTGTATCTGCCCTAAATGTCTTTTAAAGATGAGTAGAGTGCTGTGCTCTTCTTGTCGGATGTGGGAAAGTTTCCATGTTACTGGTGATTATGTCTCCAGGACGTGTGTCCAGTTGCGAATCCTATAGGATCGCATGGATCAATTGGAGCAGCAGTTAGAGGCAACGAGGAATTTCCAGGAGCTAGGTGGCAGTTATAGGAAGGGATAAAAACTGAAAATACAGTCAGGGCGATGAGTAAGTCGTGCAGCAGTTTCCTGCGGCTATCCCCACCTCAAACAAGGAAATATAGGTGTTGATGGACTCTCAGGGGAATGTCACACCAACAGCCAGGTTTCCGGTACCAAGATTGGCTCTTATGTAATGAGGGGTACATCAGCTTCCAAGTGATCGATTGTGATAGGGGATTTTCTAGTCAGAGGTACAGACAGATGTTCTGCGGCCGACAGTGAGAAATCAGAATGGTGTGTTGCCTCCTTGGTGCCAAGATCAAGGATATCTTGAATAGGGTGACAAATATTCTCAAAGGGGAGAGGGACTAGCAAGAAGTCATTGTACACATTGGAACCAACAACATAGGAAGAGAAAAGGATGAGATTCTAAGGAGAGAATATAGGAAATTAGGCAGGAATTTAAAAAGGACACCCGGGAGGGTAATAATATCTGATTACACCTGGTACCACGAGTTAATGAGGGTAGGAATAGGAGGGTAGAGCAGATTAATGCATGGCTGAGGAGCTGGTGCAAGGGAAAAGAGTTCACATTTTTGGATCAGTGGAACCTCTCCTGGAGTAGAAGTGCTCTGTATAAGAAGGATAAATTCCACCTGAATTGGAAGGGGACTAATTGGCAGGGAGATTTGCTAGAGCTACTCGAGGGAATTTAAACTAGTAAGTTGGGGGGGGGGGGTGGTTTGGGAGGGAAAGGTGGGGACTCAGGAAGACCAGTCTGAGATTGATACAGTTGGAAAAAGGAGCAAGTCAAACAGTTAGGGCAGGCAGGAGCAAAACAGAGAACAAGGTCGGACTGATAAATTAAACTGCATTTATTTCAATGTAAGAGGCCTAACAGGTAAAGCAGATGAACTCAGAGTATGGTTGGGAACACGGGACTGAGATATCATTGCAATTACAGAGATGTGGCTCAGGGATGGACAGGATCAGCAGCTTAATTTTCCAGGAATGATGCTTTAGGAAGGATGGAAGGGGGGGGGGGGGCGCGGGGAGCAAAGAGAGAAGGGGAATGGAAATTTTGATTAGGGATAATGTGATAGCTGTACTTAGGAAAGATATTTCTGAGTTATTTGGGTGTATTATGAAGTTAAAGGTATGTACTGTGCCTTTAAGAGAGATAATGTTGATCTGAACTGAGAGATTATAAGCACCTATATATATGACTAGATGGCAGTCCCAGAGTGCACTGGAAAATTGAAAAAATGTAACATTTGGCTGTTAAATGGATACCTCAGTTTTAGTTGCTGTTTTGACAACTATTTGAATTTAACAATCAGTTTAAATTATGCCCCATGATTGAAAACCCAATCATGTTTGAATTTATTGTTTTGCCAACATCAAACAAATGAGACGATCTGATGTTGCAGGTATATAAGAATGCTGGCATTTTGAAAATTGGTTAGCCAGCAACTGCCATAAAGCCAGAGACCTAACTGTCAATATAACATCTTGCTCTCCAAGAAATTAGAAAACACTCTCTGTCAAAGGTACTTTTTCATGTGAAACATACTCGCAGTAAAAAGAATGAAGACAACTCTGCGAGATCAGCAGCGTAAAAACACAAAAGAAGACCAAGACTGTGTGGTTTTGAAATTAAGTTGATGTTATTTTAATAAGTGTCTTATTGGAACAGCATATTGTTATAGGGTTGAAGGTAGATATTAAGCAGTTAAGAGAAAGGGGGCCTTAGATTCGTGAAAGGTTTTCAATATTCACTTAATAGTGGATGTGGATGTTCTCTGTCACTCATATGTTAACAGATTATGAGACAAAGTGAGCTTTTCTGGGTGTTTGATTTAATCAACAGAGGGGTTCGCCTCCATGTCGTACCAGGTGGAACTGAGAAATAAGAAAGGGATGATTTCCTTATTGAGATTGTACTATAGACTCTCCAGTAGTCAGCAGGTAATTGGGAAACAAATTTGTAAGGAGATCTCAGTTATCTGTAAGAATAACAGGGTGATTATGGAAGGGGATTTTGACTTTCCAAACATAGACTTGGACAGCCATAGTTTTAAGGGCTTGGATGGAAAGGAACTTGTTAAGTGTGTACAAGAAAATTTTCTGATTTAGTATGCAGATGTACCTCCTAGAGAAGATGTAAAACCGAACCGACCCTTGGGAAATAAGGCAGGACAGGTGACTGACTTCCTTTTACTCCTTTGTAGGCTAAGGGCATTGCTGGCTAGATGAGGATTTACTCTCCATTCTTAACAGCATTTGAGCAAGTAATTCTGAGCTGTCTTCTTAAACCACTGTAGCCCTTCAGGCACAGGGATATCCACAGTGCTTTTAAGCTGAGAGTTCCAAGATTTTGCTACAGTGACAGTGAAATAATGATAATGTTGTTCTAAGTCAGAAGTCACATGACACCAGCTTATAATCCAACAAGTTTATTTCAAAATCACAAGCCGACTAAGCGCTGTTCTTTCATCAGGTGAAGCGGTGGATTTTAAATAAATCAGTTGGACCACAACCTGGCCTCGTGTGACTTCTGATTTTGTCCATCCTAGTCCAACACTGGCATTTCCATAATATTGTTCTAAGTCAGGATGGTAAGTTACTTGGAGAGGAACTTACAACTGGTGGTGTCCCATGCAGCTGCTGCCCTTGTCTTTCTAAGTAACAGTGATTTCAGTTTTGGAAGGTGCAGTCAGAGGAGCCGTGGTGAGTTACTGGAGTCCAAATGTAGATGGTACACACAGACACTACTGTGCATTACTGATGGAGGGGGCAAATGCTGAGGGTAATGAATGTAGTGCCAAGCAAACAATCTGCTTTGCCCTGGATGATGTCAAACTTCCTGGGTGTTGTTAGAAGGCAAGTGGGAAGTATTTGAGCACACTCCTGATGTTTGTTTTTGAGTGATGGACAAAATATAGGGAGTCAAGAATTAAGTTAATTACCACAGAAGCCCTAGTCTCTGACCTGCTGTTGACACTGCAGTATGTAGTTGACTACTCAAGTTTAGTTTCTGGTTGACAGTAATCTTTAGGATATTGATAGTGAGGGAATTAGTGATAGAAATGCTATTGAACATTGCATACATGGCAGGATTGTTATTTTCTGAACTGGTTGAGATTCTTCAACATTCTTTAGCATTTGAAGAGGAAAGCTTGTTTTCTGATCAGAAGTGAAAAGTGTTGGTTTACCAATTATTTACACTTGGCCCTCCATGTGTTGTTCTCTGTAATTTAAGAATACTCTCAGTATTCCTTGGATTTTGAATGCCTTCTGTCTACCATTCAGTTCTCTGTCAGAAAGCTGTACTTTCATTCTGTTTACATTTCAGATAATACAATAGTAGTCACCCGAGTGTCAGGTTGGAAATGTCTTGGATGTGTTAATCAGTACCTTGTATAATCCGTGTCACATCTCAATCAGGTAAGTTACGAATTACTTCTCGGAATTGGTGAGATACATCTTCCTAAAGTCCTACCTCATCATAGAAGGATATGTGTTCTTATGGAGTTCAGGCTCGGTAGTCTGAGATTTCTTCATGTTACTCTAATTTCTCTCCACAGTTGCTGCCAGACCTACTGACTTTTTCCAGTAACTTCTGTTTTTGTTTCTCCAATGATGTTTACTGTCAGGTATTGCCTTCTATTTGTATTACTAGTTCTGTAATTTGAAAGGTGTTTTGACTCTTGTGTATTCTCTGGAAATGTCCCACTTTCTCACAAAATTTACATTGAAATGATAAAGCTAGATACAGTTTGTGTTAAAAACCAAACGAATTGAGGATGCTGTAATTCGGAATGAAAAAAACAGATATTGCTGGAAAGGCTCAGCAAGTCCAGCAGTATCTGTGAAGAGACATCAAAGTTAATGTTTCGGGACACTGGACCCAAAACATTAACTCTGATTTCTCTTCACAGATGCTACCAGACCTGCTGAGCTTTTTGAGCAACATTTGTTTTTCTCTCTGTTTCTGTTTATGCCTTTTAACTCCACATCTCATCCAGCAAGATCTAGCACCAAAGAATTTGATGAATTTTGTGCTTGTTGACCATATAATGCTTTTTGTACTTTAGCAGTTAATGATGTCTGACAATCTTCTTAAACTATATTGTCCTTCTCTTCCAAATACTGTCTTGCACTGTTGTCAGATTTTAACTGTTACTGTTATCTGGATAGCTCTTTCCAGTGTAAGATTCTCTCTGATTCCATCTCTTAAAGAAATGTATTAGAAATTCTGATGACAGTTCTATCTTGAATTATTTTGAAAATCAGCATAATCACAAAATTCTGTCCATGTATACAGATTATTAATAATATTACCAACAGATTATTTCAGAAGATATATTTTTCTATTAATTCTCATTATCTCTATTATATGTTTGCTTCTTAATGTAAAGTAGCTAACTGTCAGTTGTTCTTACAATATTTGCAGAAATACCCAACTCTTCCCTTAAGTTCTGTTGCTTAAAACATAGCCTGTTACTGGATCTACAGAATAAATAAACACATTCACATGTTATTTTTGAATTTGTTAAGTAGTCCTGAAGTAATTTTGTATCGCATGAATTGTTTCTTCCATACTATCCAGTTTAGTTTCCTATCTAAAGTGGGTGTGATCTTAAATAGTATTTTGCTCGATTGTCACTGTATTTAACTGCTGTTATTTTCCTTATTTAAATTACTTACTTGAAAATTGTTGAAGGAGTTTTATAATTACTTGTAGATAAAGATATTTTTTCTGTTCATTGCTTAAATTGTTTAATTACGAGAATTATATTAAATAATTCAATATTTATGATCAAGTCTTCTAAAACTGTTTTTCATTTTTTATTTTTAAAAAAATTTCAGGATAATGAGGATGAATTGCTAACAAAGCTTTATTATTAAGAAGCTTTGTTATTTCAATGAAGATTTTTAATTTCTATCTTAATTTCCTTTTCAGATATTTGCTTCAGTAATGTTGAAAAAATTATCCCCTTATATCTGTAAAATAAAAATCGCGAGTTTAAAGTTCATTGATATACTGTAAATGGAGAAATTCAGTAATTTTTCCAAATTGAAAGGAAAGCCGTGAACTTGCACTTTTTTTCCCTTCTTAGAATAGAATAGAATATAATATCCTTTATTTTCACATGTACTCAAGTGCAGAAATATGGAAGTACAGTGAAAGATTTGCGATGTCACCTCTCATGGCCCAGGTACAAGTCTTAGATACAAAAAGGAGGAGTAAAAAAGAAAAGTAGTTGCATTACTTTACAATGAATCATAGTATAAGTTAGAAACAAGATATAGTTGAAATAATTGTCATTACAGTCAGATAAACAAATTACAAATAAACATTACGTCGCAGTAGCTCAGTGCAAGGGCTTCTATAAGTGGCCTGACCACCTGCGTCCAACCCCAGTCCAACAACTGTCCCCGCTCTGCTTCAGGCCTCCAGTTCTCTCCATAACATTCTTCGCAATGTACTTCACAACGTTGTGGAAGACCTAAATCATTTTTACTTCTTGTACATCAGATTTATTCTTATTTAAACTGTGAAATGACATTGCACTGATTTCATGCTCAGAATCCAATTTTCTTGCAAACAAAATTTTGTTTTTACTTCAAAATGGTGATTTTTGATAAACTTCTACCTTTAAATATTTTACACTAATTATAGGAGTTGCATTGCCAACTTAATGATTTTCTTATTGAATGTTCTTTTTCAAAAATATTCTATAAATGCCTTTGCCAACAATTCTCAACATACATATTATTGTCCATTAACTACAAATTATAAATAAATTCTTCTTGTGGTTTCCCAGCCTTGAAATTTTCCTTTAATGTAAGAATTTTCACACTTCCTCTTAGTGGTCCAATATTGATCACTGTATCATTTAAAACTTTGTCCATGTATCTTTTGCAAGACTCCCTACAGCATTCATTACCTTTTTCAGTTTTTTTTTTCACTATTTCTAACTGTTTTGAGCTTCTATGGCCAGATTGCATACTGCTATTGTTGCGCCAACCTTTTTGAGTACCGGCTGCTGAATTCACAGAAGCTGACTGGCTCTACTTGTTTTTAAGAAGCTGACTATTTAAAGATACACAGTTTCAAATGCATGTTTTCCTTCTTTCTTCTCCTCAGATGTGTATGGCTCTTATAAAGCAGAAAATTTCTTCAGAAGACCACCATTGCTGGTATATTGTATAAGCCAGTGGTAGTCACCTGCTGTTACCCTGTTATATGTTGTGCTTGTATCCACTGATACCATCTGATATGTCTTAGGTAGATTCACTGTCATCATTGCTTCTATTTGTGAAGTTACTGACAACAAATAGGAAGAAGTGCCCACACAAAGACTTCAGCAGAATAGAGGATCAGTCTTGTCGAACAGAGTCAGTTTGTTCACAGTACTTTACAATTAATTACCTTACGTCTGACTTACATGATATTTTCTTGTGTGACCTTAGGATACACTGAAGAGTAAGCACCTTATTACTGCCTAACTACATAAAGCTTAAGATTTTTTAAAAATTGGTTAGCTCCTCCCCAGAAAAGTGTTTTTTATCGTGATGGAGGATTTTTCTTATGGTGTTAAGTTAACTCTTTAAAGTGGTAATTGCTATATACAACAAGGCAAATGGAAGAACACTTTCTGAACAGGGATTCCATCAGCGAGATTAGTAAATTCATTACAGTGAAGCCCATATTTTGCTTGCCCCTTGCCTGTGAATTCTGCTGCCATCGAGGATTATGCACCATTTTCTGTCAGTAATCCAGTCTCAATGAGCTCGGTTTAATGTCACTGCCCAGCCTTTCAAGTTCCATGCTGTTTATGATTGGCTTCTTTCATTTCCATGTTTCGGTTGTTTGTTGGTGTTACAGATTTAATCCACTTATTTACCACAGACTCTAAGCTCCAAACATCTTTTGAAGCAGATGGACTGTTGCAGATCAGCACCTTACTGGTCAGGGGCTGACTGACGTGATCCCTCTCATTATCAGAGATAGGTGCTAGCATATGTTGTCTACAATGACGAGTAAAATTTATCACCTCATAGTTGCTGTCTCTTATTTTGGGTTAACGCGCTTCAATGAAACTGGAATGTTCTCTCCAAGTGCAGGATTTAGCAAGTACCCTCTGGTCAAGTCCAAAGCATTACACTGGGCACCAGCTTATCTACAGGAGTTACAGTATATTAGACATCAGCTCACATTTGGAACTTATATTCTGCATGTCTGGGGGTGCTGTGGGTGGGGGGGGGGGGGCGGGGGGGGGGGCGGGCGGGGTGGAATAAAACCCTTCCAAGTTCCTTTTTAAAGGGTCTTAGCTTCCATATGTCACTACAAGGAAGCAAAACTGAGAACCTGAGAGGCTGTGTACCGACAGGGAATGACTTACACATTTTTTTACACATTGCCGTTTTCCAGCAGTGTAGGCTGAATATGAGAGGTAAATTAGCACACACAATGGAAATCATGTTAACTCTCTTTGTCCATGTAGTGACATACCACACTAATCTATTGTACACACCGACTGTGTTGCAGTGTCTTTTATGTTCAATACAACAGACAGAAACAATGTTAGTTTAGCATCTCATTCAAAAAAACCCCACCATCTCCAATAATGTTTAATACTTTGATGAGTCAACTTAAGTTCTTGCGTGAAGTTCAAACCCACAATTATTTACAATGTGCCAGCCATATCAACAAGTGGATAATTCCAATAAGTAGCACATAGTTTGGTGATCTCAGTTGCATTTTTTCAAACTGGATACTTACATGGATGGGAAAATCTTTGCTATACTTATAATAGTATGCCTGAACTTAGGCATATAAGTTGCTCATGACCATTTGATTATTTTGTTGACTAGTTGTGATGTTATTTGCAATTTCTGGAATATCATAGAACTGAAATCCTTCTTAATATCATTTCCTGCAACTCATCTGGGATGCCACAGGGATTAGTGCTGGGGAAACAAAACTTTACTATATATTAATGAATTGGATGAGGAAAGTAAGTGCACTATCAACCAACTTTCTGATACAATAAAAGTAGTTAAGAAGGCAAGTAATAAGGATGCCAAGTAAAAAGATATACTGGCATTGAATGCAGTCCACAGAAGGTTCATCTAAATTTGGATTAGGGTTGGAGGGACTTTCTTGTGAGTGGGATTCTACTCATTGGAGTTTAGAAAAGTGTGTGGAGACCTTACTGAAGCATATAAGATTCTTAGTATAGACGTGGCGAAGTCATTTCCTCTTGTGAGAGAACATAATCTCAGAATAAGAGTTGCCTGTTTAAGACCAAAATGAGGAGGAATGTTTTCTTTCAGAGAGTTGTCAATCCATGGAATTCCTTACCCAGAGTACTGACACAGCTAGTCATTGAGTATATTCAAGGTTGACACAGATAGATTTTTAATCAGTGAGGGAATCAAAGATCATGGAGATAAGACACAAAAGTGGAGTTGAGGGTTATTAATTCAGCGATGGCCTCATTGAATGACAGAGTAGACTCGATGGACTGAATGATCTACATTTGCTTCTACATTGTCACCATATCCTTAAACTTGATAAAGGAGCAGTGCTCCAAAAGCTAGTGCTTCCAATTAAATCTGTTGGACTATAACCTGGTGTTGTGTGATTTTTAACTTTGTAGACCCCAGTCCAACACTGGCATCTCCAAATCATATCCTTAAACTAATATCATTACAAATACTGAATGTAAGTATATTTAATGGAACATTGCTTGGATGTTCATGGCATGTGGTATATGTTACAGCCCGCAACATACTTGTTTAATTTTGAACATTTGGTATAAAAAAAAGAAAAATTGTTTAAAAGACATGAAGAACGAAAGAGTACATTTACTCATCAGCAGACTAGTGTATGTGAGAAGCTCTGTGGTAATTGCAGTTTGCTATGACCCAATTGAAAGCTCTGTTCCCCAACCTTATGTTGATTTCTTGAGACTATTGATTCAGCATCAAACACAATAATGCTGCCTATCACACCTGATCGTAAATCTCATCCTAACTGACCTACAAACACGTTGGGCACACAGAAACCATGAGACAAAGAAGATGATTGATTATCACAAAGATGCTCTGTGGTTAAAAGTATTGCAGGTCAGAAGTTTATTTTTCTGTATAAAATCTTAACTTTTTATACTTGAAGTTATAAACCTTTGGAATGTTGGATAAGTGAGTTTATTTTTCAAAACTGGTTTGAGAACTTTTTTCTGTGACTTTCATTATTGCCTTTGTCAGAAACATGCAAATAAATGAATAATAATGAGTATAAAAATCCTTCACCATTTCACTTTGGACTTGACTGCACAAGTCGATGAAGTGTGGTGCTGGAAAAAGCACAGCAGGTCAGGCAGTATCTGAGGAGCAAGAGGGTCGACGTTTTGGGCATAACCCTTTGTCGGATATGCCCGAAATGTTGGCTGTCTTGCTCCGCAGATGCTGCTGACCTGCTGTGCTTTTTTCCAGCACCACACTTTATTGACTCTGACTTCTGCAGCACCTGCAGTCCTCACTATCTCTTACTTGAATGCACAAGACAAACATCGTTATGAAAATGTTAATTTTATTTGAACAAATTGAAGATCTCTGAAAGAATTGATGCCAAGTGTATTAATATTGCACAGGCCAATTTTTCCCATATAGCTTTTAACAAAATTGAAATGTATATCTGTTTCCTTCTGGATCCATATAGAAATTTTTAAATATTTTCAAAAATTTAGTCAGCTACTTGGAAATTGGTCTTCATGAATTTAGCAATGGGCCTGACACCAACATAGTTTGGGTGCAAATTGTGCCATTGCTAAACTACATCCATTATATGCTAAAATGAATGATGTATGTGCTACGTGTCATAATGCAACAGCCAATAAAATTAGTCTAAGATTATATTATTTTAGTTTTATTAAATTTGATGAAAAAAATGTTAACTTATTGGTGCTATTTTGTGTAAAGTTGGTCCAGGGTCAGAACCTGTCCAAAGCGTTCAACTGAGATAACACTCAGTTGAAAACAATCACTGAAATTCTGTTTTGCATTTCTAATCAGCATTGTCTCCGCAGGTACAAATCTCAGAAAGTAGAATAATAGTGATGAAAAATGTGGATACTAATAGAGACCAGGTAATGTGATAGTTGTTTATGGAATTTTTAAGTAAACTGCCGAAGAGTAAAAAGCGACTTTTGTTTTTCATTTATACTGCGGATTTTAAAAACAAAAAAAAAAGACTGCATTAAACTGAGAGACTAAACAGATGGTATAGTTTTTAAAAATGTATTACCAGAACTTAATGGTGTTTCATCTACAATGTTTTATCGACAATAATACCACATTCAAGCAATGGGGATGGATGCTAATCTTCTTGTCTCCATACAGTTAAGTGTTCATGACAGCTATAACAACTTCCTAGGTGAATGGCTATGACTTTGGACAATATGGAAAAACATCAGCCTGTGAAGGGACCAACATTTCTCTTGCTGTCTTTTCTGGGTGGAAAAGTGAAAGAAGATGCCAAGGAGTTAGCTTCTCTCTGCAAATTCCCTTCTTAAAAGGACAAAGGGGGATACCACCTTCAGAGACAATGAAAGAGCAAATCCTCAACAACTGAATGAGAGTTTCAGAACTGAGGTGTCCATGACTTTGTGTACTTCTCATAGAGTCAAAAAGAATTGGAGGATAACTGAAGGAAAGCATCCCACTGATACCTGTAATTTAGACTAGTGCCAGGCTGTGCTTCACTGACATTTTGTTTTTATTTTTCCCTCCCTACCTGTAATATTATCTTGTCTCTTTGTGCATCTGTCTGTAAGTGTATGGGTTTTGGGTTTTCTTTATAAAAGTGGTCATTTAAGTTATAGAGAGTTATAAATTAATAATTCATGTTTCTTTTCTACTAACGGTTAAGAACAATTTGTTTGCAATGAATAGCTTTTTCCTTGTAAAGTACAGAAACCTGCTGAGTGCTTCCTTTTTACCTGGGTTTGTCAATGAGGTAAATTAGGGAATTTGAATCGTTTGATTGAATATTTTCACATTTATGATGGCTATGGGAATAGTGAATCTTGATTTCCAATACATTACCCCAATGAGTTGTAACATTATTACCATTTGTATATTCAGTACGTTATCTAGTATTGACACTCTTTCCTGTTATATCTAGAGTAACACATTGAACCCAAGTGATTCTCCTGTCAGAATTACAGGAATGCCATATTTAGAACATAGAACATAGAACATTACAGAGCAGTACAGGCCCTTCAGCGTTCGATGTTGTGCCGACCTGTCATACCAATCTGAAGCCCATCTAACATACATTATTCCACGCACGCCCGTATGCTTGTCCAATGACGACTTAAATGTACTTAAAGTTGGCGAATCTACTACCATTGCTGGCAAAGCATTCCATACTACTCTCTGAGTAACGAAACTACCTCTGAGATCTGTCCTATATCTATCACCCCTCAATTTAAAGCTATGCCCCCTCGTGCTCGCCGTCACCATACTTGGAAAAAAGCTCTCCCTGTCCACCCTATCTAACCCTCTGATTATCTTATATGTCTCTATTAAGTCACCTCTCAACCTTCTTCTCTCTAACGAAAACAGCCTCAAGTCCCTCAGCCTTTCCTCGTAAGACCTTCCCTCCATACCAGGCAACATCCTACTAAATCTCCTCTGCACCCTTTCCAAAGCTTCCACACCCTTCTTATAATGTGGTGACCAGAACTGTACTCAATACCCCAAGTGCGGCCGCACCAGAGTTTTGTACAGCTGTAGCATAATCTCATGGTTCCAGAACTCGATCCCTCTATTAATAAAAGCTAAAACACTGTATGCCTTCTTAACAACCCTGTCAACCTGGGTGGCAACTTTCAAGGATCTGTGCACATGGACACCAAGATCTCTCTGCTCATCTACACTACCAAGAATCTTTCCATTAACCCAGTACTTTGCATTCCGGTTACTCCGACCAAAGTGAATCACCTCACACTTGTCCGCATTAAACTCCATTTGCCACCTCTCAGCCCAGCTCTGCAGCTTATCTATGTCTCTCTGTAACCTACAACATCCTTCATCACTATCCACAACTCCACCGACCTTAGTGTCGTCTGCAAATTTACTAACCCACCATTCTACGCCCTCATCCAATTCGTTTATAAAAATGACAAACAGCAGTGGACCCAACACTGACTCTTGTGGTACACCAAAAGTAACTGGACTCCAGGATGAACATTTCCCATCAACCACCACCCTCTGTCTTCTTTCAGCAAGCCAATTACTGATCCAAACTGCTATATCTCCCACAATCCCATTCCCCCACATTTTGTACAATAGTCTACTGTGGGGAGCCTTATTGAACGCCTTGCCGAAATCGATACACACCACATCAACTGGTCTACTCTCATCTACCTGTTTGGTCACCTTCTCAAAGAACTCAATAAGGTTTGTGAGGCATGACCTGCCCTTCACAAAACCGTGCTGACTATCCCTAATCAAATTATTATTTTCTAGATGATTATAAATCCTATCTCTTATAACTTTTTCCAACACTTTACCAACAACTGAAGTAAGGCTCACTGGTCTATAATTACCAGAATTGTCTCTACTGCCCTTCTTGAACAGGGGAACCACATTTGCTATCCTCCAGTCTTCTGGCACTATTCCTGTAGACAATGGCAATTTAAAGATCAATTCCAAAGGCTCGGCAATCTCCTCCCTGGTTTCCCAGAGGATCCTAGGATAAATCCCATCCGGCCCAGGGGACTTATCTATTTTTACACTCTGCAGGATTTCTAATACCTCTTCCTTGTGAACCTCTATCCCACCTAGTCTAGTAGCCTGTATCTCAGTATTCACCTCGACAACATTGTTGTTTTCTAGAGTGAATACTGTTGAATTTTCATTTAGTGCTTATTTATTGATTCATGGGCAGTCAAAGCAAAAAGCTGCTACTTCCGGGCTGCTGGCCTGCCTGGTACTTTGAGGGAGGGGGAGCAGGCCCCAGCCAGTCAGAGCTTTGGAAGAGGCCCAAGGAGCTGAAACATTCACTGGTTTTGTGTTGGATAGAGTTGGGGTCCAGAAGGAGCCACTGCAGCTGAGAAAGAAGCCCACAAACAGTACACCACTAGGTGAAACAGAGGAAGACCGGATGTCAGAGAAACCCAAAAGCAATGCCAGCTTGATGAAGCCCCGGGTCTGTGAAAGAGCTCACATTGTGCTTGTGAGTGAGTGCTGGAGATCAATCTTGAGAATGAAGAAAGCTGAAGGCCCAGGAAAAGTAATTCAAGCACCAACTGGTAAGTCAGTACAAAGCAAAGTGGCTGTGAAGGAAGCTCAAAGCTAGGTTGTCAGGAGGGAAGAACTGGTGTCACTTGTAAAGATGACAAATAATTTAATTCATATATATTCCTGTGTTGAAATTTTACCTGCAGTAGGGCAGTTTTGGGAAGCCTCCCTACCTGATTGCTAACTGAAGCATTGAGGTGACTAATTAATGACCACTTAAAGCCTTCATCCCAACATCACTGGGATTACATCAGCAGATTGTAGTACCCATGCCATGTTCCAAGGCTTAGTTAAAGACTGGCAGCCTAGCTAGATGCTGGCATGGGCCATCTTCTGTTTGAATGTTCAGTCTCTCCTCAACAGAAATGATCACCCCTACAGGACTAACACCTCTACAAAAATGTCTGGCCCATGATCCTGACTGTGGAGTGTGAAATTTCAGTGGTAAAACTAAATAGTACAGAAATGGTCCTTTACATTGAATTGAAGTTTAGGTTGGGATGGATGAGGAAATTCACTCTGAAGGGGATAAGAGTTGGGGTCAAGGTCAGCGGCAGTAGAAAGGAAGTGCCGGGTCCTATGCTGGGAGGTTGGCAAAGGCAGGTCCAGTTTGGAATGGGGGGGAAGTGGAAACTGGGTCCCGGAGTGATGGATCAGATCAGGTAAAGGGTGTGGTACAGGTGGGGGTGTTGTGGTTATGCCCCAAGCAAAGAAGGGAGGGATGGGCCTAGAATGTGGGAAGGAAGCATATCAGTTCCTTGTTGAATGAAGGGGACATGGTTGGGTCTGAATCAGGTGATGGGGTGCTTTGTGTCCAGAGTGAGTGAAGTGGGTACTGTTCCAGATCGGAGGGCGAAATGATGGGTGTGTTTGCGAGGGTGCGAGTCTGGAGAGGGGCTCATCCTGTCTTGAATGTTTTACCTGCTCCACCACATCCTCTTCATCAAATAAATCCTCTGGATGCAAGTGTTTGTGGAAACAATGGAGAAAGACAAAAAACAGCTTACAAATGATACAAATTGGTCCCACCCATCTTCAAAATGCAGCTCCAGAATTCAGTTCTAAATGTAACTATTTTGTTTCCTTTTGAGAATCCAGTGATATTACATCTGAATCACTATGTCCCCTTCAAGGGCAGACGTGGTGGTATTGATTGATGAAAATGATCTGGATTGCTTAGACCAAGTGGCCAATTCCTCTGAAAATCTTATATTTTAATGTTGAGACAGACCCATTTTTTGGTAAGTGGGAGTAGGAAGGATTACGGTAGTCAGGTGGAGAAATGGCCTTCAGATACACATCAGCCAAGTTCGCTGATGACACCACCATAGTCGGTCAAATCTCAGATGGCGACGAAACGGGTGGGTGGAAGACCTGGGAAAATGGTGCATGAGAACAACCTAGCTCTCAATACCAGTAAAACCAAGGAACTCATTATTGGGCTGTTACTCATGCCCCCCTATACATTGATAGCACAGAGGTGGAATGAGCGGAGAGTGTCAAGCTCGTGGGAGTGGTCATCCACAACAAGCTTTCTTGGACTCTTTATCTGGACACACTGGTTACAAAGGCCCAACAACATCTCTTCTTCCGCAGTCAGCTGAGGAAATTTGGCATGACGGCGTACACCCTTGCCAACTTTGATAGGTGCGTCATCGTGAGCATTCTGTCTCGATGTATCACAACCTGGTATGGCAACTGTACCATTCCAAATCAGAGATGGTTACAGAGTGGCAAACACAGCTTGGACAATCACAAAGGTCAACCTCCCATCTATAGAATCCATCTACCTGGCCCACTGTCAAGGAAAGGCCACCAGCACTCTCAAAGATCCATCCCACCCTGGCATTGTTTTTCTACAACCTCTACCATCAGGGAGAAAGTACAGAAGCCTGAACACACGCATCCGCCGGTTTCGAAACGGTTTCTACCCTACTGTTGTTAGAATACTGAATGGACTCACAAACTCTTAGCATTTGTCTGTACCTGTGTGTTTGTTTGCCACTGTTTGCCTACTATTTACTATCTATGCTACTTAACTGTGTGATCTGCCTGTATTGCTCGCAAGACAAAGCTTTTCACTGTGCCTCGGTACACATGACAATAAATTCAATTCAATTCAATTCAATTCAATTCAATTCAACCATCATCAACCAGGCTCTCCGAGTGAGTTTAAACTAATTCAACAGGGGAATAGAAACCCAAATTGTAGTTCAAGTATACAGGAGAGTAGTGAGATCTGAAATAGGGTTTCAAGGTTGCATGAGGGAACCACATTATAGGAAGGATGTGGAAGCTTTGGAAAGGGTTCAGAGGAGATTGACTGGGATGTTGCCTGGTATGGAGGGTAGGTCTTACGAGAAAAGGCTGAGGGACTTTTGGCTGTTTTCATTGAAGAGAAGAAGGTGGAGAGGTGACTTAATTGAGACATATCAGATAATCAGAGGGTTAGATAGGGTGGACAGTGAGAGCATTTTCCCTCAGATGGTGATGGCTAGCACGAGGCGATATAGCTATAAATTGAGGTGTGATAGATATAGGACAGATGTCAGATGTAGTTTCTTTACTCAGAGAGTAGTAAGGGCATGGAACACACTGCCTGCAACAGTGGTCAACTCTCAACTTTAAAGGCATTTAAATGGTCATTGGATAGACATATGGACGAAAATGGAATAGTGTAGGTTAGGTGGGCTTCAGACTGGTATCACAGGTCAGCTCAACATCGAGAGCCGAAGGGCCTGTACTGTTTTGTAATGTTCTATGTTCTAACTGAATCATGCAAGAAGCTTGAGGTACCCAGTGGCCTATTCCGCTTCTATTATTCTGATCTTCACTGAAATAAAGTTATTTATATTATATTTGTACCTCAGCACACCTAACCATTGGAAGAATGATCATAAAGTTGAGAGACAGAACCTTTAACAATGTGTCAGAAAAAAAGATTATTTTGTTTCCCCTCAACATTTGTTTGAAATTCCTTTATACTCAGTATAATATAATTTCCAATGAAGTAATATTAGCATTGAAAATGCAGGAGGCAGCAAGTAGGAACTTTCATAAATCAATTCCCATTTCTGTACAGTACATCTGCAAGCACTATCATCAGACAGGAGCATTTCAGAGCAGTAACCATAAAGAACTTAAAATGAAAATTGTGCAGGCTGGCAATTAACTATGAACCAGCAAATAACTAATAATCCGATTAGAGATAGAAAACAAAACAGAACTCATGACCATTGTCCACAACACCACCTGAAATGCCTGTCAATAAGACTGACTGCTTAAAAATAAGAACTAAAAACAGTCTTATATATATACAAAATTCAGGAAACTTGGGAAAGAGCCATCTATTTTAAATTTGCTTAATCTGTACTGATTGGGAAAAAGAGAAATTTTTCACCAAAAAAAATTAAAATATGTTTAACAAAACCCTTCATTTTCAAGGTCCCTTGGCTATGTTTATACAGTAGTGCCTCGGAATCCAACTTTAATTCGTTCCAGGAGGCTGTTCAGATTGCGAAAGTTCAGATTCCGAAACTATTTTCTCCATAAGAAATAATGGAAAGTGAATTAATCCGTTTTTGGACCCAAAATAAAAAAAATTTTCAAGACACTTTTAACTGCAAATACACATGGTTAAGGTAAAATAAGTAAATGAATAAATGACCTAAATATCAAATAATAATGATAAAAGAAAGAAATAAATGTACTAACATGAAAATAACTTCATTTACCTTAGTGAGGAGTGCTAATGGTGAATGCACTTTTTTGCTTCACTGCTCTTTTTGGGTGCCATGGTGAATGCATAAGGGTGATAATTTAAAAAAAACTGCACAAATCAAGGTGAAGACACGAGGTAAACTACTGATGGACACACGAGAGATGCTTTCACGATTACTTCCCGGGACAAACTGAACAAACAATGTGCGTCCTGAACGGTACGTGGTGTTCAGATTCTGAAAATGTGTTCAGATTTTAGGGCAAAATTTTCTTGAAATAATTGTCCAGATTCCAATTTGTTCGAACAATAGGGCGTTCGGATTCCGGGGTCACCACTGTAGTCATTATTCTGAAAAACAAATTATAGTGTATAAAGGATCACATAGCAAATAAGGACACGTAAGAGGGAAAAGGAATGTGAAAAAAGAAAACCCAGACTAGGCTTTACAACAAATGATTTTGCATTTACTGGCTGGACAAACCTAACTAAATATTTAAAAAGAAATAAAGTCACATTCCTAAAGTGTGCGTACATTTTCTGAAAACAATGTTTCATTTAAACTGAATTAAGTGTACAAAATATATTTTCCTCTTTTAAAGAATCAAGAAAACTGACCTGATTCTGTTTTTTATAATCACAGCATAACAGTGAAGTATGCACTTAATTGACAGGTATATTTTTCTTAAATCCTGTTATATTTAAATGGGAAGTAAGGTAGATGAAGAACATTTAACTCCTCTCATCGGATGGAAGAGAAATATAAACTAAAAGTATGGAATTCTGTAAGAAGAAGCTTTTCTCAGTTAAGAAAAAACATAGAATCATAAGGAACAGAGGTAGGTCATTCGATCCATCAACCCTGCTCTGCTTTTCTATTGGATCATGGCTGATCCGATATTCCTTCATCTTCCTGCCCTTTCCCTATTATCCCCTAATAATCAATAATCTGTTTATCCCAGCCTTAAACATACACAAGCACCCTGTCCCACAACCCTCTGTGTCAGGAATTTCCGAAGATTCACAACCCCTGAGAGAAGAGATGCCTCCTCATCTCAGTCTTCACTTGGTGGCCCTTTACTCTGAGACCAAAACTGAAGCCAAAATTAATATGCAAAATGATGAGCAAAAAACTAAAGAAATTATACAAGAAATGTCTGAGCACAGAGGCTCAATGAACTCTACAACCAGCATTTTTTTCCCATTTTGTCCAATGCACATTAACCTGATTTGTAGTTGACTAAGTTTATAAAAGTTATACATATCATTAATGCATGCATGTGGTTATTTCTCTCTTTTGAAAAGCTGTCCAGACTTCTTGCAGTTCAGCAAATGGGAGATAATAAGCATTTTTTCAATGTCTAATGTTTAGAATATGTATTTTACTTTACAATTGGAAAGAGAGATGGTGTTTATCAAAGGTTTAATAGGATGAACTGGAGATGACATTTAGAAAAAAAGTTAATGCGGAATAGAGATTCAGTGCAATTAAATTGACAGAATTCTTATTGCATAAACTTGCTTAATCAAGTAGACAGGATATATTGAGAGAGCTGGTAAGCATAAGTAGATGCAATAAGTATAAAAGCAGGGATGTCATGCTGAATACTTATAAGATTCTGCAAAGTCTGAATAGAACATTGTGTCCATTTCTGGTCACAACACAGTAAGAATGATAGTCATGTCCTTGAGAAGATACAAAGCAGATTTACCAGAATGGCTCCAGAGATGAGTGTTTTATTTATAAGTCAGATTGCAAAAGCTGGAGTTGTTATCCTTGAATAAAAGGAGACTGAGGAAAGATTATGATGTACAAAATTATGGCAGGTTTAGTAAGATAATCAAAGAAAAGTTCTCATTAGTTTATGGTACATAGACTAGGGTACATAGATTAAAGGCAAGGCAGGTAGTGGGAACACATAGAAGAAAGTTTTATGCAGCAAGTAGCATTGACCTTGAGTGGTAGATTGGAGACAATGAAAGGAAATGGCCTGGGTAATGGATAATAATTAACTTGCAGTATTACAGAAGTCAAGTGAGGGGTTGAGACTGACAGGAATGCTCCACAGGAGCCAACATTGACTCAATTGCCAAAATGGCTTCCTTCTGTGCCATAAAAGACTCAGCAGCAGCACCTCATAAAAGAATGTAAATAAAGTCAGAGAAAGGAAACTTGGCCTATTGACATTTTCACTCCAGCACATCAAAGGATTTATGAACAAAAACTCCTCTTGGACCCATTACACTTGGATCCAAACTTTTATGTACCTCTGGTACAAAATGTCCTCCAACATGCAAAGATTCCTAAAATACATGCCGTGTTTTCTAGCATAACATGCATCATAATTTTGGAAGAACCAACACACTTGTTCCTTTAACAAAACAAAGAGCTGTGGATGCTGGAGATCTGAAACATAAATAGAAATTGCTCGCAAAACTCAGCAGGACTGGCAGCATTTGTGGGAAGGAAGCAGAGCTAGTATTTTGCATCCGGTGACTCTTCATTAGAATTAGAGGCCTGTTAGCCTGATCTCAGTTGTTGGTAAGATTTTAGAGCATGTTATTAAGGCTGAGATTGCAGGTTAACTTGGAAGTGCATGGTAAAATAGTCAGCATGGCTTCCTCAAGGAGAAGTGATCCCTGACAAATTTGTTAGAATTCTTTGAGGAGATAACAAGCAAGCTAGACAAAGCAGAGGGCACTGGATGCTATCTATTTGAATTTACAGAAGACCTTTGACAAGGTGCTGCACAGGACACTGCAAAATAAGACAAGAGCCCATGGTGTTAGGCACAAGGTACTGGAATGGAGAGAGGATTGGCTTTCTGCCAGAAGGCAGAGTGTAGGAATAAAAGGGTCTTTTTCAGAATGGCAGCCAATGACTAGTGGAGTTCTATAAGGGTCAGTGTTGGGACCACGACTATTAGAATATAGAATCCCCACAGTGTGGAAACAGGCCCATTGAACTAACAAATTCACAGCGACTCTCCGAAGAGTAACCCACCCAGACCCATTCCCCCACCCTATTGTCTGAAATTTACCCCTAATTAATAGACCTAGTCTACACATCCCTGAACACTATGGAAAATTTAGCGTGGTCAATTCGCCTAACCTGTACATCTTTGGACTGTGGGAGGTAACCCATGCAAACATGGGGAGAATGTGCAAACTTCACATAGACAGTAATCCAAGGCTGGAATTGAACCCAGGTCCCTGGCACTGTGAAGCAGCAGTGCCAGCCACTGAGCCACCGTGCCGCACCATGCAACTATTCACATTAACAATCTGGACAAAGAAACTGAGGACATTGTTGCTAAGTTTGCAGATGACACAAAGTTATTAGGATGGACAGGTAGTGTGGAGGAAGTGGAGAGGTTAGAAGGACTTGGATAGGCTAAGAGTGTATGTGGGAAAGTATGAGGTTATATGCTTTGGTAGAAATAATAGAGGCATAAACTATTTTTGAAATGGGAAAGGCTATGGGAATCTGAAGCACAAAGGGACTTAGAAGTCTGAGTTCAGGATTCTCTTAAGATTAACATGCAAGTTTAGCTGGTAATAAAGAAAGCAGATGCAATGAAGACAAGGGCAGAGATGTACTGCTGAGGCTGTATATGGCTCTGGTCAGACTGTATTTGGAATATTGTGAGCAGTTTTGGGTCCCATATCTCAGGAAGGGTATGCTGGCCCTGGAGGAGGTCCAGATGAAGTTTATAAGAATGATCCCAGGGTTGAAGGGCTTGTCATATGAGGAGTGCTTGAGGACTCTGTGTCTGTACTCATTGGAGTTTAGAAGGATCTCATTGAAACTTACAGAATACTGAGAGGCCTGGATAGAGTGGACATGGAGAAGATATTTCCACTCATAGGAGAGACTGGGACTTGAGGACACAACCTCGGAGTGAAGGTATGACCCTTTAGAACTGAGATAAGGAAGAATTTCTTCAGTCAGAGTGCAGTGAATCTGTAGAACTTATTGTTGCAGAAGGCTGTGGAGGACAAGTCATTGAGTATCCGTAAGACAGAATTAGGTAAGTTCTTGATTAGTAAGGGGAGCAAGGGTTACATGGAGAAGGCAGAAGAATGGCGTTGAGAAATATTTTAGACATGATCAAATGGTGGAGCAGACCTGGTGGGCTGAATGGCCTAATTTGGCTCAGATAGTTTATAGCCTTATGGGATCATAAACAGTAAATCATCTGTTATTTTTAGTAGCATTAATTGAGACATAAATGTTGGCTTCTTTTCTCCTGACCAGTGGCTTTTTAAAATTCTTACTGTACTCTACTTATCGTCTGTGGAGACGGAGATTGTGCAGTGCAGAGGAGAGCGAGCCCAGCACGGTGTTGTCGAGTCATTAAGAGGCAAGCGAGTCCAATGTGGCTGACAGTGAGGTTCCCCTGGCATCAGCAGCACTGCCAAGACTGCAGTGGCGGTGAATACAAGCAGTCCGATTCAGCAACAGCGAGAACTATCAGACTGCCCAAGGTGCAGTTCGGTGCAGACTGGAGGTGAGGCCCAGAGTGGTCTGCTTAGAGGATTGTAATGTTGAACCTATTTTTATTTCTTTATGTTTCGAATTTATGCCTTGGATCCTGTATCTGGGTACCTTGCATTTAAGATGGTGCCATAAATGGCGACTTTGTAAACTTTTCACTGCACTCATGTGAGTATATGTGACAATAAACCTAGTTGACTTCAATCACTTGACTGGCAAATCATCATAAATACTTAACATCTGCTCAGGATTTTTTTTCATTCGTTCAATTTCTTGTTCATCTTTTCCGAATTTTTCATGCACTTTAATGCTGTTTTCTGGCTAAATTTCACTGAGGTTATTTAATCCTTTGTAAAATTATTTTGGAAATCTAATATCTGTTCTGGTCTGTGAACATCAAGCTTTACTCAGTTTTATTTTCTTCTTTATCTTTCAAAAGGTAATGTGCTCTTTTGCAGTCTTCTACAATATTTGAAGTAGACCATTAGTCACAATGATATTGATTATAGGTACTGTAGTTCAAAAGAGCACAGCATCTGATAGACTAAATAAATATCAATGTCAAACTGGTTCCTTCCAAGCAGCAGAGCTGATAACACTAAAGACTAAAAGAAATTGAATCTCTTGTGAATAGAAGATATTAACACCTCCTTAGCTGCAGAATGTTTTTACTTCTGTATTTGTATAACTCTGAATTCATGGTCAAGCGCAGTAAATTTTATGATTGTTTCTAATAACCTCGTTCACATCGCTGACATCTACATGAGGTCCAACTGTAATAGATAATAAATAAACTACCGAGATTTTTAAAAAATATTCATTCATGGAAGTCACTGGTAACACAAGAATTTACTGCCCATCTCTAATTGCCCTTGAGAAGGTAATAATTCCTGAAGAAGGGCCTGTGCCCGAAACGTCGAATCTCCTGTTCCCTGGATGCTGCCTGACCTGCTGTGCTGTTCCAGCAATAAAGTTTCAACTTTGATCTCCAGCATCTGCAGACCTCACTTTCTCCTTGAGAAGGTAATAGCAAGCTGCTTTCTTCAACCACTACAGTCCTGTGGTGTACATAGGCTTGCTGTGCTGTTTAGAAGAGAGTTCCAGGATGTTGACCAAGTGACAGTGGAGGAGCAGCCATATTGTTACAAGTCAACATAATAACATTTCCACGATCCACTGCTCTTGTCTTCTCAGATGGGAGAGGTTGTGGGCTTGTCAGCAAAGGAGATACTGCAGTGTACCTGGTATATAGTATACACTGCTGACACTGTGGGTTGGCGGTAGACATAGTGAATGAGTGATTAAAGTTCCAATCAAGCAGACTACTTTTTCCCATGTTGCATTGAACTGCTTGAGTGATATTGGATCTATGGACATCCATGTAAGCAGACTGTATTCAATCACATTTCAATGTTGCAACTGTGCTGGAACAATTTGGTCAGGGATAGGGTTAGTCCTGGAACACAGCTGGACTATTGCTGTAACCAATGTTTCCATCAATTTCCTGCTAATACATTGAGTGAATTGAATTAGCTGAAAGTTGGCATTTGTGATATTGGAGTTTTTTAGGGGAAAGATGAGCTGATCCATTCCTCAAGCACTTCTGGCTGAACGTTAAAAATACTTCAAGAGAAGGAAAAACTCAGAAAACCAGTTAAACTTGGGAATGATAGCACTGGCCTGAACTGAGGATCCACATTACAGTATACAAGATGTTTTTGGACCAGTTCCATCATTATAAATTTTATTGTTGATTTCCTTTTTTGCATAAGTTGAGCTCTTCCATTATTAATAAAGGGAATATTTGTGAAGCCTTGTCTTCCAAATAGTTGTTTAATTGTTCCTTACCTTTTCTGGTGGGTTATGGCAAGGCTGCAGAATTTTGATCTGATCAATTGGTTACACAGTTGCACAATTCTGTCTTTAGCATGATGCTTCCACTGTTTAGCATGTGCGTGTATTGTATTGTAGTACTGGTGAAGGAGCAGCACTCTGAAAGTTTATGATTTCACATATACCTGTTGGACTATAACCTGGTATCATATGACTTCTAACCTTGTCCACTCCAGTCTAACATCAGCACCTCCACATCATTACATTTTCAACCATGTGAAGTGTTGCTCCTGACATTCTACACTCTGTAGCTAGAAGTTTTTGGAACTTGTGATGGGGGTGCTGACTGCTGCCTGCAGAGCTGCCAAGATCTAAATATTCTTTCTGGAACACTGCCACATCTTGAATCCTCAGGGACTTGACATCCAATGGTGAGTCTCCTCACCTGTATCAAAGACCCTGGTGGTGCCCTCCTGCTGAAAACTGCCAAGCAGACAGACACCAGCACGTCTATTGACTGGCAGTGGTACTTATGAAGTGGTGGGTTCTGATGGTAGGACATCCACCCGAGACCTATGATCATTACTGGATCCCAGGCTCCAGTGAGTGGAAGGATAGTCTCAACATGGGGAGTGCAGAGGGAAAGGAGTTGAAAGCAAGGTCAGGAGCTGGCTTTCAGAGGGCCCTCCCATTCTCTTCCTTACGTTGTGTCCCTTTCTCAAGCATGGAGAACCTTGAAATGAGGATCCTCCTGGGGTGCTGTAAACCACCCCACAGAGTCTGGTCTTTCATGATTCTATGTCGTTAAACTTTGCTGCTGCTAACAGCCTGCAGTTTCTCATGGATACCTACTTTTCAACTGTTGGATCTCTTCTGAATTTATCCCATTCAACTCAGTGATAATTTCATACAATATAATGGAAAGTGTTCTCAGTGAAAAGAAGGACTTCACCTCCATTGTGACCAACCTGTGGCAGGCAGTTTGGTGAAGGTGAGGCCAAGTAATAACATAGGGACATAGGAACAGGAGTAGGCCATTCAGCCCATCAAGCCTGGTCCACCATTTAATTCAATTATGGCCAGTCGAACACCTCTCTGCCTTTTTATTCACATTATCCCCATAACTTTCTGTGTTAATAATAATCAAACATTTTTGAACCTCTACTTTAAATATATTCGAATAATATACTTACACATCCCTCTTGGTTACAGAATTTCAAAGATGCACCACTCTCTGGATAAAATGACTTCTCCTCATCTTGGTCCTAAAGAATAAATTCCACAGTTTTCAGTTGTGCTCCCTAATTCTAGACACCCCAGCCATAGGAAAAACATTCCCATCTACCCTGTCCATCCATTTAAATATTTAGTATGTTTCAATTAGATCACGTTTTATTCTTTGAAACTTTAGTGAATACAGGTTCAGTTAGCCTTGTCTGTCTTCATCTGAACAGCCCTACCATCCTCTAAATAAATATGGTGAATGTTTGTTGTACTCCCTCAATGGCAATAATGTCATTGCTGACATAAGGAATCCAAAACTGCTCACAGTGCTCCAGCTATATCAATTTTTTTGATTTCTGCCACAGACTCAAGCAATGCTACCAAGCCATTAGTGGTAATGGACAATGAAACACCTTCACCCAGAGAGCATTCTGACCCCTTGCTAGGCCCAGTGCCCCTTCCAATCAACATAGAGGAGTATTAATACATCCACTGAGGGTGCGTGATGTTTAATAAGCTATAAGTTTTATTATACATTTTTGGCTTAATAATGTATGAGGTCATGAGCTCTGCAATCAGTTTTGAGGATGTCCATTACAATTGTCTCCAACATTGTACTTTTGCAGCTTTGATAGATCTGAGCTGCCGATGGGCTTGGACATTCCCAGGAATTGTCATTGAAGAGTCTTGGACTTTGATTGTCAGGTATGATTCCATCAGGTTATTGTTTGACTAGTCAACTGACAAGCCTCAGATGTCAGTGAAGAAGACTAGGTCAATAATGTGTTTGCCTATTTGGCCTTGTTATATTAATTGCTGTTGAACTAACTGAATTGCTCAATAAGCCTTTTTATAGGGCAGTTGAGACAACCATGTTTCTGTAAACTTGTAGTCATACATATGTCAGAGCAAATTAGAACAGCAGCTTTCCTTTCCTGAAGGAAATTAGTGAACCAGATATGTTTTTGCGATCATGTGATAATTTCATGAATATCATTACTGAGGCTAGCGTTTACTTCCAGAATTATTGATTAGTTGAACTTAAATTCCTCTAGTTGCCATTTGGAATTTGTATTTTTGTCTCTGGAACATGCCTGTGGTTCTCCAGATTATTAGCCCAGTTATCAATATGCTACCTTTCTTGATTTTATGATCATTAGCAGTACTTTTTGTTTTACAATGGAAAATTCACTTAATAATTAATCTGGGGAGAAAGTGAGGACTGCAGATGCTGGAGATCAGAGTCGAGAATATGGTGCTGGAAAAGCACGGCAAGTCACGCGGCATCTGAGGAGCAGGAGAAACGACGCTTCAGGCATTAGCCCATCATCCTAAATGTTGTAATAACTGAAAATAGTTACTCTGAATTCACTGTTTCAAAAAAAGAAATAGGAAAGGGGAAAGAAGGACATTCAAAACTATTCAAAATAGAAGCAGAAACATTTGGCTCCTCATCACTAATATTAGCTCAATTAGTTACATTAAAGTTACTCTAACAGAGGAAATAATCATTTTGGTAAGCTGTATACTACAATGGAGAGACAAGTTAGTTTAGCTGGCCAATGTGTCATTCAAAATGACATCAAATTTGTGGGTTTGGATTGTTCTGGCTGAGGTTGACCTGGGCTTGCATCCTTGCTGTCCGATTCTTGACATGGAGCAGTGCCCCACAAGATATGTAACTAAGTTACTCTCTGTTGGAGAGAGAGATATCTGTGGCATCTTGTGTTCTAAAGCTTGATTATGTATCAACCTTCCTATTCTGCTGTGGGTGACTGACAAGCAAAGGCTTCTACGCAAAATTAGCAATGGGTTTGATAAGATATGTTGGGGAAAATAAATTGATGTCCGACGGTTTCACAATGAGAGTCTATTAGTCTAAAATTATCATTTAAAAAAATTAAAAACAAAATTAAAGTAATTCCATTACAACTAGGACTTCAGAGGATTGACTAAAACAAATCATACAGAATATTTATGATTTAAAAATGCTTGAATTAAATATCAAATATAATAGATTGCATATCAGAGAGGGATTTTCTGAAAGTGAGGATCAATATTATAAAGTCTGCCATTATGCAGCAACCAACTGATATTTCAGAATTACTGGTATGAAAAAAAAGAAAAGTGCATTTGATGACACATTTGAAGCTGCCTTTAAGAAAAACTGCACATAGGGCCTATTTTCCATTTCAGTAGCCTATCTAGGAAATGTTATTTTGTGCTTGCAAAGATCTAGAAATTGAATTTAAAAGTCCTGAATAAGCAAAAATTTAATAATTCATGCAAGAGGAGGATATTTTGCAATGGTGGAGCATTCTATCGCGAGGTAGGTAAAAAAGGGAACTTTACTTGGAACATTCTGTAAAACATTTATACCAATGTTACACCTTGACCATAAAAGATAATACTAATGGTGGTGTGGGGCTATAAGACCTTTCAACAAGAACAAACATGAACAGAGGAACATGCAAGTTAAGAACAGGAGCAGACCATTCAGCCCCTTGACAGTGATTCGCCACTGTTCCTAGCTGATCAGATTTTTTCACATCCCTATCAATCTATGATAACATTTCAAGAAACTACCTACCTCTACTCGAAAAGAAATTCAAAGATTCCACTTGGAACACTTTTTGAGTAAGGACATTTCAAAGACTGTGACACTATATGAGAACAAAAACCTCCAGCTTAAATGGGTGACTCCTTATTTTTCAAAGATACACTTTTAGTTCTTGATTTGCCTACAAGAGAAAACTTTCAGCAGTTACATGCCTGACCCTTACAACCTCAACTCATAAGAAAATCTGCCTATGCCATCTTATAATTTAGAGAGGGATTTTTTGATTCATATCTGAGAAACACCCAAATCCCACTGCATCTTCGAGCTCTAGAAATCTCTCATTATTTAGATAATATGATTTTTAAAAATTTCATCCTGCCAAAATGGAACTTTTCACGTTTTCCCACATTGTTGGCCATTTGCCAGATCTTGGCCAGTCATTCAACCTACCAGTATCCCATTACAGCCTCCCTACATCATCTTTTCAACTTATTATCCTACTTGCCCTTATGTGCAATTTAGCAAACGTTCTTTTTTTTTAATCGTCATACAAGTCATTTACGTAAATTGTAAAATGTTGGGGTCCCAGCACTGATCCCTGTGACACATCTTTGTTACAATTTGCCAGTCAGAAATTGACCAATTTATGCCTATTGCCACTTTTGTGTTCGTTAGCTGATCTTCCATCCAGACTAAAATACTACCCTCTACATCATGAGCCTTTATTCTGTGCAATAACGTTTGATAGGCACCTTATCAAACACCTTCTGGAAGTCTATGTACAGTACTTCCACCAGTTCCCTTTATTCACAGCAAATATCATCTGTTCAAATAACTCTTCAAATACATTGGTTAAACATGATTTCCCTCTCTCTAATTACCTTGAATTTCTCAAAGTGCCTTGCTATAATGTCTTTAATAATAATTTTTAATATCTGCTCTATAATAGGTTTCATCTGTATGTCCCCTTCCTTATTAGGATAAGGAGTTACATTTATTATTTTCCAATAGTAGTAGAAGATGCTAATAGCATTTCCAAATGACTAAATAATCAAGGGGCTAAAGGAGAAGAGGAAACAAATACAATAACTTTTTTTCATTTATTCACAGGAAGTGAGCATTATTGATGAGAAATTTATTACCCAGAGGGCAGTTAAGACGCAACCACATTGCTATGGGTCTAGAGTCTTCTAAGGTGGCACAGTGGCTCAGTGGTTATCACTGCTGCCTCACGGCGCCAGGGATCCGGGTTGATTCCAGCCTTCAGTGACTGACTGTGTGGAGTTTGCATGTTCTTCCTGTGTCTGTGTGGGTTTCCTCCCACAGTCCAATAATGTGGAGGTTAGGTGAATTGGCCATGCTAAATTGCCCACAGGGATGTGTAGGTTAGGTGTAATCGTCAGGGGTAAATGTAGGGTAGGTGAATGGGTCTAGGTGGGTTACTCTTTGGAGGGATTGTGTGGTTTTGTTGGGCTAAAGGGCCTGTTTCCACACTGTAGGAATTCAAACATGTATGCCAGACCATGCAAAGACAGCAGATTTCCTTCCACGAAGGACACTAATAAACCAGATGGATTTTTACAACAACTGACAATGGTTACATAGTCACCATTAGACTTCAGATGATTTATTTGAACATAAAGTCAAATTTCATTTTCGGCCATGGTGGGATTCAAACCTATGTCCTGAATACATGAGCCCAATTGGCTGGATGGAAGAAGACAGAGGGTAGTAGTTGATGGCAAAGTTTCTTCATGGAGTGCCGTCACTAGCGGTGTTCCGCAAGGATCTGTTTTGGGACCATTGCTGTTTGTCATTTTTATAAATGACCTGGAAGAGGGGTTAGAAGGTTGGGTGAGCAAGTTTGCGGATGATACGAAAGTCGGAGGAGTTGTTGACAGTGAGGAAGGATGTGGCAGGTTACAGCAGGATATAGAGAAGCTGCAGAGCTGGGCAGAAAGGTGGCAAATGGAATTCAATGTAGCTAAGTGTGAGGTGATTCACTTTGGGAAGAATAACAAAAAGATGGGGTACTGGGCTAATGGTCGGATACTTGGTAGTGTGGATGAGCAGAGGGATCTTGGTGTCCATGTATACAGATCTCTGAAAGTTGCCACCCAGGTAAATAGTGCGGTGAGGAAGGCATATGGCGTACTGGCTTTTATTGGTAGAGGAATTGAGTTCCGGAGTCCTGAGGTCATGATGCAGTTGTATAAGACTCTGGTGCGGCCGCATCTGGAATATTGTGTGCAGTTTTGGTCGCCATACTATAGGAAGGATGTGGAGGCACTGGAACGGGTGCAGAGGAGGTTTACCAGGATGTTGCCTGGTATGGAAGGAAGATCGTATGAGGAAAGACTGAGACACTTGGGGCTGTTTTCATTAGAGAAAAGAAGGTTTAGGGGTGACTTGATTGAGGTGTACAAGATGATTAGGGGGTTAGATAGGGTTGACAGTGTGAACCTTTTCCCGCGTATGGAGTCGGGTATTACAAGGGGGCATAGCTTTAAATTAAGGGGGGGTAGATATAGGACTGAAGTTAGGGGTAGGTTCTTCACTCAGCGAGTCGTAAGTTCATGGAATGCCCTGCCAGTAGCAGTGGTGGACTCTCCCTCTTTATGGGCATTTAAGCGGGCATTGGATAGGTATATGGAGGATAGTGGGTTAGTATAGGTTAGGTGGGCTTGGATCGGCGCAACATCGAGGGCCAAAGGGCCTGTACTGCGCTGTATTCTTCTATGTTCTATGTTCTAATATCTCTGGATTGCCAATTCAGTGACATTACAACTATGCCATTGCCTCCCCTAATCTCACCATTCCCTAGCTATGCACGATGGCAGAACAGAGGAGTCAAATATTATTTAAATGGACAAAGACTGCAGAAAGCTGCAGCATAGAGGCATTTGGGAGTCCTCATGTATAAATTATAAGAGGTAGTATCCAAGTTCAGTAAGTATTAGGGAAGGAATATGATCTGTTACCCTTTCTTTTGAAGGGAATGAAGTGTAAAAATAGAAGATCTTGTTAAAATTATGAACAATACTGGTCAGACCACACTTGGAATATTGTGAACAGTTTTGAGTCGATTATCTAGGGCAAGATATAGTGGCATTGGAGGCGATTCAAAGAAGGCTCACAAGGCTAATCCTGGGTATGGAGGGACTTATAGATAGAGATTGAACCTGTACTCAATGGAATTCAGAAGGATGCAGTGACCTTATTGAAACATACAAGATTCTTGGGGGCCTTGACAGGGTAAATGAGGAAAGGGGATTCTCCTTATGGGAGAGTCTAGGGCCAGAGAGCATAATCTCAGAATGAAAGGTCCACATTTAAGACAGAGATAAGAAATTCTTTCTCTTAAAGGGAAGTGAATCTATGAAATTCTTTACTGCAGAGGGGCAATGAAGCTGAGTTGTTAAGTATATTCAAGGCTGAGATAGACAGAATTTTCATCAGTCAGGGAGTCAAAGGTTATGGGGAAAAGGCAGGAAAATCTGATCAGCCATGATCTCATCAAAAAGATGAGTTGACTCAACAAGCTGAATGACCTACCTCTACTCCTATGTCTTGTGCTCTCATCAGATTGTTCAAAGAATTCCTACAGCATGGAAACAGGCCATTTGGCCCAACAAGTCCACACCGACCCTCCGAAAAGTGACCCACCCAGACCCATTCCCTGACCCTATTACTCTATATTTACCCCTAACTAATACACTTAACCTCCACATCCCTGAACACTATGGACAATTTAGCATGGCCAACTCACCTAACCTGCACATCTTTGGATTGTGGGAGGAAACCGGAGCACCCGGAGGAAACCCACACAAACATGGGGACAATGTGCAAACGCCGCATACACAGTCACCCAAGGCTGGAATCGAACCCAGGTCCCTGGCTCTGTGAAGCAGCAGTGCTAACCACTGAACCACCATGCTGCCAAAAAAATTATTTCGCATAATGTGGGGCTTAAACCCATGACCCTGAGATTAAGAGTTTCATGCTCTACCGACTGAGGTAGCCTGGCACTGCCCTGCTTCACTTCCATTTGTCTTATAAATGTATCTGTTTTGTTTCAAATACCACATTTATTTATATACATAGCCTTCACATACAGAACCATTGCCTTGATTTTAAGTGTTCTTGTTTCATTATTTTAACAACTTCAATTCAAAGCAAACAATAATGGGATGTGTGGGAGAACTAATATAATTATAAAAGCATATTAATGGGGTTTCAGAAAGAACACTGGATCATTCTGCTATAAGTGCATTTTGTCAACACAAATTATCTGCAACGTGATTGACAAATTGGGAATGCTGTTTCTAATGCATGACCTTTTAAAACACGACATCGCCAACATTTTGAGCACTGTTTCTAAAGCACAAATTTTCTATAACATGGAGTTGTACAAGAACACAACTATTGCATTATCAAAGAACTGACTGTGGTTAGAGGAGAGAGACAGTTGAAAATTACATCAAACAGGAAACTCTGGAAATAGTTAGCAAGTCATGTTTGGACACAATGGAGGAGGTGAGTAACTTGGAAACTGGGGTTTGGAGGCCATATATGTGGCAGTACTATTGAAAGTGAATATGTTTAGGCAATTTAGGTGAGTGCAGCACAAAGCATTACTTTCACTGCTTGAAGTGCATCAGGCAATGAATATAAGTTTGAACAAGTGGCTGTATGTTAGGTCAATGGCAATGCCTAAGCAACAGCAATGGTGCCACATATGTGGAAACCTCTCTGTGAAGGACATTGGTCAGTCAGAGTCGTTACCAACTCTGCACGTACTCAATAGCTACATGTAATAGACATCTCTCTGGCACCATCATTGACATCTAGGCTGCTAACAAAATAGGCATGCACAGGTATTTGATATGAAAATGACAATTGTACATTGATATTTTTGCTCACATTTCACAAGAGAGAGGTAGAACTAGAGGCAGAAACCCATAATGGGTGATCCTCATGTCAATGAAACTCGAGGTATGGAAACATGGCAGGCATTCATTGATGATGTGGAAACTCCAGACATCATAATGGATAGGAAAGATAGATTCGCTCAAGAGCACAATTCATTATACTATTAGTCGTTTAGAGCTGTAGATGATGAGCAATCCAAAGGGCACTCCAGGCATTCATTTTCTCTCTCACAGATCAGGAATGAATGGTCAGGCTATTGAGCCAGCAGTGCAATGTTCCACACTTGAAGAAGAAAAGACTTTTGTGGCTACCATCACATCATTTTCCCTTATCCTCAGTCACACAGATACTTTCAGGTAAGTGAGCAGTCTAGCAGTCTGGGGACACAGAAGTTATAACTGCCTATTCACAGCACCAGGTTCCCAGGTTGGATTCCACCTTCGACTGTCTCTGTGGAGTTTGCACATTCTCCTTGTGTCTGTGTGGGTTTCCTCTGGGTGTTCCAGTTTCTCCCACTGTCCATTAGGTGGATTGGCCATGCTAAATTGCCAGTAAGGTCCAGGGAAGTGCAGGTTGGGGGATTAGTCATGAGAACTGTAGTGTTATCAAGCGGGTCTGGGTGGGATGTTCTTCAGAGATTCAATGTGGACTCAATGGGCTGAATAGCTGCTTCCACACTGTAAGGATTCTATGATTCTAGTGCATATCATGAAGTGGTTATGGTATGGTGGCCACTGCCCCCAATTATGCCCGAATAGCTGACAGAGATAGTGAAGTTGTGACCATTTACACTTGGAAGACTCTAGAAGAACACGGTGATGCTCTGCAACAAGGTGACAGAAGCTGGTGCTAAAGAATGGGGAATGTGCAAATCTGGTGCAACTTCCACAGGCTTGGTGCTCCCTTACACAAATGAGTCTATCCAGGCCATGAGTACCGCTATCACTGTCATGCGCACAAACAGTATCCTCCATTGTGAGACTGGTGACTTTCATTGAAAGCCACATTCGGTATTACAAACAGATGCTGGAGATCCATGCATCCAAACCATCTGCATCCCAGAACCTCTGTAGTGTAATGATTTAGGTTGAATAAGATTGAATACCTGGAATTATCACAGGGAGGGTAAAGTATGCATTGAAATGATAAACCAGCAGCAGTCTGCAATGTCTGCACCTCCTCTTAGGTACTATGGTGTGAGAGTGGTCCTTATTCTCTCTGACAGTGACAAAAAATGCCTCAGAAAGCAGCAAATCAGTTGCCCTTGTGCTGGAGGCCCCAGTATGCCAGAAACCTCAGACCGGTGGATGGCCACTACAGCTTTCGAAAGCTAATGAAAGCCAATGAGGATGTAGACCAGTAAAGTAGCTCTACCTTAGCTGACAGTGCAGCAAAGCACCATTTGGAGCACTCAAAAATGTGCAAGGAAGTCCTCATGGCTGCATTTTGTTTTAGGAGTAAGTGAGGGCTGCAGATGCTGGAGATCAGAGCTGAAAATGCGTTGCTGGAAAAGCGCAGCAGGTCAGGCAACATCCAAGGAGCAGGAGAAGGGCTTATGCCCGAAACGTCGATTCTCCTGTTCCTTGGATGCTGCCTGACCTGCTGTGCTTTTCCAGCAACACATTTTCAGCTCTGCATTTTGTTTTAACGGGGTTAACGTTATGTAGTTCAACATCATCTTGCTATTTCTTTTTCTGTGATTAAAATGTGGCGTGCTACACCACAAAAAATAAATTTTACTCATATATTTTAAAATAGTCCATTACCAGTTTGATTGTTCATCCATAAGTATGATGGAAAGCTCACACTATGTGACATCAATGCATTATCCATACCATGACAGATCCAGTGAAGACATTCGAGGAAAGGACAACAAGGTTATGGAAGATAGGAAATGCATTTGTTTGTTATGGAAAGCCCCTGAGAAATGTGTCTGCATTAGTGTGAAACTAGCTTCCCTTGCACATTTTTTTTACATTGCCCATGATCCCTCAGATCTTCATTATAGTTAACCAAATCAGGAGCCCCTTCCAAAAACTGATCCTTGGAGAAGGCTGTGCTCCAAGATCTCCTCATTTTTCCAAATGTCACCCCTCCATGTTCCACGTTATGCAAAGCATAACACACTACAATGAAATGAGAAACCCTTGCTGGGGATCATCGAAGTGTTTCATCAAATCTACTAAGACTTACGAACTCTAACTTCAGAAATAGCATGATCAAGTCAAGTTGCTGCACAGTTGCTTTAATATCTCTCTTCCACATCTGTGGTGGGGTACTGTACAGTTGTGAGGAGTCATGACTGGTGAAAAGCCCTTGTCACTAAGCATCCATCATCAAGGAAAAACCTGTGTTCTTGGGATTACTTTAGCCTGACAGTTTGATTGGCACCATGCACAGATCTGAAAGATCCACTTGTACATTAATCAAATCTTGGCCCTTTCAGTGAATAAAGGATAATCTCTGGAAACACAAACAGTTAATAAAAACCTGCAACTGATGGATCCAAGTCCTACAACTCTCTCAGCTTAATTGCAAAACTGAACATATTGGCCAACACATTTGAAGATAACAGGTCTTATAGATTTCTCTAGAAGATCCCTGGAATGATTGTGAGACATAGATTTTCAGCACTATGATGAATATTACTGCACAGACAGTGGCGTCCATTACTTTCTATTGGGCCCAGCTCTTCCTCCATCATGACGTACAGTTCAATGACCACCTTCTCAGAAAGGCACCGTTTTCAGCGACAGACTCCAACATTTTCAGGAAGACAAACTTTTGACAGTACATCCTTTCTGGTGGATGGTATCTTCTGCACATAAGGCTGTTGTGTGTTTTTCTGCACACTGTCACCACTGTGCTGGTACTTCTTACCAGCTTTATGATCCAATGCTCCTCTGGATGGCTAGACCCGCATTTCCAATTGCTGCAGCTTAGCCCTCTATGATGCACCTCTTCTCTGGACATCTCAATCTCGGAGTGACTGTAATCTGTTACCAATCATTGCTGTCACTTCTCATGGTTGGAATATAAAAGCACTGTTGAGCTACTGAGACTTTAGAAAGCTCTGGTTAGGCCCCATTTGGAGTACTGTGTCCAGTTTTGGTCCCCACACCTCAGGAAGGACATACTGGCACTGGAGCGTGTCCAGCGGAGATTCACACGGATGATCCCTGGAATGGTAGGTCTAACATACGAGGAACGGCTGAGGATCCTGGGATTGTATCCATTGGAGTTTAGAAGATTAAGGGGAGATCTAATAGAAACTTACAAGATAATACATGGCTTGGAAAGGGTGGATGTTAGGAAATTGTTTCCGTTAGGCGAGGAGACTAGGACCCGTGGACACAGCCTTAGAATTAGAGGGGGCAAATTCAGAACAGAAATGCGGAGATATTTCTTCAGCCAGAGAGTGGTGGGCCTGTGGAATTCATTGCCACAGAGTGCAGTGGAGGCTGGGACGCTAAATGTCTTCAAGGCAGAAATTGATAAATTCTTGATGTCACAAGGAATTAAGGGCTACGGGGAGAATGCGGGTAAGTGGAGTTGAAATGCCCATCAGCCATGATTGAATGGCGGAGTGGACTCGATGGGCCGAATGACCTACTTCCGCTCCTATGTCTTATGGTCTTATGGTCTTAACCTTGCCCTTACTCAATATACAGTCAGATGGGATAGTCAATCAGAATGTTTCAGCTTTGCTTGCCTACTATGACCAGTCTCCACCTTGCCATTGCCACAGGTTACTAATTATTACCCTTTCCATAAACACTCACAACGTCTCCAACTGGCTAAACCCTAATCGTAGTCAATAGTGACCTGCTGCTGAGCTTCTGTTTCCTAATAGCTGGAGGCATTGTGAAGTTCTAGTGTTTTTTTCACGTATGATGCAACATTTCAACTAACCTGTTGATTGTCTGTTTAATGAGCTCAAATAATCTGTCACCTTTAAGTGCAATCCCTATCCATCAATCTGGGAAAACCCTCCCAGTGGTGTAGACATGTTGAGCTTCCCTCCTGACTTTATCCACCAGCACTTGACTGCCCCTGCGACCTCTCGGTCCTTTCCTACTCTCTTGCCAAAATTATGTCTCTCTCCATAGACACTGCCTGATGTCCTATTTACAGCATTTTGTGTTTTTACTTCAGACTGCCAACACACACAGTATGACGAGCATTTTATTAACTATTAACTGGCACCTATGGGGTCAGGAATCGATCAAATACTCTGGAGAATCAAGAGATGCACACAATCGATGTAAAAACACACACTAAGTAATAGAAACATAATGCAGAGGGTATATATGTCACTGTTATACTTTATTTACAGCATAAATCACTTAAATAATAATGAAACTTTGTCTTAAATAAAACTTACCAGCAGACAGCCTTCTCACTCGCACCTTCAACTGATGACTCGGACATTGTGGAGATCACAGTATTTGAGGAGAAATTAATTTGTAATTGAAGCAACTGTTGATATTTCGTGTAGCCATTTGACTGTACAACAAGCATATTTACATCGAGGTAAGTAAACTGAAAAACTATAATAATTGGACAGAATCATGCAGTAAACTTTGCGGTATTTGAGTTATTTAATTTTTGCCTGTTAATCGTGAGTGCCAGTTCATAAGGTGCCAGTTAAAGCAAACTCAGCTGTAATTTGCTTTTGTAGCAGAAAGTGAGGTGAGGCTCACAGTGATAATTAAATAAAACATCAGAAATCTATAAATAATTCTGGCATCAAGCAAATAAGTTGTTAGGCTATTGATAATTTTCAAAGTTGTCCTGACATTGTATGACTGCAGCAGTCAATATTTATAATGATTTTTTTTTCCTGAGTTTACAAAAGAATATCCATGGGCAGTGTCTCCAACATGGAGGTAGCTTTACAGCTGGTTGAGCACAGAAAATACTCAAATACCTTTTAGAGAGAAAGTTTCATATAAAGATATTCGCTGAAAAAGTTAAAAAGCTAAACAAAATCTGGTTTGGTCAGATGTCGCATATAAGCATTCAAGCAGTGGGTAGAATCAGATGGATCTTTGTCTCAATATTGTCTGCATCATGAAAATTGAAGGTTGGATTTAATGGGTGACCCTGGTCCACACACCTCTAGCTCTGTCCAGAAAGTTGTCTAGGAGCCCAACCATATGCTGATGGCTGTCCCATAACAAGCTAATAATAAGATCATTCCCAACTCCCTTGTTGAAAAAAAACTCAATTCCTCTTTAATCCTTTTAGAAAATATTTTACATTGAACTCCTGCTCATTGACATTAAGGTCCTTTCTATCTGTGTATAGAGGCCCACATAATTTGGTAGGCCTCAATTAAACTCCCTCTATCCTCATCAGCCACCCTTCAGTATTCTCTGCCTTAAAGAAATCAGCTGGTGAACAACCAATGTATAGATAATCTATTAGAAGATATCTTAAAGTAAGCAGGGTGTGGTAAAACAAAGTCAACTTTGATTTATGTTGCCTCACAAATTTACGAGAGCTCATAGAAGAAATGATGCACCTTGCTGACAAGGTATGAAGGTGATATATTTAGATCTCAGCAAAGCATTTCAGAACATTCCATACAAGTGATTAATCTGCAGTGTAGACAGGCATGAATAAGAGATATTCTGAAGTGAACTAAAAATCAGTTAAATCAAAGAAAGCAAAACTGTGCATGGATGTATGCCATGGCTGAAAGTTTAAGAACTTTACATCCTTGACTCCATGCCTTAACTTCTTACAAGAGATGGGGGTGAAGCAGAAATCAGAGAAAGTGTGCATCGTGTCCGTTGTGTATATAAATAAATTATAAGAGCCATATAATTAATTATCAGGGATGCCACTGTCCTTGTGTGGGTCGTTGTTAGCATAATGTAAAATTCATTTCATTTCCCTGATGTTTGTTGATAGCCCTGTGTCTTCCTCTCTTGAAATATTTCTGACTTTCTCTTGAAGCGAAAAAAACAATGTTTCCGCTTCTAATATTCCCTGCAGTGACTGGCCCAATACGTTCCCACACAATGAAATTTCAGTCAAAGTTATTGCACTCCGGAAGTGACAATTCAAGGTTATTTCCAAATCCAGTTGTGACTCCAGGCCAAACTCAAAATATTAACTCTGTTTCTCTCACCTCAGATGCTGCCAGACCTGCTGAGTTTCTCTCGAACTTTCTGTTTTCATTTTAAATTGATGACATTCTGTCCTATGAGGGAACCCCAGGCAAGATTCCCGAAGTTGTCATGGTTCCAGATAGGTTATCCCAAATTGTTAGGATCCCAGGTGAGGAGAGATGAACTAGCTCCCCTTCTTTATTCACTGGAATTCTACCCTCACCTCATCCCCCACAACCTCAGCTGTTTGCAACAAAACTACTGCAGAAAAAAATCCCTTTTCTTGTGGATATCTTTCTCCCAGATCTAACGAACTTGTGTATTGAAAGGCTATCTTGAAGCTGCAAAAGGTGAATATGTTAGTGACTACTCATGAGAAGTAACACCAGCTCAACATACAAATACACAGATTAAAAATAGAAGGGAGCACAAAAAAGGATAAAGGTTTTAAAAAAGAATATATAAAGATCGGTCTCTGAATTATTTGCACACAGTGGACAGTTATAGAGTCATAGGGTCATAGAGATGTACAGCATGGAAACAGACCCTTTGGTCTAGCCTGTCCATGCCGACCAGATATCCCAACCCAATCGAGTCCCACCTGCCAGCACCCGGCCCATATCCCTCCAAACCCTTCCTATTCATATACCCATCCAAATGTCTCTTAAATGTTGCAATTGTACCAGTTTCCACCACATCCTCTGGTAGCTCATTCCATACATGTACCACCCTCTACATGAAATAGTTGCCCCATAGGTCTCTTTTATATCTTTCCCCTCTCACCCTAAACCTATGCCCTCTAGTTCTGGACTCCCCAACCCCAGGGAAAAGAGTTTGTCTATTTATCCTATCCATGCCCCTCATAATTTTGTAAACCTCTATAAGGTCAGCCCTCAACCTCTACTGCTCCAGGGAAAACAGCCCCAGCCTGTTCAGCCTCTCCCTGTAGCTCAGATCCTCCAACCCTGGCAACATTCTTGTAAATCTTTTCTGAACCCTTTCAAGTTTCACAACATCTTTCCGATAGGAAGGAGACCAGAATTGCACGCAATATTCCAACAGTGGCCGAACCAATGTCCTGTACAGCCGCAAAATGACCTCTCAACACCTGTACTCAATACACTGACCAATAAAGGAAAGCATACCAAACGCCTTCTTCACTATCCTATCTACCTGCGACTCCACTTTCAAGGAGCTATGAACCTGCACTCCAAGGTCTCTTCGTTCAGCAACACTCCCTTGGACCTTACCATTAAGTGTATAAGTCCTGATAAGATTTGCTTTCCCAAAATGTAGCACCTCACATTTATCTGAATTAAACTCCATCTGCCAATTCTCAGCCCATTGACCCAGGTCCAGATCCTGTTGTAATCTGAGGTAACCCTCTTCGCTGTCCACTATACCTCCAATTTTGGTGTCATCTGCAAAATTACTAACTGTACCTCTTATGCTCTCATCCAAATCATTTATGTAAATGACAAGAAGTAGAGGGCCCAGCACTGATCCTTGTGACACTCACAGGCCTCCACTCTGAAAAACAACCCTCCACCACCACCCTCTGTCTTCTGGCTTTGAGCCAGTTCCGTGTCCAAACGGCTAGTTCTCCCTGTATTCTGTGAGATCTAACCTCGCTAATCAGTCTCCCATAGGGAACCTTGTCGAACGCCTTACTGAAGTCCACATAGATCACATCTACTGCTCTATTCCTTTTGTCTGTGATTGAATTCCAGCATTCAGGGTGAAAATGTCTTTTTGTTATCCTGTTTCCATTCTATCTGGCTGTTAATTAGCTGACATCTAGTTCTGAGGGAGATAAAGCATTTTTACTGCAACACGGGTGAATGGGGCTAGTTACTCAACTGTGACTGTCACAACTCATTATTGCTCAAACACAGATTGTTACATGAGCATGGTCAGTCCCACTAGCACAGTCCAGTAGGGTTGAAACTGACTTTATAACCCTTTACATTGTGTATTTGATAAAGGGGAAAACATAAAATGTATCTTCAGTTTGGGATATAATCTGCAAATGGTCGCTAGCCACTGAGCAGGGGCTCATCAATTCCTCATTTTCTAAAGCCTTTCTCTCCCTCTCTGTTGAATTTCTTTGACACTTTTAAATGTGTATCTTATTAGTCCTACACAAAATTATTCTGGGCTAAATCTTATCATTATTTTGGTTAAATGTGAGTTGCATCTGGATTTTCCAAGGTCTGTTTTATTGCAAGACAGAGTGAGTGAGTCATATTTTACCAAAACTGCCTCATTAACCTGCCCCATGGAAACCCTTTCATCTAATTCTAGCCCCATCAACCATTCACTACACCTGGAACATTAGCAACAATGTTTTTCACAGAATATTCGAGAATGGTGGAGGTGATGGCCTTGTGGTATTATTGCTGGGCTATTAATACAGACATTCAGGTAGTGTTCTGGAGACCTGTGTTCTAATCCCACCACAGCTGACTGCAGTAAGTGGCTTCAATAAAAATCTTGAATTAAGAGCTTAATGATGATCATAAAACCATTGTCAATTGGTGAAAAATTCCATCTGACTCATTAATGTCCTTTAGGGAAGGAAACTGCTTTCTTTAATGGTCTGGTCTACATATGAATCCAGACCTACAATAATATGGTGACTCTTAACTGCCCTCTGGGCATTTAGGGATGGAAAATAAATAGTGGCCAAGCCAATTATATCTGTATCCTGTGAACGAATAAATAAATCCTGTGAACGGCTAAACCCGAGACTCTACTACTGTAGAGTCTCCCACCCGCCCTCCTCCTCTAACCTAGTCAATAAGGTAAGGTTCATTCTAAACTTTCTCTATTGAATATAAGTTTGTTATTAATTTTATAGTAACTTGAACTAAGCTTTCTACTTTAGTACTGAGTGCGTGTTCAGATAAGTGGGGTATGGATGCTAGGGCAGTTGCTTGCTCCTCCTGCAGAATGTGGCAGGTGGAAGACATGGCACACGTCTCCGCTGGCTATATCTGTGGGAAGTGCACCCAACTCCAGCTCCTTGAAAACCGTGTTAGGGAATTGGAGCTGGAGCTGGATGAACTACGGATCATTCGGGAGGCTGAGGGGGTAATTGAGAGGAGTTACCGGGAGTTGGTCACTCCTCAGGCTCAGGACATTTATAAATGGGTTACAGTTAGGGGAAGGAAAGGGGACAGTCAGACAGTGCAGAGATCCCCTGTGGACATTCCCCTCAGCAATAAGTATACCGTTTTGGATACTGCTGGGGGGGATGACCTACCAGAGGAAAGCCATAGCAGTCAGTTCTCTGGCACTGAGCCTGACACTGTGGCAAAGAAGGGAAGGGGGCAGAATAGAAAAGTACTCGTGGTAGGGGACTCGATAGTTAGGGGAATGACAATAGATTTTGTGGTCAGGATCGGGATTCCCGGAAGGTATGTTGCCTCCCTGGTGCCAGGGTCCGGGACATCTCCGATCGGGTGTATAAGGTTCTAAAAGGGGAGGGCGAACAGCCAGAAATCTTGTTACATATTGGCACTAATGATATACCCAGGAAAAGGATTGAAGATATACAAAGTGATTTCAGGGAATTAGGTTGGAAGCTGCAAAGCAGGACGAACAGAGTAGTGTTCTCTAGTTTACTACCGGTGCCACGAGATAGTGAGGCGAGGAACAGGGAGCGGGCGCAGCTTAACACGTGGCTGCGCAGCTGGTGTAGGAGGGAGGGCTTCAGATATGTAGATAATTGGGATGCCTTCTGGGGAAGGTGGGACCTGTACAAGAAGGATGGGTTGCATCTGAACTGGAAGGGGACCAAGGTCCTGAGTAGTTCGAGAGGGTTTAAACTAATATGGCAGGGGGGTGGGAACCTGAGCTGTATACCGGAGGTGAGAGTTGATGCAGATGAGGCAATAGCAAGAGGTAGACCAGCTAGTGGGAAGGATTTTCCAGGCAAGGAACAAAGGTATCAGTTAAAGTGTGTTTGCTTTAACGCAAGGAGTTTCCGGAATAAAAGTGACGAACTTAGAGCATGGATCAGTACCTGGTGCTATGATGTTGTGGCCATAACAGAGACATGGGTTTCTCAGGAGCAGGAATGGTTGCTGGATGTTCCAGGGTTTAGAGCATTTAAAAAGAATAGGGAGGGGGGGAAAAAAGAGGAGGGGGTGTAGCACTACTAATCAGAGAGGGTGTCGCAGCTACAGAAGCTTCCATTGTCGAGGAAGATCTGCCTACCGAGTCAGTATGGGTGGAAATTAGGAACAGCAAGGGAGCAGTCACCTCTTTAGGGGTTTACTACAGGCCCCCCAATAGCAGCAGGGAGATGGAAGAAAGCATAGGTCGGCAGATTTTGGAAAAGTGTGGACGTAGTAGGGTTGTTGTAATGAGTGACTTTAACTTTCCCAATATTGATTGGAACCTCCTTCGAGCAGAAGATTTGAATGGAGCTGTTTTTGTAAGGTGTGTTCAGGAGGGTTTCCTAACTCACGTGTTCCAGGCCGATGAGGGGAGAGGCCATTCTAGACTTAGTGCTTGGAAACGAGCCGGGGCAAGTATCAGATCTTGTGGTGGGAGAGCATTTTGGTGATAGTGACCACAACTGCCTCACATTCTACATAGCTATGGAGAAGGAGAGGATTAGGCAAAATGGGTGGATATTTAATTGGGGAAGAGGAAACTATGATGCGATTAGACATGAGTTAGGAAGCATGGATTGGGAGCAATTGTTCCATGGTAAAGGCACTATAGACATGTGGAGACTGTTTAAGGAACAGTTGTTGCAAGTGATGAATAAATATGTCCCTCTGAGACAGGCAAGAAGTGGTAAGATAAAGGAACCTTGGATGACGAGAGCGGTGGAGCTTCTCATCAAAAGGAAAAAGGTAGCTTACATAAGGTGGAGGAAACTAGGGTCAAGCTCAGCTCTACAGGATTACAGGCAGGCGAGGAAGGAGCTTAAAAATGGTCTGAGGAGAGCCAGGAGGGGGCACGAGAAAGGATTGACAGAACGGATTAGGGAGAACACAAAGGCATTTTACACTTATATGAGGAATAAGAGAATGGTCAAAGAAAGAGTAGGACCGACCAGGGATAGCATAGGGAATTTGTGTGTGTAGTCTGAGGAGGTAGGGGAAGCCCTAAATGAGTTTTTTGCTTCTGTCTTTACGAAAGAAATGAACTTTGTAATGAATGAAACCTTTGAAGAGCAGGTGTGCATGCTAAAATGGATAGAGATAAAGGAAGCTGATGTGCTGAAAATTTTGTCAAACATTAAGATTGACAAGTTGCCAGGCACGGATCAAATTTGTCCTCGGCGGCTTTGGGAAATGAGAAATGTAATTGCTTCGCCACTTGCGAAGATCTTTGCATCCTCGCTCTCCACTGGAGTCGTACCTGAGGACTGGAGAGAGGCAAATGTACTTCCTCTCTTCAAGAAAGGAAATAGGGAAATCCCCGGCAATTACAGACAGTGAGTCTCATGTCTGTCATCTGCAAGGTGTTAGAAAGGATTCTGAAGGAGAGGATTTATGACCATCTGGAAGAGCATGGCTTGATTAAATGCAGTCAACACGGCTTTGTGAGGGGCAGGTCATGCCTCACAAACCTTATTGAGTTCTTTGAGGATGTGACTAGAAAGGTTGATGAGGGTCGAGCTGTGGATGTGGTGCATATGGACTTCAGCAAGGCATTTGATAAGGTTCCCCATGGTAGGCTCATTCAGAAGGTCAGGAGGAATGGGATTCAGGGGAACATAGCTGTCTGGATACGTAATTGGCTGGCCAACAGAAGACAGTGAGTGATAGTAGAAGGAAAATATTTTGCCTGGAAGTCTGTGGTGAGTGGTGTTCCACAGGTCCTTGGACCTCTATTGTTTGTAATTTTTATTAATGACTTGGATGAGGGGATTGAAGGATGGGTCAGCAAGTTTGCAGATGACACAAAGGTTGGAGGTGTTGTTGACCATATAGAGGGCTGTTGTAGGCTGCAGTGGGACATTGACAGGATGCAGAGATGGGCTGAGAGGTGGCAGATGGAGTTCAACCTGGATAAATGCGAGGTGATGCATTTTGGAAGGTCGAATTTGAAAGATGAGTACAGGATTAAGGATAGGATTCTTGGCAGTGTGGAGGAACAGAGGGATCTTGGTGTGCAGGTACATAGATCCCTTAAAATGGCCACCCAAGTGGACAGGGTTGTTAAGAAAACATATGGTGTTTTGGCTTTCATTAACAGGGGTATTGAGTTTGTGAGTTGTGAGATCTTGTTGCAGCTCTATAAAACTTTGGTTAGACCGCACTTGGAATACTGCGTCCAGTTCTGGTCATCCTATTACAAGAAAGATGTGGATGCTTTGGAGACGGTTCAGAGGAGGTTTACCAGAATGCTGCCTGGACTGGAGGGCTTATCTTATGAGGAGAGGTTGACTGAGCTCGGACTTTTTTCAATGGAGAAAAGGAGGATAAGAGGGGACCTAATTGAGGTATACAAGATAGAGTCGATAGCCAGAGACTATTTCCCAAGGCAGAAATGACTAACATAAGGGGTCATAGTTTTAAGCTGCTTGGAGGAAAGTATAGAGGGGATGTCAGAGGCGGGTTCTTTACACAGAGAGTTGTGAGAGCATGGAATGCGTTGCCAGCAGCAGTTGTGGAGGCAGGGTCATTGGGGACATTTGAGAGACTCCTGGACATGCATATGGTCACAGAAATTAAAGGGTGCATACATGAGGATCAGTGATCAGCACAACATCGTGGGCTGAAGGGCCTGTTCTGTGTTGTACTGTTCTATGTTTTATGTTCTATGTTCTATAAAATTAACTGGCATCCCTGGCAAGGTGCCACATTTAAAGCCATTTGTGCACCCAGATAAGCACTGTCAGTCCACAGCTGCCCTCCATGGCTCCTGATATTTGTCTTGGATGTGGCAGACCAGGGGAAATTGGTGCCTGTTTTACAAGCCGGGATCTGGAGGTCCTACTTAAATTGGAGAGGAAATCAGTCTCCATATTGTTAAGGAGTCATCCCTGTGAAATTGGAAATTCGGTCAGTTTTCTACCAGTGGCTGTTTTCTGACAGAAAAACAGATCAAGTTCCTGTTTCACATCTCTATGGGAAATGTCCTTAATGGTTCCCTGTGCTTTCTATCAAAATTCCACAGATATCAAAACCATTCTGTTATTGCACTTAATTGGATTTAACTTGGAATCTGGGACAAAATGGATGTTGTTGAGGTTGAGTTGACAGTCGTTTAGATGAAATGTTAAGCTGAGACACAACTTGTTCATTCAGGTAGATCTTACGATACCATTTCTGGAAGAGTAGAAAATTCATTGAGTGTTCTGTACAAAATCTTTCATCAGTTGTTTGTTGTTTGTGAACAAAGAACAGTACAGCACAGGAACAAGCTCTTTGGCCCAAGATAGCTGCCCGACACATGATGCCTTTCTAAGCTAAAATCTTTTTGCCTCTGCATGGACTGTATCTTGGATGCTGTCTGAACTGCTGTGCTCTTCCAGCACCACTAATCCAGAATCTGGTTTCCAGCATCTGCAGTCATTGTTTTTACCTCCCTCTATTCCTTGCCCTGTTCATATATCTGCCAAGATGCCTCTGAAACATTGCTATTGTATCTACCTTCACCGCCATGGTCTGGGAAAATTGGCTTCTCTGTCTGTCTTCAAAAGATAAGTAATATCACTTCATTAAGTTAAAAATCATACAACACCAGGTTATAGTCCAACAGGTTTAATTGGAAGCACTAGCTTTCGAAGCGCCGCTCCTTCAACCACCTGATGAAGGAGTGGCGCTCCAAAAGCTAGTCCTTCCAATTAAACCTGTTGGACTATAACCTGGTGTTGTGTGACTTTTAACTTTCTACACCCCAGTCCAGCACTGGCATCTCCACTTCTTTGATTGTAAAATCATTCTTCAGTATATTCAGAGAGAAGGGGTGGTATTTAATGGAGGTGTTAGGGGTCTCACTCACCAGCAGGAGAGCCAGTGGGAGCCATTGCAGAGACATTTAGGAAAAGTTCAACTAATTATGAGCCACATGGGCACTTAATTGGACCACTGTAAACCTTCCCCAGGATGAAGGACTGACAGGCAAATTTTCAGCCCACTGACTGCTGTCAGTCAATCAGACACCAGCAGCACCACTGAACCTCAGTGGGAATCGGGGATTCATTTGAGAACCAGTATCATCACTGGATTCCTGGCCAAAGGTCAATGATTACATCGTAGGAGATCAGCAGCAATGTGGGGATTCTTAATGAATTCCACCCCCACTCCCCCATCCAAAGCTGGCTTTCTCAAACAGGCACCCTATGTCATTGTAGAAAGCCCAGTGGCACTGCTGCACATGTTTTCTTGCACTGTTTCCTACATGGGTTAATGCCAGAGATAACGCATTATGCTGTCACTAATGTGACAGGGATGTGAATTGATGAAGGCCTTTTGCCTGAAACGTCGATTTTCCTGCTCCTTGGATGCTGCCTGACCTGCTGTGCCTTTCCAGTGCTACTCTAATCTCGATGGGAATTGAGATGGAGACAGGAAGGCATTCTCTGTCCTCATTCTCTGCCCTGATTTAATGCTCCTGCTATCATGCCCACCTTGAGGGAACACATTAAGTTTGACCCTATCTGAAGGTGAAAGAACGGTCCACCAAACTAATAACTGGAGACGTTTTTAATCAAATCCACTTGGTTAAATTAGCCAACTCTTATACCATGTCTGTTTTTACTTTTTTGCTTAAGTGAATACAAAATGAAATCAAATTCCTACAATATAGCATTGGCTAAAATTCACTTCTTGAATAAGACATAACCTATTTTAGAGAAAATAAAGTATGAATTATTCAACACTTTTAATTTAATCCAATGAATGAAACCTGATAACATAATTACAGTCACCTTAACTGTACAAGCAGAAAATATGACCTTAAGTTTAGATGAGAGATTACACATTACCAGATTTAGTTAAATATTTTACAGATATTGTGGTGAAAATTTGGAGTGGACTTCTCAGGATGCTATTGAAGGCATTTTGGGAAAATGTAAAGAAGGATTGGATGGATAGTTGAGGAATTCATAAATTGACATTTGACCAAAAATAATCCAAATTAGAAAATTCCTATAGAGGCATGGGACATGTCTAAGTTACGAAATAAATATGTTGAATCTGTTCTCTTGAAAGGAAGAGGATGCACCAATGTCATTTTAAATGAGGAAGAAGTAGAGAAATCTGTGGGATCAAAAGAGCTAAAGAGCATGTACTTCAAAAATTGGCAAACTGAGTAGAAGAAGGTGCTCTGACATAGGTAGGTCACATCTTAGCTTGGTGAGGAAAATAAGAGTGTGAAAAGTTAAGGTTCTGACTGCAATCTTTCAATCTTCCTTGGGAAGGGTCCCAGAGCACTAGAGTTTCCCAAAATTACATTCTTATTCAAAAAAGAAAGAGAACAATATTAAGGCCATTCAGACTAACACCAGTGGTGGAAAAACTTCGAGAGATAATTATGTGGACAAAATTAGTTTTCATTGGAGTTTGGGCAACATAATGTGGTGCATATGGATTCTCAAAAAGGCTCTTGAAAAATGTCATAGCATGGACTTGTTCACCAAATTGAACCCCACGAGATCAAAGGGATAGATACAAAAATTGGTTCAGAGATAAAAGAATTCAATTATTATACAAGTGAGAAATTAAGAAATATTAGTTATTATAGGTTAGCCATTTGTATTATTCCAGCCTTTTCATAATCCTGAATACTACATCCTGTCAAAATATTTTGTCTATGGGTTTCCAGACATGTACTCACTGGTTGTGATTTTGTCTCCTTAAAATTAAGGATGGAAAACTGTGAATTATCAAATGTATTAATACATAGTTAGTATTGGATTCTGCATTTTGTTTTTCCCATGTTACATCAGATGCTTCAATGTAGGTTGATGACCCATCTTTTTTTTAGATTTAGTGGGTTGTTTTATATAGATGGATACCTTTACTGCTAGTAATTTTCCCCATTTACCCAGGCTGGGTACCAGCACTGATACACAGGGTTCTATCTGAACTTGTAGCTGGATTTCAAGCGTAGCTAGTATTGTGAATAGATAAGTCTATTACCTTGAGCTTTGAACCTAGGATTTTGACCCTGAAATCACGAATTTAAATGTATGGTTAAGTTAAGAAACTATGTGACCTGCACAGTTGTCCTTTGCCCAATACCAACATACGTTTGAAGGAGTCATCGAAACATTAGCTTGCTCTCTCTCCATGGATGCTGTCTGACCCACTGTGATCTCCAGCATTTGTTGCTTTCAGCACCAACATATGTTTGTTTTTCAAACATAATTTTTCTTTATTTTGTATAGATGTCAATCTGTTAGATTAATTGGGCTTCAACATTTCCAAGTTAAAGGATGATTGGAGAAAGCATTTTGAAAAAAATCACTCAAATCAAGTCCCTTTTGCCATGTACGTGAGTTCTATGTCAAAAATAAACGAATGAGCTTTGAAGAGTGTTTTAACAAGGCTAAAGAATACAGTATTACTACCAAAGGCAAAAATTGCAGTTTAAAATGAAGTTGAAAGACTGATTGAAAAAATGAGGTTTTCTTTTCTTGATATGTATAATAATTAGGTTTTCAAGCATTGTCATACATCTTTCAGAATTTCAGCAAGAAAGAGCTTAAAACAGCTTTCATTTGTTTTCCAGCTCATGCACTATATTGGAATCGCTTGAATGTAGTGATAAGCAATTGAAAAATTTCTAGCAAAAGAGATAAATCCATTGGTAAAGTATATTTTGTACAATGATCTGACATTATTTTATTGATGTCTGACTTTAAAATAAAATGAGTTGAAATGAAACAGTTGATATCAGATGTGACAAGAATGTGATTCATAGAAATAATTTTTATTTGAAGAGAATTAAAAATATTTTAAATATTATTATGTATGTAGTGCTGTTTGAGTAAATTTGAAAATAGTGGACCGGCAAGAAAATCTAAATAAAAAATGTTGCACTTAACTGCATTTCTTTTATCAAGTGAGGACAATCATCATATTGCAGTGATGATTTTAAAAACCAGTAGCATATCAGTAGCACTGATCTGGCAGCGCAACAGTGAACGTAAAAGAACAGATTCAGTTGCTGGTACTTAGCAGACCATAGTTTTCTTTTAACTGTATAATTGGCCTTCTCTCCATGGATAAAAGATGTTGCATTTGCTTTGAAATGTCCTGTAACTGGCAAGTTGCCCAGAAAATGGTTCAAAACTAGCCCTTGAAAACTACAGCAGCATCAACAAAAAGGCTACATTAAATCCACTTTGTCTGATCTCTTCTTAGTCCACTCAAGGACACGCTCATTGAAATAGCTGCAAAGGTTTGTATGGCTAGCACAAGCTGTGGCTTGCTCATCAAGATAATGACGGATTGCTTTTAAACTTTCAGAGAACTGGATTGAGATGAATGGCTTGTTTGGCTTCTTACTCAGCAGTCTTGTATTTTCTTTTTAGTTTATCACCACATACTTTTTGCATCCATAGGGAGATTAGAGTTCTTTGGGAAATGGAAATTGTTAATACACATCCATCAAGAGACACGAATGAACAAAGATAAACAATATGGATGGCACACTTCATTTTTCATCAAAATCTAATAGTAGATGACACATTTTTCAAATAGTAAGAGATTTGAAAAAAAAGAGGAAAAATTTCACAATTTATTGATATGCATGAAGCCCATTTAGGTACTCTTGTTCATTAGGCTAATGTGTACATAAGGCAGTTGAAATGCCAAAGCACTGCAGAATTTAGTATCAACTTAAATTCCATTACCTGGCAGGCATTAATTGCTTACTGAGCATGGGGATTCTTCCCAAGGGTGTTATATGTTTCCTCTGTCATTTCACTAACTATTCTGTCTAGACGAACCTAAAGCCCTTAATCCACCATAGGGATCAATAAACTGCACAATAATTCAGTCCTAATAATTAGCTTTCACTTAAACACAATTGGTCATTTCACTGTGAACTGCAGTACAAAATGATAATGAAATAATTAAAAAGACAGATGAAGGGAAGGCTTAGCAGGAAAGAAGTTGTAATGTCCAATTAGCAGCACTTCCATTCAACCTTTATTCTCGCCTCCTCCTTGCAAATTTTTTTTAACTAATACTGAAACCGTTCTCATTCTAGATGCAACATTAATTGTATTGCCCATTCTTCTTAACAGCGACAGGCTGCAAATGCTGTTGTACCAGATGCAATAGAAAAGTGTAAGCCCTGAAAGACTGAATTCTCCATGTTTAATATATGCCCCATTAGATATTTTTAATCCTATTAGTTATCTCTAGTTAGAAAATGATGCTTCTTTTGAACTTATGAACAGGCTTTTTTCCCTAAGATTATGGAATGTAGAGATCATAATCAGGTTTCTATTTCTTTATTTCTCCACTGCTTCTTAAAATTCAATGTGATGAGAAATCAAAGGTGACATCTGGCAAAATGGCAGAATTCTGTGGAATTAGTCCCACAAGTATTTTTTTTGCTTTATTCATTAGATATGAGCATTGGCTAAGGTAGCATTTATAAACCATCCTTAATTACTCTTGAAGAGGCGGTTGTGAGCTGACATCTTCAACTACTGTAAATAGCCTCACAGTGTGAGGGGTTGGTTAGCTCAGTTGGCTGGATAGCTATTTATTAATGCAGAGCGATGCCACAAAGTGGGCTTCATTCCCGCATCAGCAGAGACTACCACGAAGGGCTTTACTTCTCGAACTGTTCCCTCACCTGAAGCATGGTGATCCTCAGGTTAAATTACCACCATTTCTCTCTCTGTAATGAGAAAGCAACTGTGTGATTTGGTAGCACGCTGGTGATTTTCCTTTTAGACCCACTTGCTGCAATGGAGGGAGTTCCTGGGTCTTGATCCAATGAAAGCAAATGAACTGTAGTTCCAAGCAAGGAAGGTGTGAGGCTTGGAACAGAAATTGCAACTTGTGGTGCTTCTATGTATGTGACATCCCTATTCTTCTAGTTGGTAGATGTTACGGGTTTGGAAGATGTTGTTGGAGGAGTGTTGGTGAGGTAATAAACTTGGAGAAAATTAACTTTGAGGGTAAACTTACGGGTAATATCAAGATGGACAGCAAGAGTGTCTTTACATATACGCAAAAAGGAAGACAGAAAGCAAAGTTAACATTGGCCCCGAAGAGAATAAGGCTCGGGAAATAACAATTGGGAACTAGGAAATGGGAGAGGAATGAAACAAAAACTTTGCATTGGTCTTCACAGTGGAAGACACTAACAAATTCAGTTTCAAAACTACTGAATAATCAAGATACAAAAGGAGGGGAGAAATTAAATACAACAGGTATCACTGGAGAAAAAGTGCTTGAGAAACCAGTGGGGCTGAAGATGGACCTGTGGAATGCATGCTTGGGTGTTCACACAAGTAGCTACACCTGATTGTGGATGCACTGATTGTAATCTTGCAGGAATTCTTAAATTCTGGAAAAATCCCAGAGGTTGGAAAACAGTCAATGGAACACCTCTATGTAAACAGGGAAGGAGACAAAAATACAGGTATCTATAGACCAGTTAGCTTAATGTCCATTATTGGGAAAATGCCAAAGTATATTATAAAGAATGTAAAAGGAGAGCATTCACAAATAAATCATATGATCAAGCAGAGTGAACATGGCTTCCTGAAGGGGAAATCATGTCTAATAGATTTACTGGAATTCCTTGAGGAAGTAACACGTAGGATTGATAGAGAGGAAAGAGTTAATGTAACCTACATGGTTTTTCAGATAAGATCCCACACATTGAGCTACTTAATAGGGGTCTATGGTGTTAGAGGTAATGGACAGAGGATTGGCGAATTAAGAGAAGACAGGGAGAGAGAGACATTTTCAGAAAGACATCCTATATCTAGTGGTTTACAATTGGGATCAGTACTGCGACCACAAATAATTACGATATATATTAATGATTTGGATGTACTGTGGCTGAGTTTGCAGACAACAAAAGAAGGTGGGAAGGCAAATGGTGAGGATGACAAAAAGAGTCTGCAGAGGGTTCTAGACATGTTAAGCAGCTAAGGAAAAATCTGATAGATGGAATATACTTTGGGAAAATATGAGATTATGCACTTTGGCAGAAAGAATAGAGGAGTGAATATTATTTTAATGCAGAAAAACCTGCAGAAATCTATGGAACAGAGGAATTTGGCTGCGCCCATCTATGAAGCACAAAAAAAGACGAGCATTGAAATTCAACAAGTAGTAGGGAATAAAAATGGAATGTTGGCCTTTGTTTCAAAGGAAATGGAATATAAAAGCAGGGAGGTTTTGCTAAAGATATGCAAGGCACTAGTCAGACCACAGTGGAATTAGGTGAACAGTTTTGGGCCTCCTATCAAAGGAAAAATCTACTGGTCTTGAAGGCAGTCCAGATTTACTAGGCTAATCATGAGTAAGGAAAGACTGTCTCATGAGGAGAGGTTGAGAAGGTTGAGCTTGTACTCAGTAGAGTTTTGAAGACACCAGCGGAACTCAAGCTGAATCTCAGTGTTATTCCTGATCAAGTGTTACTCGACAGCACTGCTGACGACCTCTTTCAAAGCTTTGTTGATAGTTGAGAGTAGATAGATAGGTTGTAATCTTCCTGGGTGGTTTAGGTCCAATATTTGAGAACAGGACATCCTGGTACATTTTTCCACATTACCAGTGGGTTCCAGGATTGCAGCTGTTTTGGATCAGTTTGGTTTGTTGCGGCAAGTTCTGGAGCACAAATCTTCAGTATTATTGCCAGAATATTTTCAGCCCATGACCTTTGCAATATTGAATGCCTCCAACCCTATTGCTAGTTACTATATGGAGTGAGTTGAATTGGTTGAAGTTTGACATCTCTGATGCTGAGTCCTCAAGAAGAGGCCAAGATTAATCATCCATGCAACACTTCTGACTAAAGATGGATACGAATATGGTAGCCCTATCTTTTGTAATGGTGTATTCATCTCCCCAATCATTTTAGATGGAGATATTTGTGGAGCATCCTCCTCTGTTGGTTGTTTAATTGTTTACCACCAATAAGAACTGCCTATCAGAACTACAGAACCTAGATCTGTTCCATTGGTTGTGGGAACACTTACTCCTGTTTGTTTTGATGTGCTGTTGACATGCAAGTCATTCTGTGCTGTGTCCTCACCTAGTTAACACTAATTTTTTAGCTTTGCCTAATGTTGCTTCTCATCAAACTAGTGTTGATTCTGCCCATTGATTGCAATGGTACAGTGTGGGCATCCTGGGCCATGCCTGTGACCAAGCTGTTCCAATACAGCTGCAACACTGGCATCCACTCAGCAATGTGGCAAATTGCCCAGCCATCTTCTGTCCACAAAATGCAGGATGAACTTAAGCTGACTATTAGTCTTCACCCAATTATCAGCAAATTAATTGAATGTATGTTTAACAGTGCTATTAAGTGGTACTCACACATAGAATCATAGAATCAAACAGTACAGAAGAGATTTGGCCATTTGGGTCTGTACCAACAAAAAAACTACTCTGAATCTACACTTGTCCCATTTTCTAGCCATTGGCCTATAGCCTTTGGCTCACTGACATCCTCATTGATGCTTGGGTTTGGGTTCTGCCAGGCTTACTTAATTCATGACTTAACACATCATTGATCCAATCCCGGATAGAAGAACTGAACTCAAGAGTAGAATTAAGGGTGACTGCCATTGACATCAAAGCAATATTTAACTGAGTATGATGTCAAAGAGCCAGAGCAAACCTGGAGTCAATGGAGATTTGGTGAAAACTCTGCTGGTTGGAGAGAGGAAGATAGGAAGATGTTGGTCAGTAATCACAGCTCCAAGACCTCAGCAGTTCCTCGGGTAGTGTCCCAGGCCCAGCCATTTTCAGGTGCTTCCTCAATGACCCTCCTACCATCTTGAAGTTAAAAGTGGGGATTTTTGCCAAAGTTTGCACTATTTCACAAGTCCTCAAATACTGAAGTAGTCTGTGTTCAAATGCAGCAAGACCTAATAATGTCCATGATTATGCTGAACAGTGACAAATAACATTTGCTCCACACAAATGCCAGGAATTTATAATCTCCAATAAGAGACAATCTAATTTGCCATTTGACTATTCCCCCACTATCAACATCCTAGGAGTTACCATCAACCAGAAATTGAATTCGACTAGGCATACAAACACAATGGCTACAAGGACAAGTCAGAGGCTAACAATACTGCAGCCAATAACTCACCTACTGATGTCTCAAAGTCTAAGCACTATCTATGATCTATAAGTCAGGAGTGTGATGCAGTCACGTTCAGCGCAAGTGGAGACAGTTGAGGTTGTTGGAGCTCAATCATCTCAGCCCATCTCACTGCAGCAGTTCTTCAGTGTAGTTTCCTAGGCCCAATCATTTTCAGCTACTTTATCAATGACTTTCTATCCACCACAAAGTCAGAGGTGGGTTGTTGGCTGATTGTGCAATGTTCAGTGCTATTCAAAACTGTTCAAACGTCATAACACCTGAGCAGTATTCAGACTTGGACTGTAAACAGCAACTAACATTCCTGCCATATAACTGGTAAGACAAGAGTCCAGCCATTGTCTCTTCTTGTTCAATAATATCATCAATACTGAACTCTCCACTTTCAAATCCTAAGTGGTTATCATTTACCAGAAACTGTACTGGAGCAGCCATACAAAGATTATGGCTGTTTGAGCAGGTCAGAGAATGAGGGTTGAATCTTATTTTTTTTTGGCTAAGTGCAAGTTTCTTGAAAGATTTTTAACTGCAAAGTCAAATGGGTTTTCTCGGTACGTCTTAGAGTCACACAGCATGGAAACAGGCCCTTCAACCTACCAAATGACCTCATTAACTACTTACCTCTACGATGTCACACATCAATTCTTGCCTCAAATTACTACACACCATCCTTGAAACAGCTCTCCACTGATGGGATATCCTGGAAATAGCCAGCATCACTTGCAAGCAGTGCACTCCTGACATTAACCCTGGACACAGTAACAGAGATAACCTTACTTGATATGGAGGATGGGATGGCATAGAGACAGGACTTCCTTTTCCCAAAGGACCAGCAGATACAGCTTTAGCATTGCATGGACCAATTACAACATCCATCATACAAATTATGCAAGTGCCAGTAAAAATAATGTGTTAATCAGAGTGTATTCTAACATATACCAAACCTCATAACTATAAACACTGTGGATGCCTGGATTTTTGTTAGCTTTAATATCATTATCTGCTTATTAGCATATGACCTCAACAAGTTTAAAAAAAGCTTCATGCTCATTACACTTTGAAGGGTTTTTTTTTTGACATTTTCAATGTGATATGGGACCTCACATGATTCCCTTAACAAAACCTTTTTTCACAATCTTTCTGGAGAGCAATGTGTGGCCAGACAATTAAGTAATAATTCACATACATTTATAATTATTTTTATTTCACTTCTGTGAATTATCACTTTGGGACAGTAGAAATGTCACAGCCAACTGTAAAATAAAGTAAAGGTGTTTTGTCACAGTCATGAATTATTTCTCCAAGTTTGGCATTGAACTACCTGAATTTTTGTTAATTTTTTAAGATGAACTGTTTCTGCAAGCAATATATTCAGTAAACCTTTTGGGCAACTTTTAACAATTGCAGTATGATAATATACTTCACATTGAAACTTGATAAGAAACAAATGGATACATCACTTTATCAAACACATTGATAGGATGACACAGCGCTTTGAAAATGGATTTGCAATATATCCGTTTGGATCTGTTTTTTTCCCAAACTAAATTATGCCATAACGGCAGATGCAATGCTTCCTTGCAGGCAGCATGTTCAAGTCAGAGGCCAGAGAAGCATTCTGAGCCAGCTCGTTGGCGAGTGATGTGTAATAAGATGTATGAATCTACAACCTTAAGGGTTGGGAAATGGAGGAAAAATTTACCAGGTCATTTCAAAGTGATAATGGCCCAGATGTTTCCAAACGTTTAGTGGCATGTGCAACATGCAGGTCATGATGACAAAATGACTATGAGGGAGGGAAACATTCCTTCCTTCCTGAACATCCTTCAGCTTTTGATATGGTTAACCACATCATTCTTCTCCAACGCTGCTCCACTGTCATCTGGATGGGTGTGATGGCTCCAACTCAGTTCCAATCTTATCCACGTGGTTGTAGCCAGACAATCACGTGCAAAGGCTTCATTTTCTTTTGTTCTTTCTACTATTACCTCTTATGGCCCCAAGGATCTTCCTTCGCTCCCTCCTATCTTTCATCCACATTCTAAACTTGTCAACATTATACAAAAGAAAAACATTTCAACATGCACGTTGATGTCAGCCAGCTGTATATCATATCACCTCTCCTGCACTATGACTGTACTAGTGAGCTGGAAGAAATTTCCTTCACTTAAATATTGAGAAGATTTGAAAGCATAATTTTTGATCCATTCTTCAATTCTGTTCATAGTTACATGCTCCATTCCTCTCCCTGGCAACAATTTAAGATTCAGCTATTCTGTTCACAAAAGAAAGGTCTTGCTATTACATTTGACCCTGAGACGAGCTTATGGTATCAAATCCATGCCATCGTGAAGACTGCTTATTTCCACATCGGTAGCATCATTGACTTTGCCCTTGTCACAGCTCATCTGTTGCAGAAATCTTTATGTCTTTATTACTCTAGACTTGACTACTCTAATGCTTTCCTGCGTAAATATTCTCCATGTTTTACTTTGCTACCTTGAGGTCATCAAAAACTTTGCTGCTCATGTGTTACCTCACATCAAATCATGTTTTCCTGTTGTCCCAACACTGGTACAACTAATCTGAATTGTTTTCACCCTTTTTCTAAGTTCCCTCATGGACTTGCCCTTATCTAATATCATTTTTTTTTCTCTTCCATAAATTCTTAGATGCAAGTGCTCCTTGAATTCTAATCTCTCAATTATAAATGGTTCCTTCACTGGTGGCATGCTTTCAACTGCCAAAGTTCCTTAGTTCAGAATATATTCCTGAGATCTCTTTACCTCTATAGATCATTTTCCTTTTTTAAGATGCTCCTTAAAAATCTACCTCTTTAATCAAACTTTTGATGAAACTTTGTGCCATACTTTTGTTATAATGTTCTATGAAGCCTCTTGGGATGGAGGACTGGAAACATTTCTGGCTGCAACAGCTGCTCCTTTTTTGAGGTATTTTAGGTGCTGGAGATGATTTCCACGAATTACAGGAGCAACAATTATTATTTCATATACTGTTGCATTGTTTTGGAACTTCGGGAAAAAAAAAAGTCAAAACAACAGCAGTTTTAAAAGGGAGAAGAACAGATAAAGAAAACACATGGTAAGGTCATTGCAGGAGTGAGAAAGAGAGAACCTGCACAGTTACTGCCTTTGATGTTTGAATTTGTGTGTCGCTGGACATCGGAGTGCATCTGCGAAAATGAACAAACAGTGAAATTCATAACTGATCTTTGAGGAACTGTTGGGTGAAGTTCACAGCACAGAATCAGATAAGTTAATTGTTGTTTTAAGTGTGGCCTACAGAAAATCTGCAGTAGTGAGTAGAGTGGCTTCTTTCTTCATTATATGTTTTTGGCGATATGTCTCTTGATTAAATTTAAAATAGAAGCCATAACTATTAATTTAACCTGGGGCAGTGTTTGTAGGGAATAAGACGGTGTTATTTTCTGGGTCTGTAGATTGTGAAGGAGTAAAAATGGCCTTTAATAGAGTGATATGGACTTCTTGTCAGATGTGGTAGTTTAAAGAGAGTTTAAGGGTTACTGCGGATTATATCTGCCATAAATGCTGCTGGCTGCGAATCTTATCAGAATGAATGGATAGGTTGGAGAGACAGTTAGAAGCAATGAGGAATTTGCAACAGCAACAGTATGTGATGGATGACAATTACAGGAAGGGGGGAAAGTCTCAGATACAGTCACATAGATGGGTTAGTTGCAGGAAAGGTAAGAGGGGTCGGCAGCTAGTGCAGGAGTCTTTTGTGGATATACCCATTTCAAATAGGTATGCTGTTTTGGAAAATGTAGTGGGTGATGGATTCTCAGGGGAATGTAGCATGAACAGCCAAGTTTCTGGTATTGAGACTGGCTCTAATGCAATGAGGGGTATGTCGAGTTCCAAGAGATCAATTGTGTTAGGGGATTCTCTAGTCCAAGGTACAGATAGATGTTTCTGTGGCCAGCAGCGAAAAAACAGAATGGTGTGTTGCTTCCCTGGTGCTAGGATCAAGGATGTCTCAGAGAGGGTGCAGAATGTTCTCACGGGAAGTGGGGCCAGCAAGAGGTCATTGTCCACATTGGAACCAATGACATAGGAAGGGAAAAGGTTGAGATTCTGAAGTGAGATTACAGAGAGTTAGGCAGGAATTTAAAAAGGAGGTCCTTGAGCGTATTAATATCTGGATTCCTCCCAGTGTTACGAGCTAGTGAGGGCAGGAATAGGAGAATAGAGCAGATGAATGCATAGCTGAGGAGCTGGTATATGGGGGAAGGATTCACATTTTTGGATCATTGGAAACTCTTTTGGGGTAGAAGTGACCTTTTCCAGAAGGACAGATTGTACTTACTTTGGAAAGGGACAAATATACTGGCAGGGAAATTTGCGAAAGATGTTTGGGAGGATTTAAACTAGTAAGGTCGGGGTGGGGGGCGGGGGGGGGGGTGGTGGGACTTAGAGAGATAATGAGGAAAGAGATCAATCTGAGACTGGTACAATTGAGAACAGAAGCGAGTCAAACAGTCAAGGCAGCCAGGGACAAGGTAGGACTAATAAATTAAACTGCATTTATTTCAATGCAAGGGGCCTAACAGGGAAGGCAGATGAACTCAGGGCATGGTTAGGAACATGGGACTAGGATATCATAGCAATTACAGAAACATGGCTCAGGGATTGGCAGGACTGGCAGCTTAATGTTCCAGGATATAAATGATACAGGAAGGCTAGAAAGGGAGGCAAAAGAGGAGGTGGAGTGGCATTTTTGATAAGGGATACCATTACAGCTGTGCTAAGGGAGGATATTCTCAGAAATACATCCAGAGAAGTTATTTGGATGGAACTGAGAAATCAGAAAGAGATGATCACCTTATTGGGATTGTATTATAGACCCCTTAATAGTCAGAGGGAAATTGAGAAACAAACTTGTAAGGAGATCTCAGCTATTTGTAAGAATAATAGGGTTGTTATGGTAGGAGATTTTAACTTGCCAAACATCGACTGGGACTGCCATAGTGTTAAAAGTTTAGAAGGAAAGGAATTTCTTAAGTGTGTACAAGACAATTTTCTAATTCAGTATGTGGATGTACCTACTAGAGAAGGTGCAAACTTGACTTACTCTTGGGAAATAAGGCAGGACAGGTGACTGAGGTGTCAGTGGGGGAGCACTTTGGGGCCAGCGCCCATGATTCTATTAGATTTAAAATAATGATAGAAAAGGATAGACCAGGTCTAAAAGTTGAAGTTCTAAATTAGAGGTAGGCCAATTTTGACGGTATTAGGCAAGAACTTTCGAAAGCTGATTGGGGGCAGATGTTCGCAGGTAAAGGGACAGCTGGAAAATGGGAAGCATTCAAAAATGAAATAACGAGATTCCAGAGAAAGTATATTCCTGTTAGGGTGAAAGTAAAGGCTGGTAGGTGTGGGGAATGCTGGATGACGAAAGAAATTGAGAGTTTGGTTAAGAAAAAGAAGGAACCATACATCAGGTATAGACAGGATAGATCGTGTGAATCCTTACAAGAGTGTAAAGGAAGTAGGAGTACACTTAAGAGGGAAATCAGGAGGGCAAAAAGGGGACATGAGATCGCTTTGGCAAATAGAATTAAGGAGAATCCAAAGTGTTTTTACAAATACATTAAGGATAAAAAGGTAACTAGGAAGAGAATAGGGCCTCTCAAAGATCCTTTCCTGAAGAAGGGCTCATGCCCGAAACGTCGATTCTCCTGCTCCTTGGATGCTTCCTGACCTGCTGCGCTTTTCCAGCAACACATTTTCAACCCTCAAAGATCAGCAAGGCGGCCTTTGTGTGGAGCCACAGAAAATGGGGGAGATACTAAATGACTTTTTGCATCAGTATTTACTGTGGAAAAGGATATGGAAGATATAGACTGTAGGGAAATAGATGGTGACACCTTGCAAAATGTCCATATTACAGACGAGGAAGTGCTGGATATCTTGAAATGCATAAAAGTGGATGAATCCCCAGGACCTGATCAGGTGTACCCTCTTGCTGAGATATTTGTAACATCGATAGTCACAGGTGAGGTGTTGGAAGACTGGAGGTTGGCTAACATGGTGCCACTGTTTAAGAAAGGTGGTAAGGACAAGCCAGAGAACTATAGACCAGTGAGCCTGACCTCTGTGGTGGGCAAGTTGTTGGAGGGAATCCTGAGGGACAGGATGTACATGTATTTGGAAAAGCAAGGACTAATTCAGAATAGTCAACATGGCTTTGTGCGTGGGAAATCATGTCTCACAAACTTGATTGAGTTTTTTGAGGAAGTAACAAAGAGGATTGATGAGGGCAGAGTGGTAGATGTGATCTATATGGCCTTCAGTATGGCGTTCGACAAGATTCCCCATGGGAGACTGATTAGCAAGGTTAGATCTAACAGAATACAGGGAGAACTAGCAATTTGGATACGGTACTGGCTCAAAAGGTAGAAGACAGAGGGTGGTGGTGGAGGGTTGTTTTTCAGACCGGAGGCCTGTGACCAGTGGAGTGCCACAAGGATCGGTGCTGGGTCCTCTACTTTTTGTCATTTACATAAATGATTTCGATGCGAGCATAAGAGGTATAGTTAGTAAGTTTGCAGATGACACCAAAATTGGAGGTGTGGAGGACTGCAAAGAGGGTTACCTCAGATTACAACAGGATCTGGACCAGATGGGCCACTGGGCTGAGAAGTGGCAGATGGAGTTTAATTCATAAATGCGAGGTGCTACATTTTCGGAAAGCAAATCTTAGCAGGACTTATATACTTAATGGTAAGGGGAGTGTTGCTGAACAAAGAGATCTTGGAGTGCAGGTTCATAGCTCCTTGAAAGTGGAGTCGCAGGTAGATAGGATCATGAAGAAGGCGTTTGGTATGCTTTCCTTTATTGGTCAGAGTATTAAGTACAGGAGTTGAGAGGTCATGTTGCGGCTGTACATGACGTTGGTTAGGCCACTGTTGGAATATTGCATGCAATTCTGGTCTCCTTCCTTTTGGAAAGATGTTATGAAACTTGAAAGGGTTCAGAAAAGAGTTACAAGGATGTTGCCCGGGTTGGAGGATTTGAGCTATAGGAAGAGGCTGAACAGGCTGGGGCTGTTTTCCCTGGAGCGGCAGAGGCTGAGGGAAGACCTTATAAAGATTTATAAAATTATGAGGGCCATGGATAGGGTAAATAGGCAAAGTCTTTTCTCTGGGGTGGGGGACTCCAGAACTAGAGGGTATAGGTTTAGGGTGTGAGGGAAAAGATATAAATGAGACCTATGGGGCAACTATTTCACACAGAGGGTGGTACGTGTACGGATTGAGCTGCCAGAGGATGTGGTGGAGACTCATACAATTGCAACATTTAAGAGGCATTTGGGTGGGTATATGAATAGGAAGGGTTTGGAGGGATATGGGCCAGGTGCTGGTAGGTGAGACTAGACTGGGAAGGGATATCTGGTCAACGTGGATGGGTTGGACCGAAGGGTCTGTTTCCATGCTGTATATCTCTCTGACTCTATGGCTCTATATCAATTACATTATGTTAAACAATATATAGCCATAAATTGCTGGTGTTGCAAACTTGTGAGCAAATTACAGTAGAGTAATGTTGCATGAGCAATCTGTACCATTGCTTATCTTGCTGTTTCTGCTGTCTATATGATTGCTAAGTTAGATTTGCTGCCACCTTCTTGATTTAGGGCAGAGATTCACACCACCTGATTGAGCTAGGTTTTCCCACCAAGCCCAAATGGCGTGATCATAATTTGTCGTGCTTCAGAAACTCCTTAGTATAGACCCTTTCCAACCATTACACTTTGTTACAAAATGTCCCCAAGTTTACTATCCATTATGAATATTTATATATTAGTGAATATAATTACATTTATTGCTATGACATCTCCCCTAAATCTTTGGCTTCACAAATTCAGCTATTCTGAAAATTTCACTCTTCTCCCAGAATGTATTCTCTTTGTATTTGGAAGATTGATAGATTTCTGGGTTGAAGGTGTTAACTTTTATTCTGTTCCTGTCGGTATGAGGTCTGGAAGTCCCTTTAAACTGGAGGGCATGTTATTTCTCTTTCTTGCTGAAGATGACAATTACTCCTTTGTAATATCTAGATGACCTTTCATCTCATGAATGTCCTTGATGTAGAAGAGCTGCCCTGCTGAAACATTTTGCAGTATCCTTGATCTCTGAGCCAGGAACTTTCTTTTTGAATATGTCCCAAACATTTGAACATTAGTTATCCTTTCTCAATAGTGATTTCCATGCAGCTGTAGGCAGTACATCTTCAATCAATGTCCCCACATTTTATTCTCATTCTGCTAGTAAATTTGCTAGCTGAATTGTGTTGACTATTTACTTCAACATGTTGATTGGATCAGATGCTTTCATTCCCCAGTGAATAGAGTATCGGTGAACCTGTTGTGCTAGTTGTATATTTCTTTGCATTTGGTATGATTGTTTTTCTAATTTATTTCTATGATCTGTAAAGTTGGGCTTCTTTTTCTTTATTTCTCTAATTCTTTTTCCCTAAGAATTTGTACTTAAGAATCTGTAAAGAGGTATCTTTGTACCAAAGATGGTGACATAAGTGGCGACTTGTAAACTTTTCACGGTACTCAGTTGAATATATGAGTGTTCAATAAAGCTAATTCTAATTCTAATCTTTGTCACCGGTACTAATGATTGTTGCTGGAAAATTACGGAAACAGAATTCTCTGTTTGGCCTTGTGTCTTCCAAACCATGCCAGCATCTGAAATCAGACTTAAACCTGTCATAATTATTTGGTCACCAAGCTGTGTTGCACTTTGACTAATCTGACTTGGGGATTCATCAGTGAGTTCAAGTGGTGTATGCTGTGCATTGGCTATGTGATTGCTTGCGTTTTCTCCCCAACTTTGCTGAGTCTTTCAATCTGAACTCATTCCAGTGTCGATAGCAATGAAAAACGTTTCTGCCAATCCTCTGTAAATGCAGGTTTCCTGATGGTATGGAACAAGTTTCCTTTGCCAGCTAAAGACAATGACAGCATAATGTATAGAAGTAGAAGTAGGCCATTCAGCCCATCAAGTCTGCTGTGCCGTTCAGTGAGATAGTAGCTGATCTGCTATAGCTAATATCAGTGGATTCTTTCTTCTGTTTGGGTTCCACCTTGAGTCCAGCAAGCCTAATGAAATCTTGTGCCAGTTGTCCTTTGACAGGTTGCTTCTCCTCAAGGATTGCCTTATATATATCTGTGCTGGATTTGCTTCATTTCTTTATCATTCCTTTGCCAATTTTCACTGTTACCTCAGCCTTTCCATCTGACTGCAGATAATGTGCAGATACTGTATGGTGTTGGATTTTCCAATCTTTTAGGAAGTGGTTGAATTCTCCATTCATGAGAAAGTAATTTATCACCTATGTCTGGGATGTTGCAATGACTGAAGTGTATTTTCAGGCACTCTGCAATTTCACCAGTAGTCATCAAAATAGTGCTCTATAGTGACATGATAACCAGTTTCTGTGAGAGTGAAGGGATCTATGTCCAGTTTCATCCACGGTCTGTCTGGGATTTCATGTCCTGTCTTCTCCCCAGCTTGTTTAGCTTGATACTCATTGGAAGGACTGCACTAGTTGATGTAATCCCTGATTACAATGTTCATATTTGGTCAGGGGAGTAATTCGCATGCCTTTCTCAGACTATAGTCAACTCCTCAGTGGCTTTAGCATTTTCTCCTCTCAACCTTTAAAGGATAATATCTTGACTTTTTTTTGTACACTGTGATCTTGTGCTGTTAATTAATTTCTGTATATTGAACACATTCTTGTGACCACAGGAGTATCCTTGATGGTTAGGAGAAAGTGAGGACTGCAGATGCTGGAGATCAGAGTTGAAAAATGTGCTGCTGGAAAAATCGACGTTTCGGGCATAAGCCTGAAGCCTAACATTCCTGAAGAAGGGCTTATGCCTGAAACGTCGATCCTCCTGCTCCTTGGATGCTGCCTGACCTGCTGCGCTTTTCCAACAACACATTTTTCAGCTCTTATCCTTGATGGTTGCAGACCATTTATCAACACCACTCTTTGCAGCACTTGGAGAGTTGCATCCTGTTAGGTAGACTGTTTGATTTCAGCCAAGCACTTGTCAGCTGGATTTATATCTCTGCTGGGCTGATAACTTCAAGAGCACATCCAGCTGCTGTTTTAAATTGAACCTAAAAGATTTCATGCTGTTATAACATTTCTATTTTCTTCATTAGGAGTACTGCTCTCAACAGCTATTAAGCAATATACATCTCCTTCCCTATTGCAGATGCTTTGGAGTAGATAGTAGTGGCTTTTGGAAAATGCTTTGAAGTGGCTTGAGGTCTTTGTCACTTTGTCTCTTCAAAATAGATATTGATGAATATATGCACAATCAAACATAGTGGCCAGGCATTCTTCCTTGATCTGAGTATGGAATCATTTTATTTGTGAAGATTAGAGTGGTGCTGGAAAAGCACAGCAGATCAGGCAACATCCGAGGAGCAGGAATTCCTGATGAAGGGCTTTTGCCTGAAACATTGATTTTCCTAGTCCTCGGATGCTGCCTGACCTGCTGTGCTTTTCCAGCACCACTCTAATCTTGACTCTAATCTCCAGCATCTGTAGTATCCACTTCTGCCTAGATCATTTTATTTGTGTTAATGCCCTGTATGTAAATAAAACCAGTTGTCTTTGCTGCATTAGGCTTGGTCCAAGTCCTATCACACTGGCATCATATTGCAGGATGATTTCATCATTTACAAAAGTGTACTTTAGCACTGGCATTGCCATCAACTGGTGTTTGATTTTTGAGGATGCTGCTTTCTGCACCATTACCAGAAACACTGCACATCAATAGCAGTAAGACGATTTTAATGGTCTATACCCCATAAACAAAATCGGACAGGAACTTCGATAAATTGTTGTCAAATGCAACAAATCATTGAATTACTTTTGCATCTGTCAGTCATCATACCTCTGCTACAGCTTTCACCATTTCTAACTCTGGGAAAGACCTTTCACAATCAGGACAAGATTTATGTACTTGACTATGGACAGCTTTAACTGAATTTATTTTCCACATTCAGATTCAAGTTCATCTGGCAATCTCTGTCTGTTGCATTATGTTTGGATTATGGTCAGCAATGGTTTCTTCCTTTGACTCTCCGCATTCAAAAGCTAGCAGATCATGCAACATGACTTCCACTCTGAGGCAATCATGTTCTGTACCTTGACAGGCCACTGGAGCTGAAAATGCCAATAGGCCTGGTTTAATCTGAAAATGCTCCAGATGCTAATTTACAAAAACACACACTTCTGCACATGTCAAATGCTTTCCTGAGATTATATTTCTCTTCTCTCAGTAGATGTGGTCTCCATGTGGAATCCCTGATGCCTGATACAATTTACCTTTAATTAGATAATCTTTTATTAGACAAATTCACAGTATTCTGCGAGATATATTAATACAGTTGCATACGGATTAATTAGCTCTTTTTTCACCTTGACCCCGAATATGGAATACATATCATCCAAAAGTTACACTCACTTGGCATTCAAAGTGTGCCTTCATGGTTTTCAAAATTTCTGCAGTCTGTTTTTTTTCCATTCTTCAAGAGATTTCGGTTGAGAAACCTTTTGAAATAATTGCTGCCCAACAATGACAGCAGTCTAACTATTAGCTACTGTGCCTTTGTTTTAAATGTTCCAACTTTGTAATTTCACCACGGAGTGGAAACTCTGCCAGTAAAGTTTGATATCACCTTTCATTTTGAATAGAACCAGGTGTCAAAATCTTGCATCTGGTGTGTCTTAACTAGTGTTTCAGTTACACCACTCTTCTTCTTTTATTCTTTTTCATGCCTTTTGGTGATTTCTAGCAGCATCCACCATTCTGAACATTTCTGTGCCCTTTTGTAGTAGCTGTGTTCTTACTTAGCAGCTGTGTTTCTATACAGCTCTTCAACAGTCAATCTCAGTTCCAATCTGACACCATGCTGGAGGTTTGCAAATGAAGTAGTTCAGCATCCACTGTGTACTATTGAACTGACAATAAGATACATGCTTCCAATCAGTGCCTTATGATAGACTTCACATGGCTACAGCAAGCCTGGAGGTGCTTTAGTACTGTATTGCATTTTCACTTTACACTCTTCAGACAGGGACCTTTGCATCCTGGAAGCACAATCCCCAGAAGTTGGTACTCCCCCTTCCTTCCTCCCAATATGGATTACACTCTAATCCTTCTTCACTCTGCTCCCTAGGATGACCACATCAGCTCCATGCATTGCTCTGACTTCCTTGGATGCAGGGTTCTACTGGACCTTCTTCTTGAATCTGATTGCAGTCCCAACTGAATCCACTATTGTGCTCTGGTACTACTGGACTACTGCAGATCTCAGCAAACCGGGTTCCCTGCAGCTCGAGAGGATGACACTTCCTCCTACTGAAAACAGAAATTCCCATTCTCTGTTAATTTAGTTTGCCTACACCGCATAATGGCTTGAGTCTGCCAGCTAATTGCTAACTTTCCTTTTGTGGGGGATGGAGGAATTGAGCCATCCATACTATCTGCCTTAAAAATTCAACCCCCAGTCTCTGCAATAGCTGTCATATGTGATTCATTTATTTCTATTTCTGCTCACAATTCATCAATGTTGTTCTGAATATTGTGCGCATTTAGACAAAGAAAAATTAATTCGATCTTTGAACCATTTTTACCACTCTAATGCTGTCTCTTCTGTGTACACTCTGTCACACTTTGGTTACCATTACCCTAATCTTTGTCTTGTGCTATTGCCTAGCTGCACCTGCCCACTCTTTCATTTAAAGTCCTCTCAACAGCTCTAGTTATATGATTCACCAATTGCTGAGTTGGTGTTTGAGTACACTAATGCAGTATATTTTCATCCTATCCCAATACTACAGTACTCTTTCCCTAATGCCAATGTCCTATGAACTGAAACCTTTTTCTCCTGCACCACATTTTGAGAGATGTACTCAGATCTCTAATCTCATTTACTCTCTGTCAATTTGCTTGTGGCCACATAGGAATGCAGAGATTATTATATTATCGCTCTGTTTCTTTTAGATTTACACACTGGTGCTCTTGCTTCCTCATCAGAATGTTTTCCTCATTCTATCTAAGTCATGAATCATGACAACCGGATCCTTCCCCTTCTGCTCCAGGTCTTTTTCCAAAGTAACCAAGATGGCACCAATGAATGGTAACTTTGTATGCTTTTCACTGTACTCCTGCAGTCCTATACTTGAGTGCATGTGACAATAAAATCTAATTCTAATTCTAACTGAAATGCCCAGAACATTTCCTACCAAGAAGATTGCACTGCTTTTAGGATTCAAGATCTCAGCTGTAGAAAAACAGCATCTATCCCCTTAACTGTACTCTCATCCACTACTCTATCTTACTTTTTGTCCCCTGTATTTAAATGGCTCCCTACAACACAAGGCCCTTGTCCATTTTCTCATGTGCCCTATTGTTCTAGCTCTTGTCTGTAATTTGTAAGAACCTGAAACATTTAGGGTATGTGCAAGGGCTGAAGTTTCTCCATCTTTTCCTTTTGGATCTCCACAACTGCTTCACTTACCCTCTTATCCCCAACAATGAATCAAATGTGAAATAGATACTCTCAGGTGTGTGACTGTTCCCTGGAACAATATTGTTTGGAATTTCCCTCTCTGTACTACATCATACTGTCCAGAGCTTGGATTCCAGCTCATCAGAGTCGAATCACCTGAAGTTGTAGAACCTGTTGGAGATGCGGTTGTATATGTCACACTGGTTTCCACCAGACCCCACAGGTTAGATCTTTATTATATCACCTACCTTTCATTATGTTTTGTTTAACACTGATTTAGCATCAATGGCAATTTAACGAAGGACATTCTAAATTTCTATCAACTTTTGGGTGGAGAGGCAGTTTTTATTTTCATTCTGAAAGGTATTATATAAAATCTCAGACTATGCCCCCTAGTCCTTGACTCCCTTAACAGTAAACATAACTTCCCTGCATCTCTCCAGTCTATTTCCCTTAAAGTCTTGAAAATGTTGCTCAATCTCTCATTAAAATTTGAAGGAATGAATATTAATTTGTATTTTTTTTTCTTAATTTTGCTGTTGGGGTCAGGTATCAATCTAATAAATGCTGCCTTAGGGTTATGGGTGAGTTTCAGAAGGTTTCATGTTTCCTGATTGCATGTTCATTAAACTGACGGAAACTTAAATCTGATAATTAAAAATATAAGTAATATTCACAAATGCGATCATTGTTACTGGCTGCTTTTTGACTTTTCTTGCTCCTAACATGTTGTGAACAGTTAATGATATTAAAAATAAGAGGCTGAAAAGACTGGGGCTATTTTCTCTGGAGCGTCGGAGACGGAGCGGTGACCTTACAAAAGTTTATAAAATCATGAGGGGCATGGATAGGGTGAATAGCCAATGTCATTTCCCCAGGGTGGGGGAGTCCAAAACTAGATGATGTAAGGTTTAAGTTGAGAGGGGAAAGTCTTAAAAGGGACCTAAGGGGCGACGTTTTTACACAGAGGGTAGGGCATGTACGGAATGAGCTGCCACAGAAGGTGGTAGAGTCTGGTACAATTACAACATTTAAAAGGCATCTGGATGGGTACATAAACAGGAATGGTTTAAAGTAATAGACCAGTACCTGGAAAATGGGATTAGATTAATTTAGGGTATCTGGTTGGCATGGATGAGTTGGACTGAATGGTCTATTTCTGTGCTGTATATCTCTATGCCTCCATAATTCTAACATGTCATTCTGCTTCTCTGTCTGTCTCTCTCCCACTTAATGCAATTTTCCTTTTTCCAATTTTTGGCTCTTGTACCTAGTTTAACATTATATTATCTTTTGCTCCTTTCTTTACTTTACAATCCTTTAAATTTATAATTTAAAAAGATACATTGTTTGTCCAGATGCCCTGTTGTTCTTGGAAAAGCATTGACAGGTCACACTTTCAATTTACATATCAACAAATGTGCCATCTAAATGTTTATATTATTTTCAACTAAGAAGGCATGTTGCAAAATGTCATTCTCCAGCATTATCTAGGTGATTCATTACAAAAGTAAACATTTTAAAAACATAAATGCTGTTTTTCTGTTATCACTAGTCATTTCCCTCAACATATTTTCATAGAGAAAAGGGGGTGTCGAGAGTGTGGTGCTGGTAAAGCACAGCAGGTCAGGCAGCATCTCCGAGGAGCAGGAGAATCGATGTTTCAGGCAAAAAAATGGAAGAAAATAAAGGAAAATGGAGCAAAACAAATATAAAGAAAAATGTAATGTGAAAAGAGTGACATAGAAATTGAAGAAAATGTTCTGGTTGTTGAGACTACATTAATTCCAAGTGAAAGAATAACATTTAAGAGCTATAAGTCTGCTCCTAAATATGGGCAGATGCCTGCAACAAAGTTATAAACCTTTTGCCAGGTAAGTTTAACAGTTTTAATTTTAAATGGAGGAAACATGAAGGTGAAGGGAGGAGTACATGTAGGTGAGGGCTGAATGGAAACTATATCAGTTTAAGTGCACTGTTTTAGTTTGTTAACATTAGAAGTGTTACAGCAGTTTCCAAACAACTCAGTGTCAGTTCCTAATCAAATGTTTTAGCTTTATTGAAGTTTGCTTTCAGACCTTAGGATCTTTAACATGAAACAATATAAAATTCAATCAATGAAGTTAAAAGAGAATAATTATTTTAATGATGGCAAACGCCATAACATACCACGCTTATGCATGACCAATTTCAGATAATAGATCTGAAAATTAAAAACACTTATATTTTTTCGTTTATTTTGGGACTTATAATTAGAACAAAAGAATTAAATTAATGAATACATTAATGAGAAATTATTTATTAACCCTAGTTATAAGCAACTTTGCGGAGCGTCATTAATCAGATATTACTCAGCATTTATATAAACACATCTGCAATGAATAAACCGTCATCAATTAACATCAGGATCCCTACTGCTACCATTCTCAGGCTAACCAATTATAAATCACAATGTCTTTATAATATACTAATTTTATGAAAAACTTTCTTAATACTGTATATTTGCACTAATCTGATACACATCACTAATACATCAGTAATTTGGTGTGTGGTGGAACTAAACTGACCCACGGCATTTTTTTGGTAAACGACTAGTGTCTTAATTATTTGCATCTATGAACATGAGAAGCAATATTTAAGAATATATCAATATGCCCATAAATCATCTCCAGGCAATATAAAACCAAACACAGATAATTAGGGAATTTATGAAAAGCTTACGGCCTCTGTTTATTTGTGTATGACATTTGCGATTTGGTCTTAAATGCAAAATAATTATGAGACCTGAAAAGCAGATTTTTAAAAAATTACTCGGCAGTTTATTTTCTAACCCAGTGAAGACAGTTTGTAGAACCTTCTGATTGACTTGCTTCAAATCTGTGGCTATAAGTCACAAATGTAACAGTGTATACTGTGCTCTGAAAAGAATCAGGCAAAGTTAAGGATTGCCCAACTCATGTTCGATTTTTAATTGTTTGCTGTCATGGATCTGGGCAGGGCATTGTTGCTTGAAAAATAAATTGGGTAATTCAATTAAACCGCTGCAGAAGATACATCATATCTGATGTGGAAAGGCACTAACCCCAGCTTGAACTTGGCTTCCCACATCGCTTCACTTATTTGACAAATGGTTTCTTGAAAATAATTGAAACACATGGCTGCCAGCATAGGTCAATAACACTTTTTTGCCACTCACTCTGCTAACAGCTTCCATTTTTCGTTGTACTGCACTGTTCAGGGCAAAGATTACATTCAGCTGGCAAATCATGCAGACAATATTACTAAGAAGGAGCTTAATACAGCAAGAAGGAACTATGTGAATGAAATTACACTACGTTGTATTTTTTCTGCAGGGTGTAAAGTGAAAAAGAAAGGTGGATGCATAGATGTACTTAGACAGATATACAGGATTGGTAATAAGTACAAAGAGAGCAACGATCCATTTCCAGCAACATAATGTGCCTTGTTCATATTGCAGAAAGAATAAAAGACCATTAATAAAAAACATGCTTATTTTGGTTGGGTTAAGGACTGAGAAGGGTTTGTTAGCTTATGAGCAAAGAGATAGAATTGAGGTTGATTTATGAACTGCCATTCAGAGTGGAGTTGAGCCCAAAACTCAAGACCTGAATGCATCAACATTAACGCATGTTTTTAGCAGATTTTGGGATTATATGCCTATCTTACTCCTCATCAGCCCTGCCTGACATTAGCTTTATTGACCAATTCACCTGATCCATTTCAGGTACGTACTACTGACCTTTTTGTCCTTTATTCGTTATTGCAATTTCAACACTGATGGTAAGGCTAGTATTTATTGGCCATTGCTAATTTTGCTTGAGGAAGTGGTGATAAGCTACCTTCCTGAACTGCTGAAATCCATGTACTGCAGATACATGCCCAGTGTTATTAGTGAGGGTGGTCCATGATTTTGATCCTGTGACAGCAACTAAACAGTAACATTTGTTCAAGTCTGGATGGAGTGTGGCTCAGAGTGGATTTTACAGCTGGTGATGTTATCAAGCAATTGCAGCCCTTGTCTGTTCAGGTTGTAAATGTTGCAAGCTTAAAGGTTCTGTCAAAAGAACCTTGGCAATTTGCTGAAGTATATTTGCACCCACTAGATCTTGTCCGTTGACTTAGCCCTATCTATTGTATGCTGCTTCCACTGTTTGGCATGCAGTAGTGTTGTAACATCAAGGGACCTTAAAAGCTCATTGTTGGAAATGCCTGGTACTGCTCCTAGTGTGTCTGCCTGGAACCACTATTGATCCGCTGGCTTGGTGGTAATGATAGAGTGAGAGACATGATGTCAAAAAGTGTGATGCTGGAAAAGCATAGCCTATCAGGCAGCATCTGAGGAGCAGGAGAGTTGATGTTTTGAGCTTGATACGTCGACTCTCCTGCACCTTGGATGCTGCCTAATTGGCTGTGCTTTTCCAGCACCACACTTTTTGACTCTGATCTCCAGCATCTGCAGTCCTCAGTTTCTCCTGAGAGATATGATGTGTCAGAAAGTTGTAGATTGTGATTAACTACAAGTTTTCTGCTGTTGATTGTCTACAGTGGCGTATGGATGCCAGTATTGAGTTGCGAGATGCTCCTGAAGTCCATCCCATTTAACAAAATGATAGTTTCACACAACATGATAGGGGACATCCTCAATGTGAAGATGACTATGGCTTTGTCCCCATAGGAACTGTGCACTAGCTACCACTACTAACACTATCATGGGCAGATGTATCTGTAGCAGGCAGATTGGTAAGGAGGAGGCCATGTTTGTTTTTATCTCTTATAGGTTCCCTCACCAAATGCTGCCAATCTCATAGCTACTCCCTTCAGGACTCATCCAACCTGTTTGGTAGTGGTGCTAGTGAGCCACTCTTTTCAATGAAAGCTGAAATCCCCCAACCAGAGTAAATTTTGTGTCCTTGCTACCCTCTGTGCTTCGTCCAAGTGGTATATTGCACTGATTCATCAACTAAGTTGGGGTGGTGGAGGGTACATAGCAATCAGCAGGAAGTTTCCTTGCCCATGTTTGACCTGATGCCATGAGACTTTGTGGAGTCCATAGTCAATGTCAACGGAAACTTCCTCCTGATTGTATATCAATGTGCTGCCACCTCTGCTGGGCCTGTCCTTTTGGTGTGATATATGCATAGGTATGGCACTGGTTTTGTCTGGAACATTGTGTGCAAGATGTGTGAGTATGACTATGTCTGACTGTTGCTTGACTAGCCTATGAGACATCTCCCTCAATTGTGGCATGAGCCATAGGTTTTGGTAAGGAGGAGTTTGCAGTGTTGATAGCATAAACTTTGCTGTTATCATTTCTGATGCCAAGGTCATTGCCAAGTAGCCCATCTGTTTTATTCCTTTTTTTAGGCTTTTTAACAGTTGACACAACTGAATGGTTTATTATGCCATTTCAAAGGGTAGCAATCACATTGCTATGGGTCTGGAGTCACATATCGGCCAGCCTAGGTAACGACATCTTCAAGGCCATTAGTAAATCAAATGGGCTTTGCAACAATCATTTGATGGTTATCATTAGACTTCTAATTCAAAATTTTATTGAATTCAAACATTACTGTCTGCTGTACCATGATTTGAACCTAGGACCCCAGAGCAGTGCTTGAATCTCTAGATTGTTGTCCAGTGACAATGTCACAATGCCATCACCTCTCCTAATGATAGAAAGGCATCCAGCGGTACAGTCAGTGGTCAATACAGCAACCTCTTTGATTTAATAATTAATGTGAAGCAAGCTTGTGTCCTCTGTGCTCTTCAGTATATTCTTTACTGTCACATTTTTAGGGACATTTGTTTGAAAAGCTAGTGGGTTGTTAATTAGTTCATGACGTGTGGATGAGTGGAAAGACCAGCATTTGATGCTTAATCCTAATTGGCAAGGGGCCAACTGCTGCGGTTCTGGAGTCACACGTAAATGAGATCAGTTAAGGAAGGCAGACTTCCTTCCTTCCCTCAGCAACATTAATGAAACTGATCAGATTTTTGGCAATTGAAAAATGTTTAGTGGCCACCATTAGACTAACTTTTACTGCTCAATTTATTAATTGAATTTAAATTCCATTAGCTACCATGATGGGATTTAAAACTGTGACCCCAAAGCATGGAAAAGAACAAAGAAACATGAAAATTACATTTCCAACGTGGTATCTCTTGAAAATGTAAGCAGTAATGCACTTCCTTTTAAAATTAGACATTCATTAATTATCACAGCACGTAAATTATAACAATATTTCTCCAACTTTGCCATAACTTTCATATTCATTGAAATATTGTGTTTAGGACATCTTTTAAGGTACCACCTCTACTTGACCCACATGTACTGATTTGCATACTATTAATCCCACTAATTATTGTAAGTGGGCTGGTGTTACTGTTGCAATGATTAAAGGTTATCATTCACTGAGCTTTTGTGGCATCAATGCATCTAAAATATCAATCAAATTGATTTGCGGCGAAGAGTAACAAGGGTATTTTCCAGTTAAGTTACAGAGTTGATTTGTATTGTATGTATTTATGTGGAGAATAATAGATGTTACAATGCAGTAATGCACTTGTGGGATTTGAATGATGTAATAAACCATAAAACTGTAAGCATATTCCAGCTCCAAACACGTTCCCAGCCACTTTTTATTCTTTATTATATGTACTGACTGTTTTATTTCCAAGTGATATACTGTGGATTTTCACTTAATAAATTTCCAGTGTTGAGGCTACGATCATTAATCCTTCAACGTGAACTACATGAAGCACATTGACTTTAGGTATTAACTCAATGTAATGGCACTTACTGAAAGTAAAAGAAAGGAACCCAAAACAGGTTAAAAACTGCTTCCATAAAAATAGCTGTGTAGTACCATAACCGAGAAAAATAGTTAATCTTGTATGTTCTTCATTCACATCCTCCTTACCTTTAGTCTTGACTGTTCTAATATTCTCCTGGCTCGTGTCCCACAATCTATTCTTTTCAAACCTGAGTTCATTTAAAAGTCTGCTGTAGGTGTCCTTATTCTCATCAAGTTCCATTCACCTTCATAAATTGACTGGACATCAACTCGTTGATTTTAAAATTTCCATCCTTGTTTTCAAATTCACCCATGAACTCAGTACTCTCTTTTTGTAAACTTATCGAGCCCTAAAATTCTCCCAGTTAATTTTCCGACTGCAATTTTGCCCTCTTGAAGATCTGTGACTGTAATCCCTCAGATACTAGTGTTAACATTAATATTAATGTTGCCAAGGCTCCAAGTTTTAATATCCCCAAGCTATGCCTTTTCATTTCTCTACCCTTTCCTTCTTTAAGAAATTCATTAAGACTTGTGTCTGACCACCTTGGCCATCTGGTCTAATGTCTCCTTACATGGCTCAATATTCAATATTGTTCGTTAGTGCTCACATGAAGCACGTTGGAATTAGTTACAGACAATACATGCAAAATATGTTTTTGGTGCTATCCAACTTCTCTTGCAACTCAATGTTGGGAGTGTGGCACTGGAAAAGCACAGCCAATCAGGCAGCATCCAAGGAGCAGAAGAATCAACATTTCAAGCATAAGTTCTTCGGCTTCATTCCTGATGTCAATTCTTCTGCTCCTCGGATGCTGCCTGACCAGCTGCATTTTTCGAGCACCACACTCTCAACTCTGATCTCCAGCATCTGCAGTCCTCACTTTCTTCCACTTGCAACTTGGTGTCTAACGAAAATTCCTGCGTTATTCTAACTGATCTAGTTGATGGCACTATACCTATTTTTTAGGTATTGAATGGCTTTCAAAAGCCATGTATGGAGAAGCACATTTCTTATAAACCAAATGTATGCCCCAACGTTTTGGTGAAAGTAAATGACGAAGAACTGCTACCAAAAAGGTACATTCATAATAAACCTTTCTAAATTTGGAGCCTGGACATTATCCTTCCATCAGAGCAAAGCCATCTTCACTTCTTAGGTAGATCCCCCTGGTCAAGGATGACTTGCTTTCATGTTCAAAATAAGTCCTCAGATGACTGACGAGTCCAATGCATAACCTCCAGTCTCTGTCCCAGGTGGGGCAAATCATGGTTCTAGCAGTGAGTGGGTAGAATGTTGGGGCTGCCACATGCTCCTTTGTCTGCCAACACTTGACTTCAGTTTGCTTTCAGCAATGAAACTCAAGGTGTGCAGATGTTTCCCAGTTGCCTTCCTTCCTCTTCTGGTGGACTTTGGCTAGGATTTCCCAGTTATTTATGGGGTTGTTGTACCTTCCCAGACGATAATAAAGTTGTACTATCAGTTCTAGACACTGACATCTGTACAGACATGTGGAAAAATTGCCAAGATGTGTCATGTTGAAACAAAATCGGACAATTTTAACCCAGCCAAACACTGCCTCATCAGTCTACACTCAATGATCAGCAGATGGAAGATACCGTCAACGTTGTTATTAATGTTATCATCAATTGTAAAGCATGTAATAGCAGAGCATTTAGAAATACATAATATGATCAAACACAATAAGCATGGGTTTATGGAGGGGAAATTATGTCTGATGAATTTACTGGAATTCTTTGAAGGAGTATCAAGCAAGAGAGATAGAGGGAAGTAGTGGATGTAATATATTTGGCTTTTCAGAAGATTTCGGTAAGATGCCATACATAACACTACCTAACAAGATAAGAACACAAGTTGGAGGTAGTATATTAACATAGACGAGGATTGGCTAATGAATGGAAGACAGAGCATTGGGATAAAGGAGATATTTTCAGGATGACACCTTGTAACTAATGGTGTTTAAGTAGGATCAGTACAGGGGCTACAAGTATTCATTATATATTTTAATGCTTTGGATGAGAAAAGTGAATGCACTATCTCAAAATTTGCAGAAGACACAAATATAGGTGGGAAGGCAAGTTGTGTGGAGGACATAAAGAGTCTGCAGGGAAAAATATCTAGGTTAAATGACCGGGAAGAAAGAATTATAGGGAAATGTGTGATTATGCACTTTGGCAGTAAGAATAGAGGAGCTGAATATTATTTAAACAGAGAAAGTCCATGAATAACAAAAAGCTAGTATCCAAGTTCAGCAGGTAATAGGGAAGACAAATGGAATGCTGACCTTTATGCCAAGGGAGTTGGAGTAGAAGAGTAGGGAAGTCTTACTGCAACTGTATAAGGTGCTGGTGAGACCACATTTGGAGTGACTGTGAGCAGTTTTGGCTTACTTATTTAAGGAAAGATATCACTTTGGTTCACTAGGATGATCCTTGGTATTGAAGGTTTGTCTTATGAGCAAATGCTAAACAGGTTGAGACTCTACATACTGCAATTTAGTAGAATAAGGGCTAAGCTCATTGAAACATATAGGACTCTTGAAGGGTTTGACAGGGTGAATTCTGAGAGGATGTTTCCACTCACAGGAGGGTTGAGAACCAGAGGGCGTTGACTCAGAATAAAGGGACATCAATTAAAGACTGAGATAAGGAGGAATTTCTTCTCTCAGAGGTTTATGAGTCTTTGGAACTCCTTGCCATAGGGAGCTATGAGGGCAGAGTCCTTGTGTATATTTAAAGCAGAGATAAATAGATTTTGACCAGTCGGGGAATCAAGCATTACAGAGAAAAGGCAGGAAAGTGGATGTGAGCCATGTTGGATCAGCCTTAATCCTATTGAATGGCAGAACAGGCTCGAGGAGCTGAACACGTTCATCGTGTTCCTTTTTCTTGTGACCTTATGGAAATATACTGTCATTCTTTCACTGCCACTGAGTCAAAATCCTGAAACTTCCCCGTAACAGTATTATGGGTCGACTGATAGAACATTGATTGCGGCAGCTCAAGAAGGCAGTTCACTTCTTCTCAAAGGTAATTAGGCACAGGTAATAAATAAGGGCCCAACCAGCATTGCCAATGTTGTGTGAATGAATAAAAAAAAAGACAGGGTGGCGAGTGGGTCATGGTCAATCAGAGGTGTCCTGCCAAGTCAAATTAAGAATTGGGAAGAGTCTGGTTAGTAATAGCTTTTAATCATCCTGGGAAAACAGACATACCAATGCTGGGGATAGGCTTAATTTTACTGGGTTTCCTGAGTAAAAGGATTCTCCCCCATCACTGGCTTCTGTAAGGTGCAGGATGCTGTTGATTGCACCCATATTGCTTTGAGAGCATCTGTTTACCAACCTGCAATGTCAATGACAAGAGGCAATATCCTAGATGCTGACAAAATGGACAATTGACAACAATCTTCTGCGAATGAAGATTAGGCAGAGAATCATAATATTAATCAGGAGAAACTTCAAGAAAATAGGACAGAGCAATGCGTCAAAGAGTGTAACAGACCAGGAACAACCTTATAGCCACGTAAGCTGCCCTACACGACCATGGTAGCAGTGAAATAACACATTTACAATGCGTGGTTCTATCAGTAACTATTTGACATCTAAGTGATGTGTTGTACAATCCCAAATGATAGCTGCCAGATTGACATGAGCCTTCTGTCAGCTGGGACCTTTAATGTATATTGTTAAGTAGCCTTGAAATGCTTGAACATCCTCTCAGACAGCATTGAAATGATGAGAGGCAGTTCTTTGTGCAGCTTTTCCTGAAAGACTCCTGCACCATGAGGGGGAGTGGGGGTTTGAACTGCGCATTGAATAACTCTCAACATAGAATGTCACTACAATCACTTGACAAGCTCATTCGTAGAATCAACCTTACCCTACAGACATATGTGGATCACAACTGATGCGGTACTGTCACTTATAGAATAGATGTGAATATAAATGATATGTGCAGGCTAGCCCAGGTACACTCCATGGACATAGACTTTAAACTCAGTGTCAACCACATTAACATGCAATGCCTTGATTGCAGTTGTCTATGTTAAAGTTCAAGGATCCCTGTCATCTGAGGCTGGCTTCAGGCAAAGAGTCAATTATTTGTGAGAGATAAGCAACACTTGCCTATCATAACATCTTATGTTGTTAAGATGAAAGAAGAGACTCCTTATTTTTCACATGGGTGCAACTTACCGAGATCACGTAGCAAATATTAAACATTGCAAGTGAAAATATATTGGCAAAACTGATAGCTTTTCATAATATTGTAGCATCCATGACCCCAAAGTACCCTCAGTAGGTTTTCTCCTTTCTCTCCCTCCCACTATGTCTAGGTGCAGACTCGCAGTCCACAGTTTGGTTAGAGAGAATCTACTCTCTGGTTGGTGCACAGCTATTCCCTGGTGCCCTTAGACCTTGAAGGACCAGACCTGATGCAAGTATCCTGCTCAAACTCACACTCATTCAACATGGTTTCGGAAGGCTTTGGGATCACCGGCAGGGGTGAAACCAAAGAGTGGGCACCTCTTATCTATTCAGAGAAGAACTTTCTGGATGGCCTGTGTCATTCCTCCTTCCAGTGGGTGCCTGTTATACCATTGTGCTTCCCAGAGAGGAAGCAGTATCTAGACTGAGGTCAAGATCCATCACCCCTCAGTCACCGTATCATTGATACTAAGCACCCGTGGCTACCGTCATGAAATCCAGGTCCAGGTGATTATTTGGCAGCCACTGATTGTTCTGCTGGATCTGGGTGTAACAAAAATGGCTGCCATCCTTTCCATGCAGACAGCCAGTAGTTAAGGTAACACCACAGTAAAGTTCATTCTAGCCTGAGGTTCCTGTATGTGGTTTCGAGCTTGACCACGCCTGGTCGAGAATAGGGGCTCACTTTCTAACTGGGCCTGAGTAGGTGCCTAGTCCTTGAAATGTCAGATAATGGGGCAGAGTCTTACTTGATCAACTGCAGAATGTGCTCACTATATTGTGCCCCCATCTGAGGGGAGAGCCTGAGTTGGTGAAGAGTGCAGGGAATGACATTCCAGTGCATCCTCTGAGATTTTTCTGGCTCTCTCCTCAGAGGTGGAAATGGAGTTGAGGTCTCAGGCTGTGGCATCAGCCTGTTAGATGATGTCAGGGTGCTACTTGTGCTTGCTAAAGAGAAGAAAGGGAATCAGTAAGAGAAGATGGATAAAAAACTTCTGCTATAAGCGCAGCTGGCAATGACAGAGGAGCAGATCGCAATATAGTTGACCTCGATGGCTGCTCATTGATGCTAACTCATCATACATGAACAGTCCTGGCCTTTTGCAGTCAGTTCAACTGCCTTTTTCTCACAATGAGTGAAGAGCCTGATGTCTACTACCACCATGCCTGTTTTTGACCTCCTGGCTCTATTGCAATCTTTTTCTGCAAAGAGACAAAGGGATGGATTGTGATTCATGGAAGTAGATGGAAGAGCAATTAGTAGTTATGCATGAGGAGGAGAAGTGGGTGAGCCATGTCCAGTTAGTGAGTAGGAAGTGCAGAGGGCAGGAAGAGTTAATAGTTGTGTAGGCTGTGATGGCTGAGTGTTCTTGAATGGACATGATGCATAAACCATCTGCTCTCTGCTTCATCATACTAACATACTAACTCTGACTGTGCCACTGCAGATATATCTCACACAGGGGGATGAAATGCAATTATCAGCATGCATTATGTCCATTCAATTAGTAGGTGGTGAGACAGACAGTGAGCTGATAAAATTTAAATATTGAGAAATTATGGGTTCAAGTCCCACCTGGGGTGCTGTAGGTTACTGTTGGGAATTGAGTGTTCACTGATTGCTGTGATAGCAAGCTCCATTTTTGGGTGGCATGGTGGTCAGTGGTTAGCATTGCTGCCTCACAGCATCAGGGTCCCAGGTTTGATTCCAGCTTGGACAGCTGTCTGTGTGGAGTTTGCACATTCTCCCTGTGTCTGTGTGGGTTTCCTCTGGTTGTTCCAGTTTCCTCCCACAGTCCAAAGATCTGCAGGTCAGGTGAATTGGCCATGCTATATTGCCCAGAGTGTTAGGTGCATTAGTCAGAGGGAGATGAGTCTGGATGGGTTACTCTTCGAAGGGTCAGTGTGGACTTGTTGGGCCGAAGGGCCTGTTTCCACACTGTAGCGAATTGAATCTAATCTAACCTAATCTAATAAACAGAGAAAGAGGCAGGGGGTAAATTAAGGAAGGTGAAACCAATAACCAATCACATATCAAAATAACAATAAAGAGAGGGACCAAAAGGTTGAACTAAAGGAGAGGAAAATAAAAGCAGAGAGGAAAAGTAAGGAAAGAAAATTAAAACATCAATAGTTTTAAATCAACAATTGAATTCAAACACACTTTCAATGTCATGGTAAGTGTTTTTTTCACCAATTAATTTTCCTGATACCAAATTAATAACTAATTAAATCAAAGATTCTCAACCCTTCAGGCTTTAATTATATTGAAGATTTTTAAAAATATATTGTTCCAAGATGTAACAAGTGGTAACTGACATGGACCTGTTTGAAAGCTCAAATAATCACTGCATTTGCTGACAACTTCAATGATAGGAAAGGCACATATCTTTGGTGATAATGCAGTTAGATGGTATTGTAAACATTACATTACAAAGAGATAATAATAGATTATTAGATTAGGTGACTGTGGCAAAAGGATTTTGAAATCAGCAAACATGCAGGCGAATATGAGATCTAAATTGTTGAAACATTGGACACAGCTCAAGATGACATGGGGATCCAGGTAAATAGATCATTAAAAATGTCATGAACAGGTACAATATCAAATCAAACAGAGTAATATAAGTAAATAAGTGGCCTTTATATCGAAAGAACAAATGAAAGTTCTGGTTAGATCATATCTGGAGTAGTCTGAGCAGTTCTGGGCATGAAAGTTTAGGAAGATAAATTGTCCTTGAAGGGAGTGCATATGCACCAGAACAATATCTGAACTCCAAGAATTAAATCACAAAGCATTCATTTCTGATTTTTTAAAATTCTGGTTTAAAATTATTCTTGTTTTCTCTATCTATGCCAAAAAACAACATTATAGCAGGGTAGAAGTAACTGATGCAACTTGAGTTTACTATAAAAATCCAATGAAAGTATTCAGCTTTTTTAAAGTAAGGGTCTGCAGCAGAATTTTTGCTTTGAAAACAGTTGGTAATGTGGGCACAAATTGTATCCAAAACTTCCTTAGTTTTGAGGCATGGTTGCCCTCAATTTTCCACTCAAATTTATTTACCTGATGCTGAACATTAAGTTTGTTTGAAACCAATACAATCAAATAATGTTTAAAAATGTATTCATTTCAAAAACTATACCGCAAATTTATTTCCTGATATGTTTAAGAGTAATAAACAGGTTCCATTTTAATCTGTTGGGGGTTTTTAAAGTTTGTATTCTAGTATTAAATCAATGGTATTTAATTTTGCTGTCTTAATGTTTGAATACTCCTGTCATACAATAATGTTGTAGTATTTTCTTTGCAAGCTTTTAACTTCTGTCGTACTGTTGCTGCTCTCTGCTTGCTGGTTTATGTGTTTCAGCTGCTGACTGACCATCAATGACTTTTTAAAGCAGTAACATATTTAAAATGGTAATATTACGATATTAAAATGGTAATTACTAGAGTAATATAGTAATTCTATAATATTGTCTGAAATTAATCCAACAAAATTTAGTAAACTTGTGCAGCCATGTTATGTAACCTCTTTCAGACTTTAACTGATGGAAAATAGCTATCTCTGTACTGCTTACTTGGATTTCCTATGTTTTTCTCATAATGATTATATTGGTTGTTTCCCACTTTCTTGAGGTTTTTAAACCTACTGCAGCCAAAGTGGAGATTTCCATTTCCTCATGGACAGAATGTATGTTCCTACCTTTCAGAGATCTGAACACAATGCACTTTTTCCTTGCCAATTTTTATAACCAGCATCCATGCCTGCAGCATTAATAAAATCAGTTCAAATTATGACTTGCTCAGTCTAATACTGCAGATGCAATATAAATTATTTTTTTTTGTCCCTTGCTCTGTCAACTGTAGCTGTCTCTGCTGGTGACTATTTACAATGTGGTGATGCTTGATTGAAGGGTAAGTACAACCTTTCCCTTCTTTCCGACCCAGCCTGGTCTTTTGCAATTATCGCTGTAAAGCTTTTTTGCCTTTCATTGCAATGATCTCACGTCCAATACATACCCTTCTTCTTGGAGATCACGGACTCTTCCCAGTTTGAATAGTACTTATTGTTTTCCAGGCCCATGCAGTTTCTTTCAGCAGCTTCTATCAGTTCCTTAGAGAAGGTTTTCTTCTGTACTACTGTTGCTGCTCCCATGAATGCTACTATTGTCTGCTTGTTGGTTTATGTGTTCCAGCTGCGGACTGACCATCAATGACTTCTTAAAGCAGTAACATATTTAAAATGGTAAAGTCGCTTGTCTTCTGAATGGATTCTTCCAAACATTGTTGCCTTGATGTGTTTCACCTATCGTGCCTACAGCTGATTATTATGTCATGTTGTGCTCTGCATTCAATTTCGAGAGTGTGGTGCTGGAAAAGCGCAGCAAGTCAGGCAGCATCTGAGGGTTAGGAGATTCTATGTTTTGGGCAAAAGCCTTCATCAGGAATGAGGCTGTGAGCCAACGGGGTGGTGAGATAAATGGGAGGAGGGTGGGGCTGGTTGGGAGGTGGGGGGGGGGGGGGTAAGGTAGCTGAAAGTGCCATAGGTAGATGGAGGTGTGGGTAAGGGTGATAGGTCGGAGAGGAGGGTGGAGCGGATAGGTGGGAAGGAAGATGGACAGGTAGGACGGGTCATGAGTTGGAAGGTTGGAACTGGGATAAGGAGAGGGGAGGGGAATTGAGGAAACAGGTGAAATTTACATTGATGCTGTGGGTTTGGAGGGTCCTGAGGCGGAAGATGAGGTGTTCTTCCTCCAGGTGTCAGGTGGTTAGGGAGTGGCAATGGAGGAGGCCCAGGACCTTCAGGTCCTTGGCAGAGTGAGGGGGGAATAGAAGTGTTAGACCAACACTGCCTCATTGAATTCAATTGAATTTATTGTCATGTATACCAAGGCACAGTAAAAAGCTTTGGTCTTGTGAGCAATACAGGCAAATCACAGAGTTAAGTAGCATAGATAGTAAATAATAGGTAAACAGTGGCAAAAACAAAAACACAGGTACAGTGATGATGTAGTAAAACAAACAGAAAGTAAAGGTCTTAAGGTCTTTGGACTGAAACATTGACTTTGTTTCTTTCACCACAGAGGCTGCCAAACCTGCTGAGTACCTCCAGCATTTTCAGTCTTTCTTTTAGATTTCCAGTATCTGCACTATTTGATTTTAGTTTACTGATAACATAATATTGCTTGATTGTAAATATAGGACTTTTAAAAACTCTTCTTTGTCATATCTTAAAGTCCACATCACTGTAATCAATGTCAATATCATTATTATTCAATGTATTCTGTTTTTAAATAAATACAATGGAATGACAGACAACTATATAAAATATTAAAGTATCTAAGCAGTTAGGTACATCAAAGACTATATATATATATATATAGGTATAAATATAATGTATAAATCAAGTGTCCATTGAAACAATATGTCAGCAACAAAGGTTGACATAAAATTAACTTATTCATGAGGATTCAATTAGCGAATGACAGCTCATAAATGGTGAGAATAACACCTTAAATCACCAATATTGTCTGATACTATGCTATGTTTGTAGTGATAGACCTCATCTTCTTAAAACATGTCAAGGCATAGCCTTACTAATTGTGTGCGCAGGAAGTTAAAATTAAAGAATTTTAGCAATCAGCTTATCAAATTAAAGGACAGGAAAATTTCTTCAAATAAATTATTATTCAGTCATTTTCTTTCTCAATTAGGGAGAACTATGACAATCATTTTATTTAACAAGGTACTGATGTCTTTGAAAGAGTACAGGAATATAAACTGAACAATTGTATGTGATCTACCAGTGTCAATTTTTAGAGGAAGATCACTTGTTTGAATAGAGAAATAGGTAGGATTATATTTCTTTTGTTTTCTTATCTTCTTGACTCTAACACATATTCACTATCTTTCTTAACTTGCATCCTCTAAAAAGAATTACAATCAAATGAAAAGGATAGTCTCCTCATTACTGAATATTCACAACCATGTGGTGTTGAAAGATGGCATATTGTGATGATGCTGTCACTTTAAAAAGGTTATTTTGTCCTGGGGATTTTTGAAGAGAGGTTGTAAAGGCAGAGGTGCCGAAGTGTCTGAGTTTAAGGAGCCTTTAGGGATTTTTAAAAACAGTTTAACAATGGAAGGGGAGAGGCCAGTTCTCCCACCTCAGGCTTGCTAGTTTTTGTTTGGCTGTAGAGTCACAAGATATGTGAGTCCAGAGAGTTACAAGCTTCAGTAAAGGATTCCTAACTGACTTTCCCTAAAATCTCTCTGGATGCTGTTACCTCCTGCCTGTAAGAATCCATGTTAGAAATTATCTTTTTGCCAAGGCATGTGTTTATAAGATGTTACTATATTGTAAAACTTAATTAGTTAAGTTACTGTGGGGTCAGGTCAGTTACGTTTTCCAATACTGTTGGTTCTGCTATAACGCACATTTCGTTAACGCTAATTGAAGAATTTAGACCACTTTTTGGAGAACATGAACTTTCCTTACCTGTATATTAGCCATAACCGGATTCTGGTCCCATTTTTTTAAATGGCATGGCCATTGCGGGATTTCCTTATAACGTGAGATCGCACAAGAACAAAGCTATTGTTTTATATCAGAACTGACTGTAGTTAAGTTATTCTAAATTATGCTTTCTTCTGTTTGTGTTTCAACTGTAGTGTTTTAATAAATTATGTTTTGCTTAAAGCCAAGTGGTTTGACCAGTTGCATCACACCTGGAACACCCACTTCACATTTACCTTAAAAACAAAATGTTAGGGCCTAGGCTACTTCCTTAAATTATTTTGAGGGGGTCTGGCCTGCTTCATAACAATACATCCTGAGGACTGTAATAACTGTGTCTGGAACACACAAAGACCTGATAAACATAACTTTTTGATTACGGAGTTATGCAAATGAGGAAGAAAAGTATTTTATCAAATTAAGCAAGTTAAGTATTAAAGTATGCATTATCATAAGATCATGTTTACTTTTTTTGATGAAAATATTACATGGACCTTATGGATTTGAAAGCTTTTTCTCTAGAAAAGTTCTTACTTGAGATAACTTCACAATGAAAAATGTGTTCCACAAATTTTCATACTAAGATGCAAGACAAGACTTTTCAAATCAGGGATAGAAAATTAGCCTGTCTCACAGTTGCTGCTCTGACTCCAGTTGCATTTCTGACCCTGAGGCAATTCATATAGAGGAGACAGGCTTGCTGACCTCGACCAGGGAGTTCTACCAGTTTGAGGTGGAAAATTACTGTGATAGACCTTTGGGCTGGGCTGTCACAGAGAAGGAATGGGTACCTACTGAGCTGAATCAAATTTTTTTCCTTTTTTGAGACAAGTTTTATTTTGGCTAATGGGTTGATGCAATTTTCTCTGGATACTCAAGGATATGCCTACAGCTGCTGTTTGAAGTCAATAAATGTAGGAGATTTGATGGAAGCTTTCTTTCACTTACTAACCTCTGATTTGATTGTAAAGAAGGGGTGCGGGGTAGACATTGTCAGGTTTAAAATCCTGAAGCACATTACTAGTTGAAACAGAATATGGCTGGAAATCATGGGTACAACTTCATTAAAAGTCTATTACCATATCAAGGATTCCTAGAAAAACTGGAATCAATGGTAATCAGAGGGAAAACTCTCTGCTGGTTGAAGTCATACTGCCATAAAGGAAGATGGTTATGTTGAAAAATGTGTTGCTGGAAAAGCGCAGCAGGTCAGGCAGCATCCAAGGGGCAGGAGAATCGACGTTTCGGGCATAAGCCCGAAGAAGGGCTTATTCCCAAAACGTCGATTCTCCTGCTCCTTGGATGCTGCCTGACCTGCTGCGCTTTTCCAGCAACACATTTTTCAGCTCTGATCTCCAGCATCTGCAGTCCTCACTTTCTCCAAGACGGTTATGTTGTCATGGACAGATGCATCTGTAACAGGTAGATTGGCTTTTCCCTCTTGTTAGTTCCCTCACTACATGCTGCAAAGTTGCTGCCGAGCCAGGAGGCATGGACATTAAAATCCCCAACCCAGAGTATATTATCTGCCCTTGCTGCCTCCAAGTGTTGTTCAACGTGGAGGAGCACTGCTTCATCAGCTGAAGGAGGACGGTATGTGGTAATCAGCAGGAGGTTTCCATGAAATGTGCCTTCATGAGGCCTGAAGTCACTGCTGAGGGCTCCGAGGATAACTCCCTTCCAATTTTATACCACTGTGCTGCCATCTCTGCTGTGTCTGTCCTGCTGATGGGACAGGGAGAAAGTGAAGACTGCAGATGCTGGAGATCAGAACTGAAAAATGTGTTGCTGGAAAAGCGCAGCAGGTCAGGCAGCATCCAAGGAACAGGAGAATCGACATTTCGGGCATAAGAAGGGCTGCTGATGGGACAATATTTTTCAGCTGCTGATGGGACAGTACATATCCAGGAATAGTGGTGATGGTGTCCGCAACATTGTCTGTAAGGTATGATTCCATGGGTATGACTATGACAGGCTGTTGCTTCACTAGTCTGTGAGACAACTTTCTTAATTTTGGTTCTCGCTCTGAAATGTTCATAAAGTTCATTTGGGTCAATAGGGTTATTTTTGCCATTGTCATTTGTGTGGCCTAGGTCAATACCAGATAGTCCATTCAATTTAATTCCTTTTTTCAGTCTTTGCATTGATTGCTTGTTAGATCATTTCAGAGCTGGAAATGTGTTGCTGGAAAAGCGCAGCAGGTCAGGCAGCATCCAGGGAACAGGAGAATCGACGTTTCGGGCATAAGCCCTTCTTCAGGAATGGGGAAAGTTTGTCCAGCAGGCTAAGATAAAAGGTAGGGAGGAGGGACTAGGGGGAGGGGCGTCGGAAATGTGATAGGTGGAAAGAGGTCAAGGTGAGGGTGATAGGTCAGACTGGGGTGGGGGCGGAGAGGTCGGGAAGAAGATTGCAGGTTAGGAAGGCGGTGCTGAATTCAATGGATTTGACTGAGACAGGGTGGGGGGAGGGGAAATGAGGAAACTGGTGAAATCCGAGTTCATCCCTTGTGGTTGGAGGGTTCCTAGGCGGAAGATGAGGCGTTCTTCCTCCAACCGTCGTTTTGTTGTGGTCTGACGATGGAGGAGTCCAAAGACCTGCATATCCTTGGTGGAGTGGGAGGGGGAATTGAAATGTTGAGCTACAGGGTGGTTGGGTTGGTTGGTCCGGGTGTCCCAGAGGTGTTCTCTGAAACGCTCCGCAAGTAGCCGGCCTGTCTCCCCAATATAGAGGAGGCCACATCGGGTGCAGAGGATGCAATAGATGATGTGTGTGGAGGTGCAGGTGAATCTGTGGTGGATATGGAAGTTTCCTTTGGGGCCTTGGAGGGAGGTGAGGGGGGAGGTGTGGGCGCAAGTCTTGCACCTCCTGCGGTTGCAGGAGAAGGTGCCGGGAGTGGAGGTTGGGTTGGTGGGGGGTGTGGATCTGATGAGGGAGTCACGGAGGGAGTGGTCTTTACGGAATGCTGATAGGGGAGGGGAGGGAAATATATCCTTGGTGGTGGGGTCCGTTTGGAGGTAGCGGAAATGACGGCGGATGATGCGCTGTACGTGGAGATTGGTGGGGTGGTAGGTGAGGACCAGTGGGGTTCTGTCCTGGTGGCGGTTGGAGGGGCGGGGCTCAAGGGCGGAGGAGTGGGAAGTGGAAGAGATGCGGTGGAGGGCATCGTCGACCACGTAGGGGGGGAGATTGCGGTCCTTGAAGAAGGAGGCCATCTGGGTTGTGCGTTTTTGGAACAGGTCCTCCTGGGAGCAGATGCGGCGGAGTCGAAGGAATTGGGAGAATGGGATGGCGTTTTTACAGGGGGCAGGATGGGAGGAGGTGTAGTCCAGGTAGCTGTGGGAGTCGGTCGGTTTGTAGTAGATGTCCCTGTTGATTCGGTCGCCTGAGATAGAAATAGAAAGGTCGAGGAAGGGGAGGGAGGAATCTGAGACTGTCCAGGTGAATTTGAGGTCGGGGTGGAAGGTATTGGTGAAGTGGATGAACTGTTCAACCTCCTCGTGGGAGCACGAGGCGGCGCCGATACAGTCATCGATGTAGCGGAGGAAAAGGTGGGGGGTGGGGCCAGTGTAGTTGCGGAAGATGGATTGTTCCACATATCCTACGAAGAGGCAGGCATAGCTGGAGCCCATGCGGGTGCCCATGGCTACTCCTTTTGTTTGGAGGAAGTGGGAGGATTGGAAAGAGAAGTTGTTCAGGGTGAGGACCAGTTCAGTCAGTCGAAGGAGGGTGTCAGTGGAAGGGTACTGGTCGGTACGGCGGGAAAGAAAGAAGCGGAGGGCTTTGAGTCCTTCGTGATGGGGGATGGAGGTGTACAGGGACTGGATGTCCATGGTGAAAATAAGGCGTTGGGGACCGGGGAAGCGAAAATCATGGAGCAGGTGGAGGGCATGGCTGGTGTCCCGAATGTAGGTGGGGAGTTCTTGGACTAAGGGGGACAGGACGGTGTCAAGGTATGCGGAGATGAGTTCAGTGGGGCAGGAGCAGGCGGAGACAATGGGTCGGCCGGGGCAGTCAGGTTTGTGGATTTTGGGCAGGAGGTAGAAGCGGGAGGTGCGGGGTTGTGGGACTATGAGGTTGGAGGCGGTGGATGGGAGATCCCCCGAGGTGATGAGGTTATGGACGGTCTGGGAGATGATGGTTTGGTGGTGGGGGGTGGGGTCATGGTCAAGGGGGCAGTAGGAGGAGGTAGGAGGATCTCCAGCATCTGCAGACCTCACTTTCTCCTCAAAGATCATTTCAGAGAACAGTTAATAATCAACTGCATTGTTTTAGCTCTGGTATTACATATAGAGCAGATGTAAGGATGGCAGATTTCCTTCCCAAAAGGACAATAGTGAACCAAATGGGTTTTTCTGACAATGTGCCCATACCAATGCTATTTTCTGAGCATAAGGCTAGAAAGCCTGCTGGATGATAGGATATCATTTTTAAGTTCATCCACTCAGTGCAGCATCTAAAAATCTTAATGCTATTTTGTCTCACGCTGTCCTAGCCTTCATTGTTTTCGAAGCCATATTCAGTTCCCAAATGGCTGTCAGTGCAAGTTCTCCTATAACGCACTTCCCCTTGAAATGATGCAGATTTATTTTAACTCACACCTGTCCAAGTGAAATTAACACACTAAGTAAGTTCTCAGACATTTGGCCCTCAAGCTTACTTCATTATTCAACAGGTATCACAGCTGATCTGTTTAAATTTTGAATTCCACATCCCCTTCTACTCCAAATAACTGTTATTTATTTCCTGAACAAGTATCTATCTAGCTCTGCCTTAAAAATGTTAAATGACCTCGCCTGTCCCGCCTTAATGTTCCAAATCTTTGGAGAAAACATTTCTTTCTGTCCAAAAAGGGTGATTCTTAATGTTTAAGCAGTGCCACTTATTTCTGGACTCACACACAAAAGGAACCATCTTTTCAGGGCCACCTCATCAAGACCATTTGAGATCTTATGCATGTCAATTAAACCACCTTTCTCTCTCTTATAAATTCCAGTAGAAACAAGTCCAATCTGTTCAGTCTATTCCCAGGAGATAATCCACTCTTTACAGGCACCAATCTAGTAACTCTCCTCTGAACTGTCCCCAACATATTTATTTCCATCCTTAAATACTGAGACCAAAAGTGAACACAGTATTCAAGATGCAATCTCATCAATGCCCAATAACCGATGTATACTGAAACATTCAATTCATCTCAGAATAATGAACTGTAACATATTAGCCTGCTTGATTATGGGCGGGTACCTGCATATTAACTTATTGAGAAGCCTGCATTTCAGAATTCTACAGTTATTTTCTGATAAATAATACTCAACTTTTTTCAACCTTCCTACCAAAGTGATCAACTTCACATTTTTCCACATTGTGTTCCATCTGATAGATTTTTGCCCACCAACTCAACCTATTCATATACATGGGTAAACTCCTTATGCTTTCTTCGCAACATATATTCTTACCTATCTTTGTGTTTCCAGTGAATTTAGCAACTATGCCTTCACTACCCTCATCTAAGTCGTTGATGTAGGTTGTAAATATCTGAGGACCCTTCACAGATTTCTGTGGACTCCACTTGTTATATACTGCCAAGCAGACAAAGACCTATTTAAACTTGTTTTCTGTTTCCTGCCAGCCAACCAATCTTCTATCCATGTTAATATATTATCCTCTACATCATGTGCTTTTATTTTCTGTAATAACCGTGGATGTGCAACAAAGTTGATGTATTGTTTGCATTTTATTCCCAGGGTAGAGTTAATCACATCATTACAATTTCCATGCTTGTATTCAGGTAATTGAATGAGACCTTTTTAAGAGATCTTTTGGCTTTAGCAACCTTCACTTCAATGGAAGGAATCATAGAATGATACTGTGAGAAGGAGGTTATTCAGCCCATTGTATCTGCTAACTCTTTTTAGAGCTATGCTGTTAAATAGAAACATAGAAACCAGGATCAGGAGGCAGCCTTTTGGCCCTTTGAGCTTACTCCATAATTCAATCGGATTATGGCTGATCCACCATTTCAATGCCATATTCCCTTTTTTGTCCCATATCTTTAATGCCTTTAAAATCTAGAAGTTTAGAATCGTAGAATTTTATAGTATAGAAGGACACCATTCTCCCCATCATGTCTGTACTGGCTCCTGCAACAGCTCCCCATCTAGTCCCATTCTCTCAGCCTATCTTTGTAGACCTCGAACGTCATCACTTTTAAATATATATCCAGCACTCTTTGAAACCTCACATGGAATCTGCCTTCACCACTCTCCCAGGCAACACATTCCAAATCCTAACAACTCTCTGAGGAAAGAAGTTTCTCCTTATCTCACTCCTAGTTCTCTTGCTGACAATCTTGAAATTATGACCTCTTGTTTCTGACATACCAAGTGGTGGAAACAGTATATCCTTCTTCGCCTTGTCTAATCTCTCCTTGTATCTAGAATCCCTCATTCCTAGTATCATTACAGAAAATCTCCTTTGCAGTCTCTCCAGGGCTTTACTATCCTTTCTTAAATAAGGGGTCCAGGACACAATACACGTGATGTGGTCTGACCAATGATTTGTAGAGATGTAGCACCACTTTCTTCTTTTCTCGAATATATTCAGTGACTTGGCCTCCATAGCCCTCTGTGGTAGAAAATTCCATAGGATCACAACAGTTTGAATGAAGAAATTTATCCTCTTCACAGTCCTAGACAGTCTATACCATATTCTGAGACTGTGTCCCTTGGGTCTACACTTTCCAACCAGGCAAAAGCCTTCCCTGCATCTAGTCTGTCCAGGCCTGTTAGAATTTAATGCAGTTCAATCAGATCTTCTGTCATCTTTCTAAATACTAAGGCATACAAACCCAGTGAAACCAATCTCTCTTTATAGGACTGTCCTGCCACTCCTGGTATCAGCCTGTTGAACCTCCGTTGCACTCCTTTTATGGCAAGTATATCCTTTTTTAGGTAGAGAGACTGACACTGCACACAATATTCCAGGTGTGATCTCACAAAGGCCCTGTATTACTGTCATAAGACATCCCTACTTCTGAACTCAAATCCTCTTGTAATGAAAAGCAAGAGGATTTGCTTTCTGAATTGCTTGCCACACCTGCCTATCTACTTTAATTGACTGTGATACAGGGACACCGGATTTCTTAGCACAACCAGACTTCCTAATATATCACCATTTCAACGACAGTTTTCCTTTCTGTTTTTCACTCAGAAATGTAGAACTTCACATGATCTATTGTGTCTGCAATGTGTTTGTCTGCTCATTCCATTTGTCTTGCTCACTTTGAAGCCACAACTCACAGTAACCCCCCCCACCCCACCCCCACTAGTATGATGTCTCAGGAAAATTGTAAATGTTGCTATATATAGAACCCAAGCACTGATCCTTGCAGTGCCCCATTAACCATTGCCTTCCAAACAGTAAAAAGACCCATTTATTCTACTTTACTTCTTGTCTGTCAAATCAATTCTTGATCAATGTTAGCATTTTACCCCCATAATACATGTTTTAATTTTACCCAGCAACCTCTTATGAGGGATCTTATCAAAAGCATTCTGAAAATCCAAATACATCACATCCACTAGTTCTTCCTTATTTATTCGAATAGTTACATCCTCAAAATCTCCAGTAGATTTATTAAGCACGATTTGCCATTCATAATCCTATGCTGGTTTTGTCCAACTTTCCTAATATTTTCTAAATATTCTGTTATCATATCTTTTATAACAGATTCTAGAATTTCTAGAATAATAATATTAAGCCAACTTGTCAATAATTTCCTATTTTACTTTCTTTCCCTTTTTAAACAATGGGCTTACACTTGCCACCCTCCAATTTATAGGAACCACTCCTAAGGCTTTAGAATTTTAGAAGATGACCACCAACATTTCCAAATACTCTGGGGTGTAGATCATCAGGCCCTGGTGATTTGCTAGCATCTACCCCTATTAACTTAGGCAGCACATTTTCGTACCAGTACTGATTTCCTTCAATTCCACCCTCTCACTAGACCCTTGATTCTATAACATCTTATGGGAGATTACTTGTGCTGTTTTTTGGGAAGACAGATCAAAAGCATGTGTGAGTTATTCTGCTATTTCTTTGTCCTCCATTACAATTTCTGACTGTAAGGGGCCTTCATTTGTCTTTATTGATCTTTTTCTCTTCACATATTTACAGAAGCTTTTCTGGACACTAACTGTTTTTGCTGCACTCTCTTATTCTTTCCTATCCACCCTGCAAGTTTTTTTAATCCTTCACATATTTGTCCAATTTTCTTTAAAATGCTACAACTGAAACTGTTACAGGTAGTTCATTTCAGATTACAATAATTTGCTGAGTGCAATTAATGATTTCCAGTTTCTTTTGTCAAATACAGTGAATAAAATATGTTATCTGGTTACTGATTTTTCTGCCTTTGTACTGGAAACAAACTGTATCATTTACTCTATCAAAAATATAATCATTTTGAACATGTTCATGAAATCTCTTAGACTTTTCTGCCCTTCTATAACATGCCAACCTTGTTGATCACTTTGGATAAACATTCACATCAACATATCTTAGCAAATTCTGATGGCAATTTGAACGACAGTACTTGGTGCTCAAGACATTCAAGAGTGGTTCTAAAGTTTGCACCACCTGTGAGTAGGTTCTAGGACAGAGTACATTTACATGTATTCTGGATTAGTGGTGCTGGAAGAGCACAGCAGTTCAGGCAGCATCCAAGTTGCTTCGAAATCGACGTTTCGGGCAAAAGCCCTTCATCCTTGGATGCTGCCTGAACTGCTGTGCTCTTCCAGCACCACTAATCCAGAATCTGGTTTCCAGCATCTGCAGTCATTGTTGTTACCTACATTTACATGTATTATACACTAAGTACCTGTTTGACAATGGATTCATGAAGTACAAACTCAAAATAAGCTTTGTGTTTCCTGAAGAAGAACAGAATTAACTTTCTGCTTACAGCACATAGGCTTAATGTGACAGCATGTATACAGATCTCATTAGCCTTTTGTTCATGGCATGTAAGCTTAATGTGACAACAATTCAGCTCCACATATTCGATTAGTTTTCTTGCATGCAAGAATGATGTTTATATTCTTCTAACATATTATTTTCCTAATGTGTCTGTAACAGCTGTCTAGATAATTCCAAAAAAATTGAGCAATTTGGAGTTTTAAAAATAAACTTAATACCATATGCATGTAATCCAATAGTATCAATGTAGCATTTGTCATTACAGCCATTTAATATCATAACAAGCCATAATAGCTTGGATCTTGTCATTTTAACGATGGTAGACTGTCAGCATCACCACTACTGCTATGAATTAGCAACAATTTCTCATGTTTGCACAATGTGGTATGTTGGCTTAGTAGTTAGCACTCGTGGCTTGGAACGCCTGAAACTTAGATTCAATACCATCCTCAGGCAACTGTCTGTGTGGAGTTTGTATGTTCATTCAGTGTCTGTGTGGGTTTCCTCCGGGTGCTCTGGTTTCCTCCCACAGTTCGAAGATGTGCAGGTTTGGTGGATTGGTCACGCTGAATTGCCCAAATTGCATAGGCTCTGGGGATTAGCCAAAATAAATGTGGGAGTAGGGAGTGGGTCTGGGTCAGAGGGTTAGTATGGGCTAAATGGCCTGCTTCCATACTGCTTAGATATTATTTAAAAATGCAGTCAAATCTGGAAATCCAGAAATGCTGTCAATGATTGTCTACTCAAAGTATGCTGGTTTAGTCTCTAAAGTTGGCAATCTTCTATAAGTAACTGAACTGATACAAAATGTATGCACTGTAATATTACTGTGAACAAACAGAAACAGTTACTCTGTATGTGTCATGTGTCACTGACAACTTAACACTGTTCTAAGATATAACTATTGCTAATGAAGCTCTCCTACCCTAGAAAGCTATTATACATTTGCATAACATCAAATGTTTCATTCTGATAAAATTCCCAAAGTTTATTTCAATATATTTAAGTTTAGAGGGGAACTACTAGATGTATTGCATTTAGATTTCCAGAAGGTATTTGATAAGTTGCCACATCAAAGGTCATTGTGGCAAGTATAAGCTCCTAGTGTTGAGGGTAAAATATTGGCATGGATAGAAGATTGGCTGTTTAAAAGGAAGCAGAGAGTAGAAATGAATGGGTTTTTTTTAGGCCGGCAGGATGTCATGAGTGGTGTGGCATGGGGTTTGTTCTAGGGCTTTAAATCTTCACAATTTACATCAATGTATTGTAGCTACATTTTCTGTTCACAAAAAAAATGTAGGAAACTAAGTTGCGAGGAGGACATAAGGAGCCTACAAAGGCATGTTAAAATAGGTTAAGTAGTGGACAATGATCTGGGAAAACGTATGAAATTGGCTACTTTCACAGTAACTATATAACAAAAAGAAGCATATTATCTAAACGCTGAGAGGTAGTAGAGCTCTGAAATGCAGAAAGATCTGGTGCATGAATCACAAAAGTTTAGTATGCAGGTACAGCAAATAATCAGGAAAACTAATAGAATGTTTTGCTTTATTGCAAGGGAAATTGAATGTATAAGTAGGTGATAATAAATCAGTTATATAGGGCATTGATAAGACTGCATTTGGAGTACTGTGTATGGTACTGGTTACTATGCTTATGGAAGGATGTTAATATGTTGGAAGCAGTTCACAGAAGGTCTACCTGGCTAATACTTATGAGGAAAGGCTCACAGGCAAGGCCTGTATCCTCTGGAATTTAGAAGAGTCAGAGTTGACTTAACTCAAACATAAGTTCCTGAGCGGAGTTGACTGGATTGATATTGAAAGGCGGTTTCTTCTTGTGAGAGAATCTGGAACTAAGAGCCACAGTTTTTAAATAAAGAGATGCCTGTTTAAAATAGAGATGAGAAATTCTCTCAGAAGGTTGAGAGTCTTTGGAATTCTTTTTCTCAACAGGCAGTAAGTGGATGCTGAAACTTTAAGTATTTTCACAGCAGAGTAGATAGATTCATTATTAACAAGGGGATAAAAGATTTGCAGGTTCATGCAGGAGTGTAGAGCTGAGGTTAACATCAGATCAGCCAGGATGAATGGCGGAGCAAAGGGCTCAAAGGGCAGAATGTCATACTATTGTTACTTGTTCTCATGTTTGCATGACATTTCAACTTCTAATATGTATGTGAGGTAGCCTTATGCTGCCATGTAAATGTCCACATTTCCTGGCCCAAATGTCTGGGTTTGTGTTCAATGTAAAAATTTTGTCCAAGTATTCTTTAAATCTTGGTCAATATATGGAGAAATAGGATGGGTTTACCTCACTAATCCAGTTCACAATTTTGAAACTTTCTCTCACCATCTGAAATCTTGTTTCATTGAGAATAGATATATTAAGCCATAGATATATTAAGCCATTAAGCCACCTGGCATTATTAATTCTGCTCCATTCTGCACTGCCACAGAGTATTAGTATTCTCTAGTGTCACATCCAATAAGTTCAAATTAATATCCCCTTATGGCTAAGTACCAATTTTCCTTTGCCAGGCTGTTACTTTCCAATTTTTCCACTACTAAATTTCTTAAAAACTACAAGGAAATGTTTATTGTGTTTCATATCAACATTTGGATTTGCCAATTGATTTAGTTAACTTTATATATGCAATTCTGGTTTGAAAAAATAATGATTTGTTTATCATATAAATTAGATAAACTTTAGGTCCATTGATGAAAAAGTATTTAGTTCCATGCAGGGGAGGTGTTGATATTATCATTGGAATGTTAATCTATAGACACAGGCAATATCTCGGGGACCCGGCTTCACATCAGACGGCAGATGATGGAATTTAAATTCAATAAAAATCTGGAATTAAGAGTCTAACGATGACCATACATCCATTTCAGATTGTCAGGAAGAAAACCATCTGGTTCACTTATGTCTTTTAGGGAAAGAAACAAGATTTGTTTTGCCTACATGTGACTCCAGAGCCACAACAATGTGGTTGACTCTTAACTGCCCTCTGAGTAATTAGGGATGGGCAATAAATGCTGGCCCAGCTAGCAACGCCCTCATCCTGTGAATAAATAACAAGTAATTCACAGGGACCAGCTATGACATCAACATATTAGACTGGATCTTTGCTGCCAGTAATGAACTGTTGCCGCTTGCGGCTGACCTTAAAGAATAGGCCTCAAAAGAATTGAGCTGACCACAGCCACACTATGTCATGGATTTTATCTTAATTTGAATCTAGTGTCAAGTCAAATGAGAACAAAGTAGAATGTGTATTTAGATTAGATTACTTACAGTGTGGAAGCAGGCCCTTCGGCCCAATAAGTCCACACCGACCTGCCGAAGCGCAACCCATTCCCCTACATTTACCCCTTTACCTGACACTATGGGCAATTTAGCATGGCCAATTAACCTGACCCGCACATCTTTAGACTGTGGGAGGAAACCGGAGCACCTGGAGGAAACCCACGCAGGCACGGGGAGAACGTGCAAACTCCACACAGTTAGTCGCCTGAGTTGAGAATTGAACCCGGGTCTCTGGCGCTGTGAGGCAGCAGTGCTAACCACTGTGCCACTGTGCCGCCCACTCTATCATGCATTTCTAAACAAAGCAGCAATTTCATGAAGTTACGTATTTTGCCTGATCAGTATCTGAAATGCATTTAACTTGATATTGGATCAGGCAATACACTGCCCATCTGGAAGATGCACTGACTTCTAACACATAGTTTCAGCATTCGAATCTAACATTTAGCACACTGATAGGAACATGTAATAGATATGGTCAGCTCAATTCTTTAGGATTTCTTTGTGGCCTAACAGGAATTTTGATTGGATTGCTGGAGGTCAGGGATAAAAGGTTAGTTTTTGAGCTTTAACATAGTTTGCAACAAGTGAAGCAGGAGTGTTCTCCCTCCACAGGACTATTATGAGCCCGTGCCAACCAAAACGCGTCCCCTTTTTACTGATGTGTGCTTTGTTAGGACCTACTTTGGGGCTGCTGTCAACAGCAAAACTGGGCAAAGATGGTGTTCTTAAATGTTTGAATTGACTTGTTATGATTTATTATTGTCATGTGTATCTAGGTACAGTGGAAAGTTTTGTTTTGCATACTGGCAGATCATACCATACAAAGTGCATAAAGGTAATGGAACAGAGCGAAGAATACAATGGTACAGCTACAGAGAAGGTGCACAAATAGCAAAGTCAACATTACATTTCAAATTTAAAATTGGAGAGGTCCATTCAGAAGTCTAATAACAGCAGGGAGAAGCTGTTCTTGAATTTGCTTGTATGTGTGTTCAAGCTTTTTTGTATCTTCTGCTGGATGGAAGAGATTGGAAGAGAGTACATTTGGGGTGGAAGGGGCCTTTGATGATGCTGGCTGCCTTTCTGAAACAGTGAGAAGTATAAGTGGAGTCAATGGGTGGAAGGCTGGTTTGCGTGATTGACTAGACTATTTTCACAACTCTCTGTAATTTGTTACTGTCTTAGGCAGAGCAGTTGCCACACTAAACTGTGTCACATCTAGATAGAATGCTTTCCATAATGCATCTATAAAAATTCGTAAGCATCTTTATGGACATGCTGAATTTCTTCAGCCACATTAGGGAGTAGAGGCATTGTTGTGCTTTCTTGACTGTCACATCAACGTAGGTGGATCAGACCAGATTCTTGGTGAACATCACTCCTAGGAACTTGAAGCTCTTGACCAATTCCACCTCAGTTCCATTGACGTAATAGGGGCATGCCCTCTATTTTTCCAGTTTTTTCAGTTTGTTTATGGTGAGGGAGAGATTGTTATTTATGCACCAGGCCACCAAACACGCTATCCCTTTCCTGTATTCTGTCTCATCAAGACACTCATTTGGAATTCTATAGCTCACTGGAGTTATATTGTTCATACATTAGACCCATTCTCAGCAGAACCTTGGGCCGTGATTTCACTCTGAATGAGCTGACAATTATTTTCGAAACATAGTCTGAAATAAATCCTGTGAATTCAACCAACAAGAGATGGAGATATTTGAAATAAAATCAAGAGGAGGAATACAGGAAATATGGAACAGATTTAAAATTCTAACTTGATGTATAGCATGCCACAGAAGGCATTCAATGATCCCTAGATAAAGGAGAACATGCACAATGACAGTCATTTGGACAGTCTGTTTGCCATTTCATGAGTTGTAGTGATCCCATGAATGAATTTTTAAAAATGCATTGTACAATAAGATTATTCTAAAATAATTTGAGGTCATAATTAAATAGCCTGATCATGCTACATGTTCTCAGTCTATTAGTCGAGGTAACAGTGGCAACTTATCCTGACCTGATATTCTTCCACTGACCTGCTCCTTCTTCTACCAATAATTTGAGTTATTTAAGATATAATATTCACAGACAAAATACAGAGATGAAGGAGGATAGCGTTATTGAAAATCAAACCTCAAAGGTGAATTAAAGGTGTAGGTGGTCAATGTTTTTGGAGGTAAAAATAGGCTCAATTGATACTGGAGCAGAAGTGAGATTTGAAATTTATTTAATGGGCTTATTAAAGGATTCTGGAATTTAAGGGAAAGATGTGCAAATCTGGTGGGAATCAAACATAGTGGTTTCTATTCGCTCATTTTTAGTAGGAGCTAGTTTAGTTAATTCATTATTTAATGTCAAAATAATCTGGAAAAGCGCAGCAGGTCAGGCAGCATCCCAGGAGCAGGAGAATCGACGTTTCGGGCATTAGCCCTTCTTCAGGAATGAGGAGGGTGTGCCAAGTAGGCTAAGATAAAAGGTAGGGAGGAGGGACTTGGGGGAGGGGCATTGGGAATGCGATAGGTAGAAGGAGGTTAAGGTGAGGGTGATAGGCCGGAGAGGGGGTGGGGGCAGAGAGGTTGGGAAGAAGATTGCCGGTCAAGAAGGAGGTGCTGAGTCAGAGGGTTGGGACTGAGATAAGGTGGGGGGGAAGAGAAATGAGAAAGCTGGAGAAATCTGCATTCTCCCTTGTGGTTGGAGGGTCCCTAGGCGGAAGATGAGTCGCTCTTCCTCCAGGTGTCATGTTGCTATGGCCTGGCAATGGAGGAGGCCAAGGACCTGCATGCCCTTGGCAGAGTGGGAGGGGGAGTTAAAGTGTTGGTGCGGATGTCCCAGAGGTGTTCTCTGAAACGATCTCCGCCCCCACGCCTAACCCCGCCCCCACTCCCAGCTCCAGCCCCACACCAGGTCCTAGCTCCCAGCCCTGCCGTATCTTCACCATCCCTCCAGACTTCCCCCTCTCTGAGGATGAAAGATCAGTCCTCAGGTGAGGCCTCACCTTCATTCCCCTATGCTCCCGGATTAACGAATTCAACACGTGGCGTGACATCGAACAATTCTTCCGCCATCTTCGCCTCTGCGCCTACTTATTCAACCAGGATTCTTGCCCACCCTCTGACAACCCCTTCTCCCGCCTCCAACCCACCCATCCACCTGGACACCCCGTGCTGGCCTCTTACCCACCCTCGATCTTTTCAAATCCAACTGCCACCGCAACATTGACTGCCTCAACCTGTCCACCCCTCTCACCCACTCCAACCTTTCACCCTCACAACGTGCAGCCCTCCACTCCCTCCGCTCCAACACCAACCCCAACCTCACTATCAAGGGAGGCGTGGTGGTAGTTTGGCGCACCGATCTTTACATTGCTGAGGCTAAACACCAGCTCACGAACACCTCCTCCTACTGCCCCCTTGACCATTACCCCATCTCCCACCACCAAACCATCATCTCCCAGACCATCCATAACCTCATCACCTCAGGGATCTCCCATCCACCGCCTCCAACCTCATAGTCCCACAACCCCGCACCGCCCGTTTCTACCTCCTGCCAAAAATCCACAAACCTGACTACCCCGGCCAACCCATTGTCTCCGCCTGCTCCTGCCCCACCGAACTCATCTCTACATACCTCGACCCGGTCCTGTCCCCCTTAGTCCAAGAACTCCCCACCTACATTCGGGACACCACCCACGCCCTCCACCTCTTCCATGATTTTTGCTTCCCTGGCCCCCAACGCCTTATCTTCACCATGGACATCCAGTCCCTATACACTTCCATCCCCCATCATAAAGGCCTCAAAGCCCTCCGCTTCTTCCTTTCCCGCCGAACCAACTAGTACCCTTCCACTGACACCCTCCTTCGACTGACTGAACTGGTCCTCACTCTGAACAACTTCTCTTTCCAATCTTCCCAGTCCCTCCAAACCAAAGGAGTAGCCATGGGCACCCGCATGGGCCCCAGCTATGCCTGCCTCTTCGTCGGATATGTGGAACAGTCCATCTTCCGCAGCTACACGGGCACCAGCCCCCACCTTTTCCTCCGCTACATTGATGACTGTATCAGCACTACCTCGTGCTCCCGCGAGGAGGTTGAACAGTTCATCCACTTTACTAACACCTTCCACCCCAACCTCAAATTTACCTGGACAGTCTCAGACTCCTCCCTCCCCTTCCTAGACCTCTCCATTTCTATCTCGGGCAACCGACTCAACACGGACATTTACTATAAACTGACCGACTCCCACAGCTACCTAGATTACACCTCCTCCCACCCTGCCCCCTGTAAAAACGCCATCCCATATTCCCAATTCCTTCGCCTTCGCTGCATCTGCTCCCAGGAGGACCAATTCCAATACCGACCAACCCAGATGGCCTCCTTCTTCAAAGACCGTAATTTCCCCTCAGACGTGGTTGACGATGCTCTCCACCACATCTCCTCCACTTCCCGCTCCTCCGCCCTTGAACCCCACCCCTCCAATCGCCACCAGGACAGAACCCTACTGGTCCTCACCTACCATCCCACCAACCTCCAGAAACATTGTATCATCCTTTGTCATTTCTGCCACCTCCAAACAGACCTCACCACCAAGGATATATTTCCCTCCCCTCCCCTATCAGCATTCTGGAAAGACCACTCCCTCCGCAACTCCCTCGTCAGGTCCACACCCCCCACCAACCCAACTTCCACTCCTGGCACCTTCCCCTGCAACCGCAAGAAATGCAAAACCTGCGCCCACACCTCCCCACTCACTTCCCTCCAAGGCCCCAAGGGATCCTTCCATATACATCACAAATTCACCTGCACCTCCACACACATCACTTACTGCATCCGCTGCATCCAATGTGGCCTCCTATACATTGGGGAGACAGACCGCCTACTTGCGGAACGTTTCAGAGAACACCTCTGGGACACCCGCACCAACCAACCCAACTGCCCCGTGGCTGAACACTTTAACTGCCCCTCCCACTCTGCCAAGGTCATGCAGGTCCTTGGCCTCCTCCATCGCCAGACCATGGCAACACGATGCCTGGAGGAAGAGCGCCTCATCTTCCACCTAGAAACCCTCCAACCACAAGGGATGAATGCAGATTTCTCCAGCTTTCTCATTTCCCCTCCCCCCACCTTATCTCAGTCCCAACCCTCTGACTCAGCACCGCCTTCTTGACCTGCAATCTTCTTCCCGACCTCTCCGCCCCCACTCCCTCTCTCCCTTACCTTAACCTCCTTCCACCTATCACATTCCCAACGCCCCTCCCCCAAGTCCCTCCTCCCTACTTTTTATCTTAACCTGCTTGGCACACCCTCCTCATTCCTGAAGAAGGGCTTATGCCCGAAACGTCGATTTTCCTGCTCCTGGGATGCTGCCTGACCTGCTGTACTTTTCCAGCAACACATTTTTCAACTTCTCAATATGACTTACAGATTCTCATGGTCCTCACAGAAGTATTTGCTTACTTTCGGGCTTTCATTGGTCTTTGGCAGAAAGACTAAACCTAGGTCCCTGACCCTCTCTTCACCAGAAATTAAATGCTACACATTATGTGCATCCACTATAACAAGCTAAGAGACGCACTAAACGTAGTTAATCTAACAGGCTAAATTGTCTTAAATAGAAACTGAAAATGCTGGAGGAACTCAGCAGGTTTGCCAGCATCTGTGAAGAGAGAAACATGGTAGATGTTTTAAGTCTGGTATGACTCTTCTTCAGAAGTGTAATTTGTAGCACAGTGTGATGCTGCTGCTCTTGTAATAAGATAATGTTGTCCTTTATTTTCAAAAGGTGTTGTAAAAGTCAGAGGTTCCAATTTGTCTGGATTAAGCCTCTTTGATTAAGGCTAACAGATACTGCCTAAGCAACAATCAGGGAAAAAGGCTTTTTAAAAAAAAACAGTTGGACAATGAAAGGGGAGTGGCCAGTTGTCCCAGTTCAGAGATTTTCCTAATTTCATTTAATTTTAGCCAGAGACCCAGAGAAGCTACTGGAGTGAAAAGAGGTTCCCATGCTTCAGCAAATGATCTCTAGCTGATTCTCTCTGCCATCTCTCTCTCTCTCCTATAAGAACCTGTTTTTGAATTTACCTTTTTGCCAGGGGAGTGTTTATGGGATGTCACAGGAAATCAGAATAGCCCTTTGTAAAGTTGCAGGGGATGTCGTGTTGGTCAGGTTTTCAAATCATAGTTATTTTAAATTCTGTTTTTGTTTGTTTGTGTTTCCTTTGGTGGTGTGTAAATAACTTCTGTTTTACTTGTGGTCAAAGTGGTTTGACCGGCTGCATCACTCCTGGGATATCCACCTTACATCTGCCTGAAACAACTAGAAAAGTGGGGATCTGGTCTACCTTCTTAAAATGTTTTGAATGAATCTGGCCTGGTACATAGTAAAATGCAGCATTTTGCTGTAATTTCAGTGGCTGAATGGTCTTGGTACTGGACTCTTTGCATACCATGTCAAATAAGTCCAAAAGGAACTGTCATCTCATTCTGGAACTTTGTCTAAAGTCAAGGACAAAAATCGCACAACACCAGATTATAGTCCAACAGGTTTATTTGGAAGTACAAGTTTTCGGAGCACTGCTCCTTCATCAGGTATTGATTCTGTGTCCTATGATGCTGGCCCACGAGTTACCTGATGAAGGAGCAGCGCTCTAAAGCTTTTACTTCCAAAAACACCTCTTGGACTATAACCTGGTGTTGTTTGATTTTAAACATTGTCCACTCCAGCCCAACACTGGCACCTCCACAACATAAAATCAAGAATAAATCTTTACCCCACTGTCAATTCTACCAGCATCCCTTGATGATAAGCCCTCTTTCAAAACTTTACAACACGCATATTTTAGTAGGTACAGAAGTTTGTTTTATTTATGTGGTGCTGTCCATAGCCTCAAGATATCCCAAAGCATTTTACATCCAATTAAGTATTTCTAAAAATTAGCCACTGCTGAACTGTTGAAAATGCAGCCATCTATTTATGATCAAGCTTCTAAAAGCAGCAATGTGATAATGACTATATCTTTTAATGTTGTTTGAGGGATAGATATTGGCCAGAACATAGGGAAGAACTTTCTTCCTATTCTGTGACACAATGCCATGAAATCTTTAACCTCCACCTGAGTGGTATTGATATATCATTTTATCGCACAAACAGCACCTCTCACAGTGCAGCACTATTGTAGCACTGTGCCGGAATGTCAGCTGGGATTTTGTGTACACATATTTTTGGCCTATCTCCAATATTAGAAATGCATTATCAAGTTTCGACATGTTAAGAAAGAGTAAATTCTGTATCATGAACTGCAATACAATAATTTATTTGAAAGCAGAACTAAACTCCAGTAGAAATCAATAGGGAAGAATATCAGCTTTTCAAAGACAATTTATTTAACAGAATTATACACATAACAGGTATAGAGGTAAGTGGAGTAGACTGTGCTGGATTTAAACCAAATCTGGAGACACATTCCTGAGGGGCTCTTGACTCTCAAGGATAATAGGTTTTGTTTAGTGACTCTGATTTCATTACGAGAGAATGAAACATGTGTCTATTTTATCACAAGATAGCAGTGCACAAGGGAAAACTGCCCTGTCAAGGCAACCAAGGCTGCTACTGTTGCTTTCATTCAAATTTCTGCAAAGTGATGAAAATAACTTTTGTTTCCTATGATTATTTTAATCCATAATAGTGCCCTACATGAGCAGATAATCAATGAGTAAATGTATGCTTATATAATTTGTATAAGAAAACTGGCTCTGCTCCAACTCTTACATAAAAAAAAACACAATAGTGTATTCTTTCCCCATCTCATAGCCAAGGAAGCTTTTTTCCTCATTTGTTCAGTGCAACTTTAGAGCAAGAATACTAGAAATCAAGAAAAAAATGCCAGAAGAGTGGGAGAACCTCCTTGGAAAGCTTTCTTTAAAAGCAGTTATTCTTTTTCATATATACCAATTAATGTGGATCGTTGATGATAGACAGTAAATTCAAAATGATCTGATATTATCAAACATCTATGCAAGTGCCACTTTGTTAAACCCACTGATATACAAAATTAATGTAGGAACAACAGTTCAATAGCTTGCATTCATACAGAGTCTCTAAGGTATGAAACACCCAATGCTTCACAGTGGTGTAATCGAACAAATGATCAACAAGGAGAAAGTGAGGACTGCAGATGCTGGAGATCAGACCTGGAAAAGCGCAGCAGGTCAGGCAGCATCCAAGGAGCAGGAGAATCGATGTTTCGGGCATGAGGCCGAAGAAGGGCTCCTGAAGAAGGGCTCATGCCTGAAAAGTCGATTCTCCTGCTCTTTAGATGCTCCCTGACCTGCTGCGCTTTTCCAGCAACACATTTTCAGCAAATGATCAACAAGGCAAGAAGGAGTTATAAATGAATAGGCCATGTTTATCCTCAAGAAATGTTTTGTTATTCAATGATTGGTCAGTGATTTATCTCACTTATCAGCCCTTCCATTCTATCCCTTAATACCATTGGTTAACAAACATTTATCAGCTGCAGATTTAAAATTAACATTTGACCTATCATCAATTGGTATTTACAGAAGAGAGTCTCAAACCATACTTTGTGCAGAACTGTTTCCTCAACATATTTCTGAAAGATCTGGCTCTAATTTTCCAATATTTAGACTATGCTTCCTAATTTACCAACAGAAATAAAGTCCATCCTATACTCTATTTTTCCCCTCAGTAACACTTTAAACTTTAATCCAGTCACTATTTTGTATCCCTTGATCTTTATTACCTTCAATATTTGGCAGGATCATCATTACTAAATTTAATAAAGTATATCCCATTCTTGTTTTTGGGGCATTATGTTTCAGCAAATTATCCTAAGCATAATTAAGACACTTCTGACATTAGGACAGATGACTAAAAGTTAAGTCAAAGAAGTAGATTTTAACAAATGTTATATAAGAAGACAGATAGAGTTGTGAAAAGGTTTAGTGAGGGAATTCCAGAGTTAGGGCAACTTAAGTCTTGGCTGTCAATGGTTCGATAAATGAAGTGGGGGATGCACAAGAGTCAGAATTGAAGAAGGATAGTTGTTGGAGAACTGCATGTGATTTAGCTTGTGCTTTAATATAATATGGTTATCTGTACGTCTGTCCATATTGTTTGGAGTATCTCACGTTGTGGATAACTGCACATACATTGCTGGCTTCTTATCTCTAAGTAAGTCTCTTCAACTCCTTATGTAGCTGAAAATGTGTTGTTGGAAAAGTGCAGCAGGTCAGGCAGCATCCAAGGAACAGGAGAATCGACGTTTCAGGCATAAGCCCTTCTTCAGGAAGGGTCCGAAACGTCGATTCTCCTGTTCCTTGGATGCTGCCTGACCTGCTGCGCTTTTCCAGCAACACATTTTCAGCTCTGATCTCCAGCATCTGCAGCCCTCACTTTCTCTCAACTCCTTATGTACCCTAACACCCCTTTATTTATATCTGTACATAGTAAGTTATCAAATATAGCTCTGTAGTGTTGATTAAGACAAATCTCTTCATTATTTTTTCTAGACTGGTGTCTTCTCTTTCAGTGATGTCCAAATCTTGTGATCAGTTACAGCATCATGATTTACATGAACCATATAGTACCACATCTCCCTCAAGTTCCTCTCAACTTGGTCAACATTATTCCAGAAGTTTATTCCTACTTACTTACATAATCTTTGCAATTATTGATATCATTATTATCATTATCACTATTCTTACCATTATCACCATCTTGCACCTCCCCTCCCCCAAGTCCACCCTCAGAGTCTGAATCTCACAGGTCATAATGATCTGGAACATTCCCAGAATGTACCAATCTGATTCACTTGTGTTCAATGCCATAGTGATGGTTTTACACCCTGTCTGGAATTGTTGTTCCATATCTGATGATTTATAGTATGGCTATTTCACATCTTTTGATAAGTCTCACTTCTTAGCTTGAACAAAGTCAACATCTTCCAGTTCCTACTGAATGTCCCTTTAGTTGTTCTGATAATAAAACATTTCAGCTGTTCGTTTTCTCTGATATCTGTGGCTGTCAACTTCCTGTTGACTCTAGAGGTTATTTTCTAAAACTGGGTTGATTGAACCTCCTCCTTATGAACAATTCTGCTTGTCTGAGTACTCATTATTCACTCGTGTTGCTCTGTAACTGATTGGAGCTAATTTCCAGTCTAGCTTCTTATGCATCAGTGTCTTCACAGTCGTCACTGTTTTTTATGCCTCCCTGCACAACTGAGGATAGAATGGAGAACTTGTCATTTCCTTGATGTCTGCATCCAAAGTGAACTTTCTGAAATCCTTGTTTTTGAACTGAGGTTCATTTTCCAATATTCAGGAAAATCATGCATTGCAAAGATCCTTTTCTGTTCTCTGATCACTGAGTCTGCTATGGTTGAATGAAGTCTTGCCATTTCAGTCCACCTTGAATAATAATCACCTAGGACTAAATACCACATGCCTTCAATATTGAATAAATTTTTGCGAGCCTTTCCCAAGATGCCTCTAAAAAATCTTAATGAAATAATTTTCTCAGTTGGCACTTGGTTGTGTATTGCATACATTTGGCATGATGAAATACAATAAGATCCTCTATCATTTAAATACCTGATCATTACTGTCAGAAGGATGATCCTTTTTCTCAAAGTTACTTTAACTTGATTTTTTTCAGAAGGGTCATAAAACAGCCCAGGCTTCATAGAATACATAGAAGAATACAGCGCAGTACAGGCCCTTTGGCCCTCGATGTTGCGCCGATCCAAGCCCACCTAACCTACACTAGCCCACTATCCTCCATATGCCTATCCAATGAGAGTCCACCACTGCTACTGGCAGGGCATTCCATGAACTCACGACTCGCTGAGTAAAGAACCTACCCCTAACATCTGTCCTATACCTACCCCCCCCCCCCCTTAATTTAAAGCTATGCCCCCTCGTAATAGCTGACTCCATACGTGGAGAAAGGTTCTCACGGTCAACCCTATCTAAACCCCTAATCATCTTGTACACCTCTATCAAGTCACCCCTAAACCTTCTTTTCTCCAATGAAAACAACCCCAAGTGCCTCAGCCTTTCCTCATACGATCTTCCTACCATACCAGGCAACATCCTGGTAAACCTCCTCTGCACCCGTTCCAGTGCCTCCACATCCTTCCTATAGTATGGCGACCAAAACTGCACACAATACTCCAGATGCGGCCGCACCAGAGTCTTATACAACTACAACATGATCTCAGGACTCCGGAACTCAATTCCTCTACCAATAAAAGCCAGTACGCCGTATGCCTTTTTAACCGCACTATTTACCGGGGTGGCAACTTTCAAAGATCTGTATACATGGACACCAAGATCCCTCTGCTCATCCACACTACCAAGTATCCGACCATTAGCCCAGTACCCCATCTTTTTGTTACTCTTACCAAAGTGAATCACCTCACACTTAGCTACATTGAACTCCATTTGCCACCTTTCTGCCCAGTTCTGCAGCTTATCTATATCCTGCTGTAACCTACCACATCCTTCCTCACTGTCAACAACTCCTCTGACTTTCCTATCATCCGCAAACTTGCTCACCCAACCTTCTAGCCCCTCCTCCAGGTCATTTATAAAAATGACAAACAGCAATGGTCCCAAAACAGATCCTTGCGGAACACCGCTAGTAACGGCACTCCAGGATGAACCTTTGCCATCAACTACTACCCTCTGTCTTTTTCCAGCCAGCCAATTCCTAATCCAAACCTCCAACTCACCCTCAATGCCATACCTCCGTATTTTTTGAAGTAGCCTACCGTGGGGAACCTTATCAAACGCCTTACTAAAATCCATATACACCACATCTACCGCTTTCCCCTCGTCCACCTCCTTAGTCACCTTCTCAAAGAATTCAATAAGGTTTGTGAGGCACGACCTGCCCTTCACAAAACCATGCTGACTATCCTTGATCACATTATTCCTATCCAGATGTTCATAAATCCTATCCCTTACAATTCTCTCTAAGACTTTGCCCACAACAGAAGTGAGACTTACCGGCCTATAGTTACTCGGGTTATCCCTACTCCCCTTCTTGAACAAGGGAACCACATTTGCTCGCCTCCAGTCTTCTGGCACTATTCCTGTAGAAAACGAGGACATAAAAATCAAGGCCAATGGCTCTGCAATCTCCTCCCTTGCTTCCCAGAGAATCCTAGGATAAATGCCATCAGGCCCAGGGGACTTATCTATTTTCACCCTTTCCAGAATTTCCAACACCTCTTCCCTACATAGCTCAAAGCCATTCATTCTATTTAATTGTGACTCAGTATTCACATCGGCAACAATGTCCTGTTCCTGAGTGAATACTGACGAAAAGTATTCATTCAGTGTCTCCCCAATCTCTTCAGCCTCCACACGCAACTTCCCACTACTATCCTTGACTGGACCTATTCCTACCCTAGTCATTCTTTTATTCCTTCGAGTTGGTGCAGAGATGAATGGTTTATGGGGCCCATTTTGTTTACCCCTAAACAGAAGATATGATACCTCAGGTCAAAGACATTCATGTTTTATGTAATGTAACTTGTATAATGGAAGGGCCAGTCCTGACAGCTGAGGTTTTTTGGTTCAGTTCAGCATCTTTTGATAAGTCTCACTTCTTAGCTTGAACAAAATCAACATCTTCCAGTTCCTACTGAATGTCCCTTTAGGTGTTCTGATAATAAAATATACGTGTGTATGTAAAGAAAGGCTGGGTATTCTCTCTCCTTCTGCACTTCTGATTTTGAACTGCGAGTTGCCTGTGCCATGTTTGTGCTATGGGATGTGCATGTTTTTGGAACAGTATCATTAAGTTGGGTTTGTTTGGGATAAGTTATCGGGTATTCTATTTTCTGTTCTTTGTGTTTCATTCCATAATTTTGGAAATAAATTTTGTTTGTTTAAAACTTGGCAGTTGACCCAGCTAATTTACACCAGTATATCCACTACACACCTAGCTAAATAAATAGCAAAGTAACGGTCTGGGCGACCTGCTTAAAGAAGTGTTGGTGGGTCTGGCCTAGTCCATGACATTACACTTACATTCTTGTTCTGCATTTCATGATACCTATATGCTCCCATGGAGTTTCTGTAGGATTTCTCTTTGCATCGACTTTGATATAACAATTATCATTGACAATTTTCAAGTGTTGCTTTTGCTTGTGGTATCTTTTCACCATTTGGTCTGCTAGACTGTATTTGAACCACACTTGCAGACAGATTTGTCTGGTCTTTGTGCACTTCTTTCATATTTTTTGGGCTGTACAAATTTGTCTTAGTTTTCCCTCAGTTGCCAGTAAAGTTTTGGCTATAGGCTAGAATAAGATTTTTGACTGATACACTTTTTCTACTCCATCCACTTATGCTCTTATGAGTGTAGCTGCCATTACTTGCATCTTACTCGGAACATAGGCCATATCATATTCATGTCTAAGCAGCCTAAGCACAAATATTTAAATCTGTAGAGACATTTTTAGATATTGTTTGATAACAATAATGTTCCCAAAGGCTTGAGGTCCATCCTGACCAGGAATTTCAAATATGTGATATTGTGAATAATGCATATTTGCTGCACTTGCTAAAATTTCCTTCTCTTTGGTGTGTAAGTATTTTCAGTTTCTGTCAAAGTTCTTGATGTAAAATAGACCATCCTTCATGTTCCTTCAGTTTGTACTTGAATAAGAACTGCTCCTATTCTGGATCAGTGGTGCTGGAAGAGCACAGCAATTCAGGCAGCATCCGACGAGCAGCAAAATCGACGTTTCGGGCAAAAGCCCTTCATCAGGAAAAAAGGCAGAGAGCCTGAAGCGTGGAGAGATAAGCTAGAGGAGGGTGGGGGTGGGGAGAAAGTAGCATAGAGTACAATAGGTGAGTGGGGGAGGAGATGAAGGTGATAGGTCAGGGAGGAGAGGGTGGAGTGGATAGGTGGAAAAGCAGCTAGGCAGGTCGGACCAGTCCGGACAGGTCAAGGGGACAGTGCGGGCTGGAAGTTTGAAACTAGGATGAGGTGGGGGAAGGGGAAATGAGGAAGCTGTTGAAGTCCACATTGATGCCCTGGGGTTGAAGTGTTCCGAGGCGGAAGATGAGGCTTCTTCCTCCAGGCGTCTGGTGGTGAGGGAGTGGCGGTGAAGGAGGCCCAGGACCTCCATGTCCTCGGCAGAGTGGGAGGGGGAGTTGAAATGTTGGGCCACGGGGCGGTTTAGTTGATTGGTGCGGGTGTCCCGGAGATGTTCCCTAAAGTGCTATGCTAGGAGGCGCCCAGTCTCCCCAGTGTAGAGGAGACCGCATCGGGAACAACGGATACAATAAATGATATTAGTGGATGTGCAGGTAAAACTTTGATGGATGTGGAAGGCTCCTTTAGGGCCTTGGATAGAGGTGAGGGAGAAGGTGTGGGCGCAGGTTTTACAGTTCCTGCAGTGGCAGGGGAAAGTGCCAGGATGGGAAGGTGGTTCGTTGGGGGGGCGTGGACCTGACCAGGTAGTCACGGAGGGAACGGTCTTTGCGGAAGGCGGAAAAGGGTGGGGAGGGAAATATATCCCTGGTGGTGAGGTCTGTTTGGAGGTGGCGGAAATGTCGGTGGATGATTTGGTTTATGCGAAGGTTGGTAGGGTGGAAGGTGAGCACCAGGGACGTTCTGTCCTTGTTACGGTTGGAGGGGTGGGGTCTGAGGGCGGAGGTGCGGGATGTCGACGAGATGCGTTGGAGGGCATCTTTAACCACATGGGAAGGGAAATTGCGGTCTCTAAAGAAGGAGGCCATCTGGTGTGTTCTATGGTGGAACTGGTCCTCCTGGGAGCAGATATGGCGGAGGCGGAGGAATTGGGAATACGGGATGGCATTTTTGCAAGAGATAGGGTGGGAAGAGGTGTAATCCAGGTAGCTGTGGGAGTCGGTGGGTTTGTAAAAAATGTCAGTGTCAAGTAGGTCATCATTAATGGAGATGGAGAGGTCCAGGAAGGGGAGGGAGGTGTCAGAGATGGTCCAGGTAAATTTAAGGTCAGGATGGAATGTGTTGGTGAAGTTGATGAATTGCTCAACCTCCTCGCGGGAGCACGAGGTGGCGCCAATGCAGTCATCAATGTAGCGGAGGAAGAGGTGGGGAGTGGTGCCGGTGTAATTATGGAAGATCAACTGTTCTACATAGCCAACAAAGAGACAGGCATAGCTGGGGCCCATACGTGTGCCCATGGCTACCCCTTTGGTCTGGAGGAAGTGGGAGGATTCAAAGGAGAATTGTTAAGGGTGAGGACCAGTTCGGCCAAACGAATGAGCGTGTCGGTGGAAGGATACTGTTGGGGATGTCTGGAGAGGAAAAAACGGAGGGCTTGGAGGCCCTGGTCATGGCGGATGGAGGTGTAGAGGGATTGGATATCCATGGTGAAGATGAGGCGTTGGGGACCCGGGAAACGGAAGTCTTGGAGGAGGTGGAGGGCGTGGGTGGTGTCTCGAATGTATGTGGGGAGTTCCTGGACTAGGGGGGATAGGACAGTGTCGAGGTAGGTAGAGATAAGTTCAGTGAGGCAGGAGCATGCTGAGACAATGGGTCGACCAGGGTGGTCAGGCTTGTGGATCTTGGGAAGGAGGTAGAACCGGGCAGTGCGGGGTTCCCGGGCTATGAGGTTGGAAGCTGTGGGTGGGATAACCGCCGACATTTCCACCACCTCCAAAAAGACCCCACCACCAGGGATATATTTCCCTCCCCACCCCTTTCCACCTTCCGCAAAGACCGTTCCCTCCGTGACTACCTGGTCAGGTCCACGCCCCCCTACGACCCACCCTCCCATCCTGGCACTTTCCCCTTGACCTGTCCGGACTTGTCCGACCTGCCCAGCTCCTTTTCCACCTATCCACTCCACCCTCTCCTCCCTGACCTATCACCTTCATCTCCTCCCCCACTCACCTATTGTACTCTATGCTACTTTCTCCCCACCCTCCTCTAGCTTATCTCTCCACGCTTCAGGCTCTCTGCCTTTATTCCTGATGAAGGGCTTTTGCCCGAAACGTCGATTTTGCTGCTCGTCAGATGCTGCCTGAATTGCTGTGCTCTTCCAGCACCACTGATCCAGAATCTGGTTTCCAGCATCTGCAGTCATTGTTTTTACCAAGAACTGCTCCTGGTCCTATGGAGGTTGCACTTGTGGCTAGTATAATGAGAAGCCTATATTATATTGAACAACACTAATGTATTATTATATAACATCAGGTTTTTTTTAATACTTTCAAACTTTCAATCCTTGCAATGAGATCCTGTCTCAGATACATTGTTGGCCTTTAATCAAAGCTTTCATAAGAGTTGAGTAAGACCTAAGAAGCATTGTACATAACTTACATAATAAAGGGACAGAAATTCACTGATCGCTGTTGTCTTCCTTGCAGCCACCTTCTGATACCTCGATCTTGTTAATGTGTCCTAAAAATATGATTGTCATCCTGGAGAATTAGCATTTCTCATTTAATGTAAACCATGCATTTTGTAGTGTCTTCAACACATTCCTCTAATCATATTTCTTGATTGTTTTACTGTGTATTAGGATGTCATCCATATCGCCAATGGTTCCCTATTTCTCTTCCAAGGTTCTCTTATTTTTTACTGGAAAATCTCTTGTGTCGAGGAGATCCCACGTCCTACATGATTGAAGCAACTATGCATGAATATTGTAATATAGTCAGCAGTCTTCATTCTTGTTCTACAGGCATCTGCCAAAGCCCACTATTAGTATCCAGTTTTCTGAAAAACACTTAAGTTGCTAGTTTGCCAAACTATTGTTGACAGACAAGTGGGATTAATTTATCCTGTTACTCCTTTTTATTTAAATTGAATGAGATCCACACACAGTTTTAATTCTTGATTTGTCTTGGAAACAGTTATTAGACTGGAGCTCCTATAACCCTCAATTCCCCTACTGATCAAGAATTTATCTATATCAACCTTAATTATGCACAAGGACAGTTACTCCTGCAGCTGTTTGTGGCATGGATGTCCAGAGTGTTGGTTCTGTCACTGGTGATATGGCCTCTCTTTCAATCATGGTGTTTAACATTTTTATCAAAGGATGAGAATGTTTCCTGGAAGTGTACAAGAAGATGCGTTTAGCATCCGCTTGCAGGGCAAATGATAGTCCTGCTTCAATTTGCTTGGACTTTTAAAGAGCTTTGGAAATTCTGACTGGAATCTTTTCCTGACTTCATTCTGATGTACTGTATCCACATATTTTAAATGAGACCTACATACACTTCCGCTTAATAATGAGGTAACTGATTACTCCATATATTTAGTGTATCACTGTCATTTCATATTTTGACTAAGCTTCACTGAAATTTGTCTATGAATCTAAAGATTTGTGCCTCTTGGAACTTGGAGTTTTTTCTCAACAGACATCAACTATGGCAAGGTGTGTACCAGACTGGAAATAGCTGTTTTTTTGGGAGAGATTAAATTTTGTTTCAGGTCTCTGTACCTTCTAACTAATGTTCCAAAAATGTTTTTGACTCTAGGAATGTTTTAAGACCATAAGAAACAGGAAAGAGAATAAACCATTCAGCCCCTCGAGTCTGCTGTGCTATTCAATAGGATCATGGTGACCTGACATCCCTCATATCCACTTTCCTGCACTTTCCTTGTAACCCTCGATTTTCCTACTGATCAAGAATTTATCTACCTCAGCCTTAAATTCGTTGGCAGTCTTTCCATAGTGAGAATATCCTTTCTAAGATGAGGAAACTAGAACTACACACAATACTTCAGGTGGGGTCTCACCAAGACCTTGTATAATTGCAGCAAGACATTCCTGTTCCTGTACTCACATCCTGCCTAATGAAGGCCTACATACCACATGCCTTATGCACCTGCTGCACCAATGTGCCTCCTTTCAGCAAACGGTGCACAAGGACACCCAGGTGTTCTAGTACACTGGTCTGATCAGTTATTTTCAAGAATCCTGTTTTTCATTTCATGATTTAGTATTAATTTGCGAACTCACATTAAGGCTGTTGTAACAGAAAGGTTTATGCCCATCTAAGTGATCAATGTACAATGGGCATCATCCTATTAACAATTTGGGGCAAACTTGTGCCAAGCAAACTTCATTAGCAAAATAACCAGCAAAGCTGGTGAACAGCTGAAGTATTTAAACTAGTATTTCAGTTCTGCATTCAGCAAAATTACATCAAATAAATTTGAAGCAAGAATCTAAAAGTATGCATTCTTTCTAAGTTTTTTTAATGATCAATATAATGAATGATTTCCCTAGTTGCCCTTGTAAAGGTCATGGTGAGCTGCCTCCATGAACTGTTGTCGTCTTTGTGCTGGAGGTAGACCCACAATGCCCTTAGGGAGGGAATTCAAGGTTTTTGATCCAATGGACTTAAAGGTAGCATTTTAAAAGTTATTTTACTTATTTATTCATGACTTCTTTTTATTTAATATATCCTTTCTAAAGAATACAATTCATTTATGTTACCATGGTTACAATTAAGAAAGGAAAGCACTTATACAGAATCCATGGCATCTGTATGTCAGGTAGCAACAATGAAAACACCAGCTTGTTGACACCAACTTTTCTACGTTAAACAAGTAATCATTGATCATTATTTCAAAGTTCAGCCTCAATGACTCATTGTTTTACTCCTCTCCCCTACCTACCGCCTTTATTATAGCGTTTTATTCAGCACTTCAAGGACAATCTAATCAATCTTTTAAATCTTAATGTAAAACATTCATAAGTACCATAATTATTAAGCACACATTTTTTAGATATTCATTCCAACAGACAATGCCTAGTCCAATTATTAACCTGGCAATTAGAAAATGTATATGCGATTCAAATAAATGATTGGCAATATTAAACATTCAAAGTGAAAGCGTAGGTAAAAAATAGAGTTTCAAATAAGCAGTGTTAAGACAGAGGTTTTCCTGTGACGCTCACTATGAAGTGTACATATGTGACAAGAAAATATGTTTCACAAGGTATTTTGCACTATTGTCTTAGAACATTCTCTTGCCTAAGATTAACACAGAATGCATAGTTTTACATTTTGTTTCAAATATATATTTTATGCAGTTTTCCTGAATATAAAACTGCATTTCTTTAATGTTATTAATTGAAATGCTTCAGCATTTGTTAGAAGTGTGTCATAAACTACATAGTACTGTGGGTTCTGATTTAACATTGCCCCATTTAAAATTATTTAGCTTTAATGTTGTGTAGTTAATGGGCCCTGTAATCTTGTTGAATATTACGAGATTCAATTTAATGCTTTTCCCCTCGTGACCTTTCCTGCTCTCAGTTCTGTGTTTTATGGTCTCTCCCCATACCTTCTCTGTGACATGCAGCCTCCCCCCATGTTTTCTCCACAACTCACAGTCCCTCTTAATTATAATGATCCCTGAACTTCTGCAGCATCCCTGGTGCTTTTAAAAGAAATAATGACACTGAGAGAGAGAGTTTCAGCAAATGACAAAGTTGACTGAATGAATAGCTATGAGAAAGTGGAATGGTATTGTAGAAGAAAGGGACCATGCTATTTGACAAATTCTGCATAAGTAGAAAATTACAGTTTGCTTTGTAACTTTTATTTAAGTTTGAAAATCGTTTTATATTACAATGTAAATTATTTCAACTACACAGTAGTTTCAATGTCTTCTTTCTTAAAAGAAATGTCTGTCAGAAAAAGTCATGGTTGTCAGAAATGCATCCATAACTTTAAGTGACAACTTGCAGGTAAAATATTATTCCTTCTGTGCAAGTAAAGATGACCACCCTTAATGTTATGTTGTTGCATGATTTAGATGAAGTAGAATGAGAGGAGACATGTGTTGAGCATAAACACCAACAGAAACTAGTGGGATCGAATGGTCTGTTTCTATACTGCAAATTTTATATAATTTTACATTATTTACAGCAGGTAGTAGATGCATGGACTTGCAACTGTTATTACTTTCATTTTGCATTTATGTACTTCATCAAATCCTCACAAGGTGTACAATTACAAAACTATGTCATCGTTCTCAGTGAATGGCAGCTGCCGACAATTGCATTTAATAATGTTTAAAGGAAACGAGAGGTTGATATCGTTATTTGGATTAACAAAATGACTGCAACACCAGACAGATATCAGGGACACATGATGCCCAAAATCTCATATGAGCAGAGATTTTGTAGCATGTGCATAGGCAGAAACAAAGGAAGTGAGAAAGAGAAAGGACAACAGTTATCAACAGCAGGTTTACCATAATATTCTATTTCCCTTCCTCTTTTTTATATTGTCTTTACAGGAAATTGAACAAGTCAGGTACAGCAAAACTGAATGTGTGAGCAAACCAGAAATGAAAGTTGTAGGAAAACAACAACATTCAGAGTCCTTTGTGTCAGCATTTTATAACATTAATATAAATTAGTTTAGTTTGGGATTATGGTTGGACCAATGGGTCTGTTTCTGTGCTGTATGATTCGATGACTCTGTAACATGCTTTGTCAGCTACTCTGTCTTGCTTTCTCTCTCTCTCTCTCAGTGCTGAAATATCCATCCACAGAACACAGAACGTGGGCGGCACGGTGGCACAGTGGTTAGCACTGCTGCCTCGCAGCGCCAGAGACCCGGGTTCAATTCCCGACTCAGGCGACTGACTGTGTGGAGTTTGCACGTTCTCCCCGTGTCTGCGTGGGTTTCCTCCGGGTGCTCCGGTTTCCTCCCACAGTCCAAAGATGTGCAGGGTCAGGTGAATTGGCCATACTAAATTGCCTGTAGTGTTAGGTAATGGGTAAATGTAGGGGTATGGGTGGGTTTCGCTTCGGCGGGTCGGTGTGGACTTGTTGGGCCGAAGGGCCTGTTTCCACACTGTAATCTAATCTAATCTAATCTAAAACATGAGGTAATGAACCATATGGGTGTACACTGGGTGACACACAAAATAAGTGGGCATGAGAAATTAGGGATGTGAGGAGCAAGAGGTTGTGGGTGAAGGAATGTAGCTCCTCAATTGAAAAGTTTAAATTAGGTTGGCCCCATTGCTTTTAAAAATCTAGAGAAGAGCATATTTGTTTTGGGAAGATGATATACATGCTTCATGCAGTGGGCAAAAATAGCATTCAAGTTAGATGTTACACATGAGACTGTTCTGACACCTCTGGGAATCAGAAATGGGCTATCTTCAACTTCTCTTCAAGAAGTTGTTTGCCTTCCAATGAGTCATTTTCCAGATTTTGAACACCTTCCTCCTTCAAGGGCTCTATGTAGAGGCCAATATGGAAGGCAAAAAATTGCTATGATCTTTAACTTCCTAAGTGAACTGTATTCCCAGTTTAACTTTATCATCTGAAATGCAACAACAAAGTTCATGGAGATCTGGGTACACTTCCCTTTAAAAAGATAAACCATGATATGGTGTGCATAAGGATATTTTCTTCTGTTTCAGAAACTCAATTAAAATGGATCCACACACAAAAATAAGGCCAAAAAATGGACACTGCAACAGAAACAAAAATTGCAGCAGATATTCAGCAGGTCTGTCAGCAAGTGTAGAGAGAAAGCAGAGTCAACATTTTGAGTCTCGTGACTCTTATTCAAAACCAATAGCTAGGTGGTATTTATGTTGAAGCCGGAGATGTGTTGCTGGAAAAGCGCAGCAGGTCAGGCAGCATCCAGGGAACAGGAGAATCGACGTTTCGGGCATAAGCCTATGTTGAAGACAGGTTGAGGGGGAAAGTAGTAAGTAGATAGGCAGAAAAGGGCACTTGAAGTAATCTACCAACCTTATACACATTTTCAGTGGAAGCAAAACATTTCTCCCACTATATTGCAGATTTGATTTACATACTGTGCAGGCAATAGATTGTCAGACTTTTAATCTGATGTTTCAGTCTTTAAGTACCTGCATGGATGCAGTTTTCTTCTCTGACATGTTGATGTTGTCGATGAAGTAAGTCCAGAGGAGTTATAAACAAAGTAAAGTCACCATAATTCCAGAGGACCAGAGGCTTTTTCTCTCATTAAGAACACAATGGTTTAACCTGAGTGTTATCGTGCCTCAGGCGAGGGGAGAGGTTGAGGAGGAGAGACCTTGATGGTAACCTCAGCCAGTGCAAGAACTGAACACTCGTTGTTGGTATAACTCTGTATTGCTAACTAGCCAATCCAGCCAACTGCGTTAACCAAGCCCCAATATACACAAAGACATTCACTCAAATATGAAAGACTGCAGACAAATACATAAACAGATGCACACAAACACAAAAATACACTTGAAAACTGAGATACAAAAATTACAAATTCAAACTGAGATCCACACAGACAGACAAACTCGGGCACTTTCAAACACAGCATCCTGACAAGAAGTAGTATATCAGCCTGATTACTAAAGGAAAAGGTATGGTTACAACCATTTTTTATACATATGCTTACTCAGGCAAGGGTCATTGGATACTGATAAATTGTGACCACACGAGCTGTGTTTGCGTCCAACAATCCTCAAACCATTTGCTGATCTCTATTGCATTCTCTGGCTTCGATCGATTGATGTAACACCGAGTGGGAATCAAACTAGGTTTTTCCTGGCCTGTGTAACCAAGTTCCAAGACCTATGCTGCATTCATTCATTGAATCACAGTATTGTGTTGAAGATATAAAAGGTAACAGGTGTGATGAGAAAACAGAATGTTTTTTTTCCCTTTTTTTGTTTCTTTATTGCCTACAAATCTGTGGCTTCAAACTTTTATGCAAAACAACACCAAATTCCTCTTCTCAACAATAAATATGCAATGCATTTTTTTCCTCATTAACTCAACTAACAGCACAATAACATTTTGAGAAAGTAGCTTATTCTAAAAACAAATGATTACCAAATAGTAGTGTGAAAATTTATCAAATAACCTGTTAAAAATAAATTTACAGGAGCAGCAGAATCTCACTGCTTTATTTAATTGCATAACATGCATTAAATTTTAGATGAGTGCAATGAAACCTGACCTAGTCTAGGCTTGTTCTGATAGTTTAAACACACCATGGGAGTGAATAGCACATTTACTGGATTTTTAAATATCCACTTATCTTCTGCATGTACCAGCGGAAACTTCAAAATTATTTTGAACAGTTCTTTTAATGTAAATTACTTTATCCATATTTAAATGATTGCTATTCTCCAACAATAGACCTCAATTAAAATGTATGAATTGTCAACCATTTATGTATCAATTCCTCAAAGGGTCTCTAAAATTTTTAGTTTTGTGTTTACCTAGCAGATGGTCACAGAAAGCAGAATAAATAGGAAATTGAAGAGATTTGTTTGTAATCCATTGGGAAAGAAATAATTGTGATTAAAAGGATGATTTGCAAATTGTGCAATTAACGTATTATTTCTCTCGCACAGAAATCTTAATTCAGTGATTGCTCCGATTGTTATATTTGACACAATTTTAAAATTTATATTAAAAGCAACATAGTCTTACTTTTTTAAACCAAATCTACAGTCCTTAAGCAGTTCCACAGAATAGATATAACCGAGGAGACACACCCATGTTTTGCCTGTTGTCATCTTACATTCTAAGTTTACGGCTCTTTAGAGGCTTACATGGTCAGTTGTTTGCAAGAATAACTGTTTCAATTCATCGTTTTTAATGGTTGCCACAGACTGCACAGAAAAGGTACTTGCAAATCAGGTTTAGGTCATATGCCTACAGCATGATCTGCTAGTATAGTTGCATCTCTCCAGACATCCTCCTTTTCATTAAAAAAATGTCAAAGGTTTTCATATGCTATCATTTATAGTTATCCAATACATATGGTTACAAATGAAATCATTCACTAACAAAACTTTAGTCAGTTCCACTTTTGTCAGTCTGCCTACAGGTATTGCCTACCTTTGGTAGAATCTTATAAGGGTCTGAATGATGTGAACTATGTCAAGAATGTGGCAAAATCCACCAGAAATCCAGCGAGGCCTAACTTGACACTGGGGACAGCTTGAGGCATCTTTTAACCAAGTTCTGTGCTTTGAGGCAAGGTTCTTTCTCGGCAGTGGCAAGTTGCTTATTGAGAGGGAATATTGCTTGTTAGTACCTTATTAACCGCAAACCTCACCTCAATAATATGCGTTTGCTATTTTACCATCTGCCAAAAGCAAACTAGATGCAAAGAATTCTTGGCATGTAACTCAGAGCAAATACCTGGTGACTTCACCTTGCTGCTGGCTCCAAAGAACCTCTGTGTTGGTCACTACACAGCAGCGTCTCAAGGCACGCTCCATGGGAACAAGCCACACACACCCCATGGATATTGGTCAGCCTCGAAAAATGTTTATGACATTTCCAATCTCTTTATAATTCACCTCTGCATTTCAATGTTGCAACTTCGGGTGTGCCAATAATGACAATAATAATATTGCTGCAACATGGACTCTGTGTTTAGGAACATGAACCCAACTCACGTTCTGGACAAGGCTGCATCTCTGGCCTGTTTGCATGCTCTCTTTACACTCACTCACTTTGAGAATACTGGATGTTCATAGCTTCCCTCAATTGTTTTGGCTTGCCTTGCCTTTTGCACCTTGCTCCTCAGCCAGAGATACTAGCTCACAGTACTGCTGTATTGTCTTGCCATTTAACACAGACAGAAACCCAGGAAACTTGCAAAGCTGTCACCAAAACTCAGACAGGTCAAGGGCAATAACCTTTGGTCAGTGCATCCCAGTACAGTAGGTCAAGGACAGTCTTCGATACCAGTCCAAGGGATTGGTTACTGTTGGTCAGCCACTTGGGCATTCAGAGTCAAAATGCTGTCCACATGAGAGAACAGGACTTAAGGTCAGACAACCCACCACCCATGTTGACTTTTTCTGCTCTATTGGGGCTACTTTCCTCCTAGAATGGGAGAGAGTTAGGTACTATGGGAGATGAAAGTGGGTGGCAGAGCTGTTAATTTTGGTGGAGGTGGGGAACTGTATAGAGCAGTGAGTAGACAGCACAGAGAGCATGTAGGGTTAGTAGTATTGGGCTTGGTGCGCGTGAGAGTGAGGGACGGAAGATGTTGCTGGCAATGGTGATAGTGGTAGAGCATGAGTCATACTGGGAGGTGAATGCAAGTATAGTGAGAGTGTGAGGTTTTAGAGAGATGACGGTGAAACACACATGGGCTGATTGGAGAGGGTGATTGAGCTTTTCCTATGTTGCTGTGCATTGCTCTAGTCAGCTGAAATGGCACCTATCAGGGGGTGGCAACCTTGAAACAGATTGGCATAGTCAGTTGTTGTGCAGTTGAGGGTGGGGAGGTGGGGCAGGGGAGTAAGGGGAAAGGATCAGGGAGTGGGGAAGAGGAACACCTGCCTCAGCACCACCCCTTCCAGCAGGGCCTTCAAGTCCCACACCACAGAAAGATGCACAATTTCTCCTTCATTGCCACGTCCAGGGCAAATGTCAGGAAATGTGCAAGGCAACCCTGAACTAATCACATTTTTCTGGATACATGACTACCTTTAAATACTGTGTGAATGCCAGGAATGCTGATTCATTCTGGGATATCCTGGCAGTGGTGAGTCATACTTGGTGGTGAAATTGAATAAGAAGGGGACTACAGTGAGGGAGTTGGAAGTTAATGAGGTATGTAGTCATATTTGCAGCAAACTGCAAGCCCTTATGGAGAGAAACCAACTTTTATACTCAATGAAGCTGACACTAAGACAAAAATAAAGTAAGGCTTACCCCATTGTCTTTAAATTTTGCTCATTATAATAATTGTTCTTGTAAATTCATCTGATGTTTGATCAATCCTAGGATGATATTCCTTCTCTAAAGAATGTTGATCCTCAGGTGTGTGCTGTTTGCCCATGGTAACTGTTGTTGCTAATGCATGTCTGTAGCTTGACAATTGTGGTTCACTGGAACTGATGGTCATTTTATATTCTGTGATGTGGTGATGTAATTGATAGCTACCCACAGAGACTGCATGTCAATCTATTGCTTTTCATAGAATCTAGAAGATTTCACACTCCGTCTTAACATCCTCAACTTTTTTCATAGGAAGTACTTCTCCAAACAGTATACCACTGATATCCTTTGCTTGTATGCCATGACCGGATAATACGTCTGCAAACAAACTAATATGCTTTGCAGACACTTTTGAGTAGACAAAAACAGATGAGGAAGATGCTTTTGAAATCACTGCTGGTCAGATTCCACTGTCAATTTGTCAATCCCAAACAGGTATGAATTAAAATGTTCACAGAAAAAAAAACAATAGCCAAGCGTTCTTTCTCAATCTGAGCATAGTTTCACTCAGTTGGCTTGGATGGGAATGTAACTCTTCTGACCCTGTTGCAGAAGAGTTGCTCCAAGTCCTGTCTGTAGACCAGTTCAGTGCAAGGTGACTTCAACATTGATCTTGTACTACCTCAGTACTAGCATTTTTGTCACTACTTGTTTGAATCCAGTGAAAGTTGATACTTGTTCTGTGCCTCAACATCACTGCACTGTGTTACCATTGAACATGTGTATATGTTCACACTCTGATGACAAACTGGGCAAGAACTTTATGAAATAGTTTAAAAATCCTACAAATCATTGCAGTACTCTGGACCTCTACTACACTCTCACTGTGAGGATCCAGGTGACACCCATTCAGTAAATGACCTACACACTTGATTTCAGGCATTATCAACTATAATTTCTTTTTCTGTTCAGTCTTCAGTTCATCTGGCAAATAGTCCCTAGTCATCACACCAGATCTGATTGAGATTCTTGCATCTGTCTCCACATCCATAGACTTATAGTTCATCCAAAACAGCTTCCAGTCCAGGTAGATCACTGACTATCTTGTGCTGTCTATGTTGATAGTTTTCTGGAGCAGTGGAATGGCATGCACAACCATTTGTATTTTCCAGAAAACTGTTGTGTTGATCCAACTTCATTTGCTAATAGCCATCCTTCACATTGAGAAGCATGACTTTTGCCTAGGCAAGTTATGGTCCTGAGGGTCCATGCATTTTCTCAGTGTTTCAAATTTTCTTCACTGCTATCATACTGCTGTTTAATCTGTAAGAGGTATCACTTTCTTGATTATAGCCTTCTTTTCTAACACCTTGCCTTTCAGGCTGGATTTGAGGCAAGCTGTAAGTTTCCTTGACAGATATTGCATTGGTACACATGCTCATTCATCTTTGTAATCTTCCATGATCTGTTCGGCAGTCAAAAGTTTAATGACCTGCCAAACACTGCAAATCTCTTCTGACATATTTAGGGTTACTAGTTCAAGCCTTATGGTTTTATTCATCTGAAATGAGTGGATTTTGCTTAGATCTGAAACTCTAGAAATGCATCCATCCCATTATATTGAGTTCTTAGTTTAATTTGTCCTCTTGGCATGAGTCCTGCTCTATCATATAACTTTAGATTTACTTTTGAGGATTCATTTCTAGGTCACCATCTTGAACCACATCAAAATTTATGATGTTGCCCGAAGCACGATTTCAGTCTGACACTTTACATTCGCTTGATGCTTTCCTTCTGCAGTTATCATTCTTACAGTCACAAACCAATAACAACAGCTTATTTCTCCCCAGCAACCATCTTTATCAGCTGGATTTACTTTCTTTTAGTTAAACACAAGTGCATACTGATTCAACTTCTTACAATTAGAGCGCTGCTTTCCCCACCCTGGAAACACTTCTTTTTCCCTTGCATGATATCCTCTGCAATATTTATATTTGGCCTTCTAGCCTCTTTGATTTTTCTGACAGCTCTTCTGAAAATATTTCCACCTTTATTTCCAATTTGTTGTACTCATTCAGCTTGGCATGTCTCTCAGGATAATGCAAGGTCTTGCCTGTCCTCCCATTAATATGGGTGATGAATGACAGTCTCAGAGATTCGACAGAAGGAGATGGCTTTCTTGACAGTAGGATTCTGCTCTTGGAGCTGACTGAAGGATTCCTTGTGACTAAGACAATCCTGTCCTTCTGACTTTATCTTTCAACTGTTCAAACTCTCAGGATTGAATTAGATGTATCTATGCAGCTCTAAACTAACCAAAATTCTCCCTAACCCCCAAATCTAATATTCAGAATATGCCATTCATAAATAATATTAATGTTGAGTACAAAGTAAGCTTTTGAAAATCTTTGCTGTCTGCCTTTTCAACTTACTTTCTTCTCATTGTAAATCTAGGCTGCAGTATAACTTGTGGTACGTTTTTCATTGCATCAAGAACAGATACCTCATCCACATTTTTATTAATTCTGTAGCTATTTCTGCCACCGAGAATGCATTTGTGTCCCATATTTCATTTCCATAACTGCAGCAAGTGGAAAATGCAGTCATTTTGACTTGTCTAGTAATTCATAGTTATAGACTGCTATTTTATTTTAAGTTGTTCTTGCTGTTTCTTCCAGTTGCTGGCTCCCTTACAGTTTTGTATATCCACACATTTTCAGCTGCACCATTCCTGACAATATGTTTCAAGTGATAGTGTTTAGAGGGATATGGGCCAAGTATTAGCAAATGAGACTAGATTAATTTAGAATATCTAGTCAGCATGGACAGGTTGGACCGAATGTTTGTTTCTATGCTATACATATCTGTGACTCTGTGACTAATTGGATGCCACAAAGACACTGAGAATTGAGGTAGAGGCAACATCAGTATGCAAAGCCAGCCAGTACACTATACATAGTTGCATTCCTTTTAAAAAGTGACTACATTCAGGTGTAACCACATTCTAGTGACATACAAAATGGGAGCGGAAAAGACAATTTGGCTCTTCAAGCCCTATTCCCATTTGATCCAATTATGGTCAATTGTTTGTGATTCAAATTTCAATTTCCATCTATCACCAACTGTGCTGTATTCTCCTGCCTCAGAATAATCAATTCACCTAATCAAAAAAAAATATTCAATGCCCCCATCTCCAGCTAAGTCACATCTAAGGTAAACACTGCATTGCAAAAGGTTTTGGCAATATTAATAATATCCTCTAAGCTCTGACAAAGTATTATACACAATGCACTTACTTCAATGACCACTAAAGGCTTTACCAGTCCAAACATGATAACAGTGAAGGATAAACACATTTGTTAGTGTGCTTCCTTTGGTTCGCGACTAATCTAGGATTATTACACTGGGGAAGGTAAGTGGGTGAGGTAATCGTGACAGGCGCAGGGAGAAAGGCCTGTGTGAGTCATGGAGCTAGTAATTCAATCTAACTGTAGGATACTGAAGAACAAAACTAAAGGCAGTAATCCTAGTTCATGCATCTGAATAATTATGATATCATAATTTGTAATTATTTTGAAGATCAACTATTTCCAAACCACAGCAAAAGATCCAATATCAGCTTTGTTCAAGATACCGGGCCCTTTAATCCCACATACTGAGTTTAGATTAAATCTACTAACAATTTTCCAAGTCATTGCAATAACCAAGACAGACAAGTAAGTAATGCCAATTACAGTACTGCCATTTTCTTTGTTGAGGTGCTAATTAGTTTACAAGGATGTTTTCTGCTATTTAGACTGTACATTGATTTCACATTTGGGCAGAGTAGGACATATTTAATTGTGTGTGGGTTTTAATCGACATGCAATAATAGTTTTGCTGACCTGAGAAAAGGTCATAAAAAATTATCTAAACAGGTAGGAGGTTATAGTTTGATGTGAATACATAGTTTCATCTGTCTGACAGTTCTATCCTTGTAACTTGTTAAAAACCAAAACATTGAAAATTTCTACTTCTCAATAGACCTATTAGAAGGAGTCTCCTTCACATGAATTTGGAGTTGAAGAGCCATTGAATCTGATTGCTAGCAGCATATTTCATTACTATCAAAACTATTTTTGTCCCTATAAATCATCTGCATTTATATTGGAGATTCTCATTTGACCTCAACAATTCTAGAATCATGACTCTGGAATCCACATTACAGGAGGGATGTAATTGTACTGGAGAAGGGGGCACGGTGGCCCAGCGGTTAGCACTGCTGCCTCACAGCGCGAGAGACTTCTGTTCCATTCCCATCTCGGGTAACTATGTGGAGTTTGCACATTCTCCCCGTGTCTGCGTGGGTTTCCTCCGGGTGCTCCGGTTTCCTCCCACAGTCCAAAAATGTGCAGGTCAGGTGAATTGGCCATACTAAATTGCCCTGAATGTAAGGTGAAGGGATAAATGTAGGGGAATGGGTCTGGGTGGGTTTCTCTTCGGAGGGTCGGTGTGGACTTGTTGGGCTGAAGGGCCTGTTTCCACACTGTAAGTAATCTAAGGTGTGGTTGAGGTTTGGCAAAATGTTACCCGGGTTGGACATTCTTAGCTTTGAAGAGGGATTGGATAGATTGGGGTTATTTTCCTTGCAGCAGAGAAGACATGATTGAGTTGTGCACAATATGATGGGCATAGACAGAGTAGATGGGTAGAAAGTGTTGCCCTTGTTGGATGAATCAATGACCAGGAGCATAGATTTAAATAAAGAAGGAGGAGTTTTAGAGAGGATGGGAGGGAAACATTTTCATTCAAAGACCGGTGAGAGTTTCGAATTTGCTGTCTGCAAGGCTGGTAGAGGCAAAAATCTTCAAGACATTTAAGGAGTATTTAGGATCTGTACAGTGTGAAAACAGACCCTTTGGCCGAACAAGTCCACACTGACCCTCTGAAGAATAATCCACCCATGCCTAGTCCCCTAATCTACACATCCCTGAACACTATGGGCAATTTAGCATGGCCAATTCGCCTAGTCTGACAATCTTTTGGATTGTTGGAGGAAACCAGAGCACCCAGAGGAAATCCACACGTACACAGGGAGAATGTGCAAACTCCACACAGACAGTCACCCGAGGCTAGAATCGAACCCACATTCCTGGTGCTGTGAGACAGCAGCGCTAACCACTGAGCCACCATGCCACCTGGTTATTTAGATATAAACATACAACGCCAAGGCATACAATGCTATGGGTCAAGTGCTGGAAAATGGGATTAGAACAGTTGGGTGTTTGTTTTTAACTAGCACAGACTCAATGGGCTGAAGGGTCTTTTTCTGTGTTCTAGATCTCTATGGCTCCAGAAGTTCAATTTTTAAATATTTTAGGGGTCGAGGTGAACATCTTTTTTTTGCCTAATATTCCTTACCTCATGAATAGGCAGAGTGCACGCTGAGCAGGACTGCTGAGTAAAGGAAGTAATATATTTGGGTAGTTGTGTTACCTGAAACCACAACACTTGGTAGTGTCTCCCACCCATCCTCCTCTTCTAACCAAAATATAAGGTTCCATGTGCCGGATTGGTAAGGTAACTAGTTATTTTATTCTTTATTTTTCAATTGTCTCTTTGGAAATTTAGTATAGTGGGAATGGAGGTTAGGGCATTTGAATGTTCCTCTTGCAGAATGTGGAAGGTAAGGGTCACCAGTAGTGTCTCTGCTGAATTCATCTGTGGGAAGTGCACCCAACTCCAACTCCTCGAAAACCGTTTTAGGAAACTGGAGTTGGAGCTGGATGAACTTCAGATCATTCAGGAGGCGGGGGGGATTATTGAGAGAAGTTACAGGGAGGTAGTCACACCTCAGATACTAGAAAAAGGCAGATGGGCTACAGGCAGGGGACGGAAAGGGAACCAGCAGGCAGTGCAGGGATACCCTGTGGCTGTTTCCCTCAATAACAAATATTCCTTTTTGGATACTGTTGAGGTGGACGACTCACCAGGGGTAAGCAATGGGGTACAGGTCTCTGATACAGAGTCTGTCCCTGTTGCTCAGGATAGAAGTGGGGAGATGAGCAGAGCATTAGTCATTGGCAACTCCGTAGTTAGGGGGGCAGATAGGAAGTTCTGTGGGAACGAGAGAGACTCACAGTTGGTGTGTTGCCTCCCAGGTGCTAGGGTTTGTGATGTCTCAGATCATGTTTTCAGGATCCTTGAGGAGGTGCAGCCCCAAATCTTGGTCCACATAGGCACCAACGACATAGATGGAAAAAGGGATGAGGATTTAAGGCAGAAATTCAGCAAGCTAGGGTGGAAGCTTAGTGCTAGAACAAACAGAATTGTTATCTCTGGTTTGTTGCTCATGCCAAGTTCTAGCGAGACGAGGAACAGGGACAGAATGGAGCTGAACCTATGGCTGCAGGGATAGTGCAGGAGGGAGGGTTTCAGATACCTGGATAATTGGGGCTCATTCTGGGGTAGGTGGGAACTCTACAAACAAGATTGTCTACACCTGAACTGGAGGTGTGCCAATATCTTGGGAGAGGGGGACTTTGCTAATGATCTTTGGGAGGGTTTAAATTAATTCTGCAGGGGGACGAGAACCCAAATTATAGCTCCAGTGTCCAGGAGGTTCAGAGTAATGAGGTCAGAAATAAAGTTTCAAGGTTCAAAGTTTGGGTGAAGATTTGTAGCTCGGGTGCTCATTGTTGTGGTTCTGTTCACCGCGCTGGAAATTTTTGTTGCAAACATTTCGTCCCCTGTCTAGGTGACATCCTCAGTGCTTGGGAGCCTCCTGTGAAGCGCTTCTGTGGTGTTTCCTCCGGCATTTATAGTGGCCTGTTCCTGCCGCTTCCGGTTGTCAGTTTCAGCTGTCCGCTGTAGTGGCCAGTATATTGGGTCCAGGTCAATGTGTTTGTTGATGGAGTTTGTGGATGAGTGCCATGCTTCTAGGAATTCCCTGGCTGTTCTTTGTTTGGGTAGCCCTATAATGGTAGTGTTGTCCCAGTCGAATTCATGTTGCTTGTCGTCTGCGTGTGTGGCTACTAAGGATAGCTGGTCATGGCGTTTCGTGGCTAGTTGATGTTCATGGATGCGGATCGCTAGCTGTCTTCCTGTTTGTCCTATATAGTGTTTTGTGCAGTCCTTGCAAGGGATTTTGTACACTACATTAGTTTTGCTCATGCTGGGTATCGGGTCCTTCGTTCTGGTGAGTTGTTGTCTGAGCGTGGCTGTTGGTTTGTGTGCTGTTATAACTCCTAGTGGTCGCAGTAGTCTGGCTGTCAGTTCTGAAATGCTCCTGATGTATGGTAGTGTGGCTAGTCCTTTGGGTTGCGGCATGTCCTCGTTCCATTGTTAACAGAACCTAACCCATTACCTAACACTATGGGCAATTTAACATGGTCAATTCACCTGACCTGCACATCTTTGGATTGTGGGAGGAAACCCACGCAGACACGGGGAGAATGTGCAAACTCTACACAGTCAGTCGCCTGAGGCGGGAATTGAACCCGGGTCTCAGGCGCTGTGAGGCAGCAGTGCTAACCACTGTGCCATCGTGCCGCCCACATTGATTTCAGTTTTGCTGAGGCTAATTGATGCCACACTCATTCAAATGCAACTTTGATGTCAATGTGAAGGTTGGGACATTGACTGCACAAGAATTGTGCTGTGGTCACTCTTAACAATACTGTCATGTGTTATGAAGTTGAAGGCATGTACTGTACCTTTTCAGAGGGAGTGAAATCTGTTTTGACAGTGAGATTTTGCCGGCAACTGTCATGTGACTGACTTGCAGTCACAGGGAATGCAGGGCAACTGAAAGATGTAACATTTTGTGGTAACCTAGATACCTCAGTTGTATTCACAGAAGTTCAAATTTAAGTAATCAGTTTAAATTATGCCCCAAGATGCTATAACCCAATTGAAATTAAATTTTACTGCTTTTACAACATTGAACGAATGAGACAATACAATGTTTGGGGTATAAAAGCTGGCATTTTGGACAGTTAGCCAGAGAACGAGTACCTTCCGCCATTGTCAGATAGACTGCCCAAAAACTCTCTATCAAAGGTATATTTTTCATGAGAAAAATCTGTGCAGCAGAAGACTGAAGACAACCCAGGGACATCTACAAATGGAGGGAAATTAATGCTGTCAGATTTTGAAAATTGATTTGCTGTAAATTTAATGGGGTTTTATCGGATCAGCATATTATTAGAGTGGGAGGTAGATAACAAACCTTTAAGAGAATGGAGGCTTAGAGATGTAAATAGTTGTTGTTTAATGTTCATTTTAGAGGTAAAGAATAAAATTGTTTTTCCTTTAAATAGTGGAATTTGGGGGCTCTCTGTCACTCATACTTTAACAGATTACAAGGCAAGGTGAACATTGGGTGTTTGGTTTAACTAATAGAAAGGTTCACCATGTGTCTTAACACATGGGTAGATGCATCTGCAGCCAACAGATTGGTTAGGAAGAGGTCAAGTATGATTTTTCCCTCTTGTTTGTTCCATCACCACATACTGTGGACCCAATCTAGCAGCTATAACTTTAGGACCCAACCAGCTTGATCATTAGTGTTGATGCCAAGCCACGCATTGTGATGGACATTGAAATACCCCACCCAGAGTACATTCCAGCACTTCCTCCAAGTGTTGATCAACATGGAGGAGTACTGATTCATCAGCCAAGGGTGGATGGTACATGGTAATCAGGAGGTTAACCTGAAGCTATGAGACTTCATGGTGTTCTGAGTCACTGTTGAGGACTCTCAAGGTAACCTCCCACCCACTATGTATCACTGTGCTGACACCACTGCTCTGTCTGTCCTGCTGATAGGACAGAACATATTCTGGGATGGTGAGATTGTGTCTGGAATATGGCTGACGCATGTTTCTCACCAAGGCTCATGAACCACCACTCTCATTGTTGCATGCAATAAATCCCCTCAAAGGCTTTCACCTACCTCATCCTCCCAACAGATTAACGCTTCCTGCACTTCCTAATCACCTATTGGGCACACTTCTCCACTTGCATCACCACTGTCTACCCTTCCTCCATCATAGTCAATTGTGTCCTCTCTTTTATTGCAGGAAAGATTGGGCCATAATTAGGTGATGAAGTTTAGAGCGGTGATGAGGGATGGTGACCCTCACTAACTAGGAAAAGCTTAATAATTTGCAGATGGGTCCTTCACCTACCAATATGCAGAATTGTCATACAATTGTGAATTAAAATAGGAGATCCAAATTGATTCATGCTGACTCAGTTGCCTACTTGCAATATCTTTCAATGAAATGATCATTTTAGTGTATACTGCTTCAGTTATTTCATATGGGTCTCTTAGACTTGCTTCAATCTGTGAATGGGCAATCGTGGCAACTATTTTATGTCAGTGTTTGTCCTTCTTTTGAAAAGAAAACAGGTGTCATGAAGTTGAAGGCATGCATTGTAACTTCAAGAGAGAGTGAAAGCTGTTTTGCACTGAGAGCTTGTAGGCACCTGTCATGTGACTGACTAGCGGTCTCAGAGTGTACTGGAAAATTGTAAATACGTAACATTTGACTGTGAAAAAAAAACTGAGGTTTGGTTGCTATTTTTCCAACAATTCGAATTAAACCAATCAGTTTAAATTATGCCCCAAAATACTAAAAACCAATCAATTTTGAATTGATTGTTTTGCCAACATCGAAGCAATGAGACAATCTGATGCTGGGGGTATAATGAAGCAGACATTTTGGCAGCTAGAGAGAGAGACAGAGAGAGACCAACTGCCATTGCCAGAGTAACTGCCAGCAACACACTCTCTATCAAAGGTACCTTTTGTTATGGGCTAGGGCAATCCACTCAAAACATTCTTAAGCAGGCATCCCAGACCATAACTTTGCAATTTGTTTTTGTAAGTGTACAGAGAAATGTACCCAGAGTAAATTAGCAAGGTTGGTAACCAGGTTTTAAAACATACAAACAATTATTCACAAAATTGCACAATGAAACACAAAGAAAAGAATAAAGAACCCCTACAGAAGTCAGTCTATCCAAGCTAGACGTAATTATGCTGTTCTGAATATACACAACAGTCCCAATAAGCAAAGCCCCTTAAAACAGGCTTAGACAAAATGGAACAGATACTTAGAGGTCGAAGTTGGAAGGGCAGAAAGAGAGAGAGAGAGAGAGAGAGCCTGTTCATACAGTCCATTGCTGAACTTACAACTAGTTCTGGGCTGAACTGCCTCAGCTCGAGAACTAACCACTTCCTTTTCATTATATATGTCACTTCTAAAATATGATCACTTTGACCTGAAGTCTCATCCGTTTACAGATAAGCAAAAAGGCCTCTGAGTACCCTTTAATCTCTGCACCAGACCAGTCTAATCAGGGCTGGGAAGGTCTTATTACCCATCTGAAAAAAGGAACAGCTTTTAGAAAAAAGGGACCAGCTTTGTGACACTTCTTCGTATGCAACATCTTTGCAGCAAAAGATGGAAGATGCTGACCCAAGAATATTTATAGCCAGAGGAAGACAGACGCTGAAGACGACAATTGCTGTGTGGTTTTGAACTTAAGTTGATGTAATTTTAATACAGTTTTTTTTATCAGAACAGTATATGATTATAGAGTGGGAAGTAGATAACAAACATTTAAAAGAAAGGAGGCTTAGATTTATAATTAGCTATTGTTTTACATTCATTTTTAGTGTTAAAGAATAGACTGATGTCTTTTCTTTAGATAGTGGAATTTGGCAGTTTTCTGTCACTCATATTTTTACAGATCACGAGGCAAGGTGAGCTTTCCTGAGTGTTTGGTTGTATTAGCAAAGGAGTTCACGGTGTGCAGTTTTGGTCGCCATACTATAGGAAGGATGTGGAGGCACTGGAACAGGTGCAGAGGAGGTTTACCAGGATGTTGCCTGGTATGGTAGAAAGATCGTATGAGGAAAGGCTGAGGCACTTGGGGTTGTTTTCATTGGAGAAAAGAAGGTTTAGGGGTGACTTGATAGTGGTGTACAAGATGATTAGGGGTTTAGATAAGGTCGACAGTGAGAATCTTTTTCCACGTATGGAGTCAGCTATTACAAGGGGGCATAGCTTTAAATTAAGGGGGGGTAGGTATAGGACAGATGTTAGGGGTAGGTTCTTTACTCAGCGAGTCGTGAGTTCATGGAATGCCCTGCCAGTAGCAGTGGTGGACTCTCCCTCATTATGGGCATTTTAGCGGGCATTGGATAGGCATATGGAGGATAGTGGGCTAGTGTAGGTTAGGTGGGCTTGGATCAGCGCAACATTGAGGGCTGAAGGGCCTGTACTGCGCTGTATTCTTCTATGTTCTATGTTCTATGTTCATGTCATAACACATTGTAGTCCTTGAACAGACTCACTTGTAATGATCAGATGATGGAAGTTAGAATTTGATTCTACATATTTTCCATCAACATAAGAATATGGACAAAAGTAAAAAAAAGTATCCAGTCACAGTATTCATAGATACATGCATATTCCCTAATAAAGTATGAGTTTATTTTTGGAGCTGATGTTGGGTAGCCATTGTAGAGAGTTTTCATAATCTGCAGTTCCTAAATAATTTAATTTTGCTTCAGCTAATGATGGATTTACAGAACTGTCATTTCTTTGAGTATTATAAAAATCCAAAAGCAGCTAATTGAATATTAATAATACATTTATAAATAAAACGCTCATTTCACTTTAGATAAACACAATTAAGATGGCAATATAGAGTACTGGTATTTCAAAGATTCATGCTCTATTTTTTCTCAGACAATACTGACAACTATTTACTCAAACAAGCATCAGTAACTGCTTTAAATGACATATTGAAGGAAATTGTAAGAAAAATCCTTTGCTTTGTATATTATTTAATATATAAATAGTTAACTTAAGCCAAATGTTGTTTGTCGGCTACTAAACTGTCCTGATCTGCAACAATATACATACAATGGAGAAATAAATATTAGGAAGATGTAATTCGGTAAACCAGAAGTGCAAAACATTTCACATATCGCTAAGAATTTGCGAATTAGAGAAGAAGATAAAAAGCAAATATCCCATTTTTATAGAATCAAATTGAAATTTATTCTAAATTGTTAACAACTATTTTCATTGATTTTCATTAACGAAGACTATTTTCATCTTAATAATTTTGTCAAAACTAAGTACTCTTGAAACTTTCCAAATAAATGTAATTTAATCTTGCGGCACCTATTAATTTCAGAACCATAATGCCCTAAATTAATTAAAGATTTTGGATTTTTGTAAGGGAAGGTAAAGGCCGAATGGTAATAACACCAGGCAATTTATCCAGAAAGTCAGCTGATGTTCTGGGGACCTGGGTTCAAATCCCACCACGACAGATAGTGGAATTTGAATTCAATTTTTGAAAATGTGAAGAGCTGACTGGATGATCCCTTTTGTCCTTCTCCAGTGGTCCCCAGCATTATATATACCAGTCATCAGCCAATTTGCTCTGCTCCACATGATATCAAGAAACAGTTGGACGCACTGGATATTGCAAAGGCTATGGGCCCTGCCACATTCTGACAATAGTACGGAACACAGTCGTTCCCCTCGCCAAACTATTCCAGTACACTTCTAATACTGGCACCTTTCGATAATGTGGAAAATTACCCAGGTGTATCATACAAACAAAAGCAGGTCAAATCAAGCCAAGCCAATTACCACCCCACCAGTCTACTCTCAATCATCAGTAATGTGATGAAAGATGTTATCTAGTAGCACCTGCTCAGCAAAAACCTGCTCAGTGATGCTCAGATTGAGTTCCACCAGAGCCACTCAGCCCCTGACCTCATGACAGTTTTAGTACAAACATGAATAATAGAGCTGAATTCCAGAGGGCAGGTAAGAGTCATAGCCCTTTACACAAAGGCCCATTTGACTGCATGTGGCATCGAAGACCCCTAATCAATGGGTATCAGCTCACAAACACTCTGCTAGTTGAAGTCATACTTGGTACATAGGAAGATGTTTGTGGTAGCTGTCAGTCTGTCATCTCAGCTCCAGGACATCTCTGCAGGAGTTCCTCAGGGTAGTGTCCTTAGCCCAAACATCTTCAGCTGCTTCTTCAGTAACCATCCCAACATCATAAGGTTAGAATTGGGGATGTTCATCAATGTTTGCACAATGTTCGGAACCATTCGTGACCCCTCAGATACTGAAGCAGTCCATGTTCAAATGTAACAGGATCTGGACAATATCCGGGCTGAGACTGAAAAGTGGCAACTAATATTTATGCCACACAAATCACAAGCATGACCATCTACAATAAGAGACAATCTAACCACTGCCCCTTAATATTCAACAATGTTACCATCACTGAAACTCTCACTATCAATAACCTGGGGGGTTATCATTGACCAAGAACTCAACTGGACTCACCAAATATAAATACAGTGGCTACAAGAGCAGATCAGAGGCTAGGAATATGGTGGAAAGTAATTTACCTCACGATTCCCCCAAAGCCTTTCTATCATCTAAAAGGCACCAGTCAGCAGTGTGATGGAATGCTGTCCAATTGTCTGGATGGGTGCAGCTCCAAAAACATTAAAGAAGTTTGACATCATCAGGACAAAGCAGATCATTAGATTAGCACCAGATGAACAATCATCCACTCGCTTCATTATCAATACTCAGAAGAGCAGTGTGTACTATCCACAAGGGGCATTGCAGAAATTCACCAAAATAGCACTTTTCAAACCCGCAATCATTTTCTTCTAAAAGGACAAGGACAGCAGTTGCATGGGAACATCATTATCTGCAAGTTCCCCTGCAAACAGCTCACTATCCTGACTTAGAAATGTATTGCCACTCCTTCACTGTCACTGGGTCAAAATCCTGGAATTCCCTCCCTCAGGGCATTATGGGTCAATCTACAGAACATGGACTGCAGCAGTTTGTAAAGGCAACTCATTACCACCTTCTCAAGGACAACTGTGGATGGGCGATAAATGCTGGGCAGCCAGCAAAGTTTACATCCTAGAATGAATGCAAATGTTGTTAATTTCCTTTAACAATCTACTTCAAACATTAGCAACATTAACATTATTTTCCATTAACTGTTGAATTCTCCAAGGAATCTTATTCCCATGAGGCCATGATGGACCACAGTGTACAAAGTTCAAAATCACAATGTTATAGTCCAACTGGTTTATTTGGAAGCATTAGCTTTCGGAGCACTGCTCCTTCATCAGGTAGCAGTGAAACAGGATCATAAGACAGTATTTATAGCAAAAGATTACAGTGTCATGCAACTGAAATAATATATTGAACAAAACTAGATTGTTGTTAAATCTTCCATCTTTTAGAATGGGTTGCAGTTTTCAGTTAATTACTATGTAAATTCCAGAACTTCTTTTAAGTCACATTCTCAAGATAACTTAAGGTTTTATTTAAAAAACGTGACAGCTCAGCTCAGACACCGCTTTAAAGATGTAAGTTTAAAGTCTGTCCATATCTCAATTTTGGGTCAGACTGGTTCGATTTCCAAAGTGGAATTTACAAAATTTTACATGGATTGATTGCCTGCATTGACTGCCTGCAGGTTGTGCATTTTTTGAATAAAATAGAATGTATCTGTAAATGTAATTCTGCAAATACAAATTAATCCCATAGATTTATATGAGAAAGAGAGAGAGAGAGAGTACTTGTGAGTGTGTGCGTGTGAGTATGAATGCACGTGAGAAAATGTGTGTTTGAGCGTGTGCAAGTTTGGTAAAGTGTGTGTATTTGTGTGAGAGTGATGTGGTATAAGCCTGTGAGAAGATGCATGCATGGGTGTGAGTGTGGGGTCTGTACGTGCGTGTGTGCATGAGAGAGAGTATGTGTATTTAAGAGGGTCTGCATGCATATGTGAGTATGTTGTGTGTATGTATATGAGAGAGAGAGAGAGTGAGTGCATAGTTTAGTGGGGCGACCTGTAGTGTGACATGAACCCAAGGTCCCAGTTGAGGCCATCCTCATGTGTATTGAACTTGGCTATCAGCCTCTGCTCGGCCACTCTGCCTTGTTGCCTGTCACTCACACTCACACAATCACATGCGCACACTCATTCTCTCTCTCCTGCACACGCACACACATATAAGTCTATGGGGTGAATTTGTATATACAGAATTATATCTGCACATATATTCTATTTTGCTCATAAAATACACAATCTGCAGGCAGTTAATGCAGGCAGTCAATCTATGTAATATTTTGTAAATTCCTACTTTGGAAATAGAACCAGTCTGAGTCAAGATTGGGATACAGACAGACTGTAACGTCACACGTTTAATGCATTGTCTGAGCTGAGATGTCACAATTTTTTTTTAAAAATCCTTAAAAAAGTTATCTTGACAATGTGACTTTTAAGAAGTTCTGGGATTTACAAATTAATGAACCAAAACCTGCAACCCATTCTAAAAGATGAAAGACTCAACAACAATCTAGGTTTGTTCAATATATCATTTCAGTTGCATGATACTGTAATGTTTTGATGAAGGAGCAGCACTCCAAAAACTAGTGCTTCCAAATGAACCGATTAGACTATAACCTGGTGTTGTGTGATTTTTAACTTTTCTCATGGAGGACTTCTATAGTTGCTGGGAACACTGGCCATCCCAGTTCAACTCCGGGCAATTGCACTTTTTTCCAAAGATTGCATTGACTTTGAGGCCAATTGGAAAATTCCAGCTTTCCTCTAAAATTTGGCTTTAACATCATATTAATTTTCCTACTGGTTACCTGCCACCTGCAAAAGGTGGAGCTAGAGTGCTAGCTGGTTGTGCAAGATTCCATGTTCTCTCATATGCATCCCAACCCATCAGGATATAAAACTATGCTCTTGTGGTCCCATCAAAATCCTACACCATCATAGTAAGACTTCCCTATTCTACTGCAATCCCTTTGCAATAAAGGTCAATATGCTATTTGTCTTTCCAATTCCATGTAGTATCTGCATGCTAACATTCTGTGTTTCTCTCCAGCACATACACATTTTTCTGAACACCAAGTTCTTTTGTAAAAAATATATTCTTATCTTTACAAATAAATTGAATAGTCTTACACTTCCCTATATTATGTTCCATCTTCCATCCATTCATCCACTCACCTTATCTGTCTGTAGCTTTTGCGGCCTCTTTGTGCCTTCCGAACAGCTCATGTTCCAACCTAGCTTAGTATTATCAACAAACTCTTGATCTCTTCATCCATATAATTAATGTAGAGAGCAAAGAGCTGAAACCCCAGCATGGTTTTCATGGCACTCCATTTGTTTTGGCCTGTCAACTTGAGAATGCCCTGGACCAGACACAAATAATGCTAAAGAACTTCAGAAGGTCAGGCAGCATCTGTGGAGAAAGAAATAGTCCAATGTGACTCTTCGTTTCAGATTTTCAGATCCTCAGTATTTTGGTTTAATTGAAAATGCCCTGTTTTTTCCAAATCGCTGATTCCGATGTTAACAGGTTCTATATCCATGCTAATATAATATCTATAGCTTTATGACTGCATATCTTGTGTACTGACTTCATTGAATGCTTTTTGAAAATCCAAATATACTATATCTACTCTCCCAGGTGCATGCTCAAAAATCTCTAAGAAATTTGTCAAACACTTCTCTTTTCCAAAATAATGCTTTGTTTATACCTGCTCATGCTATGATTTCGAAAGTGCATTACTTAGAATTCTTAAGAATAAATTTCAGCATTTTTCTGACAACCAACATCAATTTAGCTCACACATTAATCCCTTTCCCTTCTTTCTGATATTGTGGTTTTACATTTGCTAACTTCCAATCGTGACATCATTCCAGAATCTATAGAATTTTGAAAGTCCCTATATCCAACAGTCATCTATTTTAGAACTCTAGGAACTGCTAATACTTTTTGGGGATTTGATGGGTTTTAGTTCCCTTAAGTTTCTCCAATAGTTGTTTTTCTCTTGGCATTAATTACCAGATCTTTTTCATTCTGATTAACCCCTTAATTACCCTCTATTTCTGATATTGAATACTATGAAGACAGAGTTTGGGTTAAAATATTTGCATATTCAACCAGTAAAGGATCAATATTTACTTTAGCTAATTTTCTTTTCCTGTACTTGTAAAATCTCATGAGCTGTTTTTATAAACTGACATCACACACATTTGTTGATGTATTTTAGTTCCCAGTCCAGCGACATCTCTAAATCCTCTAATTCTCATTGTAATATACAAATTCCTTCATGATCTTCCATTTCCCTTTGTATAGCATTCTTTATCCTATCAGCTCTCTTAGGTTTCCCTATTTCCCCCAATACTGATCTCTTGTGTATCTATGATTTAATTAATTCCTTCATGCCTTAAGCTGCCTTTGCTTTTATATCTTTCCTCCCTAAACAATCTGCCCTCTTGCCCCTTTAATAAACTGCATGAAACATCCCTCTTTGACCAAGTCTTTGCTTACTTGTCCAAATCATTTGATATGTGATGATATAACACTCCATCTGTTTAGGCACCAATGAAACACTTGTACATGATTTTGAAAAATGACTTTGGCCAAGAAACACCTATCAGAGTCAGAAACTATATTCCAAGCCTTGATCAGACAATAAAAAAAACATAAAAATGTGTTAAAACCAGGTAAATTGAGAATTTAAAAACAGAGATTGAAAGATTTTTATTAGGCAAGGTATAATGGAGCCAAGCTGGGTTGATCAAGTTAACATGGAGATTAGTCATGATGTAATATAATGGTAAAACTGATTTAACTTGCAGACTGGCTTACTGGTGTTCCTATGTTCCCACATCATTATGAGGCAAAACATATGGAAACTAGTTATATAAGAATCAGGGTGCTGTATCTCCTGTATCTTTACAAAGTCATTAGTGTTAACTACTTTTTGAAATGCTAAAATATAGCTTTTCATCACCACAGTCCACAAACAAGGCAAAGGCTGTCATGATTGCTGCAATTACCAGCTTGCCAGCTTGCTAAGCTGCTTTGGAAAAGCTGCTGGTGAGAATTATCAAACATCACCTCCAAGATCACATCAAGGACATTGACTTCAAGCCAAACAGGGTTCAAGAGAGGAAGAAGCATCAGTGACAACTTACTATGCCTATCAGAGCATATCCTCTGAGCTTTTAATAAGAAAAACTGCACATTGGCTGTGTTCCTGCATGTGGAAATGGTATTTGACAAGGTTTGGCACAGCGGGCTGTTATAAGCCATGTCCCAACTCGGCATCCCCTGTGAGGTGATTTGATAGATATTGAATTTCTTGGCACAGTGCAGAATTGGTGTCAGTATGGGCACATGAAACTGCATCAGGTTTTGGCTAAAAGCATGAATTAACCAGATCTCAGGTCTCAACCCAGTTCTGATTTTCAAGTCAACAGCAATTCCACATCAAACAGGGAATTGGAGCTGTGTTTGCTGATGATCTTGTCATTTGTGTATTCACCATAAGTGATGAGGTAGAATAAAATAAATCAAAAGGCCTGGCTGGACTGCAGAATTGGGCACACTAAAGATAATTCTGTTAAATCCAAGAGACTTCAAAATACAAAAGCAAGCAAGCAAGCATAGGGAGAGTATGTGGAAGTTAAGCAGCTGTCAAAATCAGCTAAGCCAAAAAAGAACAGCAGCCTCTGCACAGAACATTTCAAAGAAATATGGATTGTATGTTGCAATATCAATTCAATAAAATCTGGAACAAAAAGCTAATCTATTTGTGATCATGTAACCACTGTCGATTACCGTAAAAACCCATCTGGCTTACACATATTCTTTAGGGAAGGAAATCTGCTGACCTTATCTGGTCTGGCCAACACATGACACCAGGCCCACAGCAACGTGCCTTGTTCTTAATTGCTGGCTGAAATGGCCTGACAAGCCAATCAGTACTGAAGAAATAGGGATGGACAATAAATGATGGCCACCTCCCATAAATGAATAAAAAATAATCAACAATGACAACTTGTATTTAACACAATAAAATGTCTCAAAGTATTTCATAGATGTGTCAAAGAATAAATTATGGCAATGGACTACATAGGAAGATATTAGCACAGACGACCAAAACTTTGTCAAAGAGATAAGTTTTTAGGAGATTCTCAAAGAAGGAATGTGTGCTGGAGAAGTAGATACAATTAGGAAGGGAATCCCACAGAGTAAAACCAACTCAACTAAGGGAAAGATCATGAATGGTGAAGCAATTAGAATTGAGTGCTCAAGAGGCCAGAATTACAGAATGCAGCTAGCCCAGGGGTTGTGGGGCTGGAGGAGATTATAAAGCTAGAGAGGTCTTGGAGGAAATTGAAAACAAAGGTGACAACTTTAAAATTGAAGCACTGCTTAATTGGCAATCAGCCTGTGGTAACTGACGTTGACAATAATGCTACCAAGGGACAGCACATGACTGAGAAATAAGAAGAATTCAAGGGGGACACCAGACATAATTATGCAGGATAAGGAAGACTGGCCATGCAACTGATTATTTGGCTATGAGTAGATAGAGAGGAATGGAAGCAGATGAAAACAGTTCTGCCTTGTAGGATAACGGTATTAAAACTTTGGTGGAAAATGTGATCAACTGTCAAAGACTGCAGGCAGGTAAGAAGAATGAGGAGGAATAGTTTACGTCTGCTATAGTTATGTTGGATATCATTTGAGACTTGGAAGATTTGAAGGAGAGATGAACCCTCACAAAGAGCAAACTTTTAACAATATCAGCTAATTTGGGAGTCTGTAGGGGAAAATTAGTAGTCAGCAAATGAAAATGGTGCTGAAAGAGCAGAAGGTGGGTCTCACACACAAGACAAGTTTAGAAAGGGCATGAAGGAAAGCACATACCTATCCAGGACTAGGGCAGAGGGAGGCTTTAGAGGAAACTTGGTCTCTGTAGGCTAGAGGATAAGATGAAAATGACAGAGGCAGACATTCAGATGATTGCAATCTTAAGTGACAAAGAAGTCCATGATTCCATCACACTTGTTGGGGAGGTGAGGGTTGAGGAGTTAGTTGAACAGAAGGCAGTTTGTAGTAGAGAACCAGGAATTATATTTGCATTCCAGGATGATTTTCACCAGTTTCCACAAATAAAGATATTACAACCATCAGCCTGCTTGGGTGAATGTGTACAAATAAACAGGTATTTGCCACAGATCTATCCTCTGAATGTAGAAACAGAATAGCCGTCCAGTTCAAGATATGAATATGCAACACGATGCACTCTGAGTCAGCCACAGAGGAAAAGCTGATAAATACTCTATAGCTGGGTAATATATGAAGTATAGTATCTTGTATGTTTCATCTGCACAAAATCTATGAACCCTAAATGAAAAAGAGATTACTTAGATTATACAGCAGTACCCACAAGGTCATCCATCATTGCCACCACTGATACAAAAAGAAGGGTCAGAATCCAAACTGGAACATTTGAAATACTGCACTGTCTGCAGGCTCTGCAGTAGGTGACAGAACATAGTTATGTTCAATCACATAAAGGATTCTGACTGACTGTCAGCTGTGCTGGTGGCACTGAAATTCACTAATCCATCAGAATAAGCTGTTACTGTGATAAACTGTTACAAAACTTGGGAACTAAGCAATTAATGATGGACGGAGAATGGTGGTGGGAGGGGGTAGTTGTGGAGAGACATGCACAAGAAGCCAAAGACAGAGGGATAAAAAAATTCTGGTGTGGATATTGGGTGCATGATTGGGAGAAAGGGGTAAGGTTGTGATTGATTTAAACACAAGGATTGGCATAAAATATTTTAACTACTGGGAGTCAATTTAAGGTAGCGAGCACACCAGTTATTGAGTTAGCAACATCTGGTGCAGAATAGGACTGGGCCAGTAGGGATTTGAGAGAATTGAGGTTTACAAAAGCTGGAGGATGGGAAACTGATCAGAAAAGCATTGCAAGTATTCAAGACATGGAGATAGATTTAAACAGAGCTGTACTTGGTGTGAAGACATAACATCTTGCATTGGAGGAAGAATGGTAAACATGTGAACTAAACTATGAGATAACTGCTGGAGGCAAATCCAAGGAATTACTTAAAGATTTGGATGCTGTAACAGGGAAGACTTTAGAATATTTTTAGGAAAGATAAAGTTAAATAAAACCAAATGGTTTCTTGCATATGTAATTATTCTGCAAATGTCATGGGAGATTTGTCATTATATTGTAGCATTGCATTTGACTTATTGGTAAGAGTTGTTGCTAAACATGTGCTTTCTAACAAAAAGCTCTGAAAACAGTTCAAAAAGGTAAGCCAATAAAATTATGAATGATGGAAGCATTGCTAGCAACAGTCCATTATAAAACCATTGTGTTGGACATGCCTTCGTAGGCATAAACAATTTCAAATAGTCAAAAAATTCTGATGCAAGGCCCTTTCATTTTAATAGTAAGAATACACAATATACTTGCCTTGACAATACCATAACTCAGGTACTTAATTTAATTTCTTAATTAAAACATGATACAGTGCCTCCTAAACAGTCATTGAAACAATTATGTAGTTGTAAACTCTTTTAAATAGATCATCACTGTGTAATTTGTGCTGTAAACAATTGATTCCTATGATACCAGTTAAGACACTGATCCTGATAGAAAGCTGAAAATTATCATTTGAGAGAAGTGAATGTTTGCACACATAGGTTTAAAAATTATAAAGCTGCAAGTTCCAATAGCCATGGCTGAAGCTCTTTACTGTAAACATTAAAGCCACCCCAGCGTGTTAATTTAATTTTTTAAAAAGTCTTCTGATGAATGCTGGCCTTGGGGACCCTGCCAAATTGTAGACAAGTTGGGAAATTAGTGATCTAACTGTAAAATACAGAAATGATGGTTAAAAACTGAACTTAATTGGCTTTTTAATTACCTTAATAACTCATTCAACACATTCAAGGAGATTCCCTGCTTGCCTTTAATCCTGCCCAGCAGAAAGCCTGAACAGGGTGGAATGATGTTATGATTCCATCCTGACATCAATTTCAGCAATTTTCAGCATGTGTGAAAACCCACTTCTTGCCTAGGAAATCTTCCGCTTTAGTCACCATTCTAATTCAGGAAATATCCACATCCATAAGCATTCAATTCCTCCAGACCAGTAGTCAGTAGCAGCAGTGTGCACTGTCCACACGATGCACTGCAGAAATTCACCAAAGGTCCTTTGACAGTACCTTCCAAACCCACAACCACTAGAACATCAAGGGCAGCAGATAGACAGGAACACCACCACCTGCAAGTTCCCCTCCAAGCCACTCACCATCCTGACTTGGAAATATATCACCGTTCCTTCATTATCACTGGGTAGAAATCCTGGAATCCCTTCCCTGATGGCATTTTAAGTCTATGTTCAGCACATGAATTGATGTGGCTCAAGAAGGTAGCTCACCAACACCTACTCAAGGGCAACTAACAACAGGCCTAAATACTAGCCAGCCAGCAATCCCCACATTTCGCGATTGAAGAAAACAAAAAATCAGCAACCAATCTGTGCGCAGTAAACTCCCACAATCAGCAATTAAAAGGAAAACCAAATAATCTATCTTCAATGATGGTTGAGGGAGATATATTGGATTGGATATTCAACTGAACTGTTTTTTTTCAACACCTCCATGGGATCTTTTCACCTGCATGAAATTTAACATTTCATCTGAATTATTGTGTTCTGATAGTGCAACAATCCTGCAGTATGGTGTTGAGCTGGATTCATTTTTGAAAATTGTAGGCTTGTTTTAAATAATTATGTTTCACTTTATTCTGAGTAAAATTGCACTTGATATCCACATATTACTACAGCTCAAGATAACCTTACAATCATAGACACATAGAGATGTACAGCACAGAAACAGACCCTTCCGTCTATCTCATCCATGCCAACCAGATATCCTAAATGAATCAAGTCCCATTTGCCAGCATTTGGCCTATATCCCTCCAGACCCTTCTTATTTAAATACCCATCCAGATGCCTTTTAAATGCTGTAATTGTCCCAGCCTCCACCACTTCCTCTGGCAGCTCATTTCACACACTCATCACCCTCTGCGTGAAAAATTTACCCCTCAGGTCCTCTTTAAATCTTTCCCTTCTTATCTGAAACATATGTCCTCTAGCTTTGGACTACCCACAATTTGCATCACTCATTCTATAACTTCTATTCAATCTTTACTGCATTCAGAATTGGACTAAAATTTTACAGATCAGTATTTCTCTTACTTACATTGCTGGAATACATGTATCTATTTGCTTGTTTGAATAGAGCTATTTTGTTATCTTTATCAAACCTATGTGACCCCTGAATTTTTTGTGGTTTTTATCAATGTAATAATGTCTATTTAGAATTTCATCTTTGATTGTACAAATAATCCACGTGTCAAAATTAGTGATTGCAAAATATAATTTTCCTCAGATCATCATGATTGATTAACACAAACTACTTCAGCCTTAGATTTATGAGATTTTATCTCTGTGTCTTAATCATGGAAGGTAATCTTGAGGCAATGATTTTGATATTGCCAGCACCAACTGTAGAACTGCAATGAAGTCATTTCAAGAATAGCCATCAAAATATACAGCTGTAATTATTGAATGGACAGAGGGGAAATTCTTTAAGCTATTTTCTTTTACAATTTCCAGTGACTTAAGACCGCCCTCTAGTGTTATATCAGAATACTTGTATTCTACTACATTAGAGGTTCATGGGATTAAGCTGTGATCATATAGCTGAATAATTCTGATGATAAACCAGGGGAAAAAAAATCCACATCTCTTCTTATATTCATATTCAACCTGAAAAACTGCAATTATCCTGTTTCCTCTTTAATGTATGTTTCAGAAGCAGTTTGATAATGTAATCATTCTATAGTTGATGGCAAAATTCTGAAGACTATCAAAGCTGATTTTAAGTACCTCAGGAAAATTACACAAATTTTATACACAATCAGGATGAACTGTCGAGGGCATTTTTGCATTTCTATTTAAAAATGTTTCCTTAAGTTATCTTAACAGCCATTTCAGAAAGAAAGCTTTATTTTGTTCATCCAAATCACCGCTTCCACATTCCCCCCCACCCACATTTATGAAGAGTCAGTACAATAATGAGGATGTAGGAAATCTCATCCATATTCACCTACTGACTGAGCTGCATTCAGTTCACATGAGATTATTTCCTCTTCCAGTAAATCCACTCAGTCTAAGGATGAGCCAAAAGTTTGACAGGTTTCTTTAAGGGGAATTTATACAATACATTTTATATTTTCCCTGATTACCTTGAAGCAGTTTTTCCAAACATGCTTCACAAAAAAATTAAGCTATGCTCCATAGAAAGAAAAGCTTTCTTTTAAAGCAAGATTGTTACCACTGTGTAAGAATTGGCAACAAATGTTAAAGATCTGATTCAGTCACTACTCTCAACGTAGGTGTGTCAGATCTAAACGTTTTGCTTATCCTTGATTTACTATGTGTTTTGTATCAGAGCTAAATGGACAATTTGAAGTTAAAAGCTTAAATAAGATTGTCAGCAAAAAGCCTGAATACATTGCAGAGACTTCTATGTCGCATGTATCTGAAGAAATATTTGGGTCTCTTTGGTCAGTTGTGAGAAATAACATGTGGATCAATACCTTTTAAAAGCAAAAACACTTAGCATAGACTACAAAGGCTTGAATAAAACTAAGTCACCTTGATCTCCACTTACACAAGCTGTCAGTTCAGTCTCGATGTTCCTGTGTGATTTCTTTTTACAAACCATCACAACTAGAAAATTTCAGAACATAAATGGGGAAAATCCTGCACCCACAGAGATTAAGGTAACTGTTTAAAGGTAAAGTGATCATCCTATAAAGATAAATATTACAATAGGAACAATTTGTACATCCATTGATGCATGTCAATTATTCTTTGTCTTTTAGCATTAACTTGAGATTTACAGGCAGTCTGAAGGCATTTTGTTTAAGTTCTTCCTCAAAGTGACATCTGCAAAGTGATCAAATGAATCAGATCGCCCATTACCCACAATCTAATATCCATCTAAAGCCCATGCACATATTAAATCAGATTTCAGCCTTTAGAATGATGTCAGCTATGTCAGATGGGTATGAATTCAAATCCCTTTCCAAAGACTTGAGTAGATAATCTAGGCTGACACTGCAACACACTTCTGAGGTACCAATGTGATATTAGGCCACAGTTTTCTTGGATGAGGTGATAAACCATGATCCTATCTGCCATCTTAAATCAAAATGCAAAATTTGATGTTATTACTCAAAAATGGACCGAGAGTTACCCTGATGTCTTTGGCAATATCTTTCACCAAAAATCACTGAAAGCAGATTATCTTATCATGACTATATTGTTGTTTGTGGGACTTTGCTGTGACTGAACTGATTGCCACATTTTCCTATAGTACCAGAGTTATTGCAGTTCTGAAGTGCAATTACTACATAAGCTGGAGTTCCCGAGATGGTTAAAGATATTATCTATCTATGTATCCAATTTAACGCCTTTTGATGTTTCTAGACATGTGCAATTTCATGCATTAAAGAAGCATTCATTTCAGAGTTATTAACAACAAATGAAAAACTTTTGTTTTTAAACTAATTTTTGCTGACTGTACTGATGTTCCAGAATATCTCCAAGAAACTTCATGGTCAGAATCTTTCCAGGCCCTGAACGACTTAGAGAAATTTGGGAAAATTGGGTGAGATGTCAAGTGAGGCCCATTATGAAGTTGAGGTAGAGGGAGAGATTGAGGGAGATAAAAGTGGTTACCACAGCCGTTAGACCTGGTATAAGTGGGGTAAATGTCATGAGTTGGCCTGAGTAGGTGAGTAGGAGGCACAGAGTCAATGCAGGGTTGATAGCTTGTGGGCTGAGAGTGAGTGAGAGAATGCTATCATGCAATAGTGAAACTGGGAACCTTGGTGGAAGCTAGGTGCAGCAGCAGAAAGAAAATAATGACACATAAGCCTGCAGACAGAGAGGTCAGTGAATGGGGGACATTCCTATGGCATTACTTCATCTTCCAGACAACTGATATTAGACTGACTCAGGTATCAATGTGGAATTTGCACATTCTCCCTTGTCTGTGTGGGTTTCTTCTGGGTGCTCCAGTTTCCTCCCACAGTCCAAAGATGTGCAAGTTAGGTGGATTGGGCATGCTAAATTGCCCATAGAGTTAGGTACATTAGTCAGAGGTAAATAGGGGGAATGGGTCTGGCTGGGTTATTCTTCGGAAGGCCAGTGTGGATTTGTTGGGCCGAAGGACCTGTTTCCACACTGTAAGGAATCTAATCTAATCTAATCAACCTCAGACGAGGCAGGCAGGGTCTGGTGAGATAGGAGAAAGTGAGGTCTGCAGACGCTGGAGATCAAAGCTGAAACTTTATTGCTGGAACAGCACAGCAGGTCAGGCAGCATCTAGGGAACAGAAAATTCGACGTTTCGGGCACATGCCCTTCTTCAGGAATGAGCAGAGAGTGTTCAGCAGGAGAAGATAAAAGGTAGGGAGGAGAGACTTGGAGGAGGGGCGTTGGAAATGTGATAGGTGGAAAGAGGTCAAGGTGAGGGTGATAGATCGGAGTAGGGTGGAGGCGGAGAGGTCAAGAAGAAGACTGCAGGTCAGGAAGGCGGTGCCGGGCTGGAGGGATTCGGCTGAGACAAGGTGGGGGGAGGGGGGATGAAGAAACTGGTGAAGTCCAAGTTCATCCCCTGTGGTTGGAGGGTTCCCAGTCGGAAGATAAGACGCTCCTCCTCCGACCGTCGCGTTGTTGTGGTTTGGCGGTGGATGAGTCCAATGACCTGCATATCCTCGGTGGAGTGGGAGGGGGAGTTGAAATGCTGTGCTACAGGGTGATTGGGTTGGTTCGTCCGGGTGGCCCACTCTCTGCTCATTCCTGAAGAAGGGCATGTGCCCGAAACGTCGAATCTTCTGTTCCCTAGATGCTGCCTGACCTGCTGTGCTGTTCCAGCAATAAAGTTTCAGCTCTGGTGAGATAGGACCTCTTCTGGTTCTGGAGAAAAAGGATGGCCTTCCTCTGCATCACCCCTTCGACAAAGCTGGTGTCAATTCCCCCTTATCTTCCAAAATTAAGAAAATGATGGTGGACAATACAGTGCAACTCTGGATTTCTAGAGCACAATATCATTTTATTTAGGGGTCCAACATCAGGAATTCTGGTTTTTCCAAGCAATGATGAGGATATCCCCCTAAAATGAGTGAGAGAATTGGGCGAGCATTGGATGAGTGAGGTCCAATCAGTGTATGCACCAATAAATGAGACAGGCTTTGGATTATAATGTGCGAAAATGCGCTAGTTCTCATAGAGAAAAACGATCTTTGAAACTTGATGAAAATGATATGCAGCTGATCTCTGGTAAGATTTAGTCCATGTTTCTCCCATTCACTATTTCACAGCAGGGAATAATGGTCAAAAGAAATAACATAGGTGCAAAGAAGTATTCTGCGCAAACTTTAGCTAGAAACAGCACTGAACATGAATAGAACCCAAATCAATGGCCAAATTCAACCTTTTTGACAAAATGGAGGGAGGAGTGGTAGTACGCGAATGGAGAAGTTCTAGCAGCAAATTTACCTGAAATCTCTGATATTTAATAGTTGAAAACAATTGAAAATTCCCACATTGGGTCTCAGGCATACAATAACAGCTGGGACTCAGGATCATCTTGTTAAATTGAACTATATGAGCGTAGTGAGTTGGAAAGGGCAGGAGATGTCAAGAACATTAATTCTGGAGATTCAAAACTAGGACTGACACTTCAGTCAATGGAGGAATGCAAAAGCCAGCAGAAACCAAAAATTGGTTGGAGAGAGAGACCACCAACTGGCAAACCGGGATGTAAAGAAAGACAGGGGCAGCATGGTGGCTCAGTGATTAGCATTGCTGCCTCACAGCACCAGGAATCTGGATTCAATTCCAGCCTCAGTTGACTGTCTGTGTGGAGTTTGCACATTCTCCTCGTGTCTGCATAGGTTTCCTCTGGGTACTCTGGTTTTCTCCAACACTCTAAAGATGTGATGGCCAGGTGAATTGGCCATGCTAAATGGCCCATAGTGTTAGGTGCAGTAATCAGGGATAAATATAGGGTAGGGGAATGGGTCTGGGTGGGTTACTCTTCGGGGGGGTTGGTGTGGATTTGTTGGGCTGGAGAGCCTGTTTCCATACTGTAGGGAAACTAATTCCTGCTTTTGGGAGATGATTACTGTCTTGCTCAATTCACTTCCACTTTAAAGGTGTGTCCCTTTGTTACTGATCCTTCAAATGAGGGAAACAGTTGCTTTCTATCTACACGGCACAGGCTTGGTCATCTCATACACCTCGATCAGATCCCCAATACTAACTGAATCACCATCTGCCTGCTCAGATATATGTACAATCCAAAGAGGAGCAGAGGGTTCTCCTAGTTTTGTGGCTAACACATCCCCCAATTCAGACCATGAAATTCAGATTTGATGGTCAGTTATTCCTTGTGGACTTATTTTCTGCAAATGATGCTGACATAGTAGTTCAAAATTAATTGATTGGCTGTGGAGAAATTTGGCGCACAACTATGTTATAAAATCAAAGGCTTCAGAATTCATTTCTCAGCAATGATGGAAGACCCTGCATGCTGCACTCATTCCTACAGACCTCCAGAGTGCCTGCTTGAAATAGGTGTTATGTCTATTTTGCAAGATGATCTGGGCAAAATGTTCATGTCAGTTTTCTCAGGTTCACAGAAACCAAGCATTAAAAATGTAGACTTCTGCCATTTAAGACTTCTCTTATCCTAATTCCCTCCCTCTTTACACAAGAGTGCAAGAGTTCAAGAAAGGTCAACGGGTCATTGGTCTACTTCTACTTTGCTTTTCAATGTCATCATGGTTGATCTTGTAATTCAATTCTACTTTCCCATCCATTCCCCATATTCCTTGATTGCCTCGAAGGTTAAAAGCAATCTCTAAGTCTAACTCAAACTAAAAATTAGACTTTCTTATGACTGGCACAACTAGCATTACCAGCATGTCAGTCACATCATGATGAGGCAAAAATCCATATTCTGATCATATTTTCTGCTGGGATTATTCCTGAAATCTGATACAAACCAATTTATGGACTAATTTATTTTCTCTTCTTCACCATCTTAATAAATATTGTTCGGACCCTATACATTAGTTGCAATAATATCCTTTAATAGTTAGAATGACATGAAATTACCAGACTCATGCATTGTTTGCACATCAGGATTTTATGAAATATTATCAAGTCTCTGGGCAGGATTTGCGTATTTATGGAACTCATACATTAATGCATTGATTCCTGAACCTGTCAGCCAGATTTGGCATTTGCTTTCACTTTAAAGAATAAGCCCCAGAAGTTTTGTTTTTATTCATGAAAAATGAATTCCAGACATCTGCCATTTCTCAAATTCCCAAAGTCATTTATACCATCTTCGATACTCCACCTACTTTATACATTTTGCTGAAGTTGTTTTGATGCCATAATTTTCCAATTTCTAATAATGATGAGTCAGAAATTTCTCTGGCTGCAAAAACATTTTTCCTATGTTTATGAAAATTTCCTTTGACTGATTTCAAGGGAAATCATGAACATGGGATTACAGTATGGAAGAAAGATACCAACACAGATTGATTTAGCCAAACTGCCTGTTTCTAGGTTGCAAATTCTATGTCATACCATATAATAACTATCAAAGGAATTCCTTTCTGAATGTTAATTAATCTAATTTGACATAACTTGCAGTCCTCCTAATTTTTACAGACTTTGCACAACGATTTTTATCAGTCCTCGAATCGTTCTTCAATTCTGTTAATACTGTTCAGCTCAACGTTGACAGTGAGTTTGAGGGAGTAAAATACACTAAATCAATAGAATAGAAGTCCATCTGCAAATAATGCATGTTGATCAGGGATGACTTCAAACAGAAGGCAAGAAAAATGATTGAAGACTGCCATGTTAGAGCCAAATAAACTGTCATTGTTTCTATAAAAATCTGTATACCATCTGTGTATTTGTATAAAATACTAAGGTTTTAATATGGCCTGGGGGAATTCTTACCATCTGAGGCGGACACATGCAGTCAACTCTAATTGTTGAAATTCTATTTAACAGAGGCTGCCTTGCAATGCATTTGGATTATAAATGCCAACAAACAGGATTGTGCAGCAATTTTTGGAGGAGAGTAATATGTAAGCAACAAGGTAGCAAATTCAAATTGTAGATTTAACAATCAAAAGCCCTCCACCTCATGACCAATATCAAGTAATTTTTGGAGAGCCATTGGATCACAATACAGGACACTTTAATGAATTACCTATTGCCAAGCAAATATTTAGCAGGTAATACTAATTCTTTTTCCATTGATATATCCCATTATCTGAGAAACCTAACAACCAAAATGTCTTAACCTACAGACATGAGGATCGACTTTGAAGACACTAAGAGATTCAAAAATAAGAAAAAAAAGGAGACGTATTGCAGTGTGATGCAATACTCTTGCCTAAATGGATGCTGAATATCTCCCCACCCTGGAGACTTCTGCCTCTATTCCTGATGAAGGGTTTTTGCCTGAAACGTCGATTTTCCTGCTCCTTGGATGCTGCCTGACCTGCTGTGCTTTTCCAGCACCACTCTGATCTAAACTCTGGTTTCCAGCATCTGCAGTCCTCACTTTTGCCTTGTTGGGCTGAATAGTTTGTGGCGATTCTATTTGAAAAAATCCAATGCATGAATTTTAAAAAGCTATCAGTATTTTCTCAGGAGTAAAACATGTATGCCTGTTTTTCTGGCATAAAGCATACCGATTTAGAAGTAGAACAGTCTGAGCTCAATCTACTCTGGCATTGGACTCACTGCTAAAATTGTGGGGCAGATTTCTAAAACAAGCTTCTGTTGCTTCCAATATGAGAGGCCTAACACATACTGAAACACTTCTGCACAAACAGCATTGGAATCAGGCTTGTGTGGCGCCGGTAAAGCACAGCAGGTCCGGCAGCATCGAGGAGCAGGAAAATCGACATTCATCCATCGGGTTGAAGAGCTTTTGCCTGAAATGTCAATTTTCCTGCTCCTTGAATGCTGCCTGATCAGCTGTGCTTTTCCAGCACCACACTCTTGACTCCAATCTTCAGCATCTGCAGTAGCCACTTTCACCTTGGAATCAGGCTTGTCTTATTTAGGATTGTTCAATAGCTCCCATGGCAATGAACCATTTGTAAGTGTTTGCTTTGTTTATAACCAAAAACAGGTGTTTCTCCCCTAGTTCACAGTCCTAACATAATCCCACTCCATTAATGCATATCCCTGCCTTGGAACCTACCTGAGGGCCAAAGTCACCTTTTTTGCTTGTGGCATGAATCTTTCGTGGAAGTGTGACATGCAGTTCACTCTTGTACAGGAGACAAAGGTCCAAAACAGGTCTGGCTCAGGCATCTCTACGAAGGTGGGCACTGATTGCATCAATGAGTCTAACCATTTTCTGACCCAAAGTGTCAGCAAAACTCAGTTGTCTTCAAGATGCACTGTAATCAGTCAATATCTGAATGAATACTGATATAAATCATTACTGATAATGCAGTCAAGTTAGTATATGCTGATTAAAAGTAAAGCAAATATTAATTGTAGATAGAGAAAAATGTTGTGTCTAACATTCCATTATTGACAGTGAATTTGACACTGAACTTTTTCAGGTTTGCTTTTCGACCACCATCATCAGGAATGCTTCTGCTGCTGAACCGGATTAGAGATAGGGACATATCTGCTTAAAGTACAAGTCATTTGGCAGTGAATAGGATGACCTTTGAGATTCTCCTTTCTCCAGCTGGCTTTTCACTCTCTTCATCTATTTCTGTAGCATTTTGCTTTCTGGATCCTTTGCCCATTATTTTTGTAGCTTCCCATGCCCTTTAGCATCTGATTCAGATGACAAGCCTGATCCAGGATGTCTAAAAAAATAGGTGACATGAAGTTGACGATGAAAATATTACCTGTGCAGATTGGACACATGCTTAACCATTTCTGAATTATTCCACATTGCATCCATTATGGGCCTAGAAACTAGTAGCGATGCATACAGATTTCTATCCCATTCTGTTTTGTCTGGAGTCAAATGCTCAAACATTGTCTGACATTGTATTATTTATTAATAATGTACACTCATTCATTTATTACAACTGCTCCACCATATAACTAGAAGAAATATCATCAGGCACAGCAATTTCTGTAGCAAAGAATGCACTTGACATTGAACTGTTGACTGTCAGATGAACTCATTTTTCCTATGTGCCTGTCATAATATCTTCCTGAGTGCACAGTGTTGCTTATCAAGAATCAAAACTCTTTCTCTGAGCAGAGTGACATGCAGCCTGAGCTTCCATAACTTAAAAAGCTCTGTTTCTTGCCAAAATGGCTTCCCTCATGTCAAAAGCCATTCGCGTGTAAAACTTTACAACTTCTTGCCTGATAAATGACGCAGAAAGTTTGACAGATCAGAATGATACTGTGCAGTCTCAAACATGTGGTATGATGCACTTCTGGCATACAGAGACTGCCTGTCAAATGCCTATGACTCCATACTGCAGCTAGGGACCCTATGGAGCAGCAGATGGGCCATTAAGGTAGTATTAATGTAGATGCCATCAGTTTTCAGTTCTGACTGGGACATGCTCTTTAGAACTCCAAGCAGCTGCTGCCATTTACTGTGACAGCTACCTGCTAACTTTTGCCAACTGGCATTCTCATAGTCTCTATACCTGAGCCATTAACTCTTCAATTTCCACAATGCTCCATCTTTCAAAAATTATATTAGCAAATATGTATAGAGCAAGTTCACAAAAGGTTGCTTTTTAATTGCATGCATAATTTCAAAAAACAATGTTTTTAATTTTCAAAATGTGTCATTCTGTATTGTGAAAATATATATGAATCAACTTATGGTTGTGTGCTTATTCCTATAATATTGCATATTGTAAGGATTATGACCAGTAAGGAACTTGCCATTCTACTCACTCAGTGGAGTCATTTTAACCAAGAATAACAATCAAGAAAGAGAGAGAGAGATTTATAAAACCCAACTTCATAAAAACTTAAACACAAAAAACAACGTGAAAATAACTTTGAGACATACCTTTAAATGTTTCCTGAGGGAGTTATTATGGCAACAAGGGCTGGATTGCCACTGTGAATTAAGACAAGGCATTCCAGTCAAAAGGTTCACCTGGAATTACAAACTGTGATGGTTGGGTATTGTCAACGCTTTCTGACATTGCAGAATTTAGGCTCACTAAAGCATAACCAATCAAAACAAACGTATCTGTTACATTGCAATATAAATATAAAATGAATATGTTGACCAAGTGTGAGAGAATAGAATACCTTTACCAACTATACAAAGGCAAATGTTTCAAATCTTAATTTCAGATCATTGCTGCTATTTTCAATTGATTGGTTAGATATTTTGGTTAATTAAAATCACAAAATAGAATAGAATTTATTTCATCTATAGCACCATCCCATCTCTTCCTCTTCTTTCATTTTTAAGGCAAACTTGTGCCCTCCTTAGGTCCTGTATGATATGAACTTTCCTCAGTTTTCAAATCCTGAACTGATTGATGACTGTTCATAATTTAAGTGACAACAGCCTGGAGTAACTGAATTTTTCTATCACTTAGTACAGAACCTCTTGACTACTTTGGTGCCCCCAGTCCTGATAACAGATGAAATGTGAAACTCTAACATAAAGAATTGTCTGTACATCAATGCATTCTGCCAACAGACAGTTTATTAGCTTTTGGTATGCCCCTTGTTCCTAATTTTTTTTCAAATTATTCAGCGAATATCTCAACTTCTGACCAATAATGGAGGGAAGGTCACTGATGAAGCAATTGAAGATGGTTGGGCCTGATACTAGTTAAAGAATTAACTAATAGAAAATCACAACAACTTGCAATTATATAGAATTTTCACAGTTGAAAAAGGTAATAAGGTGCTTCACTGAAACATAAGGAAAATGGACCTAGAGCCAATGAAGGAAAGACTTTGAGGGGTGACCAAATGTGAAGTCAAAGCAATAGGTACATGTCTGATGACCATGTCTCTGGACATGGGGTACAAGTGGTTGCTGTCCATATATGTGCTTGACATGTTAGAGTCTGATGTCCAAGATGGAGGCCCGGAGGGGAAAGAGGCAAGTTGGATTCTCCATGTAATTGCATGAGTTTCATATAGGGAATTGTTGCTGCCTAGTTTCTCTCTGGCAGGATCAAGAATGAGAACTATCTACAAATGAGGCAAGATTAATAATATGATATTAATGAACGCCAATATATGCAAACAGGCCTCTCACCACCCTCCTGAGAATCGCATTGCGTCTTGCCATTCAACACTTGGTTGAAAATGAGACTTGTTCTTGATGTCGAGTAGCTTCTCACCGGCCATCTCTCACAATTTTCCCAATTCTCTCGGAAATGCCGTATCATTTAGGGGCCCATACACTTGTGAAGAGCATTCAGGGAGCAAGGGAATTTTGTATCAGAAGTTCAAATTTCTTCGGCAATGCCCATGGAATTACCGCATTCAGACTTCCACGGAATCCCAATACACACCTAAGGTCATACATTAAGTTCCCAATAACCTGGAGACCAGAAGGTGTGTGCCAATGACAGTAATATTCTTGTATAGTAAGATAATACATTAATTTCATTAGATTTTCTTTAAGTACAATTGTCTTTCAATGATTAAGTCAGTTTGTAAAAGCTCCACAAGGTATCCCAGTTTGTAACTGAGTCACTCAGAAGGAAATGTGGCCAAATTCAAGTGATTGCAATCTACCATGGATACAATGAAATATCACGGCAGTTGGGAGTACTGTGAGCCACAAAGTTAAGGTTACAAGAGTTGTAATGGAAATCTTGTGCCGGTGGTCTTTACATCTTTCTGGGTTTCCACTTTCGTTATACTTCTTTTTCATAATGCCCTTTTCTAAATTAGAAATTTACTGTGTAGGATTTGTGTCCCTCAACACTGTGGTGTGATTCCTTATTACATCAGTGCACAGCAAGAGCCATGCATTGTGGAGGCTAATTTGTCAAATAATGTACATGTTCTGTTGCATTTTGAGCTGGAAGGTGTTTATGACCGGTACTGTTGTCTTCTTCTGTGCAAACAGAATTCAATGGAAATCACAGCCTGCATCTAAGGACTAAGGCAATGTTACAAAAAGTATAATGTTCAAATTCAATACTAAGCTGAATTTCACAATCAGTCAAGGATATTTCCCCTAGGGTGGGGGAATTCAAATCTAGGGGGCATATCTTTTAAGATTGGAGGAGAAAGATTTGTAAAGGACATGAGGGACAATTTTTTTTTCCACAGAGAGTAGTTCATGTGTTGAAGGAACAGTCACAGCATTTAAAAGATGTTTGAATAATTTCACAAATAGGGAAGGTTTGGAGGAAAAAGAGACAAGTACAGGCAGGTGAGACGAGTTTAGTTTGGGAACATGGTTGCCGTAGACTGATTGGACTGAAGGGTCTGTTTCTATGCTGTATGTCTCTATAAGTGATTGTGCTCACTGCTGACATGAAGAAAGCTGTTTATGATTTTCTGATGATCTCTAGTGATCCTCATGTTAGTGTGAATGTGATCCTAAGTCAATGGGATCTTCAGGCATCCAGTATCAGTCATGCCATTAAGCAGGTGAACTGTCAATCACATTCAGTATCATCACAGACAGGAAAACAACAAGCAGTAGTTACCTTTAACTCAACTGAGTAGAGAGCAAAAAGAACATTTTAGTACATATGCATACAATTAAGATAGAAACTGAAACGTCAGAAACATACTTGTTAAAACAATCAGTTGTAATAAAGATATGTTTTATTTATACTGACAATACTTGTTATTGCACAGATATAAAATCAGATTTTCAGGGCCTAAGAGATTTCTCAGCAATAATGAGAACTTAGTATCTTGTTAAAAAGCTTGATTACACCTCAGACAACAAGTGTGACTTTTCCAAATGATTTTACAGTAATACTAATAGTGTAAAAGAGCATGTTTTCATTAGTCCACTGATTTTTACTTGACTGCAGTCTGGGAACCTTTAACAGCATAATTTATGGAGAAGTATTGAATCACTGATGGTAATAAGTGGATTTTTACATTTAACTGCTTGCGCGAATGTTCCTGAAAGTTTAAGCAAATAATGAAGATAATACTGATAGTTTAACCATCATTACTCTGCAAATCCGGGGAGTGAATTGTCAAACAAAACACATCTTCTAAACCTAAACCATATTTTAGGTGGAGCACGCAGGAAGGACTGACTTTTGTCCCTTGTTTGTATGTTCATTCTGTAAATTTTAACTTTCTGGGAAAGTTTCAGTGTACTGAGACTTCTAAGAGATTCCATAACACACCTTTCAGGATGAGTCCAGTCTCTGACTAAAAATCTATAAGACCAAAGAGAAAGGAACAGGTGTAGGCCTTTTGGCCTGTTGAGTTTGCTCCACCATTCAACAGGATCACAGCTTAAATATACATAAGGACTTTCTCCCCATAACTTTCTGTGGCAAGGAGTTCCAAAGACTCACAAGTTTCTGAAAGAAGAAATTCCTTCTCATTTTACTCTCAGTTTGGCACTCTTTCATTCTGTGAGTGCACCTTCTGATTTTAGACTCTCTCATGAAGGGATACACCTCTTAGCATTTACCCTGACAAGCCCCTTAAGAATCCTAGATATTTCAATGGGATCACCTCTCATTCTTCTAAATCCCAGTGAGTAGAGTTCCAATTTGTTTCGCCTTTGCGCAAAAGACAATCTTTCCATAACAGCAATCATCCCAGTGAACCTAGTGACTGGATGACCTGGACCATAAAGTGTGAAAAGTGAAATAATCTAGATTAAAAATGTAATGTAATTATTTGAAAGTAATTGATTTGTACAGCTGAACAGCCTTTCCTTATTCTGCACTTGCTTGTATTCTTAGCGCTGAATTGTTCAGAACCCTTTTTAAAATGTTTTGCAAATTTTGTACTGTGATGAAACTATTCAAGGATATTGCACAGCACTTTATTTGTTCCGAAAGTTGACCACAATAAGCTGCTTGAAAAGCAGTTGAAAGAGCTCACCTTCACAACCACATTAACAAATGAGTACTAATAAAGTTCTCTTGAATCAATGTCAGTTCTATTCATAAATTGAAAACAGTCAGCCTCTGAAAGCAATATGAACTTTAACAATGTTAATTCAACAAAGGCCTGAAGCCACTATTCGGCTAAGAGATCCTCTCTATTAATGCCCTCTGTTGCTTTTCTTTCTTCCTCTGCTTCATACACAGAGAACAGCAAACCCAAGGCCATGTTACTCTGTTTGCTGTGTCTTTGAATTACTCATCTCTGGTTATTTGGCTCTTGCTTGTGTTAATGGCATTGAAAAAAAGCAGGGAAAACAGCACAAAAGTTATGTTTTTCAGCCATAGATTCCTCCACCTATCAATGTAGTTAGAGATTATGACACGCAGAACAAAGATTTGGCCCTAAGGCAAGGTCAAAAGGGAAAATGCAGCTGTTTTGCACAAAACCAGCATAAAGATAATTTGCTTCAGTAAACCCTAAGAAAAATAAGGATGCTGCATGGAAATTATTTTGTATATTGCTTCTAGGTTAAATTTCTGTTCAATATTTGATGCAACGTTTTATAGTGCATGGGATTATTTGAACATTGAAAATATTGTAAATAATATTTCAGCTCAGAAAAAAATTGACTGAATTGCATCAACACTGCAAAGCAAATCCCTATTTATAGTCAATTACATATCCATAGGAATTGGAGTTCAGTCTACTTGCATTTGTTCAAGCCAGGGTATCTATTAACCTTCCAAATATTGAATTAACTTCCCCATTACAAAATATATTCTTAACCTACAACATCTGCAAACCTAATACTTTACAAATGTCCAATAAGGTGAAAGTGAGGACTGCAGATGCTGGAGATCAGAGTGGAGAGGGTGGTGCTGGAAAAGCACAGCAGATCAGGCAACATCCGAGGAGCAGGAGAATCGACGTTTCAGGCATAAGCTCTTCATCAGGAATGAGGCTTGTGGGCTGGCCCCCATCCCACTCCCCCTACACCCCTCCCCACTTACCCACTGTCCCATAAGCCTCGTTCCTGATTAAGGCTTATGCTGAAACGTTGATCCTCCTGCTCCTCAGATGCTGCCTGACCTGCTGTGCTTTTCCAGCACCACACTCTCGACAAATGTTCCTCACAGCGCCAGGGAGCCGGGTTCAATTCCCACCTCAGGCAACTGTCTGTGTGCAGTTTGCACATTCTCCCTGTGTCTGCGTAGATTTCCTCCGGATGCTCCAGTTTCCTCCCACAGTCCAAAGATGTGCAGGTTAGGTGAATTGGCCATGCTAAATTGCCCGTAGTTAGGTGCATTAGTCAGGGGTGAATATAGGGGAATGAATCTGGGTGAGTTGCTCTTCGGAGGGTCAGTGTGAACTTGTTGGGCTGAAGGGCCTGTTTCCACACTGTAGGGAATCTAATCTAATCTAAAAAAAAGTCAAGCTTGAGTGGAATTACAAAAAGAGGAAGGTATTTTACACATATGATCGTGCAAAAAATTTTTAAAAATTAAAATAGAGTTCAACAAGATATTTGCAAATACATCATTTCCAATTCTTCAAAAATAATAATACTTTGCAGAAATAATTACTAACAATGGCTGTGTTTTTAAATTTATGTTTGTGTGGTGCATAATACCTATTGATTTGGAAGGAAAAACATTTTGGCTGTAAGAGCTGCTCCTTTTTTGAGACATTTTAGGTGTTGGAGGTGAGTTGCTTGAATTCTAGGAGCAGCAATATCTGTTGTATAAGCTGTTGCATTGTTTTGGAACTTTGGACAAAAAAAGTCAAAACAATGAACTTTTAAAAGGGAAAAGGACAGACAATAGGCAGCACATGGTCAGTGAAGGGGAGAGAGAAAGAAACCCACACTACTAACTGACACAGCAGTGAATCTGCGCAGTTACTGCCTTGCTGTATTCATGTATCGCTGGACATCAAGAGTGCGTCTAGGAAAATTAACAAACAGTGAAATTCAAACTGATCTTGGAGAAACCTGTGTGAGAGAGCTCATAGCACAGGAACAGATAAGTGAATAATTTTTAAGTGTAGCCATGCTGTAAATCTACAATAGTGATTAGACTGGGTTCTTTCTTGATGATATGTTTTATTGAGTTCGGTCTCTTGATTAAATTTTTAAAAAATAAGCTATAAGTATTCAGTAAGCCTGGAACAGTACTTTCTTTAGAGTAATAAGATGGTGCTTTTTTGGGGGGTCTGTAGATTGTGGAGGAGCAATGATGTCCTTTAGTAGAGTGATATGCTCATCTTGTCAGATGTGGGAGTTTACAGAGAGTTTACATGTTACTGAGGATTATGTCTGCAGGAAGTGTTTTTGGTTGTGAATCCTATCAGAGCAAATGGATCGGTTGGATGTTAGTTACATAGAACATAGAACATAGAAGAATACAGCGCAGTACAGGCCCTTTGGCCCTCGATGTTGCGCCGATCCAAGCCCACCTAACCTATACTAACCCAGTATCCTCCATATACCTATCCAATGCCCGCTTAAATGCCCATAAAGAGGGAGAGTCCACCACTGCTACTGGCAGGGCATTCCATGAACTTACGACTCGCTGAGTGAAGAACCTACCCCTAACTTCAGTCCTATATCTACCCCCCCTTAATTTAAAGCTATGCCCCCTTGTAATACCCAACTCCATACGCGGGAAAAGGTTCACACTGTCAACCCTATCTAACCCCCTAATCATCTTGTACGCCTCAATCAAGTCACCCCTAAACCTTCTTTTCTCTAATGAAAACAGCCCCAAGTGTCTCAGTCTTTCCTCATACGATCTTCCTTCCATGCCAGGCAACATCCTGGTAAACCTCCTCTGCACCCGTTCCAGTGCCTCCACATCCTTCCTATAGTATGGCGACCAAAACTGCACACAATATTCCAGATGCGGCCGCACCAGAGTCTTATACAACTGCATCATGACCTCAGGACTCCGGAACTCAATTCCTCTACCAATAAAAGCCAGTTTTTTTTTTTAATTTTTTTTTTTTTTCAAAACTAAAAAGTAATTTATGTTCACTTCACAGCCCAGTAAAAGGTTTGGAAACAAAAGTTGCAGGGAAAGCTAATAATCTGAGAAAAGAATTGTTACAATCACACATCTAAATTACTGTCATGTGGCTTGAAGTCTATTGATGAACTTTAATTTTGGCTTATATGGGGAAATAGTAGGCACTGTTGAACTTTCACATTTAAAAAAGTTTACATTTTTAAATACAATACTGTTAAATGCTTGGTAAACACTGTAATATTAGTTTAAGAAATACAATGAATTATACATGGCTTTTCCAAATTGATTTAAATTAGTTAGAGGCATTGAAGAATTTACAAGAACAAGAGGGTGTGATGGATAGCAATTATTGGAAGGGAGAAAAGCCACAGATACAGTTAGCCAGATGGGTTAACTCCCAGAAAGGTAGGAGAGGTAGGAAGGTAGTGCAGGAGTCTTCTGTGGCTATCCCCGTTTCAAACAAGTATGCTGTTTTGGAAAATGTAAGAGGTGATGGACTCTCAGGGGAATATAGCATAAACAATATAGCATAAACAGCCAAGTTTCTGGTATTTAGACTGGCTCTAATGTAATGAGCAGTACATCAAGTTCCAAGAGATCGATCTTTAGCCAGGGGCATTGATGGGTATTTCTGCAGAAGCAGTGAGAAATCAGAATGGTGTGTTGCCTTCGTGGTGCCAGGATAATATATATCTCAGAGAGGGTGCAGAGAGGGTGCAGAATGTTCTCAAGGGGGAGAGAGTACAACAGGAGATCATTGTACACATTGGAACCAGGATGAGATGCTGAAGGGAGAATATAGAAAGTTAGGCAGGAATTTAAAAAGAGGTCCTTGAGGGTAGAAATATCTGGATTACTCCCAGTCCTATGAGCTAGTGAGGGTAGGAATAGGAGGATAGAGCCGTTGAATGTCTGGCTGAGGAGCTGGTGCATTGGAGAAGGCTTCACATTTTTGGATCATTGGAATCTCTTCTGGGGTAGAAGTGACCTGTACAAGCAGGATGGATTGCACCTGAATTGGAAGGGGACTGATATACTGACAGGGAGATTTGCCAGAGCTGCTCGGGAGGATTTAAACTGGTAAAGTTTGGGGCGGGGGGATCCCAAGAGATCAATCTGACATTGGTACAGTTGGGAAAGGGAGCGAGTCAAACAGTCAGGGCAGGGAGGAACAAAGCAGGCAACAAGGTAGGACTGATAAATAAAATTGCCAAACAGGGAAGGCAGGTGAACTTAGAGCGTGGTTAGGAACATGGGACTGGGATATCATAGCAATTACAGAAAAGTGACTCAGGGATGGACAGGTCAGGCAGCTTAATATTCCAGGATACAAATGCTATAGGAAGGATAGAAAGCGGGGCAGAGAAGAGAGGGAATTGTGTTTTTGATAAGGGATAGCACTCCTGCTATATTTAAGGAGGATATTCCTGGGAGTACATCCAGGGAAATTATTTAGGTGGAACTGAGAAATAAGAAAGGGATAATCACCTTATTGGGATTGTATTATAGACCCCCTGATAGCCACCGGGAAATTAAGAAACAAATTTGTTAGGAGATTTCAGTTATCTCTAAGAATAATAGGTGGTTATGGTAGGAGATTTTAACTTTCCAAACATAGACTGGGACTGCCATAGTGTTAAGGGTTTAGACGGAGAGGAATTTGTTAAGTATACACAAGAAATGTTTCTGATTCAGTATGTTCATGTACTAACTAGAGAAAGTGCAACATTTGACCTACTCTTGGGAAATAAGGCAGGGCAGGTGACTGAGGTATTAGTGAGAGAGCACTTTGAGGCCATCAACCATAATTCTATTAGTTTTAAAATAGTGATGTAAAAGGATAGACCGGATCTAAAAGTTGAACTTCTAAATTGGAAGAAGGCTAATTTTGACGTTAGTAGGCAAGAACTTTCAAAAGCTGATTGGGGACAGATATTCATAGCTAAAGGGACAGCTGGAAAATGGGAAGCTTCAAAAATGAGGTAATGAGAGTCCAGAGACAGTACACTCCTGTTAGGCTGAAATGGAAGGCTAGTAGATATAGAGAATGCTGGATAACTGGAGAAATTGAGGTTTTGGTTAAGACAATGAAGGAATCATATGTCAGGTATGGACAGGATAGATCAAGTCAATCCTTAGAAGAGTATAAAGGCAGTAGGAGTACATTTAAGAGAGAAATCAGGAGGTCAAGAAGGAGATATGAGATAGATTTGGCAAATAGGGTTAAGGAGAATCCAAAGGGCTTTTATAAATACATTAAGGACAAAAAGCGTAACAAGGGAGAGAATAAGGCCCCTCAAAGATCAGCAAGACAGCCTATGTGTGGAGCCACAGGAGGTGGGAGAGATACTAAACAAGTATTTTGCAGCAGTGTTGACTGTGGAGAAGGACATGGAAGATACAGAATGTGGGGAAATAGATGGTGACATCTTCAAAAATTTCCATAGTACAGAGGAGGAGATGCTGGATGTCTTTAAATGCATTAAAGTGGATAAATCCCCAGGACCTGATCAAATGTACCCTGGAGCTCTGTGGGAAGCTACAGTAATGATCGCTGCACCCCTTACTGAGATATTTGTATCATCGATAGTCACAGGTGAGGTGCCGGAAGACTGGAGGTTGGCCGTCATGGTATCACTATTTCAGAAAGATGGTATGGAAAAGCCAGAGAAATATAGACCGGTGAGCTTGACGTCAATGGTGGGCAAGTTGTTGTAGAGAATCCTAAGGGACAGGATGTACATGCATTTGGAAAGGCAAGGACTGATTAGGGATAGTCAGCATGGCTTTGTGCGTGGGAAATCATGTCTTACAAACTTGATTGACCTTTTTGAGAAGTAACGAAGAGGATTGATGAGGACAGAGCAGTGGATGTAATCCATATGGATGTTCGGCAAGGTTCCCATGGGAGACTGGTTAGCAAGGTTAGATCTTATGGAATACAGAGAGAACTAGCCACTGGATACATAACTGGCTCGAAGGTAGAAGACAGAGGCTGGTGGTGGAAGGTTACTTTTCAGATTAGAGGTCTGTGACCAATGGAGTGCAACAAGGATCGGTGCTGGGTCCATTACTTTTCATCATTTATATAAATGGCTTGGATGTGAACATAGGAGGTATAGTTAGTAAGTTTGCAGATGACAACAAAATTAGAGATGTAGTGGACAGTGAAGAAGATTACCTCAGAGTACAATGGGAACTTTATCGAATGGGCCAATGGGCTGAGGAGTGGCAGATGAAGTTTAATTTAGATAAATGTAAGGTGCTGCATTTTGGAAAAGCAAACTTAGCAGGACTTACACACTTAATGGTAAGGTCCGAGGGAGTGTTGCTGAACAAAGAGCTCTTGGACTGCAGGTTCATAGCTCCTTGAAAGTAGTGTCACAGGTGGATAGGATAGTGAAGAAGGTATTTGGTATGCTTCCCATTATTGGTCAGAGTACTGAGTATAGGAGTTGGGAGGTCATGTTGTACCTGTACAAAACGACAGTTAGGCCACTTTTGGAATATTGCATGCATTTCTGGTCTCCTTCCTAGTGGAAGGATGTCGTGGAACTTAAAGAGGTTCAGAAAATATTTACAAGGATGTTGCCAGGGTTGGAGGATTTGACATATGGGGAGGGGCTGAATAGGCTGGGGCTGTTTTCTCTGGAGTGTCGGAGGGTGAGCGGGGATCTTCTAGAGGTTTATAAAACTATGGGGAGCATGGATAGGATAAATCAAGAAAGTTTTTTTTCCCTGGAGTGGGGGAGTTCAGAACTAGAGGGCATAGTTTCAGGGTGAGAGGGGAAAGATATAGCAGGGACCTAAGGGGCAATTTTTTCACACAGAGGATTGAGCGTGTCTGGAATGAGCTGCCAGAGGAAGTAGTGGAGGCTGGTACAATTGCTGCACTTAAAAAGCATCTGGATGGGTAAATGAATAAGAAGGGTTCAGGGGGATATGGGCCAAGTGCTGGCAAATGGGACAAAATTAGATTAAGATATCTGGTCGGCATTGACGAGTTGGACTGAAATGTCTGTTTCCAAGCTATACATCTCTATGACTCTATGACTCTAAATGACATGAAATGTAAATTAACAATAACCTAACATGATTCTATTGTCTCAGGCACAATAATTAACAGTTATAAGTCTAACTGTTGGACTGGGTTCTGCAATACAACAGTGGATCAACAGTTATTGAGAAGGCCTGCATGAACATCAACATTCCATACAAACTATTAAATAGCATAATTGTACTTGAATCTAAAATTACAGACAACTAAGTAGTTGAAGAAACAGTAACAAAGTGTCCACAACTGTATTGAGGGTAAGTTAAGGGACAAATCAAAAGAGATCCAATGGAAGATATTTAAGGATATATTTCAAGATATTCTGAATTGATACATTCTAATGAGAAAGAATAATTCCAAAGGACAGATTCAGTGTCTGTGATTAACTAGAAAGGTGGCTATAATTGTACAAGGAATTAGTGAGACAACACCTGGAGGATAACATACAATTTTAGTCTCTTTACTTGAGGAAGGATGTAGTTGCATTGGAGACAGTATAGATGAGGTCCAATCGATTGATTCCAGAGGTGAAGGATTCAATTTATGAAACAAGATTGAGCAGTTTAGCCTGATACACACTGGAGTTTACTAAAGTGAGAGGAGGTCTACTTGAGGTATACAAGATGCTATGGGGGATTGACAAAGTAGACCAAGTGAGGATATTACCACATGTGGGGCATTCTCGAATGATAGGCCATATTTTTAGATAAGGGTAGTAGATTTAAAACAGAAGAGGGGAAATTACTTCTTGCAAAAGGTGGTGTATTTGTGAATTTTACTATCCCAAAGTGTGTTGGATGCTGGGATGTTAAGTAAATTTAAGGAGGAGGTAGACAGATTTTTAATCATTAATGGCTTGAAGCATTATGGTCAATGAGCAGGAAAGTGGAGTTGAGGCTGAGATGAGTTCAGGCATTATCATGTTAAATGCAGAGCAGGCTCAAGGGGCTAAATTGCCTCCGCCCACTCCTAATACTTTGGAGCTTACACATGAAATAATGGGTGAAGTCTTCCCAGCCATGGAACAGCGTGGGTATTGGTGAATCAGTTGAGAAAGCAGAAATGAAGTTCTCAATGCCAAAAAAAGTTCTGACTCTCCAATCATTTTTTGAACATTGAGATGAGAATCTTACTAGTGAGTGGCAAGAGGTCCATTTGCTTATGAATAATTCCTAATTGCAGCTCATTGATGTGTGCTGTCCCATGCTCCCAACCGCTGGATAAAGACTAAATGACAACAAGTCCCAACATGAAAGTCAGTGTGGTAACTAACAACTCCAGCTTGCTCCTTGCTCCTTTGGTCTTTCATCTTGAACAGTAATTATTAATATCACAGGGCACACTTAATGGGCAGCAACTATCTGTAGTATTCATTCACGGGCATTGGCATCAGACATATACCAGCCTCACAACATCCACATGGCACATATCCGAACCATTTACAATATGGTTTTGCACTTCAATCTGCATCGTGGAGCACACAACACCTATCATTGTGGTGTTGCTGCAAGGACACTAACTGCAGAAACACTCATCCACCTAATGCATTGGGCAAGGATGGTCTCAGAGTTCCACGCTTGCTGACTGAATGCATTACACATTTTGCATCAAATTCAATGTGCACAACATCTCGGCCTTGCTTTGCCTTTTTTTCACTTTGTCACTTCAGCTAGAGCTTAAAGAACCACGGTACATCTGTCTTGCCTTGCTCTTTATTGCAGGCACAAAGCCGAGAAGCTTGTCCTGGTTGTCAGCAGTGATCAGTCAAAGGGATGTATGCACCATGCTCAGTCTTAGAGGTTTACAGCACAGAAAAGTATCCTTTGGCCCATCCAGTCTACATCGGTGAAAAATAATGACTTAACTATTCTCATCCCATAACTCTGTAGTCCTTGATGTTACAACTGGACATTGAAAGCCTCTTAAAAGTTATGAGATTTCCTGCCTCAACCATGCTTACAAGCAGATTCCCACCACCCCCGGGATGAAAACGTTTTCCTCACATCCCCTCTAAACCTCCTGCCTCTTCCCTTCAATCTATATCCCTGGTCATTGATCTGCTCATTGATACCTCCCCCAAGAGGAAACGTTTCCTTCTATCTACTCTGTCTATGCTCTTCATCATTTTATACATCTCAACCATGTTCCCCCCCAAGCTCCTCTGCTCTGAATCTGTCCAATCACTCTTTCCATAATTGAAACTCTTCAGCCCATGCAACATCCTGGTAAATCTCCTCTTCACCCTCCCCAGTGCAATCATATCCTTCCTATAATGTGGATTCGAGAACTGCACACAATACTCTAGCTGTGGTCTAAACAATTTTTTTGTACAGTTTCCAGCATAACCTCCCTGCTCTTAAATTCAATGTGTTAGCTATTAAAGTATACCATATGCCTTCTGAACCACTTCATCTATGTGTCCTGCTACTTTAAAGGACTGGTGGACATGCACAACAAGGTTCCTCTGATTATGGTGTCTCCAAGGACCTGAGAATTCATCAAGTATTCCCTTACCTTGTTAATTCTGTCCAAGTGCATCACTACATACCTATCCAAATTGAATTCCATTTGTCACTGAATCAGCCCATCTAACTTGGCTGTCTATATCCTCCTGTTTTTCAAGGCTATCCTTTTTACCACCTAACCAATTTTCATATAATCCATGAACTTACTGATCAGTCCTCCTATATTCAAGTCTAAATTATTGATAACAACCACAAACAGCTCAGGCCCTGATACTGATCTGTGCGGACTACCACTGGACACAGGTCTTTAGTCACAAAAACATCCTTCAACCATTATCCTCTGTTTCCTGTCACTCAGCCTATTAGTGAAATTTTGTTGGATCCCATGGGCTGTTATTTTTGTTAACAGCCTTCTACGCAGAAGCCCTGCTGAGGTCCAAGTAGACTATGTCAAATTTACATCATCGACACACCTGGTTACCACTTTGAAACATTCAATCAAGTTGGTCAAACATAACCTTTCCTTAACAAAATTATGCTGACTGCTCTTGAATAATACCTGCTTCTTCAAGTCTGGATTAATTCTGTCCCTCAGAATTGCTTCCAATAGTATCCCCACCACTGAGGTTAGACTGTCTGGCCTGTAGTTTCCTGGTTTATTTCTTGGTCCCTTCTTGAATAACCATACAATATTGAATGTCATCCAGTTTCCACCATCTCTCCTGGGGCCAGGGAGGAATTGAAATTTATTGCCAGATCCCCCTGCTACTTCCTCCCTTGCTTTACCCAACTGCCTGGGTTACATTTCATCCCACCCTGAACTCTCATTTACTTTGAAGGTCTCCTGACCACTCAGAACCTCCTGTCTATACCAATCTATTTAAGTCTGTCATAGTCCTTCTTCCTGATTTCTGTACCCACATTGTTCCTCTCACTAGTTAACCCCATCTCAAAACATTCATTTGGAACCTTATCAATGTCCTCTGGCACCATGCACACATTACCATTGTGGTTCTTAATGGGATCTACTCTTTCCCTCATTACTCTTTCCTTTATTTTGCCTGCCATTATTCTTTCACGCTCCTTTTTTACTCTCCTAATTTCCTTTTTAAGTTTCCCCTTGAACGTTCTGTATTTCTCTCAGGCGTCTGTTGTTTTGAGTGCTAGGTATCTGAATTAAACTTCCCTTTTTCTTTTTATCTAATCCTGTAATTCTTGATATCCAGGGTTCACGGGATTTGCTGATCTCATCTTTTGTCTTTATTGGAACATGTTGGCCCAGTACTCCCTGTACTTCCTTCATCAAGCACATCCCACTGCCCTAAGATAGATTTACCAATAAGAATCTGTTTCCAATCCACTCTGGTTAAATCGTACATGATTTTATTGGAAGTGGCCTTCCCTCAGTGGAGAATTTCAATTTCAGGTCCATCCTTGTCCTTTTCCACAACAATCTTGACTCTAACGGAGTTATGATCACTGTCTTAAAATGCTGCCCCATTAATATTTCAACCATTTGCCCAGCTTTGTGACCTAAAATTAAATCCAGGAAGACACCTTCTCTTGCAGGGCATTCTATGTTCTGGTTTAAAAACCCTTCCAGATGCATTTTAGGAATTCTGCTTCCTCTGAACATTGCACAACGGGACTATCCCATTGGGGAAGTTGAAATCCCCTATTATCACTTCTCTGAAATTTGTCAGCATATCTGTTTTTCTTTTTCTCCACACTGTTAGGGGCCCACAGTACACTTCCAGAAATGTAAATGATCCTCTTTGGTTAAAGTCTATCCAAATGGCTTAATTTAAGATGCAATCCATCCTTATTTCTGTAACTAATTCCATAATCAATATTGAAACAACCCCTCCTGTTTTACCTCCTTCCCTGTCTTATATGAAGACCCTATATCCTGGAAAACTGAATTGCCAATCCTGCCCCTCTCTCAACTATGTCTCAGTGACTGCAATTAAATCATACCTTCATTATTCATCAGATTACTTCCATTAAAACAATTGCTATCCAACCTTGCCAACCTCCCTTTTGCCTTAACTAACCTATAATTTCTATGCCTTCCTGACTCCTTTGCTGTTCTTCTAAATTTGCCTGTTTTTCTCACCCTTCTGGACCTTCTCTCAAGATCCAATTCCCCTGTCAAGTTAGTTTAAATCTTATCTCATCTCATCTTAGTCTCATCTCCTCCTACCTCGACACGGTCCTGTCCCCATTAGTCCAAGAACTCCCCACCTACGTCCATGACACCACCCACGCCCTCCACCTCCTCCAGGATTTCCGCTTCCCCGGTCCCCAACGCCTCATCTTCACCATGGACATCCAGTCCCTGTACACCTCCATCCCCCATCACGAAGGACTCAAAGCACTCCGCTTCTTCCTTTCCCGCCGTACCACCCAGTACCCTTCCACCGACACCCTCCTTCGACTGACTGAACTGGTCCTCACCCTGAACAACTTTTCTTTCCAATCCTCCCACTTTCTCCAAACAAAAGGAGTAGCCATGGGCACCCGCATGGGCCCCAGCTATGCCTGCCTCTTCGTAGGGTATGTGGAACAATCCATCTTCCGCAACTACACTGGCCCCACCCCCCATCTTTTCCTCCGCTACATTGATGACTGTATCGGCGCTACCTCGTGCTCCCACGAGGAGGTTGAACAGTTCATCCACTACACTAACACCTTCCACCCCGACCTCAAATTCACCTGGACAGTCTCGGACTCCTCCCTCCCCTTCCTAGACCTTTCTGTTTCTATCTCAGACGACCGAATCAACACGGACATCTACTACAAACCGACTGACTCCCACAGCTACCTGGACTACACCTCCTCCCACCCCGCCCCCTGTAAAAACGCGATCCCATTCTCCCAATTCCTTCGTCTCCGCCGCATCTGCTCCCAGGAGGACCAGTTCAAAATACGCACAACACAGACGGCCTCCTTCTTCAAGGACCGCAATTTTCCCCCCCGACGTGATCGACGATGCCCTCCACCGCATCTCCTCCACTTCCCGCTCCTCCGCCCTTGAGCCCCGCCCCTCCAACCGCCACCAGGACAGAACCCCACTGGTCCTCACCTACCACCCCACCAATCTCCATGTACAGTGCATCATCCGCCGTCACTTCCGCCACCTCCAAACGGACCCCACCACCAAGGATATATTTCCCTCCCCTCCTCTATCAGCTTTCCGTAGAGACCACTCCCTCCGCGACTCCCTTGTCAGATCCATACCCCCCACCAACCCAACCTCCACTCCCGGCACCTTCCCTTGCAACCGCAGGAGGTGCAACACTTGCGCCCACACCTCCCCCCTCACTTCTCTCCAAGGCCCCAAAGGAAACTTCCATATCCGCCACAGATTCACCTGCACCTCCACCCACATTATCTACTGCATCCGCTGCAGCCGGTGTGGCCTCCTCTATATTGGGGAGACAGGCCGCCTACCTGCGGAGCGATTCAGAGAGCACCTCTGGGCCACCCGGACGAACCAACCCAATCACCCTGTAGCACAGCATTTCAACTCCCCCTCCCACTCCACCGAGGATATGCAGGTCATTGGACTCATCCACCGCCAAACCACAACAACGCGACGGTCGGAGGAGGAGCGTCTTATCTTCCGACTGGGAACCCTCCAACCACAGGGGATGAACTTGGACTTCACCAGTTTCTTCATCCCCCCTCCCCCCATCTTGTCTCAGCCGAATCCCTCCAGCCCGGCACCGCCTTCCTGACCTGCAGTCTTCTTCTTGACCTCTCCGCCTCCACCCTACTCCGACCTATCACCTTCACCTTGACCTCTTTCCACCTATCACATTTCCAACGCCCCTCCTCCAAGTCCCTCCTCCCTACCTTTTATCTTCTCCTGCTGAACACTCTCTGCTCATTCCTGAAGAAGGGCATGTGCCCGAAACGTCGAATCTTCTGTTCCCTAGATGCTGCCTGACCTGCTGTGCTGTTCCAGCAATAAAGTTTCAGCTTTGATCTCCAGCGTCTGCAGACCTCACTTTCTCCTCCTAGTTTAAATCTTCCCCAACAGCATGAGCAAACTTCCCTGCTAGGATGTTGGACCCATTCCAGTTCAACCTGTCTGTCATTCACAAGTCCCACTGCCCCTGAAATGGTTCCAGTGCCCCAGAAACGGAAAGCCCTCCCTCCTGCCCCAGCTCTCCAGCCATGCATTCATGTGCACTGATCTCCTATTCCTAATCTCACTGGAAGGTGCCAACGAATGTAATCCAGAGATTACTCCCTTTTGGATCGTGTTCTTTAATCTATTTCCTAACTGCCTAAATTCTGTTTGCAGGACCTCATCCCTTTTTCAACTGTCATTGGTATCAATCTGATCCACAATTTCTGTCTATTTGCTCTTCCCTCTTGAATGCTGTGCAGCTGATCAGTGATTTTCCTGATACTGGAATCAGGGATGCAACACACCATCATAGAGTCACTTTTGAGGCTGCAGAAATTTCTGTCTGCTCCCCTTATAATCAAATCCCTGCCATAATAGCCCTGCCATACTTCTTCCTCCACCCTTGTGCAGCAAACCCACATATGGTGCCATGGAATCGACACTCATTGTTTTATCCCCACGCAATCGTCTCCCCCAACTATAACCAAAACAGTATATCTTTCTGAATCAGCAGGTCCCTGAATCGGTAGTTGTTACCGAGGACTCCCTTCCCTCTCCTCATCCAAGTCCCCTCCCTATCCCCCGCTCACCCCCCCCCCCAACCTCTCCCTGACTCCTCCCTTGACAAGTGGAAAGCACAGCACAATGGTTACACTATTCTCTGGCAGTTCATTCCATGCACGGACCACTATCTGAGTAAAAAACTTGCTGCACATATCCTTTTTAGAACTTTCTCTTCTCACCTTAAAAATATGCCCTCTAATTTTGAACCCTCCCACCCTAGGGAAAAGACATTTGTTATTCACCTTATCCATGCACCTCACCACTTTATAAAGCTTTTTTAGGTCACCCCTTAAACTCTTATGCTCCTGTGAAAAATGTCCTAGCATATCTCGCCTATTTTTATAACTCAATTGCATTATACTCATATAATTTGTAGGTGTGCAGACGGTGATAGAAGTGTTTTTTCTTTTGCCTGAGCACAGTACCAGTGCAAATCATCTGTGATCATATTATCTTGTATTTAAAGTGTATACATTGTCCAACTGCATGAGATCCATATCCTGACCACAAGCAATCAGATTGAAGATAGTATTCTGTGAAGCAGAAGTGATCAAAGGTGACTTTATCAGTGGCATCTGTGGGCCACTATTGACAAAGACAATCCAAGATCTCACATACTGCTAAAAAGAAGCAAATCTGATTTCCTTTCACCTTCAGCTTTGTCAGTATTCATCACACACCCTGAAATACAACACTGCCTTTCTTTAATAATATGGATGGAGTAACATGGTATCAGCAATCATACAGTACTTGCAATCTCCCACTTTTTTTTCACAAAATGGTTTTTACTGCATTCGCCAGAATAAGGATCCTATGTCAAAGATCCATGTGTAGCCATTCCATGCCCCACCATGTCAGTCATCCATGTCCGACTGTGGATCAAACCATCAAGAGCCAGGTGCCTTATTATTAAATTGATGACTAGGAGACAAGTGCTACCTTCTGCGATTAGGACTTTTTACAACATTTATTCATAGGACATGGGCATCTCTGGCTGGGCCAGCATTTATTGTCTGTCACAAATTGCCCTTGAGAAGGTGGTGATGAGCTGCCTTCTTGAACTATGCAGCTGAACATGAACCCACAATGCCATTTGGGAGGGAGGGAGCTGCAGGGATTTGACCCAATAGAAGTGAGGGAAGAGCAATGTCTTTTCAAGTCAGGATAATGATTGGCTTGGAGGGGAAATGCAGGTGGTGTGTTCCTCTGCATCTGCTTGTCCTTCTGGATGGAATTGGCCATGTGTTTGAAAGGCACTGTTTAAAGGTCTTTAGCAAATTTCTGCATTGTATCTTGTAGATAGTACAAAATTGCTGCTACTAAATGTCAGGTGGAGTGACTGAATGTTTGTGGATGTGCTGCCAATCAAGTGATCTGCTTTGTCCTGGGTTGCGTTCAGTTTTTTTAATGTTGTTGAAGCAGCACTCATCCAGGCAAGTGAGGAGTATTCCATTATAATCCTGACTTGTGGCTTGTAGATGGTGGACAGGCTTTGGGGAGTGAGGTGGTGAGTTAGTCACCTCAATATTCCTAGTCTCTGAACTGCTCTTGTAACCAATGTAGGTGTATAACCAACCCAGTTCACTTTCTGGTCAAAAGTAACCCCCAGGATGTTGATAGTAGAGGATTCAGTGATGGCAACACCATCAAGTGTCACAGGATGATGGTTAGATTATCTTATTGGAGATAATTTTGACTGGCATTTGTGTAGCACAAATGATACTTGCTGCTTTTCAACCCAAGACTGGATAATGATGACTTTATTGCACAACCCACTGACCGAAGCTGAGAGTAGATATAATGCAGCACATTATCTGATCAGAACCATCATGAGGCATATGATTGGCCTGCTGAACATGAGATTCCAACACTCAGTTCAGTTACTGGAGGCCCTGCAACATAGTCCAGACAGGGTTTGACAGATAATCCCACAATGCAGTGCTCTGTACAACTGGAGCAGGCCAAAAAAGGATGTGATGGACCCCAAAGAGCTGGGAGAGTAGCAGCTGTCTTCCGAGGAGGAGGAGGAGGACGTTGAGAGGAGAAACATCACTTTTAGTATGATAGAATGATGTAGCATCAGGTGCAACAAGCCACACATGACTTAAGTGACAACCTGTTACAACAGATGTGAGCTGGGTGCAGTAATCATTCACTGACTGCAAACTTGTTGTTGCTCAAAAGGCAAGCAGTGCCAGTCTGTTCCCAGAATCAAATGCAGTTTTGATTGTTTTATTCTTTGCTTTTCTGATGCCAGAATAAAGCGAAGGTTTTCCAGTCTATGATGCACCCACATTAAATAATGAGAAGATGTTAGGCTATATGGGCAGTGGGGAAAGACGAGCACTTTGATAGAAAGGGTTCTGAGATGGGATGACACTAAAGATGAGCAACCTGCATGCTTCAATTGTTAAACATTAGATTTATGAATGTGCACTTGTATTTACAATTAAATGCCAATTATGCCACTTATGTGCTCTGAGAAGGATTGCTCTTTCATTTCTACTCCCAATAAATGAACAGTGAAAGGCATATCCTGGCTGTCAGTGCTGGATCTGGTGCACAACTGGGCTTTAGAAATGATGCCAGCACCAGGAATCTGAGAGTATTTCTGACTCTGATGAGAAAGATAAAACGAACAGTGCATCATAGAGGTGTGGTATAAGGGTGATGAGGCAAGTTTTGGAAAATATTGTGAGAAATCTTGAAAGGGCTCCCATGGAGATACCTTCCGTGAAACCCACCAAAATTGACATTTAGCCATTTCCTGGTAAACTTCAACCTTCTGTCTCCATTTTCGTATTTATTAGTCTGTTTTTTTTTTATATATCCAAGTTTTGTAAGCAATATTCTAAGGTTTGTTATCGTAATTGTTGCTTTCCACACTCCAGAGTTGAACATTTGAACATTTATCTAATTCAAGCATACTACAGTTGCTGGATTTCAACAAACTATATTTCAACTAGCTAACAGTGCTAATAGTCAATCCCATTATAAACGTTATCAACTCAGCTAGTCAGCTTGAAGATGTGTGTTACAATTGCGCTACCTCTGGCAGCTCTAACATGCAATTTAATCTGAACTAATTACATCAAAAATAAACAAATAAAACATCAGAACTTTTTTTAAAAAACACCACGTCAGACATTTTTAATAAATCTACTTGATTAGCTCATTTGTTTAGAAAATTAGAGGTCAATTCTGCTTGTTAAAAATAAATATTTCTAAAAATGGTAGCATACCATACAATACAATTTAATATATATTTAGTGATTCTTCATATCACAGAATTGTGAGGTTTTATGATAAATATAAAAACAAATTAATTCCTTTCATAGCTTATGGTTAGTACCAATATAGAACCTGCATCCAAGATAAATGTGTAATCCAATTAAACTGTGGAACATTTACTATACTTACTGTCATTTTCATCTATAAGCAGTCTGGCCAATCCCCAATGTTTTAACAGACAGTTTGACTCAGTTAAAACTGAGCTAACTAATTCTATCTCTCTTCAGACAATTATTGAGCTGAGTCAAAAAAGTGGTATAGCTGCAGAAGGCTATTTCTGTACTTCCCTCCCCACCACTGTAAATGACACTGGAGATAAAGGGAGGATTTATGTCATAACACCCACAAGATACATTCAAAGAGAATATGTTTGCAATACTGTAACATAAGAATTGATCTTACAAAAATTCCCCATGATATATCAAATTGTTGGATAAAATAGTTTTTGCTCAAAGTTGTTAATTTTTAACATTACTGCGAACGAGAACTGAGTCTTCAATAACAGAGTCCATTACACTATAACAAGATGAATTCTTTAAGTTTTCCAAATGTTAACATGTATCAAATTTTCAGACTAACTTTAAAAAAAATTGTCACAAGCATTTCAAACTCCCATCAGCAATTCCCATTCTAAATGTGGAGTTAGAAATTTATAAAATCAAAAGAGAAACGGTACATAGATTTTTAGAAAATGGGCCCGGAACTATTTACATGCACCCAGGTCCAATTACACCTTGGCTTCCAACCTCACCTGTACACTACATTTGGTCTTGCTTCTTCACAATGCATTGAGAAGTCAACAAACAAGTTAAAAAAAAAACTTTTACCCAGAACCAAGGATACAGAACATTAATTAAATGAAGTTCGGCATACTATTTCTTCAAGTAATATCTACTGAGTGACATGAAGACCCGAAGCAAAGAACTCATGCAAAACCTTTAAAAATGGAACCTCACTTGGTGTATTGTGTCCAATTCAGGTCACCACACATTCTGAAGGATGTCAGGACCTTGGAGAGGGTGCAGAAGAGATTTACTGGAATAATACCAGTGATGAGGTATCATTCTGGCACAATTCCTAACATTTTTAAAAATAGATACAGTATCCATTTGCTTCAACATTATTAAAATACTTAATTGAGTTTTCAGCTCATTTCAAAAAGTAATCTCTACATTTCCAATATTCATATTAAACGTCAACATGTTTTTTTGCCAACATAAATTTTATTACCTGTATTTACAAAGGTGCATTTTAATTAGTTTATATGTTTACAAGTGTATATTTGTAGTTTCAGAATTACTATTGTGTTTTGAATTTCAATGTATTGTTTCCATTCTGAATTTTACTAGACCACCTTTTAAAATATCTCACTCTCTGCTGAGGTAATTTTTAATTTGACACCAAAACTTGTCAGTGGAGCAAATTGTTTTGTATAACTTCAACAGACCAATGATACCAAGCAAGATTGCATTCATGCTTTTCTAAATCCCTTGTTTTGTTTTACTCTGTTCCCATGGAACAGATCAACTTACTTCCTCAGTCTAAACCACCAGGTGCAGGTTCTACAGAAAACAAACAAAGCTTCACAGGCTCAACAGCTTGTAGACACGAAAGTAATTCAATTTCACTGCAGAATTATATGACTTGTCAAGGAGTTTGGCCAATTTTCACCTTAGTGTTGAATATTTACTTTGCTTCTTGTTAATTGCCTTGATTTAATAAATGAAGCTTAGGAAACTAACATTCCTTGTTAGTATAAATGGCAGTCTACTACTTATCAATAATACTTGTTTAAAAACTACTTTAATGTGTGACTGATAGCATTACTTACCATAACTTTAATATACATTAGTAGAATTTTAAAGCTAATATTGAAAACATACTTCTATATAAGCCTGCAAAGTGCTACAGATGTGGCCACCCTTGAATACCTACCACAGACAGGAACTGACTAACAGTAGGCTCAGACAATCCAGCATGAAAAGATCTACTGAAAAACTGCAAGCAAATACAGACACAGCTGTCAACAGACCCATTCAGTCACTTGTTATCTGGAATTGAAAGGTTAATGTTTTCTACCAACACTTGATCTAGCCATCTTCTCGGTTTCTTTGACATCACTTTGTCCTGTGACCCACAAATTACCATGATTTATTATTAACAGCAACAACCTGAATTATTCTATTGATATAAGACATGTAGAAACAGAGCAGTCATTCTTACTGCCTGCTCCTGTATCCCTGTATCCTATTTCAACAAAAAAAAGCTTTTGTTTCCCCACATGATAGGCAGAAATGCTAGGAGGGAAATGACATTCTGCACCTATGGATCTGGTCACTAATGAGAGAACAGGTAACATGCGGGAATGCAGACGCATGTGAGGAAAATCAACTGTTTAAATAGCTCAGTTGGTTTCACCTAGAAGGTGCTTCTTACACATGCTTTGTCTAAAAAGAGTAGAGTACTTATTAAAAAGTAGAGCACTAATAAATAAACATCACATAGAAATTAGAAATGCTGTATACAGTATCAAAATAGGCAGATGTGCAGAATTCTGTTAATATGAACTTGCCTCAGGATTGGTTTGACTTTAGGATTGAAAAACATTAGGCATTTATGGACAAATAGATAATTTTTACAATTAACACCAAAAATTCTTTTTTTTGCTAGTGAAGTGCAAAAACAAATAAATGTTAGTGTCAGGATTTTCTAACTGGCATCTTTCCATGATAAATCCCAGTCATGCAGAAAAGGGATGAAATTCCGTCATCCGAGCATGACAGTTCAGAATTCAAACTTAATGAGAGCTTTGGCAGCTTCTGTCGAAGGCAGACAGTGATTAACAAAACACTTCAGAGTACAAGGCACAGCAGTGCTCAAAGAAAACAGTGATGATCTCTGCTTAATCGCAGAAAAGCCCAAAGCATCTGCCAACGGAGGACTGCTGGAGCCGCATGGAGCTATCGCTTGGATAGGCTGTCATCTCCTGAGATCAGCAACCATATGCTCATCTCAAGTACAAACTCCAAAGAAGTTAATTTTCTGACAAAGTACAGGGATAAATATGACATTCAAACAAGTGTGCTCACTCATCCTGAACAGGCGTTGCAGCTTACTCATCTGCATGTGTCAGATTTATGCACTGTTTAAATACAAGCAAATATAATTTGTTTGTAATGCAAACATTACTGTGTATGCACAGAGATAATTAATCTTTGTCTCCTCCACAATTTTTGGCCTGCTTTTTTAAATCTACAGTTATAATTCCAATACAGGATCAGTATCCACTCTTTCCTGTTAATGCAATAGCAACTTGGATTTAAGCCAAGCCATAGCAGAGTGTCTCTGTTAAATCAGTTAACCTTGTCTCAATAGCTTTATACTGTAATCTTTTTTCACTAATATATGATAACATATTACCACATTTTACGTCCTTTATTGTATGTGTTTGTTTACTTATGTTTTATTTTTTCAGCACTTATTTAATTTCACCTGCAATGCAATATGTTTTCAACTGTTTCAATTTTCCTTCCTGAATGCTTTTACTTTTCCACGACTTTTGTGCAATTTATTAGTTTCCTTCACTGTTGGCTTTACCACCTTGCTTGACCTTCATGTTTTGAATTCTGAATATCCAGACTTTTCTATCTCTTTAGTCTTCTCAACTTATCTCTTAATGCTCTCTACTTCTTGGATATATCTGGTGATTTTTACAATTTTATTCACAGGATTTGGTCAACATTGGTTAGGCCACTGTTTACTGAATATCCCGAAATCCTCTCAGGAAAGTGGCAGTGAGATATCTTCCTGAACCACTGCAATCCATGTAGTATAGGGATTTCCAAGATGCTGTTAGGGAGGGTGATCCAGAATTTTGAGCCACAGACAGTACAGGAATGTTGATATAGTTCCAAAGATGATGTGAGGCTTGGAGGGGGCCTTGTTAGTGGTGGTATTTATTACTGCCTTGTCCTTCCAGATAGAGGTCACAGGTTTGGAAGGTGCTGTTGAATGAGTCATTGGGAGTTGCTGAAGGATAGCTTGTAGATGGTAGACACTGCTGCTACTCTGGGTTGGTAGTAGAGGGAGTTAATGTTGAAGATGGTGGTTGAGGTGCCAGTAAGAGTTCTTAATGGTATCAATGTTCTTTCATCTGTTGTTGGGGCTGCACTCATCCAGAAAAGTGGAAACTATTTCATCACACTGCTAAACCTGTACCTTTGAGATGTTGGACAGACTCTGGGGAATTGCAACACCAGTTACTTGCTGCAGCATTCTTAGCCTCTGACCTGCTTTTGTGGCCGAAGTATTTAATATGGCAGGCAAGTTTCTGATCAATGGTGATAGTTGATAATGAGGAGTTCAACAATGGTAATGCAATTGGCTGACACGGGCAGACAGTTCGATTCTCTCTTGTTGGAGATGGTCATTCACACCATACAAGTGCCTGGCAATGTTACTCATGAATTATCACCTCAAATCTAGGTGAGCTACTTTAGAATCTCAGCATTCATGGGTGGTGCTGAACATTGTAAATCACCAACAAACATCTGCATTTCTGACCTTATGGTGGAGGAAGAGTTATTGATGAAGCAGCTGGAGATGAATGGGCCTAGAACATTACCCTGAGGAACCTCCTGCAGAGATATCTTGGTGCAGTGACGATTCAGCCCCAACAACCCCAATCATCTTTTGCTATGCCTTGTAGGACTCCAGCTAATGATTTTCCCTGATTCGCATTGTTACAATTTCCACAAGTTGACTCTTATTTTTAGCTATGCCTAATACTATTTCTGGCATACCCTCCTGCACTCCTCATTGAACCAGGGTCAATTCCTCAATAGCAATGATAGTAATGATAGAGTGAGTGATATATGGGTCCTGAAGTTACAATGTGGTCGAACATGACTCTCCCACTGCTGATAGCCCATAGGGACTTGTGGATGCTTAGTTTGGAGTTGCTTGATTTTTTTTCAATTCTGTCCAATTTAGGACAGTGGCAGTGCCACACAACAAGGTAAAGGGTGTCCTCAATGTGAAAATGGACAGATATATCTGTGACAGATAGATTTGGGAGGACAAAATCAAGTAAGTTATTCCTTCTTGACGGTTCACTCGCCATTGGCTGCGACCCAGTCTAGCGGTTACGTCCTTTAGGATTTGGGTAGCTTGGTTAGTCATGATGCTGCCAAGCCATTCAAGGTGATGGACATTGGATCCCTCACCAAGAGTACATTCAGCACATTTTCCACCTTCAGTTTTCCTCCATGTGGTGCTCAACATGGAAGAGTACTGACATGGAGGAGTACTGATTCTTCAGCTAATTGGGTGGCAGTGCATGGTAATCAGCAGGAGGTTTGACCTGATGACATGAAATTGCATGAAATCTGGAGTCAATATTGGGGACAAACAGCACAACTCCCTCATGACTGCATACCACTGTCTACCAAAGGATCCTCAGTGATGGTGATGGTGTTGTCTGGGACATTGGATCTAAATTAGCTTCATGGTAGGAAACAGAAAGTGGCCATTTGTGTGATTGGAAGCTGGTCTCCAGTGCTTCACTGCAAGGATAAGTGGGAGGTATCTTATTATTTGTGATATATATAAACAATATAAAAGAGAATACAGGGGGTTGGGAGTGGAATGATCAGTAGGTTTACAGATGACACAAAATTTGGCTGTTGTGTGACACTAGGAAGGGGGTCTTAGGTTATAAGATGATATAAACAAATTGGTTAGATAAGCAGTTGAGTGGAGATGGAATTTAACCTTGGAAAGTGTGAGGCAATGCAATTTGGAAACAGGAACAAGGGAAGCTGAAGGCAGCAGGACAGGGTAATATGGTAGTTAACAACGTTTCCAGCCACTTGCCTTTGTCAGCTGTGGCATAGATTATAAGAGCAAGGAGATTATGTTGGAGCTGTACAGGACTTTGGTTAGGCCACAGCTGAGTATTGTGTGCAGCTCTGGTCAACACACTGTAGAAAGAATGTGAATGCACTGGAAGATGTGCAGAGGATATTCACCAGATATGTTGCCTGAGATGGAACATTTTAGCAATCTCAAGGGAATGGATAAACCAGGTTGTTTTCTTTAAAGCAGAAAATGGTGAAAGAGGACCTTATTGATGTCAATAATATGATGAGGGTATGGACAGGGTATAGAGAAAGCAGCTGTTCTCTTGTAGTGTCACTAACTACAGGGTATAATTTTAAGTTGAAAGGAAGGAAGCATAGAAGGGGCTCCCAGGTAGATGAACATCTTGGGGTCTGAATATTTGGGAGAAGCCATCAGATCTCTACATGGGCAAGAGATGTCTCTTTTCTCTGCAATAAAAAAACATTTTAAGACTGAAGAAAGCCAGTTTATTCTTCCCTCAGGAGTTGATAAGGTGTGGCTCCTAACCAGAGCAAGTGAAAGTATCTGGAGAAAGAAAGTCAAGGAGCCATTTCTCCTAACATACCAGAAGGGCCATATCAATGAACTCTATGAACAGGAACCACTGAACAGCCTTCCAAGACTTTCCCTCCACCCACAACAACCATGCTTTCTTTTTATCCCATCTGTGTGTGCAGGGAATAGTTTATGTGGTGTTAGATTTCTAACCAGTAGATTAATGTGAACAGATCACAATTGTTTATCTGCATCTAGAATTTATTTATTTGTAATGAATAGTCGTTCTTGTTAAGTGCAGAAACAGAGTCTGAATTTATGTCAACTTGGGCCTAAAAGGTACTAAATTAGCAAATTCTACATGCTTTCTTAAAATATTTAACCTTTGCCATAACTCTGGGTGCAGTGTGACTTCATAACCATGACTCTAGTGAGACATAACACAATCAGTAGTGCTTTCATTTCTCCATCTCTTAAATCTTCTATTTTTCTTCATCATATCAACAACAATATATAATAGGTGATTTACCAAAGACAAAAACTCCACAATGCTTTATCAAGCCATGAGGGAATTAAAGGATCTCAAGCCGTAAAGGGAGATATTTTGAATGTTGACCAAAAGCGAGTGAAGAGATGTATTTTAAGGAGGATCATTCCTTTAAATGATGTTTCAACAGGATGTTGGAGCTCAGCTTTTGAAAGCGCAGCAGCCAATACTGAACTAATGATTATGAAATGTGGAGAATAGGGGATGAACAAATGCGTTGGAATACTTAGGTCTGGAGGTTGTCTTACCTAAATCATCATTTAATGTGTTAAATTCAGAAGTAGAAATAGTTCAATGTCTAAAAGACTTTGATTTGGAAGAAACCATAACTGTAAGCATATCTGGGAATCAGAAGGCCATAGCTTGAGCCCCACTGCAGGGTTAAGAATCTAAGCCAACATTCCAGTTGAGAACCAAGGGAGTACTCCAATACCTTTTGTTAAAAAATTAAACTAGGACCTGTCCATCTGTTCAGTTGGTCACAAATTATCTTATGGCCTATTTTCAAAAACACCAAGAAATCCTGGTTAATGTTCCTCCCTCAGCCAACACCTTCAAAAAAACGTTTTGACTGATCGTTGTTTCATACTTAGAGGAGGGATGTTGTATCTGAAATGTCAATTTATCATGCACAATTGTTCTGCTGAGAAAGTGCACAGTTTTTGACTTTTGTTTCAGGTTTCTAGCAGTGCTTTTTTTTCTCTCTCCATTACTTTGTCATGGTAATTAGGTTTTGGAAAAGTGCAAACCACCTGAAAAAAGTTAAATTACAAAAGTTAATCAATTTGTGTAAGACACCGTAAATCTTTAAGGACATGAAGATAGATGAATCTTGATTTATTTTTCAAAAGCATTTGGGTCACTTTCACGATACACTTTCTGACATGACCTACAGTATATTTCCATTACTCCTCTCTATTTTTCTAATCAACCTGTTCAGAGATGTTCCAAAATTTACAAAAACCACTGTAAAGTCATACTTGTGATTTAATAAAGGTTTATGGGAGCTGTGTTACATTTTGCAATTCACTAAAATTATGTTTGAAATGTAACAGGACTTAAAATTAAAGAAAAATAGCAAAAAAGGAAGGTTTTCACATCAAGTTATTTACTGTCTCCAATTTCAGTCATTTCCATATGTTTAGGTAGACAAAGTTTGCAGTCAAACCCATTCATACAGAATATAATAGATCGTAATGCATATATTTCACAGTCATAAAATACCTTCCTAATGGTATAATGTAGTTCAGATCATGGAAAGTATACAAGTTGCTGTAGTACAAAGCAATTAGTCCCTGAAAGAGTTAACTGACATCTGGAGATAAAGGGTTGATGGAGAAGCAAACCAGACCATACCTGTGTGTTGTGCAGGGTCTTTCATAATTGTCGGTCCAGTGTTAAGTTAATGCAACTAATAATAATGTGTGCTTATTCTTAAGTTGAGTCTGATATCTCAAGAGACTAGTGTACATCTCAGATGCAACCAGCTATTAGGTACAATGCAATAATCCTTTACTGTTGTGTGTATGCCCTATCCCAATTGATTTAGATTAGATTACTTACAGTGTGGAAATAGGCCCTTCAGCCCAAAAATTCCACACCGACCCTCCGAAGGGCAACCCACCCAGATCCATTCATTTACCCCTTCACTTAACACCACGGGCAATTTAACATGGGCAATTCACCTAACCTACACATTTTTGGACTGTGGGAGGAAACCGGAGCACCTGGAGGGTGCCCACACAGACATGGGGAGAATGGCACTGTGAGGCAGCAGTGCTAACCACTGTGCCACTATGCCGCCCACATCAATTGACATCAGTAACTTACACTAATACCAGCAGGAAAGAAGTGGGAGTGGTTGTGAATCTCTCCAATACAGCACAGATAGTTCAACAGCACATGACCACCACACATCAGATCTGGTAAAGGCTCCAGTATAGGTGTGCAGGATAGATTCAAATGTAGATCAAATGTGTTCAATATCTGCTTCAAACCCCCTTTGTCAAGATTTGTTTGTGAATGACCAAACAGAGGCAGCCACTCATAAACAAAGCCTAATTGTGTATAATTGTATACTTTCCATGATCTGAACTACATTATACCATTAGGAAGGTGTTTTATGACTGTGAAATAAATGCATTACGATCCAATCTCCAGGCTTTTATATTCTGTATGAATGGGTTTGACTGCAAACGTTGTCTACATTGCCATTATGAAGCTGAGAGAAGCAGGATTGCTTCTTCCAAATACACATTAATTTTAAGGATAGCTGCCGACCTCTCTTCACCAATAAAGATACATTTCTGAGCCATCTAGAGTTCACAATATGTGTAATCATACAAGTCAGATTGAGACTTTAGGTAGAAAGGCTGCTGTGAATCAATTTCTGAATGTGACACGAAAGCATGTCCCTGGAACAGTGATTTATTTGGCACAGTTTAAAGTAGAGTAAACAATCTCAGCTTTTAGCATTTATAATCTAAGACATAATATTAGGACCATGGATAATTAAGAAGTTGAACAATTTTTTTCCATTATTTTCAAATTAATGTCTACTTCTCAGGCAAAAAGTGACTGTTTTTGATTATTTATTGGTAGGAACACAGGTTGTGTTGGTAAACAGGAGTTATTCGAGAGTTAGGGTAGCAATAGTCACATGAAAATTGGCAGGTTGCAGCACAAGCCATCTTGATGGGCTGTCATAATTTCCAGGATGCCCAACAAATGAATGGTTAAAGCACTCGACCTGCTTGAAGTTCTAGGAGAAAGTGAGGACTGCAGATGCTGGAGATCAGAGCTGAAAATGTGTTGCTGGAAAAGCGCAGCAGGTCAGGCAGCATCCAAGGAGCAGGAGAATTTTCTGCTTGAAGTACAGTCTCCCATGAGCAGCTTCCTGTTTTGGAAACAGTACGTTTGCTGCAGGTTCTGAAGAAAATGTTCAGAGATGCAGCGGAGCAAGTTCACAATATAAAGGAGGCTGTCTTCCACAAATATGGTCCACAGAAACCATAATAACTGTCAAGGTAAGAGTTGCTACAATGAAAATGATCAGCATTTGGATCAAGATCCAGTTGTAATACCCTGAAAATGTGACAACTTCACTGCAGTTACAAAGCAAATAGAGGAGGGTATAGTCTAGTGGTATTATCAGTGGACTATTAATCCAGAGCTGAAAATGTGTTGCTGGAAAAGCACAGCAGGTCAGGCTGCATCCAAGGAGCAGGAGAATCGACGTTTCAGGCATGAGCCCTTCTTCAGGAATGAGGAAAGTGTGCCAAACAGGTTAAGATAAAAGGTAGGGAGGAAGGACTTGGGGAAGGGGTGTTGGAAATGCGATAGGTGGAAGGAGGTTAAGGTGAGGGTGATAAGGTGAGGTTGAGAGGCCGGAGTGAGATTTGGAGTGGAGTGGTCAGGAAGAAGATTGCAGGTTAGGAAGGTGGTGCTGAGTTTGAGGGTTGGGACTGAGACAAAGTGGGGGGAGGGGAAATGAGGAAACTGGAGAAATCTGCGTTCATCCCTTGTGGTTGGAGGGTACCTGGGTGGAAGATGAGGCACTCTTCCTCCAGCCATCGTGTTGCTATGGTCTGGCGATGGAGGAGTCCAAAGACCTGCATATCCTTGGTGGAGTGGGAGGGGGAGTTGAAGTGTTGAGCCACGGAGTGGTTGGGTTGGTTGGTCCGGGTGTCCCAGAGGTGTTCTCTGAAACGTTCCGCAAGTAGGCTGCCTGTCTCCCCAATATAGAGGAGGCCACATCGGGTGCAGCGGATGCAGTAAATGATGTGTGTGGAGGTGCAGGTGAATTTGTGGCGGATATGGAAGGATCCCTTGGGGCCTTGGAGGGAAGTAAGGGGGGAGGTGTTGGCGCAAGTTTTGCATTTCTTGCGGTTGCAGGGGAGGTGCCGGGAGTGGAGGTTGGGTTGTTGGGGGGTGTGGACCTGACGAGGGAGTCCAACCAACCCAACCACCCTGTGGTTCAACACTTCAACGCCCCCTCCCACACCACCAAGGACATGCAGGTCCTTGGACTCCTCCATCGCCAGACCATAGCAACACGACGGCTGGAGGAAGAACGCCTCATCTTCTGCCTAGGAACCCTCCAACCACAAGGGATGAACTCAGATTTCTCCATTTTCCTCATTTCCCCTTCCCCCCACCTTTTGTCAGTCCCTCAAACTCAGCACCACCTTCCTAACCTGCAATCTTCTTCCTGGCCTCTCCGCCCCCACCCCCACTCCAGCCTATCACCCTCACCTTATCACCCTCACCTTAACCACCTTCCACCTATCGCATTTCCAATGCCCGTCCCCAAGTTCCTCCTCCCTACCTTTTATCTTAGCCTGCTTGGCACACTTTCCTCATTCCTGAAGAAGGGCTCATGCCTGAAACGTCGATTCTCCTGCTCTTTGGATGCTGCCTGACCTGCTGCGCTTTTCCAGCAACACATTTTCAGCTCTGATCTCCAGCATCTGCAGTCCTCACTTTCTCCTATTAATCCAGTGGCCCAGATAATGATCTGGGGATCTCAGTTCGAAGCCCATCATGGCACATGGCTAAACTTAAATTCAATAAAAATCTGGAATTAAAAAAGTTTAATGATGACCAAGGAACCATCTGCTTACTAATGTCCTTACCTGGTTTTGCCTACATGTGACTCTCGACCCACAGCAATGTGGTTGACACTTAATTGCCCTCATCCTGTGAATGAATTTTTAAAAAGTCCTCTTCAGAGTGCTAACTTTCAGCACAGCAATGCATGACTCTATTGTTCCTCAGCATTACCAATTCTTCTCCACTCCAAATACTATTCTAGACTAATAAATTCCAATACTGAATACAATCCTTGGTACATCCTTTCTCTGATGAAGGGCTTATGCCCGAAACATTGACTCTCCAGCTCCTCAGATGCTGCCTGACCTGCTGTGCTTTTCCAATGCCACACTTTTTACTCTGATCTCCAGCATCTGCAAGTCCTCACTTTCTCCTTTCTTTAGCTCATGGTGACCCTGGAATGCTAATTGTACAATTATCACTTCCAGTATTTATAAAAAATTACAAATTAAATACTGAAATATATGATCGGCCTGACTGTTGTTGCAGCGGAGCAAAAAATGTTATCTTCCATTATCTACTTCCAAACAGTCCTAGCTGCACGCAACTTTATTCTGTACTATTCCCGATGTCACCAGTGTCCTTACTCTCGATAGACTGGAAGGTAATCTCTACTAGGTACTCCTCACATTGCAGATTGTGCAGAATACAATTATCCACAATCATACCTTTTCTTATTTACGTTCCAGCTAGTCATCAAACCCATTCAGATATCTGAATTGTGAATTGAAGACCCAAAGTCAGCACAAGAAGAACACGTAGTAGCAATTTTTCATAGATAAGTTTCCTGAGAGGACTCATAAACCATGTTTGCAAGTACAAAAAAAGTGGGAAAGATGGATAATAGCTGCTGGTCACCACACATCAGTTCCATATTTGAAGGCTGCCATGTCTTATTGTTCCTGGAGGCAGTCATATTGTGTGAAAGACCAGGGAGAGATATGGCTGTATTCCATGGAGGAAACTTGTAATCTGTGCCATTCTTATCCTGCTGCTTCTGGACGTCAAGAAAAATGTAATGAATGTGCTTGCTGTAGCAAACAAAACATCAGTCATCTGTTTAATACAAGCATGGATTGCAGAGTGACTAATGTCACTGATAGCCCCTGTGGCAGCCTGGAAGAAGCTGAAGGCAAAACAATTAAGGATTGCAATGATATGACTGCAGTTTGAAATGTGCTGCTGGCTGCAACATTTGGCCACAGGCCTTCTTCTTGCAGAATAAAGCACAACATAGTCACTATCTCCCTGGAAATATGAACCTTTTATATACACAATTTCAATGAGAACTGTGTTGTATGGGCCTGTAAACACTATTAAGATAAGAATTCCTCTAAGCACAACTCCTACTATTTGCTGTTTAGATAGCTGGAATAGTTCTCTTCGTTCTCTATAGTCATGCCAGAATAAAATTTCTAAAAGAAAACCCATCAAGAAACCACAATGCCTCAACAATATAGAACTTGATCAGTAACCACAAGTGCCATCAAATCCTTTAAGATCACAAAATAATCAGAAGCTACTGCCTGACAATTGTCCCCAAAGTCTTTGTACAGTTGTAACAGCTGATCCATGACCTCCAGGATTATTGCCGATATATTGATAATTTTTCATGAGCATGTATTGAAAACTCAAAATGTGGAAGCCAGATTTAAACTTAGATGGATTCAATGATGTGCAAACTGCAGAGCTGGAACTGAGAATATTCATGCACTCAATCCATGGAAAATCAACTTCCCATCGAAACCAGATAGGCATGGAACATTCCTGGAAATGTGTTGCTGGAAAAGCGCAGCAGGTCAGGCAGCATCCAGGGAACAGGAGAATCGACGTTTCGGGCGATTCTCCTGTTCCCTGGATGCTGCCTGACCTGCTGCGCTTTTCCAGCAACACATTTCCAGCTCTGATCTCCAGCATCTGCAGACCTCACTTTCTCCTCATGGAACATTCCTGGCCAAGTACAGTACTTACAGCCACATTGTTTCAGAATAAGCCATTGTTTACACCTCCAGTGAGCCTATTTTGTTAGAAGGATGTTACACAGACTTGGTGGCACCCAGCTTGGAAGGAAGCCAGAGGCAAAGCAAGACATGACTTCCAAATACGGAAAGTAGTTATCTCATTAGATCTTTCATACTCAACCTCATGGACACAAGATACAGAATCTTCAAAAAGGCGTGAAGAGGGCGTAAAACAGGCATATTTTGCATATTCTTCAATTGCATCTCCAGAAAATAACTTTGACTGGCAGCCAAACTCCATGTACCTCGTGGTGAGCATCATCATGCTGACCAGACCCAGACTCGATGAGATGACCTAAAGGCCAGAGCCATCCCTCGATGAGAGGACAAGCCCAAATCAATAGCTGCAGGTCCTGAAACATCAAACAACTCTTAAAGACTGAGGAACAGACTGTTCCAGCCTTCCAGATAAACAATTCAAATATAGTGGTGGGGACCTGTGATAGGGTGTAGTGAATTCTCAAAAGCATGTGTCAGACGTGGATAGGTCATATAGATTTGAAACAGTCTACTTTGAGATTTATTACTGATTAATGAAGAGTCCTACAAAGAGATTGATAGAGTTTGATACAGTTTATTTAATGCACATTGATAGAGTCTAATAAGTATTGATTTCCCTGATAGAATGTTCAATGAAGTCCCCTGTCTCTCGTCCCCTTGTCTGTCTCACCACATAATGTTTCTGAGTTAAAAAGGGTTATTGCAAACTGGTCATAGTTAGTCAGGGTACAATTATTCAGCCTTTCACTTCACAACATTGTTTATCTGACAGTAGTTAAAAGATCTATTTGAAAAAATATCAGCTCCATTCTTGTACTGTTTGTGATTGATGGGAGGAAGCAACATTGATCAGATAGTAAAAGTTGAAAAATTGCATTTCTAATGTAAAAAAGTGACTTAGAGTCATAGAGATGTACAGTACGGAAACAGACCCTTCGGTCCAACCTGTCCATGCTGACCAGATATCCCAACCCAATCTCGTCCCACCTGCCAGCACCTGGCCCATTTCCCTCCAAACCTTCCTATTCATATACCCACCCAAATGTCTTTTAAATGTTGCAATTGTACCAGCCTCCCCCACTTTCTCTGGCACCTCATTCCATTCACGTACCACCCTCTGTGTGAAAACGTTGCCCCTTAGGTCTCTTTTATATCTTTTCCCTCTCATCCTAAACCCATGTCCTCTAGTTCTAGACTCCCCCACCCCAGGGAAAAAACTTTGTCTATTTATCCTATCCATGCCCCTCAGGATTTTATAAACCTCTATAAGGTCACCCTTCAGCTCCAGGGAAAACAGCCCTAGCCTATTCAAACTCTCCCTATAGCTCAAATCTTGTAAAGCTTTTCTGAACCCCTTCAAGTTTCACAACATCTTTCTGATAGGAAGGAGATCAGAATTGCATGCAATATTCCAATAGTGCTCTAACCAATGTCCTGTACAACTGCAACATGACCTCCAAACTCCTGTACTCAATACTCTGACCAATAAAGGAAAGCATACCAAACACCTTCTTCACCTATCGACCTGCAACTTCACTTTCAATGAGCTATGAACCTGCACTCCAAGGTCTCTTTGTTCAGCAACATTCCCCAGGACCTTACCATTAAGTAAATAAGTCCTGCTAAGATATGCTTTCTCAAAATGCAGCACCTCACACTTATCTAAATTAAACTCCATCCGCAAATTCTCAGCCCATTGGCCCATCTGATCAAGATCCCATTGTAATCTGAGAAAATCTTCTTTGTTGTCCACTACACTGCCAATTTTGGTGTCATCTGCAAACTTAATAACTATACCTCCCTATTTAGGGGGTTTGGAGTTTGTCACAACCCATTTGGAAGAGTGGATTATTTTTGAGGTTCAACTCTTCCAAGATCCTTCCAATCTCTGATCATCTTTTTTCTTTTCAAATCAATTCTTTACTGAAAACATAAGACAGTTGGCACGTTAATTGTTCAGTCCTTCAGTCACTGGTTAGCGGTAGAAGCTTATGGCAGAATGTGAGAAACTCACTAGCTATTTTCTAATTCTTTGTTATTTCTCATCAAGGAGAGAGAAAATGCTGTCTTTTTTAGAGTCTTTCTGCCCAGTATCCAATCACAAAGTTGCTGTCATACTAAGCACTCCTGACTCATACAACTGGTCCTGATTGAAAAAAGAATCAACTAAGTATCTCTGGGCCAAGCCAGCCTGAACACATAGCCACAGCATGAGGGAGTCCAGCACCCTACCCCATTCATTGAACAAGGCAACAATGTAAATACAATTGTCAGTGAGTTAAAGCAACTCACTAAAAAAACTGTAACATCTCCTCCCTGAGGGTCTTCAGCTTTAACCAGTACATTTTCCTCATTTTGATCTCTAATCCAAAAATAAAGAAAAATAAAAAGCTATGGAGCAGAATCTTATATGGGGTCTGATTGATGTGGGCTATTTCTGACAAAATCATGCAAGAAGTCTGACAAGACTTATTTCTACATCAGGAGCAACTCACAGCATCTGCTGGAGATGAGATAGCGAGACAGTGGCAAGTTGCTTACTAATAGCACAACTCATCTCATTAGTATAAAACAATAACTGCAGATGCTGGAGGTCTGAAACAAGAACAGGCAGGTCTGGCAGCATCTGGTTCTGAAGAAGGGTCACCAAACTCAAATCACGAGCTCTGCTTCCTCCTCACAGGTGCTAAGGGAAAGTGAGGTCTGCAGATGCTGGAATCAGAGTCGAAAAGTGTGGCACTGGAAAAGCACAGCCGTTCGGGCAGCATCCAAATAGGCAGGGGAGTCAACATTTCAGGCATAAACATTCATCAGGGATGTGGCCACATTCCTGATGAAGGGTTATGCCTAAAACAACAATTCTCCTGTTCTTCAGATGCTGCCTAACTTGCTGTGTTTTTCCAGCACCACACATTCACTCCTCACCAGTGCTGCCACACCTGCTGAGTTTCTCCAGCAATTCCTGTCTTTTATTTCACCTCATTGAGGTTCAGCTTCCTATCTTAACAAATGAACCAGATTAACTTGAGTGAGGGTTGTCGACATGAAAGTCAGAGCGAGTAGCTGGCAACTTCAGCTCGGTGCTGGCTGTGAAGGGCCTCCATTTTGAACAGTACCTTGGGGCAAAATTGATGGGCACCAGTTGCATGCATGCTGAACCACAGAAAGTGGCATCTGTGTTGGTCAGCCCATCTAGATCTTTGTGGTACCTCTCTGATTCACTTACAGGATATAAAGGAGTAGACACCTGTTTTGCAGGGTGCACCAGGAACTCATGTTGACAGGTTGCTGCAAGGACACTGTGTCCAGGGACAGCCAGGTACCTCCCAGGCTGCATCTCAGGGCTGCTGGCTTGCACTGCTGGCAGTCACTCACCAAGTGTCGACCTGCATGCTGCCAGTACCTTGGACTTCCCTTGCTAGACAAGCCTGAGGAAGGAGTTGACCCAGGTGAACTGGGCAAAAATATTAAAGGTAAAAACAATGACTGCAGATGCTGGAAACCAGATTTTGGATTAGTGGTGCTAGTTTCCTTTCATAGTTCATCTTAGCACCGTCAGTTTTGTTTTTTGGTAATCCTTTGCTGACATTTAAAGTTCTCCCCATCCTCCAGAGTGCCACTAACATTTCTAGTTGAATAGGTCCTAGTTTTTGCCTTTGTTATTCTTGACTTCCTTGTTAAGCGATGGATGATTTTTCACCTTTTTACAATACCTCTTCCTCTCAGGAATACACTTTAATTGAGAGATATTTAGTATCTCCCAAAACATTTTCTATTGTTCTTCAACTACCCTGCCCTTTAATATTTTTGGATTAGTGGTGCTGGAAGAGCACAGCAGTTCAGGCAGCATCCGAGGAGCAGTAAAATCGACGTTTCGGGCAGACGTTTCCGGATGCTGCCTGAACTGCTGTGCTCTTCCAGCACCACTAATCCAAAAATATTAAAGGGCAGGGTAGTTGAAGAACAATGTCTGTGTGTGTGTGTGTGGTAAGATGATTTGATCTCTCATTATAATTATTTTAATTCTATATCCACAGCACCCCCATCCTTGGTGAATACAGTGGAAAAAAAAAATAAATTCTTCCCATATTTTTTGCATCCTCTCACAAGTTCCCTCCTTTATCTCTCATAACTCCCACTTTTTCCTTAATTATCCTTTTTTTCTCTTTATATGCTGATAAAAATATATTTGGGTTTTCCTTTATCTTGCTTGCTAAAATTCTTTTCATTCCCACTTTTTGATTTCCTGATTTCTTTTTTTCACTTGATCATATCCTTCTTATCCTCCTCTAGGCTATGTGCAGTATTATGATTTTTGTGACTATCATAAGCTTTCTTTTCCTGTTTAATTTTCCCCTGTATTTTTCGAGACAACAATGGGGTCTTGATTTGGCAAGAAGTCCTCCAAAATAACCTGACTCAACTAACCCTTAGTCAGAAAGTTAGAACATTTAGTCCATGGTCTTTACAAGTTCAAGGATCAATATGCTGATTTAAGCAATAAATTTAGATTCACTCTAAGTTGACTAAGGGACCTGTGTAGCTTTGGAGACATTAAAGTAGACAAGCAGGATGCTGGAAGAACTCAGGAAGCCAGGCAGCATCAGGAGGTGGTGAAGTTGCCATTTTGGGTATAACCCTTCTTGGGAAAGGAAGGTTATACCTAAAATGTCAACTTCCCTGCCTCCTGATCCTGCCCGGCTTCCTGTGTTCTTCCAGCATCCTGCTTGTCTACTTTAGATTCCAGCATCTGCAGGGGGTTTTTTTGTCTCTTTGGAGACACTGGCTTCAGTTGTAAACCCAGGCTTTCTGAGGTCCAGAACATATCTCATAACACAATCCCAAAAAGGGCAGTAACCTTTCAATGTGTCCTAATTATATTTGTCTATGAACCAAACTAACTGGAACATAAAGGGTAACTGATCATTTATTTAATTTCTTCGTTTTGGGGTCTTGTACTCAAAATGGTTGGTGTGTTATAGAAGATATTAGCAGCAAACCTCAGACAATATAAATATTGACCTTAGAAGGGACAAAGCACAGGCATGTTGGAGTAACTTTGGATTTAAAGTGTTCATGTTAAATGATAGGCATAACTTGCCAATATTTGCATTATGTTCTCTTGAGTATGGAAGATTAAATGGTGATCTAGGTAAAGAGTTTAATTTAATAAATTGATTTGATGGGTAGCTAAAGAGAAGCAATTTTCTATGCTGCGGTATTCCAAGACTGGAGAGCATTATCTTAAAATATGAGTTAGGATATGTAGCAGTTTAATCAGGAAGAACTTTCTCATGCACAAGAATTTTCTCTCCCAAATATCTGCGGATCCTGTGTCAATTGAAATTTATTTTCGATTGAACGATGTTTTATATGGTAGGGACATCAAGGGATGTCAAAGACAAGTAAGTAGGGTTGACATACAGATCAGCACTAATCTAACTGGAAAATTGTGAAAGAAATTGAATGATGAAAAAGGCATGAGGAACCAATTAGACTGCACCTGATGCTAAATTTCCCTACATTGCAACTGTGACTGTGGGCAGATTCCTCCCCTCCCCAATGGTAGGGAAGATGGTGGGATGGCAGTGGGTATTGCCCCAATGCTTATGCCACCTGACTATCTGCTCTTTCTACTATTTTGGAAACTAAACTGTGAGCAGGAAGGGCTGTGGTTGACCTTCCCATTCTGCTGCCCTTAATAGAGGTCCTTAAATAGTCAATTAACAGCATCTTCATGTTAATTCCACAATTAACTATATTCTGAACAAGTGACAACATTGACAGCTTTCCTAACTGGTGAAATGAGGCAGCTTGCCTGCCAGGTTGTGGAAACGGGTTATTGGGTTCTTAATCTGATGTAGAAGTTATCAGAGGATTGGAAGGGAGAAGATATATAGCTATTGAAAAGCCTTGTCTCTCATTCCTTTTCTCCTTGCAACCAATTACAATTGCTCACAATGGTGACCAGCCTCTGTTTGGCAAGCAGATTCATGTGGGACAGGATATCACTGTTCCAAGAATTGAGGCATTGAACCTCTGCTAGGTAATCCATTACGTCGGGTAAAAACAATGACTGCAGATGCTGGAAACCAGATTCTGGATTAGAGTGGTGCTGGAAAAGCACAGCAGTTCAGGCAGCATCCTAGAAGCAGGGAAATTGACGTTTTGGGCAAAAGCCCTTCATCAGGAAAGAGGCAGAGAGCCTGAAGGGTGGAGAGATAAATGTGAGGAGGGTGGGGTGGGGAAAAAGTGGCATAGAGTACAATAGGTGAGTGGGGGTGGGGATGAAGGTGATAGGTCAGGGAGGAGGGTGGGTGAAGGTAGTAAAGAGTACAATGGGTGAATGGGGGTGGGATGACCCCTCTCATATATCTCTCCACCCTTCAGGGCACTCTGCCTCTTTCCTGACTTTTGCCCAAAACGGCGATTTCCCTGCTCCTTGGATGCTGCCTGAACTGCTGTGCTTTTCCAGCACCAATCTAATCCATTAGGTCAGACTGATGTTCTTATTTTTGAGAGAGGTGTGTTGGGTGTAGCCTTGCATGTTATCATGCCCATCACTACACTGAAAAAATTCAGATAAATCAAAAAATCTTACTTATAAAGTTCAAAATTACTTTTTGACTGTGAAGTACTTTATGCTTTGTTTATGCGTTATAAGATGCTATACAAATACAGGTATTTTGTCCACTGTTCTCAATTTCAATGTTATCATACTATTTGTTTGGAGTAGAGTTTTAGCTCAACAGGATTAATGTCACTTGGAAAATTCAGTCAGTTTTAAATGCTGTGTTAAGTGGGTGGGAGTTACACATGTTTTACTTCCTGATTGGTTTAGCCAACCTTTCAAACCAAGTCAGCCAATAACCAGAAAAAACATTGCTTTTGACTCCAAGTTTGTGAAAAAAACGTTAATTAAAATATCACATGCAAAGTAAATTAGTTGTGTCAATTAGGACAGGATAAATAAGGGGAAGAACAAGAAATAAACAATAGCACTAAGTGCTGATTTTCTTTGTTATTTTCCTTCTGAAATTCATAGCCTAATTGAACTTGGCAATTGTTTCCAAAACCTTAGAAATGCCAAGTCAGTCCAGATCAAGGAGTGTTAGCTGTCACAGGCCTCACCAGTGATCAATAAGTCACGTAAGGATTTGATGGCAAAAACATGTCCAACGCTGGTCAGTTTTGATTCCTCATTTGCAAGTCAAAGACATTCCAAGAGAGAAACAAACATTTTTTTGATGTGCAGTAGATATGAAGGGTTTTACTTATCTGCAAAAGAATTTGATTGCTTTAGCCAGTTTAAATTAAATCTTTGGTTTAAAATATTTGTAATGAGGTAAAAGCAGATGTTCAGAACAACTGAAGGGTTCCTTAGGTGCTAAATGAGACTCTAGTACTGCCAGTACAGGTCTGCAGTGTTAGTTACTGTTGGTTTAACTTACATTGTATAAGAAGCATTCAATGATGAGTACATTACCACTACTTCTTAAGTGCAAGGATATGCAGGGATAAGTGGACATTAACTTCATAACTTACAGAAATATTCCACCAGCATGATGGTTGATAGATCTCATATTTCCAGGTATTCAACATTCTGGATTATGGCCTGTTTGTTAAAGGGACTGAGAATTGACCAGCTTTCTCATAACTGAAGTAAGAAAAAGATCAAAGTCTATATTATTACATTTGAGCAGAAAATTTTGCCTTGTTGTCTTTAATAGTCAAAATTCAGTAATGTGGTAAAATGCCTTGTACAATTATTGTGCTTTATAAAAATCAAGAACACAATGTATAGGTTTCAGGTTTGATTATATAACGTACTGATTTAGTGTTTTAATTGAAAAATTGTCACTTATTGATCAGAAATCATCAGAAGAATATCAGGCACTAGGTTACAATCAGCAATATATTTTTGATATATCCTGATATGAAATGGATGAACCAATGTGAAAGCATTGTGAAAGAACCAAGTGGCCATGATATCAGGTAATATTAAAAACACTTTTTTTCTGAAATTGTAGTGCTGGTATGTTACTTAAGAAGCTTACTGAGTGTACATGATTTTTTTTCAAAAACCAAAAATGATAGCAGTATCATTGGTAATTTTAGTTCCTTGAAAATACTACTCCCACAGGATATAGAAATTCAAGTACAACAAGCAGGCAGGCAGGTGGACAAGGGCACGTGAACTGTAGCAGGAAAGCTAGCTATCAGCTTCCACAGTCACATAATCCTCTAGTTCACAGCAGGGACAGCACAAGGGCAGTTCAACAGAGCAAGCCTCTATACTTTATACAATACCAGGCAGCAGCTGGCTCTGAACACAATCAATTGCTAACAGGTTTCACAGACTTCCTTCAAGTTCTGACCTACATATAGTCAACTTGGCCGTACTTTCAGGATCAATGAAGGTCATGTGAAGTAAAGCTTAATTTAGCAGGGAAGACCATCTTCTTCCAGGAATTCAACAACATCTCAGCTCATGGAGATTCATTAGCACATCATCATCATTCAGATAAGTTTAAGAATCTAATTACCTATTATAGCTATATGCAGGAAGCATTAAGAACTAACAGGCTTCTTGTCAGCCTATTGAGCTACCAGTTAGATCACTGATAATTATCCTAGAGTAACTCTGGGAAACTGATTTGAAAAGTAGCTCACATTCCCTTAAACCGATTACTACCTTAGCTATGGGCTAAGGATTTGTAGCAGGTAGAATCTAGCTAATATTTGGCAAACTCATTGTGAGAATGATGACACAGTTGATGCTGTACTGTTAGCACTGTCCACTTATAAGTACAAGTGAAGTACAGACTTTGACAAGTGCTATGAAATGTAAAAGAACCAAGTCTGAGCATATTAAGCATCAAGAGAATTAGACATGTCCAGCAGGTTGAATTATACTTAAATCAATGGAAGGAAGATTGGGTGGGTTTCATTATGAGCAAATGATTCACATGGCATATTGTTCTTCTGTGTTCTGCAAAGTGACACTTAATGCCCAAGTGGTAAAGAAATAGCTAACTCATTCAGTTTTAAGAAATTGAGGAAAAGATTAAATTGGTCACATTCACAATTTTAATTAGAGGACTGAAATAAGGTTGACAGTGGTGTTCCCTAAGGGTCATTTTGGGACTCCTGCTCCTCTTCATACTTGTTAATGACCAAGGGCCTGATATACACAGCACAATTTTTAAAAATGTGTGATGGCACAAAACATGGAAGTATTATAAACTGTGAGGAGAATAGCACTAAAACTAAAAGGATATAGACTGGTTGGTGTAAGAGATGGACAAGTGACAAATTAAATTTAATACCTAAGTGCAATGCAATTAATTTTGTATGAAGAATAGAGGAAGAAAATATCAAATGAAAGTTGTAAAGGGGACACAAGAGCAAAGGCACCTGGGAAGATTTGTGCAGAAGTTATTGAAGGTGACAAGATAGGTTGAAGGTACAGTTAAAAATAAAACCATGGATTCTGGGCCAAATAAAAGGATCTAAATAGGTCAAAGAGTACAAAATCAATCAAATCAAACAAGAGGAGCTGTAGAACAAAAATCTTAAAATTAATTCCAATAATCATGAATAAAATGATGATGATTATTTTTTCAAAAATAATTACTGATTCTTAGTGCAACCTGCAATAGTGTCCTACTTGGGAAGGTAAATCATTCAATCAAGTAAAGTGTGCCTAATGTATCATAACCTTCAAGGTTAATGTTGTTTCTAAATTTTGCATAAAGCTGGACTTTAAAATCTGATGATACCTGTTGAGATGCCTCCCTACGGGCTTGCAAAGCCTAGATCGCATCTTGGAGACAATGCTTTGCTTACAAATAGGGCCAAAGAGTACAAAAACAGGAAGTTTTTATGAAACATTGGTTTGGCTTCAACTACAGCATTGTGTTGAATTCTAGGAGATGGATGGAAAAGCATTAGAGAGTGTGCAGAAAATATTCCCAACAATCATTCCAGCAATGAAGAATTTAAATTATGCTGAGGGTGTTTGCCTTAGGGAAGAAAATGTTCATAGGAGCCTTAAAAAAGGTACTTAAAAATTAGGAAAGGTTTCATCAGACCAAATCAGAAAAAAAATACTCACTCATGGAAGAATCAAAACTTAAAACTTTCAGATTTAAGGTAATTGGCAAAAGTAGAATGTCCATGTGAGGAAAAACCTTTTTATACAAGTGGCTAAGATTTGGAATACACTGACTCTGCCTCCACTGCACTCTCAGATGATCATAGTTTAAAAAAAAAATTGACTTATTATAGTAAGGAGGGCTAAGGCGAATAGGTAGAGGAATGGCATTAAGTGAATTCTCTTGCAGAAAGCCAGTACAGACACGACTAGCCAAATGGTATTCTTTGTTGTCACAATTATTGTTTCATTCTATGGTTTAAGGATATCCTAACATCATACCAAACACCTCAATTTTTATAACATATGGATACAATGATGCTGAAAATTTTCAAAGTACCAGTTTATTTCCTTACTCAAGGACGTTTTCATCTCCTTTAAGGATTCTAATTTTACATTTCGACATCATTCAAAATGATTGAATAACCATTTAATAGGGAATAAGTGGCACCCAGGGCAGTAGCTATATTTCCCAAATCCTGCAATAGTTCTTGTTTCATTACTCAGTCAAGTTTGGATCTGTTTTTTCTTTTCTTCACTTAACTCCAAGTTCATGGTTTCCTTTCATAGATCTACTCAGCTTTACTTTATTTCTTGGCAATTTTTGACTTTGTGGCTTCTCGAGATTCTGCTTTATTTCTCTAAGTTTTGCCATCATTATATCCATTAAGGCCTGAAGGCAGGTCCTTAGATCATTGCCTGATGCTTTAACCTGAGTCATTCCCTTGCCTGTTGATTTCAAAGGTGGCTTTCCATTGCTTATCACTTTCAGGGAGAGAGTGAGGCGGGCAGGTCTCAAATCTCCCTCTGCTGGCCAGGTATCAAACCCATGTTGTTGGTGTCAGTCTGAGCCATAGGCAAGCTATCACGGCAAATGTGCTAACTGACCCCAATATGCTCAAAATGCCAGCTCCACAAATGCACTATGAACTCTACTTTTCATCTCCCAGCTTATTTTATACAGTCTAAATTGAATTAGCATCTTTCATTTCCTCCTTTAACCTTGTCTTGGAATGTGCTCACCCTACATTCAAACTCTTAAGTAATTCTCATGGACAAAGTAACTTGGCTTCACATGCTTTCACTTTCTGTCTTATTTGGTCATATTTCGTGTACTGCTACAAGGATGGGTACATGTTAAAAGAGTAATGAAATGGGGCTATAAGGTTTTGAAGCAGATTACACTGCACAACCATAAGTTATTTGAGATATGTGAAATGCAAGAAAAAGCTGGTGTGAAAGTAACAGAAATCTTAAAACATTAAGCTCAACATTAAGTAGTCCATTCAAAAGTGACTAGTTCATCACATCCAATATGATGAACTAAAGTCAAAAGGTTTTTTCACAGAAAACGCTGATGCATCATTAAGAATTTTTCTATTTGCCACAGACTTAACATTTCGCATTATCGGGCGAACTTAAGTAGAAGCATAGAAACAGACAGAAATACAGAAACAGGGGATTTAGAAACAGGAGTAGGTCATTTGACCTGTTGAACCTACTCAGCCATTAGACAGAATCAGAATTGACCTGACTGTGATCTTATCTCCTCTTTTCTATCTACAGTCCCTATAACCATTAAGTTCCTTACTTAATAAAAATCTAACTCAATCTTGAAAAAAAAATCAGTCACCCAGACTTCACTGCCTTCTGGGGAAGAGAATTCCACATTCTAATTACATCTTGGAAAAGGTAGAGAATGATGGACTCTCAGGGAATGTAGAGCGAACAGCCAAGTTTCTTGTACTGAGACTGGCTCAAATGTAAGGAGGGGTACGTCAGGTTCCAAGCGATTGATTGTGATAGGGGACTCTCTACTCCAAGGCACAGACAGATATTCCTGCGACAGCAAGCAATCAGATTGGTGTGTTGCCTCCCAGGTGCTAGGATCAAGGATATCTCAGAGAGAATGTGAAGTATTCTCAAAGGGGAGCGAGACCAGCAGGAGCTTGTTGTACACATTTGGAACTAATGAGACAGGAAGGAAAAAGGATGAGATTCTGAAGGAAAAGTATATGAAGTTTAGCTAGAATTTTAAAAAGGAGGTCCTCGAGAGTAGAAATATCTTGATTACTCCCAGTGCTACAAGCTAGTGAGGGGAGGAATAGGAGGGTAGAGCAGATGAATGAGTGGCTGAGAAACTGGTACAGCGGAGAAGGGTTCACATTTTTGGATGCTTGGAATCTCTTCTGGGGTAGAAGTGACCTGTATAAGAAGGATTGATTGCACTTGAATTCGAAAAGGACTTATATACTGACAGAAAGATCTGCTAGAGCTTTTGGGAGGATTTAAACTAGTAAGATTGGAGAGGCAGACCCAGGCAGATAGTGAGGAAAGAGTTCATTCTGAGACTGCTGCAATTTGGGACAGGAAGCAAGTCAAACAGTCAGAGGAGGCAGGAACAAAACAAGAACAAGATAAATGAAACTGCATTTATTTCAATGAAAGAGGCGTAACACGGAAGGCAGATGAAATCAGGGCATGTTTAAGATCATGGGACTGGGATATCATAGCAATTACAAAGACACGGCTCAAGGATGGACAGGATTGGCAGCTTAATGTTCCAAGATACAAACCCCCAAAGGAAGAATAAAAAGGGGGGCAAGAGAGGAGGGGGAATGGCGCTTTTGGTAAGGGATAGCATTACAGCTGTACTTAAGGTTAATATTCCTGGGAATGCATCCAGCGAAGTTATTTAGGTGGAACTGAGAAATAAGAAAGGGATGATTACCTTATTGGGTTGTACTATAGACCCCTCAATAGTCAGTGGGAAATTGAGAAACAAATTTGTAAGGAGTTCTCAGTTATCTATAAGAATAATAGGGTGATAATGATAGGAGATTTTAAATTTCCAAACAGAGATTGGGACTGTCATAATGTTAAGAGTTTAGATGGAGAGGAATTTGTTAAGTGTACACAAGAAAATTTTCTGATTCAGTATGTGGATGTAACTACTAGAAAAGGTGCAAGACCTGACCTAGTCTTGGGAAATAAGGCAGGGCAAGTGACTGAGGTGTCAGTGGGAGAGCACTTTGGAGCAAGTGACCATAATTCTGTTAGTCTTAAAACGGTGATGGAAAATGATAGACAAGATCTAAGAGTTAAAGTTTTTAATTGGAAGAAGGCTAATTTTGACGGTATTAGGCAAGAACTTTCAAAAGTTGATTGGGGTGCGGATGTTCACAGCTAAAGGGACGGCTGGAAAATGGGAAGCCTTCAAAAATGAGATAATGACAATCCAGAGACAGTATATTCCTGTTTGAGTGAAAGGCAAGGCTGGTAGGTGTAGGCAATGCTGGATGACTAGAGAAAATGGGGTTTTAGCCAAGAAAAAGAAGGAAGCATATGTCAGGTATAGACAGGAGAGATCGAGAGAATTCTGAAGAGTATAAAGGCAGGAGGAGTATATTTAAGAGGGAAATCAGGAGGGCAAAAAGGGGACAGGAGATAGCTTTGGCAAATAGGGTTCAGGAGAATCCAAAGGGATTTTATAAATACAATAAGGACAAAACGGTAACTAGGGGGAAGAACAGGACCACTCAAAGATCACCAAGGCAGCCTATGTGTGGAACCACACGAAATGAGAGAAGATACTAAACAAGTCTTTTGCATCAGTGTTTACTCTGGAGAAGGACATGGAAGATATAGAATGTGGGGAAATAAATGGTGACATCTTGAAAAATGTCCATATTATGGAGGAGGTGGTGTTGGCTGTCTTAAAATGTATAAAGGTGGATAAATCCCCAGGACCTGATCTGGTGTACCCTTGAACTCAATGGGAAGCTAGGGAAGTGATTGCTGGGCCCCTTGCTGAGATATTTGTATCATCGACAGTCACAGCTCAGGTACTGAAAGACTGGAGGTTGGCTAACGTGGTGCCACTATTTAAGAAAGGTAGTAAGGAAAAGTCAGGGAAATATAGACTGGTGAGCCTGACATCAGTAAATCATTGTTGTTGGAGGGAATATTGAGGGACAGGATTTACATGTATTTGGAAAGGCAAGGACTGATTAGGGATAGTCAACATGGCTTTGTGCTTGGGAAATCATGTCTCATTAACTTGATTTTTTTTTTGAAGTAACAAAGAGGATTAATGAGGGCAGAACAGTTGATATGGCTTTGTACGGACAGAAAGGCATTCAACAAGGTTTCTCATGGTAGACTGGTTAGAAAAGTTAGATCACATGGAATACAGGGAGAACTAGCCACTTGAATACAGAACTGGCTCAAAGGTCAAAGACCAGGGTGGTGGTGGGGGGTTGCTTTTCAGACTGGAGGCCTCTGACCAGTGGTACAAGGATTGGTGCTGGGTCCACTGCTTTCCGTCATTTATGTAAATGATTTGGATGTAAACATAGGAGGTTTAGTTAGTAAGTTTGCAGATGACACCAAAACTGGAGATGTAGCAGACAGCGAAGAAGGTTGCCTCAGATTACAATGGGATCTTGATCAGATGGGCCAATAACCGAGGAGTGACAGATGGAGTTTAATTTAGATAAATGTGAGGTGCTGCACTTTGGAAAGGCAAATCATCGTATGCCTTATTCGCTTAATGGTAAGGTCCTGGGGAGTGTGGCTGAACAAAGAGACCTTGGACTGCAGGTACATAGTTCCTTGAAAGTTGAGTCTCAGATAGGTAGGATAGTGAAGAAGGTGTCAGGTATGCTTTTCTTTATTGGTCAGAGCATTGAATGCAGAGTTGGCACGTCACGTTGCAGGACATTAGTGAGGCCACTTTTGGAGTGTTGTGTGCAATTCTGGTTTCCCTCCTATCGGAAGGATGTTGTGAAACTTAAAAGAGTTCAGAAAAAGTTTACAAGGACGTTGCCAGGGATGGAGGATTTGAGCTATAGGGAGAGGCTGAATAGGCGAGGGCTATTTTCCCTCAAGCATCGGAAGCTGAGGGTGAACATATAGAGGTTTACAAAATCATGAGGTACATGAATAGGATAAATAGACAAAGTTTTTTTCCCTGGGGTGGGGGAGTCTAGAACTAGAGGACATGCTGTCCATCTCTATGGCTCTATGACTCTGAGAGAGATTTCATCACCTCCAGCTTTAAAGGGAGACCTCATTCTCCTCTTGTTCTTGTCACACTCACAAAAGCCACAAAGTCTTGACAGCTACACTATCAAGTCCCTTATATATTCTAATAACATTACTTCTCATTCTTTGAAACAACAATGGGTACACCCCCAGCCTGTTGAAACTTTCTTCAGAACATTACATTAGATTAGATTACTTACAGTGTGGAAACAGGCCCTTCGGCCCAATAAGTCCACACCGACTCGCACCACAGACCCATTCCCCTACATTTACCCCTTCACCTAACACTACGGGCAATTTAGCATGGCCAATTCACCTAACCTGCACAATTTTGGATTGTGGGAGGAAACCGGAGCACCCGGAGGAAGCCCACGCAGACACGGGGAGAACGTGCAAACTCCACACAGTCAGTCGCCTGAGTCGGGAATTGAACCCAGGTCTCTGGCGCTGTGAGGCAGCAGTGCTAACCACTGTGCCACCGGGCCGCCATGCTCAGTAATAACATGTTGATGTTATTACTGAGCATGGCAGATCCTAGATGGAATCCTGGCTTAATAGATTTTTTTTGCTGTGTTAATGAAGTGGCCTTTTAATGCAATGTAAACATAAAACCCTGAACTTCTGTGTTGAATAATAAAGCTGAAGTTTATAATGCAAATGAAGTGAAGGCAAAATAGAGTAAATCAAACTGTTTGCATATATCACAAATTTAAAGATTTCTAAAAACATGGTAAAGTACAACTGCATTAATCCCAAAACCCTTCTTTAGAGTACTGAATTCAGAAAGAATGCCCCCTCTATTACTTATCTGAAAGGCTTAATTTATTTGCAAATTCAATGCCCTGTCTTGATAATCTGATATCCTCTTCCTTGATCCTTCATCCAAATGCAATTAGATTTTCTCAGCTTCAAATAACTCCTTCACTTCTTTAATCAACACTTCTGATCTGGAACTTTTAAACTAAACTCCTTGCACTGAGGTAACCTCTTCCTTAACAGTTTTAAATTACTTCCCTTTCTAAAGAGTAACTTTTTAAACATATCTTCTGCTTCAGCCAAGCCTTCTGCATTGTGATTTTCTATCTGCACCAAAATGAAACTAAAAAGCTTTTATTTTCCCCAAGGGTGTTTCCCCTAAGTCCAAAACTAATTCCAGAATCTTCTATCTGAAAGCCTAATGCACTATACTCTTTGCTTTATTCACTCATAAACTCTCCCCAATGGAAACAAATTCCCATTAGCCTCCCAAACCTTCTTTTACAGAGTGTTTTAAAAATAATTATCATGGCTTGTGATAAACACGAATATCCCATTTCCTGTACCTGCATACTAACCTTTTGTAATTCATTTAGCAGGATGTCAAGATTCCTCTGTAGTAACAGTAATCTAAAAAGAGGGAGACAGAAATCAAGAAACTACAGTCCAGTTAGAAAGTAGCATAAGGAAATTGCTAGAATACCTTATTAAGGATGGTTATAGTAGGTTACTTGGAAAATCATGATGTGTTTGTGCAGTCACATTTTCCAACATTATAATGCATCTACTAAATTTTTGCCTACACACTTAATCCATTTATGTTGCTTAACAGACTCTCCAGCTACTTTTGACAACTCATTTTCTTACTTATTGAATTCACAACACCTCACTGTTTACAATTTATATCAGTTTGGGATCTTTGGACAATTGTTTCATAATAATAGAAGCAGGAGTAGGCCTTTGGCCCATTTAGCCTGCTCCCCCATAAGGTCATGACTCATCTGTCCAACCATTTCAGCTCCTCCTGTTTGTATTATCCCCATAACCCTTATTTCCCCTACCATGCAAAAACCCATCCAACAGTTATTGAACATATTTAATGAAGCTGCCTGTACTCCTTCATTGGAAAGAGAATTCCATAGACTCACTATTCTCTGGGAAAAACAGTTCCTGCTCATCAAAATATGTTCATATTACAGAGGAGGAAGTGCTGGATGTCTTGAAATGCATAAAGGTGGATAACTCCCCAGGACCTGATCAGGTGCACCCTAGAACTCTGTGGGAAGCTACGGAAATGATTGCTGGGACCCTTGCTGAGATATTTGTATCGTCGATTGTCACAGGTGAGGTGCCAGAAGACTGGAGTTTTGTGAACGTGGTACCACTATTAATGAAAGGTGTTAAGGATAAGCCAGGGAACTATAGACCTGATGTCAGTGGTGGGAAAGTCGTTAGAGTGAATCCTGAGGGACAGATGAACATGTATTTGAAAGGGAAGGACTGATTAGGGATAGTCAGCATGGCTTTGTGTGTGGGAAATCATGACTCACGAACTTGATTGAGTCTTTGTAGAAGTTAAAAAGAGGATTGATGAGGGTAGATGTGATCTATATGGACTTCAGTAATGCGTTCAACAAGTTTCCCATGGGAGACTGGTTAGCAGGGTTAGATCTCATGGAATACAGGGAGAACTAGCCATTTGGACATAGAACTGGCTTGAAGGTAGAAGACAGAAGGTGGTGATGGAAGGTTGCTTTTCAGACTGGAGGCCTGTGACCAGTGGAATGCAACAAGGATCGGTGCTGGGTCCACTTCTTTTCATCACTTACATAAAGATTTGGATGTGAACACAGGAGGTATATATAGTAAGTTTGCAGGTGACAACAAAATTGGAGGTGTAGTGGACAGCAAAGCAGGTTACCTCAGATTACGAGATCTTGATCAGATTGGCTAGGAGTGGCTGATGGAGTTTAATTTAGATAAATGTGAGGTTCTGCATTATGGGAAAGCAAATCTTAGCAGGACTTATACATTTAATGGTAAGGCCCTAGGGAGTGTTGCTGAACAAAGACATCTTGGAGTGTAGGTTCATAACTCCTTGAAAGTAGTCATAGGTAGATCAGATAGTAAAGAAGGTGCTTGGTATGCTTTCCTTTATTGGTCAGAGTATTGAGGACAGGAGTTGGGAGGTCATGTTGCGGCTGCACGGGATGTTAGTGAGGCCACAGTTGGAATATCATGTGGAATTCTGGTCTTCCTATCAGAAGATTGTTGTGAAACTTGAAAGGGTTCAGAAAAGATTTACAAAGATGTTGCCAGGATTGGAAGATTTGAGCTAGTGGGAGAGGTTGAATAGGCTAGGGCTGTTTCCTTGGAGTGTCAGAGGCTGAGGGGTGACCTTATAGAGGTTTAAAAATTCATGGGGGACATGGATAGGATAGATAGACTAAGTCTTTTCCCTGGGGTGGGGGAGTCCAGAACTAGAGAACATAGGTTTAGTGTAAGAGGGGAAAGATATAAAAGTGACCTAAGGGGCAACTTTTTCATGCAGAGGGTGGTGGATGTCTGGAATGACCTGCCAGAGGAAGTGGTGGAGGCTGGTACGATTGTAACATTTAAAAGGCATCTGGATGGGTATATGAATTGGAAGGGTTTAGAGGTATATGGGCCAAGTGCTGGCAAATGGGACTAGATTAGGTTGGGATATCTGGTTGGCAAGGATGAGTTGGACTGAAGGGTTTGTTTCCATGCTTTACATCTCTATGACTCTGATTTAAATGCACTCCCCCTAATCTTGAGGCCATGTCTCCTCGTTCAAGTCTCACCCAGCAGTGGAAACTACTTGCCTGCCTCTATCTATGATTAGAGACAAAAAAAACTTTAGATGCTGGAATTCAATGTAGACAAGCAGGAGGCTGCAAGAACACAGCAAGTGAGGCAGCATCAGGAGATGAAGAAGTTTCACCCAAAACATCATGGGGGCAATGGGGAACACTACTGATTAATGTTTCAGGCTTAGCCACTCTCTGACACCAGTCCCTCTGCAATGTTCAGAACAGTCATGGTGATTGCAATACCATCTCCCAGAATGCCTCTCAGTGACATCTCTGCTGCACTCTGATTCAATGACAGATGGTGGCTTGCAGAGATCTCCTGCACAGTCATGATGACTGTGGCAATGTCTCTTAGAATTCCACTATCATGACCCTTAGCCACCCTTTGATTCATTGTCTTTCTTTGCCGTGTCAAGGAGGGTGTCTTGCGGAGGTCTCCTGTACAGGTGTGATGACTGTTGCGGTGTCTCTCAGAATTCTGTTGTGACCACTCTCAGCTGCTGAATGAGGTGGTTGAGTCTGGAAGGACATAACTGCTGGATCTACAGCAGATTGTAAGGGAACTAAAAAAGGGAAGCATCTACCTGTCACAAATGTATCTGGTAAGAGTCGGTACCACACAATCCATGTGGAGATAGTTTTTTTCAATCACTTGTGGGATGTGGACAGCACTGGTGGGGCCAACATTTCTTAGTCATTTCCAGCTGCCCTTTAGAAAGTAGTGGTGAGTTGCTTGCTTGAACTGCTATAATCTATTTGTCCTACAAACACTCATAATGCCATTAGGGAGGGAATTCCAGGATTTTGACCCAGCAACACTGAAGGAACTGTAATATATTTCCAAGTCAGGAAGGCATGCAGCTTGGACAGTAACTTGCAGATGGTGTTGTTTCCACATATTTGTTGTCCTTGTCCTTCTAGATAGAAATGGACATGCGTTTGGAAGGCACCGTCTCAGGACTTTTCACAAATTTTTGTAGTGCATTACGCAGATAGTACACATTGCTACTACTGAGTGTCAATGGTGGAGGGATTGGATGTGGTGCCAATTAAGTGAGCTGGATGGTGTCAAGCTTTTTTGAGTGCTGTTGGAGCTGCACCCATCCAGGCAAGTGGGGCGTATTCCATCATATACATTATATGTGCCTTGCAGATGCTGGGGAGTCAGAATTGAGTTAATTGCTGCAATATTTCAAACTTCTGACCTGCATCTCATTCCCAGAGTAATTTAATGGCTAGTCCAGTTCAGTCTCTGGTTAATGGCAACCCCAGCATGTTGATAGTGGGGGATTCAGTGATGGCAATGGCATTGAATATCAATAACTTCTCATTGAAGATATTCTCTATGATGTTCTGTGATACCATCAATATGTTACATGAGACAAATTTTAAATAGATGGAAATGTGTTGCTGGAGAAGCGCAGCAGGTCAGGCAGCATCTAGGGAACAGGAGAATCGACGTTTCGGGCATTAGCCCTTCTTCAGGAATGAGGAAAGTTTGTCCAGCAGGCTAAGATAAAAGATAGGGAGGAGGGACTTGGGGGACGGGCGTCGGAAATGTGATAGGTGGAAAAAGGTCAAGGTGAGGGTGATAGGACAGATTGGGGTGGGGGCGGAGAGGTCGGGAAGAAGATTGCAGGTTAGGGAGGCGGTGCTGAATTTGATGGATTTGACTGAGACAGGCTGGGGGGAGGGGAAATGAGGAAACTGGTGAAATCCGAGTTCATCCCTTGTGGTTGGAGGGTTCCTAGCCGGAAGATGAGGCGTTCTTCCTCCAACCGTCGTTTCGCTGTGGTCTGACGATGGAGGAGTCCAAAGACCTGCATATCCTTGGTGGAGTGGGAGGGGGAATTGAAATGTTGAGCTACAGGGTGGTTGGGTTGGTTGGTCCGGGTGTCCCAGAGGTGTTCTCTGAAACGCGCCGCAAGTAGGCGGCCTGTCTCCCCAATATAGAGGAGGCCACATCGGGTACAGAGGATGCAGTAGATGATATGTGTGGAGGTACAGGTGAATCTGTGGCGGATATGGAAGTTTCCTTTGGGGCCTTGGAGGGAGGTGAGAGGGGAGGTGTGGGCACAAGTCTTGCACCTCCTGCGGTTGCAGGGGAAGGTGCCGGGAGTGGAGGTTGGGTCGGTGGGGGGTGTGGATCTGACGAGGGAGTCACGGAGGGAGTGGTCTTTACGGAATGCTGATAGGGGAGGGGAGGGAAATATATCCTTGGTGGTGGGGTCCGTTTGGAGGTGGCGGAAATGACGGCGGATGATGCGCTGTACATGGAGGTTAGTGGGGTGGTAGGTGAGGACCAGTGGGGTTCTGTCCTGGTGGCGGTTGGAGGGGCGGGGTTCAAGGGCGGAGGATCGGGAAGTGGAAGAGATGCGGTGGAGGGCATCGTCGATCACGTCGGGGGGGAAATTGCGGTCCTTGAAGAAGGAGGCCATCTGGGATGTGCGTTTTTGGAACTGGTCCTCCTGGGAGCAGATGCGGCGGACTCGAAGGAATTGGGAGAATATTCTCCCAATTCCTTCGACTCCGCCATTCTCCCAATTCCTTCGACTCTGCCATTCTCCCAATTCCTTCGACTCCGCCATTCTCCCAATCCCACCAAGGGATTGACAACAAATTGATTCCAGAACTAAGCACATGGAGAAAGTGAGAACTGCAGATGCTGGAGAATCAGAGGCAAAAAGGGTGGCTCTGGAAAAGCGCATCAGGTCAGGCAGCATCCAAAGAGCAGGAGAGACAGCGTTTCAGGCATAAGCCCTTTATCAGGAACTAGCCACATCCATAGCCAAGATGTTTCAGTATAGTTACAGCATTGGCATCTACCCAACAATGTAGAAAATTACCCATAAATGTCCTCTCCGTAAAAAGCACAAATCCAATCCAGCCAATTACCACCATATCAGTCTACACTTGAGCTTCAGCAAACTGATTGAAGTGATTGCCAACCAGTGGGACTTGCACATTAATTACCTGCTTGCTGACACTCATTTTGCCAGACCCATTTGGCTACTGACATGATTAGAGAGTTAGTTCCAACATGGACAAAAGAGTTGAACTCTGAAGATGAGGTAGGAATGAGTAACCTTGACACCAAACCGGTCATTGTACAATTCAGTGGGACAGTGCCAGTGGAACAGAGGGTGAGCATCCTTTTACGTTTTCTGTTCTTTAAGTGCTAATGAGCATTTAGTTAGGCTATTCATATCATAATTGTTAATCTCGTTAAGAATTAAAATGCAATGCTTTTCATTCGCTGTATACTAATCGGTCAGCCCCATCAGCCATTTCGTTGTTTGTTGCTATTGAAAGTTGCTATTAGCAGTTAAGTAAATATTACTATTTTCTCCGATGTTTCAACTTTTCTCCAGATCTGTTCAAATTTCCATCAGGACAATTTATAATAGGTTAGTGTCTTAGTTCTGGCCATTGGAAATTTGCTGCATTAAGAAATGGGAGTGTTGAATCCAAGAAAGTGAAGGAATCTTGGAAGTATACCTTAAAAAGCTAGTATCTAGTCTAGAAGGAAGTCATTCAGTTTATTGGCTCTGTGCTAGAGATTTAAGCACAAAATATTGATTGATATTTCAGCAAAGTGCTGAGAGAATGCTGAATTTTTGGTGATTCTAAATTTTAGTTGAGATATTAAACCAAGAAAGTAGATATAAAATGCTGATGTAGCTGTAAAATATTCTATGGCACCACACAAAGATGACCATGTAAATATTTCCAGTGCCATAACCAGCATTTATCCCTCAACCAACAAAACAAAAACTCTTTAAATGATCATTGCCTCACTGCTCCTCCTGTGGCAGTTTGTTGTGCACAAATTGGTTGCTGCATTTTCTACATTATAACAGTGACAAAACTGCAAAAGACCTTCACTGACCATAAATCCCTTTGTAATATTTGGGCACAATTAAATAAACATAACTTATTTTGTTTGTTTAAGCACATTTAAAGCCCAGCTGAACAGCATTTCAGGTACAGCAAGTCAGGATCTTCAATTCATTCTGTATCCCTGTATTATTAGACAAGGAAATGGTCCAGAAAGACAAGTTAGATCCTCAGATGTCCCACCGGGAGCTGGAAGTGCTGGTTTTTGAGGGGATGGAAAGGATGCTGCATTTTCTTCCCCCTGTTGACTGGCAAAGGAGACCATGCCACCATAATCAGCCAGCTTGGAGAGAAACACCAGCCTGGGTCAGTACAGTGTCCACTTTTGAAATATTGTGTAAAATTCTGGTCTCCCTGCTTTAAGAAGGATATTGTGAAACTTGAAAGGGCTCAGAAAAGACTTACAAGGATGTTGCCAGGGTTGCAGGGTTTGAGCCATAGGGAGAGACTGATTAGGCTGGGGCTGTTTCCCTGGAGCGTCAGAGGCTGAGGGGTGACCTCATAGAGGTTTATAAAATCATGAGGGGCATGGATAGGGTAAATAGACAAGATCTTTTCCCTGGGGTGGGAGAGTCCAGAACTAGAGGGCATAGGTATAGGGTGACAGGAGAAAGATTTAAAAGGGACCTAAGGAGATAACGTTTTCATGCAAAGGGTAGTGTGTGTATGGAATGAGCTGCAAGAAGAAATGGTGGAGGCTGGTACAATTGCAACATTTAAAAAGCATCTGGATGGGTATATGAATAGGAAGGGTTTAGAGGGATCTCAGCTAATTGCTGACAAATGGGACTAGGTTAATTTAAGATAACTGGTTAGCATGTACCCATTGGACCGAACGGTTTTGTTTCCATTCTGGACATCTCTATGATTCTATAACTCTGTGCAAACACAACACACAGAGTGCAGAAAGAAGGTTAATGGACTTGTGTGTTTTGCAAGGGTAAATCTTCTTTTTGGAACCTCACACTCACAGAGCCATCCCTCAATCTAACAATCCCACTATTCATTCAGCTCACCAAGGCTCATGGACTATAATTGTCAATATTTTACACACAGCATAGATTCATACAGCATAGAAACAGATCCTTCAGTCCAATCAATCATGGCGAGAGGGCACAAAGAGAATTCCCAAACAAAATTGCAATCTCTTTGATACATTTGTGCTTAAATTCTGTTTCTTTTAAGGACAGACAATTTTACTAGACTCAACATGGCAGAGGACGATGACATGATTGTATTTTCAGAAGCTTCTGCATTGTACAGATAGGTGGAGGGACAGGTAGTGCTGAGGAGGTGGGGAGGCTGCAGAAAAACTTGAACAGGGTAGGTGAGTGGACGAAGAAGTGGCAGATGGAATACAATATGAAAAACTGTGAGGTTATGCATTTTGATAGGTAGAATAGACGTGTAGACTATTTTTCTAAATGGAGAATGTCTTCGGAAATCTGAAGCACAAAGGGACTTAGGAGTCCAAATTCAGGATTCTCTTAAGGTTGACATGCAGGTTCAGTTGGCAGTTAGGAAGGCAAATGTAATGTTAGCATTCATCTGAAGAGGGCTAGAATACAAGAGCAGTTGAGGACTCTGGGTCTGTACACGATGGAATTTAGAAGGATGCAGGGGAATCTCATTGAAAATTACAGAAAATAGGTCATTTTGCTATAATGCACATCTCGTTAATGCGAATTTGCTATAATGTGATTGATGAATTGGATAAACTGTTTGTAAAACATGAACTTTTAAAATATGTGTTGGCTGTAATGCAATTACATCACCAACACTTTCAACGCTGTTTCTGAAGTGCAATCTTTCTATAATGAGGGGTTGCACAAGAACGTAACCATTGTGTTATAGAAGAATGTACTGAGAAGCCTAGATAGAATGGGCATGGAGAAGATGTTTCCACTAGTAGGAGAGGCTAGGACCCACAGGCACAGCCTCAGAGTGAAATGATGATCCTTTAGAGCTGAAATGAAGAGAGATTTTTTTCAGCCAGTTAGCTAAGTTGGCTGGAAAGCTGGTTTGCAATGTAGAGTAATGCTAACGGTATTGGGTTCAATTCCTACATCGGCTGAGGTTACCATGAAGGACTCTCATTCTCAACTTGATCCTCATGTTAATCCACCAGTAGTTAGCTCTTACTGAATAAAGCATAACTTTGAGCTGTGCTAAACAGACTTTCTCTGTTGTTTACATAATTGCTTTTAGTTATGATTGATGCGACTAAAAATAAAATAACGGTATCATCCTAAGGATTTTAGTCCCAGTATTTAATACATGCCTGCTCTGTATCTTAATGAATTTTAGATCAAATATATTATTGAACTTCATACCTAATCTTTGTTTGAAAATCTAAACATTTAACAAAGAAATTGATATTTTAGCACATTTTAAATATTGCAATCTATGCAACACTTTGTAGATTATTACAAAAATACGGATTAAGCTTGTACTTTGTAACATGCTAATTGTCCATAATGGATGTGAATTTTGCCCTGCCAAAGAATGTTTTTAATAGAGAGATAACACACTAAAAGTATCCACTGGACTGCATTGTTTTATTCGATCTAATTTGCTAAAGGTTAGCCAAATCAGCATAAGAGATTGCAAAAGTGGGAATGTAAACTAGATTCGGTGCAAATAAGTAATAATTTTTCAACGAGGAGCTGGCCATTCCTTTAGACTGAAGTAGACACCATTGTGAACCTCTGCTAAATGAACTTATTTGCAAGCCTTTATAGAATCATAGAGTCATAGAGATGTACAGCATGGAAACAGACCCTTCGGTCCAACCTGTCCATGCCAACCAGATATCTCAAACCAATCTAGTCCCACCTGTCAGCACCCGGTCTATATCCCTCCAAACCCTTCCTATTCATATACCCAAGCAAATGCCTCTTAAATGTTGCAATTGTACCAGCCTCCACCACTTCTTCTGGCAGCTCATTCCATACACGTACTACACTCTGTGTGAAAAGGTTGCCCCTTAGGTCTCTTTTACATCATTCCCCTCTCACCCTAAACTTATGCCCTCTAGTTCTGACTCCCCGACCCCAGGGAAAAGACTTAGTCTATTTACCCTATGCATGCCCCTCATAATTTTGTAAATCTCTATAAGGTCACCCCTCAGCCTCCGACGCTCCAGGGAAAACAGCCCCAGCCTGTTCAGCCTCTCCCTGGCAGATCTCAAAAAATATATAACGTTTTTTGAACAGGTGAAGACACACATTGAAAACTTCTGAAAATAGATACCTCTTTTAATTTACTCAGAAGCCTCTAATACATCAGGTTACTCACAGGTGGTGGACTGAATGCTCTAAGAAAGACAGCTTAATTGGTACACACAACTCATGCACAACTAGATTAAATAAACAGCATTTGATTATGACTCTTAAATACTGTTCCTTGATGTATTTAAAGGAAATTTTGTATCTCTCAATACGCTAATGAGTTTAAGCGGACATATGAGAAAAAATGGACCTCTCAAAGCTAGTAGTTTTGCGTAATTTGCACCTAGATTATCAATTTCTGCTAAAGTAAAACTCTAACCCGAAAGTTTTAAAAAGCACTATGCAAAATCTATGGTAATCTCTTGCAGCATCATTATATATCTGCCAAAAATATTTTTTTGTCAAATGGTGCTTACGCTGATCACATATATAAGATTTAGGAACTAGCAAAAAGACAAAAGTAGCAAAACAACAATTGTAAAAATTGCATACCATCTTAAACTGTAAGGAATTAAGGTACACACACACACTTCATCCCTGCTGGCATGACAGAAGTTTGTTTAATGATATTAATAGCCACAACTCCAATCAACATCCTTTATCTTTAAAAAAGAAGCCAGTGTGGTATTCCTGGTTATTTCTCAGTGACCCGTATTGGAGTTGGCATGTATAATCATTAGACAATAAGAGGATTGAACTGGTTATAATGCCTCTTTGTTCTGCAAACATTTACTGTCAAGTGTCACAGGTAAGAAACCGACATAAGATTCCTACCAGCAAGAACATAATCCTGTCAGGAGTTTAAAACTTCAGGAGAGGAAGAGAAGCATAATAGAAATTTGATATAAAAAAAGAGAGAAAGCAAAAGGTTGTTACATATAAAGATTACATACTTTGAAGTACATTACAGTGTTCAAATGACATTGATAAACAACATGAGGATGACTGAGCAGACTTGTATGCTATTTAATATCAACCATCAAATTATCATTTCATGTAATGTCACAGTGATAGTTGTGTGCATTATACTTGGATTTTGTATAACATTGAGCCCACTTGTTAGTGCCATTGAAGTAGGCTATCAGCAATTAAAATAAGTCTAATGGTATCCCATGTGATCATTTACCTTTGTTGCTGTCAACTGAAACTATCAATTTACCTTTGTATTTGTAATTGTCTACCACACTCCTGTTCCACTGTTTCATCATGCCCTGTGAATGTGTTTTAAACAGAATTACAATAATGCTTTCTATGAAAAATGCAATGAAAAAGTAAGCTACTCTTAAATAGTAATACAAAAATCCACTGGTGTGAACAATAATAGCTCTGAACATGCAATTTTAAAAAGTAACACGTTGCAAATATTGGAAGCACTGTAAATAAATGGAGGGAAGAGCTATCAGGAACAGATGGATAACTTAGAAAAAGAAAATATTGACTTTCATATTGCCAATTAATGGGTAAGAAGATTTATCCAGCTTCTTTGTTCCCTTAATGAAGATGCTAACCCATTTAAGGTAACTGGTTATCACCACTGTGACCAATACATCTTCCATGTAAAAATGTTTTGGTTGCATTCTCTAACTCTTTAGAGCTAATGCTACAAGAGTTTGAAAATGATGGTTGTGCTGCATCAAGCTACCTGAAGCACGGCTGATGCAGTGTCCCGTGAATGTAAGAAAGCTAGCGTGGGGTTGCCATGCATAGTGGGCAAACTGTGATGTCAAACAGCATCTCCTGCTGATTTGGTCCATGTCTTACAATTTTGGAACTTGCAAATATGTTCATTTGCACTATTTAAACACTTTTTGATGAATGTTTTTTGCTGTAGGAGTGACCTGCCCTTCACCATCCTGACCCTTTCCCACCTCCACCAAAAATAAAACCCACTGTCCGCATCCATATGTCATTAGAGTCAGGTCAGGTGCTTTTTGACTTTCGTTTGCTGCTGTAGCATGAGTGGAAGTATTGTATTGACAAGGAAGTCAGAGGAGTTATAGACCTGTCAACAGCAAGCTTGCTTTGAATGGTAGGGACTAAAGCTGTAGTCCTTCTTGGTCTGCAGTGTAACAGGGATACATAGTATATATGGCAGAGAGGCAAAACTGTCCGCAGAGGGAGGACAAGAGCTTTCAATAGATGACCAGTGATATAGAACAGAGGGAAGCCATTCAGATGATTGAGTCTGCTCCACCATTCAATGAGATCATGGCTGATCTATTGATCCTCAATCCATTTCCCTGTGTTTTAATCATAACCCTTGTTTCCCTTTCTGTAAAAATCTGCTATCTTTACCTTGAATATAATTAACAGTCCTTTACAGTAAAGAATTCCAGAGATTAACAGAGAAAAAATTCATTCTCATCTGTCTTTTATTTTAAGATTATACTCTTTGGCACAAGAGGAAACAATGTTTCCTCATCTATCCTGATAAGTCCCCCAAGATTCCTGATGAAGGGCTCCTCTCTGAAATGTTAATTTCCTGCTCCTTGGATGCTGCCTGACCTGCTGTGCTTTTATAGCACCACTCTAATCTTGACTGTAATCTCCAGCATCGGCACTTTCGTCTAAGTCCCCCAAGAGTCTCATATGTTTTAATAAAGTCACCTCTCATTCATTGAATCTCCAATTAGAATTGGCCCAACCTACTCAATCTCTCCTCATAAGCCTAGCGAACTTTCTTTGGACTGCCTTAATGCCATTTCCTTAGATAAGGCACCCAAGACTGTTCACAACATTCCAGCTGTGGTCTGACTCGTGCCTTGTATAATTTTAGCATGACCTCCCCACTTTTATATTCCATTCTCTTTGAAATAAAGGGCAAAACTCCATAATATCTACTGAACTTGAATATTAGCTTTATTGCATGAATTTATGCATGAAGACATCCAAGTCGTTCTGTGCTGCAACTTTCTCCAATTAAATAATGTTCAGTTGCTCTATTCTTCCTGCCATAGCCTCTCATTTTCCCACATGATATTCCAGCTGCCAAGTTTTTGCCCACTCACTTAACATGTTTATATCCCTCAACAGTCTCCTCGTGTCATCATCATCACTGCCTTCCCAACCATTCTAGTATCATCGCAAATTTGGCTACAGTACATTTACTTTCCTCATCCTCTTGTTCTAGACTCTCAGCAATCAGAGGGAAGATCTTGCCTGCATCCAATCTGTCCAGCATTGTCAGAGTTCTATACATTTCAATCAGATCCCCTCTTGTTCTTTTGAACTCCAGTGAACACAGGCCCCGTGAACCTCATCTCTCTTTACATCAATGAATCAACCTAGTGTATATCATTTCTTAGGTAAGGAAACAAAAACTCCACACAATACCCCAGGTATCAATACCCCAGGTATCAATACCTCAAGGAGAAAGTGAGGTCTGCAGATGCTGGAGATCAGAGCTGGAAATGTGTTGCTGGAAGAGCGCAGCAGGTCAGGCAGCATCCAGGGAACAGGAGAATCGACGTTTCGGGCATAAGCCCTTCTTCAGGAATGAGGAAAGTTTGTCCAGCAGGCTAAGATAAAAGGTAGGGAGGAGGGACTTGGGGAAGGGGCGTCGGAAATGTGATAGGTGGAAAGAGGTCAAGGTGAGGGTGATAGGTCAGACTGGGGTGGGGGCGGAGAGGTCGGGAAGAAGATTGCAGGTTAGGAAGGCGGTGCTGAATCAATACCTCAATCCATGCCTGTTCATCACCTTTAATCCCGCATACTTCAATCTTGCACACTAACCTTTTTTGTGAGATTTTATCAAAATCTTCCTGAAAATCTAAATATATCACATCCACTGGATTGTCCTTATCTGTTATAATTGTTACATTCTCAAATAAACTCCAGCAGGTTTGTCAAACATGATTTCCCTTTCATTAATCCATAAAATTTCCTGAATTGACTTTGTCTAATCCTGTAAACATTTTAACTGTCTTGTTATTGCATTTGTTATCATATACTGTGAAAAGTACCTACAGCTGATGTTAGGCGAACCAATTTGTACTTTTCTATCCTGCCCTCCTTTAATAAACAGTCACATTATATTTTCCACCCTCCAATCTTTCAGGATATCTCTAAATCTACAGAATTTTGAAAGATGACAATAAATAAATGCAATATCTCTACGGCCTCCTTTTTTGGTACATGGGATGTAAATTATCACACCCTGTGATTTATCAGCTTTCAGTCACACTAATATCGCCAGCATTTTTTTTAAGTAATACTCATTTCCTTCAATTTCACCTTCTCAACAGGAAACAAATTTTGTTTTTATCATTCCTGTGAAGTTATTTATGCCTTCTTCTATAGGACAGAAATAAAATTGTTGTTTAGTTGCCCTCTGATTTCCTTATTTTCCATTATCGATTCTCCTATTTTAGACTGTTTAGGGACCTCCATTTGTCTTCACAAATTGTTTTGTTTTCAAATCCTTACAGAAGCTCTTTCAGACTGCTTTTATGTTTATTGCAAGTTTACTTTCATACTCTATTTTTCCCTCTCAATCAATCTCTTAGTCCTCCTTTTCTGAATTCTAATCACTTTCACTCCTCAGGATTGGTACTTTTTCTAACAAGTGGATCTATAAGACCTTTAATTTATTTTGCTAACCATGGGTAGGCCATTTTCTTGTTGTATTTTGCACTAGAACAGAAAGTATAACCGTTGCGATGCATGCATTCATTCAATATTAGTCATTGCCTGTCCTCTGTCATGCCTTCTAATTTATCAAACCAATTCATGCCTCAGACCTTTGTTTTGATTTAGGGCGCCAACTTCAGAACTGCCTACTTCACTTTTCATGCCAATGAAAAATTTTAATAGCTTGTGGTCATTCTTCCCTAAAGGACCTTGGTTGAATCTGAGAGAAATTGAGGCAAAGTACAAATTTGTAGGCAATGATCTATGGCTAAAAATAAGTGATTTAAGAGCACAGCAAAATTCCCTCTATTATCTGGAGGGTAACCCCATCTCATCACTTGAAGGGATTTTTCACTTAGCGGATCACTTACAAAGAGAGGCTGGCAGGGCCATTGCAAAAAGATGCAAAAATTGAAGAAAAGTGACACAATGAGAATTATGATTCTATGGGCAAAATATACGTATGAAAATTATAGATAATGATATAATGTATTGGTGATGAATGTATATCCTTCAATAGTTTAAATAGTTAACTATGTGCAAAACTTAGCCATATGAACTAGGTCAGTTGGTCAATCCACTACCTTTCCTCCCACTCCAGAACTCATTCTGATAAATATTTAATATTACATCACATCAATATTGCACTATTTTAAAACAACAGGAAGAAAGGAGGGCGATATCTTCACGAAGTGCTGCTCATGCATTGGGATTGCCCCCTAAAAGGTAATACCCTGGCAGCTTTCTCCTTGCCTGTACTGCAAAACCCAACACTGACCTCACAATCCACCTGCCTAAGATAATGGATCACGCCAACACAATACCTTCAACATGATCCAGGATCCATTGTTACCTTCCTGAAGAAACTACTACTGCACTCTGGCACTGCAGGCACTGCAAGACCTTCTAGCCAAGCAGATTGTCAGAAACTCTGAAGGACAAAACTTCCTCCCACTTCAGGGGCTAAAGGGTGGATGTGGTTTTAGTCAGTCAGCTGCTTTTAGTTAGGGAGTGAGTGAGCAGTCCAACACCACCACCCAGGATAAATAAAGCCCAAGGTCAGACTGTGCAATCATCAGCATGCATCTCCAATGTCCTTACAGTCCTCATTCACACATGAACAAAATAGCTGAATTCCAAAGGAGAGGTGAGAGTTGCTGCCCATGACACCGAGGTTACACTTGAACGAGGAACCCTCATAAAAACTAGAATCTCTGGGAATCAGGGGGAAAGCTCTGCTGGTTAGAATTGTACCTGGCACAAAGGAATATGATTGTGGTTGTTGGATTTCAGTCATCTCAGCTGTAGGACATCTCTGCCAGAGTACCTCAAGACAGTCACCTAGGCCTAACTAGCTTCATCTGCTTCATCAAAGAATTTCCCTCCACCATAAGGTTAGAGGTGAGGATTGCACCAATGTTTAGCACCTCCTCAGATACTGAAGCAGTTTGTATCCAAATACAGCCAGATCTGATATTATGCAAGTTCGGGCTGTGTTGTGACTCAGTGGGGAGTGAGGGGGGGGGGGCAAGTGGCACACAGGTAATCAGCTCCCACTATTCCCAGAGTGAACACAAAAGTTAAATATTGTGTAAAGTAAGCAAAGTTCTCCAATTTACCTGACCTTCAGATCCAGGTTGATCAAAAACATAGACCAGGTTTCTGTCCTGAACAAGAATCACTATTTATTATAAGTAATTCAACTCTAGCTACAAGTAGACAGTTACAAAGTAATTCCTGAAGAAGGGCTTATGCCCGAAACGTCGATTCTCCTGTTCCTTGGATGCTGCCTGACCTGCTGCGCTTTTCCAGCAACACATTTTCAGCTCTGATCTCCAGCATCTGCAGTCCTCACTTTCTCCCCAGTTACAAAGTAATGCCAATTAAAACTTCCATCCCATTATAAACTCTCCGTTACACACACATGTTATAGACAGAGTGGTAAAAATGGGAAAAGCAGTTCAGTAGTCTTTGTTCCCAGAGTAGGTATTTGTTACTTGTCTGCTGCCCAGCACCTTGCTTTAGTCATCTTCCTCAGTTTCTTTCACTGGTTGATAACAGATACAAGATAACATATACATTTCTAAAATGTTTCTAACTTATCAGTTAAAAGTCACACTTTATAACTGTAATAGCAAAGTTAAATTGGTTTTCTTCAGGTTCAAATCTAGTTTTGACTGCAGAAAACAGAGAGACTGCTCCTGAGCTGGTAGAGACTGTTCACTGGAACTGTTCATTTACCTGAAAGCCAATCACAGCCACTGTAAAGCTAAAACCCTTAACCTAAATAATTAGTTACTAACTCATAGATCAAACAACTTTTTGTTATCACCTAGCTGCAGCTGAGCATAGAACCTCTCAGCTTCAAATTGTTTGCAAATTAACTTCAATTACTGCTTGGTCAAATAGTTGTTTACACAACATTGGTGCCCAGTTATTTAGTTCCAAACCTTGCAACCACCCTCTCAAACACATTTGTAGACCAGTTTTTCTCATTTAATTCCATGATTTTACAAAAGATATTAAATAAAAAGATAGTCCTTACAGCCATCAAATGACAAGAAACGTTTGCAATGAACTTGAAGAAAGTGAGGACTGCAGATGCTGAAGATCAGAGTCAAAACGTGTGGCACTGGAAAAATACAGCAGGTCAGGCAACATCTGAGGAGCAGGAGAATTGATGTTTTGGCCATAAGCTCTTCATCAGGAATGTGGATGGAGAAGGGGCTGAGAGATAAATAGGAGGATGAGAGGAAGGTAGCTGGGAAGGTGATAGGTAGATGCATGTGGGGGGTGATGGTGATAAGTTGGTGAGGAGAGTGGAGTGGATAGGTGGGAAGGAAGATTGACAGGTAGGACAGTTCAAGAGGGTGGTGCTGAGTTGGAGGGTTGGATCTGGGATGAGTTGGGGGAGAAGAGATTGGAAGCTGGTGAAGTTGATGTTTATGCTGTGTGGTTGAAGGGTCTCAAGGCAGAAGATGAAGTGTTCTTCCTCCAGTCGTTGGGTGGCTTGGACTTGATGGTGAAGGAGGCCCAGGACTTGCATGTCCTTGGCAGAGTGGGAGAGGGAATTAAACTGGTAGGCCATGGGGCATTGGGGTTATTTGATGCATGTGTCCCAGAGATGTTCCCTGAACCACTCTGCGAGTTGGCATTCTGACTCCCCTATGAAGAGGAAACCACTTCAAGAGCAACACTTCCAGTAGATGAGCTGGTTGGATGTGCAGAAAATCTCTGCCAGATGTGAAAAGAACCTTTGGGGCCTTGGTTTTACACCTCTTGCGGTGGCAATGGAAAGTGCTGGGAGTGGAGGGTGGGTTGGTAGGGGCATCGACTGAACAAGGGATTGACTGAGGGAATAGTCTTTGTAGAACACAGACAGAATTGGGGACAGAAACATAACTCTGGTAGATGGAGTCTGATTGTAGGTGGTGGAATTGGCAGAGGCTAGTGCACTATATCCAGAGATTAGTGGGGTGGAAGGTGAGGACAGGAGGTTTCGATCCTTGTTGTGTTAGGAGGGGTGGCGTTCAAGGGCAGAGATGCGGGAAGTAGAGGAGATGCGCTGGAGGACATTGATGATCGCATGGGAGGGGTAATTGCGGTCCTTGAAATAGGAGACCATCTGGGATGTCCTGGAGTGGAATTGCTCCTCCTGGGAGGAGATGCAGCAGAGGCAGAGGAATTGGAAGTAAGGGATTGCATTTTTACAGGGTGGTGGGGGGGCAGGGGGAAGGGGAGGTTGTTGGAAGAGATGCACTACAGGTATCTGTGGGAGTCGATGGGTTTTGAAATAGATGTCCGTGTTGACCCGATCACTGGAGATGGAGACTGAGAGGTCCAGGAAGGGGAGTGAGGTATCTGAAATAGTCTAGGTGAACTTAAGGTCAGTGTGAAAGGTGTTAGTGGAGTTGATAAACTGTTCAACCTCTTCATGGAAGCATGAGGTGGTGCCGATACAGTGATGAATGTAGCAGAGGAAAAGGTGGGGGACAATGCCAGTGTAACTGCAGAAGATGGAATGTTCCACATATCCAACAAAAAGGCCAATATTACTGGGGCCTATGTGGATGCCCTTTGATCCGAAGGAAGTGGGATGATTTGAAGGAGAAGTTGTTGAAGGTGAGGACCAGTTCTGCCATTCGAATGAGTCTGTCAGTGGAGGGGTACTGGTTGGGTTGACAGCAGAGAAAGAAACAGAGGCTTTGGAGGTCTTCACCATGGCAGATGGACATGTACAGGGAGTGGTTCAGAGAATATCTCTGGGACACACGCACCAAACAACATCAATACCCAATGGCCAGCCACTTCAATTCCCCCCTCCCACTCTGCCAAGAACATACAAGTTCTGGGCCTCCTCCACTGCCAAGTCCAAGTCACCTGAAGGCTGGAGGAAGAACGCCTCATGATGAGGCTTTGGGGGCCGGGGAAATGAAAGTTATGGAGGAGGTGGAGGGCGTGGGTGGTGTCCCAAATGTATGTGAGGAGTTCCTGGACCAAGGGGAACAGGACAGTGTCGATGTATGAGAAGATAAGTTCGGTGGGGCAGGAGCAGGCGTAGTTGATAGGTTGACAGGGCAGTCAGGTTTGTGGATTTTGGGTAAGAGGTAGAATCGGGTGGTGCAGGGTTCCAGGACCATGAAGTTGGAGGCTGTGGATGGGAGATCCCTTAAGGTGATAAGGCTGTGGATGGTCTGGGAGATGATGGCTTGGTGATGCAATGTGAGGTCATGGTCAAGGGGGCGGTAGGACAAAATGTCCATGAGTTGGCACCTGGATTGGTATGCCAAACTACCACTGCGCTCCCCCTCCACCTTCTTGTCTGCTGGTTTAACACACTTGCCAAGCAATGATCATTTCCAATAAGAAAGAATCTAACCATCACCCTTCAACATTCAATGGTATTACCATTATGGAATCCTCAACTATTAACCTCCTGAGGGGTATCATTGATCAGAAACTGAACAGAAATGGTCATAATAGATGTGATAGCTAGAAGAGGAGATCAGAAGCTAATCAGGAGCAAGTAACTCAGCTCCTGACTCTCAAAGTCTGTCCAACGGCTATATAGCAGGAGTCAGGATTATGATGAACTATTCCCCGCTTGCCTGGATGAGTTCAGCTTCATCAACACTCAGGAAACTTGACACTATCTAGAAAAAGTAGCTGACATGATTGGCACCCTATCCATATTTATTGACTCACTTCACCACTGACAATTAGTAGCAGTAATGTATACAATCCAAATCTCTGAACACTACCATATAGGAGGACAAGAGCACCAGATACACAATCACCTGTATGTTTCCCTCCAAGTCATTCCCCATCCTGACTTGGAAACATATCAATTCTTTTACTGTCATTAGCTCAGAATCTTGGAAATCCTTCCCTAATAGCATTGTGAACTTACCTGGGCAAATTGGATTGTAAACTTTGGCAACTCCATTGATGCAATGGATACTTGATGGTAATAATGTTCAAATTTGCTCGTTTGCCATGAAATATTATTTACCAAGCCAAACAGCCCAAATAAGAAGATTGCTGAGTTTATATATTGATGCATGTCAAAGTTCATTTCTGGGGAGAAATTTTAAATGTGTGGATAAAATGCAATACGTGGTATTTAATGGAAAACGTCCTGCAGCAAATTAAGCAATTAGATCTCTGTTTGTCTTTGCTCATCTAATTTGGTTTTAAATCCAGCAGAGTATGACTTTACCAACCTTTACAAACTAGACCATATTTACAGACCCAGAGTCACTTACATAAGGAGGATACACTAATATGGCTAATGGAAACTGCAGCAGCACACCTCAAGGGCATTCTGCAATGCAAGTAACAACCAGTAAGGTGCCTTGATAGATTTTGTTTGCTTGTAAAATGTTATTTCCACTAATTGAAGTGGTGGATGGCTGTGCTGGTACATCTTTTTTTCAGTATTTCCCCTAGAGTCACTTAGGTTAATGTCCAACAGATATATCCCTTGTCAATATTTCCTTAGAGCAAATGTATGGAAATAAAATAGAGACGGAATTCCCCTTGACCGACTATTAGCTGGTTGAAGACTACAGAGAACTGGCAGCTAGACATAGCGACGAAAGAAAATCAGCTGCAAGTGGTGAAAAAAACATTAAATTTTATTTCCAAATAAAGGAGAGCTTTATTCTAAGATTTCGTCATCTAACAGATCAATTCACTTGGCTGGTTCAGCATCTATGATGTCTTAGAACTGAATTTGCGTGCGAGTCATCTCAAACTGGAATATCCTTTGATGATCCCATCAGGTTGAAAATTCATCTCATGCGTCTTGGGGAAAAGGTGTAAGAGAATAAATGGGGCAGGCAGAGATTTTAGAAAAACAGGCGTCACTAAGGTCAACCAAGGACCAGGATTGACAGAACTTGTGCGAGGAGAAAGTGAGGACAGCAGGTGCTGGAGATCAGAGTCAAAGAGTGTGGTGCTGCAAAAGCACAGCAGGTCAGGCAGCATCTGAGGAGCAGGAGAATTGACGTTTCGGGAATAAGAGTGGATCGGAAGATTTTACTTCCCTTCTTGGACATTTTACAGTGCATTATATGCATTAGTGATCACTGGAAACTTTAGTGAGATATCCATCAACTTGACTACTGTATTGGGAATGAAACATCAGGCCAGCCAGCTATGTAGTTGGCCTAATTTTTTGTACCTTGATTTCTCATTTCTTGTTGTTATCCAATAAACAAAAATGCCCAAATACTTAGAATATGCACAGCCACAAAATGTGCTATGTTGTTTGACAAGTTAGCTCTGCAGAGAGAAAAAAAAATCTCATTCTCATTAGGTTCCAGCCTAAGCGTTGGTTAAACTTATTTCAGATTCTTGACAGACTGCACCATAGCATCTATAGTAATTTACATTTCAATGTGGATTTTGAGAGTAAAATATCACACCCTGCTGAAATGGTCTTCGAGGCACTTGAACACTTGAAGAAACAGATTGAAGAGTGTGCCTGCATTGCAGTGCATTTATATCTTTCTATTAAAGGCTGATCCTTTCTACTACTTATACATAACATTTCTTTCTCAATAATATACTTATTACCATATTCACGGTCTTGCAAACAACTGTAACATAGTGGACAGAAAGGATATTTAACCCTTAGCAGCTGCGTCCCTTGGGCAATTCAATTTATTTCTACAGTTAAAAGTTTTGTGCAAAATATATTCATAAATAAGCTGCACTAGCATCTCATTTGCAGTTGTTCACATTGTAATTCCATACTTTATAATTCTATAATTTCTTATGCATGGGACTTCCATGAAGGAATTGTTTGATTTCCACATAATCAGACTACCAATACAGATAGTCACGTGCACATTAATTTAATCTTTATTCCATAGCTGCTCCTATTACTATCGCAGTCCTGCATTACATAAAATGAAGACTCGATACTTTATATAAAATATAATAGAAATTATTGGGGATTGTCAAAATTTAAATAGAATTGTTAACATAAATAGCAAACATTTATTTTGCTCAGTTACTCTGATACACTCACAGTTATAGCCATGTTTGATTCTCTTACATGTTTCATTTGATGCTATTACTAATACTCTGAGCAAAATGCTCTTAGTATGGCAACATCCACCAAGAAATTACTGTAGGCAATATTATCATACCAAACATTTTAACATATTTGCATGTTATTTTAACAGAAATTTGAATTAGTTTAAATGAACTGAGGACACAACTCAATACTTAGCATGTTTGCACTAAAACTAAAGATTTCAGAATTTGGCTTCACAAAAATAAATGAAGGTAAATGATAAACACTTCGCTGAAAGACATAAATTTTAAAATGTATGAAGGCAAACAAGTCAGGTTCTCATTCATTTTCATCCAAATGATGGAATATAATGTCAAATCATATATGTATTACAAGGCTGGATTCTATTTAAAGGTTTTATTACAAACCAAAGCTTAGATTCAAAAAGTTAATAAACATCATTTTAACTTAAGTATTACGTAACAGCTTGGCCTCACTCCTTGGTATTCACTAGTTCTTACATAACATGTATTTATATATCTTTTGAATTATCAATCACATCAGCATAACACAAGAGAAGACTAGAGCAGAGGAGGTTGCTTGGCCCATTGAACCTACTCTAAGTGTTGCAAGATGGCGGCGGAGTAGGACGCTCCAGCCAGAGCTTGTCTACTCCTCCCATTCTTCTTCTCCGTTCCGTTTTTTTCTTCTCTTTCTCTTCCTCCTAGTGCTTTTTGTTTCTTCTTCTCCATCTTCCCTTTATTTCTCTTCAACATATGGTCTTCGGTAATGATTCCCGCCCTCCGGCGAGCATGAATCACAGACTCAGGCAAATGACAATTCCCGGCCTCCGGTGGTGACTCGTGTCCTGGCATATTGGCCTTCCACAGTGGCTTCCTGGCATGGCATGGCAACCTTCTGCCCTCCTTCTGTTGCGGCCTCCCAGCATGGCATTTCATCAGCACAGGGTGGAGCCAGGGCCTTGGGACGACTTGAAGTTAAGTGCCAGTGTGGCCTGCTGTACCGAACCTTTTATAGATTTTTTTTAAGGTTACATTACAGTGTGGAAACAGGCCCTTCGGCCCAACAAATCCACACCGACCCGCCGAAGCACAACCCACCCATACCCCTACATTTACCCCTTACCTAACACTTTGGGCAATTTAGCATGGTCAATTCACCTGACCTGCACAGCTTTGGACTGTGGGAGAAAACCGGAGCACCCGGAGGAAACCCACGCAGACACGGGGAGAACATGCAAACTCCACACAGTCAGTCGCCTGAGGCGGGAATTGAACCCGGGTCTCTGGCGCTGTGAGGCAACAGTGCTAACCACTGTGCCACCGTGCCGTGCTGCCCTTTATTCTGCAACGCTGGACATTTTATTTCTATATTGTCTAAAATCTTGAAAATAAAGTAGCATTAAGTTTATGTGACAATAAAGGCTATTCTATTCTATCCTATTCTGTTCTATTCTGTTCTCTTCTATTCAATGCTATTCTGTACTTCAATAAGATTATGACTAATCTAATTATGACTTCAACTCCCTTGTGTCCCCATAACCCTTGACTCTTTTTTCCATCTCTACTCTCAATACACTCAAAGACTAAGCATTCACTGTTCAATGGGAAAGAAAATTCCACAGATTATCAATCTTCTGAGAGAAAACGATTCACCTCATCTCTGACACAAATGGGAGGCATGTTGTGTATAATCGGTGTCCCCTAGTGTTAGAGTTCCCTCCAAGGAGAAACATCCTCTCAACATTTACCCACGATCAAATTTAATCACGATCATCTGGTCTTGATGTTCTGAGGAGTGGCAATTATGGTTGGATTGCCATATCATTCTCATTTTCTCCATTATTTCGGAGCTCTGCATTTGCAGCCAGGAATTTAAATCCTACACATTCAGAAATACAAAGCATTCTGAAATTACCAAGTTCTCTCCTATAGTAGGATACTCAGGGTAAGTCAAACCCCTTTAGCAGCAGATAATTGCCATTTCTGCAATATAAATGTCTACCAGCACAGCCAGCCATATTGACAGTTTAGGTGAAAGGGTAAATGTGTAAGATAATTTTGGCATTAGAATAGTGGTTAGTTAAGGAGTTAGGTTACCAGCTGTCTAAGAAAGTGCAAGTAAAAAGGCCAGCATCCTGGAGATTGGCTATGTGGATAGTGCAAGGGCTGGTTGTGGGGGATGTGGGCCAGCAGGAAAAGGCTATGAAATGCTGATCAGGTGTTAAGGTCAACAAGGAATGGAACTGTGTTCAGATGAGGAAATGTCTGTCATGTAGGTGGGTGGGGAAGGTTGTGAGGTTGTCAGGGGTCCATGGACTGTGTCAGATCACGGGTGGTATAGTTGGGGTCTGTGTGAGTGTGGTAAGTCAGATGGTCAAAGGTTATGAGAATTAGGCAAGGAAGTGGATTTGAAGATTATCAAATCAGTGTAATTAATTGACTGAAAAGTCTACTTTTGCTCCTGCATCTTACTGTCAGCTTAATAGTTCCCCAGGACACGGTCTAGATTTTTAAAATCAACTGCATTATCCTGACAGATCATTAACTTAATCGAAGCAAAACTCTGCAATTTCTTGGCCTTTAATGGACTCTTTCTGAGAGTTCCAGGGGAATTGTCTATCTAAATCTTCAATTTCTAGAACAATTCTCATGGAGTCTACTGTTTCCATAATTCTGTATGATCCCATTGTGTATTGCCAGTGTTAAGTTGATAAGTTCATACATTCATAAGGTATAGGAGCAGAATTAGGCCCTTTGGCCCATCAAGTCTGCTCCGCCATTTGTTCATTGATGATATGCCCCTCACTCCCATTTGCCTGCCTTCTCCCCATAACCCTTCAACCCAGAAACAATTAAAAATCTGTCTAACTCCTCCTTAAATTTACTCACTGTCCTAGTATCCACTGCACTTTGGGGTAATGAATTCTACAGATTCATAACCCTTTGGGAAAGGTCATTTCTCCTCAATGCTGTTTAGAATTCACTACACCTTATCCTAAGACTATGACCTCCCATCCTAGAATGCTCCATAAGAGGCAGCATCCACTCCACATCTATGTTATCCACACCTTTTATCATCTTGAATACCTCAATTTGATCTTCTGTCATTCTTCTAAATTCCAGAGAGTATAGGCCTAAATCAGGTTGGGGAACCTGCAGCCTTATAGGCGTTTGTGTGTGGCCTTTTGAATGAATCCAAATTTTGCAGAACAAATCTTTTATTTTTTATTAATATTTGTTTTTCGTCCTTTATTATTTTTTTGTTAATCTTAAAATGAATGTATTTAAAATACCAGAGAGTAAAAGAAAATTCAACAAAATAATCCTCACAGACTGACCGCCACAATTAAAAAGAATGTGAATTTTGAAGAATGTGTAATTGAAGTTTCTTGGATGCGGCCTTATTAGATTACAGCTAACATAATGTGGCCTCCCAACATGAAAGGGTTCCCCACCTCTGACCTAAACTGTTCAATCTTGCTTCATACAACAAACCCTCATCTCTGGGATATCAATCTAGTGAACCTCTGCTGAAACTGCCTCCAATGCCACTACATCTTTCCTCAAATAAGGAGACCAAATCTGTGCACAATACTTCAGGTGTCATCTCACCAATGGCTTGTATAGTTGCAATAATACTTCTTTACCTTTATATTCTATTCCTTTAACTATAAAAGCCAACATTCAATTCACTTTCTTTATTATCTGTTATACCTGCATGCTAATTTTCTGTGACTCATGAATGAGGACCCCCAGAACCCTTTGTACCATAGCGCCCCAAAGTCTCTCCCCATTTAGATAATATTCTGACCAAAATGACCTCACATTTATCCATGTCAAACTCCATCTGTCACATTTTGGCCCACTCTCCATTTGTAAGGTTCTTATTTCCTCAATGCAATTTACCATCCCGCCTATTTTTGTATCATCCACAAATTAGGCTATGGAGCCTTCTATCCCTGTATCGTTCATGTAGATTGTAAATAGTTGGGGCTCAAGGACCACACCTGTGGCACCTCACTAGTTACTTCTTGCTATCCAGAAAAAAAATTATCCCCACTCTATCTTCTGTCCATCAGTCAGTTGCTTGTCCAAACTAATAAATTACCCCTAATCCCATATGGTCCAACGTTCTGAATTATCCTTTTGCGCAGCACCTTATCAAATGTCTTCCATCTTCAAAGAACTTTAGAAATTAGTCAAATGTGATTTGCTCTTCATAAAACAATGCTGACTCTGATGGATAGCATTCTGATTTTCCAAATGTCCAGATATTTCTTCCTTGTTAATTGATTCTAACACTTTCCCAACAACAGATGTTGGGTCTAATCTGTAATTTCCCCACATATTGCCTCCCTCCCTTTTTGAATATGGGTGTTACATTAGGTATTTTCCAATCCACCGGAACTTTTCCAATGTCCAGGGAACTTTGGAACATTGTAACCAATGGATCCACTATTTCCGCTGTTATTTCCTTTAATACCTAGGACATAGGCCATCAGGCCTGGGGACTTGTCTGCCCTCAAACCTAATAGTCTGCTGAGTATCTTTTCCCCATCAATGTTCTACCATTTCCATAGCCTCTGACTTGTCCATTCCAAAGGAATGAAACTATTGTCCTCCACCGTGAAGTGTTGGTTCAACATCTCTGCCATTTCAGTGTTCCCCACTATTAACTGGTTTCATCTTGCAAGGGACTAACATTCACCTTAGAGACTCTCTTCCATTTATATGCCTATAGAAGCCTTTGCAATCCTTTTCAATATTTTGTACCAGTTTTCTTTTATAACTTATCTTAGCTCTTTTTATTAATTTTTTAGTACCCCTTTGTTTATGTTAGAAAGTTTCCCAAGCTTCCAGTCTGCTACTGATCTTTTCAATAAAATGTACCTTAGTTTTTGACATTGTATTGTCCTTGATATCCCTGTTTAACCAGGGATGTTTTTTACCCTCCTGACCATCTTTCTCCCTCACTGGGATATATTTTAGTTGTGAGGAGCTGACTAGCACCTTTAACTATTGCCACTACTCACCTGCTTTCTTATCATTTAGCCTTCCTGCCCAACCTACTCGTGCCAAACCTGTCTTCGTGCCCATGTAATTTCCTTTGCTTAATTCCAGAACACAAGTATGGGACTGCTCTTTCTCATCTCCAAACTGAATTCAACCATACTATGGTCACTATAGCCTCGAGGATCCTTAACTATGGTGTCATCATTTAATCGCTTCTCATTTCAAATCCAGAGTAGTCTGCTCCCTGGTTGGTTCCACTTCATATTGCTCCAAGAAACAGTCTACGTTGCTCCAAGTTCTTTCTGGCAATTGAATGAATCTGGCCATTTAGGACTGAACTGGGGAGAAATTTCTTCACCTAAAGAGTAGTGAGCCTATGGAATTCTCTGGCAGAGAAAGTGGTTGAGGTGGAAACATTGAATATTTTTTAAGGAGTTAGATAAATTCTTAGTGCAAAAGGGATGAAAGAGAATGGGGAAAAAGAAGAAGCAGGGAACCAAGTTTAATGGTTAGCTATGACCATATTGAATCATGGAGCAGTCTCCAACTCTGAATTGTCTGTACCTAGCCCTAATTGAATGTTACTATGAATATCTAGGTTTTTATGTTTCAATAAAATCACCTTCATTCTTTGAAACTGCAATAAGTGAAGGCCTATCCTGCTCAATGTTCCCTCATAAGACAACTGTTTCATTCCAGGAATCAGTTAGAAGATTTGTTGATCTTCTCCAATTTCCTTCCAATGCAATTGTGTTTTTTTCTTAACTAAGAATGCCAAAACTTTACACAGTACACCAGTTGCAGTCCACCTGAGGCCCCATATAGCTGCAACAACATTTCCCTACTTTAATGCTTGATTTTATTTGCAATAAATGCAAACGTTCAATTTACCTTTCTTATTACCTACTGTAGCTGCATACTTAGTTTTTGTCAATTGTGCACTAGTCTATTTTGAACTATGTTTTACATTGAAGACAATACTTATATATTCTTGGCAAGCAATTATATAAGTGTTTACCCACAAAACAACAAAATGGTGTTGACGACTGATAATCTTCAATTGATTATGTGGGCGGCATGGTGGCACTGTGGTTAGTACTGCTGCCTCACAGCGCCAGAAACCCGGGTTCAATTCCCGCCTCAGGTGACTGACTGTGTGGAGTTTGCACATTCTCCCTGTGTATGCGTGGGTTTCCTCTGGGTGCTCCAGTTTCCTCCCACAGTCCAAAAATGTGCAGGTCAGGTGAATTGGCCATGCTAAATTGCCCGTAGTGTTAGGTGAAGGGGTAAATATAGGGGTATGGGTGGGTTGCACTTTGGCGGGTCGGTGTGGACTTGTTGGGCCGAAGGGCCTGTTTCCACACTGTAAGTAATCTAATTATCAGGATTTACAATATAAAGTAAATTATACAAATATATCCTTTACCATCATACCTTCCTTATTTTTATTGTAGTATTAAACCAATGCTAGTTTGTCTAAGAATCTCAGTACCTAAGTATCCTATGGTAACTGAAAGTAAGGGATACTGCTTTCCAAAAATGATCAATCTTCTTACAGCAAATGATCAATAAATAAATGCTTTAATTAGAGAACAATTCCAGTCCCATCTTCTAACATTCAATATTACTTCCTATAAAGTAATCCAGCTGCTCCAAAAGTGGCAGATTTCAGATAGCTATCTAAACCTTTAAACATAGCCTTTAAATAAATTTAATAAAGGGAAAAATTCTTTCTGATTGCTAATGTAGAACAAAGAAAAGAGACAAACCAGCATTTGTGGTCTACTGAATAAACTATTTATTATAAAATGCACTATCAATGACATTCTAAGAACACTTCTTTGTATATTGAACTGAGGTAAGAAAGATTTCATTGATTTTCCTATAACACTTAACAGCTACAAAGTTTGTATCATATTCATCATAATCCATAGACTTACTTGATTACATTTATTCCTTTTAAATGGCGGTGGAAGGAAATATACTGATTCTTATGCATTTCATTTAGGTAAAACATTATTGACATAAGATTTGTGACTTTTGGTAAATACAATAGTAACAGGATTCTTATTAGCATTTAGATTACTGGGTGACTATAATCAAATGAGCTTGTTAACAGGAGATTGTTTTGTGAATACTGTGCTGAATTTCCTGTTGTTGCTTGAATCATTTCAGCAAATAATTCAGATGGTAATAACTGAACTTTATAAAATTTCTATCATGGACATAATAAAGATTTGCATCAACACATACAGAGTGCAGATTTCTTCATCAATAACTCTAGAAAGAGAAACAAATGAATACCATTATTCAAAGACTAAAAAGATTATTTATTAATATGTATTGCTTCTAAACATTAAGAAAATCAGTGACATGGTATTCGTAACTATAGGTATACAATTGCAGCAAATCTTTTCAGCAAATTAATTCTTTAGAAAAAGCTGAAGAGGTGTCTGAATGCTGTTTTGTTGGAGAGTACATTAAATTATTTGATAGTTAATGGCGTTAAAACTGTGATTTGCAGATAAATTGCCCATAATATCTTCTAATAAGAAGCAGGCAATGTATTTTGTTCCATACTAAAAGCTGGTGCCTGTTTGGCAGCACACAGTGATCTCATTTTCCTTGTATATTTTGATTAATACTTTGCTGGATAATCTGTACCTCGTGGTCTAGGTTCACTAACCTTGCAGTAAAATAATGAGCTTTCAAGAATAAAAAATATGCCAGATATATAGTTGTACATTCTGAGCAGCTCTGAACAATATTCAAATGAAATGGGAAAATGAAGTCTTCACAGAGTAAATTTGCTAGAAAGTGAAACTTGCTGCTCTCAATTTGTATTTAGCTGTCAGTGTCTGGTGCTAATGATTGGACAAGCCATCAACCTTTTGCATATGTTTTCTATAAATACCTGATCTTCTGTGACTCAGCTGACATATAACTATGCAGAAACATTGGTCCCAGGGGAACAAAGCAGCAAATTGGGATACAGCCAATACTGGTTCAAATGCCCATGATGCATTTGCCAAATAATATCCTCAGGATAACAATAGGCACTATTACTAAAATGATCTCAAATATTTTGGAAAACATCTCTTGATTTAACTGCTAATGTCAGAAGAATAGCATTTCAGTCAGTACCAGTGTAGCGTACAGGAATAATTGTTGCATATATTTGACACACAACCCTTGGCATTTAGAAAAAGGGAAAAAAGGGAACAAAAAGGCTATCAAAGGGATTCTACTTAAGCTACCTCCAGCAATGAAGATTCAAATTTCCTCCTGGTAGTAGAATTATTTTTTGTCTGACTATTTTTACTGGAAATAAAAACAAAATCGGCATTTTTGTGATTTTTTAAAGGCCCCAATAATAAAATACAGTTCTAAAACAACTTAATAACCAAACTGGCAAAAACTTGGATAAGATTTTGCAATTGGTTAACATGTATGCTACCATGAATGCAGCACCCAGGAAACATTAATCAGAATAAAATAATAACACTTCCTATTGCTTTATTCTGATTTGCATTGCAGCAAAATTGTAAATTGCATGAGTTCATTTTCATATATCAAGATGCTAAGCATATTTACAAATTTATAAGTAGAGATTTCATGTAGAAGCGTTACAATATTGTTAAGAATTAAGAGACAGAATTACATCAAAGTTATCTGAGCATTGTGATTCAGTTACAGCTTTGTTTACCCTAACCTGCATTTCATTTTAAATTGATTTCTTGTGGTGCTGCTCACAAACCATTAAAAAAATGTCTGTCATTATTTTTCTCTCTGTCCCATTCAGTAAGTCTGTTTTATTCCATTCTTTCTGATTTCCTCTGTAAAGTTTTCACAGATTTATAATATTTTATTTGTGTGAATCCAATTCTTTCTCACTCTCACCTTTTTTACGTTTTTGAAAAATAAAATTGTCTTGTCTTATTTGGATAATTAATTCAGGTTAATTGAAAAATATAAGATGAACGTTCATGGATTTTTTCTTATGTAGGGTTATGGATTGCAAAGTAGGTAAGAGCAGCTAAGATACACTTTGGTCATCATCACACCGAATAGGAAACAGGTTTGATGGGCTGAAAGCACTACTGCTTTTGCTCAACATCAGCAAAAGATTCATTTTACTTTGGATGGGTGGATGGAACATTTGCATTTACGCAGTGGCCACCCATCATACATGCTGTTTGATTTTACTGAGGGCTGTAAGATACCAAGGCAGAAGGTGAAGTAGCAGACTTGCAACAAGCAAACTTGTGTTGAAGTTATCCTTTGTTTCTAGCTCATGCTCAAGCCTCAGCTACTAGGCAATAGGGATCAGGTTGAAAGAGATTAGAACAACATGGATGAAGCTTCAGAACATGGAGAATCTAAATTTGTATTCTGGGAGGACGACAAGGAAGGTTTAGGTTTGTGGTAGTCTAGGATAGAGTATGGGAGCACTACAAAATATCTGCCAACTTAGATTAAAAATAAAAATCTGAAACTAGAGCACTGGAAAACTATAAGTGAAAGCAGGAATTATGTAAATACTAAATTTTAAACTCTTCTCTGTGGAAATTCCTTCTCGTGACTCCAAAAACACTTTTAGCTTCCACAGGCCAACCTCTTAACATCTGGGCAGTATGATGGCTCAGTGGTGAGCACTGTTGCCTCACAGGGCCAGGGACCCAGCTTTGATTCCAGCCTTGAGCGACTGGCTGTGTGGAGTTGCGCATTCACCCCGTGTCTGTGTGGGTCTCCTCTGAGTGTTCTGATTTCCTCCTGTCATCTAAAGTTGTGCAAGTTAGGTGGATTGGCCATGCTAAAATTGCCCACAGTGTCTAAGGATGTTCAGCTTGGGATAGGTTGGGATACAAGGTTGGGTCTGGGTGAGATGGTCTTTGGAGGGTCAGTGTGGACCCAATGTGCTGATTGGCCTGCTTCAACACTGCAGGGATTCTATGAAATACGGTGACCAATCCCTCTAAGATATCCTGTTCCACTCTACCTTCAGAGCTGAAAATGTGTTGCTGGAAAAGCGCAGCAGGTCAGGCAGCATCCAAGGAACAGGAGAATCGACGTTTCGGGCATAAGCCCTTCTTCAGGAAAGCCCTTCTTCAGATTCCTGAAGAAGGGCTTATGCCTGAAACGTCGATTCTCCCGATCCTTGGATGCTGCCTGACCTGCTGAGCTTTTCCAGCAACACATTTTCAGCTCTGATCTCCAGCATCTGCAGCCCTCACTTTCTCCACTCTACCTTCACTCCATTTCAGCCAGCTCCAGCAAGATGCCACCAGCAGACAAATATTCCCCTCTCACATCAACATTTCACAGGGACTGTACCCTCTACAATACACTGCTTCACACTTACTCAACTCTTAACACCTTCCTATACAATCACCTGTTTACCTCTTCCTTCCTCAGTATTGAAGGCCCCAGACACACCCACCAAGTGAAGCAATGATTTACCTGCACGTCATTCATTTCAATCTAATGTATTCAATCCTCACAGTATGGTCTCCTCTACTTGTTTGGAGAGTTGAGGCTCAGACAGGTGATCACTTTGTGGGATATGCTTTGTCTGTAAAAATGACTCCAAGCTTCCACTTGCCTGCCACTTCAATATACCAGTGTATTCCCAAGCCAACATTTCTGTCTCAGGCCTGCTGCAGTACTCCAGCAAGCTCACCATAAATTGGAGGAACAAAACTTCACCTTCTGCCTTGGTATCTTACAGCCCTCAGGCTTCAGTTTGAGTTTAACAATTTCAGAATGTGAACACCACCCCCATGTTTGTTTCTCACACCCGCACCCCTCAGGGTGGAGTTCTGAGAAACATGAACTGTGATTTCCCTCCACAGATGCTTCCAGACCTGCTGAGCTTTTCCAGCAATTTCTGTTTATGTTTCCCACACCCCTCAGCTCTGTTTGTATGGGTTGCTTGTACCACAGCCAACCCACTTCCAATCATTCACACAGAATAACATCCTGTTCAGCATATATCTCTTTCTTGCTTTATCATCAGCAATCCCTTTGTTTGTTACTCCTGCCCTCTCTCTCCCTCTCTCTCTCCCTTTCTCTCTGTCTCTCTGTCTCTTTCTTTCTCTTTCTCTCTCTCCTTCTCAACATTGTCTCTATGTACTCTATTTACTCCTTTCCTCTGCTCCGCCCCAACATCCTCTCCAACTGCCTCCCCTAACCAAACACCCCTGGTTTTTGCATTAATACCACGCTTTCCCAGTTGCTTTCAGTTTCGTAAATCACTGTTTTGAAACATTAACATTGCTTTTCTTTCTACAGATGCTGCCACACCTGCAAATCAGTTGTGAATTATGTACCATTCTACTGAATTCAACATTCTGTGCAAATTCCATGCATGAACATTGCACTTTTTTGGCCAAAAGTAAAAACAAATGAATCTCTTTCCATTCAGCAGCTCCTTTGTTTATCTCTCACATTAATTTCTTTTCATTTGCATCTTTTTGTCTGTTCAATTCTTTGATGACAAAATTCAGTTCTGTATTGCAGCTGTTGCAGTCACTAAGTGTCAAGACGTCAATTCTCCTGCTCCTTGGATGCTGCCTAACCTGCTGTGCTTCTCCAGCACCACACGTTTCAACTCTGACTCTCCAGGATCTGCAGTTCACTCTTTCCCTCAAGTCCAACTGTGCCCTAAGTTTAAGAACACTAGCAAGTACACGCTGTCCATGTATTAGAAGTATGCAACACTAAGAAGTATGATATAAAATAGCTTCTAACACAGGTTTGGTGTTTAGGTGTATAACACAGGTTTATTGAAAACAGCAAATGCTAGAGATCACAGCAGGTCAGACAACATCCTTGGAGAGAGAGCAAGCTAATGTTTTGAGTCTAGATAACTCTCCATCAGAGCTGAAGTGAAATGTAGAGGGGACAGCATTTATGCTTTTGTTTGGGAGAGGGGCGGGTGCATGGGGTAGTGGGTGTAGAATGGAGAAAAGATGTTTGTAATTCAGATTAAGTGATCAGAATGTGAGGATGGTAGACCATTGGTGTGTCTCCTTGCAGATTTGAATGGACAGATAGTTCTACTGGGATAGGGGGAACAGCGATAGGATGTGATAATAGAATGTAACAAGCCAAAGGAAAGGGAAGAACTGGGAGCTCATTTACAATTTAAAGATGTTGAACTCAGTATTAAGTTCAGAAGGCTGGAGAGTGCCTGATCTGAAGATGAGATGTTGTTCCTCTAGTTTGCATTATGATTCGCTGGAGCATTGCAGCATGGCGAGGACAGACATTGGACATGCGAGCAACATGCTGTGTTAAAATGAGAAAATTGTATTCACTGCATCCAATATGGCCATGGGAGGGTCGGGGTCCTGCTTGCCTGCAAAGTGGTCACCCAGTCTCCAATATAGAGTAGGCCATATTGAGTGCAGCAAATACAATATACAAGACTGGAGGAAGTAGAGGTGAAATACTGCCCTCCAGCACTTGTTATTTACAGTACAGATTCAAATATGTGCAAAACTTTGCTCCTACATTTGCTGCTCAATATGATGCTTTGCACCTGACAGGTTCTGTTAACACCCTTGCACTCACTGTGAACTGAACATATGATCAGATATATGGTCCAACCCCCATAGAGCTATTTTTAAAAAATCACCATTCAACTTCGAGATGAGATGCTTTCACTTTCTCTTATTTCCAGTTGGGAATGGAAGTACTGTTTTCAGTGTTATTGGAGCAGTTTAGATAAGTTTAGGATTCACAATGGAGTAATTCTGGGTTTTGACAGGAAGGCTAGTGTAGAATTGCAAAACTTGCTGAGGGAAAGCCTCTATTCAGTGTTGGAAGCTATAGTTACAGCTCCTCTTCGAAAGCAACAAGTCACGCCTTTCAAACGACAAGTACAAGGAAAAAATACATGGTGTTTCAAAGTTATGGAGATTCTCAATGGTGCAAAGTTCCATTAACCTTTTTCCTGCTGTTCTGCGAGCATCAGTCATTAATGGAGAAATGTACCACACAATAAATGCTAGCACTCCATTATTGATCAAATATTTTGTGATCTTATACAGAGAATCATGTTGACCAATATATTCATCTTCCATCATCTTTAAGCCATCAGAATAAAACCTGAAGTGGGTTGCTCAACAACAAGTGTTACCACTTTATCCTGACTTATGGCTTTCTTCTGTCATTTGACCATGACAACACTCACATTGAGAAGCATGCTGCCTTCAGGAAGATTACCATTGATATTCTAAGGCAATGGTTTCCATACCCAGAGCCCTCCAGTACCCACAGAAGCCTGTCTCCAAATGTATGGTCACCTGCTGCATCTTCAAACTCTCGCTCTAATGAGTGCACCACTCTGACTGCCAGACCTCTGGAAATGTACCTTGATAGAACGAGAAGGTGGAAAAGGAGACGGAGGACAAGGAGGCAAGAGGGAAAGGCAGCTGGAATTCGGTTGTTCTGGACAGACTGTGTGGCTGACCAAGTTCTGGTTTGCCTGAAATCTAATGGTCATGTCACTTTGCTTCACAATTCCTCACATTTTAATTCTGTAGCTATGTACCATGACAGCATCCTATTTACCACAATCCAGAGGTAAAAAAGAAAGACAATTTTATATAACTACATTTCTAGTAATATATACAAAACTAATTTACACACTCAGGATAACATCAAACCACCAAGCTGAACTTGGTACAATATGATCTGGGCATGTGCAGCAGCTGTCTAAGCTGGGTGGCTGACTGGGCACAGAAAGGGGAGTATAACAACGGTGTGTGAATCAATCCTGTCAGTCTGAAAGAAAACTACAGAGTAGTGCAACATGGTATGCCTATCACTCTCCTGTGATAGTGCCTCAGTGATCCTAATAGCACAGATTGCTGGGATTGCTGAGTCACTATCAATATCTTTGAATCCAGGTTTTCACCGATTCTCTGCCACGATGTGTCATCATTCACTGAACTAACATGTTGGAAATCGAGTCCCATTATTCCTGGAGTTGTCACAAATGTGAAAATATTTAGTCAAACTGTCCAAGGTTCACAATTTACATGATTGACAAATGCAGATACAGTATAGGCCAAATGTAAGTGCTCCCCAGGTCTCTGTACTTGGGAAGAAAAAATCTATTTATTCCAAACCGATTATTTTTAACCAGTGGCAGAAAATAAAAAGGCATTTCTAACTTTTAACACTCTTATAACTTAAAAGACTGTACACCAATTTAAATTCCACCCCCCTTGCTCCCCCCTACATGGACAGACATTCAAAGACAGACAACAGTTGGATATTAAGAGTGGAAAAAGAAATTACCATTCAATAACAGCAACTTAGATCAAAGTTGAGTTCCTTTTATTCCTTTTATTTTTTGTTTGGGAAGGCACATGAGGTAGGAACTTATCATGATTTTGAATATTCTCAGCAACACCAGATAACACAGCATCAATGACCAAAGGCCCTGCAGTGCAGAACACCATTTTCTCCAATGAGGCAGGATATGCTTCCTCTTGTCATTTGTAACCTTGTCCTGAAAGAGAATGGTAAGAATGTCAGTGAATATGTCGCAGTGTGTTCAGGTTATTGCCTAAAATAGCTAAATAGCTGGAAATATGTGGAAACAATAACATATGGGTGTCAGACTGGCAGCACTATTAAGTGTGCAGGAGATTAAGAATGTTAAGCTAGAGTCCTGATTGCTGATGGAGAAAGTGAGGTCTGCAGATGCTGGAGATCAGAGCTGAAAATGTGTTGCTGGAACAGCGCAGCAGGTCAGACAGCATCCAGGGAACAGGAGAATCGAGGTTTCGGGCATAAGCCCTTCTTCAGGAAGGGCTTATGAAGGGTTTCCTGAAGAAGGGCTTATGCCCGAAACATTGATTCTCCTGTTCCCTGGATGCTGTCTGACCTGCTGCGCTGTTCCAGCAACACATTTTCAGTCCTGATTGCTGATGGTTGTGTGATGGGCACATGGTGCATCAGCGCTGAGGTGTTAATTGCATGATTGGTAGGGGACACCAAGAGAAGATGCATTCATTGACATTGACAATCCATGTTAGGTTATTACATTTTTTGTGATACTCCAGGCAAGTCTTCAGAGGTGAACTCTGGAAATTTATTTTCCCAGCCACCCACTTTTTTTCTTCATTCATTCACAGGATGTAAACGTCTCTAGCTAGGCCAGCATTTATCACCCATTCCTAATTCTTGAGAAAGTGGTGGTGAGTTTCCCCTTCATAGAGTTAACCTTAAGATCTTCCTGATCTCATGGGAAAGCATGACCTCTCTCTTCTCATGACTTCTTGGATTAAGGCCTTCAAGGCCACATCATTTTCTCTCACATGTTCTCTTACTGGCAGTCTTCTTCCTTCCAAGCTCTTCTGAGATTGCTCTAGCAACTGCTGTAGTTCCCCTTCTCACAGGAATATGCAATCTTTTCCTGAGTATTGATGAAGGGTTATGCCTGAAACTTTGACTCTCCTACTCCCCTGATGCTGTCTAACCTGCTCTGCTTCTCCCAGCATCACACTTTTTGACTCTGACTCTCCAGCGTCTGCAGTCCTCACTTTCTCTTATCATCTAGGTTTGTCTCGTGCTTGCTATGCACACAGAAGGTCCTCGTTGTTGAGTGCTTAGCCCATCAGCAGTACATTTTACACTGAACAGACAGCACAACATTTAGGAGTTGCCTATCTCATTGGAACTGGGTTTGGATAATCATGTATTGCATCCTTATGCCTAAAAACAGACATGTTCCCAATATCTTTGCTTGTTTCCTTCTATCACTATCCAAATATTTGTGAATATGGAACTAGATTTCTCATCTTTCATTGGGGTAAATATTGAAGTAATACAGGGTCTAGATTAGAGTGGTGCTGGAAAAGCACAGCAGGTCAGGCAGCATCCGAGGAGCAGGAAAATCGACGTTTCTGGCAAAAGCCCTTCATCAGGGCTTGAAATAATACAGCCTATTCCATCCACCTAATTCTCACTGATGTCATGGGCAGTGTTGGTCTCAAATATAAGGTTGAGTAGGTGCCAGAAAACTTTTGAACAGCAAAAGGAAGCCCACTTTCTGTGGGAGGAACATGGTGGATGTGCTCCAGCAGAAATTCTTGGTTTTGTACTAATAGTTACAGACACCAAATTTAAGGTGACAAAAGCACACTGGAGGTCTTTCAGTAGCTTTGACATTTGAGCTCAGACTAAGGGTAATGTTTGGGGGTTTAGGAGAGAGAGAGAGACTTTTAGCATGAAGCTATCTTCATCCAAAAGTGACATCAGATTGCCTTTTGTGGCTGGTCCAGGGATTATTAGCAATTCACCCTTAGTCAATGGCACCAGGAGCTGGGAATGTGAATTACCAACTTCAATACCCCTACCATAATTTACATGCAGCAGGATGAAGAAAGGAAATCTACTACATTCCTTTGTCACTCTGAGGCAGGGAAATCAAGGTCAGGACTGGCTGTAGCTATGGCTTATCTTGGTCCATTTTCTTTTGATTTTCCCTGCTACAATTTCCAGTTCACTGTCTCTTGCTGTCTTTATGTCCATCTCACTTTCTCTTCTTTTACTCTTCTCTACTTCTTCTGTATCTTTTGTGCATGTCTGAGTAGATATTTTACTGCTTTTGTGTGCATGACCTCTTTTGGTAAAGTACATCGTATATCTCTTATATATCTTTCATTTATCCACCTAATTTTGGATGGGCAGTTTTGGGGAACCTTTTTTTATAATACTGTCTAACATATTTTTATGAATTGACTGCTATTTTGTTGGACACCATTAGGATGCATAGAGGTTTCCACTTGCATAGTAGAGAGCCAGAAGATATCAGGACTACTTCACATGCCACTCAAGAGCACTGGACTGTGATGTTGTGATTTCATGAATAAAAATGTAGAAAGCTTGAAAACATTACAAGTATACATGCCAGTCTCACTGAGCAGCAAGGAAGCAAAACTGAGTGGCAGGAAAGAGAAAATGAAGGTTAAGAAAGCAATACAAGCCGTGAACTTCCAGGTCACGAATACATAAGGGAAATCTTCAGGACTCAAAGCCAAGCTTGAGGATCGAAGTTCTGGGGTTTGACCAGAAGACCCCAATAGTGACTTCACTTCAAACGTATTCCTTTTATCTGAAATACCTCAGATGCCTCTGAGACAGTTATAAAATGCAATATGAATTCAAGTCTTTCTTTCTGACAACAGAAAGGATTGTGAAGCCACTGTAAGAAACTACTAATAGTCTTTCTCTACAGACACTTGCGGTATGTTTTACACATTTTTTTCTCTTGCTAGCATTGTTGATTTTCCTTGTAGGTTTATCATTATTCAAAATGTTCCTTTCAGGCTATATATGGGTGGATGCCAAGCCAACATGTTTGTTGGTCTCCCATGGTGTTGTTCATGTTCAAATGGAAAGATGCACTGTTCTGTCTTGTACACCACAAAATCTATGATTAATGGAGCTTAAATAAGTATTATTTTATTACTGCCATTATGTGGCTGGTAAAGTGAGTTTCAGATTTAAATCCCGTGTTGGCTCCATTGTTCTATAGCGACTATAAATAACAGGAGTGGCCAAAATTCCCAGTAGGTTAATTCAGCGTACTTAGGTCAATGCATTCAGTTTTTCAGGATGTTGGGCGGCACGGTGGCATAGTGGTTAGCACTGCTGCCTCACAGCGCTGGAGACCCGGGTTCAATTCCCACCTCAGGCGACTGACTGTGTGGAGTTTGCACGTTCTCCCCGTGTCTGCGTGGGTTTCTTCCGGGTGCTCCGGTTTCCTCCCACAGTCCAAAGATGTGCAGGTCAGGTGAATTGGCCATGCTAAATTGCCCGTAGTGTTAGGTAAAGGGGTAAATGTAGGGGAATGGGTGGGTTGCTCTTCTGCGGGTCGGTGTGGACTTGTTGGGCCGAAGGGCCTGTTTCCACACTGTAATGTAATCTAATCTTGTCTGAACAGATTTGAGGAGTTGTATGTTCCTCTTCTGCCCTGATTCCATAGGTAGTTGACATGTGGAATTGAGTATAACAGGTTTGGAGATAGTCCTGGTGGCTGGGAGCATGAGAGAAGGGAAAATATCGAGAGCACATCATTGACACAGTAGAGGTGTTTGGATTTTTCAAGTTCCACGAAAATGGGAATAAATGGTGAAATTTGTGAGTGATTAGAATTTGGCAATATTGGGAACAGGAATGCTTAGGTGGCCACTTTCAGAAATAAGCCACATTATTTCAGCTCAGAGCGGACAGTTTTGGATGGTGATGTGCTGGGATTTGGATTTCTAGGCACCAGACAGAATGAGGATCACTTGAGGATGTTGCAAAATGATGAGGTTACTCTTTCCCAAAGCCATCTCCCCTACCCAATTTAAGTCCAGGAAAACTTGCGAACTTGGGAATATGGATACAGGAGATGAGGCAATCCCACAACCTATTGAACCTGCTCTGCTATTCAACATGATCATGATTGATTTTTGGATTCAACCATAGTTTGCTGCCTGCTTCCTATATCCCACAATTCCCTGAGAGAGCAATTTCAGTCAAATATATCCAATGATAGAGAACTATATATTTCTGTGTGGTGACCAGAATTGGATACAATACTCCATGTTGCCGCCTAATCAGAGCAGTGTAAAGGTGTAGCATAACTTCCCTGCTTTTGTCCTCAATAGTCTGGACAGTCAACATGATGGAGAGCATCTCTGTTGTGGTGAAAATAGAAAATAAAGTTGGAACTTCCCACTCTTCCAAAAAGGAAGAGTGGGAAGTTCCAAAAAGGAAGAGTGGGATCTGGTCATGCAAATTGAGGGTTTAGATTAGAGTAGTGCTGGAAAAGCACAGCAGGTCAGGCAGCATCTGAGGAGCAGGAAAATTGATGTTTCAGGCAAAAGTCCTTCATCAGGAATGAAGACAGCGTGCCTCTGGGGTGGAGAGATAAATGGGAAGGGGTGGGGCTGGGGAGAAGGTAGCCAAGAGTGCAATAGGTGGATGGAGGTAGGGATGAAGGAGATAGGTCAGAGAGGAGGGTGGGGGAAGGTACCAAAGCGTAGAGTAGGTGGATGGGGGTGATAGGTGCCAGCTGTTTAAATTATCAACTGCTTTCTCTCAAGTTGGACTTTTATGTTAAACTCGAAGCATGCAGAGTTGACCTAGTAAGACGAGCTATGAATTTTTGAGACATAACATCACTTTAGATATGATCCAAGGACATCTTTGAGAGATGCAAGTTAGGGGAAAATAAGGTGCTCTTTGGAATGATTTTAAATAGGAAAGTATATGCATCATGAATGCATAAACTCAAACTGTCCAGATCACTGAAACTGTCAACAGATTGGTCAAAATCAAATATCAAAAGTGTCAAGGGGACCTGGCAAGAGAGCCTAATTGAAATATCAGGTTATCATTGTAATGCTGCAACAAGGAGACTTTGCACTCAAGGACACGACTGATAGTGCACAGACTCCAGTGGCAAACTCAGGCCAGGCTGGTACAATCTGGTGTTGTGGCCTCCTCTGTTTGTCCTGGGGGATGAGGACACTTGACAAACGGCCCACAGGATCCCTAGCTATAGACTAAACTGCAATTAGCAGTAATTGTAGAAGGTCAGAATTAATCTAAAACCAATGCTTTTAGCTGAGAAAAGTGTATTGTTCAAATAGTGCAGCTTGTACATAGATTAGCGAGGAGTATGTTAGTGCCCCTGATATGGTGTAGATGAAGGCCAGGCGACAATGAGGTATATGTGTATTCTAAGATATAACATGTGGGCCCGTACAGAGTTTTGACCAATAACTTGAAACCACATTACCAGTCAAGAGATCTTCCAAAAGGATCGAGAACATATGACTAGAATAATTCATGTCAAAATCCTGAAGTCAGGAACTGGTCTTGCATCTTGTGGCTAATCAGAACATCCCATGCCTGCTTGTCACAGCCAATTAGAAAATATACTCTTTAGTATAATTAAAGGCAACACTACTATGTAATTGATGAGGAGTGGTATATAAACCCTTGTGACACTATACTCAGAAAGCATTCATTTTCCCAGATGACTGTCTCCCAGTTAACTATAACAAAACTGTGTTTTACGTGAAGGCTATCTTGACTTCATGCTATCATTTATGATCGACAGCATCCCGCCTCTTCACCAATTTCTGCAACAGGATATCCAGCTCTCACTCAGTAAGCGGGATATATACTTTCCTGTGATTGGAACCGTGTTTCTAACCAACTGTTTATCTGGTCCATGAAGACCTTTGAAAGATGACACTGACACCAGAGATCTTGAATTCTGAGATATCCTGACGGTACAGAGTTGTTTCAGGTACAACAATGTATAGAATGGGACTAGAATCAGACAAGAAAGCTGCCAAAGGGGATGGTTAGGTCATTAAAAAAGCAAATTTGTGAGGAAGTAGCAAGAAATCCCATTAAACCTCATGGAAAGGAACTCAATGAAATTGACACCTAGTCTAAAAACTTAAGGTTCAGCCCTGCCTCTACTCCCATTATTCTAAACTCCAAAGAATACAGGGCAATTTATTTAGAATTTTATCATAGAACAATTGCTTCATCCCAGAAACGAACCTGTGGACATTTTAACCCAATTCATTGGATGTATATATTTTTGTAAATGATGAGAGCTAAGCTACACAAAGTATTCTGATGTGGGTCTCACCAAAAACCTTACACAAATTTAGCCAGAACTTCTTTATTCTTGTACTCCAATTCTCTTACAATAAAGGTATCATGCCAATTGCCTTCCTGGTTGTTTGTTGCAGTTACATTTCAACTTTGTATTCCTTGTATGAACACATTCAAGTATCTCAGAATGTCAACACTTACGAGGTTTTCACCTTTTAAACAATATTCTGCTTTCCTCTTCTTATAACCAAAGTGAGTAACTTCACAATTCCTTTCTTTATACTCCAACTGCCATCTTGCTGCCCACTCACTTAATTTGTCTGTATATCTTTGCAATGTCTGTGTCTAAGGACTATAAATTACCACAGTGGGTGAATAGCGAGGCATATATTGGCAAGGAGGGTCTCGGGCTGAGTTCAGGCATGGATGGATAATGATGCTGAGGGGCAATGAGGGGTGAAGGAGTGCAGCTTTATGTTTCTCTGTGTTTTTGACATGTAGAGCAGGTATACAAAAGGTTTTGTCTCAGCTCATCTCTAAACTCATCATCCACCATTATTGTTCTAGCCTCAGCTGGTTTCACTTTTAACTTAGTCTACCCTCAAATATAAATCCAATGCCAAGTTAGCATGTTTGGGTTTGTGGGTTTGGAAATTCTCCTGACACAGCAGGCCCAGCTCCCAGATGAAAATCCAGACCATATTTTGTCGTAAGCCTTTTATGTTATCTAACATAATGCAACTTAATTAAGTTGATTCCATTTACTTGAAGTTCTTCAATGCGATTATTTATGGTTAAACAAATCTATAAAGTGCAGTGTAATAGGTTTGCACATCCTTTGCCTCACATACTACAGAGCAACTGTAGCCTTTGGTCATGTGATCATATTCAGATACTTAGCTTAATTACATGTTGAGCTTCTTAAAAGAACAATTTGATAACACACATTCCCTTTTCCAAAGGTAATTCTTGTATCCCTCACAAACATTGGGAAACAGGAAAAAGCACTTAAACAGAGATAAGGATTGTAAGATATTCAAGTGCAATAATTTAAGAGTCCACATATCATTGCAGTGATTTGACAACTCCTCCAGAACTTGTAATGACATAACTTTCTGCAAGTGTAGTTGTTTTTGGTCTGGAGAGATGGCATCAGTGTGTTGTCCAGCTATCCCGTCACACTGTCATCTAATGGTGTTCTTTCAAGATTGCTGTGCATTGTACATCTCCTTTAGTAAGTTTCTATTCCTCACCAATGTTGCTCCTTGAGGTGGTTTGACTTTTTAATAACTAAGGCTTACTGCATACTTTGGAAATCTCTGCCAGCAACTGTGTTCTCATTGTGGAAAATGTGATGCAAATCTTTCCTCTGACACATAGTTAAGGTAGTTCCAGTCATACACCATCTTCATCCTGCATGCCAGTCATACACCATCTTCATCCTCCCTTGTTTTTCAAAAAGGATGTCCTGCAACTTGCAAAATTTTGAAATTTAGTTTGGCAATATCATTCTCACTTACCTTGTGAACATGAGCTTTGTAGGCAATGGTAAGCCCATAATCTGAGGTGTTGCTCAGAGGTATAACATGAGCTCTCAAATTCCAAATAACCTCCCTTCCCATCCCCCAACTTCCTTTTTAGTCCCTCCCTCTCCCTTCCATTCCGCTGACCGACCCTTCATTCCAGCTACCAATCGAATTCATTCCTCCCATCGACCAACCAGCTCGTACCCTGTACCCACCTCACCATTCTGCTTCTCTCCCCATCCAAAATCCTCCCTCAACCCCACCCCCTTGATCTGCAAGTCGTCTTATACTCACCCTCTTGTCCTGAAACATTGACTTAGAGTCATAGAGATATACAGCATTGAAACAGACCCTTTGGTCCAATCCGTCCATGCCAACCAGATATCCCAACCCAATCTAGTCCCACCTGCCAGCACCCGGCCCATATCCCTCCAAACCCTTCCTATTCATATACCCATCCAAATGCCTCTTAAATGTTGCAATTGTACCAGCCTCTACCATTTCCTCTGGCAGCTTATTCCATACACATACCATGACTTCTCCACTTCCTGATGCTGCCTGGCTTGCTGTGTTCTTCCAGTCCCCTGTTTGTCTACCTGAAGTATAACATAGCAATGCAAAAAAAATCATTGTGCTAAACCTCGGGATCAGTGATTCAATCATTCACTCAGTGAGATTATTTGATCAGGAATAATGTTTTGAGGATGTAATATGGTTCACTCCCTAATTGGCACATATATCTGAATGTCAGAAATAGTTTCTTCAACGGCACTCAAACTGTCTGCCAAAGACATGTTTTAAATATTCTTTACCTAACAAAGATCCTTCCAAACCAATGACTAATTCCATGTCGAAGGATAAGGGGAGGAGATACATGAGAACACCACCACTCCAAGCCATTCACCATCCCTGACTTGGAAATATATTACTGTTCCTTCACTATCACTGCATTGAAATCCTGGAATTCCCTCCCTAGGGGCATTGTGAATCAACCTATAGCATATGCGCTGCCGCAGTCCAAATTGTAGCTCTTCAGTGCCTTCTCAAGGACAACTAATGATAGGCAATAAATGCTGGCCAGCCAACAACGCCCAGATCCCATGGTGAATATTGAACAAACCTGACATTTGTAAATTTGGAGAAATAGTTTGTGATAAAAGATGAAGTCATCTCCATTCTCAGCAAATAAATCCATGGTGAATTTGGACTAATGAACGAATGCAATTTTGTGTAGAGGTTTTCTAACATGACGTGCTTGTTGGTTCTGATATGCTTTGTGATTTCTCACTAACCTTTTAATGCCACTGTTGATTCCAGGCTAATAAATATGTCAATGATTTTGCACACTCTACGTCCATACATTTTTGGTGCACCTGTGACACCATGCCCTGGCTGACAACATTGGGTATAAGTATTTATTTTCCTTTGAAGAAAATGCCTCTCAAGATACCGAACTCAGTCTGTAAAGTTAAAAGTATTTGAGAATATCTGGAACCTCTTTGAATCAAGTCACCCTTCATTAATAACATTACACACTACCTCCAGTTGTGGGTTATCAGTTGTTTCTGATTGAACTTGGTCACATTTATGCTACACGCAGTGAAATAGGTTGATCGTGATTATATCTTCTAACATCAAAATCCATGCTTGTACATCCAGTGGAACCTCGGCATTTCGGTTCAGGTTGGCAATCTGTTCAACAGGTGTCAGGTGAGCAATTATTTGGTACCAGGTTTGGGGCAGATGTTGAAGTACCTTCATGAGGAGTTATTGTTGAGTTATTGCTCACTTGTCACTCATTCATGCTGAACCATCTCAAATTACTTGCGCTCAGTTTCCACAGTTAGCTGATTGCTGAATGGATAGGTGTGCAAGCATGTGATCTCAAATACCAAAACAGGTGTTTCACACTCAGTATTAGAGTAATTGGATTGTGTTTGAGATAGGCTTTTGGAATCAAACACATGTTTGCCATCTTGCATCTCACATGATTTTGGGATTTAATCTCTTTAGTGTTGGTATCATGTGTGCTAATGCATTCGCATTTAATCTTTTCTTGGATGTACACTGCACCATTGTGTAGCATTAATAAACCAAATTGCATCTTCCAAAGATGCAATGCGAATTTGCCTTTGAAACTTCTTATGGCATAGAACCTGTCCAGGTTGTAAATGCTGGACTGGCTCAATAAGAGTATTCTGTGTCTTTTCTGCTGCCATGATACATTGTGGTCAATAATGAGAGAAGCAATATTGAGATCCATGCATATGATATACCCTGCCATTGCTTTTCTGTTTGAATCTACCAAGTATTTATTCAGGTCTGTGGCGCAAGCTTTTCTGTTTCTGTTCTTGCTGTACTGCTGCATTTGCTTTCTGTTTTGTGACTCCATGCCAAATTGCCAAAACTATGTTGCAATTGTGTCCCAGTGCAAGGGATGGATGATCCATTGTATACAATTGATTTAGCCAGTTGTCAGTTGTATGAATGAGTTTCAATGATCTGGCTTAAGAATTCGGACTGATGAGATATTTGTACCAGCCCCTGTATAAAACTTGATTTTGAGTATGTCTTTCACAGTTTTCCTTAGCAATAATGTTTAATGTGATAAAATATTCCAGTTGCCTGACTTCAACAACATAAAGTGTTACATTCCCCATGTGGAAAATCTGTTTGTCCTCTGGTTGGAAGTTGCTCCATGTCTGGATTTGTTTTGCTATGAATTTCATTGTTCAGCTTTCATTTATTCAGGTCTCTGGCACAAGCTTTTCTGTTGTGTTGTGTTGATGCATCTGTCTTTTCGCTGTCCTTGACCTAGCCTCCGGCTGCAGCTTTGGCACAAGATTTCTTGCATTTGTGTCCTTTTATACTGGACATCTTGCATTGATTTTGGAATGCAGTACAGCTTTGACACGTAGATGACAGAGCACACTTGCCACATAGCTCACTTGTTTTTTGTGTCTTCTGTACAGTGTCAATACTGCTTACCACAAAGTCTTCATATTTTCTGCCTTCTTCTAGCAATGAATCAATGCTGTCACCTTTCTTTTTATCTAAGAGTTATTTTTGGTAAATGTTGATGTGCATTGAGGCAATCACTAACCCCATTATCTGTACTGATAGTTCAGCTTCTGAAAAGTTGCATTTGTTGCCCTTGTTCTGGCAACTTTAAAAATTAATCTCTTGATTCCTGTTGTCATTGCCAGGAGGATATTAATGTTAAGCAATGATTCTAAAGTTGAATCTTAAATGCAGCAGATGATCTAGCATCTTTCATGTCTTTCTTCAGGTAAGCTCAAAGTGTTGCTTCTGCTAACCCCTCATTATCAGCTGCTATCAGTATTTCCATGGTTTGCTAATTCTTTCATACAACTGCTTGATTTGTAGCATCACTACATTCTTTTTTTTGAAACCTTAAATTCTGATAGAAGATCAATGGTCTTCCGATTCTTCTTGGGAAGTGTTGGTATCCAATATTTGCTATTCTTTTGTCTTTTTAATATGCAGGAATGGTTGATTAAACCTGAGGACGCTCTGCATGTGCCCTTAACAATGCTTCTGCTGTGCTCTTATATAAGTTGTGTATCTCACCTCACACTTGACATTTCATTATTCGTTTGATGGCACACTGAATTTGGTTTTGAGATGGACGAGTTGAAAAGAAGCCATTGACAAGGACTGTTTTCAGGCTTATATTTCAAAGTGACACTATTTATTAAGCTTTCATATTTACTACTGTTGTACTTTAGAGCTTGTACCAGGTTCTGACTTATTAGGTAATGACTACAGATAAATTTACCTAGAATATAATTAATTAAGCTGTCTTCTGAGTGTTCATGACCATGTGCTCTCAGTGTCTCTTTCAGAGAGTCACATATTTAAGTGCATCTTCTAGCATGCAATTTCAGGGTATTCCAGCTGATGTGGTGTTTATACCCAGTAATATGCAGCTCCATGACATCATCAGAAAGCTACTTCATGGATGTGATCCCCTTACACAATGACTTAAGTGACAATTCTGTAGTCTCCACACAATTCCTGTCCTGTTTAAATTCACTTATATCTTGTGTGGAGTTGACTCCTGATGGCCATTCAAATTTGAAATTGCCTTTAGTTTTCTCTGGAGCATCGGAGGCTGAGGGGTTACCTTGTAGACTTCATAAAATCATGAGGGGTATGGATAGAGTAAATAGACAAGGTCTTTTCCCTGGGTTGGAGGAGTTTAGAACTAGAGGACATAGGTTTAGCATGTGAGGGAAAAGATTTAAAAGGGATCTAAGGTGCAATTTTTTTCACGCAAAGGGTGGTGTGTGCATGGAATGAGCTGCCAGAGGAAGTGGTGGAGGCTGGTACAATTATAACATTTCAAAGATATCTGGATAGGTACATGGATAGGAAGAGTATAGAGGGATATGGGTCAAGTGCTGGCAAACTAGACTAGATTAATTTAAGATATCTCGTCAGCATGGATGAGTTGGACAAAAGGATCTGTTTCCATGCTGTACGTCTCTATGACTCTATGAGATAGGACAAGTTGAATCAGTGAGCTACCTTTATGAATCTGACCAGCTTAGAGGCACTCACATTTTGTGAACAAACTTTGTTTTTCTGTTTTCTGTACAATGGCAACTTTTGGATTACTGTTGAATCTTGTTTTCTAATTAACCTTTTGTCTTTGTGCTTGTATGGCTGGTTCCCTCTTTGTTTTTGCTTTTTTTCTCTTTAAAGAGAGCATTCATTATATTCTTGTATTTTCTAAACATAACACAAATGATGCATGTGGATTCAATGTACTTAAAATTCTGAGTTTATTTTTAGCTAAACTAATTAATAGAGTATTAATTAGACACATCCTTTGCCTAGAGTGTTACAGAACATTGTGACTTTAGCCTCTGGTATTATCACAGCATCCAGACACTTGGTCATGGCATTTTAAGTTTGAGGTCTGGACCTCACTCCTTCAAAGTACTGCTGCTCCCAGCAGTTTTCAAAATTAAATATCAGTTCAAGTTTGGCGCACATCCTAAAGGCTCCTGCACTTTCTGTCTCTTCCTACTGATCTGCAATGTCTCTAACTGTTAGATGACCACCTTGTGGACTGACCCAGGAAACTCTCACTCACACTGACACTCTCCAGTGACAGTAGTTGCTGCTTAAGCCTGGAAACCTTGATCCGCCTCCAGCAGCTGGAGACATATCCATAGTCATGATGATCCAAGATACACAATATGTCCTGAAAGTCCTACATCATCCAAAGATTGCATGGATGTGTTCTCGGCTGCCTATACACAATCGAAAAGCCTTGATTTTCTCTCTTTTTGAATCTGGTTAGTATTTTGTTTAACTATTAATATTCATTAATGCCTCTAGACCTGTTCACTAATATTCTAATTATTAATTCAATTATAGTAATACTTACCCTGATTGATTTTGTTTTAATTTCCTGGCTCCTAATTTAAAGCATTGCCCTAGTTTAGAAAGAAAAAAAAGGATATATTCAAAAAGGCATCACTTACTAGTCTTCCAGTGATTTCATGCTGATTTTTATTTCTCTGCATGAACCTGATCCACAGTTTTAAAATAGTCTGTTATATTCCACTGGTCTTGTTCAACTTGGACTTCCTCCACATTGTTTATCCTCATTGCTCTTACTCATCTTGCACTTAGAGGTCCTTGTGGCCGTATCCCTACTTCGAGTCCAGAGGTCTTGTTCCACGTCCCAACTGATTCAGAGGTGTGTCATTGTATCTGAACCGATTGATTTAAAAATATCATGTGAACTTTTAGGCTTTAAATGCATCAAAGGCTATGGGGAGAAAGTGGGAATACAATATTGAGATAGAGGATCAGCTATGATCATATCTGAATGGCAAAGCAGACTCGAAAGGCCAAGTGACTTATTCCTGCTCCTAAGCTCAATGTTTCCTGATCTCATTACTGTATTCTTGAGCATGAGTCAGATATTGTCCTCAGGATGTCTAAAAAGCACCCTTATTATCTGTGGAAGAACTCTTTGAACACTTTAAAAGAATGTTTTGGAGGGAGGACTTCGTAAGGAAGCAAAGAGATGTTCAATCATGAGGAAAGACAATTGCACCATTTTAATGCAACTGAATTTGTAAAACTTAAAACCCTGTTCCCACCATGAATGCCACAATGGCAGCTGATGGGTGTGAAATTCAATGAACTAACAAATAATCCAGAATGTAAAGTTAGCTTCAGTAACAGTGACCATGAAATATTATTGATTTGTCACTGAAAGCCATCTGATTTATGAATATCCTTTTATGGAAAGAAATCTGCCAACCTTACCTCGTCTGGCCTATATGTGACTCCTGAACTACAGCAAGGTGGTTGACTCTGAACTGCTCTTTGAAAATGCTGAGCAAGGCAATCAGTTCAAGGGGAAATTAGGGATGAGAAACAAATGCTGGCTGCACCAGTGATGTACACATCCCAAATACAATTCTTTTTTTAAATTAAACAAGTTGTGGAGAAGAGTTTTGTTTACCACTCAGTTTCGAATCACCAGTTGAACTAACTCAGATCCACTGTTTACTCTGCAATTAGAATGGTAGACACTTTAATATTCCACAAGATAAAATGATTTGAAAGAAATAACATTAGGAAAAGCATGACATGCAAATGTAAAAGAAAATTGGCTTCATTCAATTACACTTGAAGATATTAAGCTCAGATTCTAACTTTGGTTAGAATGACACCCTTAGAAAGTATGCGAGCACAATTTGGAGAGTATCTGACTGTGACAGCTTCACAGCTGGACAAGAAGACAACGTCCCAGGCCACTGGTATTCAGATGATTGCCACACACCAGGCACCTGCTCAGCCCTAGGTTGGAGAGAACCCTATGATGCTGGAAGTCTGCTCTTTGCCCACAAACACAGGGAGCAGGAAGACGAGTGGCAACCAGATGTATGGGACGACACAATGGTCCATTGCCCAGAGGTTGCAAGAGTGCAGCTGTACTATGGGCACCCAGCTGCTGCCTGGCTGTCTCCATGGACAATTTGGCCATTGCCATGGAGAGCCAAGTCCAGCGTCCTTGGTGTCTGAAGCAACTCACATAACTGCATGCCATTTCCTGAGCCATTGGAACTCTGGACTGATGTCATGGCAGACCCCAAAGTCACCCATCTAATCCTCCTGGGCCACTTAGCTTCATGGCTGACAAGGTTACCTCGACCTCTATTACTGAACGTGGGACATCACTGAGATTTAATGGTTTGGAAAAAAAACATTTTGAGGGCTATTGATGGCATAGGTGACACAGTACTGTATCTATTACATTTGTATAAATCTTATCAGTATTGCACTAAATCTGTTGCTTAACACTCTTTGTATCTCTAAATGCAACTGTGACAGTATGATTCCTTACTTCATGTTCACAAAGAATGTCCCCTGGGCTCATGTCTTTGTTGAGAGACTGCTGTAGCATGTGAAAGCATGATGAACAAAGCATGTATAAAACAATGGATTCTGCTGATACCATTCCCCCTCATGTTAAAACAACCCATTATCACCCAAGGTCTGTGTCCAAAAATGATGGTGTTTATAAAGTGGACATCAATGTTAGGAGTAAGGTTATGCATAGCACATAGGGAGCCAATGTTTTAGGATTGCCAAGGATTAGGGGCCTGCAGCGCCATGTCCTGTATGGTAGATGTGCTTGTGAGTAATATTGCTGTTCTACCAAGGGCCTTTACATTGTTGGGTCTTGCAGCCACTTCCCTTACAAGCAGAGACATTTACCCTACCCACTCCAAGTATGGTCACAGCATTTTCTTCCCCATTACATACTCTTTGGCCTGTGACATCTAGCCTCTGTCTTTGTGTTTGTGAGACCCTTATAACTTAGATACCCTTGCAGATAACCCATCTTATAAACCCCACAAGTTTTGTGTCTCCCCAGGTTCCCACCAAACAATGTACTTTAATTCATTCATAGAACATAGTCTCACGGATTAGGCCAACATTCATTGCCCATGCTAAGTTGCTCATAGTGTCCAGGGATGTGGAGGCTGGATGGATTGGCCATGGGAAATGCAGAGCTACAGGGAAGGGGGTGCATCTCACAGGATCAGTGTGGACTCAATGGGCCAAATGGCCTGTTCCCACACTGTGGGGATTCTATGAGGCAGCTACATTTCACTAGGCTTGGGGTCAAATATAGGCCAGTCTAGGCAAGGACAACAGTTTCCTTTCCAAGAGGATATTAGTGTATCAGATAAGTCTTTCTGACAATTGACAATGGCTTCATGGTCATCGCTCAACGCCCCTCTATCTCCAAGTAAAAGAGGAGAACCATGCCATGTAGTCATAAACTGTGTGATTATTGAAGGGTAAGGTGTTCTGGACAATGATTGCGCTCCCTCTTACATATCTCCTTGCTTGCATGCTTTACTGTAACCCTACCTTACAAATGCAGTTACACTCACCTCCTGCCCATCAGTTGTCATCCCCATAACCTGCAACCCCCAATTCCCACAACCAGGTTCCTGAATTTCTTTCCCATTGCAATGGCAATGGCAGCCCTTGTTCTCCTCTCCCACAGCGCCCTCTCAATCTCACTTATTTTCACTGCTCAGGCATAATAGATTGATTGTTGCCCACTCGCTTGGCCAACCTAACTAGACATCCTCAGAAGAGAAGTAATCAGACCCTAGTTGGATGCTATACATCTCCCCGATTGTCCCTACCACCTGGACTGAGCCAGAGGACTTACCTTGTCCCGCCCCTCCCTGAGACCTCCGTGACTGAGAACACCCTGATCTAGCTACAGAATTTGTGGATGGATATTGGAGCCTGCCCATGACTTACTGTGGCAGAGCCCCTGACTGATGATAACCTCCAATTGTGAAATATGGCAAGGACAAATTCCCTCAGACTTTGAGACATTGTGAAGAAAGATATTTGCCCCCTTGACTGAAGACTGACAACTTAGCAAGACAAGCTGCCTATTTGTTGGATATCCTAACTGACAAGACCAAGACATGGTTGCTGGGAATATACAGGTAGGTGCTAAGACAGTGAGTACTAAGTGAGCAACCCTGAGATGCAGCCCAGTTCTATCCAGAAGTTGAGTGCCTGTCCATGAATGCAAAGTGTCCTCGGTGCAGTCCTTCAATGCTGGTTGCTGGGGTGCTCTACATTACAGGTTTGTGTATCCTGAGTGTCCTGCAACTGGATTGCGAGGTGCCATGAGGATCCGAATAGGTTAACAAAAAATGGATGACAATGTCCATGGGCAAGGGGTGCAAACAGATGGTACCCTTAGATGGATCGTACCATAAGATGCATCATTGTGTTGAAAAACAGACTTTAAATAGCTGCAGAAAAATTTATCCCTACTTTCTGCTCCTGACTTCAGATTATTTATTTGCGTGAAACCTGCAATATTAACGTGGGTAATTGGTCTATTTATTTCAGAACATCTTGCCTTTTAGTTAAATTAGGATGAGGAAGGAAATTCTTCTGCATATTTGGTATTTATAATTAGATTTAATGCTTAGTAATTCCTTATGAAACAAAATCAAGGAATTATTCAAGACTTTCTACTTTCTTTCTTTGCTTGTGAAGCATTTATGGCACTCTAATGTCAGGGAAGGTATCGTAAATATGCAAGCTTTTTTCTTAAGAGACATGAATGTTTATACAGCATTTATAATCAAAATTAATAAAACGTGCAATAGGTGTATGACCACCTGCATCTTTTTCTCTTCTCCCCCGATCCATACGCACACACAAATGACAAATCAGATCATTTTTTGCTGAATGAAGTTCCATTTCTATTTTTTAAAATAAAACTTCTAAAATACATTATTTTGAAATGCACTGTAATTTGACTAGTAAAATATTAAGCAGTATGCTGAGAAATTATGAACATGATACATTGTTCAGACTATAGGGTCTCCCTTCAGATCACAAGAAGCTACGATAGTAGGCAGGAGCTTCTCTGACTTTGTCTTTATGGAACAGACTTACAATAGTGATTGCACCATACAATCCAGTGTCAAGGAGCAACGAAGTGCAGCATGAATGGAAAATGTTGAAAGGCTGTTCATTGGTTACAGGCATATCCTTGGAGGTGATGATTGACACTGTAAGGGCACAAAGGGAAGTCCTCTTCCCTAAGGATGGCAGGACAAAGCCAATGTTACCAATGAGGTGTCGCAGAGGCTGTTAACAGTGAAAATGTAATGCTCAGGACCTGAGTCCTGTGCAGGAAGCTATCATTTTCTCATCTCCCTGCCTCCTAATATTCTTCCAACTGACATGCCTAGCTATCACACACTTTGATTTCTCTCCATTAACCTCCTCAAATCTTTAGCTCAAAGGGCACCACTCATATTCAACTTCAACCAATCGCTTTCTCATTACTCCCAACACTTTTTACATTCAAGAATTTTTTTTCTCAAAAACGGATGCAAGCTTTTCTGCATTTTCCAGCAGATTGCCAAGTGACACTTGTTTCACCACAGTTTGTAATGTCTGGGACGAAGTTGTTGGCATAGATACAACCTGCTTCACCAACCCCAACCCCCATATAAGAAATACATAAGTTGATGGTTTTTTTCCCTGATTTCTCACACATTAGTAAAGCATGTAGCTAAAGTCTTGAGCACTTACAACATTCCATCATTCACTACATTCTGTCTTCTGCCCATTATTTTTGGCTCTTGCTTATTTGAAGCAATTAGCTGTATGCAAATATTTGGCACAAAGGTTCATTGACTGATTTCAACACCTAAGCTTTGTAATGAATTGTCATGAATGTTAAGTTGTTTGAAACATTCAAAAAGAAAATAACTAACATTATTCCTAATTCAGGGCAGCATGGTGGCTCAGTAGTTAGCATTGCTGCCTCACAACGTCAGAGACCTGGGTTTGATTCCAGCCTCAGGCGACCGTCTGTGTGGAGTTTGCATGTTCTCCCCATGTCTGCATGGGTTTCCTCTGGGTGGTCTGGTTTCCTCCCACAATCCAAAAGATGTACAGGTCAGGTGAATTGGCCATGTTAAATTGTCCATTGTGTTAGGTACATTATTCAGGGGTAAATGTAGGGGAATGGATCTGGGTGGGTTACTCTTCAGAGGGTCGATGTGGAATTGTTGGGCCGAAGGGCCTGTTTCCATACTGTAGGGAATCTAATCTAAATGTACTTAGCAGACAGATGGTAGGTGGATCAAATATAATTCACGGTTCAGAAGATAGATCAAGAGCAACAAAGCAAATTTTGGTGGGAAGTGGCTAAAGTTAATTTACTGTTAATGGGAATGTGAAGAAATCTGTGCATCAAAAAATCTCTTTAATTTTCATGGTGATCGATGATCAGAATCCAAACTTTTTTCACATTGGTCGTGAAATTTATTTTACAGTCAATTTATCTATATCACAATAATTGTCAGACATGTAGCTATATTTTTCTGCACCTTTTCTTCACTTATTCATATTTTGTGGTACTTGAAAAGAAATGGAACATTGTTAGCATCAAATCAAAAAGAGTTGATGAGTTCTGCTAAGATTTTTCATAGAGGGCTCTGAATGGAAATACAAATATCTGCCATTCCTTTACACAGTGGAACAGTTAGAGACTAGACTTAAAAAAATAACTGCCCCAAAAAACACGTGGCAATCTTTGGGTTAACAAAGTGATCTGCAGGGTAAAGTGGATTCTCAGCAGTAACATTGCATAGGTCACCCGTAAAAATAGAAGATTCCATTATTCTTCACTTCCCCAGGGAGCGAGAAGTCTCCAGCATCATTACCTTGACTAAAATCTGACTTTTAAACTTCCCCTAATTTCCTCCCTGTAATTATAGGTCAAGTGTTCTTTTGTAATTTATAAAACCTTTGTGCTTATCAATAATGAATGGCAGTGAAAAAAATTATATAAAAAAGGACTCAAAAATGTCGTTATATTAGAAAACAAGGCTAATTTTGTATGACCAAAGACTGTCACGCACATTGATAGCATTCTATTATTCAGTCATTTGGGTTCTTTCAAATTAGTTATGTTAATGTCCTGTGAGCGAATGTAACACTTGGATGGGACAAGATTTCAGCAATTAATTTCTGCAGTCAGTAGAGAGACAAGCAAATTTATTTTCCCCCTCTCTGGGAATTGGTAGTCGAGGGTGTGAGGTGGAGAAAGTGCATTTTGGAGCAAGGAACAAACTAAACACAAGCCCTAAATAAAGCAGAAACAATGGGAGCCATTGCCTCCTCATTCATTCAATTGACAATGTTTTGCAGCTTAAACCTGTTTTATTAATTATGTTTGACATTTCCTTAATTAGTTTCATTTACACCAAATCAATCCCTACTGCTGTATGGCATCATTTATCATTTTGAAAAATTTGCATACCGCGTGCTGACTTTTTCTACTTAATTATACATTAAAAGTGTCAAGCGCGCTTGCTGCCTGGCATTATCTGCAGCAGAAAGGTTTGTGGCTGGACGGTGATGGCATTAATCATTAAGAGCCTCCAAGTGCTTCTGGGTAATATCTAGGGAGTAGTGTGGCTATAATTTTGATGCTAGAGAGCATGAGTGCTTTTGTAAAATGATCTGCAAGCAAACAAAAATAAATACCCACTAACATCAACCAATAATAAATATTTCTAACAATTCATAAAGCACAACTACCTATCACAAATTTCTTGAAAAAGGTCTGCAATATCTACAGATTAGAATATTTCTTTTCAATGTAATTAAAATATGGAGGAAAACAAAATGAATATGCTCGCTGATACGAAAATACTAATTAAATAAAATAAGTATGGAATGTATTACAACAAATATAGCTATTTACTCAGTCTCACCCCATCTGAACTCCAATTTTCCATTGAAGAATCTCTGCAAAATGTACTTATGCATTCATTTATACCCTGGCTATGTTTCCTCAAATTATGAGGAGACACTTCATTTTCAAAAGATTTGTAACAAGTCTAATTTCAACATGTTACATTTGCAATTGTGATAGAAATATGTGTTTGACATATTTGTTGAAAATAAGTTGTATTCATGTAGGTGACATCAAATACTGATACGTATACACATGGTTGTTTGCACTTTTGAAATTCTGACCCCAAATTTCACCTGTATAATAAATGCAAGTCAAATTGCAACCCAGGAAAGACAGACCAAATGAGCTAGGCTTGTTTGAAATTGTTCTAAATGCGGGTCGGGGAGTCAGCATGAAATTATCCTAACTTATGTATCATAGAGTTATCTAAGAACTCTGACTTGTGGGTATAAGTTTATAACAATATAAATGGGAACTGCTCGTCCTGACATTGCTGATGTTTCAGACATATAACAGATTATATTGGTATCCTGAGGGATCTGTGGGCTAAGAGTGACATTCCTGGATCAGCTGGAGACTTAGCTTCTGGCCCAGTTTTGGCACGACAATCAGGATAAAGCTGATCTCTGTAAAGAGCTCTAATGCCCTCAGTTGGAGGTAGACTGCTTCCTTTAGCAGTGAAAGTATCAACTCTGCACACTTTTCCTTGAGATGGTCATTTTTCAAATTCTGTCCTTGCACTTTGCAGATATTACCAATCTACTACATGTTAATGCTCCATCTCAGTATTGCATTGATCAAGAACCTTAAAATCAATCAAGTCAAACAAGGAATCTGCAACCTAACTGTAATTCCAAATGATTTGCAAACAGTATCTATAGCCAAAGTGAGATTTGTACACTAGCTGAGAGGGAAAAAATTCATTTCTCTGTGTTTCTCATTGAATTTGTATATTTTTATGCAGTTGGTTAATGTTAGATCAAGCGGCATTAAGTTATACAGTTAAATTAAAGGCCTAAAATATTGGAAATCTAAACCAATTCAACCTTCAAATCTCATGAGATAATAGTTTGCACTATGGTGTCCAAAACTGTGTGACATATCAACTCTGGTTCAATCTTCCCTTCCTGAAAAGTAAAGGGGAAGTTAGTGGGAGAGGAAGGTAACTGAGCAGGTTGACATTAGTGAGAAATCTACAGCCTGTCTGCTGCCATAACGATTAAGTTCATGGTGGAAATCCTCACACTCAATTTTTCAGCCTGCCACCATTAAAGCCGATGGGTGGTCAAGTAATGATAAAGGATATGAGAGGTGGAACTGTCTTTCTACATTAATCTGTGCAAAACTGATGCACTGGACCTAAAACAGAAGGACAAGCAACCAAAGCTTCCTCCTGCCCTTAATTCCAACTCTCTAGTCCACCTTTAGCCTACCTCTAAACCCAAGAACAACCCCACTATAACTAAACTTACCCTGCTCTCAAAACTGTTCTTCTGGAAGGCTGGAGTGTGGTGTCCTGCCAGCAACAATGGTTTTTAGTGAGTTCTGGAGCTCTGAGCTTCTGATTGGCTGAGATAACCAAGTGGGTTAGACTTCCTGTTCTAGGGTGGCTCCTGGTAGCTAATTCGCTGCCTAATTGCCTGAAAATCCAGTGGATTTTCTTACCTCAGTAAGCTAGGGGTTACCTCCTGGAAACTCTCCTGCTTTCAGACATAGTCTGAAAATAGAAAAATCCTGACCCTAGTGTAGATCAGGAGCCCTAATCTGACATGCTACGTTTGCTGCAGAGGAAAGCAAGTGGGCTAAGAGGTTTTTTCTGGTCCCTTTTTTCTGCTGGAGAAACTTTTTGTTTCTTTTCATGTCTTTCATGACTTTCCAAACAGTCAGCCTCCAGAGGTCATGATCATCAATGACTGTCTCACTTGCAGGTGTCCTTGTAGTGGAGATGTGGATACAAAAGAGGTCATGACTCATTAGACCCTCAGTAGATTTTGGAAGATATAGCTGTCATTCATTTCATGAACATGACTGAGCCAATGCAGACATAATTAGTTTGGCAATTAATATATGCTGATGGAATGCTTTAGGAATTCTGCATTGGTGCCTTTGTGCAGGTGGTGGTGTGTCTCAAATAGGTACTTGAGACAAGGAAAGTAGAAACTCTTCAGCCTTTTCTCATGTCTAACATATAATATCCAGGTGTAACCTCTGTAGAGGAGCATGTTGAGGAGCAAGCTTGGTAGAGCTACATTTTGATGTTCAATTTGCAGTGCTGGAACACAACCCCGTTTGACCACACTGCTGATCTCAATGGGTTCCGACATTGCTCCATTATAGTTGATCCATCATTTGTTATTTAAAAATAGTCACATTAAGCAGCATCAGTGGACAGCCAGCTTTGTCTAATGGTTTAAGTAGATCATGAGTATATGACAATCTTAGGTCTTACAGTTCTGAAACTACATTGGAATTTGGGGATCAGCCAGGATTAACGATCCAACCATGACAAATGATGCTCAGCAGAGCGATGCCTTGATAATTGGGCAGGTAGTGGTGTGTTGGTTGTGGTGCTAGGCCAGTAATTTAGTGTTGAAGATTAATGTTTTGGGGGCATGGGTTTGCAACCCACCTTGAACTATGAATTCAAATAAAAAAACTGGTCTAATTGTAATGATTGTCTATTATTATAAATACTAATCTGCTTCCTTAGTGAAGGAAATATACCATCTTCATTTGGACAGGCCTACCTGTACTTCCAGATCTACAGCAATGAGGTTGACCTTTGCCTACCCTATGGAAATGATCCAGCAAACCAATTTTGAGCAAGGTGAATTAGGTGTGGGTAATATAAGCAATACCGACATCCCATGAGTGAATAATGAAAATTTGTTGCAATCAATGCAAGCATCTTGGTTTTTGTGCAGGGTGAAAATTTTGGGCTTCTTGCATATTGTGAGGCACTGCCTCCTTCCTCCAGTGGGGAGAGAGACAGATAGAGAGAGAGAGGTTTGTGTGAGTGCTGCAGGAATGCTGCTTTCATCATTGAATTTGGGTGGCATAGCATTAGTACCCAGAGCTTTACTACTGGCAAGCAAGCCACAACAGGTAGGCTTTCTATGGTGTCTAAAACATCCTCAATTACAATGTTCACCTGAGAGTACAACTTATGTTCATGTTCCACCCACCTTTCAAACTGTTAATTGCAGTCTGGTAATAACCTCTCTGGCCTTTGTTCTCAATGAGACTGTTTTCTTTGATTATGGATTTTGGTCCTTTCACACATCTCCCCTAATATTTCCTGTGTTAAAGGACATCTGAATGTTCTGGATACTTTGTGGCCAATAATCTTGAGCACCACCCAGCAGTCTTTTGGACATTACTTCAACAGGCCTTTAGTACATTCAGCATCCTCTCAGTCAGATCACTCTTGCACAGTTGACTGCCTGGTTTCAATGATCGCTTCCATTAGTGACATTAGCCCCAGAACAGTCAGCTGTTCCCATTGGTTGAAAGTGTGGGATTGTAGAGTTTATCTCATTTTACCTATCACTCTGCTCGCAAATGCGGGAAAGTGCCTGTTCAACTATGTTGAGGAATTGTTTGTTTATGTCTGGATACATGGACAGCGTTTATTCGTGGAATTAAAAATTTCAAGAGTTACATCCTCAACCAATTATGACAAGTGCAGTACTTATAGACATATTAATCTTGAACTCCAACATGTGTTTTTGAAAAGGTGACTGTAAATGTAAGTTCAGTGATTGGCGGTACGTTGTGTGAACCCAGAATGTCACACCAGTACTGGGAAAGCAAACCTCTAAACAGAAAGACTGAAAAGGAAGAAATATTGAGAGGCTGACAAGCCAATATCATCACCACACTCCCCTCCACCCCCTTAGCAGGAGACCAGCCCCCGTAGACATGTTTGTGTTTTACCCTTGCAGAGGTATAAAACTAAAAGGTAAAAAAACTAACTGCAACCCTGGGTCTGTACATGTGAGTGGCCTAATGAACTATTGTGTGAATGAGTGTGTTGCGAAGGTCACAGCTTGAGAACAGCCATTAAACAGAAAAAAAATGAAAAATACATTCTCTCATCTGAATGCTTTCAGCTAGTCACCATTAAACAGAACCAAGGTAAAATAATTTGAATCTTTGTTTTTTATTCACTCAGGGAATGTGGGCTTTGCTAGCTGGACCAGCATTTATTATTCATTCCAAGCTGACCTTGAGAAATGGTGTGTGCTGTCTTGTTCAACCCCTGCAATCCATTTGGTGTAGGCATATCCACAATACTTTCAGGAATGGAATTCCATAATTTTGATCCAGCAACAACAGAAAAAAATGTGATACATTTCTAAGTCAGGATGGTGGGTAGTTTTGAGGGGCATTGGTATGTGGTTAGTAGGGCTGCTTACTCCATTCAAGAGCTTGCATAGCAACAAGTCAGACTATACCAGCCTCGCTCTACATGATGTGCATATGAGAGAAGGCCCACCCATATGGTAGCATCTCTATCAGCCTAGCCCAGAAAAGCTGGCCCAGTTCGAGGTCATTAATGCAGTGACTAAAGCAGACACCTGCTTGATAATCTGCCTGGAAGATTGCATAGGTCAGGTTGGTAAAGCAGCCTGCATTACCAAGATAGATTTACTCAAGGGGTGCTGGCAGGGTCTCTTTACTTTTATCCCATTTATCTCTCCACCCTGGAGGCTTCCTGCCTCTATTCCTGATGAAGGGCTTTTGCCTGAAACGTCGATTTTCCTGCTCCTCAGATGCTGCCTGACCTGCTGTGCTTTTCCAGCACCACTCTGATCTAAACTTTGGTTTCCAGCATCTGCAGTCCTCACTTTTGCTTCGGGTCTCTTTACTTTCCACTCAATGGAAATCTCAGTCTTTGTACTCCCAGACAAGTTATACCATTTTAGAATGAACAAATACTGGGTGAATAAATACTGGGAACCAGTTTATAGATCCTCATCCTGGAGCTGAATGATTTAGGGAATTCTGAATGTAACTCCAACAAATTGAGGAGCCTTGCCCTGAACAGGTTGTGATGTAAATTACAGTCAACACTGTGGTAACTCGGAGACGCATCTCTGGTGAATGTCAGCTCTGGCTGGTGTCAATGCTGAGATCTTGAACACCTCCAGGATATTTTGTGGCATTTGATGAAAGAAAGTGTTCATGACACAAATCTTGGGCTAGGCAACAAAGCTCAAGCACTCTGTGTCTATTCTCATTTATCTTTCTAAAGCCATAATGTATAAGACAGGATGGTCATGCTTCATGGTCTGTGGCCACTCTTGTGTTGAAATTCCCAGTAGGCAGAGATATCCTGATTTAGAAATTTGACTGATGGTAGTGTCAAGCTCCTCACAGAACTGGTCTTTTGCCTCTGTCGTGGAATACAGTGTTGGAGCATACACACTTCTAAGGTTAACTATCCCTGTTTGAGTTAAGAGGTGGAGAGAACAAAACCTGAACCATTTGTGGGAGTGTCTTGTCACTGACAGTAGTGTGTTTCTTACAATGAAGCCTACATCTTACATAGGTTTTGTCTGAATTTTTACACTGCCAGATGAACATGTAATGCTTTCTTTTCAGCAAACATTTCTCAGTGAGCCTTGTTTGTTGCACCAAATCCATATTTACTGTTCAGCCTATTACATCCCATGCTGATCACAGTCATATTCTTGACTAGCTGCAATTGATTGTCAGTTCCATGCACATGGCCCTTACATTTCCAGATTCCAATTGAAGAGCTGGAATCTTCTTACTTTTCACTTGTATCAGTTTTGTTTGTCTGGGTGCAATGGATTTGGTGAACTTGTTGAGTGGAGATTCCAATCTTCAATCATCCTTTGAAACAGATAGACTACGGTAATTCAGTACCTACCTTGTCAGGGGCTGTCCAATCTGAGGTGTTTGCTGGCTGATCATCCAACCATTGGAAACCGACCATAAAACTCATCCTCCATACTGATTCAGTTGGGTTTATCAGCTGTAATTGCTGTCTCTCAGACAACCTATGGTGAAGTTGAAATGCACTTTCCAGGGTGCACGCCTAGTAAAATTCATGAAGGTCTTGAGCCAGCCAAACACCACGGTTCACCACTCAACTTTGCCGATTCAGTCTCTATAATTGTAAAGCATGACATTTAGCCATGGCAATGATATTTAAGCAGCAGCTGGAAATGTGTTGCTGGAAAAGCGCAGCAGTACAGCTTCTCTTTCCAATCCTCCCACTTCCTCCAAATGAAAGGAGTAGCCATGGGCACCCGCATTGGCCCCAGCTATGCCTGCCTCTTCGTAGGATATGTGGAACAATCCATCTTCCGCAACTACACTGGCCCCATCCCCCACCTTTTCCTCCGCTACATCGATGACTGTATCGGCGCCGCCTCGTGCTCCCACGAGGAGGTTGAACAGTTCATCCACTTCACCAACACCTTCCATCCCGACCTCAAATTCACCTGGACAGTCTCAGATTCCTCCCTCCCCTTCCTCGACCTTTCTATTTCTATCTCAGGCGACCGAATCAACACGGACATCTACTACAAACCGACTGACTCCCACAGCTACCTGGACTACACCTCCTCCCATCCTGCCCCCTGTAAAAACGCCATCCCATTCTCCCAATTCCTTCGACTCCGCCGCATCTGCTCCCAGGAGGACCAGTTCCAAAAACGCACAACCCAGATGGCCTCCTTCTTCAAGGACCGCAATTTCCCCCCCGAAGTGGTCAACGATGCCCTCCACTGCATCTCTTCCACTTCCCGCTCCTCCGCCCTTGAGCCCCGCCCCTCCAACCGCCACCAGGACAGAACCCCACTGGTCCTCACCTACCACCACCAATCTCCATGTACAGCGCATCATCCGCCGTCATTTCCGCTACCTCCAAACGGACTCCACCACCAAGGATATATTTCCCTCCCCTCCCCTATCAGCATTCCGTAAAGACCACTCCCTCCGTGACTCCCTCGTCAGATCCACACCCCCCACCAACCCAACCTCCAATCCCGGCACCTTCCCCTGCAACCGCAGGAGGTGCAAGACATGCGCCCACACCTCCCCCCTCACCTCCCTCCAAGGCCCCAAAGGAAACTTCCATATCCGCCACAGATTCACCTGCACCTCCACACACATCATCTATTGCATCCTCTGCACCCGATGTGGCCTCCTCTATATTGGGGAGACAGGCCGGCTACTTGCGGAGCGTTTCAGAGAACACCTCTGGGACACCCGGACCAACCAACCCAACCACCCTGTAGCTCAACATTTCAATTCCCCCTCCCACTCCACCAAGGATATGCAGGTCTTTGGACTCCTCCATCGTCAGACCACAACAAAACGACGGTTGGAGGAAGAACGCCTCATCTTCCGCCTAGGAACCCTCCAACCACAAGGGATGAACTCGGATTTCACCAGTTTCCTCATTTCCCCTCCCCCCACCCTGTCTCAGTCAAATCCATCGAATTCAGCACCGCCTTCCTAACCTGCAATCTTCTTCCCGACCTCTCCGCCCCCACCCCAGTCTGACCTATCACCCTCACCTTGACCTCTTTCCACCTATCACATTTCCGACGCCCCTCCCCCAAGTCCCTCCTCCCTACCTTTTAGCCTGCTGGACAAGCTTTCCTCATTCCTGAAGAAGGGCTTATGCCCGAACGTCGATTCTCCTGTTCCCTGGATGCTGCCTGACCTGCTGCGCTTTTCCAGCAACACATTTCCAGCTCTGATCTCCAGCATCTGCAGACCTCACTTTCTCCTCATATTTAAGCAGCAGTCCACCTTTGGGCTCCATACCAGGTTTCTGTCAAGTTTTACTCTTTTAGCCTCCCACTCTTCCAAGATATCCAAAATGAAGCTACTTTTCCATTGCTGAGAACATAGTTCATGAGGGCAAAGGGTGTCAACATGCCAGGGAGCTGCATACTGTTTGCTTGAGGGACCAAACCAGCTTCATGTTGTTCTGAAGTGGTTGTAAGGGACCCAGTTTCTATATGTCATCACAAGAAAACTCAGATTAGTACTTGCTTCTGGCATGACTGTGCTGATCAGGAGACTTAACGTGTTTGCCCTCGTTTTCACATTGCTGCTGGTCAGTAACGTAAGCTGAAAATGAGAAGCAAATTATCACACAAAAGCAGAGAGCATTTCCACCCACACTCTAGGTGTATCACATGGACTTGCTGCACACACAAATCAATTGTACAGTATATACAAGACATATCACACATAGCTTATCAATACCAAATGTAATTCTGTGCATTTTACATCATTCTTCATATCATCTGCTTTTCATAGTGTAGAAAATTGGTGGAGAGAAGGTAAAAGGCAAGGCAGTTAACCTTTCATAACATTTGTGGGTGATTCGAACAATCGGAATTTCTTTGAATGTCTAACTCGGGCAATCATTGTCCATTCACTATCTCTTATGATTTCTTTTCAAATTATTTCAGAAAAAACATTGCTTCAACTCAGAACTGCTCTACAATTCCAGCAAATTCATTTCAGTCATTATTCATTCCCAAAGATAATTGCAAGATGACAACCAAACATTTCTAGGTTATTTCTAAAAGAACCAAAGTACACGGATGATAAAGACCCAGTATTGGACAGTGTACATTATGAATTTTCAGTGATGCCAACAGGCTTGAATTTGCTACAAATTAATGATAAATATAATGGTGAGCATCGTTATTGATGTTGAAGTCCTCCAGTAATTTGTGATGAGGAAAATACATGTTAATTAGAAATTACCAAAGGTTACTAAACAATTTTTGATACTCTGCCAATGGCCTTGCAAAAATGACAGTTTGGCCTCAACGTCCCCATGGATTTCATGAAGGTGCTGCATTTGACAATGAATTATCAATTAAACAGACTGTAGAAATTTAAGGCTAGTGCATAACAATGTAAATACCTTTTTTAAATGAGAAAATTTATTTTTCTGCAAAACTCCTCAACCATTCCAGCCAGGGTGAGAACAATTTAAGCTGTGTAATTTTATTTTTACAGATGGCGAATTGTTCTCGGAGATTATTTACATTAGTTTGATTTTCTTATTATTATTTATTCATCACTCTAATCCAATCTTTCTAACTCACTTTCTAATTACTTTACTGTGTGATTTGAGAGCAGGGGATTTAAACTAAACTTGTAGAGGAACTGAAAACAGGATGTGGCGTTAGAAATGAGTGTCGAGGCTCACAAAGGATTGGGAGAGACAGATAGCACGAGATGTTTTGATAATTGAGACAGAGCCTGAAAAGAATACTTTGGTACAATAGATTCTTAAATATAGGTGTCCAGCAATGATACTGAAGGTAAGAATAGAAGTGGTCTAGCAGTATTAATTGGGAAAGCAATCTGAGTGGTGGGCACAAGAAGTCTAAAAAAGGATGTAGAACCATTAAGTGAATAGGCACAAAATTACCATGTGGATTGTGATGTGGAAAACCTTAAGGTTATCTACTTTCATAGGAAGAATAGAAAAGCAGAGTATTATTTATTTGGAGAGAAACTACAGAAAGCTGCAGTACAGAGGTGATTAGTTGTCCTTTATCACAAATGTCTAAAAGTCTGCAAGATCGGCTTCAAAGTCAGAAGTATGTCATTTCATTCTTTTATGTTTTAGACAAGAGATTCAATGAGTCTCTTATTAGGCAATAGAAGTTGTCAGTTAAGGGGGTTTATTGCTTTCTAAATGGCTTGTTTTTGGCCCATCTCTCCTTGTTAGTATTCAGCTTTCTATCTTACCAAATTATCTAACAAGCTTGACATCAAGAACACTCAACAAGCGCAGGTACCTAGTGATTCAACTTGCTGCAAGCTCCAAATTTCTTCCATGTTGGACATTACTTATCAACGTCTCTAGGCACACTACATGGGCACCGACCACATGTATCCCAAGCATTGGACCTTGTCATCCAACATGTGCCAGCCTCTAGTAACTGTCAGTTCATATGAAATTTACTTGCAAGAACTGCCAGCACATCTATACTTCACCTCAGACGCCACAAGGAACTATCATTGCAATGCTGCAGCAAGGACAATGTATGCTCAGGGACATGCACCGAGCTCATGGACTGGCTGAGAAAGCACGTCCAGGCTCTTCACTTGCTGTTATAGCAATCATTCACTCTGAGCCTACTTAGATGCTCATTGCACCTCTGCTTTGCTTTTTGTTCTTTTCTTCCTCAGCCAGAGGTACCAGGTTCATATTGTCTTGCCTTGACAAGTACAGGGAAGGAAGCTTGTTATGGTTGTTAGCAGGGCTCAGTCAAGTCAGGGGAGACAGTCTTCATCCACAGTAAGTGAATGGCAGCCTTCAAGATCACTTCATGACCTTGGAAACAGGGGGAGTTAGCCACTCGAAGATGGTCAGAGTCAGAATTCCCTCCACATAAAGGCTAAGGAGCCATATTTTGGGCAAACCATTCTCAATCTATTGTCCTATTTGGGGTTGTTTTCCTCCTAGAATGTGTGAGAGAGAGGTATTAGGGAAGCCAGAAGTTTGGCATCTGTACCAGCCCATCCAACAGGACCTCCAGGTGGGGCATCGATTTCCCCTGTCTGTCACATCCAGAGCAAAGGCTAGGAACTGTGCAGATCAGCTCCAGACTGATATTGCTTGTCTGGGTACAATGGGCTTTCAAAGTTGTCACAGGTATAAGGGATACTGATGAATTTCAGGATGTCCACTGAAAGAAGAGTTGCTCTAGGAATGGTGCATGGTTAGATGGGGCCAGAATTGGATATGAGGAATGGTGTAAGGGTTGGATAGGTAGTGGTTGGGAGTTCTCTTCCCCAGCAAGTAATGCTGAATTATTGCCTACATTCAAGGTTGATATTTCTGATAAGGGAGTCAGGGACATGTAAGGTGATGGGGACAGTAGTCAGAGGCAGGGGGGCAGTGCAGGCAAAAGAATGGTATTAAGGCCATAGTAGGTTGGCCATATCTGATGGATTGGTGGAGCAGGCGAGAGGGGTTGATTGGCTTATCCTGTGTCAAGCAGTGAAAGTGCTCTCTGACAGAAGGCTTGAACAATAATTACTCAATGGCCATGACTGGAGCTCTTCAGTGTAACTGATCAAAGCCTTAGCATGTTGTCAGTTTCACTGTAAAAGCTCTCCTGAATTACTTTGTTAAACACCTCAATATTTTTCCAAACAGACACTTGGGGTTTCCTGTCAGATTCAGAATCCATCCAGGGAAAAGTGAGAAGGGCAAAATAATGTCGGTATCCTGAACTAATGACATTTTCTGGGACTTTTCCACCTCACACTCAAAAGAAATTGTATCCCACATGAATATGAAATGATGTCCTGCGAATCTCAGGCACCTATTTTAATTTGCCCTCTCTCAAGTCATTTGTTTCTTTTTCTAACTTTTCATTTCAATAATTAATGAAATAGATAGTTGGCCTCATCCTGTGCTGGCGTCCCAGATGCCCTGATGCCCTGGTTGCACTATTATAACGTTGTACTTCCAGCCACCTGCAGTGCAGAGGTATTTTTAAAAAAAGCTTGAAGGAAAATTGTAACTACGGGGTTAGATGCAAGATGCCCACTCCTGCAAAATCTGGGACAACTTTTCCATTCCTTACACGCAGTGAATCTTCATTTAGTATAGTAGAGTCTGCAGGCAATTTGAGCTCGATAATCTCATGTGTGTGAGTGTACTACTTTCCAGAAACCTTTCAGTTTGACACTACCAAAAATTGCTGCTGAGCACTCTCTGAACTACATTTTCTCCAAAATAAAAGTGAAACCTTATTAAATTTAAATAACCTTTAAGAAGGTGAGTTAGTTTCTTGCATATATATTAGGCAGCGTGTGTGTAGATACACACACACATACATATATATGTGTGTGTGTGTGTGTTGCAGAAGGCAATGTAATGATTTCCAAACTTAGCTTGTTGGCTCCTGGGAGCATAGAAAGATTTTAGATAATTATTAATGTATACTATGCATGAATTTTCTTTCTCTCACTTCTGTTCTCCTGAGGCACTGTCACAAATTGAAGTACAGGTTCATTGGAATCCAATGCACTCTGGAAATTTGCCCCAGTGAACATTTCTGATATGTTGGCAAAAGCAATCATAACTAATTTAACTAGGTTTGAAGGGGGTGCAATTGGAAGAAGTGGAGGATGGTACACAAAAAGCAAAATAAACTTTACCCACCACCACCACCACCACAAATCCTCTCTAAGTCACTCACTACTCTTCCAAGGAGATATATCATTATTCCTTCACTGTCAATGAGTCAAAATCCTGGATCTTCCTCCATAACAGCATTGTGTGCTTATCTAAGGATGCTCACCACCACCTTCTCAAAGACAATTATTGATGGGCAATAAATTCTGGGCCAGCCAGTGAGGCCCACATCCCATGAATGAAAAAACAAGAACTGCTTAATATGCTGAGTATTTCTAGAACTTTTATTTTTATTTCAGATTTCTAGCATCTGCAGTATTATATATTTGTATTGGTGTTTACTTTAACCTTAAATCACAAGTGAATGATACTAAATGTTGTGAGCAGATGCACAAATTACTAGTGCCACATTAGCTTGGTAGAGAACTATGAAGTTAGTAAGCTGTCATAAACGATATGTGATTAGCATTTCAAAGTCTATTTCGGGAGAGATGTTAGTCAGATGACCATCACTTTTAAAGAAATCAATTAAAAACTGGCCATACATCTGAGAATGATCATGTGCTGTATATGCATGAGCAATTAGGTTCAGGATGTCTCTGTCATCATATCCAAGAGTTCATCACTAATAAAAGTAATAAGTAGTGACTCTTCGTGGGTCAAAGTTCAGTAAGAGACCAAATTTCAAAGGATAACTTCAGCTACAGAAGAGAACATATGCCTACCCAATCAGAAGGGAATTGTGATCTGGTATACTGAAGTGGATCAACTGAAAACATTGCTTTTATTGTATATCCTTTTTCTCATATATATTTTGGTAAACTTAATTCTGTAAAGTTTGTGAAAACATAATTGTCTCTGGATTGAATTTTGTAACTAACCAGGATTAGAGAAAGTTCATATTGGCTTTCTCAACTTAATCTATAATTATATGCCACTATTCCAACTCCTCTTTTCCATCTATCCTCATTTCTTTAGTTTCCTGAGACCCTAAAAACCTGTTTAAGAGTGAAATATACTTAATTCCTGAGTATCCACTATCCTTTCAGGCTTACAGAGTTCCAAAGATTCCCAAATCACTGATGGAGAGAGTTTGCCTTTACACCATATTTTAACAACATCTTTCTCATAGCAGGGAGACCAGATTTGCACACAGTATTCCAAAGATAGCCTCACCAATGTCCTGCAGCAACATGATTTTCCAACTCCTATACTTAATGCATTGGCCAATGAAGGTAAGCATACCAAATGACTCCTTCACTACCCTGTCTCCTTATGACCCACCTTTATGATGCACTAAGTCTGCATTCCAAGGTCTCTTTGATTGGTAGCTCTCTCCAAGGCCCTACTATTAAGTGTGTAAGTCTTGCCCTGATTTACCTTACCAAAATGCAACACCTCACATTTATCTAAGTTCAACTCGATCTGCCACTACTCGGCCCATCTGATCATGGTTCCTTTGTTCTCTGAGATAATTTTCTTCACAGCCCACTACACCAGCAATTTTGGTGTAATCTGCAAACTTACAAACCATTCCTTCCACATTCACATCCAAATCACTAATATAAATGACAAAAAGCAGTAGACCCAGCATCAACCCTTGTGGCACATCATTGGTCAAAGGCCTCCAGTCCAAAAAGACCCACCACAACCATCCTCTATCTTCTACCTTGAAGCCAATATTGTATCCATGTTCTTGTTGGATTCCATGTGATCTAACCTTGCTAATCAGTCTACCAAGAGAACCTTGTCAAAAGCCTTGCTGAAGCTCATATAGACCACGTCCACTGCTCTGCCTTCATCAGCCTTCTCTGCCACTTCCTCAAAAATGTCAATCAAGTTAGTGAGACATGATTTTCCACACACAATGCCATGTTGACTATCCCTAATCAGTTTCCTTGTGGCACATCATTGGTCAAAGGCCTCCAGTCCAATAAATCTTGTCCCTTAGAAATCCCTCTACCTATCTACTTACCTACCACTGACATCAGTCTCACTGGTCTATAGTTCCCTGGCTTTTTTTTAAAACCACCTTTCTTAAATAATGGCACCATATTAGCCAATCTCCAGTCTTCCGGCACCTCACTCATGATATAAATATCTCAGCAAGGGGCCCAACAATCACTTCCATAACTGTCCACAAAGTTTTAAGATATGACTGATCAGGTCTTGGGGATTTATCCACATTTGTGCATTTTAAGATATCCAGCAACACCTCCTCTGTAATATGGACGCTTTGCAAGATATCATAATTTATTTTTCCAAGTTCTCTAGCTTCCATATCCTTCTCCATAGTACATACAGACATGAAATACCCATTTAGTGTCTCACCTATCTCCTGCTGTTCTTTCAATTAAATCATGACCTGATCTGAGGTCTAACTCTACATGCCTGCATTGGGCTTGTATCTCTTGGTATCTTTGCTTAGTGAAAAGTTGTCTATCTCAGATTTAAATTTTGCAATTGAATTAGCATCTACCACAATTTTAGGAAGAAAGTTCCAAACACACACTCCTCTTTGCATGTGGAAGTACTTTCCGACATCTCCCCTGAATGGTCTTGCCCTAGTTATTAGACTATGTCCCAAGTTCTAGAATCTACAACAATGGAAAAGTTTATCTTTATCTGCCCTGTCATTCCTTGATAATATCCTGATGACCTTGTTTGGATCACTGCTTTACCTTTTAAAATTCTAGAGTATAAAGGACTAGTCCATTTATCATCCTCATAAATCTGTACTGAACTCTCACCAGAGCCCAGATCTGCTCACAATACTCTAGAAGAATAGAACTAGAGTTTAAATGCAGCATAATATCTGCATCCTGACATTCCAGCCTTTTAGATATGAAGGCCAGAATTCAGGGTATCAATCAGCCTATCCTTGATTATCGACTCCAAAATTTCCTCACCAGATGTCTGTAATGTCCTGGCTTCCCTCTGTCATCTTTCTTAAAGAGCAGAATGACATAAGCAACTTTCCAATCCAGAAATCCAACTCCTGAACCCAGGGAACTTTGTGAAATTATGGTTAGGGCATTGACAATGTGCTTTCCTACTTCCTTTAACATTCATGGATGGAAACTATCAGGTCCAGGAGATATATTATTCTTCATTTCCATTAATTTCCCTATTACTGATGATTTACTCAAGCTAATTTTATTTAGACCCTGTCCCTGATCCTCTGTTAATTTCCTTTGGACTTCTGGCAAGCTGGCCTCCTTTTCTGCTGTGAATACGGAAGGAAAATAATTGTTCAGCATGTCTACCATTTCCCCGTGGTCAGTGATAATATCACATCCCAGCCTTCAGTGGTTTAATAGTAACCTTTACCAGCCACTTTCCCTTTATCCATCTATAAAATCTCTTCTTTGTGTCTTTTATGTTCCTTGCAAGTTTCCTTTCATAATTGTTTTAACCGCTTTTATGAGGTGCTTTGTGTCTCTTTGTATTTGTTCTGTTCTGTGGGATCTGTACTGTTCTTTGCATTTTTATAAGTCTTTTCTCTTAATTTTATGCTGTCCCTTACCATCCCAAATGTCCATCGCTGTTCTTTTTGCGAGGTGAAACTTTTCCTTCTCATGGGTACAGATAGCTTCTGAATAGCATTATATGTTTCCTTGAATACTCTCTACTTTTTCTTGGTTGTTTTACCTATTAGCATATCTTCCTAGTTTACTATGGATAGTCTCTGCTTTGCTCAAATCCAAAATTCTAGTATCCAATCTTTGCTTGTCTCTGACAAATGTTACCTGAAACTTGATCAAGTCATGATTTCTATTTGACAAGTGCTCATGAACAATGAGATCAATAATTAAATCAACCTTATTGCTTTTTACTAGATCCATTATTGCTTGTATCCTTGTCTCATTCAATATATTGCCATAGGAAACTGTCCTAAAAACAGTCTAGAAATTCACAACGTTTCTGGCAGATGCTTGTCTGTCTCTCCCAGCCTGTTAATATTAAAATCTCCCATTGATACTACACTGCTTTTGCTATATAGTTACATAATTTAAGCATTTATATAATCTAGCACTTCTGAGCTGTTACCAGGTGGTCTATATATCACATCTATTACTGTTATAGTTCCTTTACAATTCCTCAATTCCACCCATAAGGTTTCCAATGCTCTTATTATATCTTTTTAAATTATGCTTCTAGTCCACAATGCTACTCCATTCCCTCTGCCATTTTCTCTATCTCTCTTAGAAACTTGTTTATTTTCCATCCTGACTATCCTTCAGCCTTGTCTCTCTGATTGCTAGAACATTGTTTTTAATTTGAACCTGTGCCTACAGCTTATTTAATTTGTTTCTTACATTCCATACATTATAAAGAATTCTAATTTTGGCACTTAACGCTATCCTGTCCATCAGCAACTTTTTTTTAATCATTTCTTCCTCCTAGCTTCTGCAATACACTTTTTTTATAGTTCCACTTCGTTCATTAAACTAGCCCTGCTTGATCTTCCTATTAACCTCTCCCATCTCCTCACATTGACCTGTTGCTCCTGTCCCAAACCCCTATTATACTAGTTTAAACCTTTCCAAGTGGCACTTGCAAACTCCCTGCAAGGCTATTGGTGTCCTTCCAGTTTAGGTGTAGCCTGTCATTTTTGTAGGGGTCCCACCCACCCTAGAAGAGATACGAATGATCCAGATGTCTGAATCTCTCTCTCCTACACCAGATCTTTAGTCACATATTCAGCTGTATTATCTTCCTTTTTCTGGTCTCACAAGCATGTAACATAGGTGATGATCCAGAGATCAACAACTATTTTTTCTTTATTGTTTGAACGGCTGGTCTTTGGACATATATCAGCAAGCCAGGCAGCATCAGGGGTGGAGAAGTCATCATTTGGTGTAGCCTTTCTTCAGGACTGCTTTTATTTCCAGATTGAAACAGTCCTGCAGAAGGTTTACATCCAAAATGTTGATTTCTTCAACTGCCTGGCTTGCTGTGTTCTTCTAGCCTCCTGCTTGTCTATCTTGGATTCCAGCATCTGCAGTTTTTTTTGTCTCTAACTTTGGACAGACTTGGCATATTGTAATCTCTCTTGACCTGTTGGCACCCATTGTAATTAGTTGAGCTCCTTCTGCAGCTTCAAGAATGCTGAGATCAAGAGATATGCTCAGGAGTAACATTTCTTAATTTAGGAATTATGCATACTTTCTGACCAATATTCCACTCTTTGTGTTACAGTGTTGCCTGAAGTGTATCTTTAATCTCAAGAGATGTTCCACCAAAGTAGTTTCATGTCTGTTCATTGTAACTTCTGTTCTTCACCTATTGTAAACAACATGATCAGATAGTGACAATGCCACTAACATCCTTTTTTCCTAGCTGAGCTTCTGCTTCTGCCCATAAGGTATCCTTGTTCTGCAGTACTGACACTGACTTCTTGTATCTGCTGTCTGGCCTGTGCTTTATGCTGGATTGTCATGTGCGTCTTTACAATTTTCATTACTTTATAAACTTAACAGACTCTATTACTCTCCACCAGTAAGGTTGTCCTTCTCCACTCAGGATTTCCCTGTGATTCTTCCTGCTTTTTATTTCCGGTAAATTTCTGAATAAATGTCTTCAAAGTCAAACCTTCTTTGACTGTAATAAATATAACAAAGATTCATAAGTAATTCCTATGTCAATTCTGACTCATAGACTCGTTCATTTATAAACTTTTACAGCACAGAAGGAGGTAGAGGTCAAGAAAAATCTGAGTAAATGAATCCCATTTTCATGGTCTTGGTACAGAGCCATGGATGCAATAACACTGCAAGTGATAAATACTGCTTAAATGTCACAAGAGTTTCTGACTCAACCAGTCTTTCAAGCACTGAGTTCCACGCAGTTCTGCTGCTGGTCCATTTGCTTCTGGGACCTCTCAGCACTCTCTGCTCCATTTGACCTCACTGTTTCTGCTCCCAAGTCCCAAACAGGGATTTTTAACTTTGTTTATGAAATGCTGATGCTTGTTCACTTCACTTAGTTCAATCTTTAATCAGGATTGCTCCAACAAATGTTTGTTTTTCCAGCAGAATCTGTAATTGCTAGGTGTGACTAGCCTCTCCCACACCCTAGCTTCTATTTTTCTTTTACTAGGTCTTACGTCAAAGGCTCTGAAGTGCTATTTCTTCCTTGTAGATATTTCCATTAGCAAAGGAAACTCATATTTCCTGAGGGCAGAATTTAAGTCTAAGCATGAGATTTCTAAAAGTGGAACCAGAAGTGTATGTAACTTCCATGTCAAGAACTGGCACTCATACAATCACAATCAAAGCTTATAGCATGGCAGTGAACACATGGGGCATCTATCCCCACTCTGAACCAATACCCTCTAAAAGGGGGCTGAAAACTGGGTGTCCAAAAGTAATGCTTCAATTAGTTTGAAGAGAAAATTGCCTGTTTGCAATTGACTTCCAATGCTCCCTCCCTGTTTCCTTGTCCGGGCAGCTCCTTTATAGCACATACAGACCTTCAAGCTAGTTTTAACTAACAGTAATTCAAGCTTTTCCTTTCTACCTCTCCCTCATAATGCACATGCCCCATATATCAACTACCCAGCTTTTAAATTGCCATTGTGATTGCATGGAACTGTAAAGAAAACTGGCATTCAATTTTAGTTCCACCATTCAGAGCTTAGTATATAGAATTCAATTCCATCTGTTGTAATCTCTTGTGGGAGGCAGTATAACACTGATGTTAATCGATGCATCATACTGTTGTCTAAGTCAAGGTGTCCTTTTGGATTTCAAATTGATATTATTGGAGAATGGGCCTGTGGAGAGTAGAGGTTCTTGTAGAGTGTCTGTTTCTGGTGTATCAGACTCTACATATCACTATAATTAAATTAATTTAAAATTCCAAGTGGAGGATAGCTTTTATTGGTAAATGGCAAAAGAGTTTGGAAGCACAAATTGGTGATGTGATTCCTGGATAATGGTTTTGGGCACATTGGTTTCAAGTCAAAATTTTGCATTTTTAAAATGTTCATGGCTGATTATTAAATGGAACAGAGTTAGAAAGTTAATTGAGGAGAAACTGTTAGCACTTATAACAAGGAACAAGAACAACTTTCCTGTCAGTAGCAAGAACATGGGCTCTGACTGACAGCTTAATAATGGACGATGATGAAAGGTATTGGAGAAAAAGTGAAGTTGGTTAAATACTGTAAGCTGTTTGCAACAGTAAAGGATATCATCACAAAACTACTGATTGGAATAGTTAAAGATTATTTTAAGCTAAGAGATAGTACTCACTGCCTATACAACAACAAAATACTTCATTTAAAAAAAGATTTGGAAAGGATCAGGAGAACTAACAACCAGTCAATCTTACAATCTGCCAGGGAAATTTCTTGGATTGATTTGGAAGGGCACACAAATTAACATATTTAGGAATGTACAAACTAACTGGTCAAAATCAGTGAATGTTTACAAAATGGAAATCATGCTAGAAAATGTTTTTAAAAATTGAATTCCTTAATGAAATAACTTAGGTGCAAATAGAAAAAACATCATAGTTATGGCCTACTTGGATTTTAATGAAGCTTTTTGTTAAGTGGCTCATTAAAAACTATTTGACAAGATAAGCATGTAAGTTGGAGGTAGCATGCTGAGATTGAGTGAACCTTAGAAATATATTTAGAAATGTGAAACAGATCATTTGGTGTAAATGCGAAATATTCTGGTTGGAGAAGTATAATCAGTAATGGATTCCCAGGGCTCAGTGTTAACACTAGTAATCTTCAACATTTCTGTGAATTATTTGAAAGAAGAGCTTCAATTTAGAATTTACAAATGTAACAATATACCAAGTGTAGTTAGTATGATGAAGTATAATATTATTTATTAAATGGGGGATTGAATATATTTAGGAAGAGGATAGATAATTTACATCTAATATTTAAAGCAGACAGACAAAAAGTTATGTACTTAACATTATTAAAAGAAAGACATACAAAAGTGTATGGGAAAGTACCAATCAAGATAAAATAGACAGTTACTTAGGATCAGGGAGACAATGTATGACTGCTGTTAACAAAATAGTATGTTATGTTGGACCAAATGATGAATAAATTACAGACCAGATGTTATCTTGCCGCTATATAGAGAGTATTGGTTAGGCAATTCTTGGAATTTTGTGTTCATTTCTTGAACCCTCAATAGAGATAATATAGCAATGCGAGAAAAGATGCCAAGAAGAGCTATTTGACTATTTAGGGAATAGAGCAAGCAAAAGAATAAAAGATAAGAATATAGATGTATAGATTTTATTCTTATTTTAAGGGTATTCAATATTTAGGAAGAATAGGCAAAAAGTGAAGTAAAGAAAGTGGGTGCAGGAAGGGTATAGCATTGCTGGAAAAGGCTGAAATCAATGCATTAGTATGGAAGGGTATTTATTGGCTTGAAAAATCATGATGTGGAATCTGAATGGGTGGAGATAAGAAACATCAAAGAGCAGAAAACATTGTTGGTGGTTATCTCTGTGGGCCCCTCAACAAGAGTAGGGATGTAATATAGGGCATTAAATAAAAAAAGAGAGATGCATACATTAAGGGTACAACTGTAATTATGGGTGATTTTAATTTCCACATGGAGTAGACAAACCAAACAAGATTTCCCGGATTCTGTACCTGATTTTTATTTTAAAGATGAATACATTGAGGAACCAACCAAAAAGACATGCTCTTCTCGACTGGGTAGTGTGTGATGAGAAAATATTAATTCACAATATTGTTTTGCAGGGTCCCTTGGGAAAGAGCAACCATAATACAGTGGAATTATTCATTAAAGTGGAGAAGGAAGTAGTTAAATCCAAAACTAAGAGCTCCTGAATCTAAATTAAGAGGACTATGAGGGTATGAAGTCCAAATTGGCAAGGATGTACTTGGAACCTAACTAAAGGGGTTGATTGTGATTAGTTAATAGTTCATATTTTAAAAAGGTGTCCATGATTTATGATTATTATTCATTCCTGTCTAGCACAAAACTACAACTGAAAAGGTGGTTCAATGATGGCTTACAAAATAAACTAGGGATATAATTATATTCAAAAGGGAGGCATATAAAATTTCCTGGAACATTAGCAAGCCTGAAGATTGGGAGCATTTTAGAATTTAACAAACGAGCACAAGAGTTTCGTCAAGGGGGAGAATAGAGATAATGCTTCAATTTGTCAATGGTGTAAATTTAAGAGTAATATATTTAAACAAGACCTCTATAATTTAGGCTAAAATGGAGGATTAAAGGCGTCTATTTACCTGCTCTGAATTCCACTCAACAACAAACTTGGGTGTCTTGGAAATTATAAGTTGTTGTTGTATTCCTGGAAATAAGGTGCAAGATATTCACGTTTGTAGAAAATGACAAGAGTAATCATGATTGATTCTAGATAGCCCCGAGAATCTCATAGAGAAGTTTTAGGAATGTTAGATTTTATAAAATATCATGCTTTAAATGGTCTATTTAATTTCAAGGTGAAATAGAATCAGGGAAGTAGGGAGTGCTGAAGGAAGGCTTATTAGTATTTATACTTGAATATAAATGCCACATGCTTCATGTTGTCATAGAACCGGGCTTTAGGTAAACAAAAACACAGGAAATCCTTATTGAATCAGGATTTTCTAAGTTATTACTAAACCTCATAGGCCCAGTCAGTCTACAAGAATCTGAAAGAGAAAAAAAAAGCAGGTCTCTGTTGCTCACCACAAAGAAAGCAAGTAGGATCCTACCCTCTGATTGAGGAGATCACATTTATGAGTATTTAAATGAACCTGAAGATTCACCTAGCTTTGACAAGAAAGAGGAATCTCCAGCTTACCCCTCACTTTGAACATCATTTCAGGGGCTAGGAGTTACCAGGCAAGAAAAGAGAAAGAACAATCAAATAGCAGGAGCTGAGAACAGCTTTGGATTGGTTTCTGGTGAGTGAAATATCCATTTAAGGGACAGGTTAGAAGTATAATGTTTGGTTGTTTACATGTTAAATAGAGGTTATTTTCTGTACAGTAAAATGTTTTAAGTTTGTTTGTTACAGTATAGGTCTTATAACTTGAAATCTTGTCTTATGATCCTTCATGTTAGTCACGGGAAACTCAAATATCTTTTACCAAGTTACAATAGGATTGTGACATTCTTATTGTATGACAGTATGAATAAGTTGTTCCTTATAAGATGTTACGGCAATTCAAATGGGATCTATTATGTACACACTGACCTAGTGAGCTACCAATCTACGTTAGGTATCTCTTTAAATATACCATGATACAAACTTCAGTAACTTAACCCAATTCCTAATGTATACTGATTAAAACAAAGATCTGTGCCAAATTAGTGCTTATATGAAAGTATTACACTGGGGTCACAGAGCAGATAATGTGAAAAATGAAAATAATGTACAGATATAGTAAGAATGTTCATTTGGGGCTAAGATTGGGGTAGAATGTTCCAGATGATTTGGGAAGCAGTCAACATAGCTATCACTTTCATTTCCTTTTCCACTGAAGAATCCAGGATCTGGACAGACCTTTGCAATATTACGATGAAGCTCCATTTGAGAAACTATTAATTAAACAAAACTTTAAATAAAAATTGTATTGGCTACATTTCATTTGCTTGTTTCCACCATGGCCATAGTTGGACCAAAGGCATTGTCTTGCTTCTTCTCTAGCTTTCTTCAAGATTCTCTTAGTTCACATCTCAATATTATCCTTTCATACCATTTCCTGCTTCCTCTCTTATTTTACACTAAATCTCTTCTTCAGTTGCTGCCAGAAGGCTTCCAGTTCTTTATTTCCAATATGCATATATGGTATCTTTCTCTCTCTCTCTCTTTCTCTCACACACACACTGTATTTAGCAAACCTTTTGATTCCTGAAGTTCTACTCTTCATCTAATCCATTAATGTGTCTTTCGTTCCATTCAGCTAATTCTGAGCATCCTCTGTCACACCAAAACCGCATAGGGACCAGTGGCCAGTTAGCACATCCAAGTTACCTTTAGCGGGGATTTGCACTAGCATTTCCAGCTTCTGGAAGTCAACAGGCACCAGAAATGTTCCTTTCATGACATTGCTGCCTGAAAGCCAGGGCCATGCTTATTCTGGTGGTCTTTCACAAACCATGGAAACTTCAAGGAACCAGTAGGCTAATCGTGGTATTACAACTTGGAGCTCAGTACTGAAGATTCATTATTCAGTTTCATTTAAATTATATGTATTTAAAATGCAGAAGATAACCTCTCATCTTTTTAATAAATAATCTAGGCTATGTTAAAGAATGAGAAGTCAAGGTAGAATAGAGATTTAATAGAAAAGATAAAGGTCAAGACAGAATAGAGATAGAATACCAAAACGCCTGCTGCAATAATTGGAGCACAGAACACAGCACAAAGAACATGCTTTCAAGTAGACTAATAATGTAAAGAGAATAGAATACTAAGAAAATCCTAAGTTTATGAAACGTGTGCTGCCCACGTATGAAAGCATGTGAGCTTCCCCAGCTCTCTCGGTCATAAGATTTCTCCATACTCATAGCCCCCAATATTGCTCCACCTTATCTTGAAGCAATTACATTGGGATCACTGCTGGCAAGGCAATCAGCCTGAAATTCATTTTGAGCTTGGGTTCGAGTGCAACAAAAACTTAAACCCAGAGCTGGAAAGAGCGAGTGATACAGAAAGCCATGAAATACGGAATACTTCCTCAGTTGATTGTGGAGCTGTGGCAAACATCAGAAAAAAAAAATTAAAGATGGGGAATCCAAAATGTTAAAACTCTGAGACATCGCACAAACTGGCAGTACAGAACTGTGGCAGTGGCAGAGGCATTGTACTTGGTGCACTGCATTTTTAAATTTAATAGTGAGGAAGTGGGCCCACATATTAAAAATATGCAAAGGGTCTGTTCTTGTTGTCTTATATATGGAAAATCAAAATACATGTCGTATTGACTCATGTACAGAAAGAGTCATGTGAATCTGAATGTTTACCCAAACATATCCTAAATAATTTGGAAATACGCCCATTCAGTAGTCCAAATAAAGGTTCCATCTTCCAGAAGTTACCAAATCTACACCCCCAAAAAACCCCAGAAAATACAGCATCACAACAAAAACTTGAAGTGGTGTTCCAAAGAAAGAAATTGAGCAAATATACAATTAACTCTCTACGCTTTTCAGTTATTAGCTGAATCTTTAGCACTGCTCAAGAGTGATGAAAGTTTATACATAGAATAGCAAACCTAGTGAAAAGAACGATTCTCAAAAAGTCTATTTCCTATCTGTGTCTTCATGTTTATATAGCATAATACTATTTTCAGGAAAGCTCATTCCATCAGTATTGTTAAAAGGCAATAGGACAGGCTGGGTCACTCAATATAGGCTTTTATATAAGTCCATTAGTGACTCCTGGGAAATCTTCCATGATTAGTTACCTCCTGTCACATGGTCAGTAGGCCACATCCCGATGGTGAAGAATTAAAAGCATAAAATTAGTGAAGCAAGAGGACACATTGAAATGAAACATAAAACTGCTTAATCATCATTTTCCAGTTAATCAAACATTACCATTACTTCATTTCAATATGGTTACAGGCTATTTGACTTAACTGTGAATAGGATAACCTTTTCAGATCATGTCTTTTTTTTGTGGATTTTTTTCTTTGCTGTAAGAAATGCTGCATAGAAATGAAAAAAAGGAACCCCCTGTCTGAATGTACATTGAATGTTCTTCCCATGTTTAGGCAATCCTCGCTAAAGTTTGATGTGAAGTGGAAATAAGTTCAAATCATAATATAGAACATCAAGGCAAACACTGATGTTTTTTATCACTACTTTTAAACTAAGTTACTTCAAATATTCTTGGTATATTTTTTAAAAATGAGTCAATTTTGAGACTTAGCCTGATGAAAGCAGCAGCCTCCAAAATCTTTCTTTGAAACAACCATCGTACAGTTGTAGCACCCATGTGAGTCAGGCATTGGTTCCATTTAAAATGTACGCTCAATAGTACTGGGTTGAAACCAAACTGTGGATGCTCGTGATCCAATTAAAAATCAACAGAAGGTAAATCGACTAAATGAAAATGTGGAGAAAAAAAGCAAATGTCCTTTCCAAATCTTGATATTTAGTCCAGCTGTTTGAAAATGTGGCAATAGCCTTTGAGTCAAAGAAAGAGGTAGCGAGATAGTGCTAAGCTTCATCAGTGTTAGAACCAATAATACAAGAGTAGAGCTTTTTGTGTAATCACCATTTCCAACTGAAATTCAGCTCATTTTGAAAAAAACATTTTTTCTTTCAGATTTCTACTCAGTTATTCGGATTTTATCAAATGCAACATTTGCTGTGAATGAACACAGTCAGGCAGCATTTTAAAATAATGGTTTCAAATTATTTTCAATCTTACATTTAAGTGTGGTAACTTGCTGAATTTAGTTAAAACATTTGAAGCTTGTTTATCACAGATATTAAATATTTTTAATCACATTATCGATTCATCACCTCTAAGAAAACTGTTAAGAAATTACAGAAAGTCACTTCTAAAAACTGAATGAAACAATGCTCCACTTATATTAGCTTCATTTCCTTAGTAAAGTAAAATTAAAAGCTTTCAAGTACACAATTTCATATCTTTGCACTGAAAAAAGCCAGCTTAACATTTAAAGCCTCCTTAAAAGCCTGCAAATGTGTAAACTCAATGGCAACTTCCAACCATGATTAATTCACCCTGGAAACATGGCCAATTTTGTTGATGATAGTGCTTTTGGTGCAATGCTTTTAAACATAGTTCAAAATATTGCAGAAATCAACCTGTGCTGAATTTTAATAATGCTTAAAATTCTACAATCATGCATTCCAATTTCATCCAAATCCCGCTGAAGGAAATCAGAAATAACATATTTGTAAGATATTTGTAAACCTCACGTCTTTCGTCATGTAGTGCCCTATTTACATTATCATATTGGCTTGGTTTCTAGCTTTGGACTGAGTTGAATTGTGCAGAACCATTAATTCAGTTGCAAAACATGCACGTGAACTTTGACATCATGAGCTGAAGGTGTGATACCCACTACTTTGATGTGGGAAAAAGTAACAGAATTCAGCGCCATGCTTGCTGCTTTAGCAACAGTACTTAAATACATCATAATGAAGAAAGTATGCTGATATATAGTTCTTGCCACTTAAAGCATTCACATTTAAAATGGTCAGGCACTTATTTTGACCGGAAGTTGACAACCATTAACTACTGCATTAACATCAATTTGAAATTGTTCTGCTATCTGGGGAATATTTTTTATTTAGTCTATTTAAATTATAGAATAAACTGGTGAGTCTATTCATTCTTTGTTATTATAGAAAGGCTTATTACTACTAGCAAGGTGTATGAAGTGTTCATATTGTTTACAATATTTGTCAGGTGTAGTAGTATTAGTTTTATTAGTTTTAGTAGATAGAAGGTTTATAAATAATACAGAGGCTGATTAGTAGTGATAAAGATTTATTCACAGTAGTAAGATTTATTAGAAGTTGCAAGATTATTAAACAATAGAAAATTGCAGGTTTGCTCCAACATCAAAAGTATATATCCTATGGTTTCCCCTGTGTTCTGGATGACTATTTGAATGGTGAGTGTCCTTGGTTGAAGCAGCTTGAGCCCAAGTTGCAGAACCTGAGGAGCAGGTGGCATCCCTGTGTTGGATCTGTGATGCTGAAAGACTAGTTGCTGATGTGGTCACATTGTAGTTTAAGAGTTTTCAGGGGCAAAGCCAATGGATGACATGAAACACTTGAGTAGAAACAAGCAGGTAGTTCACGGGCCGCCAAGTACTGAGTCCCATTCTGCAAACAATCTTCAGAACTGAATATGAGTGACAGTAATGGCTCATTTGCAGAATGCATCACTGCAAGAAATGGCACAGACTGTGAAAAAAATCTAACAATACAAGACTGGGTGAGTATGAGATGCAGTGGGCTGTCGGCAGCGGCACAAATCTGTTCGAAGACAATCTGTAACCTGTGTCCAGCATAGCCCCCACTCTACCATTACCATTGAGTTGTGAGATCAACCTTCACTTCAATGAAGAGTGCAGGGGGTCTTGCTTGGAGCACACCGTGTGCATATTTGACATTCTGGATTAGTGGTGCTGGAAAAGCACAGCAGTTGAGGCAGTATTCAAGGAGCAGTAAAATTGACGTTTCGGGCAAAAGCCCTTCATCAGGAATACAGCTGTACTCCTGATGACTGGCTTTTGCCCGAAACTTCCATTTTACTGCTCATCGGATGCTGCCTGAACTGCTGTGCTTTTCCAGCACCACTAATCCAGAATCTGGTTTCCAGCATCTGCAGTCATTGTTTTTACCCTGTGCACATCTAACAACAAGGTTTCAACCTGGTGAAGCTATAACAAAGGACTACCTACCTGCCAAAAATCTGGAACAGCAATAAATACTGGTCGAGACAGCGAAGTCTTCATCACATGAATGAATGCAAACAAAAACTGGATATTAGATAGAAGGAAAGTCAGCGCCTGCCAACAGACTGATAAGTATGCTGCCCTGCTGCCACTTTGTACTTTGGGGAGTTTAAATAGGTACAGAGTGGGTTCTCTGTCCCACAATGGAGGAATTTCCATCTTTTGATTGGTTAGCAGTCAAAGAGCACTGGCAGTGCCAGAACTCAGCCATGAGTACCTCTACAACAGCAAGCAATCTCAGTGTGAAGGGCCCAATGGATCTCGGGAAGTTAGAGGATTTGAATATTTTAAAAGAGGGTAAGGAGTGTGGAGGGTCAGGTTTTAAATTACAGGCAGGGAGCAAGTAAAGGGAAATGCCAGCTGCTAGTTGAGGTATTTTCGAAAAGCCCTTCGCAAGGATACTTCTGACAGGGGTGTGTAAAATCCAGACCATGATGTACGTGGACTTCCAAAAGACACTTTGCACATTGCCACACAACAGATTTGTGAGTAAATTTCTGGTTTCTGAAACAAAATAGGCAACAGTAAAACGGATATGGAATTTGCTGAATAGCATGAAGGAGAGCCTAATGGTTAAATTCTTTTATCCGGCCTGCAGGAAGGTATATTATGAAAATTTCCGTGGGTCTGTTCTAAGGCCCTTACTTTCCTGACATATATTTTAATAACAAAGACCTTGACATGCAGGGACCAGTTTCACCTTTTACAGATGATCAAAGTTTTGAAACATTGCGAAATTGGGCGGGGATAGGGTAGAAAAGGTTATATTCCAGCTTGTGGAATGGATAGAGATGTGGAAGACAATATTCAATGCAAAATTAATGTGTCATGATTCATTTTGCTATGAAGAACATAGAGAGCCATCATAAAATGCAGGGTACATTTTGAAAGGGCTTGCAGGACCAGAGGGGTCTATGTATATCTGAATAAGTCAGTGAACATGGCAGGACTAGTTGAGAGAGTAGTCCATAAAGCATACGGTATCTTAGACTATTAATAGCAGCATAGAGTACAAGTGCAAGGAAGTTATGTTGAACTTGTATAAGACATGAGTTCAGAATCAGCCAGATTATGCAACTAGTTCTAGGCACAACTAGAGGAAGGAAGAATGTGAAGGGATTTGGGAGATTGCAGAAAAGGCTCAGACGAAGAGTTTTAGGGATTAGAAGCTTCACTTATGAAGATAATTTTAAAAATCTGATATTATTTTTCTTGGAGAAAAGAAGGCTGAGAGTGCTTTGATAGAAATGTTCAAAATTAAGGTTACTGGGCAGAGTAGATAGAGAGAAACTGGGCAGAGTAGATAGAGAGCATAAGAGGATCAAGAACAAGAGGTTTTAAATTAGCAAATATACAAAACAGATAAAAGTAACTGAGGAAAATTCTTTACAAGCATCCAGTGGTTAAAGCCTGGAATGCATTGTCTGGGAGAGTGGTGGAGACATGTTCAATCAAAGCATTCAGAGGGCATTAGACTATGATCTGAAAATAGAGAATGTGTAGAAAATGGTGGGAGAATGGTCCTGAAGAAATTGCTCATTCAGAGAGCCAGTCTGGACAAAATGGGCTGAATAGCTTCCTTCTATACTCTAATACTTCTGTAGTTCTGTGAATTTTAAAATGGAAATGACCATTGCACAAATAGCTCATTAATTGTAATCTGATTTTTGTGTCTAGCGGGTTATTTTAGTGGATTCCACAAAGCTTCTGCTATCTCTGTAGCATGAGAAACTGGGATTAGGTGTTGCAATATTGAAGAATCCAACTGGCATTATTTTGCAACTAACTATTATGTATATTCACATGTGGAACGGAGTCTAAGCTAACAATAGGCGATTACAATACAGGTGAACAACATGCTTCAAGTAGTATCTTATGCTTCAAGTAAATCTGGATTCTGATGTATCTGAGAGCTATATACCCTCAGGTCACTAACTACAATACAGTGATGATGTCATGAGCATGTCTGTTGAAGGCATTCTAATACACTGACTGTGAGAATGAACATAACATTTTGCATTGACATTGTGTTTGGTGTGTTGAAATAGGGACACTGATAGAGAAGTTTATCCTAATTTGATTGGATATTTCTGTTTAGAATTAAAATAAAATCTTGTAAGTATCTTAAAAGGAAAACCTATATGTTTAGCTTGAAAGTAAGAGTGCAACATTATTTTTTTACAAACTTATGGCTATTAAATGATGCACAATTTCAACAAAATCATCCCTTAGGTCTTCCTGCAGGAAAAAGGATGAATTCCAAATGTTAACTTTTAACTTGGGCATGTTAATGGCAAAAAATGTGTTGCTGGAAAAGCGCAGCAGGTCAGGGAGCATCCAGGGAGCAGGAGAATCGACGTTTCGGGCATAAGTCCATTTCCTGAAGAAGGGCTTATGCCCGAAACGTCGATTCGCCTGCTCCTTGGATGCTGCCTGACCTGCTGCGCTTTTCCAGCAACACATTTTTCAGCTCTGATCTCCAGCATCTGCAGTCCTCACTTTCTCCACGTTAATGGTAAAGACTAGCCAATTCTGGCAGAGAGCAATCAAGGCTAATGCAATAATTAGTGATTATCGTACTATCGCTGAAGATTAACAATCCTTATTCTGTATAAAATTCAAATTCCACTGCTCACATCTTTGGCAAACATAGCATCTTAATCAATATTTGATCCTACTTAGTTTTTACCTTGAAAGAGAAGAACTACGTTATGAATCCTGAGACCCTCAGGTGTTTAATATTCTCACGTTCATTAGTCTTAACCAAAGCACATATGTGAGGAAGGATTGGTGGACTGTCAGGAGAAGGCACCAACAAATGATTCAACTGTGTTTAGTGCTGCTCTGAGCATTGCTGGCAACCTGAAAACAGCTTGAAAATGGAGAGAAACTCAAAGGAAATCTATGGTCAATTCAGTGTTAAACAAATGGTAAGATTCAAAAGTGTCACCAAAGCAATTATAAAGCTTAATACTACTGAGCAGTATACTTTTGTAATGTGTGGTGTAACAGATGGGGATATTACATGAAGCCAGAGAGGGAGTTATTGGTATTTTGCAAGTGATTACAGTGAAGTGGGAGTGGAGCTCAAGTTGCATACGTGTACTCAATTCAATGCAAAAAGAAATAACACAAAGTCCAGCTCAATAGAGTATAAGATTATGGCAGACTAATTTGAGATTGCAGAACTTCAGAGTCTGTCAATAGTGAAACTATCCCAAATGAGCGCACTTACTCTCTAACTCCCTGACTCAGACTGATTAAACATAAGTTGGATAGACTCTGATACATAAGGGAATTTCTGGTGATTTTTATCCAGAATATAGAATCATAAAATCCCTACAGTGTGGAAACAGGCCTTTCAGCCCAACAAGTCCACACTGACCTCCAAAGAGTAACCCACCCAGACCCACTCTCCTTACCCTATATCCATCACTGATTAATGCACCTACATTACACATCCCTGAATACAGTTCACCTAACCTGCATAACCTTGGACTGTGGGAGGAAACTGGAGCACGCGGAGGAAACCCACACAGACACAGCGAGAATATGCAAACTCCACACAGACAGTCGCCCGAGGCTGGAATCAAACCTGGGTCCCTGGCGCTGTGAGGCAGCAATGCTAACCACTGAGCCACCGTGCCGTCCACATCAAAGCCTCAGTCAAAGCAAAATATGGATTCAAGAAATGAAGGATGCAACAGATGTGGAATCTAGAAGCAAAGATTTAGAAAAGATTGAAAAGGAAGTCACACAAAGTTTGCTCCTGCACTATAGTATTCGTCATCTGTGAGGGTGAAGGAAAAGACTATAAGGAGGCCAATCATGGTTCAAACAGTGACCCTGGTGTGGAGAAAAAGTGCAGAATAGAAACGTGGTGAAAATAGTGGAGTCCAATTAGGGGAATAGGTAGCACCCTCAAGAAAAGCATATTATCTACCCAATGCCAGGGTAAGGACTATCTCACGGCAGTTGGAGGGGAATTTGGCAAGATCATGTGTAAGTCCAGTTGTATTGGTCCATGTTGGAGCAAACAACATGGACATGAATGGAGAGGAGGTCCTGCTGCAAGCTCCAAATCAAAAGAAGGACCTCAAGAATAATAACCAATTTGTACACACCTCACACAGTAATAACATCTGTGTGAGGTGTGTGCAAACTGGAATAGGAACAAGGAACAATGAATGGCTAAAGAGCTGTTGTGGGAAAGACAGATTCCCTTTCTTGGTGCACTTACATCAGTCTTAGGAAATGAAAGAGCTGTATCAATGGAAGGGGTTCCTACTAAACTAGGATGGGGTCCATGTCCCAGTTAAATGGAGAAGTAGAGAGGTAGATAAAGCTTTAGACTAATAACATTGGTAGGAAGGGATAAGTAATTGACAATAAACAATATCTAAATGTACATAAAACAGGGCAGGAGATCATAGGAAAGAGTAAAGGAAGGGAGTTGGCAAGGGAATAAATTGACTCATGAAACATGAGTCCAAAAATATGTCAAATATAAAATGAGAAAAACTCTTATTAAAACTGAGTTAAACTGTATGAACATCAGCACAAATAGTGCCTGTTATAACAGAGTTATGGTTCTGATCACTGAGACACGGACCAGGACTTTCCATGTTAGAGTTAAAGAATGGAGGCATGTGGTTTAGATGACATCATATTGTCCATTACCCATGAAGAATTTTCTCGAACAATCATCCAGTCGTCAGCTCGTTTTAGATACAAACAGATTTTGTGCTGACTTCAATGGCAAATTAGGCACAGATGACAAAAGTTCTCACCACTGACAGCATTTTCCAAGGTCAGTTCAGGTGCCAAACGTAACGGCCACTCAGGCACCCCTTCATCAGCTGAAAACCAGGAACTTCACAGCAGACTGTGGTTGTCACTCCCATCAACTACCAACCCCCCACATCCCCCCCAAAAAGACCTCCCACCAACCCCCGAGATAGCTGCCAGGCATCAAATGTCGGCTGAAAAATTTAATGATGCCTAACAGGAATTCTAGTCTGTGCTAGCAAAGATTTTCTCTTCGATAGATAGATACTCTACAGTGTAGAAACAGGCCCTTCAGCCCAACAAGTCCACATTGACCCTCTGAAGAGTAACCCACCCCCCTCTGCCTAATGCATCGAACAATTATGGTCAATTTAGCATGGCCAAGTCACCTGACCTGCACATCTTTGGAATGTGGGAGGAAACCGGAGCACGCGGAGAAAGCCCACGCAGACACAGGGAGAATGTGTAAACTCCACCCAGACAGTTGCCCAAAGCTGGAATCAAACCTGGGACCCTGACACTGTGAGGCAGCAGTGCTAACCACTGAGCCACTTCCTTTCTTACGGTTGAAGGAAGTCCTCCATCAGTCCCACAAGACTTGGACCCAGGCATCAACACATTAGGAGCCACTGCAAGTAGTGACTGAACGTATGATTTGTAAACTCAGTACCATCATCTCACTGCAACTGCACACTCATAGGGCAGCCACATTGGAGGCTCCCCCGCATGGGCATTCATGAAGTTTTGCTGAGAGGTGACAAGCATCTACAAGAATACAGGAGCCAACAATATTCTAAGTGGTTAAGATCTCCACAACCAAGCTGGAATTTCCTATTATATGAGAAAGGGAAAGCAAATATGAAAGGCCCCTCTTGCCCCTTCTTGGTGATGGCATAATGGGAAAATATTAGCATTTACACTCTCCCATTATGGAGTCACATTTATGAAGAGTGCACAACCATTGTAACAGTACAGTGTAAGGACATAACATTCTACAAATCTATAGGGACAGAGATGGCAGAATGGGATTAATGATATCAGGTAATATGCCACAGACCTGGCACACCTCCTCAAGTTCAATGTTCCCTGATCAGCTTTCTTTTTAATGGAGGGTTGACCCAGAATATTGCAGTCTTATAAGACCCTGTTTGCAGGAGTTTGCATATCATTACACCAAAGGTGTGCACAGCTAACATGAACTCCAGATGTCTCTCAGCTAGCTTTGTTGCTATAAAGTGATCATATCATAAGTAGATGGAAGAATTTCACTTTTATTGCAAACAACATTTGTGGTTCTGAGTCAGTGAGGTATGTTAATTAGAGGGCACAACATTCTCTCAGCTAGCTAGTCCATAACAAACAGAACAGTAAAATAAACAATATCCTGTAGCTCAGACCACAGGAAGGGATGGCTATGAGGTTTTCACTTGTATCCCTGGCTCATTGAAACATATCCCTGTAGTCTTAACATCTGAAGATTCCTGCTGGGCCATCTCATCATCCTCACCATTAGCTTCCTTCTCAGAGACCATCCATTTCTCCATCTGATCCTGTGCTAAGAAATCGCAACTTTGTCAAGACAAGGTGAGTTGTTAAGGGCTCAGCAAATAAATATGATGTGAGACACTCTATCTGAGTGCACTGTCTGACTGGACCAAACATCTGTATTTTATCTTCAGGAGCCCCATTATCTGCTCAAAATGTGTCTTGTGGAAGATTGCATTGCATTATACCTCTCCTCAGTATCAGTCTGTGAAGTATATGATGGAGAAGGAAATAGAGGGTAGTAATGGTAGATTTAGATGAAAAATTATACAAACAGGCTCAACTGGACACCAGCACAAACTAGTTGGACCGAATGGCCTATTACTATGCATACATCCTAAGTAATTTTATATGTTATCATATAACATATAAAAGATAGAAGATAGCACATTAATTCAATCCCTGGGAACACCTTCTATAAGTGTAACTCTGGAAGACATTCCAATCTCAAGGCTATTCTTGCATCACAATATCTTATTTGGATTTAATGTAATGAATAGTAGACAAGGAGCTTTATAACTATGGTGCAGGTGCAACCGCAATTTAGTACACAATTCAGATAAATGCACAAGGGACATTTTAATACTATACTAGTACTAATACAGATTTAATTTTAAACCATGATCCTTTCCAAATATGTACAGGATATGATAAGAATTAACAACTTCTTTTGTTTTGCTCTTCATCAACTGGTATAAAATGAGCATGATATGCACAGTCCATAAAACACTGCATGGAACTGTTGATTCAGATGGTTTGCCCCTATGTTGGAAGTGCTTTGGAACTTTTGTCATATAGTCGTAAATTAGTTGTGTAGTTTCAGAATGGCTTAATGTGCTTTGCTGCTGTGATTACCAGTTACATGCTGTCAAACACTTTGTATTGATAGACACCCCTCAATTCCAAACATGGTGCTGGTAGATGATTGCAAAACCAACAGGGAGGTGAAGGGGATACAAAATGCCATCTGCCTAAATCTGTGATTAATCTATGGCACTAAGGTCCTCTATTGCTGTGGGCTTGATGCTGTTAGAAATAATGAAAGAAGACTTTTGCAGGGATATGTAATAACAGAGAACTGATCCTGATGTATGCCTCCCTTGTGCTAATCTAAATATGCTTCTGTCTCCTGATGGTGTTTGTTGATCTTTTTAAATGTAAACCAGAGCCAACTGTGGTCTATCTCAGGGTTGCTTGTAATTATTCATTGAGTTGAAGCTAACAAGACCCTGAAATTCTTAATGGGCCTATGAAAAATTACCATAGTGTTCTATTCACTTCAGCAGAAAATTAAGAGGTTTTTCGTTCTCGAAGGATTCTGCACCCTTTCCATTCTATTGTAATGATTACATCTATTTATTTTCTGCATTTTTGATTGTGGACTGGAATGGGAAAAGGATTATTTTGAAATCCATGGATTGTGGAAGTGATTACTGCACATTTTAAAAGCAGTTTATTGACTCTTGTTGAAAGTGGTGTTTACATTGCAGTTTGTTCAAGTAGTGGAAGAGGTTACTGCAGACAAGTAGCCAAGGACTTTGCATAATTTGATAAAATCTTAACTTTTGTCATGATGGTGGGAATAACAGGGCTTGATTTCCAGTGGAAGAAAGTGAGGACTGCAGATGCTGGGGATCAGAGCTTAAAAATGTGTTGCTGGAAAAGCGCAGCAGGTCAGGCAGCATCAAAGGAGAAGGAGAATCGACGTTTCGGGCATAAGCCCTTCTTCAGGAATGAGGAGGGTGTGCCAAGCAGGCTAAGATAAAAGGTAGGGAGGAGGGACTTGTGGGAGGGGCGTTGGAAATGTGGTAGGTGGAAGGAAGTTAAGGTGAGGGTGATAGGCCGGAGAGGGGGTGGGGGCGGAGAGGTCGGGAAGAAGATTGCAGGTCAAGAAGGCGGTGCTGAGTCTGAGGGTTGGGACTGAGAAAAGGTGGGGGGAGGGGAAATGAGGAAGCTGGAGAAATCTGTATTCATCCCTTATGGTTGGAGGTTCCTAGGCGGAAGATGAGGCGCTCTTCCTCCAGGCGTCGTGTTGCCATGGTCTGGCGATGGAGGAGGCCAAGGACCTGCATGTCCTTGGCGGAGTGGGAGGGGGAATTAAAGTGTTCAGCCACGGGGCGGTTGGGTTGGTTGGTGCGGGTGTCCCAGAGGTGTTCTCTGAAACGTTCCGCAAGTAGGCGGCCTGTCTCCCCAATGATTTCCAGTGTGCAACCTCAATAAAATTGTCTCCTTAACTCCAAGACATAACATCATTTATATCAGGAAATGTACATAATTGCTATGGATTTGAATATCAACCCCTGGGAAACCACAACTGACAGGGGCAGGCTAGAGGTGCTGAATGACCTACTCCTCTTCCTATTTCTTATGTTCTTTTGTTGTAAACCTTCCTTCAGTCTGATAAAAATATACTCTCTGTTTCTTAACACAGCCAATTTTATACCTGTGTTTCTATTGTCCATTTTATTCCATTAGCAATAACTTTTCCCACAGGTTTGTGTGGCACTATATCAAATGCCTTTTGTAAGTCCATTTACACCACACTATAAAATTACCTTCATCAACTCTCATCAACCTTTCAAAGAACTCCAGCAACTTAGTTATACATGATATTCCCTTAAGAAATCTATTCTAACTTTCCCTAAATAATTCACATTTGTCCATATGATTATTAATAATATCCTGTATTTTGCTAATCGAGGTTTCTCTATTTCTCAAGTTAAACTGACTGGTTTATAATTGTTGGATTTTTCCTGACTATATTTTTGAATAAAGGCATAATGTTTGCTGTTCTCCAATCCTCTGGCACCACCAAGTCAGGAAATATGGAAATATTGTGGTTAGTATCACGACAATTTTCACTCTCACTTCTTTCAGTGTCCTTATATGCCTCTCATCTGGTCCTGATATCTTCTCAACAGTGCCAACAGTTTATTTAGTACCTCCTTCTTATTAATTTTAAGTAATTGGTTTCCACCTCTGCCATCAGGGCTGGGTAACATCTGCTTCTTTGGTAAAAATAGTTGCAAAATATTCATATAATACCTCAGCCATGCATTCTGCCCTCATGTGTACATTTGGTCCTACTCTTCCTGTTACCACCCTTTTATTATTTATGTACCTGCAAATGTAAGGAAAATTTTTTACTTTCTATGTGTCTACGTTTTGCATGTTTGTGCCCAGGGAGGTTCCCAAATGAGCCCATTTTATGGCAAAGGCACAAGTTGTTCCAGCAACACAGATTGACAGTTATGTCCATCAAGTGAAGGCCTCAGTAAAAACATTCTGATTAGAAAGATCAACTGTAATAGGTACACCTCAATTATGTCTTACCAAAACTTTGTCATCTGTAGAATTCCATCATATGGTTCAGACTCCATTGCTGGCAGAACTGATATGCCTCTCAGCAGTATGTAAATGAGTCCAGCCATCTAATTTAGGCGAGGTTCTCACAAGTCAAGAGCACACAATCTACTCCAAAATGACTCTGCCGGTGGAGGGAGCTGGTTGAATTGGAGCATCCATGACTCCAGTGTTTTCTACTCAAAACCATCAATGGACCAATGCAAGACTCTGTAATAAAATGGTCCTGATCTTTCTAGCTCTTGCCAAATGAAAATGACAGTAGAATTATCACTCATACTGGAATACTCAGTGTTATTCTGCAACTGGAGCTGCATGACATAACTCACATGGGTCATAATAATACATACCTTGGACAACTTTTCAGTTTTGCAAAATGTGACAAGTAATTGCACTGCTCCAGTATCGGCATTCATAACAAACCCGTTAAGGGCTGTATCTGCTACAGTGAAACAGGACAGTAAACACGCTGGGTCTCTATCCTGTGCCAGCTGGCACCTCATTAACCATCAGCACTGTGATCACTTCCTCAGCAGTGCTCAGCACTCTGCCTTGTGGATTCTCAGCAAAATCATTATTGATATTTCCTTTAGTGCAGATATCTGTACAGATGGTGATTGTTAGTTTACAAGGCTAATGTACTCTGAGTTTTAACTGTTCTGCAAACAGAACAGATGTCATAGTAAACGTATAAACATATTGTGTTTCTTTTGTGAACATCATTTGCATTATAAATAAATCTCATCATATATATGATTAATATAGTCTGCAGCACTAATTTGGCACATTACATAAATATCCATAGTCCCAAGATTTTCTGAACTTTTCTTTCCCCAAATATTCTACCAATGTTACCTTACATAGATTTCCTTACTGTTCTATGCGTCACAAAGTCTTTCCAAACAAAAAGTTTTCAATTTTCAAATAATAGACTTTCCTTCGTATTGTGTGTTCTTAACAAACATAGAACATAGAACATAGAAAAATACAGCACAGTACAGGCCCTTTGGCCCTCGATGTTGCGCCGATCCAAGCCCACCTAACCTACACTAGCCCACTATCCTCCATATGCCTATCCAATGCCCGTTTAAATGCCCATAAAGAGGGAGAGTCCACCACTGCTACTGGCAGGGCATTCCATGAACTCACGACTCGCTAAGTAAAGAATCTACCCCTAACATCTGTCCTATACCTACCACCCCTTAATTTAAAGCTATGCCCTCTCATAATAGCTGACTCCATACGTGGAAAAAGGTTCTCATGGTCAACTCTATCTAAACCCCTAATCATCTTGTACACCTCTATCAAGTCACCCCTAAACCTTCTTTTCTCCAATGAAAACAGCCCCAAGTGCCTCAGCCTTTCCTCATACGATCTTCCTACCATACCAGGCAACATCCTGGTAAACCTCCTCTGCACCCATTCCAGTGCCTCCACATCCTTCCTATAGTATGGCAACCAAAACTGCACACAATACTCCAGATGCGGCCGCACCAGAGTCTTATACAACTGCCACATGACCTCAGGACTCCGGAACTCAATTCCTCTACCAATAAAGCCAGTACGCCAAATGCCTTCTTCACCGCACTATTTACCTGGGTGGCAACTTTCAGAGATCTGTGTACATGGACACCAAGATCCCTCTGCTCATCCACACTACCAAGTATCCGACCATTAGCCCAGTACCCCATCTTTTTGTTACTCTTACAACTGGAGTTCTATGATCAAACTAAAGATTGAAACAAATTGAAGCAGCCCATGAATTTCTTTCACATTGTACATTCTTTCTCCTGTCATGGCATGCATATGCATAATGTAATTGTACAACCTTGCTCTGATTCCTGCTAATAGCTTACTTGGTAGATCTTTATTAATATCTCTTGTTATTTTGACAGTATATTCCTACATACATTTTTGATAACAATGACTTCATAGCATTCCATTTACCCATTTTTGGGATAATGCCATTGCTGACTTACCAGCACTTCGTACCCATCTCTGGTTGAGAAGAAAGCGATGAGTTGTCTTCTTGAACCATTGCAATCCATTTACTGCAAGTAATTCCTTAATGCCTTTCGGGAGGGTGTTTGAGGTTATGACCCAGCAACATTAAGGAATGGAGATGTATTTCCAAGCCTGGACAATGAACTGCTTGGAGAAAAAAAACTTGCCAGTCGTGGTGTTCCCACGTTGTTGATGCTGTGCCATAAGACCATATGATATAGGAGTAGATTTAGGCCATTTGATCTTTCGAGTCTGCTCGCCATTTGAACATGGCTGATATGTTTCTCCAACCCATTCTACTGCCTTCTCCCTGTAACCTTTGATCCCCTTACTAATCAAGAACTTATCTAACTCTGATTTAAATACAGTCAATGATATGGCCTCTAAAGCCTTGTGTGGCAATGAGTTCCACAGATTCATCACCCTCTGGCTGAATGAATTCCTCTTCATCTCAGTTCTAAATGGCCATCCTTTCACTCTGAGGCTGTGCCCTTGGATCCTAGTCTCACCTACTAACCAAAAGATTCAATCAGATTACACCCTCAACATTCTAAACTCAATTGAGTACAGATCTAATGTCCTCAACCACTTTTCATATATCAAGAGTTTCATCCCCTGGATCAGCCTTGCAAAACTCCTCTGGACCTGTTCCAACATCAGCACATTCTTCCTTAGATGTGGGGCTCAAACCGCTCGCAATATTTGAAATGCAGTCTCTCCAGAGCCTTTTCCAGCCTCAGCAGTAATCTCAGTTTTTGTATTCCAGCCCTCTCAAAATGAATGTTAATATTGCATTTGCCTTCCTAACTGCCATGTGAAACTTGAAAGGGTTCAGAAAAAATTGACAAGGATATTGCCAGAGTTGGTGGGTTTGAGCTATAGGGAGAGGCTGAAGAGACTGGGGCTGTGTTCCCTGCAGCTTAAGAGACTGACTGTGACCTTATAGAGGTTTATAAAATTATGAGAGGCATAGATAGGGTAAATAGACAAGGTCCTGGGTTGGGGGGGTCCAGAACTAGAGGGCATAGGTTTAGGGTATGAGCAGAAAGATTTAAAAGGGATCTAAGGGGCAACTTTTTCGCAGAGTGTGATGCGAGTATGGAATGAGCTGCCAGAGGAAGTGGTGGAGACTGGTACAATTATAACATTTAAAAGACATGAATAGGAAGGGTTCAGAGGTACATGGGCCAAGTGGTGGTAAATGGGACTAGATTAATTTAGGATATCTAGTCAACATAGATGAGTTGGACCAAAGGGTCTTTTTCCATGCTGTATGTCGCTATGATCCTATGTCCCTATAACTGAAACTGTGTGTTAACCTTAAGAGAATCCTGAACTAGGATTCCGAAGTTCCTTCATGGTCCAGATATTACTGAAGCCTTTCCCAATTAGAAAATAGTCAATGCCTTTATTCTTCCTATCAAATTGTATAACATCACATTTTCCCATACTGTATTCCATCTGACGCTTCTTTGCCCTCACTCTCGACTGTCTAAGGTCAAGTGCAACCTCTCCATTTCTATAACACTACCTATCACTCGAACTATCTTTGTGCCATCTGCAACAATGCCCTCAGTTCCTTTGTCCATTTGTTAGTCTATGACATGAACATTTGAGGTCCCAACACTGACCCCTGGGGAACTCATTAATCACCAGCTGCCATCCTGAAAAAGATCACTTTATCCCTGCTCTCTACCTTCTGCCTGTCAGCCAATCCTTTATCCATGCCAGTACCTTGCCCCAACACCGTAGGCTCTTATTTTATTTAGCAGTCTCCTGTGTGGTACTTTATCAAAAGTCTTCTGGAAATCCAAATACATCAAATCTAACTTGCTTATTACCTCCTCAAAGAATTCTAAAAGATTCATAAGGCATGACCTCCCTTAGATGAAGCCATGCTAACTCAGTTTATAATTTCCCAAGTTCTGCCTCTCTCCTATCTTAAACAGGTGTATTACATTAGCCATTTTCCAGTCCTCTGAGACTCTGCCTGACTGCAGTGATTCCTAGGAGATGACCACCAAATCCCCATAATCTCTTCAGTTATCACCTTCAGAACACTGAGGTGTAGCTCAAACAGTCCATATGATTTATCCAACTTCAGACCTTTCAGTTTCCCTGGCACTTTCTCCTGAGAGATGATCACTACACTCATCTCTGCTCCCGATTCTCTTGAAGCTGTCAACAAAATAATGTGTTATTTGTTGATAAAATGCCAGTGAATATTGCAATTTAATTCATTCATTGTAAAGTAATTTTAGAACTCTGGGGAATGTTAAACATGCAATATAAGTGTGATCTCTTTTTCTAAGTATCAACTTTGGCTCAGTGGTAACACTCTCAAATTTACATCAGAAAATTGCAGATTCAAGATTCACTTGAGCATGCAATGAAAACAGAGAATTCCAGAGAATTCAAATCTTGTAGCATCTATGAGGAAAGAAACAGAGTTGGGCATGCAATCTAGGCTGATACTGGAGCAATACAAAGGTAAGTGCGGTTTTAAAATAAAATTATAAACTTTAGCTCATACCTGTTTATTTGTGTAGACATGAAAGGTGCCTTGGCACTCACTTGGACAACATTTATTTTTCAAGAGACATCATCAATAGAGATTGTTGGATCATTTTTCTCAATGATGCTTATGGGACCTGGCCATGTAAACTTTATTGTCACAATTCTTTGCAGTATAAAAGTAAGGAAATTTCAAAAATACTTTGTTGTCTATGAAATGTTTAGGTAGTCCTGAACGCAAGTTGATTTCTTATTCAGATCTTAGTAGATCCCATTGAACAGTTTAGGTTTTCTCAAGTATGACAGAAAAACTATGACCGCATGGAAAAATTGTGCCGTCTTGTTATCAATTATAAAAAATGTAACAATGAACAATGCTAGGAAAGAAAAGGTTTTTGTTTACCAAAGGCAGCCCAACATTCAATCCATTAACAAGAGCTCAAAAATATCCAAAAAATAAACACCAAGTATGCTTGAAACATTCATGAGGTCTGGCAGCATCGTGGAGACAGAAACAGAGTTAACATTTAAAGTCCAGTCTGACTCATTTTCAGTTCTTCAAAATATGCTGGAGGGCATGTCTTATGAGGAAAGGTCGAGGGAACTATGGCTTTTCTCATTGGAGCAAAGAAGAATGAGAGGTGATTATGTAGAGGTGTATAAGATGATGAAAGGCATAGATAGAGACTTTTTCCCAAGGCAAAAATGGCAATCACGAGGGAACATAGTTTTTCGGTGATTGGAGGAAGGTTTGGGGAGATTTCAGAGGTAGGTTCTTTAAGGCGGAGACATTTAAGCGACTCTTGGTAGGCACATGGAAGATAGTACAATGAAGAGTATATAGCTTAGTCTGATCTTAGAGTACGATAAAAGGCTGGCACAACATCGAGGGCTGAAGGGCTGTACTGTGCTGCACCTTTCCATGTTCTATGTTTACACAGAGTAGTGGGTGCATGGAATGCACTGCCAGCAGTGGTAGTAGGGTCAGATACATTTGGGGCACTTAAGTGACTCTTGGACAGGCACCTGGATGATAGCAAAATGTAGGATATGTAGGTTACATTGATCTTAGAGTAGGATAAAAGATTGGCACAAAATTGAGGGCACAACACTGTGCTGTACTGCTCTACATTCCATGTTCTATGTTCCACACATAGGCGTTGCAAGGATTAAGTCAGAGACTCACCAGAATGGTACCAGCCTTTGGAGGATTAAATAATGGAGAAAGATTGCAATAAATTGGCACATGTTTCTTTAAAAACAGAAGATTGTAAAATAGCCATAATCCTACTGGACCATAGTGTTGCTCTCTCATAATTTGCACAATTTGCACAAGGATGATACTACCTGACTAGGGTTGTACTTTTAATGCAAGTTTCATCACATGCTGTTGCAGCTTTAATCCATATTTGTGCAGAATCTAATTTACATCAGAAAATGATTAACTTAGAATAATTTAATTTCAAAGAATCCTGTGTATAGGGATCCCTGATTTAAGAACATCTGACTTATGAACACAAATCCATACAGACATGTAGTAATAATAATTTTAAAGATCTGACAGCTGACCATTTCCTTGTACTTACGAATAACTAGGTTATATTGTCTTGCATTGTGTTCTGCCTAACGTACAAATTGACTTGTAAACATACTCAGAAATGGAACCTGTTCACAATCCAGGGACTGTCTGTGTTCTACCTTTATATCTAACTTTCCCCAAATTACAAGGCATGGTTTCTGACAGCTCTGCATGCTATTAATATAATAGCAGAATTTTCTGAGGTATGGCATACAGATTGTCACTTGGCTCTTTCTTTTCCGTAAAATGAAAGAGCTCTCCATTTTTGACAGGAGATTCCAATCCAGGGCTCATTCAGAAATGCACAGCCATATTTCCATTCTGCCAGGTCCATTGCAGAGTAGAACAGTCAGAGGAAGGCAAACCACACCTACTTTTTCCATAGCAGTCAGTTGCTGTATCTGAAATTTACAGGTCCAACATCACTAAAAGCCAGTTAGACAACTACTTAAAAATACTAAGTACATTAAGTAAGTTTGAGGTTCAGATGCCATGAGGCTAGGGTGCCAGGTTGAAGGGGGATGGGAATTACAGTAGTAGTTGGGTAGGGTGACGAGGAAGGGTGTCAGTGTGGTAGAGTACCAAGTACATATTAGCTAAGGTGCCCAATGATTGGATGTTCGGGCAAGATGACAAATGGGCCATGTAAGTGGAATGTTTAGGGTAGGTTTGGGTGGGTAGGAGTTAATAGGTCTGGAAATGGGCAGGGTGGATTGAATTGAATCCTGTAGCAGAGCTGGGGATTTGTGTCCATTGTTGGGCAAACGATAGTCATAGGAGGTGCTCCCAATGAAGTGGAGGTCCTGGGCATAGAGCAGGGTGTCCAGGAGAAGGGATGTCAGTTCTCTGTTGTAGAGGGTGTTTATTAGGTCCCGCAGCAAGGGACCGTTGGGGGTCAGGGAGGGATAAGAGATCTGGAGAGTTTTAGTTGGGGAACATGGTAAGTTAGGAATTAGACCCATTTTTAAAATTGCCTAACTTTTCCTGAGGAATTATTTACTTAACTGCAGCAGAACCCTTAGAATTTTCTGATTTAAATGGATACTTTTGGAGGGCGCTAGACAGAGGGGATGTGCCCAACAAAACCTCCAATTTCCCAAGAAAATGTCTCAGAGTCTGTTACGATGAAGATTATGCAGTGTTACCATATGTAACTCCCATCTCTTTTTTTATAACTGATCACTCAATAAAATTTGCAAGCATCTGTCAAAAATACATGACATTTGCAAAGTTGTACATCACAGCTGTAGGTCTCTCTAAATCATTTCATAATTTTGATCATTACAACATAATTAAATATTGTACATTTCTCTTTACTGGACTACTCATTGTAATTTTGATAGCTTTTCTGTTCAATTATTTTATAAAAATTCCAATCTTGTTTTGTTTGTAATGATAACCCTTTGAAATAGTACCAAATACATACAATTAGCAGAGGGATGTATTTAAGATCTAGTAAGGAGCAGTTCACTGCACACAGTAGGAAAACATGATTAACAGTTGGTCTTAAATGTGTATTACAGCTTGCTAGATTGCTAATATGAGTTTACGTATTATGTGATAATGATAAGGTTAATCTTTTATGGTTATTTTAGGCTAAGCTCAATAATCCAGTTTTAACATCAAGCCATGTAGGGCACAAAATAAAGAAAGCACAGTGGCAACTATTTCTCAGAGTCACAAACAATGATTACTAGCCAGTCAAATAGAATAACGATATGAATAATAATTCTTCAAGATACTTTGGTTATCATCAGCATTTCTCGTACACAGTGGAATTCACAACTTCGACTTAGAAAGACCAAAACCTCATTAAGATCAAAAAACATCAGTATACAAATTCATGCTTTATTCATTGCAATGCAATTTATCTTGTTCATATTTCATCAATACCATTTATCAAGGGTCATGGAAGATTTTTTTTAGGTCTCATTCCTATTTGGTGAATCAAATCTCTGTTTAATTCTGGTCATTTGCACCACTTTCTATCTCTTGTGTAACAATCAAAGAATCTGCTAGCTGTTTAAGTTTGCAAAGTAGTTACAAATTGTAAGCATTAAGCAATCACCATTCTATTTAGACTGTGATTCACTTCAAGTGTAGTTTTACACTTTCCTTCATTTCAAGGGATGCCAGGAAATACATCTTTTTATTGGGATGTGAACATCATTGTCAACATGTGTTCTCCATCCCTGTTAGATTGAGAGCAGTTAACCAGATTGCAATGTGTCTAGAATTACATATAGGCAAATTTTCTTCCTGAAAGGGTATTAGCAAACCAGGCTTTGTTTTTTGACAATCAATGATCATTTGATGGTTATCACTATTGAGGTTAGCTTTTCAAATCCAGAAATTCTGTTCATTTTTTGAATCTCATGGGAAGACAAGAACAATAATTTTTGGAACTGAATGCGCTGGAATTCATTTTGATGCATAGAATACAGTCAGACCAGTATACATCATTCACAGTTTTACTGGATTTCCCCCATTCCTAGCTTTTTTTTAGAAATTAATTGCATTTAATTTCCACTATCTATTACAACAGTATTGGAGCTCATGTCCCCAGATCATTAGAATGGGCTTCTAGATTGTGAGTCAATTGACAGTGCCACTTTCCTGACGAAGAGTTTATGCTTGAAACGTCATCTCTCCTGCTCCTTGGATGCTGCCTGACCGGTTGTGCTTTACCAGCACCACACATTTTGACTCTGATCTCCAGCATCTGCAGTCCTCACTTTCTCCAAGTGCCACTACTCTGTCATCTGAGTTACAACAGATGAGGGAGAGGTGCGGTACATAGAACGTTTGGTTGGCCTGCTAGCTGCCTATCTGTTCACCCCTAATCTGGCAAAAGATCCCTATACATACCAGTATTTTACTAAGGGACAGATGCCAATGCAGTGCAGAAAGCCTGGCAGCTGCAGCTGTGTGGACTATGGTCTGGTAAACATGTGGGGAAGTGGGGTTGGATCTTTTCTGCTTTACAAGGGAACTCCACACCAGTGGATCCCCATCCCAATCAGCTCTTTGAATCCAGCATCTTCCCCCCCCACGCCACCCCACCCCCCAGTGCCTCTCCCCACTCTGCAAGATCCTAGATCTATTACTTTACCTGACTCTTCACTGTGTTGGAAATGCCAGCCATTGCCACTGCATACTGTTGCTGGGCCAACACAGCTTCATTAGGGTAGAATTTTCTTACAAGAAAGGAGAAGAAGTTTCAACTTAATGCAATTAAACTAATTGATTCCTGCATTAAATCAATGTAGATCAGCCATCAAGAACATGGAAAGACTCCTCATGAATTTTTGGTGGTGCTTCAGAAACGATGCCAACACGTAAAATTTAGTTGACTTTGGAAGAAGATGATGGGCAGAATTTAATATTGTCCTCCATGGAGCGTTTAGTGGCAGCAATTGTTTAATCAGGCAGGGGGATGATACATGGGGAATCTACCATCTTCTCAGCTCCACCTCAATTCGATGTGCCTCAGGACAGCTTTGCCAATTAAGACTGAAGTGGGCAATTAATAGTGGGGTTTTTACCTTCTTGGTATCATGACCAGCATATGTGAGTTTACTTGCAGGTTCCCAAGTAGTCTCTTGTTCAACAATACTCAGTGTTTGATCAAGCGTCCTACTGAGAGACATAGCAGATAGCAATATGTTTGACAGCCTAAAAACTGTTCTCTTGCTTGTGTTTTTGACACTTATTACCCAAGGTCTGCATTCAGGCTGATTCAGCAGCATAATCTGAGGCCATATGCTTTTACTGTAATGGCTTTCTTACCATTACTGTCAAGGTTACCCATCCTGTACTCTCATTGTTTTCAAGTGTGAGGTTGTCCATTTTGGAAGGACAAATAAGAATGCAGAATACAGGGTTAACGGTAGGGTTCTTAGTAAGTTGGAGGAGCGGAGGGATCTTGGGATCTATGTTCATAGCTCTTTGAAAGTTGCCACTCAGGTGGATAGAGCTTGTAAGAAGGCCTGTGGTGTATTAGCGTTCATTAGCAGAGGGATTGAATTCAAGAGTCGTGAGGTGATGTTGCAGCTGTACAGGACCTTGGTAAGGCCACATTTGGAGTACTGTGTGCAGTTCTGGTTGCCTCACTTTAGGAAAGATGTGGAAGCTTTGGAGAGGGTGCAGAGGAGATTTACCAGGATGTGCCTGGAATGGAGAATAGGTCGTACGAGGAAAGGTTGAGAGTGCTAGGCCTTTTCTCATTGGAACGGTGAAGGATGAGGGGTGACTGGATAGAGGTTTATAAGATGATCAGGAGAATAGATAGAGTAGACAGTCAGAGACTTTTTCCCCGGGTACAACAGAGTGTTACAAGGGGACATAAATTTAAGGTGAAGGGTGGAAGGTATAGGGGGGATGTCAGGGTAGGTTCTTTACCCAGAGAGTGGTGGGGGCATGGAATGCGCTGCCTGTGGGAGTGGCAGAGTCAGAATCGTTGGTGGCCTTTAAGCAGCAATTGGATAGGTACATGGATAGGTGCTTAAGCTAGGACAAATGTTCGGCACAACATCGTGGGCCGAAGGGCCTGTTCTGTGCTGTATTGTTCTATGTTCTATGTACATAAAATGAGACAAATCTTTAACTCCTATAAATATGGTTGCCTTTTCAGACCACGATTCACTTTAAAGAAAGGACTTTGCTGTTCCTTGCCACCACTTATAATAATTATGATCTGGTTTAGAATGCAGGTTGGGGATAAAATAGTGGAGATGCATACCAAATTCATGTCACCCTCTTCTTCAGTTTGATGTGGCTGACTAAGTACCAGAAAGGTGGTAAAGGGAAATCACATTTTTGAGCTGTCAACATTATTTTCTCCTTTAATTTACTTTAAATTTCCACCCTATTCAATATTTGGCAGAAATCTAATCATGTTCATACATCTATTTGTTTAAATATTATCTCTCATTGAGTATATCGACTATTTAAAACCATCAATGTTTTGACATGTTTTGTCCATAATTTAAAACATATTCTTGTTGTGTTGTTGAGCAGTATTAATTGATAGAAATTATCAACTGATGCAAGTGTATTGTAAAAAAATATTTTATTACTTTTAGTTGAAAAACACACCAATTTTCTGGAATGCAGCCAACATACACTCCCATTGCAATGGATGAAGAAACCAACATATATAATTTTGGGTTTTTTAGAACACTGAGATAAAACAATTGTAAATTCATTTTCAACTAATTAATTCACTAAATACAACATGAGGAGATGCATATTTATTGTACTGCACTTTTAAGATGACCTGTTAATGAGCAAGTACTGACGCAAGGTAAAACATGTACAAAGCTGGAGATGTGTTGCTGGAAAAGCGCAGCAGGTCAGGCAGCATCCAGGGAACAGGAGAATCGACGTTTCGGGCAATCGACCTGCTGCGCTTTTCCAGCAACACATCTCCAGCTCTGATCTCCAGCATCTGCAGACCTCACTTTCTCCTCAAAACATGTACAGAATTTGCTAGTAATACTGGAATATCTCTGACAAAGTTCATTTTAATCAATTCTCTGCATTTCCATAAAATATAAAACTATATCTCTTTAGTTTCGCCCTATGTGTTTTGCTGTACCATTTTATTGCATTATTTGTTCTTAGAACATAAAACGTACTTCTAAATTAACAACTTAATATTGACATTGATAAAGTTGTCAAATCTATTTGTGCAATACCTGGAAAATGTTACCACAGACAAAGTAACATAGCTCACTTTTGATGCGGATGTAGAGAAAGTAAGATACAGGAAATTTCCAAATGCAGCAGCAACACTTTAATAAAAAGGTGGAGTGGCAATCCAGAGAAAAAAAAGCACTGACACTTTTTGCTAATTGGCTAACCGCTTTTTTTCAGCCCTGATATATATTTACTTCTATAAGTTAATGCTACTGTTACAAATTAGATTTTTTTTTGTTAATTGATATAATAGAATTATATCTAGAGGCCTAGAGAAATGGTAACCATAGCATCCATGACTGAAAGTCAGGAGTTTGACCAACACTTTGGCAGAACCAATGCCTTCTCCACATGCCAACATCACTCTTATCAACCACACTAACTTTAAACCACAGAGAAAACTTACACACTTCTACAAACTCAGAGAGTGCCATAACCAGAAAGTAGTTGATGATTTCTTAAAGTAGGTTTTGTAATAGGTCCTTCCAACCGATGTACACATTTTCAGTTGGGTGTGTTTAAGTGAGGTCAATTCCAGAGTAGTGAGGTGAATGAAATGACAATATAGGCATCAAATCTAATTTACATGAGGACGAACATCATAATCTTTTAATCTAATTACTTCTGGTGTAAAATACTTGCAAACACCCTCACCAAGATGATGTGCAGTACAGGCTATGGGTGGATATGTGCTTACACAGAGTAGATGTTATTTTGGTACCAAAGTAGAACACTCAGTACTGAAACTACAAACTGAGCTTTACGGTCAGCTAGTGATACATTCAGCTAGTAAGGAGCTTTTAACTAATGTTGAATATCTGGTCACTTGTCTCATGGCTGCCCGTGGTTATGCACAAATTGCTTGGCACGTTTACCTATAATACAACTGGGAGTACAATGCAAACGTACCTATGTTATTGGTTGCAAAGTGCTTTGATGTCTTGAGGATATGAAAGTGCTTTATAAATAAAAACTCAACAGTATTTTGCTTTTCTCTTGAGGATATGTGCAGCAGCCATGCAGGATCTATGTTCAACTATCTCTTTTGCCTTGAACATTATGGAACAACAAATTGACAGTGGCTGTGTTCAAAAACAGTGATTTCCCAGAGTGTGCTCCCCATACATCAACTGGATAGCTGAACACTAGACCACTTGCAGCTCCAGCCATTCCATAAGAATACCATAACTCATCAACTTTGTCTGAGATATTCCATCACAAAAACTACCAATATCAGAATATATTTTACCCAGTATCAGTACTGATTTATTTACAGATCAGCTTATTATTGATTTTACATAGTGTTTATAATATAAAGAATAGCAAAGAATAGCAATATCCAAGTAACTCCTGAATCAATGTGCATTCTCGAGCAAAAGAAAATAATCTGGGTCAGACTTCCATGACAAATGTCAAGTATTTACAAGAGAGTTCCAAAGATTCACTACCATCTGGGAGATTTTTTTTTTGCCTTATTTTAAATTGGAGACTTCCAGTTCAAGAACCAAAGTACTCTCATCAGTTCTCGAATTAAGTGCCTGGTCCCACCATATTGTGCTGTCATATATTCCCCATCCCTTTCCCCACACCCCGCTGGGGCCTACTGCCTAGAAGTAAAAATCAGGTCCAATGTAGAAAGAGTTTCCCAAGTCTCACTTATCCATTATTCTAACTGCAATTGGGAGACATGAAATGAATGTTACAATAAAATCTAAGTAACATATATAGGCAAAATAAAGAAAGTCACTTTTTTATGGAACAAATGGATCCTATAAGGACTGCAAATACTCTTGACTTTAAAACATGTATAATAATATTGTGAACCATTGGTCACTTTAGTGCATACAGTTTTCTGCCAAGCCAAGATTCCTGTATTTTAATCTGATTTAGTGATTTAAGCAAATTTCACAAACATTTTGTAGGAAACAATGTTTTTAAATAATCGGTGCACTGATAGGGTGGCACAATGGCGCAGCAGTTAGCACTGCTACCTTACAGCACCAGGGACCTGGATTTGATCCCAGCCTTGGGTGACTGTCTGTGTGGAGTTTGCACCTTCTTCCCATGGCTGTGCGGGTTTCCTCCCACAGTCCAAAGATGTGCAGTTCAGGTGAATTGGCAATGATAAATTGACCATAGTGTTCAGGGATGTGTAAGTTAGTTGTATTACTCAGGGGAAATGTAAAGTAGTAAAGGAATGGGTCTGGGTTGGTTACTCTTCGGAGGTTCGGTGTGAACTTTTTCGGCCAAATGGCCTGTTTCCATTCCATAGGGATTCTATGATATTTGCAATGATGCATTGTTTACAGAAGAACGTTAGTGTAGTTCCAGTGTTACAATTATATAGGTATTGAGACCACATATGGAGTCATATTTTTGATCTCTTTATATAAGGAAGCACAAACTTGACTCTGGAGGTGTGTAACGATGCTTCATGTGAAAATTTAGATTCTTTGAATGAGAGGATCACAGTCTTTTGAAGAGAGCTAGAATAGACTAGGCCTGTATTTGCTCGAATTCAGAAGAATAAGCGATGATCTCACCAAAACAGATAGGTTCTTTAGGAGCTTGACAGGGTAAATACTGGAAAACAGCTTGTTCAACATTATGAGACCATGCAGAACCATAAAACCATGAGTAGATATCATTCTTAAATTGAAGGAAAACAATGATGATGGCGACTAAGTTTTAGGTGCATGCTGCAGAATCTAAATTATATAAGGGGTCACATTTTCAGAATGAGGGGTCAGCGCTTAGAACAAAGATGAGAAGACTATTTTTCACTCAAAGGATATTTTGTTAAGGATATTTTGTATTCTCTTCCAGAAAACTGTGGCTGCCCACTCACTAGATATATTCAAGACTAAAGTATAGTTTGATACAATTTTTATTAAATAGACATGAATCAGTCAAATACTATCCATTCAAGGTAAAAATGTTCAGTTGTGATTATATTTAAACATTTCTACAATTGAATTATGAAAAGTGTCAAACTAAAATACACAATGACTATTTTAAAGCAAATTGTTGTAGGAGCACAGCTTCATTAATGTATTTTATTAATGTTAAGAAAATATGCTCAGTGCTTAAGAGGCATTCTCACAAATTATACATGGACTTCAAAATAATGCGGTCACATAGGGCCTAATAATACATGAAAAATGGTGTGACATTAAAAGTTAATAACTCTTGTATATTGAATACAGATTTTGACATGCTGACACCCACACAAACTACCATTATAAGGAGCAGGGTGTGCATATTTTTCAAATTCACAATAAGATGTTCTTTATTTTAAAAGGTTTAATGTCACTCATGCAATGTGCTGATGAAGTAATTTTAGATCAAATTTTCTGTTTTGCATTTACATTTGTTTGGTTTAATAAAATCTAGCAGAAGACATGGTTCATAGAGAGTTAAAATTACACAGAATCAAATTAACTTGCTGCTATTGAAACCCCTTTCTTAAGCCTAGGAAAAAATGAATCAAACAATGCAAAGCATGCAGCACAGAAACCAAATCTACATATGGCCCACTCCAGGATGCTTATGCAACATGCAAGAGATACTACAAAAAATATAAACCTCTGTTTATGCAGAGCAAGACATCTGTCAAGGGATCCCCTCAAAGTAAATCAAGAAAGTCCATGACACATTTCAGTATTATCACAATAGAAAAGAAAAAGCACAATTTGAAATAGACAACAAAATAAGAAACCAGAAAATGTGTTTACAGATGATGGTGGTTAGTATGCAACACTGTAAAGAATATGCTGGTCAAGGTGTGATTAAGTAGTACAATAGCTATAACCCCCTGATATGAACCAAATTGATATCAACAGTCATGATTTCTACTTCGGCTGAGAATCTTGAGCTAAATTCCCAAAGAACATGTCATTCACTGCTGGATTTCCCACATGTAATGATAGATCTACACTTCAACAGTGCAGTTAGCTGAACCAAAATAATCCAGGCTGTATCTAGCAGAATCCCAGAGGAGTTATTTTGGTTTGCTTCATTATATTTTTATTGTTGTAAAGAAACAACCCTACAATATCAGCATAGAACATCTCAACACTCATTGTGACTGGGTTTCAATCATTTGTAGTGTTCACAATTTCAAGCTGCCAAAAGCTTTGGAGCAAAAATATAAATCTGGCCAAAAGCCCCATTTGTGATGAGACTTCGAACCTTCAAACAAAACAAAGAAGATTTTTAACAATTCACTATATTTTGTCACATTAAGGATAAAATATGGACTACTGATATTCAAATGTAATTATCTGAGGATATCATGGTCTGCAATAATTTCAAAAAGAAAAATCGCTAATTTAAAAATTGCCGCAGTAATCATCTGACCACAAGTTGAGCCAAGATTCATGAAGCCACTGATATATGCGAACTGAGATAAGTTTTGTTTCTTTAGACCATCTAGAGATGGAAATTGAATGCACTAAAACAAATAAATTAAAATGGTAGGAGTTACAATTGGAACTGAATTATTTCTGTTTGTTGACAGGCTGTGGATGTCACTGACTGGGTCAGCATTAATTGACCATCCCTATTTGCCCCTTGATTTCAGTGACTTGCCAGGACCATTTCAAACTACAGTTAAGACCAACATTTTTGTTGGTCTGAAATCATGCCTCATCTGACAGATTTCTTTCCCAAAAGGATGTTAGTGAATCATATTGGGTTTTTCCAACAATTATTACATGGTCATCATTTGGCTACCTCCAGGCTTTTACTGAATAAATTTCACCATTTACCATGGCAGGGTTTGAATCCCATGGTCTGAAAACATTGAGCTGTTGTGCACAATCACTAGAGTAGGGGCATTACTATGATGTTACTACTTCCCTCTGTGCTAAAATATGCTGCCTTTATGAACTTGATGCAGTCTCCATGAATAACTCCAACAGATTCATCACATAGACAATAGTCTCTGCCATCTTAATGATAGATAATGTACAATATACTCTTCAGATTTTTCTATAAGAAGGGAAAAAGTGCTGGAAACACTTAGTAAGTTTGGCAATGTCAATAGAAAAAGAAACTGAGTTAACATCAGTGACCTTTCATCATGGACTCAAATTCTGCCATTAGAAGTTGTCAAATTATATTTGATGAACTTGCGGCTAGCTCGAAGGGAAAAAAAAGGAAGGCAAAAGCAGTTGGTCCACAACTCCAAATTCAAATTTCACTACATTTGTAACTCAGCATCAGATCAAAGAAATTAATTTGGCAACTAAACCAGAATTGCTGAAAAAACTCAGCAGGTCTCACAAAAATCTGTGGAGACAAAGCAGAGTCAATATTTTAGCTCCAGTGACCCTTCATCAGAACTTAAATATAGTACTTATAGGATTCCAAGCACTCCATATTCCTGATTTTTTTCATACTACACTCTTTCCTTTAATAAAACTTTGTTTCTCTTTGTGTGTGTGTTTGTGTGTATGTGTATGTGTATGTGTGTGTGTGTGTGTGTGTGTAAGAGATGTTACATTTTTTCTCTGGGTTAATAAGCTATAAAATTCTTCTTTCTTATCCTCAAAGCCATCTACCCTCCAAGCCTTGTCCACCGTCAAGGCACAAGCCAGAAATGTGATGGAATACTTCCCAAATACCTGGATGAGTGCAGCTCCAACAACATTCACCAGGACAATGCAGCTGCTTGATTAGCACCACATCCACAAACATTCACTCCCACCACCACCGATGCTCAGAAGCAGCATGTGTACAATTTACAAGGTGCACTGCAGAAATTCACCAAAGATCCTGAGATAGCAACTACCAAATTCATGGCACTTCCATCCAGAAGAACAAGGGCAGCAGATATATGGGAACACCACTTCCTGCACGTTCCCCACCAATTCACTCACCATCCTGATTTGTAAATATATTGCTGTTCATTCAGTGTCACTTGGTCAAAATCTTGGAATTCCCTAAAGGTATTGTGGGTCAACCTACTGCATGTGGACTGCAATTAAAGAAGGCAGCTCACCACCACCTTCTCAAGGGCAACTAGGAATGAGCAATAAATGCTGGCTAGCGTGTAATACCCGCAACCAGTAATTTTTAAAAAGCCACTCACCATCCCAACTTGGAAAAATAACACTATTCCTTCAGGGTCATTGGGTCACAAAGAGAACAGCCTTGACAAACCCATCATTTCAGCCTGTTCATACCATACTAAAATTATTTCTTCATATCCTGATTTTATTTACCCTCCCCCCCCCCCCTCCTTGTTCAGTCTCTTCCCACTTGCATCCGATATTCTTCTGACACTTTAGTTTCACAATTTTAAATTTTTGGTTTTAGCTAATTCCTCTTCACGGTGAAATCTTCGACATGCCCATGTCCCATCCAGTACCATCCAAATAGCATCCTAAAGTCCAAACTTCTTGGAGTTCTTCTGCTAAATGATCAGACCAATGTAAATGAAATACTTAATTAAACTATATGTAATGGAGCTACACAAATCTTTGGTTGTCCTTCAAATAGCTGCCATTTTACTCTATCTCATTCAGTTCTGTTTGAAGCTTCTCCTGAATGTGTGTGCTGCATTTTTTTGGAGGATAAATAAATGGAATTGCATCATCCTTGAGATGCAATATTGTATCATGCTTAAAATTTACATTTGCATCAACTAAGTCTAAGTTCAGATATTTGAGACCTTTGACTAATTTGATCACACCCTCATGTGTTTGCTGTACACAGCTGGTGTTTTTTCAGTCTTATGAATTGTGATTATACTGAGATCTGTGCTTTCTGGTAGCCTGGCTACTGCTGGACTTGTTGGTACCTTTCTTTAGAAAGTTGAAAAGAGGTTACATTTTGACACTGCAGAGTGATTCTAACAAAACATGGAATTGGTGTTCTATTATGCACTTTGAGACAATCTCTTGTAGCTATGCTATGAAATGTCACTGGCCGAGGTACATGTATTTCAAGATGCATAGTGGCAATGTGTCAGCCCTTTGTCAATTATAGTATTTAATGTGTGTCATCCTGCCTATGCAGGACAAATGACATTAATAGTTGTTAAAGTGTCTGATTTATTCATACCATCAGCATAAGGTAAACAAAATAGAAGCTTGGTTATCTTCTGAAATTTATTTATCACTTGGTTAAGTCTGAATGTTTGCATTTGTGAACCTTCTTAGCACTTTCCATATTGACAATGTAATGATGATGTACTGTCTTGACGGTTAGTCATCTCTTGTTCAGACATCTGGTTTGGCTTAAGGGCCAGATATCCTGAACATTTGTACTCAGGGTTCCTTGCTGCCATATGCTTTATTGGTATCAAAAAGATGGACAGTTTTTGGGTAGGGCAATAAATTGCATCTGTTAAACTGCTTGGTGGTTTTGGTGTATTTTGCTGACTGTTGCATTATTTTTGGCTGCATCCAAAACACATAATTTTCATTAGCCTGCTGCAATGGATTCATACTTTTGTACATTCACAAGTCAAAATGTGTCAAAAGTATGGCTGTTTCTCTTGCCCAAAACAGTTTTTTCCTAAGTCTTTAATTGGTCTACAGCTGATGACAACTCAATTAGCTTTTCTGACACTTAGTCTTTGGAAAAGTCACACTTATGTCCTTTGCCTTTTACCTTCAGTAATTCATGGGATGTGGGAGGTGCTGACAAGGCCAGCACTTGTTACCCATCTCTAATTTCCCTTGAACTGATAGGCTATTTCAGCAGGCAGTTAGGAGTCAACCACATTGCTGTGGGTTTGGAGTCATATTTAGATTGGTTAATGACTTTAGACTTTCTTCTGTAAAAGGATGTTAACAAACCAGATGAGACTTTAGGCAACTGATAGTTTCCTGACACAATTACTGATAGTAGCCTCCAGTTTCAGGCTACTATATTGGTATTTAACTCAATCGTCCCAGAGAATAAATCTAAGTCTCTGGTCTCAATGATATTGCCACTAGGCCACTGTCTCCCTAATTATATGATTAAGATTTGAAGTATGTTAATACTGAGAAAAGTAGACTGCTTTGTGTCAAGAGGGCAGCTCATCACTACCATCTCAAAAGGAACTGGGGATGGACAACAAACGCTGAAATAAAAGAAAGATTAATACTTACCTTGAGCTGAGAACTTTCCTGATATTTTCTGAATCTTTCTGATCATCTACTTAAGGACTGGATGCGCACATTCTATGAAATCCCTGTGCAATATTTTCAAAGCCAATTTGGGACCATCCATCATTTGATCCGTAAAATAAAACTGCCTACATTGTTTGAACAGTCGCAACTCTGAAAAGGTATCATTGGTTGACATTCCATAGAGCCTAATAGAACATAGACAACATGCTAGTCTTGTAGTGCTCTGCATTTCAGCTCAAAAAATGAACTTTAAATTTTGGATTGATGCCACCTTCAAAATGTCTGCTATCTTGAGATAGCCCACATTCCAATCAAAAGAAACGAGCTACGTTTTCTTGCTGATCAGTGACCTATCTAAGATTTATATGGCTATCCATACTCACATAAACTGATGCTGCTGAATATTCAATTTTTTTGTTAACCATTTGGTCTTCAATGAGTTTTCCAAAGACCTCCCACAAGATATTGGAGTCTTCATTAGGTGGTCACCATTGCTAAGCACATTATGATTTTTGACTTGCAATAGGCTATTTTACCTGATGAGACCATGCTTAAGTTATCCATTGTTACTGTTCTATTGAAAAATCCAACAGACAGTTTTTACAACTTTCTAATATATACAAAAGTTACATTCAGAGATAAATAAGTGTCTGGGCTAACATTAGATGATTAAGTTACACAGAGTGCCATGCTTCTTCTAGCATGTCTTCTGGAGAAGACACAAAATGCAATCTTCATACCCTTAGGTCACATGCTACGGTACAGTGATGACATCATTATAATAAATTTATAATTAAAGTTGCACTGACATACTGACTGTGAGACATAAACAATAGCCATACCTATCTGAGTAGCATTGCTGAACAAAAGAGATTCTCGGACTGATGGATTGGCAATTGTTGGTGGAAGAGACATCAGCCCCAAAGTCTGGATTAATTGAATGCTTCATCGTTGTTTGATTTGTTTGTGCTTAAGTGGGTCTTCCACAAAAGATGTTGCATTGACCTGTTACCAGCTCTTAGCCAGCAGACAAGACGCCTAACATCGCTACAAGATTCCAGATCCAGAGAGATCTAAAGAGAGGAAGAGGTAGGAAGAAATAGGGAGAGAGTGAAAGGCAGATAGTAGGCTAAATATTTTCCAATCAATATGTTTAGAGATGGTGGCGCATACCTCTGGAGCGGGTAAGAGTTGAACATAAGGATCCTGGCTTAGAGGTATAGACACTACCACTGCACCAAACAAAGCCACTATGACAATAGCAAACTAAAGAAGTTGACTAAATTAAGGTCAGTTGATAGAAATTGTATGATGAATATTCAGTAATAGAAAGTAGGGTGAAAATAATTTAAAGTAAACAAGATGAATATTTTAGAGGATTCGTCACAATGTTTCAATTGCCCACAAGGTACATATTCACTGATGAGCAAATTTAAATGTTTTTTGGAAATAAAACTGGTTAATATCAGCAGCATGAAGCTGACTTGTAAGAATTGACTGTGTGTGATACATAATGCATGGTTATATTTCAATCAAATTGAGAAATATTGCCAAGATTTTTATTCTTAATTCTGGTAAAAGTGAATGTGGATCAGAAAAGAGTTGCTTAAAAGAATTTGAACCATTGTTTCATTAACCTTACTGAAGTTCTGACTTTGTAAGAAAGAATTGACTGCATTTTGCGATTAGCAGGTCTCACACTGCTGTCATGGACCAGTTTCACTTTCAGTATATCTATGATTTTGAGACAAAGTGCATATTATAGTGCTATCAATTTTTAAGTTGGATGTATTAATTAAAGGTGCAGTTCAAACATTTATTACTTACATGTTCAATAACATGCAATTTGATCATCAGCTTTCTGAATTTCTACTGTATTGCAATGCATTGACTCTCGCACTTCATAAGCTGTGTCCCCGTCTCTGAACAAGGAAGCTGGGTTCAAATTCCATTTTCCCCAGGAATGTGTAATAGTCTGAACTTATTGATTAGGAAATGACTATAAAATAAAAAAAAATTGCATTAGGACAGTCAACATCTTCTTATGTTACCAATCTTGGCAACTTGAAAACAAATTATAAAAGCTCTGTAACATGTATTAGATAGTAAAAAAAATGTTTTGACTTACTGTACCTTAAAAATTTACTGTACTTGTGAAAGAGTACAAACAAAAATACTGTCCAAATGTGCATTTATAGTGTCACAGTACATTTATAAATCACTCCACCTGACCTTTTATTTAAATTCATTGTTCCCTCATTATAACAGAGATGTGCACTCTTAGGTCTGAGTTGATTAGGAATGTCATAGTCTAAAATGGCTTTTAATTCAGAGAAACATGTTATGACCTTCTACAACAACCCTGTGCAAAACATGCTATTGCTTAGACATTAATAATGATGCTACCTCTTTTTCATACTAGCAAGGCACTACTTAAAAAATCACGTTATTAGTGACTGAGCTCAAGACCATTTATCAAACAAAATTACCCTTCTGTGTATAACAGCTTAATTCAAACCTCTTCATCCTTTCTTAAATTACCACAAAACAAATGCAGAAAGCGAACTAAAATGTTAAAACAATGAAATAATCTAATAACAGATACAATTTATCATTCTCAAAGCAAGTAGTAAATTATATTAAATGGAATTGTAAACAAAAATGTATGTTTGGAGGCAAAGATTTAACTTTGCTTTCAGATTCAACCTACTTTCAAAATGTTAAAAGTCAGCTAATACTGTAAACATTAATATTGTACAAGAAAGTAGTCATTGCTTTAGTAAGTGCTGTCAACATTATCATTATTGTTGGTGGCCTAATTCGTGAAAATTGAGGCTCTGTAAACGTTTACCACTGACTAAAATCACGAGATGGATTTTCACGTTGTGATGCATTGGAAGCAATGGGTCCTGTAGTATGTGTTAAACCTGCAAATGTGTATATCCATCAGAGGACTTTTAACAGTATCTTTACATGAGCATAAATCACTTCTGGGTTTACTGACCAATTAGATTGAGTCAGCATCCTGCAATTCTACATAACTTGACTTCAAACTTCAGTTTTTAACATGAAATTTGGTGGATTCTGAAGTTAGTAGTAAACTATTAAGATTAAACTATACTGTATATGCAGAAAGGTTGCTTAGTGATGCCTCACTGGATGCATTGCTGAGGCTGTAAAGCCGAGAGAGATACATATTCCCCTAATAGTTGAAAGACTGTCAGTGAAACCACCAAAACATTGCTAAAGTGAAAACAGATAGTGGTTGAGAAACTGAGGAGTGAAGAACAGTGTTAAGATTTAAAGTCCATTTGGACTGTTTGGAACTGAGGAGAGAGAGATGGAAATGTAATGGATTTCATACTGTAGAAAAGCATGGTAAGGAGCAAGTAAAACAGAAAGAATGGTCAAGAGCAGTTTTGAGGGTGAACGTGTTTATAGATCAAAGAAATCACTGAACAAAAATCAAAGGGAGTGGTAATTTTTGTAGAGAATTAAAATAGGTCAGAAGTAGTGTTAAGTAGTAGGTGTTAATTGCAAGATATACTTCAGCTCTCCTGAAAACAAAACCAAGCAAACTATATCTGTGGAGGGAAGTTGAAGATTAGACAATAAGGTGGAAGACAGGGTTCATGGTCTGAAGTTGCTAAATTCAGTGGTGAGTCTATAAAGCTGTCAAATGCCAAAATGGAAGATGAGGTGCTATTCCTCCAACTTGCCTTGGGCTTCACTGGAACACTGCAGCCAACCTCGGACAGCAATGATTTGGAGAAGCCGGTGTTGGACTGGGATGTATAACGTTAAAAATCACGCAACACCAGGCTATAGTCCAACAGGTTTAATTGGAAGCACTAGCTTTCGGAGCGCTGCTCCTTCATCAGGTGGTTGTGGATGGCACAATTGTCAGACACAGATTTTATAGCAAAAGTTTACAGTGTGATGTAACTGAAATTATACATTGAGTAATACTGTGAGCATGGAATCAAAATGGTCTATTACAGTGGCAAGCAACCAGAAGGTTGGGATCATGTTTACAGACTGAATGGAGATGCTCCCAAAGTGGCCACCCACCCTGTATTTGGTCTCCCAAATCTGAATGAGACTATATTGTGAGCAGTTAATGCAATAGATTTCTGTTACATTTAATCAAACCCACCTTTCTCTACAGGATGAAACCTATCACTTTTCTGTGTTTCTCCAAAGAAGAGTCAATATGGATTTAGAATATTAACTCTGTGTCTTTCTCTCCTCAGGTGTGCCAGACATGCTGCTTTTCTCCACCATTTATTGTTTTTATTTCAAATTTTCAATATCCACAGTATTTTGCTTTTGTGGAAATATGGCTGGAGGTTGCCTATGATGGCAGTAGTAGTAATGTGGTGCCATACTTGTGGATTCAATGCTGACAGTAGTTTAATTATCTGAGCAGGATAGCAATATAGAAGACACAAATATTCAGGAAAATGCTGGCAGCTACATAATGTAGAATGCTTGGCATCCATGTTCAATTTGAAGTTTTTAAAAAATGTATTCATATTATCCATCTCAACCTCCTTCTGAGGTCTTCAGAAATACAGATACCATTCTTCAGCTCACTTAACTCATTCGAAATGATGACAAGTAATAGCTGGAATCAATGGGTACTGCAAAAGTTACAGGCCCTATAATATTCTGTCAATAGTGCTGAAGATTGAGCTGCACAACTAGCTACGCCCATAGTTAAGCCTACATTTCAGCTACAATACTAACAACTACCCAGCAATATGGAAAATTGTCCAGGAATTCCTTGCCAACAAAGAAGCAGGACAGATCCAACCCAACCAATTACCACCAAACCAGTCTCAATAATCAGCAAAATGATGGATGGTGTCATCAACCATGCAATCAAACAGCTATTACTGCTCACTAATGCTCAGTTTGGGTTCCACCAGGGCCAATCGACTGTTCAACCCATTACAGTTTTGGTTCAAATGTGTACAAAACAACTGAATTCCAGTGTGACTATCATTGGCATCAATGCCACATTTGACCAAGTATGGCATCAAGGAGCCTGGGCAAAACTGGGAGTCATGGGAAAGTTTTCCATTGGTTGAAATCAGACCCAGCACAAAAGAAGACAGTTTTGGCTACAGGAAGTCAATCATCTCAGTCCCAGAATCTGCTGGAAAGTTCATCAGAGTAGTGCTCTAAACCATCGAGGTCATTTTCAGCTGCTTTATCAAAGCATTTCCCTCCACCATAAGGTCTGGCGTGGGGATATTTGCTGATGATTGCACAATGTTCTGTACCATTTATAACTTCTCCGATACTGGAGCAATCAGTGTCCATATATATTTAGACTGGCCAACATCCAGGCTTAGGCTGAAAAGTAGTAAGTAACATTTGCCACACACAAGTGCATGACTATTACAATTAAAAGATAATTTAACCATCTCCCTTGACATTCAAAAGCTTCATTTTGCATTCAATATATCCCTGAATGTATTGTCAACATCCTGGGGGTTGCCATTATCCAGGAATTGAATAAGACTAGCCATACTATTATGGTGTCTACCCAAGCAGGTCTGAGACTAGGAATTTGCAGCGAGTAACTTACATCCAGTTTGTCCATCTGTGAAGAACAAGTCAGAAATGGGATGGAATACTTGCCTGGAGGAAGCTGAATATCAGGACAAAGCAGACCACTCAATTGGCTCTTCATCCATCAACATCAACATTCTCTCCCTTTATCTCAAACACAAGAACTTCAGTAACTCACCAAGGCTCCTTTGGCAGCATTTTTCAAACATGTAACTCTAAACACTATTAAAGACAAAGGCAGTGGGTGCATGGGAACATTACCATTTGCAAGTTCCCCACTAAGTCATGTATCATCCAGACATGGAACCATGCTGCTATTCCTTCACGGTGGTTGAGACATTCTCCCTAACATCATTGTGGATTTTCCTACATCTCAAGGACTGCTATGGTTCAGGGAGGTGGCTTGATACTATCTTCTGAAAATATGTTTGAAACACTGGCCTGTCCAACAATGTCCATTTCCCAGGAAGGAATAAACAAAATAAAATTATTTCAAATCTACCGAGGGACCTGAAGCATGTCTTCCCTATCACCAATGGTTTGCTCAATTGAATATATAGTTGTCATCAGTTTTTATTGTATCACCCCCCCCCCCCCCTCCCCCCCACTTCTCAGTGGGAGTCCCATTGGTGTCATTAACCGTATGTCCATATCTTATGTCCATACAGTTAGTTGATAAATCTGCTTCAAGACACAAAAACAATAGGAGAAAGTGAGGACTGCAGTTGCTGGAGTCAGAGCTGAAAATGCGTTGCTGGAAAAGCGCAGCAGGTCAGGCAGCATCCAAGGAGCAGGAGAATCGATGTTTCGGGCATGAGCCCTTCTTCAGGAAACCTGAAGAAGGGCTCATTCCTGAAGAAGGGCTCATGCCCTAAATGTCGATTCTCCTGCTCCTCGGATGCTGCCTGACCTGCTGCGTTTTTCCAGCAACACATTTTCAACAAAAACAATAGGACTCAGCACAGGTCAAAGAAACATAAATATCTTTTTGTGCTTGCACGCCAAATGCATATTGAGGGACTGGCAGTCCTTGTAGTTAATGCAGACTTTCTAGTTGATTTGATGGTGTTTTCGTTGTCATGTCTACAATTGGAAATGACTTGTACTGCTGGAAGTCAGTTAAAGCACTAATTTAAGCACCTACCATGATCAATTATATGATCAATGGCAAAATATACACATTTGCCAAACAATAAGAACAAGCCAGACATTGAGTCTAACACATTTCTGGATCACTGATTGAACAATCTTATAGACGTCCCAAGCAGAAATTGGAAGGAGCCAGTGGAAAAGAAGATAAGAGCAATGATAACATTGACAGTCTCGGCTAAAGTGTAGCCACAGGTCCACTTGACAGCAGGTCTTCTTCCAAACAGATGCAAATGTGCACTTTTGGTTATTTAGAGGGATAATATTTATATTTTCATTTTATAAATCAAGTTGTTAACCAATTCTGCAGCTTCATTGAATGGGTTTTCTGTTATGGTAATCATTTTGTATTTATGAAAGAAACCTAGATGATGAATCTTTTAACTCCTAAATCTAATAAAGAGAAAGCATATGATTGACCATTTTGGGGCATCAGTAAAATATTTTTATGTTAGAAGTGGTGGAATAGAGAAACTACAATGACAGCAAACTCCTAGCACCTCAGATGAAACATTGCGCATTCTGTACACTCTGCACTCAGACACAAGCTGCAACTGTTTTTTTCTCATCTTCTCCCTCCTGTGGAGCAATATTTCTTTGAGTAGCACGCTGCTGCTGCTCCTGCTGTTGATGCTGCTGGTCATCTTGGTTCTCATATGAGCTCCAAAGGAAAACAGCATAAGGGGTACCCATGCTGATCTGGTAGATCAAAGCTCAAAATTGGAGGTCAGATGTGTAAACCTCCAAAGTTATAAAGTCATCTTTAAAGTTTTGAAAGAACTATGAATAAAACCTTTCACACAGAAAAAGTTTAGCTACAAGTAAGTTTTACTATTCCATTAAAAATGAATACACTAGGCTTAATTATTATTTTCTGATAATTTCAATGTGTATCTACCATACAGGTAGCACAACTTTACATCCTATGCCCTTTCATATTTCTGAGTCTTGCAGCGACATAATGTTATAATACCTTCTGAAAAAGAAGGATAATTTAGATACAAAATCTGCATTTAAGTGCTTCTGTGTGGTCACCAGAAATTTTCCTCTGATTGCAATATCAGAGGAAAATCTCATTGATCTTTTCAGTGAAAACCTGAGTTCTTTTTTTTGGATGATTATCTCATATTTCAATTTGTTTCATTTGAATTAAATCACAATACATACTTTATGATCTCTTCACCTGATTGCGGTCTCAATATTCAGAAATTAACTGCAAAATTGTAAAAACATCCCTTTTTTTTATCTTACTTCTTTTGATGAATGCAATTTCTGACTATTTCTGCATTCACATGAACTAAGTAGGTCTTTATGACCAGACAAACTGACAAAGCTTACTGATAACGTAATTCAACAAAGCTGCACACAGTATCCCACAGAATGGGACTCATTTTTATCTGCATGGCTTCACATTATTTACATACTAATGGGCAATCATAATGAGTGTGCAATTAATTGTTGCGGATACTGGAACAATCCGTAATGTACAGTTACCTTGCAATTAACAATTCAAAACAGCATCCACTGGCTGACCTTTTATTTCAACTATCTCAAGCAAAACCACACACTTGCTAAAATTCTGCATGATCAAAAAGCAAAATGTAAAATTTCTGAACAGGAAAAAGTAGTGAGGTAAATGACAGTCAGTGAAAGAATGCCTTGACCTGTCACGTCTGCCCCAAATAGCTGTGATACCTTTGAATCATGATTCTAACACACTGCAGTATCCAAATAAACTTCTAGGAGTGGAGAAACAAGAAGTAAAAGGGAAAAAACTCTGAAAAATTTCTGTCCGAATCTTAAGATTCATAATTAACTCACATAAAAGCTACAATGACCATGGTTTCTTTCATTTAGTATTTCATGTGCTGTTTCCTTGTACAGTCAGTCCTGATATAACATGATAGTTCCGTTCTCATGCAATCTCACGTTATAAAAAATTTGTGCAATGGTTGTGCCATTTAAAGTAATGGGACTGGAATCACATTGTAGCCAATATAGGTAAGGAAAGTTTATGTTCTACAAATAATGGTCTAAATTCTTCAACTGTGTTAAAGCCAATTTACGATGAAAAAACATGCGTTATAGCAGAACCGACTGTATTAATTATTTTAGTTTTAATACAACAAACAACACAGCCAGCAGGAAAGATGGAATCATAAGCGAGACATGATGTTGAAAATCAGAATAATAGTCTGTGTTTCACGCTCCTGAAGTTGGAAGGGAGCAAGTGTTGGCTAGCAAACTTCTTTTGCAAGTATAACTAGCCTTTATCCCACAGACAAACAAGAGGCTGGAAAAACACATCAAGCCAGGCAGCATCAGAAGTTGAACAAGGTTTCAGCTATAACCCCTCTTCAGCAGTAGATGTGGGGGTCAGGGAAGCTACAGAGAAAGAGAGAGAGGATGGGGGTAGTGATAGGTAGTAATCAGTGTCGATCATGTGGTGCTGGAAAAGCACAGCAGGTCAGGCATCATTCAAGGAGCAGGAAAATCAATGTTTCAGGCAAAAGACCTTCATTGGACTTGATTTTCCTGCTCCTTGAATGCTGCTTGACTCGCTCTGTTTTTCCAGCACCACCCTCTCAACTCTAATCTCTAGCATCTGCAGTCCTCACTTTTGCATAGGTACTAATCAGACTCTTGACTGGACATGCAGTGACATGGAGCAAGTGGACTCCATTATTCATTCTACAGCCCTCACTCCTCCCAGGAACATTAATTCCAGCCCAGAGATGGTATGGCTCAAATGTTCTGGTAGTAACAAGGTAGATGGAGAAGTTACTGTTTGAGGTTTAATGTATCCCTGTATTTTTACACAGGAGTCTTCAGGTCCTGGGTCCAATGATAAACAGTCTGAGGAGGCCTAGTGAAAAATCAGAATTAAAGCAAAAACATCCTTTATTTAGATTGTCATGAACTGAAGATGAATTGTTAAGGTCGGTGTTCACATCATTGATTTAAACAGTCTTTCAATGTCCCTGTCAATTTGGACACTGCTCAGCTCCCCCACCCCCCTCCCTCAGTTTTGTTCATCCTCTGGACCCCTTCTGCAAACCCCTCCCTGCTACAATCCCAAATCTGCATACTGTGCCTGCCTGCCATCATTCTGCTTATCTGCTCCTCATCCCCTGAATGGACCCAGCTTGTCTCTCAGCTGCGAGATTACTAACCCCTCTGCCCTCTCCATGACACTGCTCACCGTACCTTACTGTAATCTGCTCGCTTCATACTTGCTGTCGCTGATCATAACTTTGCACACCTCGACAATGCTCACCCATACACTCATCCAACCTTCACACCTCTCACACACAGCAATGCTGACCCACACACTCACACCCATTTCACACCCAATAATGCTCATTATAGCCCCCTTCCTCCAAAAAAATGTCAACATCGAGCAAGCAGGAAGTGGGCATCTGTTGAAACTTTATTGCTGGAACAGCACAGCAGGTCAGGCAGCATCCAGGGAACAGGAGATTCGACGTTTCGGGCACAGGCCCTTCTTCAGGAAGTGGGCATCTGGCAAGGGGAATTGGGAGAAGACGTACAGAGGTTGAGTGAGCACTTCAGGTGGGAGGTGAACAGTATCGAGACAGGGTAAGCAGCCTTGTCTAGTGGGATTGCTTGGACACTCAACCGATTTATGTCAAGGTTCACACCTGCCAGAATCGTCTGCAAAAATCAGTGTAAAAGCTTGGGAATGTATAGAGCAAACAGTCCAAGTCTGGTTATAAGCACCTCATTGCACTGTCCTGGGCATTGCAAAATAGTCAAGGCAATATAAAACCAGCAATCAGAAGTTTAAACTGCCTGCATTGGTACCACATGTGCATGCACCGGAGTTTTTTCAGAGTCTCACTGCTTCTATTGTGTGTAAATGTGTCTAGCTTACATTTAGCTATTTAAGCTATAGCAAACAATAAAAGCAATAAGTCAGTCATAACACAGCAATTAAACTGAACTAAGTTGAAAGCACCAGCAATAGAATATTTATATTCTATTATTTTTAAATGCTGGAATAAAGTATCAACTTTGTCATTTGGTTTGTTGGACTTTTTTTATTATTTTAGTTAATTTGCAAATAGACAAAGGTAGAAAGGAACACTTACAGTATGAGCAATATATAAAAGTAAGTTTTAATTGTAATAAATTAAATTACATATAATGGCTGTGCTCAAAATAGAAAATAGTGGAATAGGTAAAGCAAGTCTATAATGCAAATTGGATGTGTAGGTTATAAAAGAGACTAAAGAGTTTCCAGAAAGGTCATAGCTAATTTATTCATGTTAGCAATTATACTAATGACTAATGTTCACAATCTTAATTACTACAATGAAGATGCTCCTAAAAATTACATAAATGACAATACAATAAGATGGTGTTCATTGACATAATCAAAATGCAAAAATAACTAGACCTTAAGTGGAAACAAGTGTCTCATATGGCACAGGTGAGATATCTGAGTTATTTATTATGCACATAAATTAGCCAGGGTTCTTGTGACACAATGATAGTATCCCTATATCCAAGCCAGAAAACCTTGGTTCAAGTCCCACCCTGCTCCAGAACCGGTTGATTTAAAAAATAGCTACTAAACTACACTTAGTAATTTTTTTAAATAAAATTTATATAAAATTGAATGAAAAAAATGGCAGTGTAAGTCTGATAAATGATTATCTAAAAGTTTCAGCTGTGAGCAGCTCCATATGATTTGCAATAGGCTGCTCTGTTTGGAGTCACAAGTCTCGATATGCCTCCAAAAGGTCAATGCAGAGATGAAGCAAGAGCATGCCCTGCCAATGTGAATCCATGACTAATCCATTAATATTTTCTTCTCTGAGCTCTCAATTTCAGGCATGTTTGCAATCAAAACAATTGCCCTGAGAACTTTACCCATACTGAGACAGAACGAAAGGAAACTATGATGTACCCCATAGTATTTATAGGCAGTGAAAGAACAAGATCACAGTCGATAAAGAATGACTTGAGTAGGAGAATCCTTGAGAATCTCAGAAGTAGGAAAGGCCCAGACAATTGGACATATTTCTGGGGACTTTTTGAAGTAGTCAACCTTACTAGAGCAAAGACTTTGGCCTAGTTAATGAGATTGGTGCTTATTTTGTGGACTATTACGAAGTAGGTTTATTACTCAATTAGTAATCTATGGAATATGAAGTTGAAAATTTGAAATTTTAAAAACTGTAAGTAAAATCTACAGGCATATTTTAATAAAAATCCAACATATATAAGTGCTGTAACCTTTTAATGTAAGACTATAAGACATAGGAGCAGAAATTAGGCCATTCACCCCATCGAGTCTACTCCAACATTCAACCATGACTGATAAATTTCTCTACCCCATTCTCCCGCTATAAGACCACATGTAGTGTTTATGTTTCAGTTTAATGTGAATTTGTGGTTCTTTATTTTGAATTTATTTAATTATGCCTGCATGCTTACAAACAATGAAGCTAAATATTAAATGCTGGCCAACTACTGAGGATGTATTAAAAGAGGGTACTGCAGTTTATATCAAGAAAGGTTGCCAAGAAAGTCTATATTGCTTCCACTATCATAAGAACTGGAATCACAGCAATGCGGTTGACTCTTAAATGATCACTGAAATGGCCTACCAAGCTTTTCAGCTCTATCTCACCACTACAAAGTCTGATAAAAGGCATTAAATCAGACAGATGCCCTAACATCAGAAAAAGGCATCAGAAATGACAGTAGGTTACATGGTACTGTTGAAACTACAAAATCCTCCTTACTAAATTCTAGGTTCTTGAGGCAAAAATGGGAAAACCAATCCACAGAGAAATTGAACAACAGCCTGACATTGTCATACCCATGGAATCATAACTTACAGGCCATGTACCAGGTGCCACATCATCATCATTATATATATCTTGTTCCACCAACAGAATAGACCTTTCAGAGGTCATTGCACAGTTGTAAACAGAAGATAGAGTTGACCTGCAGTCAACAAAAATGATACTGGATGCCATGATGTTTCATGACATCAGGTCAATGTGGGCTAGGAAATCACTTGCTGGTTGCCACCAATGCCCCCTTCTCCTCATCAATCAATACTTCCCCATGTTGAACACCACTTGAAGGAAGCAATGAAAATAGCAAGGGTACAGAATGTACTCTGATTAGGGGTCATCAATGTTCATCACCAAGTGTGCTCAACAATACAACTGCTGATTAAGTCTGTGGCAGATGATGATAGACCTAATGAAAGGGAAAATTAAAATGCATCTTCAATATTCTACATGTCTCAAATGCATCTGTCCATGACAAATTGGTAGGAATGACCACTGCATTGTCCTGTGGAGTTGAAATCCCATCTTCACATTAAGGATCTCCTCCCTGATGTGGGGTGGAATGGCCAATGTGCTAACTGGAATTGATTTTGAATGGATCCAGCAAATTCAAGATTGGACATTAAAGAGGTGCTATGGATGATTAACAATAGCATACTTGTATTCAATCACAATCTGCAAGTTCATAGTCTACAGATCCCCCACTAGCAACTGCCATACGTTACAAACATGTGTCTGATCAACTAACTCATTAGGACTTGCTTGTGTCTCCCTTAGAAGAGGCTTATCTCATGCTTTTAACTATGACCTCAGCTTTAGTTTGCTCATACTTTATGTCATTCAACCATAGAATCCCTACAGTGTGTAAACAGGCCCTTAGGTCCAATAAGTACACACCCACCCTCCAAAGAGTAACCCATTCCTCTATACAATTATCCTACATTTACCCCTGACCAATGCACATAGCCTACATAGGTAAAAACAATGACTGCAGATGCTAGAAACCAGAGTCTAGATTAGAGAGGTGCTGGAAAAGCACAGCAGTTCAGGCAGCATCCAAGGAGCAGTAAAATCGACGTTTCGGGCAAAAGCCCTTCATCAGAAATACAGGCAGTCCTCAACAAAGGACTCACTTTCATCCCCCTCCGCCCACACATCAATGAATTTAATACACGCCATGACATCGAACACTTCTTCCACCGCCTCTGCTTCTGAGCTAACTTTCACAATCAGGACTCCCACCCATCTTCCAAGGACCCCTTCGCCCGCCTCCAACACACTATATCCACCTGGACACCCCACGCTGGCCTATTACCCGCCCTCGACCTCTTCATTTCCAACTGCCACCGGGACATTAACCGCCTCAACCAGTCTACTCTCCTCCCCCACCCCAACCTCTCACCCTCACAACGTGCAGCCATCCAATCACTCTGCTCCAATCCCGACATCACCATTAAGCCAGCAGATAAAGGGGGCGCAGTGGTAGTCTGGCGCACTGACCTCTACACCGCTGAAGCCAAAGACCAACTCGAGGACACCTCTTCCTACCGCCACCTCAACCATATCACTAAACCATCATTTCCCAGATCATACAGAACCTCATCACCTCAGGAGATCTCCCACCCACAGTTTCCAACCTCATAGTCCATGAACCCCGCACTGACCGGTTCTACCTTCTTCCCAAGATCCACAAGCCTGACCACCTCGGCCGACCCATTGTCTCAGCATGCTCATGCCCCATTGAACTCATTTCTACCTACCTCAACACTGTCCTATCCCCCCTAGTCCAGGAACTCCCCACATACGTACAAGACACCACCCACGCCCTCCACCTTCTCCAAGACTTCAGTTTCCCTGGCCTCCGACGCCTCATCTTCACCATGGAATCCAATCCCTCTACACCTCCATCCGCCATGACCAGGGCCTCCAAGCCCTACGTTTCTTCCTCTCCAGACGTCCCCAACAGTACCCTTCCACTTTCATTCGTTTGGCCAAACTGGTCCTCATACTTAACAATTTCTCCTTCAAATCCTCCCACTTCCTCCAGACCAAAGGGGTAGCCATGGGCACACGTATGGGCCCCAGCTATGCCTGTCTCTTTGTTGGCTACATAGAACAGTCAATCTTCCATAATTAAACCGGCACCACTCCACACCTCTTCTTCCGGTACATTGATGACTGCATTGGCGCCACCTCGTGCTCCCGTGAGGAGGTTGAGCAATTCATCAGCTTCACCAACACATTCCATCCTGACCTTAAATTTACCTGGACCATCTCTGACACCTCCCTCCACTTCCTGGACCTCTCCATCTCCATTAATGATCACCGACTTGACACTGACATTTTTTACAAACCCACCAACTCCCACAGCTACCTGGATTACACCTCTCCCCACCCTACCTCCTGCAAAGATGCCATCCCGTATTCCCAATTCCTCCGCCTCCGCCGTATCTGCTCCCAGGAGGTCCAGTTCCACCACAGAACACACCAGATGGCCTCCTTCTTTAGAGACTGCAATTTCCCTTCCCACGTGGTTAAAGATGCCCTCCAATGCATCTCGTCCACATCTCATACCTCCGCCCTCAGACCCCACACCTCCAACCGTAATAAGGACAGAACATCCCTGGTGCTCACCTTCCACCCCACCAACCTTCGCATAAACTAAATCATCTGCCGACATTTCCACAACCTCCAAACGGACCCCACCACCAGGGATATATTTCCCTCCCCACCCCTTTCCGCCTTCCACAAAGACCGTTCCCTCCGTGACTACCTGGTCAGGTCCACACCCTCCCCTACAACCCACCCTCCCATCTGGCACCTTCCCCTGCCACCGCAGGAATTGCAAAACCCACGCCCACACCTCCTCCCTCACCTCCATCCAAGGCCCTAAAGGAGCCTTCCACATCCATCAAAGTTTTACCTGCACATCCACTAATATCATTTATTGTATCCGTTGCTCCCGATGCGGTCTCCTCTACATTGGGGAGACTGGACGCCTCCTAGCAGAGCGCTTTAGGGAACATCTCTTGGACACCCACACCAATCAACCACACCGCCCTGTGGCCAGATATTTCAACTCCCCCTCCCATTCTGTCGAGGACATGGAGGTCCTGGGCCTCCTTCACCGCCGCTCCCTCACCACCAGACGCCTGGAGGAAGAACGCCTCATCTTCTGCCTGAAGGGCATCAATGTGGACTTCAACAGTTTCCTCATTTCCCCTTCTCCCACCTCACCCCAGTTCCAAACTTGCAGCTCAGCACTGTCCCCATGATTTGTCCTACCTGCCTATCTTCTTTTCCACGTATCCACTCCACCCTCCCCTCCCGACCTATCACCTTCATCCCCTCCCCCACTCACCCATTGTACTCTATGCTACTTTCTCCCCACTCCCACCCTCCTCTCACTCATCTCTCCACCCTTCAGGCTCTCTGCCTATATTCCTGATGAAGGGCTTTTGCTGAAATGTCGATTTTACTGCTCCTTGGATGCTGCCTGAACTGCTGTGCTTTTCCAGCACCTCTCTAATCTAGACCCCACCTAACCTACACATCCCTGAACACTATTGGCAATTTAGCATGGCTAATCCACCTAACTTGCACATCTTTGGAATGTGGGAGGTGTCGTGGAAATTAAATTGACTCAACTCAACTATTAGCAAGAGCAAAGAAAAAGAACTTCATTATTTTTTAACCTCTGCATGCAGAGGGACCAATACACTTGGCAAAAATGCCTTATGTAAGGGTACTTGAGCATAATTCAGATACTCTTCTTATACCATTCTTATCACGCTCTCAAGGACAAAGACTGGGAAGACTTGAGTTGTTTTTTTTTATTCGCTTGTTTTAGACATATTGTTCTTATATTTTCCTTAGCTCAAATCTGAAATTGACTGCTCACAAGGCCAGTTTGAATGTTTACAAAGTTCCACAGAGACAAACTGTCCCTCAACTGCAGACTTCAGCAAAGTTGCAAAGTGTCAGAAAAGTTTTAAATTTAGTAAAGCATTCTCTTTCAGATTTCAGAGTAAATGGATTTCAGAGTAAATGTTAATGTTATTAATTTTCCATTACATTATCCCTCTTTTTGTCATTTTATGAGAACAAGGACAACAAAGAAAATAGAGCCAGATTTTAAAACATCTCCAGAGCCAGGTAGCTAAATTCAGCGATCTTAACATCTAACTGTATTGTGAGGAGCATTTGAAATGGACCCAGCCACCACTTCACTTTCCAGTTTTTCCTCCTGAAGCCTTTCACCACTATGCAGTTTCCAGGTTCTAGGTCATGCAGCTTCCCTTCTGCTGGTTGGGGTAGTGCTGCTTTCACTCGATTCTGTATTTTAGACAAAAGTGTAGAGAGTTTCATACAGTAACACAACATCCCATCTTCACAGTGGCCTGTTATCTGTCTTACCTTAGGTCTTGGGTCAATTCCTGTGTTGGGCGGCCTACCGAACAAAATCTCAAACAGGCTAAGATTAGCTCTTCCTCTCCTCCTAGATCTCATATACATTAGCACAATCGGAAGTGCCTTTGTCTATGTCACTCTAGTTCCTCACAACATTTTGTCAATTTATTTTTTAAGGTAGCCTTTTCTCTTTCCACTGCCCCAACGCTCGCTGGGTGGTAGGCACATCCTCCAGACCAAAGGGGTAGCCATGGGCACACGTATGGGCCCCAGCTATGCCTGTCTCTTTGTTGGCTACGTAGAGCAGTTGATTTTCCGTAATTACACCGGCACCGCTCCCCACCTCTTCCTCCGCTACATTGATGACTGCATTGGCGCCACCTCGTGCTCCCGCGAGAAGGTTGAGCAATTCATCAACTTCACCAACACATTCCACCCTGACCTTAAATTTACCTGGACCATCTCTGACACCTCCCTCCCCTTCCTGGACCTCTCCATCTCCATCAGTGACGACCGACTTGACACTGACATTTTCTACAAACCCACCGACTCCCACAGCTACCTGGATTACACCTCTTCCCACCCTACCTCTTGCAAAAATGCCATCCCGTATTCCCAATGCCTCCGCCTCCGCCGTATCTGCTCCCAGGAGGAGCGGTTCCACCATAGAACACACCAGATGGCCTCCTTCTTTAGAGACCGCAATTTCCCTTCCCACGTGGTTAAAGATGCCCTCCAACGCATCTCATCCACATCCCGCACCTCCGCCCTCAGACCCAACCCCTCGAACCGCAACAAGGACAGAACGCCCCTGGTGCTCACCTTCCACCCTACCAACCTTCGCATAAACCAAATCATCCGCCGACATTTCCGCCACCTCCAAACGGACCCCACCACCAGGGATATATTTCCCTCCCCACCCCTCTCCGCCTTCCGCAAAGACCGTTCCCTCCGTGACTACCTGGTCAGGTCCACGCCCCCCTACGACCCACCCTCCCATCCTGGCACTTTCCCCTGCCACCGCAGGAACTGTAAAACCTGTGCCCACACCTCCTCCCTCACCTCCATCCAAGGCCCTAAAGGAGCCTTCCACATCCATCAAAGTTTTACCTGCACATCCACTAATATCATTTATTGTATCCGTTGCTCCCGATGCGGTCTCCTCTACATTGGGGAGACTGGGCACCTCCTAGCAGAGCGCTTTAGGGAACATCTCAGAGACACCCGCATCAATCAACCAAATCGCCCAGTGGCTCAACATTTCAACTCCCCCTCCCACTCTGCCAAGGATATGGAGGTCCTGGGCCTCCTCCACCGCCGCTCCCTCACCACCAGACGCCTGGAGGAAGAACGCCTCATCTTCCGCCTCGGAACACTTCAACCCCAGGGCATCAATGTGGATTTCAACAGTTTCCTCATTTCCCCTTCCCCCACCTCATCCTAGTTTCTAACCTCCAGCAACTCGACTTGTCCGGACTTGTCCGACCTGCCTAGCTCCTTTTCCACCTATCCACTCCACCCTCTCTTCCCTGACCTATCACCTTCATCTCCTTCCCCACTGACCTATTGTACTCTATGCTACTCTCTCCCCACCCCCACCCTCCTCTAGCTTATCTCTCCATGCTTCAGGCTCTCTGCCTTTATTCCTGATGAAGGGCTTTTGCCCGAAACGTCGATTTTGCCTGTCCTCGGATGCTGCCTGAATTGCTGTGCTCTTCCAGCACCACTGATCCAGAATCTGGTTTCCAGCATCTGCAGTCATTGTTTTTACCACAGTGTTGTCTCATGTTTATTCCCAAATAATCACTGATCTGCTGTAGGGCATTACTGACAAATGGTGTCCTATTGTCACTACTAAGCCTTTCAGGGATGCCCCTGTATCTACCAAAAGGTAACTGATGTACCTTCCACAGATAACATAGAAGTAGGCATTGACATATATGCATCATCATTGTACTGAACATGTGGTCCACGCTCTGCAATCTCAGCACTCAATATGGGGGTTGGACTTGTTCCAGTGCCCATAAGGTTAGTAGATGAGATGAGCATAAGCGAGTCTTTGTTGCCAAGCTAAGGGAAAGAGGCTGACCTGTACCTTGTGGGCTGCCCACCTCCACGTCAGCCTTATCCTGTCAGTCACCCTATGTCCAGCCTCTAGGGCCGATTGGGACTGTCTGTGAGGGCACTGCTTCGCCCAATGGTCCAATGCTCCACAAACAAATCACCCGCCAGATCTACCTCTGCCAGAGCTACTTCCGCTCTCTTTTTCTGCAGCACCCCCCTCCAACAGCTGGGCAACCATCTGTATCATACTAAGCTGAGCTTTATGTGCTTGCTGTTTCATCTTCAATTTCCACTTATCCTTCTCTTGGGTAAGCAATTTTTCAGCATGTATCGCATGTTGTTCTATCAAATTCAGCTTTCCCGTGTCCCAGGTAATACAGGTGTCTTTTACCTTTTTCGCTATTTCATCCTTCATTCCATTGATGAAGCTGTTCATCAGGTGTGCGTGATTTCTGCTGCCGTTATGTTGTCGGGTGATCTCAGTCCACTATGGGCGTTATGGACTTCAGTGAGTCACGTAAGGTACTGGGACACTGTCTCACCTTCTCGTTGTTTGTACATTGCTATTTTTGATCATGTCCATTCGCACTGGGAATGCCTCCCTACAGGTGGGTCGCCAGCGCTGCAACAAAAGCATTAAAGTCTCCATTCTCGTCCGCTTGTGGGTTGGCTGCTCTGGCATGGACATTTGTGGCTGGCTATTTATACTTGATTTTGGTGACATTGGCACCCAATTTTCGTCCCACTACCGATGATTCAGCAGATCCTGAGGTGGCAATCGCTGACTTGGAACCTTCGCCAGGCGGATCTTGTAGGGGGGGCTGTAGGTCTCGGAGGGCAGTCATCAAGGTCAGGATCTGAAACAGACTTAAGACACTGAATAGCTTCATTAGGTTGTTTTCCGCATGCATCTGCATGTGAGCTGGTGTTTGTACACGTATTTGATCTTTCTTTTACTTGAGATTTCCTTTCTCTGATATCAGCCTCAGCCTTCCACATGTTATATGCACTCCAATTCACAGGTTCTATTTTTCCCTTCCATTTCTCCTCTCTCTCTCCTCCTACCTCAACCTCAATATTTCCAACAGCCTTTTACTAAAACCTCCTCCATCTGGAAAACCACATTCCTTAATTTGCAATTCTAACTGCTTTACAGACTCTGGGCCATAAATGTTTAGCATGGGATTTGGATGTGAGCATAAGAGGTACAGTTAGTAAGTTTGCAGATGACACCAGAATTGGAGGTGTAGTGGACAGCGAAGAGGGTTACCTCAGATTACAACAGAATCTGGACCAGATGGGCCAATGGGCTGAGAAGTGGCAGATGGAGTTTAATTCAGATAAATGCGAGGTGCTGCATTTTTGGGACAGCAAATTAGCAGGACTTATACACTTAACAGTAAGGTCCTAGGGAGTGTTGCTGAACAAAGAGACCTTGGAGTGTAGATTCATAGCTCCTTGAAAGTGGAGTCGCAGGTAGATAGGATAGTGAAGAAGGCGTTTGGTATGTTTTCCTTTATTGGTCAGAGTATTGAGTACAGGAGTTGGGAGGTCATGTTGCGGCTGTACAGGACATTGGTTAGACCACTGTTGGAATATTGCGTGCAATTCTGGTCTCCTTTTTATCGGAAAGATGTTGTGAAACTTGAAAGGGTTCAGAAAAGATTTACAAGGATGTTGCCAGGGTTGGAGGATCTGAGCTACAGTCAGAGGCTGAACAGGTTGGGGCTGTTTTCCCGGAGCATCGGAGGCTGAGAGGTGACCTTATAGAGGTTTACAAAATTATGAGGGGCATGGATAGGATAAATAGACATTTTTTTTTCCCTGGTGTTGGGGAGTTCAGAACTAGAGGGCATAGGTTTAGGGTGAGAGGGGAAAGATATAAAAGAGACCAAAGGGGCAACGTTTTCACGTATAGGGTGGTACGTGTATGGAATGAGCTGCCAGAGGATGTGGTGGAGGCTGGTACAATTGCAACATTTAAGAGGCATTTGGATGGGTATATGAATAGGAAGGGTTTGGAGGGATATGGGCTGGGTGCTGGCAGGTGGGACTAGATTGGGTTGCGATATCTGGTCGACATGGACAGGTTGGATCGAAGGGTCTGTTTCCATGCTGTACATCTCTATGACTCTATGTATTGTATTTTTGGTTGACCATTCCAAGTCCTCTGTGGACCGTCTTTTTGTTTGCTCTTGCCGGAGCCCATTTTCAGCGTTACTGGAAAAGTGATCAGCTCTCTCTCTCTCGGTACCATTATCTTTTCCTTTTTACTTGTTTTTTACCTCTCGCATTGGGCACGTCCGCCTCAATGCTTTGTTTTTTATAAATCAAGAAACCACGTACCCGATGCATCTTTGGCAAGTCCAAACCAGCCAGTGGTGGCTCCAAGTCTAAAACCACCCTTAAACTTGCTGTCTCTAAAACACTCTAGAGACGGCAATCCCCTTCTCTTGAGTTTTGCTGAAATACCACGCAAGAGTTTACTGAACACTTTTCCTATTTTATTTATTCTCTTAAAATGAGTCGCTATGTAGGATTACTTAAGCCTCGATTCTTACCACGATCCTATTCGATTCGAACCCCAGCACTGGGGCAATCCACAGATTCCCAGTCCTCTCATGCAAAAGCGCCAATTCAGCGCTCAAGATGAAGTGAAAGACCTTCAAGGTGCTGGCGCCTGTACCTCCTGGGAATCCTTAGAATCTCACCCAGTCGCAGGGTCCCGGGACGAGCCCCCAAGTTTACTGTCGTGGAAATTAAATTGACTCGACTCAACTATTAGCAAGAGCAAAGAAAAAGAACTTCATTTTCTTAAACCTCTGCATGCAGAGGGACCAATACACTTGACAAAAATGCCTTATGTAAGGGCACTTGAGCATAATTCAGATATTCTTCTTATACCATTCTTAGCACACTCTCAAGGACAAAGACTGGGAAGACTTGAGTTGTTATTTTTTTTCATTCCCTTGCTGTGGACATACTGTTCCTATGTTTTCCTTAGCTCAAATCTGAAATTGACTGCTCACAAGGCCAGTTTGAATGTTTACAAAGTTCCGCAGAGACAAGCTGTCCCTCAATTGCAGACTTCAGCAAAGTTGCAAAGTGTCAAAAAAGTTTTAAATTTAGTAAAGCATTCCCTTTCAGATTTCAGAGTAAATGGATTTCAGAGTAAATGTTAATGTTGTTAATTTTCCATTACAGGTGCAACCTGAGCAGCCAGAGGAAACCCATGCTGACACGGGTAGAATGTGCAAACTCCACACAGATAGTCACCTGAGGCTGCAATTGAACCCAGGTCACTGGCACTGTGAGGCAGCAGTGCTAACCACTAAGTTACCGTGTTGCCTATTATTCTACATGAACTGCATAATTCCATGACAAGCACAAATTCAGCTGATAAATAGTCCACTTATCAGATTTGATTCAGTGTCCATTTTAAACAAGTCCTCAGCTTTTCCAGAGTTACTGTGACAGTACAGTCCATTACTGCTGAGTTACAATACTTCAATCTAAACACACAAATTCTTTCAGCAAACCACAGAAATATTTTAAAACCAGTGACCTTTCTAATCATTGAGTCATATTTTCTCTTTCCCATTTAATTTAATTCGATTTAACTTCATGACGGCTAACCTAGCAAATTTAGTTTAATATCTACAGTATATAGACACATGTTATTAATTTGACAATTATACAAAGGGAAAAAAAAAGTGTTTCCAGCTCTAATATTTCAAACTTCAATGTAATGCTTTGATGGTTTGACAAATAATCCTGATCTAGTGATTGTATACCCATTTGGAGAGGTACAAATTGTTCGCTGTTCGACAATTTGGTTTTCTTGCTTTTTTTTGCTGTCGCTCAACATCAACTTACAATCATCATCATTGAAATGTTCTTCCTCATTGTCTTCATGCATTATAGATATGTCGTACATTGGCCTGAGGTGTCTTTTGTTCTTTCTCAATGTAGCACCATGATCAGTCATGACTTTTGATCATTTGAGCCAGTTACAAATCTTACAAATATTTGCTTTTATCTTGGTATTACTGTTTGGATTTCTAACCCTGTCTCTTCAGTTTTACCAGTTCTGAACCTTTGATTCTCCCCTGTCTTTAGAGAGTAATGTACCATCTCTCAGAATGGTTGGACAATTTGTTGCTGGACAAGGTAATTTGCAAATCCTTTCTCAAGTGTTATTTCATAAAAGTGCAGCAACACAAGTCAAAAATATTGTTTTGTGACTTGATTAAAATGATCATTGATTTGCTAGTATGTCCCATTTATTCTCCCATTACATTTAAACCTGAATACTGGGACAATGATATATGTGTCATGCCACACAATATACATATCTTATAATGGTTTGCCAGTATACTGCAGTCTGTTATAAAACATTAACTGTTCTAGAAACTGTCACTCATCATGCCAAATGTTGGTTGCACTCATTGAGTTAAGTTGTCAAACAATGGGACGTTTAGAGAAGTATTCCAACAGATGGTATAATATTGCCAAGCATTGTTAACAGGTCTATTGCTACTTTTGACCAAGAAGTGGACAGAAAAATCATATTGATATAGAGGCTCTCTCCATTGCCACGTTTGATATGTTTAGCTTCTCTCACATATATTCACAAGTCATCGAAAATCCTGATTCATTCCTGACAAGTAAACTGATTCATGTGCTTGCCACCTTATATGTTCAATATCCATGAGTCTCTGGTGTAAAATGAATATGATATTTTAGTATAATGGTTTTTGTATTAAGATTTGTTTGCCTTGAAAAATGACTTATTGTGATATATAGCAAATTCATTTCTGTATGGTCAAAATGAATAAATGTTCTCAAGTACTTCTTTAATACTGTCCAGCCTTTTCTGGAGAATGATATTTTGCAACTCTTATAGTTGCTAACCTTTGGAAGTTGCTGATTGCAAATCTCAAGAATCTCTCCAATTTTGTTGTCTAGAGCCTAGGCATGCAGATCAAGAGGAATATCTTGGCCTTTGTTTGGTTAAGTTATCTGCTCAAATGTAGTGATCCTGGTACCTTATTAACATCTCACTGCAACATCATATCTTTCGACCTTGATAATTAGATGCTGCAAATTTGGTGGTGCGCTTGATATTGGTTTATAGTAAATGATTTCTAGTGGCTTATTGTCAATCAGTGGGTATTTGTTTGCCAAATACACATGTGTGAAAGTTTATGTTGCCACTTACCAGAGCTAATCTTTCACATTATATTGGAATAGTGCTTTTGTACAAATGGTAGTGTTTTTAAACCAATGAAGAGAGTTTTTATTTAATCTGTAAAAGACAAGTATCTAGACCTTTTTACAATGCATCCACATTGGGAATCATGACTTTTATGGTTTCACAGTGTGACAGTAAGCAAAGTTTTCCCGACAGAACCGGCTTGTGAGAATCAAAGATATATTGACAATCGTCTTGCCACACATAAGAAATGTCCTTCCTGATCAAATCTCTCAGCAGAGATTCCTTGTCCATGAAGTTTGGGAACGCAGAGCAATAGGTAATTTAAAAATCTGAGGCAACATTGCAGTTTCTCTTACCTTGTTTAGCATCTTCGATGTTACTTGAATCAGGATGCACTCAATGAGTGGAATAAATCTCTCGCTGACCTGGCATTTATCATTATGCTGCTATTACAGTCAGTAGCTATTATAGTCTTTGTCTTTATCTTACCCATTACTGGGATATCATTAGAAATGTAAATACAATCAGGAACATCTCAATAATTCTATCCTTGTGCTCATGGAATATTTATTACTTAAGTGAGATCCCCAGAGGTGACAGTCAGAAGTACTGTCCCCAAATGGCATCTGACAGGTTGTAAGTTCATGGGATCCTTCTGTTAAATGGACAGACCACTATCCATGCTTATAGATTTGAAAAATTAAGCATTGAATTCTTCCTACGTTAGTGTTTTGTGTACAATTTTTTTAACTGAAACATTGTGCTGCCTTGGATTTAGGCATTCTCTTGTTTGTTTTTAACACACATGGATCTACATCAATAAAATAAAGAATGTGGACACTGGAGATTTGAAACAAAAACAGAGATTGTTGGTGAAACTCAATAGGTCTGGCAACATCTGTTACTTTCAGTACAGATCATCCATTCTCCCATACTTTCAGCTTTTATCATCACTTAGACAGCTTTTCCCCTGTCCTGGTCTGTTATCCAGTCCCACTCTAATATTCTAGTCATAAACACTGCACTTCCTTGGTATGGCAGTTAATGTGGTTGTATCCTTGGGATGCAATGCTGCATCAAGGATTAAAATCCCTGATATTTGTGATCTTGACAAATCTGTCTGGCTATAGGTATTTGAGATCATTGATTCATTCAGATGCTTCATGTGTAACCTGTTTCATTGCAGTGGATATCGTATGAATGTCAAGATTTATGACCAAAATGGAGTATTTCCATTTTCCCACATTATGCTCCATTATCAGATCTTTGCTAACTCACTTAACTGATCTTTTATCATGTTGTAACATCTTTATATCCTCTTCACAACTTACTTTCTCATCTAGCTTTGATTCATGAGATAATTTGGCAACTGTATCGACTGTTCTTTCATCCAATTCATTTATTTAAATCCTAAACATTCCAAAAGATCCCTGTGACACACTATTCACTCTATCTTGCCAACGTGAAAAAGCCCCAGTTATGTCTACTCTCAACTTCCCCATTAGCTAACCAATCTTTCATCCAAGTCAATATACTGCCCCTGCACCATGAACTGAAATCTTCTGCAATAGATGTAGGTTTGCTCACTGAGCTGGAAGGTTCATTTCCAGATGTTTCGTCACCTTACTAGGTAACATCTTGAGTGGGCCTCCGGGAGAAGCATTGCTGATAATTCCTGCTTTCTATTTATATGTTTGGGTTTCTTTGGGTTGGTGATGTCATATCCTGTGGTGATATCATTTCCTGTTCTATTTCTTAGGGGGTGGGTAGATGGGGTCTAACTCGATGTGCTTGTTGGTAGAGTTCCAGTTGGAATGACATGCTTCCGGGAACACACGTGCATGTCTCTGTTTGGCTTGTCCTATGATGGATGTGTTGTCCCAGTTGAAATGGTGTCCTTCCTTATCTGTAATGTAAGGATACTAGTGACAGAGGGTCATGTCGTTTTGTAGCTAGTTGATCCCGGTGCCTAGTTTTCTGCCTATTTGTCCAATGTAGTGTTTGTTACAGTTATTGCACAGTATTTTGTAAATGATATTAGTTTTGCTTGTTGTCTGTATAGAGTCTTTCAAGTTCATTAGCGACTGTTTTAGTGTGTTGGTGGGTTTGTGGGCGACCATGATGCCAAGGGGTCTGAGTAGTTTGGCAGTCATTTCTGAGATGTCTTTGATGTAGGGGAAAGTGGTTAGGGTTTCTGGATGCATTTTGTCTGCTTGTTTGGGTTTGTTGCTGAGAAATCAGCGGACTGTGTTCATTAGGTACATATTCTTTTTGAATATACTGTATAAGTGATTTTCCTCTGCTCTGCGTAGTTCCGCTGTGCTGCAGTGTGCATTGGCTCATTGAAATAATGTTCTGATGCAGCTTCGTTTGTGGGTGTTGGGATGATTGCTTCTGTAATTCAATATTTGGTCTGTATGTGATATTTTTCTGTAGATCTGGAACCTCAACCTGAACTACAAATCTTCTCAAAACTTGCTTCTGCAATAGACTTTGATATGGCTCTTTATCAAATGCTTTATGAAAATTGAAGTGCAATACAACCTCCAGTACCCCTCTATCAATAGCCCATTTATTTGTTTAAATGACTCCAGTATATTATGTTTTTTTTCAGAAAAGCAGAAATGATATTTATCTATATTGACCCTGCCTGATTATGCTGAACTTATCTAAGTGCCCTGCTATAACTTCTTTCATAGCTAATTACAACATTTGCCCTACAACATATGTTGGTCTTAGTAACCCTGCAACTGTGTCTCAGGCATAGCAATTAAATCCTTTTACTTCTGACACTTGTATTAATTTATCCATCTTGATGTGAATTACACACAATCAGATTGCTTTTAATTCTGCCTTTTTAACAGGATTCTGTAATTTAAGTCCAATTAATTCTAGAATTTGGTTCTGCTGATTTCTACTTTGACTTACAGATTTTCTACTTCCTCTAACAAGCTTTGTTTTCATTCTATCAGTTAGTATCTTTGTGTCCATCTCCTAACAATCTGATTTGAACCCTCCTTAACAGCACCAGCAAATCTCCCCTCAAGAACATTAGTCCCAGTCCTGCTAAGGTGTAACTCACCCTTCTTGTACAGGTCCCACTTCCCACAGAGCTGGTCCCAATGCCACAGAAATCTAAAGTACTTCCTCCTGTGCGTTAAATCACTCAATCTTCCTATTTCTATTCTTGCTAATATCCTGAGATTATGGCTTCACAGATCTTGCCTTTAATCATAGAACATAGAACATAGAAACGTTCAGCAGACAACAGGCCCTTTGGCCCACGATGGTGTGCCTAGATCTAATCCTAATATAAAATACAGTAACTTAACCTACGCAACCCTCAACTCACTGCTATCTATGTGCATGTCTAGCAGTCACTTAAATGTCCCCAATGACTCTGCTTCCACCACCATAGCTGGCAACGCATTCCATGCATTCATAGCTCTCTGCGTAAAGAACCTACCTCTTTATACCTTCCTCCTAATATCTTCAAACTATAACTCCTCGTACCAGTCAATCCTGCCCTGGGGAAAAGGCTCTGGCCATTGACTCTATCTATTCCACTCATTATTTTGTATGCCTCGATCAGGTCTCCTCTTTTCCTCCTTCTCTCCAGAGAGAAAAGTCTAAGCTTATTCAACCTTTCTTCATAAGGCAAGCTCTCCAGTCCAAGCAGCATCCTGGTGAACCTTCTTTGCACCCTCTCCAAAGCCTCTATCTTTTCTATAGTAGAGTGACCAGAACTAGACACAATCACTTCCCATGTTCTTGAATTCTATTTTCAGGACACGTTGAATCCTTCTATCATATGTATTATATGTATGTATTATGTTAATGTCCAGCTTTTCATCCCTCCCCAAAAGAATGTCCTTCAGCTGCTCTGTGACATCCTTAATCCTGGCACAAAGAAGTAACATACTATCTAAAGTCATATCTATGGCTACAGACATGTCTGTTCATCCTCCTATTAAATTGCTTACCATCATTGCCTTTCACTCTTCTTCACCTCCATCTGTGCAGCTGAGCCATTGTTAATACCATAAGCTTGGGTCTAAGTACATTGTCCTGATGAACAATTGTCTCCACCAGTGTCCAAGATGGTAAACCCATTAGTAACATGATAGACTCAGGTGACTCCTGTACTACCCACCTTATTTTCTTCCTACACTTCTAATAGTCAGCTATTCCCTATCTACTTTCAGTGGTGATTTCAACACCTTGTTAAACATGTTTTCCACATAGTTCTCAGCTTCACACATTCACCACAGTGACTACAATCACTACTTACATTTGAAAACCCAGAGCTCAATCTTTTATAGCTGGAGACATTTCCCACATGTACATATCTGGACAACATGACGTGACCACATTCTACACATGGTACTGGATGGGCATTTCACACAGCTAAGCTGTCCTGTCCAGGATGGGACCATTCGCCACAGCAGATTCACCGCCGACGATTAGCCACTGCCCTTTGACCACTGAGGACACTTAGCCACCACCCATTAGCCACTGAAGATGATTTGCCACCGACGATTAGCCAAGTATTAAAGTATTAAGTTTTGGTGATGTGAACAAAGGGGCCGATGTGATGGACAGTTCCACATCAACAGTGGCACTGTGATAAAAACAATAAATGAACACACACATTCCCCTTCAGCAGCAAGTGTCCAAGTTGCAAAAGTGAAAACAAGCCAGATAACGGAGCAGAAGAAAAATTTCTTTTGGCGCTTAGTGGTCAAGGAAGTAATCGTATAATCATATTTGGTAGGGAATCTTGGATACATCATTTAGCAGAATCAACGTGGTTTGTAGTAGTAGTTGTATAAATAAAGGGGACTGAGAAGTATGAAAGAACAGGTGGGAGGGAAAACAATCAGTGCATTTATATATTTCCGGTGGCGAATAGTCTCCAGAGGCCGAACGACTCCAGTGGAGAACTGGCAGTGGCTAATCATCAGTGATGAATCTGCCGTGGCGAATTGTCACCAACCCGTCCTGTCACGGCTTAAGCCTACTATCAACTATTTACTCTATATTGAAGATGACAAAGTAAGATGTAAAATTACTCATTTCAATCAGTTTAAATGAATTTAATTCTGTCTCTGATTGTATGTCTTGGAGTTTTATTCTCACCTATTACACTAGATGCTGCTAACTGCCTGTCTTGGAGTCCTTCTCTTGCCTGGTCCTTTAGGTGTTGCTAACTGCAAGTAACTGGACCCTTTTCTTCCTCACTCCTCTAGTTAATTCTGGCTGTTTGCCTTGAGGTCCTTCTCTCACTTGCTTCTGAAGATTACGTTGACCATTGTTTCCCCAACAATATATTATATTCATTAAACTTGTAAACAAAAAAATTATAATATATTTGAATTGAAAATTACAGAATTTGCAAGAAAATTCAACTTGTTTCGATTTTGCACATTCCATTCTATACATATATAAAAGTCTTAAAATTTTAAAAATATATTCCACATCAACAATGCAATCTGAGGAAAAAAGCATTTTGAATTGGAGATTACATAAAGTCCAATGGATCACTTTATTCCCTCTACACACCATGTTCCATGATGAGGTGCCTCAATGTATTTTCAATACAGGTTGTTCTGCTATAACCCACGTTTCATCAACATGAATTCGCTATTAACGAATTGGGGACGCTGTTTCTAAAGCACAAACTTTTAAAACTTATGTTGGCTGTAACACAATTACATCACCAATACTTTGAAAGTGTGGTTTTTCTATAACACAGTTTGTAAAAGTGTGCAACCATCACATTACAGAAGAACTGACTGTACTTCTGATTCCCAACACATTTTTAGTGCATCCCACAGCAGGTAATCTTGACCTTGAAATGTATCAACCTGTAACATCTTGTATGGGAAGACCAGCAAATTGTGGGCACAACGATGAGCATCTTTCACTGAGTTTATAGCCCTCCAGGTCCAGTTGATGTCTACCTTGATGTGAGTCTCTGGGAACAGCAGTACAAAGTCCTGAATCACTGAACTGTTCAGGGTGAAGCTCCACAAAAAAAACTTTGTATCTCTGAACAGATCTTTTTTGCAAAGACATATTCAGCAAGGAAGTAGACAACATTTTTTTTCCCATCCCAGCCATCTCAATGACAACATACGGAGGGGTGAGACTTCATATGTGAAAGATCACTCTGACAGAAAATGCCTTTCTCACCATCATCCAGGTTAAATCTTGTGTTTGGCTGTAAGTTCTTGTGATGAAGCTTTCTTAAAAATTATTTGAAGTATGACAGTGAGCCATTCAACATGATGGGGAAGTGCTGACCTCGAGGTATTGCTGTTAAACTATTAATCCAGAGACATGACAATATTCTCAGGACTTGGGTTCAGATCTTGCCATGGCAGATGGTGGAATTTGAATTCAATAAGTATCTGGAATTAAGAATCTAATGATGACCATAAAACTGTTGTTGATTGCCTTAAAAACCCATCAACTTTGCTAATGCACTTTTGAGAAGGAGCCTGGCTTACTTGTGGCTCCAGACCCACAGCATGTGGTTGACCCCTAACTGTTCTCTGTGCAATTAGGATTCATCAATAAATGCTAGCCTGGCCAGTGATACCCACATCCCATGACTGTTTAAAAATATATAATAGGACCACCATCTCCTTTAGTACCTTAAAGACATTATGTGGTGATTACTGTCTTATGGACTTGTAGTCAAAAGTATTTTTTCTGCAGAAATATCTCTTGGTGTGTTCTGTAGCAATGTGGCCAGACGCATTCACTGTAAACATCAGAAAAAGGTAGAACCGTAACATGTAATATATGCATACTAATCTTTTCTGCACAGCTTGCTGCGACTGCATACAAAGGTAGTCATCAAGATGAGGGTAATGTTAGACACATTTCTCTCCCTTTATCTTGGGGTAAGTACACCATGTTACTGATTTGTATTGTATTGAATGTTATTGTCACTTGCATTTTACAGTGAACAATACAGTAAAATACAGCAAAAAGCCTCAACTGTTGCCATAATCCTGCACCATTTTGAATGGTTTTAAGAATTAACAGAATAAAAAGATATACCTGAAAGAGAGTCTATCTTCATTCCACCTCCACCATCAGCATGTCAACGATCTTCCACCCTCCTGCTTCTCTAGGTGTTGTTGACTGCTCAGCTTGGAGTCTTTCCCCTGCCTGTTCCTCAGTTCAGCATCCAGAAGAATCCATAGATGATTTTAATCATGATCTTGATAGATCATTGTAGATAAATGAAACTAGAATGAATTAATGTCAGCATTTGTAAGAGACAGAACTGTTATAGGAATTGCTAAAGAGACTTTGGGACACTCATTATAGTGCAAAAGGGACTGGACTTTACAGAAAGCTATTCACATGGTGAGGGTGCAGAAGTTTGGAAACAATTCAGGTCAATATTAAAAGGGGGAGATCAACCTCAGCACAGGAGATCAGCGGAGTTCTTTCAATTTTTAACGAACGAAACCACTTGACACACAGGAAAACCAGCACAGCAAATAGGACAGGCACCAGATACTACAGGTCTTTATTTGTCCTGTGGAATAAAGAAACTTCACAGGCAAAGACAGTGCCCTGCTATTAAACTTGGCTGCTGTATCTGTTTCATAATGGATCACTTTTAGAACATGTGCAGAAGATGCCATAATATCAGAAAAGCAAAATTAATGGCAGAATAGTCTACAATGGAAAAAAAAACTAAATGTTCCAAGAGGAAATAAGTGGTGAAGGCTTTACACTTTGGCAAGCTGATATTTATGTCAATGGTCATCTCACAAATTTCAAGTTGGAATCAGGGCTAGGGACACTATATTTTCTGATAATGAACAACGGTTAAGAAAATCCTCTCCAGCCAATAACAGTGCAACTGCATGGTCCAAGAGGTATAGCACCTGTGATTTAAGGACTGCATCAAACAATGTTCTGATATAGGAGAGAAGGAATAAAGAAAACTTGTACTTACTTCTAATCAAGAATTCTCATTTTTTGAAGAGGAAGGCATGTCTCAACCTCAACCTCATTTTTCTTTTAAGGGAAAGGAGTTAAACTATGTAACATTCAGTCACAAACAATTCAACAACAAGGTAGGGCTATTTGAGGAACAACCAGTCAAAAGGCAGCTGCTAAACAGTTTCATCAGCCTCCCTAGACTCACGATAAAACGAAACTAAAAACCAAAATCCATTAGAATTGGTAATGTTGGCATAATAAATTTATTCCATACTCTCAGCGAAATAAATCTGTCATTGTACAGAATTAGCATGAATGAATATGGAGTACTCAGACTGAAAGTGCAAGCATATTTTGCAAAGAAAAACATACAATGCGATAACCAGTAAACAACATGCCCCACTTGAGCCAATATAGCTGATGTAATTTGGAGTTCAACATGAGTTGGTGAACAAACAGCGATGACAACTTCAAAATTGATAACAGGTGCTGAGGAAAAATTGGAAGAGGTAAAATCAAGCAAGTACTTGACTTCCTTACCTTTCCAGGAAGAATCCTCAGGAACTGATCAAGATCACACCAAATCAAAAGCAATCCTCAAGTAGCAGCACTAAGTAAGTAAACATGTTGCTTTTACTAATAACATAATCGATGGGAGCAAAGCAGAAAGTCCAAAGCAATCAATATGTTGAAATGCAAACTTTATGTGCTTCAGCATAAATCCAAAAGCAGACTGAGAATAAATATCTGCTCACACAAATTGAAAACTAGTGCATGCAACTCCACAGAAGCTCCTGTTGAGAAGGGACAACAAACGCCCAGTAATCAAAGGTACTTCAAAGAAGACATTGTCCGATTCAGCAGAGAATAATCGTCTATGAAGGAAATCCAAGAGATTAATGATCTCCCAGTTTAAAGGGATCTACAGACTTCAGACTGTCAAAATGGAAATCAAATCCAATGTTCTTCAAACTAGCATACTAATAGTATTCCAAGTTGAAAGAGACTTGGGAGATTAGCGAAAACTCCAGATTGCCTGAATTTAAAAAAACAACCTACTTCGGATGGGCTGTGGGTGGAATGGAATAGTAATACATTTACTTCTTTACACAAATGTTTAATGTTAAGAATGAGGAAAAAGGTTCATGGAGGACAGATGTTGCAAATGCATTTGTTAGGTCTGAAAGCATTAAAAATGAGGACCATGCTCTAAGCACACCACCATGGTTCATAAGCACCATCCAATGTGATGCTTTCTTATGGACTTGTGGCCTGAACAGCTAAGGGTCTTGAAAGAGTGAGACCTAATATCTGATTCTCCTCAAAGTCTCTATCACAATTTCCATCATGTCAAGACTATAGCTAGTTAGTAATGTGCAATTAACTATATCTTATTTACTATAAGAGGTTCCTCTTTTTAAATCTAAAAGTGGATTTACTTGACCATATTAGACCAAGCAGACCATACAGTTTTCTAAACTTAAGGAGATGATGCAAGCAACCTTCTTGATCATCAGCAACAACTCTTCGAGCTGGCAAGCCCATCCAACAATCATTACAGGTGCAAGCCAGACTGCTGACATGTTGGATCTCTCAATACAGTTTTTTCAGTGGCCTAGAAAGTTTCCAGCTGCACTACTGAGTACATTTATGAAGATTACAATTCATTCATCTGCATTACAAAGATTCTGATACCATACAAGGTCAATATCAGAAGCCAATACATTTCATCAAATTTAATTTGCAGAATAATTTGGGGTTCATGATAGTGAATGGCTTTTATATTCTTCACTAAATTTATTTACTGCTGCTTTGTGCATTTATAAACTTTGATATTACTGATCATTTTGAAAAAAAAAATTGAATTAACTGCTTGCCTTTATAATAGAATTTTTGTGGCAGATAGGTCATGACAATGTACTGGTAACTTATTCAAGCAAATAATTGAATGTCAAGTTGCAACAAGTATTGATCGTATACCAAGATCACATCCTGCAGATGTTCAGATTCTAATCAATCAATTACAAGAATATGCAAGTTAAGTCTGTTTGTGATGATACTATGGCTTTCAGAAATGCATTTTGTCTTGTTTTTTTTTATGAAGAGTGATTGAGACAGAGGTGTTAAGTGGTCTGTTTCAAGCCAATAAAGTAAATAGCTCGTGAGGCAGATTTCATAGAATCCCTGCAGGAAATAGGTCATTTTGGCCCAACAAGAGCACACCGACCCTCCAAAGATTATCCCACCCATACCTATTCCCATACTCTATAGTTCCCCTGACTAATTCACCTAACCTTTCCAGGAAACCGGAGCAGCTGGAGGAAACCCACACAGATACGGAGAGAATGTTCAAACTCTACACAGACTGTCACCCAAGGCTGGAACCGAACCTGGGTCCCTGGCACTGTGAGGCAGCAGTGCTAAACACTGAGCCACCGTGCTGCCCTTATGGTTTTTTTTTAAAGAAGCATCATGAAGAGATGTGGTCAAATTCCCACAGAACCAGGATTTTAGCTTAACTTTCAGTAGCTGTTGGGGTTTGAATGCTGCTGTACATTTCTCCTTGCTACACCAAATCCTTGAGTTCTCTCTCTCTCACACAGAGTTTTCTCTTGATGTTCTTTCCTCCTGGACTGGAGAATTGCATGTTAACCAATCTATGTTACAGAATTTGCATTTGCCAAGGGTGTACTTGTGGGATGTTACTATAGTGGAACAGTTTCTCTTTAGTGGTTAAATAATCTATTATTCTGTTTAGTTTTCCAATAGAGTTAAGTTATTCCAATTATTTTTTTCTTTTGTTATATTTTAACTGTAGAGTAAGTATTTGGGGTGGTTCAATTTCTTTCTTTTACTCTGGAAGCAAACATTCAATTCCAGCCTCAGGTGCCTGTCTTTGTGGAGTTTGCACATTCTCCCCATGTCTGCGTGGGTTTCCTCCAGGTGCTCCGGTTTCCTCCCACAGTCCAAAGATGTGCAGGTCAGGTGAATTGGCGATGTTAAATTGCCCATAGTGTTAGGTGCATTAGTGAGCGGGAAATGGGTCTGGGTGGGTTACTCTTCGGAGGGTCAGTGTGGACTGGTTGGGCCGAAGGGCCTGTTTCCACACTGTAGGAAATCTAATCTAATAGAGTTAAAAATCACACAACACCAGGTTATAGTCCAACAAGTTTAATTGGAAGCACACTAGCTTTCGGAGCGACGCTCCTTCATCAGGTGATTGTGGAGGGCTCGATCGTAACACAGAATTTATAGCAAAAATTTGCAGTGTGATGTAACTGAAATTATACATTGAAGAATTGATTGTTAAGCCTTTCATCTATTAGAATACAGTGATAGTTTCACTTCTTTCATGTGTAAATCACATAACCTTTTTTTTAAAGTTGCATTCTTGGGTTTTTGTGGTGAATTTTTTTGTACTTGCCGAGTTACATTGCACTTTGCTCAAAAACTGCATACATTCATGTAGAACTCTGAGCTCAAAAACTGCATGAATTTATGTAAAACTCCGTTATCTCACTTTTTAGATTAGCATCAATCTAAACATCAGGTCATAGACAGAGAACACAGGGGGCTAACACCTTCAACATATTGGTAAAAACAATGACTGCAGATGCTGGAAACCAGATTCTGGATCAGTGGTGCTGGAAGAGCACAGCAATTCAGGCAGCATCCGAAGACAGGCAAAATCGACGTTTCGGGCAAAAGCCCTTCATCAGGAATAAAGGCAGAGAGCCTGAAGCGTGGAGAGATAAGCTAGAGGAGGGTGGGGGTGGGGAGAGAGTAGCATAGAGTACAATAGGTCAGTGGGGAAGGAGATGAAGGTGATAGGTCAGGGAGGAGAGGGTGGAGTGGATAGGTGGAAAAGGAGCTGGGCAGGTCGGACAAGTCCGGACAAGTCAGGGGATCGAGTTGCTGGAGGTTAGAAACTAGGATGAGGTGGAGGAAGGGGAAATGAGGAAACTGTTGAAATCCACATTGATGCCCTGGGGTTGAAGTGTTCCGAGGCGGAAGATGGGGCGTTCTTCCTCCAGGCGTCTGGTGGTGAGGGAGCGGCGGTGGAGGAGGCCCAGCACCTCCATATCCTCGGCAGAGTGGGAGGGGGAGTTGAAATGTTGAGCCACGGGGCGACTTGGTTGATTGGTGCGGGTGTCTCGGAGGTGTTCCCTAAAGCGCTCTGCTAGGAGGCCCCAGTCTCCCCAATGTAGAGGAGACCGCATCGGGAGCAACGGATACAATAGATGATATTAGTGGATGTGCAGGTAAAACTTTGATGGATGTGGAAGGCTCCTTTAGGGCCTTGGATGGAGGTGAGGGAGGAGGTGTGGGCACAGGTTTTACAGTTCCTGTGGTGGCAGGGGAAAGTGCCAGGATGGGAGGGTGGGTCGTAGGGGGGCGTGGACCTGACCAGGTAGTCACGGAGAGAACGGTCTTTGCGGAAGGCGGAGTGGGGTGGGGAGGGAAATATATCCCTGGTGGTGGGGTCTGTCCTTCAACATATTGTCTAGCTATCACCATTGTTAACAGCTAACCCGAGAATGCAACTTTTAAAAAAAAGGGTTTTGTGATTTACACATGAAAGAAGTGAAACTATCACTGTATTCTAACAGATGAAAGGCTTAACAGACAATCAATTCTTCAATGTATAATTTCAGTCACATCACACTGCAAATTTTTGCTATAAATTCTGTGTTACGATCGAGCCCTCCACAATCACCTGATGAAGGAGCGTTGCTCCGAAAGCTAGTGTGCTTCCAATTAAACTTGTTGGATTATAACCTGGTGTTGTGTGATTTTTAACTTTGTACACCCACAGTCCAACACCGGCATCTCCAAATCATAATCTAATAGAGTGTGTTTTGCTTCAGCCTGGTAGTTAGACCAATGAAATTGCATCCAGAACACAATGCCTTATACAAGTCATTAAAAGTAAGGAAAATCTTGGGTCTATACTATCTAAATAATCCCCATCCACCACAATCTTCCTCTGTCTACCTGACCAATTTCTCCTTTGATTCAACTTCCTTCAAACGTATGTTGGTATGGGAACCACAGGAACCACAAGATATGCCTGCCTTTTCAGGGACTTTGTCTTGTTCCATTTTTACTCTTGTTTGCTCCTTCAACTTTTTTTTCCAGTACTCTGACAATTTTATTACCATTTCTTTCTTTTACTCTGGAAGCAAAATTTCATCAATTTTGTTTCTAATTCTCACAATCCTCTCAGTTTTCCAGCCAGCACAGTCATAAGAGTTGAACAGCTTCTATCTGTGCTATAACTTAGATAAATCTTTGAATTTTAAAAAGTTGAAAATCAGCTAATACATAATATTATGCAGACATCCTCACAAAATTCATTATTAGCCATTGATATAGACCTTCTTCCTCATCAACTGGATGCAGAATAAATCACTCACTCTTCCTAGAACTCATTTTTATGCCATTGAAATCCATCTATTCTCTTAAACCTAATCACAGAGAGTGCAAAATAACCAAGCTATAGACACATAACAATTCTAACTTCTGACATCAGATGGAACTCTGCAACTCAAACAGAAATTGCCACAGTCAAAGAATGAAGCAGTAATAAAAAAGTGAAGAAAATATCACGTAGACATACAGAGTCAATAAAGATCTTCAGTCATGCAACGCAAGCTTTTACAGGGAATTAATTGGCGAGAGAAGCAAAACTGGTTCAATACACCAAAGTGAAAATAGATTGATGATAGAAGCAATTAGCCAAATGAGCAAATGTCACATTACGTAAAAAAAACTGAAGTGTAACTAAGGTAAGATATTAAATTATTATCAAGAAACACAACAAAAGAAATAGAGTAATAATTCATTTGAAAAGTCCCTCTGAAGTCTGCAAAAGTTGCTGCTCAGGGCAGTTATATGGTTATGTTCTTGGCTAACCAACAATATGACAGGTAACTGAAGAATGCAAACTCAGAGAAGTTAGTAGTGCAAGGACTTCAAAATGTAGCATTTATAAGGATGATAATTAAAAATTACACAAAAGCCCTATTGCCACTTTTATAAGTTGATAGTATTGGAGGAATCCTGCCAAATTGATGCAATACTGTTTAATCATTTAAACTTAATTGCATAGAGCTGCACTTTCTGAATCAGTTCAATAGACAACAGACTGACATCAATGAATTTACCTAATCTTAGTAGTATTCGGTAGTAACTATGTAAAAAGAAAAAAATGCAGAACCCAAAATATTTGAAGAGGTATTATAAAATCCAAACAAAGTCAATTATTGCCTACCTGAACATGCTAGATCTGAAATAATGTACTGCTTCATAGACATGATTCAAAACAAATCTATCTCTGTTTAACTCATGCAACAATTAAATTGTAGCTATTCTGATGATATTGTACAATTTTCAGAATTTTGCACAAAATTATTAACATATTAAACATATAATTGCATGGATTTATGACATAACTGAAATTCTGGTCTTCAAAGATATATTAAAAGATTTTAAAAATGCAGCTTTCTTAACAGTATCAGAAATATTCCTAATCTCACTGTGCAAGCCAAAGCCTAGTTTTACCATATAATGTTTCATTGGATATTTTGGGACTTGATTAACATGTATATTACGAATGTGCTGACACAGATGTAGAATATAATTATATTGTCAGCATCCTACATCCATTACAATTAGCACTGCAACACTACCATTTCGCTGCCTTTTAACATTTAACTGAAAACTGGTTTTCTCATGGATAAAAGATCACCAACTGTACATCAATAAGTTAATGAGCTATCAAGGCTAAATCTCATGCAAGTGCCAAGGCTTTTAAACTTTGAAAATGTACCATGTTGTATTTTCAAAAAAAGATAACTATAGGTTAATAGCTCAACAAGAAAAGCATGCTAATTCTTAAGGTACAAATCACTACCACAAACAGGGATTTTTTTTATATATAGGAAAAACATTCTCATCACCAAATATTACCACAAAGTTCACAAGTTTGCACATTCTGTAAACACTGCTTTCTGTACTGAAAATACAAGGTCAAGTCTGCTGTCTTAAAAAGCTTATGGGTTGCTGACATAGATGTAGAATATTATTACTTTGTCAGCATCCTACATCGATTATAATTAGCAGTGTAATACTACATTTCACTGCATTTTAACCGAACACTTTTTTCATAGGATGAAAGATGACCAAATGAACTGTTAAAATGAGCAACAATCACCTCATGTTCATTTCTTTCCTATGTTCTTTGTCATACATTTGCTGGTATCTGAAATTAATGTGCTGCTGTAGAGACAGAATAATTCTATATTCTGCAGCAGTGATAATTAAACATCAATTAAAGTACAAAAAATCTGCAACGTCACTTTTTAAACAAAAACGGTTTATGGATTTTTGCTCTCTTTAATGAGTGAAGAAATAACTGGCATAATTATGCAATCATTATTCATACAATCTATTCATGCTGTAAAAGAGTTTTTTTTATTTCCTTGGATGGTATTTTGATGATATGGTAGTACATATACTTGGACATTGAGACAGCAACCATTCTCAAAATCTCAATGCAGTCCCATTGAGTCTTAGAACCTGATTTGCTATAATGTATGTCATACTTAGGACCATTAACTGATAAAAAATAATTAATCACAATTTAAAAAAAACTGTAAGGCCAAAGGTTTGACGAGGCTTGATAGTGGATTCAGGGTTTGTAGTCAGTGAATACCTGCTCCTGATTGAGGTAATACAGACAGCAAGTTACCTTTGTGCTGCCTTTTTCTTTTTCTTTTCTTTTAATATCGTCTCCATTTATTCTCCTAAACTCCAATGAATACAAGACCAAGTTACTCAACCTGTCCTCATAAGAAAAGCCCTCCATATATGAAATCAACCTGATGAACCTTCTTTGGACTGCCTTCAATGCCAGTGCATCTTAGATAACTGTTCATCATATTCCAGCTGTGATCTGAGTAGTACCTTGCATTGTTTTAATAAAGCCTCCCTACTTAATACTCCATTCCCTTTGAAATCAAGGCCAATATTCCATTTGTCTTCCCTACATTGAAAGCAAAAAACTACGGATGTTGGAAATCTGAAGCAATTTGCTTTCCCTATTGCCTGCTGAACTTGGATGTTAACTTTTGTGATACATAGACAATACCTAAATCCCCCTGTGCTGTATCTTTCTGAATTCTTTCCCTATTTAAGTAATATTCTGCTCCTCTATTATTCCTGCCAAAATGCATAACCTTACATTTTTCTACATTATATTCCATCTGTGATACTATATGAATGATTGGGTGGAGTATGAGCTTCCTGTCCTGTCTCAACATAGTAATATTTGTGCTCCCTTCACTTCTATCCCATCAGTGGCCTTGCAAAGCCCTGAAACCCATCTCAGCTGGTCACCTCAAACTGCAGCTTCCAAACCACGTTTTCTTGCATCGAGTCCCATTGATTTTTTTAATAAAGGAACTGCATTTTCTGCTTTCCAATCTCACCAGCCCCTCCTCCTTAAACCTTAGGATGAAAACCATTAGGACTCAGGGAGTTGTCAACTGGTAGTTCCAACAATTTGTTAAGTGTTACTTCCATGGTTATTGTGATTTTTTTTTAGTTACTCATATCTTCCAATTTCTGATTGACAACTATCTCTGGGATTTTACTTATATCCTCCATAATGAAGACAAATGCAAAATATTGTTTCAATTCATCTGCCATATCCTTATTTCCATTATTAATTCCCATTTCATTCTCTGCAGGACAAATGTTCACTTTTTCTTTATGATATACCTATAGAAACCTTTACTTTTTTTTTAAGTAGTTTTCTCTTGTACTCTATTTTTCTCTCCTTATTAATATTTGAATCATTCATTGCTTTTGTTTTATAATTCTGTTCAATCCAGTGACCTACCATCAATATTTGTGCAATTATATGCTTTTTCTTTAAGTTTAGTCCTATTTTAATGGTACAGCCATTAATGATACATTCAAACAAAAGCTCCCTGAACAGTTGGGAATCTAGCCAAAGCTATATGTCTCATCCTTTAACTTTTCATTGGTATTATGTAAATCTAATTTTAACTTACAGCTGAATACAAAATATTTTTCATTGAATGAAACATCAAAAATATATTGCTAATGCGTGAATCTCAAAAGGTTAGAATGCAGATAGAGCAAACAGTTAGAAAATCTAATAGACTATTATTGTTTATTGTAAGGGGAATTGAATACAAAAGTAGGAATTTCTTGCTCAGTTATGCAAGGCACTGGTGAGGTCAGACTGATTCCTAGGTTGAGATATAAAAAGAGGTCGGATCAGTTAGTACTATATTCACTAAAAGTTAGAAGAATGAGGATGGACCTCATAGAAACTCTAAAATTCTAACAGGACTAGACAGGGTAAATGTAGGAAGAGTGTTCCCAAAGTCTGGGGAGTCCAGAACCAGGGGTCACAGTCTAAACTTATGGAGTAGGCCATCTAAGACTGAGATGAGGTGGAATTTGTTCACTCAGAGACTGATGAGTCTGTAGAATTCTGTGCCAGAGAAGATCGTTGAGGCCAAAATATGGAATGTTTTCAACAAAGAGTTAAATATAATACATAGAGCTGAAGAGATCGAAGGGTTTTGGGAGAAAGCAGAAACAGGTTACTGAGCGAGATGATCAGTTATGGTCATACTGAATGGTGACACAGATTCAATGACCTACGTTTGCTCCTATTTTCTATGTTTCTATGACTACATCTCTCATACCATGTACAGCATTGTTCTCCTTACTGAAAGAAAGACGTAAGTGTATTGAAGTTTGTTCAGAGAAATTTCACTAGACTAATACCTGGAATGTGTGTTTTGTTTTATGAATAAAGGATGGTTAGGCTTGATCTGCTGGAGCTTAGAAGGGAAGAAGCTTTTATTTTGAGAAGATTTACAGCACAGGTTGATAAGTCTGTAAGTTAGCTCACTGAGCTTGAAGGTTTGTTTTTCAGACATTTCATCACCACACTAGGTAACATCATCAGTGAGAGTCCTAGTGAAGCGCTGGTGGTGTGTCCCGCCTCTCTGTTTATAAGTCTTGGTTTCTTAAGGTAAGAAGCTACTTGATTAAAAGATGTAATATCCTGGGGGATCTTCCTCTTGTGGAAGAATCTAGAACAATGTGAAAATAAGGTGTTACCTATTTAAGTCAAAGACAAGGAGAATTTTTTTCTCACAGATGTTGGTGTCTTTGGAACTCTTTTGCTCAAACAGCAGTGGAAGTAGTGTCATTTAATATTTTAAGGCAGAGGCAAACTAATTCTTGCGTAACTAACTGGGAGCATGTGTGGGGTGGGAGGTATGATTTGGATGGTCAAAGATTATTGGGATATGTGAGAATGTGAAGTAATCAGGTCTGCCACAATCTTATTGAATTGTGAAGATCGCACAAGGGAGTTTGAGCGGCCTATGTTTCCACTTAATTCATACGCTCAGATAGTGTAAATTGACAAACAATTAAATAAATAGAAGACCAAACTATTTCCTCAAACAGTAAGGTTAGGAGTTCAGGAAATTAATTGAATGCCAAATGTTGTGTCCTGTTCTCCTCACCAAGACAATGAGTAACTCTTGGGAAATAAAAGGGTTAACTATTTCAAGTGCACTCACAACGTGTCTTGCACGTGACTTCTTCTGGTTATAATGGTGGGAAGGACAATCAATTTGCACTCAAAAGGCAGGATGGGAGTTGGAAAATATGGAAATCTTGTAAAAAGTTAAATAATCTCTGCCCTGTGTCCCTGAACTCTGGAAACATAATACTCGCAAGGGTGGTGAAAAGGGCTGGATTCATGAGTTAATTGCCTTTGCGGAACTTCCACACAAAGTAGATGTGATAATCAACCCATGAAACCATAATTTAAGTGTTGGACTGCAACTGAGAAATAGGGAATAATTAAATAAATTGAGAGATAATGAGATTTCTGTTGGATCTATCTAAATATGTCAGTCAAATTGAGCTGAATGGCTTTTCTCAACTGAGACTCTTGTAAGCCATTGACACTATTCAGAATTTTCAGGTGGATATAGATACTAATATAGTGTAATAGTTATGTTAACAATCGATCAAAGATTATCAGTTAAGCTCACAATATGGCTCTTAATCCTTGGTAGAATACCTTACCTTGTTCACTGAAACCTGTTTTCCGCATGCAAAAGGAATATTTCAAATATTTCCCTTTCTGGAATGACCAGCAACTTGTTTAGGCCTTTAGTTCCCTGATTTTTTCCCAATGGCAATGTCTTGGCCAATAAGAGCGAAATTGCCAACCAACCAATACCCTTTTCTGTTAGAGTAAAAGTTATTGTGCAAGTTTGAAATGGACATTTTTTTCTGTTTGTTCTAATGAGCATAAAACAAAAAGTTTTCAAAACATAACACTCTTTTCAGCAGTAAATCCCATTTTTTATGCATTACAGGATATCAGAATAGATAAGTAACAAGGGGCTTCAAAATTCAGCTTTGAACTTTAAAAAATTTCTATGTAAAAAAATCTGTTCACATTATGAAAATCCCTAAAAAGTAACGTGTTGAGGTGGTTGAGAGAAAAGTACAGAATATAGGTTACCTGATCAGGAAGTTTTTAGACTCAAAGTTTGGTCTCCTTAATGTATTGTGATGCATCACTGACAAATAGATTCCGCCCGACAGAGCCATTAATGAGTAGACTGTTGAGAGTGAACCTAACAGATTTCCAGAAAGCCTCAATTCTAAATGGTCAAAGTGCAACCATTTCAAAAAAAAGAAGCTTGCAAGATACATCAAATGGGAGAATTCAATTCATGACATTGGATATCATCACCAAAAATATGTAAGACTGAAGCTACCACACTGAATTTATACAAGTGATAGCTTTCAAGCTCTGGAATTTCATATGCCTCAGTAAACATACAAATTTATGAATAAAGTATAAGCTAACTTAAAAATCAATTTAACTGACCTTTGGAATATTGAAAAGAAACTTTTATATGTGCTTTGGAAAATTACAGAAATATCAGTGAACTTAGTTGAAAATACTTTGATATAAAGAAAGGTGGTGTGGGATTATTTGTGCTGCAAAACAATGTTAGTATATGAAATAAGCTCTGGAGATCCACACAGCAGAATGAATTGGTAGCACAGGTATGGAGCTGCAAGAGCTGGTGACTTTTTTTGTAACAACCATAAAATAAGAATTAGCCTGTTTTTTGCCATACATGTATTTCCAGGGACTCATAAAGCCACTTGTATTGTTGCATTTCTGGTTTCTTTACACATACTCACCAATCTCACACACACACAACTGCCACAAATGTATTTCCAGGGACAACATAACCTAGGAGACCTGGGATTAGTCCAAAATTAGGTCTGTATTTAACAATCATGCAGAGTTGCCAGCATCCATTAGGACTCGTAAAGCCACTTGTATTGTTGCATTTCTGGTTTCTTTACACATACTCACCAATCTCACACACACACAACTGGTAAACTATAAGTAGGTTTGATTTATTTGAAGACTCTATTTTTTACAAGATAGCTCAACAAACAGGACCATTCTAGGGATTTAGTGACCATCATTATATACTGGAACAACAGCACTAGCTGATTGCTGATCACATACACACACACTCACACCACACACACACACTCACATGCACGCGCACTCACAAACAGACACACACACTCATACACACATTCACAGACACACACAGACACACACACACACATCACATACTGCTTTACAATCTGTTTCCTTGATGACCTGTAAATGTTATTTGCATATTTTAATAACACTGTTGCAGCATCCCTGCTTTCTTTTCTAAGTTAACATTACATATATTGTGAGTGAGTATACATTCAAGTGGTTACGTAAGATAGATCTTTGTTTGTCATTTAAGATTTTAAGAATCCATATAATCTATAGGTGGTTTACTCATCTCCCGAGAACTCATGATGATATAACCTCATGAGATTGCGACTCATCACGTTGGTGTTCTTGATTTGTAGGTGTATTGACTTTCTATGCATTATTTGAATGCTCATTGTTTTCATAATGACATTTCACATTTTCAAGTTCATTTCTGGAAGTGTTCTATGGGCATGTGTGGTGCTGGATATTATATACAATTGTACAATTCTTTTCATTGGCTTTTGTTTCTCCTCAATGTCATCCCATTTAATCTTATAGGATATAGGCTCACTGCAAATGTTTGTTACTTCCGCATGTAATCAGGTTCTGGTTTGGATGTATGACCTACATGGAGACCAATCAGTTTCACACTTGCATATCAGCCATGTGCTATCTGCATTTTCCCTTCTTTTTCAAACTCTTCCTCCCATATTCCTGAGACTTTGTCGAGGTAATGGCTTGGTAAGGTTGCCCTAACCTGTCTTCTAAACATGAATGCTGCTTGTGATGGTAATTTCATGTCTAAAGAGGTTGCCCTCAAATGTAATACAAGACCATAGAAATAGGAACAGGAATAGGTCAAGGATCATGGCTGATCCAAGATTCCTCGCGCCCACTTTCCTGCCCTTTTCATATAACCCTTGATTTCCCAACTGATCAAGAATTTATCTCCCTCTTAAATATACACACAGACACACACAACTGTCTGTGGCAAGGAATTCCAATGACTCACAGCCCTGTGAGGGAAGAAATTCCACTTCATCTCAGTCTTAAATTGGTACCCTTTATTTTGAGACTATTCCCTCTGGTCCTATACTCTTCCATGAGGCAAAACATCGTCTGAGCAGTTACTCTATCAAGCCCCTTAAGAATTCTATACATTTCAATGAGGTCACCTTAATTCTTCTAAATGCCAGTGAGTAAAATCCCAACCTGTTTAGCCTTTGCTCATGAGACAATCCCTCCATACTAGTGTATCATCGAGTGAACTTTTCCTGAACTGTCTCCAATGAAGTGAGATTGTTCCTTAAAAAACGGGACCAAAACTGTTCACCAGATAGTGAGACCAGCTGTGGTCTCACCAGCACCTTGTAAGTTGCAGTAAAACTTCCTTACTCTTATACTCTTAACTCCCTTGAAGGGTCAACATTCCATTACCCTTCCTGATTACGAGCTGCACTTTGTGTGCTAGCTTTGTGTTTAGTTCACAAGTACAGCAAGTTCCTTTGCATTGCAGCTTTCTGCAGTTTTCCTCTATTTAAATAATATTCAGTTCCTTTGTTCTCCCCTTCAACAATATTGCAATTGTTCTGCTCAATTCAAACCCAACTGCGCAGCACAATTCTGAACTGACTTGTTGTTCCCCATGCACCACCTGCCCACCTACCCATTAATCAGATCAGGTACTTGGTTTCCTTTATCGTACTTTCTGTGCAAGGGATCTACCTCCCAGGTTTCAATGCACATACTGTCTCTATATTGCACCAAATCTCATCTGTGATTTTCTCCTGTGTTCATGAAACTCACAGCACTGTCACTATGCTATACTTCTGGCCTCTTTACACAAATTCAAACTCACCAATTGCACACTCAGGATTGATAAAACATAAGTATATGCAATTTATCTGTAGACGAGAACTAATATATACATGCTACAAATAACTCAATTTATAGGTCTGCTTTCGAGATTCAACATCTACCAATAAACATAGCTACAGTCACAAGATTAACTGACTGCGGTTCACGGGCTCATTTTCACTCTAGGTTCTTCATTGCAACTTCAACGGCACATAATCAGGGTATTTCTTTATGGTGGTATTGCAACAGTACCTCTGGCTGTTTTGACCTGACCTATCAATGAAGTTATTTGAATAAACTTTGATATGAAAGAAGGTGATGTGGAATTATTTATGTTGCAAAACTGTGCTACTTGTTTTTCAGACAAGACCCTAGGACATGTGCTGTAAGAAATGGAGCTGACTGAAGTCCAGCAGAATAGGGGCAATCATGACTCAGCAGTTACCTCAAAAGAGCTGTGGAGCCAGGAGGATGCTCCTCTGAACTCAACAGAAGGCTAAGTGTAAAAAAAAAGTGTTGCTTTCTTGTTAGATTGTGTCAATCCAACAAAACTAGACACCATATCAGCGCAGGGTGTACTGGTGAGTTTTTCTTTGCCTACTCCTTAAAGAGATATTAGACACCTCATCACTGCCAGATTTGCTGACAAAAGACGCTATTTCTGGCAGACAAACATTGTTGCTAGAAATAGGTAGGGACCAACTGAACCTGACCACGAGTAAAGTTACACTGCTAAAAGAAAGCAGTTTCCGACTGTCACTCATCTCAGTTTTCTACCTATTAAAGTGGTGTCCCTCAGACGTCTACCACAACTGTCCCTGCAGATGCATTACAACCATTCCTTTCTATGGCGTGGATTTCAGTTATCACAAAAGCAAACAACCTGAATCACAGTTCATGATTCCAATCATTAACAAAAGTCTTCAGTTTGACAAAAAATAATTCAACTCCTTTGGTTACCTTGAAGTGGAAGGCTTAGTCATTAGCTTTAATCAGATTTTTTTTTAGTTGCACACCTTTTTTTTATGTTGTCAGTTCTTTTTATTCGAGACTGCATCAGCACATTGAAGTATTTTGGCAGTTTTTCCATGTTTTGCAAGTTGGCATTTCTGCCAAAGGGAACAACATGTCAGAATGAGAAGGTAATCAGTCCCTCTGGGATCGATTACCTTTGTTGCTCTACATGTCTGGATCCCTCAGTAGTTGCACTATGAAACCCATAACTGCCAAGAGCAAGAACTGTTGTGTCTAGGATGGGTAAGCTGTGTGGAGATCTCCAGGAAGGTTGCAAATACTGCCACATATGATCTATAGGGAGGGGATTACTGGTGTGGGACGAAGAGGTTGGGCCAGTACCTTATCATAAATGACGATTTGCCTTCCAATCCAAATTGCACCTCATTAATCCCATCTTTTCATCAAGCAAATGTAGGAATTCCAACCTATGATGCATGGTATTTCTGGACTCATACCCCATCAGCCACCAAAAAATCAAAACCATTTCGAATGCCTGTGAAATGGCATCAGGCAAGCACAAGCTTCAAGTCTGATAATGATTGACATTTCCTAACAGCCATTTTGATACCTTTATGAATGCTTAGCCAAGTTTAAAAGATCTCAGGTGTGAGTTCATTACCTTACTGGCAGTTTAAAAAAGGTAATAATCTTTGATGTCTTCAATGTGGAGGTTGAATAGAAACCTGTTTGTTTTATAAGAAATTAAACATTTGAGGAAATTTAAAAATCTTGAATGAGTTTTGTCTATGTTTTTTGTTTTCAATATCAAGTGTAGCTGAGTGAGAGCTGCATTAAATTGTTAAAGTTTTTTCTTAACATCTCCACATAGCTCCAGAGATTTTCCATTGTGGCTACTGGTGTGTGGCAATAGAAGTGTGATGACATGGTATGAGTAACCATAGGTGTTGAGTTGATGTGAGGAATGAGGCCTAGAGAACTTCTAATACACCCAGCCCCTTCAGCACTCACCCACTCCCATAGCCAGAAATGATCTGCTTCCATGACTGGCAGATCCAACACGACAGTTTCCCCTACATTCTAGAGCAAATATTTAGTCCAAGGAGAAACTTTAATCCAAGACATGGAGGGGGGAGGTGGACATCTGCCAAGTGACGAAATTTCCTGACTCAATCTATGCACAGCTGTAGCAAAAATCCAGTCTCTTAAGATGTCCCTTGACCCAAGTTCTTTGTTTTCCTACTCCTGATCAAGTTACCTGAATACGAAGTTGGTGGAATGTTGGTGTTACAATGATGGATTAAAATCCCCAAGTTGCACTTTTAATTCCATATGTGTTCTTTTTTAAAAAAAAAATGTTATAGAAAATAAAATTGTGGATGGAAATTCAGGAACGGACTGGTAAAGTCCTGTGTGAAGCCAATGTAATGTTACAACTGTAAAGAGTCAGAGAAACATCAGATAGGGAGAGACTTAACAGGAAAAGAAAATGAAAGCTACTGACTATTCCCCTACTCAGCAGAAAGCCATCTTTTGCAGACTGTGTGTTTTGTCCTCCAGAAATGAACAAAAGTAGGGGTTAAAAACTGACTGCAACAATAGTCTGTGTATATTTTTGAATGGACATCCTTATGTCTGTTTCATAAGATCATAAGAGGACAAGACAAAGAAGTAGAAACAGGCTATTCAGTCAAAATGTGTCTGCCCTACCATTCAATGAGATCATGGGTGATCTGAAAATCTCAAATCCACTTTTCTGCCTTTACCCTATAACCCTTGATTCCCTTAGTGATTAATAACCTGTCTGTCTAGGCCTTGAATGTACTTAATGACCTAGCCTCAACAGCCCTCCATAGTAAAGAAAATTCCACAGATTCACTATTCTGAATGACAGAAGAAATTATTTCTCATTTCTGTATTAAATGCCTGTTGTCTTAGACTGAGATTATGGCCTCTGATCCTCAACGTTCCCTTAAGGGGAATAGGTTTTTCCGCATTGACCATGAGGGCTCCCCTAAAAATACGTTCACCTCTCATTCTTCAATACAGACTCAACCTATTCAACCTCTTTTCCTAAGACAATCCCTCCATATTTGGTCAGTCAAATGAACCTTATCTGTACTGTCTCCAATGCTAGGATATCTTTGCTTAGACAAGAGGGCCAAAACTGTTCACAGTATTTTACTGTGGTCTGATTAATGCCCTATATAATTTTAGGAAGACCACCCCACTTGTATACTCCATCCCCTTTGAAATAAAGGACAACATTCCATTTGTCTTCCCTATTACCTACAGATCTTAGATGCTAGCTTTTTCTCATTCATGTACAAAGACTCCTGTTCTTCAGCTTTGTGCAGTCTTTATCAATAAAATGATATTCAGCTGCTCTGTTCTTCCTGTCAAAACTTATTACCTAATATTTTCCCACATTTGCAAAGTTTTCACCCATTCATTTAACATGCCCATGCCACTCTTCGTATCACCTTCACAACTTGCGTTTCCATGAGTAACGTAAGGGTCATAGCAGAAGCAATTTACAAGAATGATTCCAGGAATGAGAAACTTCAAATATGTTGATAGATTGGAAAGATTGGGACTGTACCCTTGGAGAGTTTAGGGGTGGGAGGAAATTTGATACAGGTTTCCAAAGTCATGAGTGAGCTGGTCAGAATGGGTAGAGACAAGCTGTCTCTGCTCATAAAAGCAAAATAATCAAGAGGACATAGATTTAAAGTCATGAGCAAAGAAGCAAGCGTGATGTGAGAAATAACATTTTCACAGCAAGTAGTTAGGGTATTGAATGAATTGCATAGAAATATGGAGGAGACAGAGTCAATTGGCATTCAAGAGGACCTTGGATGATAATTTGGAAAGAAATAGCATGCAGGAATATGGGGGATAGACAGGAGATTAGGACTAGGTAATATAACTGGTGCAGGCACAATAAGCTAAATGGCTTATTTTTGCAACATAACAAAAAGGAAAAGCAAAAGATAAAACAAAAGGGAAAAACTCTCCCTCACTCAGACTGCTGCCAGCCATTTCAAAAGGGACAAAGGAATTAGAGTTACTACAAACTAAAAATCCCAAGATGCAGTGCTCAACTGTCAATACCAATGCTACCAGTGCCATCCAAGGACAGCTACAATGTCTTCATACCTACTGTTTATGAAAGATTCAGACACTGACTAATATCTGTTTTTAAGTTCTTGAAATCGCGAGAAAGTTATCCACAAGAGAATAACTTCAAATTAAGCTTGTTGCAAGCAAACAAGGGGTGAGGGGAGAGAGTAATCTAGGAGTGCCAGTTCATTCATACTCAACAGGGAATTGAATGATTTAGGGTATCCCATCTTCATTGCTTAGACTTTTGTATATAGAAGTTGGGACATAATATTGAGGTTGTGCAGGACCATAAGTGGGGCCTCTGCTGAAGTATTGTGTGCAGTTCTGGTCGCCCTGTTAAGGGAAAGATATTGTTAAACCGGAGAAGGTTCAGAAAAGATTTACCAGGATGTTGCTGGGAATGGAGGGTTTGAGTTAGAAGAAAAGGCCAGATAGGCTGGGACTGTATTCACTGAAGCATAGGAGGTTGGCTTTAAAGAGGTTTATAAAATAATGATAGGTATAGGGAAGGTGAATGGCAGGTGTCATTTCCCTAGGGTGGAGGTTTCAAGATGAGGGGCATATTTTTAAGGTGATGAAAAATGATTTAAAAAAGACATGAGGGACAACAAAGAGTAGTTTGTGTGTGAAATGAACTTCCAGAGGAAGTAGTGGATGCGGGAACAGTTACAATGTTTTAAAGACATTTAGATAAGTACCTGAATAAGAAACGTTTGGAGGGATATGAGCTAAGTGCAGGTCTAGTTTAGTTTGTGATTATGGTTGGCATGGACAGGTTGGACTGAAGAGTCTGTGTCCGTGCTGTATGACTCTATCTGGAACTGGAACAAATTGGGGATAGAACTGGAATAAATTTGGAAACATCAGTTAGGGTTTCATCGTAACACTGGCATCAGCCTCCTACCACCCAGTATTACATGTTTGCCTGCTGGCCATGTACAATTTACTGTAAATTTAAAGCAGGAAACTTTTCAATGGCATATAGGTAAGGTTTGAGAGTTAAAACGCCATGTGCCTCACCACTGAGATCAAAATGTATTGCTACTTACCTTGGCCAGAAACCCAGCCAATTTCCACTTCTGTGTTAAAATTAGGACTCATTTTTTTGTGGACAATACTAGCACAACCAAAGTATTGATTATATCTAGTGAAAATAAAATGTATAGCTTCCTTAATATCAACCAATAATGTAGCATTTACTTGAACAGAAATAGCTACTTTGCTTGGTTAGCCTACTGCATGTTATAAAATGTCATACACCATTGGCTTTAAAATTAATGACCTGGAACTGAATTTTCCCAGCCCTGGAACAACTCAGGCAATGGCAAGTCTGTTGGGAAAATATGGCAAGTTCAGAATCTAGTTTTCAATGATGGGTTGAGGATTTTGCTATGGAGTGGTGAGAGGCATATTTCCATACATTTATATCTCATTAATACCAAATCTTGCCTCATTGAAATGTAGTTTCACATTCTCCCATATGGACATAGAAGCTGGATGGCAATACCCCAGCATGAAATTCAGAGTGGGAACATGGCAGCATCAGCTCGCCAGCTGCTCTTCCAGGATGTCATCTTGTACAGTAGTTCCCAACATTGTCTCAGGTTACATCCATAGATAGGAACTGCCCGCACACCTTTTCCCCATCTGTGAAGGTTGGCATCATATCAACTTTCTACAGCATCACAGCATATCTCCAACCCACTTAGTACACAATTCTCCACTTAGATGCATTGACACCTTTCCTTGCAATGCCAACACAATTAGTGCATTTAGGAATGAAGTGAGCTGCAGAGAATTGTGTGAGATAACTCACTTAGCTCATGGACTGAAATGCACCATGAAACTCCCCAAAACTAATACTGACAGATTTTTGGTAAAAAATAAATGTTTGCATGATCTGTATGATTTAACTTAAATTTTTTTAATGACTCATTAGAGAATTGGAGCTGAATTAGCCTGTACTTTTGCATCTTAGTATATTTTATATTTGCTTCCTGAAGAAAAATGTCAATTTTTAATTTGATATTTTTCAGCACTTTGTCAAATTGTTAAAATACTGTGACTTTGAAGCATTTTCTAAATGTGGTAGTCATGATGCAAGATACATGTGGACTGATAGAATGCAACACATTTTTCATTTATTAACTCAACAGATTATGATTGATCTTCTTCTTCATGTTTTGTATTTTTAATAATTACTTGAAACCTCTGCAATCCCTACTTGTTGGTTTTCAATGTTTTGACCTCATCACAGTTATGATGATATTTTCAGTAGTTCAGAATTTGTTAATTTCAGGTTCAAATATTAAAATAACACAGCTCAAATCAGAAAACAATCTTCATAATGCGGCAATGTATAACTATTCTCAAGAGCAAAAATAATACAATGGGCTGAATCTTAAATGTCTTTGGCTAAGTTTGAATTGAATTGAGGAATTTGGAGAGTTTCTCACAGCAAGGCCTAGTGAGTTTTCGCATCCCCAACTAACCAAACTTGCCACATTAACTACTTACCACAGCCCTGTGGCATCTGTCACATCCAGATTTTGTCCCAGCTTACAATGCACCATTCCCCGAACAATTTGCTACTCAACAAATATCTGGTACCCTTTGCATCTGCACCATCTTTGAAATGCTCCCGTACACATGGAAATCTACCGTAGACGTCGGTGGCAACACCACAGCAACATTGAAACTATGCTGTCCACAGCATAAAGCCATATGGTTGACTCTTTCTTGAATGTGCAACTTCATTCTCTCACTCTAGTTACAGTTTAACCACCAGGTCGCACACTGTACATATCTGTAGCGATATCATCTCTGAAAACCTTCTCTGAGACAGTGCTAGACTGTCCTCAGTATGCTCACAGTAGACTTGCAACTTATCATTGAGCACAACAGGAACATCGTAGACAAGGAAGCAGTCATGCAATTCCAAACATGGGCATCTATTTAAAAGAAACAAAAGTGAACACATTCAAAACCAGGAGAGACAGACATTTGTCCCCACTATGCCAACCAGATTTTAGCATCACAATCAAAAATTTTTTACATGATTGTCGGCTACACCCATCTCTTATCTATTGGAAGTGAAAGTCAACAAGGTTCTGTCTATCCTGTTGTACCTGTGCAGCTGAGCTCTGTTGTGATAGCTCTCTCCTCCCTAAAGCCTTCATCCTCATCCTCCTTTGAAGAATGCTTCCATTCCTCCAGTTTCTCAGTTCCAGCACATCCCCTTATTGATGCTTCAATTCTGCAGAGCGCTGCATTCCAGGACCATGTGGCACACGCCCTGGACCACACTGCAGGGTCCTGTCAGACTGGTCCAAGTAGCAGCCCTAGCATCAGCTCCACCACAGCCTTAGTGGCATTGTGGCCCAGGTGGCATTGCGTCTGCATGCCGAGTCAGTTGGCAGATTGTGCAATCGCGCCATTAAATGTGATCACAGTGGGCAGTTCATGCCCGCAAATAACCAGCCTTGTAAGGCACCCATTCCCTCAAACACACCAGGTATACAAGAGTTTTGAGGATGTAGTGGGACGCATTCTTCCAGGACATGATAATGGTGATCAGAGATTACCTGAACATTAATCAAATGGAATCCCTTCCTGTTGTTGAACTCCACAGTGATGTGATTTGACCCTCAGTGCTACATGTGCGGTCAATGACACCCCACACCTCAGGGAATCCAGCTGTGTTTCGAAATCCTACTGCCCTGTTGCAGCACTGACCTCGTAATCGGGAAACAAGATAACTGGTGTGATCTTGCTTGGTCACTATCTTGATTCATTTGTAAGTGTACGCAGAGCGATCTCACATAGGTCATCCAGCGTTCTGTGGAAGGAGAAAGTAAGGACTGCAGATGCTGGAGATCAGATCTGAAAATGTGTTGCTGGAAAAGCGCAGCAGGTCAGGCAGCATCCAAGGAGCAGGAGAATCGACGTTTCGGGCATGAGCCCTTCCTTTTCCTCAAGAAGGGCTTTTGCCCGAAACGTCGATTCTCCTGTTCCTTGGATGCTGCCTGACCTGCTGCGCTTTTCCAGCAACACATTTTCAGCTCTGATCTCCAGCATCTGCAGCCCTCACTTTCTCCTTCTTCAGGAAGGAGCCAATCACAAAATTTCAGGGCCACAGTGACCATCACATCCACTGGAAGACAATAGTTTCCTGCAGCTCTCCGGTCACACACCAGCATTGACTTATTTCAGTTACAGTGTATTAGAACATACAAAGCCTTAGTCAGCACTCTGCCTCGCACATGGCCAGGAAATGGAGTCTGGGCCAGAAAACTTTGGGCCTCCTGTGACCCCACCTGACGGGGGTGCTCCTCATACTCTGCATAGGTATCCTGCTACTCATGAGCTTGTCATTAGCTCTGGTCTTCCTGCATTCACTTTTGAAGTCTTATGTAGATAGCCACAGTGGCTGACTTGCCACCATTGGCATGGCCCAGGACTTCTGGCAGGAACAATCAAAAATGGGAGCAGAAGGAGAGAAAGAATTTCTTCGATGTTAGAACAGTCATCCACAGCATAGCTGCAAAATGAGGGCTGCGAAAACATCAGCACACGGTGAGATACATGGCAGTCTGAGAATGAGGGACATATTTCGATCATCCATCCAGGCTATGTCCATGCAGCAACTTAGTGAAGGTGGCACATTTCAACACCCTTCCTAACCCAATATCACATCAAATGCTTAACTTCTTACTGTATTCAGAGAATTATAGATGTCTACAGCACACAAAAAGGTCATTGTGTCCATGTCGGTCATAAACAAACACCTAGCTATTCTAATCCCATTTTCCATCACTTGGCCTTGTAGTCTTTGACATCACAAGTGCACTTCTAAATGCTCTTAAATGTTATGAGGGGTTCTGCTTCTACCACCCTTATAGGCAGTGAGTTCCAGAATCCCACCTTTTCCCTGGAACGGGGCGAGTCCAAAACCGGAGGGCATACGTTTAAGGTGAGAGGGGAAAGGTTTAAAAGGGGCAATGTTTTCATGCAAAGGGTAGTGCGTGTCTGGAATGAGCTGCCAGAGGAGGTGGTGGAGGCTTGTACAATTACAACTTTTAAAAGGCATCTGGATGGATATACAAATAGAAAAAATTTAGAAGGCTATGGGCCAAGTGCTGGCAAATGGGACTAAATTAACTTATGATATCTGGTCAGTATGGATGAGTTGGACCGAAAGGTCAGTTTCCATGCTGTACATCTCTATCACTCTATGATTCTAAATGTCCTCTGCACCCTCTCCAGTGGTACAGACTGTCATAGTACAGACTGTCCACTTACATGACAGATGATGAAGAGATGTTATGTAGCTCACACAAGACCCTTGGAAGTTGCACAAGTATTAGGCCCCCTTCTGCAAGCATTGACCTTTTGTAACATCATCCCTGCTAACTTCAATATTATTAAGATACACAAGTTTAATTTGTAAGCACCAAGAGCATTTTGCAAATCACTTTTGACCAGTATCAGACCCCTTAGTAACTTCCCACTGCAGGTATTGCAAAAGGCTTTGAGGTGACCATTGCTGAGCCAGATTTGAGATCATGGGGGCAATTTCAATTTGGCACTCCCTCAGAATCATCAAAAGAAATCATTATTTAGGACGCTTGGATATCTACCCCCTCACCCCCTTGCCATCTTAAAACACATCAGCCTGGGATCAGGACAATTCTTCCTTCTTCTGTCAGTTATTTACAGTATTTGTGACTTCATGTTGTTGTTAAAGAAACCTTAAGTTAAGGAATCCATGAATAACTCTTACATATAAAATGTGGATGTTATTGAGATTGTAAAGATTATTACTCCGCTGTACATGGTCATCTATTGTATGGACTACTGTTTTGTAGGGAGATTAAGCAAGTTGGTTCTTTGGCAAAAAAATCCGAACCTCCATTACTCTGAGTTTGACTTTTTCTCCAATCTTGTCACATCTGATGCAGCGTAGAATGGTTATAATTTTCACAGATGATGTAGTTTTACTTTGCATACAAATTCCATAACACCATTGCTGTGGTAAAGAATGCTAGCAGTTTGGAAGACTGAAGCAGAAAATTCTGAGTAATATTTAATGAACAGAATCTTAACGATAAAGTCGTTATTCTGAAAGCTTGGCTCTCAAACATCCCATACAATAAAAACACATTGCAACTTATTGTGAAATGCACATTACAACTATACCATGAAAATGTATGCACTTTGAAGTACATTCACACAGAATATTCCACTCATCAGGCTATAATAGGGATGATAGTGGGATTGTTTACTTTTAAAAGGAACTTTTAATTTAATTGAGTCATTCCTTTTAAAAACTCAGGATTTTATTTTAGATTGAACTATCATTTACTCCTATAAACAGAAAGTTTGCAAAGCCAGTCTGCCAGTTCACTGACATATCCTGCCAAATGTGACATGGATCTTTTCCATGTGTTGATCTCATAGACACAGTATTCCCAAGTTACAGAAAAAAATATCATGAACATATACTTAGATAAGGGAGGAGTGTCATAGATAAACAGGACGTAATGGTGTATTAACTGAAATTCCAGTGATCCACATAAAATACTTTTTAATATTTAATGGCCTTATTATTGAAATATTAAAATTGAGAATCTCACTTCAGCATTTGACATTTACACACTTCACATTTTTAATCAGTGTAACATGCACAAATTCATGATGTAAGATTTGGATTGGATGATACAGTTTCTGTTTTTTGGTTGATTGAGAGAGGCAGACCAGAAACTGTTCCACTCACTCCTGACTTATTGCTTCGGCTTGTCCAGTCAAATATCGAATGGCCAATTAGTGGCTGTCAATGGGAAGGAGATCAATTATAGATAGAAAATAGGGTTCTCTACCCAATCATCAATGCAAGTCAGTCATCACGTGGCAAAGGGCTCTGGTTTTAAAGCTGCCCTCTGCTTAGTAACAACATCAAAGAGCATCATTTACAGAATTAAGACATTGCTACTTTGCCTGGCAAAATATGCTGGTACATTGAACCATAGACTGGTTACAGATCTCCACTAATGCCCTTTGTGTCATTTTGTTATGCCTTGTGTAAAAGACACCAAAATCATTTCTTGTATGACATCTGAAAAATGGAGCAGACAACAACAAGTTGCAGAGGATTGGGTTGCCAACAATTTTAATAGCTTGTTATTGAATGAATCCAAAATGGCAGGCAGGTGGTGGATGTTGACACCTGTTCACCTTCCGTGATTCGATTGGTGTGATATGTCATATTACTGTCATAACTCAGTCATGCCCAAGTTTTTTGTCAGCATTGGGGGGTGAGAGGAGGTGGAGAAGGGGGGGAACACCAGCCCCGATTTGGGAATGCAGTCTGATCCAAGGTTTCACATTATCCAGAGAATTTCAGTTAGGTAACTCCCCACTTGTCTCAGTATTTTCTCAACATCTTCTATACTTGCAGCAGTTTTTTAATTATTTAAAAGTGATATTAGGCATTTTACCCATTCCTGTGACTTCTGGCATGAGGATGGGTGTATTCAAAATAAACTGTATATGAAAATGAGTATGTAATTATTTTATAAGTGAACATTACAAGATCTGCAGCAAAATAGTTTGTCTTCAAAGTCCATACCTCTCAGTCAATTACTTGTCAATTTTTTTTTTAAAAGCCACATTCTCAACATAGGGGTCACTCAGGACTGATCACATACACCTTTTCTGAAGTCAAAACATATTTTAAAAATCTGCCTCTTGTTGAGCTGGAAAAGATTAATTCTTTTTCACACATTTTTATTACTCTACTCATCTACTGGTGCTCCTCCATTTCCTCCAATCAGGATTAAGTCAGTTATGACAGATTCACATCTGGAATTCATGAGATCCTGTCAGCGACATCAGGATGTGAAACAAACACACTGTGAAGTTACATGACACCCAATGGCAGCCAAATACTGCAGGACAACTGGGGAAAGAACAATCTAAGTCCAGTAGTCACAATGAACTGCTTACTAGACAGCCAAAGGAATGCTGTCCCCAGGCCTGTGAATATCTTTGACTCAACTGCAATGTGTACAAGTGCAAACTGCACACCAGATGAAAAGCTGGAACTGAGGCAACCCAAGCAGAAAATAACCTCAATCTAGCCTTCTCTCTGTGGATATAAAATGCCAAATAGCAATAACACTGCATTGTGATACTTTGGGGGGCTGTCTGTTTTCTGCTGTGCCACAGCATGCCTAATCAGTAGTTCAGGTCATGAATAATATGTAAGGAGAAAAAAAAATGGAATTTTGATTGAAGCTGAAAAGAAGGTTCCTGTACTAAAAGGTGTGATGTCAAACCTTATTTATCTAACAATTTATTCCAAGAAAAGTAATAAATTTGTATTCTTCTTCAGTGGGAGAAAGTGAGGACTGCAGATGCTGGGGATCAGAGCTTAAAAATGTGTTGCTGGAAAAGCGCAGCAGGTCAGGCAGCATCAAAGGAACAGGAGAATCGACGTTTCGGGCATGAGCCCTTCTCCAGGAATGAGGAGGGTGTGCCAAGCAGGCTAAGATAAAAAGTAGGGAGGAGGGACTTGGGGGAGGGGCGTTGGGAATACGATAGATGGACGGAGGTTAAGGTGAGGGTGATAGGCCGGAGAGGGGGTGGGGGCGGAGAGGTCGGGAAGAAGATTGCAGGTCAAGAAGGCGGTGCTGAGTCTGAGGTTTGGGACTGAGAAAAGGTGGGGGGAGGGGAAATGAGGAAGCTGGAGAAATCTGCATTCATCCCTTGTGGTTGGAGGGTTCCTAGGCGGAAGATGAGGCGCTCTTCCTCCAAGTGTCGTGTTGCCATGGTCTGGCGATGGAGGAGGCCAAGGACCTGCATGTCCTTGGCAGAGTGGGAGGGGGAGTTAAAGTGTTCAGCCACAGGGCGGTTGGGTTGGTTGGTGTGGGTGTCCCAGAGATGTTCTCTGAAACGTTCCACAAGTAGGCGGCCTGTCTCCCCAGTGTATAGGAGGCCACATCAGGTGCAGCGGATGCAGTAAATGATGTGTGTGGAGGTGCAGGTGAATTTGTGATGGATATGGAAGGATCTCTTGGGGCCTTGGAGGGAAGTGAGTGGGGAGGTGTGGGCGCAAGTTTTGCATTTCTTGCGGTTGCAGAGGAAGGTGTCGGGAGTGGAGGTTGGGTTGGAGGGGGTGTGTGGATCTGACAAGGGAGTCACGGATGGAGTGGTCTTTCCGGAACGCTGATAGAGGTGGGGAGGGTTATATTTCCTTGGTGGTGGAGTCTGTTTGGAAGTGGCGGAAATGACGAAGGATGATACGATATATCTGGAGGTTGGTGGGGTGATAGGTGAGGACCAGTGGGGTTCTGTCCTGGTGGCGAATGGAGGGGCGGGGTTCAAGGGCAGAGGAGCAGGAAGTGGAGGAGATGCGGTGGAAAGCATCATCAACCACGTCTGAGGGGAAATTGTGGTCTTTGAAGAAGGAGGCCATCTGGGTTGTTCTGTTTTGGAATTGGTCCTCCTGGGAGCAGATGCGGTGAAGGCGAAGGAATTGGGAATATGGGATGGCGTTTTTACAGGGGGCAGGGTGGGAGGAGGTGTAATCTAGGTAGCTGTGGGAGTTCGTTGGTTTATAGTAAATGTCCGTGTTGAGTCAGTCGTCCGAGATAGAAATGGAGAGGTCTAGGAAGGGGAGGGAGGAGTCTGAGACAGTCCAGGTAAATTTGAGGTCGGGGAGGAAGGTGTTAGTAAAGTGGTTGAACTGATCAACCTCATGGGAGCACGAGGTAGCGCCGATACAGTCATCTATGTAGTGGAGGAAAAGGTGGGAGGTGGTGCCAGTGTAGCTGCGGAAGATGGACTGTTCCACATATCCTACAAAGAGGCAGGCATAGCTGGGGCCCATGCAGGTGCCCATGGCTACTCCTTTCGTTTGGAGGAAGTGGGAGGATTGGAAAGAGAAGTTGTTCAGAGTGAGGACCAGTTAAGTCAGTCGAAAGAGGGCGTCAGTGGAAGGATACTTGTTGGGTCGGCGGGAAAGGAAGAAGCGGAGGGCTTTGAGGCCTTTGTGATGGGGGATGGAGGTGTATAGGGACTGGATGTCCATGGTGAAGATAAGGCGATGGGGGCCGGGAAGCGAAAATCATGGAGGAAGTGGAGGACGTGGGTGGTGTCCCGAACATAGGTGGGGAGTTCTTGGACTAAGGGGGCAGGACAGTGTCAAGGTATGCAGAAATGAGTTCGGTGGGGTAGGAGCAGGATGAGACAATGGGTCGGCCGGGGCAGTCAGGTTTGTGGACTTTGGGCAGAAGGTAGAAATGGGCGGTGCGGGGTTGTGGGACGATGAGGTTGGAGACAGTGAATGGGAGATCACCTGAGGTGATCAGGTTATGGATGGTCTGGGAGATAATGGTTTGGTGGTGGGAGGTGGGGTCATGGTCAAGGGGGCAGTAGGAGGAGGTGTCCGCAAGCTGTCGTTTAGCCTCAACAATATAAAGATCAGTGCGCCAAAATACCACCATGTCTCCCTTGTCTGCCGTTTTGATGGTCAATGTCGCGGCGGCAGTTGGCTATGAAAAGATTGAGGGCGGGGTTAGGTGGGGGGGGTGGGGTTAGGCGTGGGGGCGGAGTTAGGCGTGCGGGCAGTTTGTTGTACGTACTAGTTGTCCTGGTTGGGTCCAAATTTTGTTGGTCTGAACGTAGTCTGGAGTCCATGTGGGGTCAGTCAGTTCCGTAGACAGTTGCTGAGGAAGGAGATGTGGCTGTGGTAGCAAGTCTGTTTGAGGACATGGCTGAAGAGCTTCAGGGCAGAGGAGATGACCTGGGGGGTGCAGTGAGAGAGGGATTCACTGAGATCCTTGTAGATGGAGCATTCACCACAGCAACTTCCGCCCCCGGGGTTGCCGTCGCCGCAGCCACTTCCGCCCCCAGTGACATCATTCGCCTGCACAACGACCACACCGCATGCGTCTCCGCCCCCATGCCGATCCCCGCCCCCATGCCTAACCCCGCCCCCATTCCGAACTCCACCCCTACGCCTAACTCCACCCCTACGCCTAACTCCACCCCCACACCGATTTCCACCCCCATTCCTAACTCCACCCCCATGCCTAACCCGCCCCATCACCTACCCTGCCCCCACTCCCAACTCCAGTCCCATATCAGCTCCCAGGTCCTAGCTGCCAGCCCTGCCATATTTTCACCATCCCTCCAGACCTCCCCCTCTCTGAGGATGAAAGATTAGTCCTCAGCAGTGGCCTCACCTTCATCCTCCTATGCTCCAGGATTACCAACTTCAACACGCAGCGAGACATCGAGCATTTCTTCTGCTGCCTTCACCTCCGCGCCTACTTCTTCAACCAGGACTCCCGCCGACCCTCTGATGACCCCTTCTCCCGCCTCCAACACACCCATCCACCTGGACACCCCATGCTGGCCTCTTACCCACCCTCGATTTCTTCATATCCAACTGCCGCCGCGACATTGACCGCCTCAACCTGTCCACCCCTCTCACCCTCTCCAACCTCTCACCCTCGCAACGTGCAGCCCTCCACTCCCTCCGCTCCAACCACAACTTCATCAAACCGGCAGACAAGGGACGCGCGATGGTAGTTTGGCGCACCAATCTTTATATTGCTGAGGCTAAACGCCAGCTCGCGGACACCTCCTACAACTACCCCCTTGACCATGACCCCACCTCCCACCACCAAACCATCATCTCCCAGACCATCCATAACCTCATCACCTCAGGGAATCTCCCATCCACCGCCTCCAACCTCATAGTCCCACAACCCCACACCGCCCGTTTCTACCTTCTGCCCAAAATCCACAAACCTGACTACCCAAACCGACCCATTGTCTCAGCCTGCTCCTGCCCCACCGAACTCATTTCTGCATACCTTGGCACGGTCCTGTCCCCCTTAGTCCAAGAACTCCCCACCTAGGTTCGGGACACCACCCGCACCCTCAACCTCCTCCATGATTTTCGGTTCCCCGGCCCCCAATGCCTTATCTTCACCATGGACATCCAGTCCCTATACACCTCCATCCCCCATCTTAAAGGCCTCAAAGCCCTCCGCTTCTTCCTTTCCCACCGAACCAACCAGTACCCTTCCACTGACACCCTCCTTCAACTGACTGAACTGGTCCTCACTCTGAACAACTTCCCTTTCCAATCCTCCCACTTCCTCCAAACGAAAGGAGTAGCCATGGGCACCTGCATGGGCCCCAGCTATGCCTGCCTCTTCGTTGGATATGTGGAACAGTCCATCTTCCGCAGCTACACTGGCACCACCCCTGACCTTTTCCTCCACTACATAGATGACTGTATCAGCGCTGCCTCGTGCTCCCACGAAGAGGTTGAACAGTTCATCCACTTTACTAACACCTTCCACCCCGACCTCAAATTTACCTGGACTGTCTCAGACTCCTCCCTCCCCTTCCTAGACCTCTCCATTTCTATCTCGGACGACAGACTCAACACGGACATTTACTATAAACCGACTAACTCCCACAGCTACCTAGATTACACCGTCTCTGACCCTGCCCCCTGTAAAAACGCCATCTCATATTCCCAATTCCTTTGCCTTCACCGCATCTGCTCCCAGGAGGACCAATTCCAATACCCAGATGGCCTCCTTCTTCAAAGACCACAATTTCCCCTCAGACGTGGTTGACGATGCTTTCCACCGCATCTCCTCCACTTCCCGCTCCTCTGCCCTTGAACCCCACCCCTCCAATCGTCACCAGGACAGATCCCCACTGGTCCTCACCTATCACCCCACCAAACTCCAGATATATCGTATCATCCTTCGTCATTTCCGCCACCTCCAAACAGATCCCACCACCAAGGATATACTTCCCTCCCCACCCTTATCAGCGTTCCGGAAAGACCACTCCCTCCGCGACTCCTTTGTCAGATCCACATCCCCCCACCAACCCAACCTCCACTCCCGGCACCTTCCCCTGCAACCGCAAGAAATGCAAAACTTGCGCCCCTACCTCCCCACTCACTTCCCTCCAAGGCCCCAAGGGATCCTTCCGTATCCATCAGAAATTCACCTGCACCGCCACACACATCATTTACTGCATCCGCTGCACTCGATGTGGCCTCCTATACATTGGGGAGACAGGCCGCCTACTTGCAGAACGTTTCAGAGAACACCTCTAGGACACCCGCACCAACCAACCCAACCGCCCCGTGGCTGAACACTTTAACTCCCCCTCCCACTCTGCCAAGGACATGCAGGTCCTTGGCCTCCTCCATCACCAGACCATGGCAACATGACGCCTGGAGGAAGAGCACCTCATCTTCCACCTAGGAATCCTCCAACCACAAGGGATGAATGCAGATTTCTTCAGCTTTCTCATTTCCCCTCCCCCCACCTTTTCTCAGTCCCAACCCTCAGACTCAGCACCACCTTCTTGACCTGCAATCTTCTTCCCGACCTCTCCGCCCCACCCCCTCTCCGACCTATCACCCTCACCTTAACCTCCGTCCATCTATCGTATTCCCAACGCCCCTCCCCCAAGTCCCTCCTCCCTACTTTTTATCTTAGCCTGCTTGGCACACCCTCCTCATTCCTGAAGAAGGGCTTATGCCCGAAACGTCGATTCTCCTGTTCCTTTGATGCTGCCTGACCTGCTGCGCTTTTCCAGCAACACATTTTTAAATTCTTCTTCAGTTCCTAATTATAATTAATTAAGGCATATCTAACACTTAGACAAGTACTTATTTTGAGTAATTTATGGACTATGATTTGGAACAAATGGTTCCAGCACACAAGCCAATCAAGTGTGCAGCAAACTACTCTGACTGCGACAATGTTACAGCAACAAGTTTTGTTTCCATTAGATTTAAGTATTAATGACTCAGGTTTCAGTGTGATTCAATGTGCTGCTTACGGATCAAATCAGAAACTTTGAAGAGGTGATATACTGTATATTCTACTATCCAAAGTCTTGTTACAATTTTGAGCATTGACAAACTAGAAATATGCTTGAAAGTAAAAGGTGGTAAAGTGATATTAAAAGCATTATTAAAGTTGCCCTTTGCTGGAATATGGCAAAATTTGTTTCAAAAATATTGACAGCACACATACATGATATATATATGTACATATACATCTCAGGGGATATAGTTGTACATTTATAAAAGGATCATGAATTATTAATCTACATATATCCATGTTGTCTGTGAAATGCAAAGATAATTTCTCACATGCAAACAGCTGTCCAAAAGAAGCCACACAGTGCATTTTTTGTAAGGTGGAAACAGGCAATAAAACTCACAGAACCAATTTTAAAATGCTATATGATCAAAATTAGAGCCTTCCTTTAGAACACACCCTGACTTTGGTGCCTGCGAATTATCTTGTCTTTCCCCTATTTGAAATAATACAGTACTATTACAAGAATTTCAATTTATTTTTTAGGCTTGCCATTGAACAATTTCTAGAACATGCTGTTATCCTGTACCATTAAGCGATAATTAACCAGTTAGTTAACATTTTTTTTATTTTCACTGCAGTTAATTATCACATTTCCGAACTGTGGAATTATCACTGACACCCACAGAATAAAAACAATATTTGTTTCTACTAAATTTTCTTGGGAATTTACACTGTACAGTTATGGGTTGTGTTCCAAAAAATATAGTTTTTAGGAAAAAATCTAAAACAAATCAAATATTCAAATGGTTTGTAAATATGATTTCTAAGCTTGAATAGAAAATATGCAAAAATAAGGTACCCATTATGGAGCTGTGTTAAATAACTAATTGAAGACAACCATTTTACAATAATTTCAAACCATTTACAATTATATTAGACCATGGTAGGAGAGCCTCTTTACTTCAAAGATTTAGGAACTGAATCATTACTTACATTTTGTTTCAGGATTAATGGTGGCCTTGACTGATTCTCACAATGAAGAAGAATGAAGGAAAAATATATAATGTAAAAAGTAAAATTAAAAATGTAGCTAAAATGTGAAATGAAATAGTATCAAGAAACTCATATTTCCTATCTCCAGACAGCCACAAAAAATCCTTTTCGATTATTTCTGCCACTGTATAGTAAACATAATATCAATGCTGCTATCTAAGTGAAACAGTGTTAAATGGAATTCTTCCTCAATTTTTATAAAGTTCAGTGACATAAAGTAATTGAAACTCCTATCTGCTTTCTGCACCAGATAACAATCTGGATCAGTCCTGTGTTTTAATCTTCCAAAGACTGCATCTGTCAGGGAGCCAAACCTGCTCAGCCCAGTTGTACTGATTAAGCCCCACAGATTATTTGTCAAATAAATCCTAGAACCCAATATTTGTTTTTTTTTAATTTAATTGGCATGCAAATGGGTGCAAATGGGGGAACAAGACAGCCTATGCGTCCGATACAGTTGTCACTTCAGATTTTAGTTACATTCATTATCGTCCTTGCAGCTGCTTTTTCACACACCTAACAGCTGCCAATATTACCTCAACCCCAGGAAGTCGACAAACCTGCACAAACTTCCTTTCGTTCTTATCTGTTCTATGCACACTAATTCCATGCATCTGAGGCCTCCGCTCACCAGAATTATGCCTGCTTCCTAACACCTCCGTCTCCAGAGCTTTGCATTTGAAATTGAACAGACACCGAGCCAATTTATCATAGGCTGACATGTGTCATGTTCAAGGCATAACCAGAGGGACCTACTGTACGAGGTGTATTTATCCTTTTGTTGTTAGTATGGTCCCAGACAATATGAGCAGCTATTACAGTAGAAAAAATCAACAGTAATAACTAAACAACCAGATCCTTCCTAATAAATTTTTTACAGAATGCTGGCAAGGTGGCAATAAACCACATTACAGCAGGTCAACCTCTGCTTGACGAAACATCACCAATCTGTCAAAAAAAATAAAATACATCAACAATCTGGCACACTGGCACAATCATAACCAAGCTGAAAAGAATAAGCGAAAGATGTTGCCGTGCTGGAATGACCTATTACAGCAGCCATATTACTGTGAGGCCAAGTCATTTCTATAGGAAATAAACAACAATTGTTTTGTTACTATGATAACACAATGTTTTAATAAGACACAAAAGGGTTGTTGCTAAAAGATGAAAATCTTCTATTGATCTTATAATACCTTCAAAAAGAGGCAAAGGTGAGCTGGGGCACCATAAAGAGTATTTTATGGAGGGCACCCACTTTGACAGAGGTGATTTATTGGGCATTATTTTGAATTATAAAACATTCTTTTTTAAAAGTTGCTATGGTTACAGCAAAGGTAAACTGCCATGAGATCCTTAAAGTCTACTTTATAAACTCTAAAATATATGTGTTAAAAAACCATCACAGCAACAGTAAAATGAACATCAGTTGGGTGTTCCCAATTCTGAAATAAAAGTGGAATATGAAAAACAACCACAGGATAGATTTTTCAATAAGGTTAACTATTCCCATTATCTACTTTATATCTTAGAGCTATACAAAGAATGAAACTAATTTGTATACATGCAACAGGTTTCATTTACAGAACTTTGAAAGGTCTACGTTTCAGTTCTAGCTCTCAGCTCTTCCACCATTTGTTTACTTTTTTCTGTGTCCACATCCAGGCTTAGCATATCGATAGTAACTATCGATAGTAACCGTACTCACTGAATTGAACACTGCAAATCCAAAGCAAGGCCTCTCTTCCTTTGGATACTCGTATTCACAAAAAAAGACAGACAACAAACCCTGAGAAATATCACAGGTTTGACATTATCATGATTGGTTAAACTGCTTCCATTTTCAAGGTATCAGAAGACATAACATGCATTTGATAGTTCTAAGAAATGATAATTAAAAGGCATAATTATCTATTGATAGAAAAATCATAGCATTACTGCAATCAACTCTACCATATTAAAGAAAACTCAACCGAGTCTCTGGATGCACTCCTTGCTCATTTCCAGTTAACTGAATACTGTTATCTGCAATTGCACTGCAGATAGCACCCTTTGGCTGCAAACAAATTGGCCTGAGTTGCATCATAAAATCTACATCATTCAAACTTTTGCACCAAGGAATCGTACTTGAAAATGCTTGAACTTGTGAATATTTCTGTTCCTTTGGAATACATTTTTACTGTTACTGGCGCATCAGTCGTCCACTAATGTTCAATCGACTGATAGTGTACATTTCGAAAGTTACAATTGGACACCTTGTGATGCAATTTTGCAAAGTACTGGATGCTTCCAGTAGGAATTTAACATAGAGAGGCACTGTAAGATTATTCCTTGCTATAGTGCATTTAGAAGTCAGACCACTATCCTAATTCTTGAATCATTCTGTCACATTTCTGTGAATGTATGCCCCCAAAATGACTGCATTAATGAAAAAGTGGTTGCTCAGTCAATGAAATGCTTACATTAATATTAATATGACATTTTCAAATTATAGCAAAGTTGATATGCAGCTTATTACAGATATAAACAAGTATACAAGTACATAAACAGTTTGTTAACATTATGTAGTTTACAATATGCCAGCTTACATTAATAATGTATAGTACGAAAACTCAAAGCGGTAATATAAATTATTCAGTTCAGTTTTAACTACCAAAAATTATATTCAAATAAATACATTAAAATGACCTAATACATTAAATGAACTTATGTTTGTAAATTTGAAATTCTATTGTTGCTCTGTGAAACTCTTACCATAATTTTAGAATGGCTAAAAATTAGGCTAAATGTTTGGTATTGAAGTTTCTTGGATGGAACTTATGTCCCAAACATGGTGATCTATGTAAGTAACACATCAAGTTCTTGTACCTCTTTTTCAGTACAATGTCTTTGAGACTTCCAGCAAAGCTAAAACCTAAGAGTGAATTTGGGCATTACTTGGGGTGTCCATACTAGCCCAAGAAGCCGAAGATCAGTGATGAGGATAAACTTCTATTTTTCCAGGGCTGGTAGTGGTGGATGCATGCGATCATGCTTGACTTTCCACTTTTGCTTAATGACAGGTAAGTTCCTAACACTCATGATCAAACCTTGCCATGGTGACTGCCATAATTGCACCATTAGTGACTTGAACACTTGATCACAGATAGGAAATGAAGGGACTTGCCCCTGACCCCGGTGAGAGATACAGAGAGAGCAATACAGAAAGAAAAGGAAATACTAGGACATAGAGGAAGATATGAATCTTTCAAATTAATACAGTGTTCAGTTGGTTGGACAACTCATTTACAACGCAGTGTAACACCAGCACCATGGATTGGATTCCTGCACTGGCTGAGATTACTATGAAGGACTCCCATTCTCAACCTCTCCCTTTGCCTGAGGCATGATGGTCCTCAGGATAAACCACCATCTGTTGTCCCTCTCTCTAATGAGGGAACAGCCCTATAGTCTCATAGGACTATGGCAACTTTATCTTTATAACAGTGTCTAAAGTAATGACGAAAATTGAAATCCTTCCCACAAGAAATATTCAAAACCTAGAAACATATACTGAACAACTCCACACGGAAGCCTATGCCAAGTCTTGAGGAGAGAAATGTACAAAACAGGATGTACAAAACAGGAATGAATGATTAAGACAGGGGTCCCACCTACTAGCTGGAGAACCGGCTTTCCATTGTATTAATAACACGAGATGATAACTGTCAGCATTCTACCGATCAGAGCTCAGGGATTACAAACCAAAGAGGACTGAAGGTGAAATGGGGGTCATAGGATGGTAGTCAGGGGAGGGGGAAGAGTGTTAAAGCTATGGACAGGGAGGCTGTTTTCAGCAATTCCACCTTCCTGGTGTCACATCCCTCAATCTGGCACTGGGTGACTTTAAATGGTCAACCCTATCTTGAAGCTGCATGAGAATTCCCCACCCATCATTACTTGAATATAAATGGCAGCAAGATGGAGCCTTAAAGTGGGCATCTATTGTCCACTTAAGTGCTTCAGTTAGCATCTGAATGGGAAGGTTACCCACAAGGCTTCCCACCCCAGAGTTAATCAGGTGAAGGCAGGAAGTTGGCTGGGAACTCACACTGCACTCTCTTGCCTGAATAAACTTACCTGGAGGTGAGAAGCTAGGCACTAAATTCCACTGAGTGATCCACACCTTACCCCTACTCCCAGCCAAGAAATAGACATTGCTGCAGGTAGACTATTCAATGTTATAAATATTGTCACTCTAATCTATTCATTTATATTACCAGAGGTGGAACAGGCGTTTTGATTTTATTATTTCCTATCAAACCATATCTTGATTCATCAAACTAATGTCCAAATTACATTTGAGTGGAATCTTTTTGAGATCAACAAATCCAGATTCAATTTTGTTTCTTCTTCTTCATGCAGCTGCTCCACATGATCACTTTTGTTACTTTAGAATTTTTGTGCCCAGTTTAAACGTTTAGTTGCATTAATGCAGCACACAAATTTTAAGATTAAAAAGTACAAGTTCACTCTGACTAGGCATCCCAAACCTGAGCACTCTTGTGTTAACTGTAGTCTAAGTAAAAGAGAGAGCTGTATTGACATCACGTATGATACAACCACCATGCATCTACAAACACTTTATAGTCAATGTTGTATTTTTGTATTGTATTTATCATTGTAATGTAGGACCTGTGACAGCCAATTTGTGAACAGCTTTAAATGGTCAACCTTATCTTGAAGCTGAATGAGAACAGCATGCTCTCACAAATATGATAATTGCCAATTAACCTTTTGTCTGTGGTATTGATTGTTGTATAAATATGGGATAAAGCACCTACGATAGTTCTTCTTCAAAATAATGTCATCGCATCTTTGACATTCACCTGAGGCAGATGGAGCCTTGGTTTGCTGCTTCATCCAAAGGGCAACAGCTTTAACAGTACAGAGTTTCCTCAGCTTTGCTTCAGAGGTTCAGGCTAGATTGCTACACTTAAGCCCTAGATGGCTTTTGAAAGTGGAATAGTATGCTTTAGAAATTAGAGTGCTATCAATTGAGCCACATGTAACACATTAAATGTGTTGCAAATGGATGGTAGTGCAAACAGTTTTCCAAAATTGGAGTACACATGGCATCGTATTACCATGACACACATCAAAAGTTCCCTGGTCTGTCACCACTAATTTAACTATCACGGGCACCACCTATCCATCGAAAAATAAGGGCAATGGGAAAGGAAGGAAAAACCCTCCAGTAGATGAAGTTATACTTAATTCAATATGGTATTAGTAATCAGAGGCTGCATGATATCACTGGAAGATTTCTTCAGGAATCTTGACTTAATCATAATTGCTCCATGCAAAAATTGAATGTATGATTAATAGCGAAGAACTGTACACTGCTGGAAAATATCAATGAACTGGACTGAATGAACAGAGATGTGGCAAATGGAATTAAATCTATAGAAATGTGTGCTAATATTTTTGTTGAATGCAAATAAAGCAAGCGAATGCAAAATAAATCATAGAACACTCAGAAGGAGAGGAGTGGTGGGACCTTGAGGTATATTGACACATATCCCAGAAGAACGCAGAACAAACAGATAAGATGGTCAAGGAAGGTGAAATATTTTCCTTTTTAGCCAAAATACAGAGTATAACATCAAAAGAAGTGCTAATGTACCACAAAACACTATAGTTAGAATATCATGTACAATCTGGTTACCACAATACAAGAAGGAGGTAATTTCACTGACAGGGGTACAGAGGAGACTTATGAAGAAGTTTAAAGGTTGGGGGAATTTGTCTATGATGAAAGATTGGATAGGTTTGGTTGTTTACTTTGGAACAGAGAGGCTAAGGAGAGAGGTGTTCAAAAATATGGTGTCTAGCTACAGTGGACAAGATAGACCTACTTTCCTTGGGAAAAAAAAGATTAGTACATGAGGTCAAAATGAGTGGCATTAGGATCAGAGGATTTGAGGACCTTTCTTCATCCAGCCTGGGGTTTAGGATTTGGAACTCACCACTCTAAAGTACTTGATATGCACATGAAATGTTGTGACCGCCAAGATGGAGAAAGTGAGGACTGCAGATGCTGGAGTACCAGACTTGAAAAATGTGATGCTGGAAAAACACAGCAGGCCAGGCAGTATCCGAGGAGCAGGAGAATCGATGTTTCAGGCATAAGCCCTCCAAGGTGACAGACCAACAGTTAAAAACGGGGGTAAGACTGATTACCCTGTTTTTGTCTGACATTGGCATGACTAGAAGAATGGTGTCTTTATTTGGTAGGAATGTTTATAGTTCTGTAACACTATGCAATGAAGTAATCCACACAACCCAGAGCAGGAGCTGGAAAATGTTCATGGAAGAGCATTTCTTCCACATACTTGCTTAGTATTAATTATCATGAAGAAAATAAAGACAAGATATTTCCCTTAACCTTCAAAGGGGGAAGGGCTCTGTAAGTAAAGACACTACAATAATGTAAGTTGTTGTTGTGGCTGAGAATCACTGAATCTCCTAACATCAACATTTTAAAATGTACCCTTGATGAGAGATCAACTGGACAGCTGTATCAAGACCATGGTTACAAAAGCAGTGCAAAGATTCAGTTCTTTGTAGTTAATCTACAAGGCTCAAGTTGGCAATTAGATGGAATATTCATCTTTCATCTGGATGAGAGTGGCAGCAGAACACTTGAGTTCAGTTTGCTTGGTACCTTACCACTTGATTCAATTACTATGAATGAATGGGTATTACAACAAACTGCTTAGCCCAATGGTGTTTTCCCTTCAGTAATCCTAATCCCATGTCCCTACATCCCTTTATCCCTCCTTCCTGCAACCATCTGTTGTAGTTACTTTTGCAAGTTGTCAAGAGTTCTGATTTTGAGTGTGAGTAAGAAGCTGTGATGGGTACAAATATTGTGTCCCAGCCAGGTGAGGTCTGGGAATTTTGAAACCCTGGATTTTATCTGCATTTGCCCAGACAGAATCACAGTACAAACTGGGACCTGCAATTGGCAAGCAAATAGAAACATGAATCCTCAGCATTCAGAGAAACCATCAAGATGATACTTGGAAGGACCTCATGATCAGGAGAGTTGAAAAGTCCAAGACTGCAGTGGCTTAACCTTACCTAATGGAATCAGGTAAACGTTCCTATCCCTCTAGGATCCAAGTGAAAATTCTTGTTTTCAAAACATTGGCCTTGTTGGGTCTCTTCTCGAACACAAATGAAAATTGGTGGAGAAATTTAGCAGATCCTGTAACTCTCCCAGTACTGTAGAAGGGTCACTGGACTCAAAATGTTTTCCGTGTTTTCTGTCCAGAGATAAGGCCAGAATTGCTGAGTTTCTAAGATAATTTTTGTTTTCATTTCAGATCTCCAGCATCCGCAGTACCTTTTTTTATGTTAGTGGAAATCTTCCACGCTTGATTCTATTTAATTAGAGATAGGAATTTAATAGCATAATTGCATTACAAGTTGGTTGTGATCTAGCATGATAGTTCCGTTCTTATGTGATCTCGTGTTATAAGAAAATTGCGCAATAGCCATGCCATTTAAAGTAATGGGGCCAATTTTAGCCAATACTGGTAAGGAAAGTTTGTATTCTACAAATAACAATCTAAATTCTTCAACTGTGTTAAAGTGGTGGAGAAACATATGTTACAACAGAGCTGACTGTATACCATTGAAGGAAGGCTTGCTGCATTGTGCCTCAATCCCTCAACTACAAACTCACCCCTTCATCCAAATGATCTCCTTCTCACAATAACAATTCTATCATTCTGTGGTTTGATTATGCAAATGAAGTGTTAGACACAATTTGTTATTGCCAGTGCCCTAAGTAAGAAAAGGACAAATTCAAGGCATAACTTCAAACAGCAAAATTTACTTTGCAGCAGAAGGAGTTGAAGGTCATTCCCAATGATATTGACATGAAAGAGGGTTCAAACAGTTGAAAAATAGGAAATAGCTCAACAGACAACCGATATTGCAATTTACCCACTTTCTAGATTACCTTGAGGATTTAAATGTGTGTAAGAAAATAAATAGTTCAGTCTGAAGGATAGAGTTTTGATTCTGGTTTCATCAGCAAATTATCAGGAAATCGTGAGAATGTGGAGTCTAGAAAAAGTGTCTGCCAAAACACGAATACAAATCTCTCTTCTCTTTCTTCAAAAAAAGCATAATCCATATGAAATAAGTTTATAATAAACATTAGTGCTTACTATTATAAATAAAATTTTCTGTAAAGCTGAATTTATTAACTTAATGAAGGAACTTTTCAAACAAAAACAAATGACTGCAGATACTGGAAATCTGAATCAAAATCAGAAATTCCTGGAAAAATTCCACAGGTCAGCCAGCATTGGTGGAGAGAAAGCAGAATTAATGTTTCTGTTACAATGGCCCTTCTGAAGAAGAGTTTCCAATGAAGGAACTTGTCTCAACTGAAAAACTCATGAAAACAAAGTGAACAAAAATCAGTTAAAACATAATTTTGTATTGACTATGATGAAGCGTTTTCATCGTAGCCTGAGTCAGTTCTGTTAATTAATGACTATCTAAGTGAAAAAACTATTTTAGTTCACTTAACATCCATCACAATGCAGTGTCAGATTATCTAATATTGAGAAAGAATGTCTGCTGTTGCCAAACTGCACAGGAAATGCAACACAGAAACATGTTCTCATCACTTGAGCTCTCCTTTTAAATGTACCCTTGTAGTCCATTAGTAATCAATGGGATGTTCATTTACTGGCATTATATCTTGAACATTAAAGCTCCTCATGTCTATCTCTTCTGCCAACAAGTGCTCTTATCTGCCATTGATATGAGGCTTCTTATAAATTGACATTTCTACTCTTTACATGAAAGCTAGCTCACCATAGTGATCAATAATTAACTTTTAATCCTTTACAATTAGAAGTAAACTAAGGTACTCATGGAACTGTAAAGCTAATTAATGTCAGTCCAAAACTAAATGAAAAACATTGAAGACAACAAATCCAATACTTTTAATTTGGAAGTTGGTAATCTATGGCAGTTGATGAACAAATCTTCGCTGCTAACCAATTAAAAGTTAGTTTCAGAATGTTCAGCTTAGCAAAAGGGTGACTGCTGCTTGAAAAATGCTTACTCTAGTTAATCCTTGTGGCAGAAGTTAAGATTCTCTTAAGGGTTATCAGTCAGTTGAACTCGATTGCTACTGATTGGTGATGATATAATTGTTCCAGCTTTCACAACAGTTCTCCCATTGTGACATTTTACTTCGAGGTAAGCATTTTGGACACAGTGTAACTTCCCATTCTGGCTAATGTGAGCTCAGCATAAGGCCATTTCTCTTTCTACCCCAAGGGAGAGAGAAGATTGTAATATCACTTATAAACAATGCAAAAGAAAATCCTGCAAAAAAACATATCATGACTCTAGTTAGCTGCCTTTTTTCTAATGTCCCAACATGCACTCCCTATCTCACTGTTATGAACAAACTCCTGAATTCTAACTTTTATTTTCTTTACCATTTTCTTCATTGGGCTAACGCAGTTACTCTTAATTTCCTAATTTACTTTGTCCCTTTTGATAATTTCAGTCTTACCACTACCCTCCACTCTGGCACTTCAGCCATGCATCTTAGCTTTCAATAAAATCTATGACCCTCCATTTAGTTTTTTTATATTAGGTTCAAACTCTTGTAAAAAAAATTGAACACTTGATTATATTCCATTTCATGCTTGATGTTTAAATACAAATTTTGAATCTGTCCATTGTGTTGTAAATTTGTTCTTCTTTAGTAATGCCCAAAAGACAAAGAAAAATCTGAAAATTACAGTGATCCTCATTGGTAAACTGTTGGAATCAGGACTATTATTCTGACAGGTGAAAAGGTTGCCTTCTCTACAAATCCTGTTCATCTGAAAAATCTGAATTGAACACTCAATTTATTTTACAAGTAGGATCCTCTACCTCTGAGGCAGCTGCAGGAACATTTTTCATGGATATTTAACTCAATGGGAGTGTCAAAGTTCACCCATACTTTACACATAATAGGGAAACACTTTGGCAATGCATTGAGCATTGCAGCACATAGAAACTATCTTTTTTTTGAATTGCCCATTTGCACTGGGCAATTCCACACTGAAACCCATTTACATTCAACCATGACTTGTAGCATTTATTACAATGCACTTTATTCTTAACTGTCCTCGTGTTGAGTTTTAGTCTGAATTAACAGCTTGCATAAAAATTGCTGTTGATAAGTGTTGAGGATTACAAATTAAGTGGGCTATTTGTAGTTTAGGTTTAGTGCATATTACACTACATCCATGTGTTCAGAATCAGAACGTTGCAAATGAAAAAGGGGAGAAAATTTATCACGAGTTTTATTGTTTTTAGTTTATTGACCAGCCAGCATTACTAATAATTTTCTTATGTTACATTTGAAATGCTTTCACCAACACAGCATTTGAACAAAGCATTACCACTCGCTAAAAGGCATGTGCAAAATGCAAGAAAGAGAAATCGGCAATCTTCTCGTGGAACAATACTGCCCCCTACAGTTGTATAAAAACCATATGTTTCACCCCTGTGTGCATTCCTAGGTCAGGCAAACCCTTCACTAACTTCACGCTCAAAACCATTACAGGGGGGGGGGGGGAAATCACAGCTGTCCAGCTGTTTACTGTCTCCATTTGCAGAGATAAAGATTATATGGGCTGTCTATTCCAAATCATGTGAAAAGTACACATGGTCAATAACTATGGGGAAAAAAATAATCAAAATCTCTTACAAATCCTGAAAGAATACAGAGGACCATTGAGGACAAGCACTTATACAAAGAGGGGGATATGAAACCCATTAGTAAAAGAAAGTGGCTAAGATTTACATCATTAACTGTCAACAAATGCATGCCTGGTGTTGCTCATTGAGTGCTTGTGCATTTAAACAGCTTTATTGGGTTAATTTGCCAACTGTTTTTTTAATACCATCTTCCTATAGTTAAGCCAACATCTTGAATTTAATAGATTGGCTGTCGCTAATAAAGTGAACTTATTTACAGAAAATAAAAGCTGAATTATTCAAATAACTGGCTAGAATAGCTAATCTAAACAACCATTTTCAATATTCCAAGAAGCTTGACACAAACAAGCCCACAGATAGCCAACATCTGCTGACAGTCTGAATTCCTTTATGAAATTGAAAATGGGCTAGCTGGCCACAGCAGAATTGCTAATAAGCCAATGTAGTTCTTTCCAAATTGTATCTATCCATGTTAGTTAATCCAGAAAAGGAGATAAATAAACAAACAACGTTGGAGAAAAAAATACATGGAGCTATCATCAATTAATTATAATGCTCATTTATTTAAATGTATAAATGTTTATTTCATCCCATCAACGTTATACTCTGTCAAATGGCAGCAGTTTGATGCAAATTCTGCTGTTCTGTACAGTTCAGCTCTGCATTCCATCATTCTCAAAACCTTAACTCTCAACTGTTTCTTTCTGTGCCACACTCTTGCATTCAGGGAAAGAAAAGCCTTTTCAAGCAGTTCAATTCTGTTCGATGGAAAAAAGCGAGGAGTTTGTGCACTCTTTCTAGTAGTGACTGCCCCCTGCAAAACAATAATTAGCTCGTGAATGGCATGGCGGCCTGGGCTGTCAAAAGCCACAAAAAAAATCACAGCCCTTTGCTTGATCAGCTTCTTGATAGGATAAGCACAGGCCTCTTCAAGAGTGTTAGGCCACAGTAAAAAGTGCTGTGGATGTGTAAGCCGATTTAAGTGACAGAATAATTGCAAGGCTTTCAAGCAAATAACTTAAAAAGTGATCTATTACATAATGCATTTTATTCTAAAGGCAATGCACTAAATTGTATTGCATTCAAAAAATATATATATCTTCTTTTGTTTGCAAGTCATCCAGAAGTAGTAGCCAAGAAAGGTAAAAATGTTCTCCTTTCAGTAAAATGATATTTACTACATTAACCATATTATCTGGCTCTGAAGGAAGAGCATTATCTTTAATATCCTGTTGATGAATTGTTCTTTGTCACACTGGTTTAAAATCACTTTCCGTGATTTATTTCACACCCTTAATTATGCCTGTATGGATGTATAGAAGTTCTGAAAGAGGGGCCTAACCTTGCATCCCTAGATTAAATTTTATTTCACATATAATTTAAAAGCGTATGTCACTGGCTAAATGCTGTAAAAGATTCTCAAAGGTGCTTTTTTTATTCTAAAGTACAGCATATTATTCTGCAATCATCCTTTGATGTGTGTTTTCTCCCCCTCAGTCCATGCTCGAACAGTTCTGTCAGAGACAGAACTGAAAATTAAGTTATTCTCACCAGCAACACTTCCCCACAAAGAAACTATCAAACCATAGATATGAACCTCGGAACAATCCTTGCCAGGTTTCTCATGCAAATGCAGCAGAAGAACTTACAAGAGCACTTTAAGATATTGAGAACCCTTCAATACAGCCCAGTATAATAACTTTTACTTGCTAATTTCTATGGGTCAGTTGCAAAGGAATAGACCTGTCAATCAGTTTCAGATGTAGCAGAATTTGTCTGTCTACAAACAGGGATACTTTGCAGTTGCCATGACAACTAATCCTCCACTTTCCTTCTGTTGACACAGCCAGTCACAGTTTAAACTACCTGATCACACTTTCAATAGGCAGCTGACTCGAGCACCATAAAATGCTCAAATCAAGTTCGCAACACTTGACGCATCTACTGTTGAATGGGTTGAGTTTTATTTTGAGTTTAGACAGTAACTGTATGCTAGCATTCTTATCTGCAGAGGCACTATTAGAGCCAAAACGGACCGAAAGCTTGTCGGTGTAAGTTCCTTTTTAACTTGTTTAAACCAACTTACAATATCAAAATGTGCCTCTTTAAAAAACGACATTGAGGATCAATTATATTTTAGGTTGGTAGTTAATCTTCAGAGGACTAATTATTTTACAACATTGTTACGTTACGTCAGTAATAAAAGGGGCTATCCAATTTTTGAAGACTGGATTATTTCATAACGTCAATCACAGGATAACATAAACTGAATCTGAATGAAAATATAACCTACATCGAGCTTCATTCTTTCAAAAATAAATTTCTAAAGATTAAAAAATTTGCATAAGTGTAATGTCAATCTAAAATTGTAGTTAACTATCACAGAAAGGAATTTTATGAATTATATTGACATGTTTGAATTTATTTTTAATGAGGCTGTTTTAGACGTTGAAAAGTCTGCTTTGCTCGTATTCAATCTTGATCCACACTAGGAAATCTTACACAAAAAAAAGCATTAAAAATACTATTTTATATTTTAGACCAAATAATTCAGTGTTTTTGGAAAACAACGTCTGTGCAAAATGAAGCCTTATTTTAATAATAAGTCAGAGCAGCAAAAAGGTTGCATTTAAGACTGGCTGCATAATATTGTTAAGTTTACAGAAACTGAGTCTGATAGAGGCTTATACACAGCAGTTACAGATAATTGAACTTCCTTGTGCAAACGAAATGCTGCAGAGATATACAGTAGTGAAATGCATATATTTGAGCTTTGCAAGTTGTCAGTCTTTCAGGAGTGAAAATGCACTGACAACATTGATCCACCCCAACCCTAGTGCTAACAATGAGGATGTCATAACCTTACTTATTTAATTTTCAGGGTCTTTCTTGATAAAACCTCATTCAATATATCTGTTGTTAATAAACCTCATGCAACAATGAACATTTGTCTTGGTCCTATTAATTGTTCCATAGTGAATTCAAATCTCTATAATCTACTAAATTCCTCCAGTTTAGAAAATCGCTATCAATTCTATACTGTGTTAATAATGGTAAAACTGGAATCTAATAACCAGTTTAAAAAACATTGGGTGGGATAGCTTCTACAGGCTTCTAAGTACCACCGTCCAATCAAATGAGAGGGTTAGGAGGCCGCGTTGTGTGAGAAAGAGTCACTTATTGGGACCTACCCCAGAGCAGCCAATTAAGGGCTAGCGGTGAGCTCACTGTCCAATTAAGGATAGCAGAGAGGGTTGTGTGTTTGTTTTCTGTTAGCCAACATATATGCACCATGGAGAATTTGGTTCCATTTACAATGCAAAGTATTTTCAAAACTCTCATATCATAATTTGGAGATGCCAGTGTTGGACTGGGGTGTACAAAGTTAAAAATCACACAACACCAGGTTATAGTCCAATAGGTTCAATCAGAAGCACTAGCTTTCGGAGCACCGCTCCTGCAACAGGTGGTCATATCGTAGACTTACACACATAGTCTGGGTTCTGTGCTTACTGTTTTTTCTATAGATTACACATTCCACCGATTAACTCCATTTTACAGACAGAATGAGTAAAGGTGAGGAGGATACCTTTATACAAGATCATCATGTGCTGTGATATCATATCTTTAAGGAACAGGCTTGTCTGGTCTGGAATCTGTGTTGTAGTACAATCTACCGCCTATTCCCTTTAAAGAATGGGAACCCTTTTGATAACTCTTTTGAATATATATAGACCTAAATATTCCTATTTTCAGGCAAAGTATTCTAAGAAGCAAAATTCCTGGCATCTAGTCCACCATGGTTCATGGAGACATTAGCAATGTACTCTCCAGTACTTCACTATAAAATCCATCCCTTCGCTACAGTGCTCAAAACGTACAGTCACACATTAAGAGAAGCAGAAATACATACCACTGCCAGGAACTTCTGGCTGTCATACTGCTGGTGCCGTATTTAAACCCCAGCTTCACACCACATCTGACACCGCAATCCAGGAATTGCCCTTCATGCATATAAAAGCAAACTCTGTAGATGCTAGAGATATGAAATCAAAACAGAGTGCTGGAGAAATTCAGCAGATATGGCTGCACCTGTATAGAGAGAGAGAGAGACATACACACACACACACAGAGAATTGCTGAGTTTCTTCAGCATGCACTGTTTAAATTACTGCCCTTCAAACTGTGGTCTTTTACCATTATCCACAAGGAAATGGCTAGGAAAGTTTGGTTAGCTTCTCATCTTGCTAATAGAGACATGGAAGTGCTGATTCATGCCACCAAATCCAGCCAGCGTGGGCTGAGTCAGTTCCTGATAAAGCACAGTGCACAGCAGTACAGGATCAAACTGTAAGTGGTAGGTACAAGGGTAAGTGGCACCATCTTCTCTCCATTACTTCATACTCACTGGGTCAGCATGCACTTTAGCTCTGCCACTGTTCATGTTTCTCACCATGGCCCATGAGCTACAACTGTCACTATTGCATGCATCACATTCAATTAACAGCTGTAGCCCATTTCATCCTGCCTTCTGCATTTCTTACACACTCACTGAGGGCACCTCTCCAGCTCGTGTGTCACCACCTGGGACAGCTCTTCCATCCTATTCTGTCATATTCAATCTTTCATTTTGTTTCATTACAGGCAGCAATGGCCCACTCCTGGACTGAGATTGGCAAGCTGAGGTATGGTAGAAGACATATTCCTCATTCAGTTTTACAGAGAAAATGCTTTACTTGGTTTGATAAGGGGATGCTCATTCATGTGGGGACAAGGAGACCTTGATGGGTAACCAACAAGTAAACTTTAATATCATGTGTTGCATTGCATTCCCATTACCACTGAGGCGAATTCATCCTTAATCTGCACAGATGTTGGCACAAGTTATTCCCTCTTCTCTATACAGGCAGCACTCAGTGAACCTCTGTCCTGAAGAGGCTAGTATGGAAGATCTTTAACTCGATCTCTACCTCTGAGGAGGAAACCACCCAATCCTCAAAGATTTCACCTGCACTCCCCACCAGCTCACAGACTTTCTCCTTCGTGGGCTTTCTATTTAGGTTAGACTTAGAAGCACAATCTGGTGAGCAGATTGCTAGGACGCATCCAGCTGATCAGGGGCCAGAGACCAGGCACCTGCTCAACCCCATGCAGAAAATGGTCACATGATCATGGCCATTAATTACTTTGTCAAAATGGATAGGCACAGGAACAACATGCAGGCTTGTAAGAGACAGTCAGTAAACTGGATCAAAGGATGGAGGGATCCGTCGAGGTATCAATACCATGCAGGCTCTAACATGTAAATGTCTAGCTGTCTCCATGGAGAGTTTGGGAACCACCATGGAAATCAGGTCCAGCACACATTAACTTAACAATCTCCATTAGCCTTTCAACTAAGTTGGCTTCAGTGAAATCACATTCCATATCCTTGTGTTAATACATACTTACAAATTAGCCAATTGCTTCACATGGCTGTGTGGGGATGACATGAACTTAAGCCTGTGTATCCTGAAATTGACTTGAACTTTAGGCTGATCATCCAAATTTTAAGCTGATCTGAAAAAAAAAATCAGCAGGATGAATGCGATTTTCATCAGAAGTCCCGGAGGATTTTATTCTTCTTAGTCCTTCAATACCCAAAACCGAGATGGTTATGTGTTTGCTTTACAGTTTTACTTTCTAACATTCCAGGATAAGAATCTGCACATTGCATTGTTACGTTTTTCCGTGTTTTTGTTGGTTTCTCTGCTTTAGTTTTATTGCAATTCTTGTTCCTTTAAGAGTTTCAAGCTTGTATGAGAAGGTTTTTTTTGCCTGAGGGTGCCAAAAAAGGTGTGGTGATTTCATACAGCTTTTGTTCTATGTTTGTGCTGATTTGGAATTGGAGAATAGTGTGTTGGCAAATGACTGTACACAAGTAAGGCCTCCTTAGAAAATCAAACATTATTCAATGTAATGTCTTTTCTTAGATTGGAGCTGTCCTTTAGCAGTTTTAATTAGACACGCAATGTCCTCTCATGTTTGTCTCTCGAAGAGAGAAAATACTCAATCTGCTTCATTATGTGCTTTAATATAGATTTGGAGCACTTTATTCCTAGTCTTATTTGTAACTTCAGACAGATTGTGGGTGACAGTAGGGGGATTTTTTTCTCTCTTTTCATCCAGAAATGCTCTTACACACAACTGAACTTTACTTCCCATCACCAAATCACCTGTGGAATCTATTTTCACATATTGACCACTGCCTGTAAATCACCCGTGTTTTCCAAATGAATAATTTCTGTGCAAAGCCCATTAAGGGCAATGTAAACCATCAAAGGGGAGGGAGACAGGAAGGAGCTGAATCAAAATTGAGTTGGAAGGGGATGGAAAAAGAGTTAACACAACTGCCATATTGCCATCAGCTATTCAATGTTTGCCACTACTTGACTTCTAGAGCTCACTTGGTGCCGACATTGCCATAGACAGTCAGGTACGTTTATGTCAGACATCCTGAGGTTTATTTACAACACTCATTATTCGCAATGCTATGATTTCCCAGACTTACATGGATAGTCTGGGTTCTTTGCTTAATAAGTACACTGTACTTGGCATACATTTAACTAACTTAATGGAAGGCAAGTGAGGGCTAAGGTGCTTCGAAATGAAGGCATCTTTCTCAGCGTCATTGTTGCATTACCTAATGCAGATGAGGATTCCTCTATTTCTTAGGATGAAAATGAGGACTGCAGATGCTGGAGATTAGAGATAAGATTAGAGTTGTACTGGAAAAACACAGAAGCTCAGGCAGCATCCGAGGAGCAGGAAAATCGACGTTTCAGACAAAAGCCTTTCATCAGGAATGAGGCTGGGAGCCTCGGGGGTGGAGACCCCTGAGGCTTTGAGCCTCATTCCTGATAAAGGGCTTTTGTCCGAAATGTCAATTCTTTTCCTCTATTTCTTTGTCTTTCAAGTGCATGTAGAAATCGCTATAATCATTGGGCCAGATTTTTCAAGGAGTGACAATTGCACACAGATTCTTTGGGGAGAGGCCATGGAGGAATCAACTGAGCCTCTTTATAGTGGTAAATATTGAAGGGCAACCAAACACTGAAAGTGTCATCTGTTGATCATTTGTACGTTATTAGTGGGCTGTATATCATGCTATATTCTGGTCTATCTGCACAATCACTTGTCTCACTTTAAATGATATAGATTAGATTAGATTAGATTAGATTAGATTAGATTAGATTAGATTACTTACAGTGTGGAAACAGGCTCTTCGGCCCAACAAGTCCACACCGCCCCGCCGAAGCGCAACCCACCCATACTCCTACATCTACCCCTTACCTAACACTACGGGCAACTTAGCATAGCCAATTCACCTGACCTGCACATCTTTGGACTGTGGGAGGAAACCGGAGCACCCGGAGGAAACCCATGCAGACACGGGGAGAATGTGCAAACTCCACACAGTCAGTCGCCTGAGGCGGGAATTGAACCCGGGTCTCTGGGCGCTGTGAGGCAGCAGTGCTAACCACGGTGTTGGATGATTTTCTTTGGTTAGTGTGTCAAGCTGAGTGGTATAAAATTGATAAGGCTATCCTTAGGTCAGCATTCAAATCAAGATCATAAATTATCAAAAATAATGTGATTCTGATTTACCTGAAAAGGAAGTATATCCCACAGCTTATAGCATCTACCTGATCTGTAGTTAGCTGAATAGTAACTAAATTTTTAAAAACTATCATTAATTTATTCCTGATTTTCCTTGGCTGGAAAGATTTGTGTCTTGGTTTGTCAAAGAAAATGCAATCTCTTGCTTACATAATAATTTTAAGAAGTCATTATATTTAAGTACAGAAGAATAAACTAAGTAAAAATAGCAGGAGGCCATAGGGCTTCTTGGCCATTTAGTCAGATCATTGACCTCAACTTCACTTTCCTGACCAATCCCCATATTCCTTTATTTTCTTAAATTCCAAAAACCTATCTGAATCAGCCTTGAACATAGTCAACATGCATCAATATCACCACAAACAAAGATGCTGTCTTCTGGGGTCAAGATTTCCAAAGATTCAAAGCCCTCTGACTTGAGGTCTTCCTCTTTATCTTAGTTTGAATTGTATCCCCTTATCCTGAGAATGTTTCCTCTATTTTGAGACCGTTTACTCAGGGAAAACAATCTCTCCATGCCAAATCTTTTTGACAAAAATGAGTAGCACAAATTGGAAGATCTCTTGATTTTCCAGACCTACCTCAATGGAAGGGCTTGCAATTGTTATGACCTTTGCCATTGGTGAGTGGGTGCAATATAGACTTGAGCCTGTCAACCCATTCAGCTAAACATAGCTGACTATGGAAGCGACCAAGTGCTGACTTGGGCTAGTTAGAAAGCTCATGTAGTCACTCGTATTTTTCTCTGTTAACTGTTTATCCCAGTTAAGCACTCTAGCCCTCCCATTTCAGCCCCTCCCAACCCCTCTCCCAATTCCCATGTCATCTCCATGCCAACTAATACCAACTCATGGCTCTCCCATGTGCATTCACCCTATGCACAGATGAATAAAGTCAAATTTTCTCCAACTATCAAAACAGTACCTATTAATGAAATAACCTTTATATAGGAGTCTGGATCCTCAGCCAATAATACATAATGATGCCACCCAGTTCCATTGAAATAGTTCTTAGACAGCCCTTACCTTGTTACTCTTTTACTCCAAACCCCTTGCAATAAAGGTAATCGTATCATTTGACTTTCTAATTGCTTACAGTACCTGCGTACTAATTAATTTTTGCACAAAGTCATCCAAATCCCACTGAAGAAAGCATATAATAATTTCAGCTAATACCATTTGAAAGAAACTGAGAGCGGAGTCATCTTGGGCTTCGGGGTGAGAAAGCAGTTTAATTAGGCAGATCAGAAGCCCACCACTCTCCCACCTCCACATGAATTAAGTTCTGGATTGGAAGCCCAAATCCCACCTTTATGCTCCATTACCATTTGATGCCCTTAAGTGATCATTAATGAATGATGCTAACATTTACTATAATACAGTTGTTCCTTCTGTTTTAGATTAAAGTCTTGACATTAGTATAGTTTGAAAACATTCCTGTTATGCACAATTGGTTTTGATTTTTAATTTGTGCCTTGCATTGTTCTGGAAATCTCAAAGTTAGCATGTCGGTATACCTTTGAGACGTGCGTCTGATATCATCACTGTATCATATCAAGCAACCTGTGGATACATTTTAAATTGGGACCACTTTAAACATAACACACTGATGGAAGGATGTTACTCTTTATAACTAAATAGTTTAACGTTAACCCAGAGACTGCTGTGGGTGAATGTAATACTTTTATATAGGTGAGCTGTAGTAAATGTCTATTGAATTTTTCAATACAATGTTACTCACCTCCCACTTCTCAAGGGATAGCACAAGCACTTCTGCAACAAAATAAGAGGTTAAGGCAGAGATGAGGAGGACTCTCTTCTCTGAGAGGGTAGTGAATCTTTGGAAGTCTATACAGTATTTGGTGGGTTGTAAAGCGTATTCAAGGCTGAGATAGATAGATGTTTAATCAGTAAGTTTATGGGGAAGAGGCAGGAAAGCGATTATCAGATCAGCCATGATTTCATTGATTGGCGGAGCAGATCTGATGGGCAGAATGGCCAATTTTGCTTCTGCATCTTACAGTCTTATTCTTTTCTTCAGTACAGGTTCTCTGCTGGCAGCAAAACACAAAACACCCTCAATTAAAAGGAACATTTTGATTTTCACTGGCCTATGGGCATGTAACAGGAACATACAGCATTCAAATAATCTTACTCCTCATTGTTTCTAAAATACTTGTCTTTTATTTAGATGATGAGGTTGATAAATTTACAAAAATATTTGCATTAGCTTTATCAGAATACCAACTTAGCAATGACCTTCATCTTGGCATGCATTAAAATTACATCACATGTTTAGTTATTACAATTGTTGAATAGTTATATCACAGACCATTAAAAAGAGTAACTAGATTGCATGTTTTAAATTTAAAAAGTCAGCGTAAACACTCTTAAGTTAGGTAACACATTGCTAAATAGCTCTTGATATGTGTCAGCCTCTTAACCATCTTATTTTGTTTTTGTAATATTATTTGAAACATGGTTTAGCTGCTGTCATATTAGGCTAAAAGGAGGTCTTACAACACAGTGGCGTCCTTGCCTGTCAGCCAGAAGCTCTGGGATCAAATCCCACATCAGGGACATGATGGCAAAGGAAATTGCATTCACAATGCAGCCAAACAGATTGAGTATCAACTTGGATATCTTTCCATGTTCTGCCAATAGTATGTGGGAAGAATGGGAAAGATTTCTGGTCAGTCGTTATAGAAAGAACATTGGAGCAATGCATGTAAAACTGCAAGTTGCCACAGCAACTTGAATTCATTGGAGAGGCCAGTTGGCTCAAAAGACTAGATGGCTGGTGCAAGTCAGATTGATGCCAAGGGCATGGTTTTAATCTATTTTCCAGCTGCAATAGATTCAGGACCTGTTTCTTTGCCCTACCTGTGGTGAACTCTGTGGTGCTGTGGGGCAAATCAGCTTTAGGACAGAGACTGACAAAGAGATCATGTTAAATGTCTGCTAAATTTTCATGTTCCACATAAGACCCTCATCTCTTTGCCTCCTGTTTGCAACACAGAACCTTCAGACTGAGAGCACAGCATTAAGCCTTGTTTTTTCTTTATCTTGTACAATACAAAAACATCAAAAATAGAATATGAGTTTAGAAATCCTCCAAACGCCAACACAATCCCTTTTCACATCCCATGAGTATTGAGCAATTTATTCTATTTATACCTTACATGAAAGCAGCATTGGCCCACTTACAAAATAACATGTTGTAAGATCATGAGCCCTAGTGACCTGAATGTCATGTAGCACTGGCAAATGCACCTTTGGACTCACAAAATATTCAAGGGGAAATGTGAGATCAACCTGAACAATAATGTTTCCACAGCTACTCTAATGTTTATAACGAAATCTACACTCCCACTAGCAACAGAAGTTGAGGCTGCCACTATTCCAATACAGGAGATTAACATTTATTCTATCATTTGGATTCGTTTACAATGTGTTACGCATATTTATTAAAGTGCAATGAAGCAGCATTTACATTAAATGGAAAAAAATATGGTGGTATTTCATAAATGTTGCTCCGGAACAATCACCGGGATGTCACTCAATTGTAAAATTTGCAGATTATTACACTGATATTTTTATTGTAAAATAATATTTTATTAATATTTCCTCATTTTTAATGGCAAGTATTGGCTGAAAAAGTCAGCTCGACTGCATATCATGTCTATGCTATTAGTGCCAATTTGGCACCAAAATGGCAGTCATACTGCACTCGTAAACTTCTGAAATAGTAGCACAGAAGTTTGGCCACATGCAGTGTATGCAGATTATAATATCAGTGAGTGTGATTTGACTCCAGGGCTGCCATTTTCAACTTTGCCACCTCTCTTACATATGCACAGCTAAACATACATTCAGAAGCAGGAACAGCAGCAGGCCATTCAGCCCATCGAGCTGCTCTGACATTTATACATGTATGGCTGATTGAGCCCTTCAATGCCTGTTACCCACAGTATCCCCATTAACCCTTTATACCATCAGTAATAATAAGTATATCAACCTCTACATTAATATATTCAGAGAACTTAGGGGTAGAGAATTTCAAAGATTGACAACCCTCTATTTAAATACATTTCTTGTCATCTTGGCCTAAATAGCATTCTTCTTATTTTTAAATTATGTCCCTAGTTTGAGATTCCCCAAAGGAAGGAATCATTTTATATGTATATACTTTATGTCTTTAAGTACTTTGTAGGTTTCAAAGTGAACACTTTCATTTGCAAAACCCTAGACAATATAAGTTTAGTTTGCACAATTTCTCTTCATAGGGCAGTCTGCCACCCTGGGAACGTTTGTGGTGAGCATTTATTTCAGATCTATAATATCTTTCCTGAGGTACAGAGACCAAAATGACTCACGGTACTCCAGGTGTGGCCTCCCTAAACTCCTACACAATTGAAACATGACTTTGCTACTTCTGTACTTAAATCCCCTTGCAATAAAGGACCCTTAGAATTCCATTAGCTTTTCAAATAGCTTGCTGCATCTTCAGATTAATCCTTAGTGACTTATTGGCAGTAACACCCAGGTTCCTTTGTTTATCTAAACTTGCACATTTAAAATATGCACTGCATATCTGTTCCTCCTAAAAATGGGAGTAACCTTACGTTTTTCTACATTACATCCCATTTGTCCAGATCTGTTCAAATCCCTCTCTAACTGCTTTACATATTCCTCACAACCCACATACCTACTTGGCTTTGTATCATCTGCAAATTTGAAAATATTACATTTGATCCAATGTCCAAATCATTGATCCACATTATGAAAATCTGGGGCCTCAGTACTGATCCTTCCAATAATCCATTAAATGCAGCCTGCCTATGTGAGAATGACATAGTTATTCCGATATTGTTTTCAGTCTGTGAGGCCAATTCTTAATCTATGCTAATACAATTGATGCCTCTAATTCAAAGTGCTTAAGTTTGCTAATCAACCTCCTATTGGGTACCTTATTAAAGGCCTTCAGAAAATCTACTTATGCTATGTCCTTCAATCCTCTTTATCAATTTTTCTTCAAAGAAAACGCCCAGAAATTTGTTAATATGATTTTTTATTTGCAAATCTATGCTGCTATGCCCAATCAAATCATATTTATGCAGTGTCCATGTATTACGTCCTTTATAATAGATTTCTATGAGTGGTGAAATGCTGACAGGTTTGTATTTCCTTTTTTCTCTCTTGCTCCTTTCTTGCATAATGGAGTGATATTTGCTAGCTTCCAATTTGTAGGAATATTCCAGAATCCGTAGAATTTTGGAAGATGATAATCAATGCATCAAGGAAAGGATGCAACAACCTCCCCCCTCCACACCTCCACACCTCCACATCCCTAAAACCGGCCCACTTTCTCATGGTCGGGGCAATTTAAAATGATCATCAGTAAATTATCTCTGATTGATTTAGTTTCGTTCTAATTGAATCTTCAACATGCTGTTGTTTACTACTGCTCCTGAAGTTGACAGGGTGCATTGCTGCTTGTAGAAACAATTTGGATGGCCACAGGCCAATACGAGGTATCTATGCACGGCACAGGGCATGGTACAGGAGAGAGGGTTTCAAGTTCTTGGGACACTGGGACCAGCTCTTAGGCAGGAAGTCATCTATCAAATAAATTGAGTTACATCTCAACAGGACTGCAACTAATGTCCTGTTGCAGAGATACCTTTGGAATGGTGCCTGCAGATTCAAAGGTAGCAAGTGTAACTCCAATATTTAAACACTATTTTAAAAGTTTCTCTGTTTTGTTTTCCATAGTTATTTGCCAATTTAGTTGGCTATTGTATTTTCCAATGTTCTGTTCTAAGCCAATCAAATCAGCTTTTCCCAACATGATTTTTGTCATACATACGAACTGAAAATGTGTTACATTATGGTCACAATTTTACTTGTCTTATCCACTCTGATTCATTTTTCATTACTAAGTCCAAATTGCTCTTCTTGGGCTTTTGAATAGGATTTCCTCTCAGTTTATGTTTATCCATCTTTTAGAACACTCTCATGTAGTCAATTTATTCCTTTACTTATCTCTTCTATTCCCTTCTATCCTGTTATTTTTGCATTAGAGCTATTGATGTTTCTTACTGCTTACACTTCTCCATCTTATAAGTTTAACCCCACCATCCTATTTAACCTTTCAATTACGGAGCTGGTCCCATCCGTGTTCAGATGGAGGCCATCTTATTGATACAGCTCATTCATACCACAGAATCATGAAAAAGAAACAACTCCTTCCCATACCAGCCAGAATTAACAATGCATTAATTCTCAGTCTGTTTGTGGGTGGCACGGTGGCACAGTGGCACAATGGTTAGCACTGCTGCCTCACAGCGCCAGAGACCCGGGTTCAATTCCCGCCTCAGGCGACTGACTGTGTGGAGTTTGCACGTTCTCCCCGTGTCTGCGTGGGTTTCCTCCGGGTCCTCCGGTTTCCTCCCACAGTCCAAAGATGTGCAGGTCAGGTGAATTGGCCATGCTAAATTGCCCGTAGTGTTAGGTAAGGGGTAAATGTAGGGGTATGGGTGGGTTGCGCTTCGGCGGGGCGGTGTGGACTTGTTGGGCCGAAGGGCCTGTTTCCACACTGTAAGTAATCTAATCTAATCTATGTCTATTTGTTAATTCGCATGTGGTTCAGGCAATAATATAAGGATTATTATACTTGCTTTCTAATTTAGAGCCTAATGCCTGATGCTCTTTCATCAGGACCTCCTCCCTGTTCCGACATGTCATGTTGTTCTTCCAGTATGGATCACAACAATCACTTTACAGCATTTTTCAGCTTTGTAAAGTTTGCCTTTCTCTAATATAGAACTTTTACACATATTCTATCCTTAACCCTTTCCATAATGATGCTACATCTAACTGTATCCTGCTCAGTATTTCCAAAATGGTCACCCACTTCAACTTCATCCACCTGCCCAACATAATTTCCTGAGACTAAATCTTTTATTATTGATTCCTCTTACTTCTTATTGATTTTTTACAAGCTGTCTACAAAACTTTTTTTTTTGTATGCATTTCAAGAAGTTTATTCCCTTCATATTCTTGTTGTTGGTTTTAGACACTGTGGGTGCAATCTTCCATTCTGGAGTACAGGTTTGGCAGTGGATGTTGAACTGGGCAAGACTTGTAGTCTTGGGTGAGCTTAACATGTCTCACTTGATTACATAACTGTCATCTTCGTATATATGCATGTGTGAGGATCATGTAATTTTTTTGGTGGGCAGATCGGAAGTTGATATCCCCACTATTTCTTTACAGGATTAAAGGGCCTATTACCATATTTAAAGGAGCAACATTTGGTCTATGAGGATGGGCACCTGCAGCAAAATATTATTGACCTTCCACTTATTTCTGGTCAGCCCGTTTGTCTCCTCCAGACTAACTTTTTCCATTGGGCAGACAGCCTTCCATCCTTGGAGATACTTTTCACCAATGCCCATGTTATTTCAATCTTCCTGCCTTGATTAACCTTGGTGCCCAGTACAACTTAGATTACCATTATTCAATTATCCCTTGAGATTACCTCACCCTCCAAATTCCCCAAGTTAACTAAATACTCTTGTTGAAGTGGTACTCTATTGAGTTGGACTTCATACTATGTATTTGGAAGGGACTATGTTTTTAAAACTTCTGCCTGACATGCACATTGTCTCCATTTTAAGAAGTAGTTGCTAATGGCAACCCAGCAGCTCTTGCAGGCAGATCTGTAAACGCGGGGCACGGCAAAGACAGAAATGCCAGTTTTTGTGCAGATTTCTGTGACTCTGAATTTAATGTCAACAATCGGAAAAACAATGGCATCTTTATGTAAGAAGAAAATAGCAGAGCATTTAATAATGAGGACCACTTCAATAATGAATCACCTTTATAAAAATTTCAACAGCGAAAATCTTGCTCGGCTGACTAATTAATTATCAGAAGAGGTAACAGTGAGAGTTGTAGTGATAATGCACGAGATGTGGTTTCCCTGGATTTTCAAATTGTCTTCAAAGAGGTGCCCAAACTGAACCAATAAATAAAATCAGAGAATGCAAGATCAGTGAGCAAGTGGCACAGCAATTGAACTGGTTTCAAGCCAAAACAATAGAGTTGGTACTTAGAGTGGCAGAAGTGAGCAATGGTCATTCTCAAAAATCATTGTTGGCACTACTGCTAATAACAATCTACATTAACAATTTCAATTTTGGAATCAAAAATAAAATTCTTAAAATTGCAAGCGGTACCCAATTGGGCAGATAGTCAATATTGAGGATGTCTGTAATAAATTAGGGAAAATAAACTTACAGAACATCCAAATAACTGGCAAATTAAGTTCTCGGAAAGGCGCAGCAGGTCAGGCAGCATCCAGGGAACAGGAGAATCGACGTTTCGGGCATAAGCCCTTCTTCAGGAATGCCCGAAACGTCGATTCTCCTGTTCCCTGGATGCTGCCTGACCTGCTGCGCTTTTCCAGCAACACATTTTCAGCTCTTATCTCCAGCATCTGCAGACCTCACTTTCTCCTCAAATTAAGTTCTCAACAAGATAAATGTGAGGGAGCACTTTTGGGTGCAAAGACTCAGGAGGTCATTTACTACTTGGACTGTTTGAGTCCCAGAGGGGTCGACAAACAAAGTGGTCTCAAAGTACAAATACATCAATCATTTAAAGGTGCAGACTGACAAGACCATAACAAAAAAGTAAAACAAACACTATGGTTTATTTCTAAAAGTACTGACAAGGTCGGCCCTGAGTAGACTCATGGGGTAGTGGAGTCAATTTGGACCAGTGCAGTACTTAGCAGCATGAATGGCAGCTGAATTGGTGAGGGCCAGTGAGGACTCTCAGAGGTGGGTGCGTTGGTGAAGGCAAGATGGCACTAAAGACTGACGACTCTTGTTCCAGTGGCATTGGCGCAGCGAAGAGGACTTGTCACTGGTCAATAGGCCCAAGGCCCATAGTAGAGCACTTAACAAGAAGGACTGTAAAGTTGAACATTATTTCTTTATTTCCTTATGTTTCTGCCTTCTATCTTTTGATTTATTTTCCTGTTTTTTAAGATGGCGCCGGAGAGTGGCAACATTACGCAACAGTTTTCACTGTACTTTGTAACAAATTTCATGTGACATTAAATAAATCAAATAAATCAAATTGAATTGAAAGGATGGAAGATTATGCTGAACCTATATTGAACTTTAGTTAGATCATACTTAGAGTACTGTATACAGTTCATTGGCATATTGTTAAATAATTATAGAGGGACTGAAGTGTTCAGAGAAGATTTTCATGCATGATACCACAAATGAGTGTATATAAATGTCAGGAAAGCATTGGCTGGCTGAGTCTTCATAGTTTTCAAAAATGAAGACTAAGTTGTGATATTATGGATGTCTTTAAAATAGGAAAAATTTTCATGGAGTGGATACACAGAGGTTGTTACTTTATGTGAGTAGGAGCATGGGAGCTTTTGATATAAATTGGTCAGCAAAACACCCAGAAGAGATTTCAGAGGAAATATTTTGAGAATGTGCAGCCTGATACTATAAAGAATAGTTGCAGTGAATACTATAAATGCATTTAATGGTAAACTTAACACATTTGAAGAAGCAGGGAATAGATGGCTGTGATGCTACTTTTAAATGAGGAAAATGGGAAATTTAATTGGAACATAAAAATTGGCATACGAATATACGAGTCTGCTCCTCCATTCAGTACAATCATGGCAAGAAAATCTGATTTTAACTTTAACCCTACATTCCTGCATATCCTCAAAAATGTTTCATCTGCTTATTAATCAAAAATCTAGCTACTTCTGCCCTTTCTAAAAAAAAATGATTCTACATCCGCTGTCTTTTGAGGAAGAGAATTTCAAAGACTCAATCCTCCGAGATAATTTCTTTTTCCTCATCTCTGTTTTAAATGGGCACCCCTTTATTTGTTAAATTATAACCCCTAGTTCTAGATTATCTCACAAAAGGAACCATCTTTTCAATAGCCGCCTTGTCAGGTTCCCTCAGGATCTTATATGCTTCAATTACGTCATCCCAGATTCTTCTAAACTTCAGAGGATACAGGCCTAGTCTGTCTAGCCTTTCCTCAAAAGACAATCTGCTCATTCCAGTCAATCTTCACTGAACTGCTTTCAACAAATTAACATCCTTCTGTAAGTATGGTGACCAGTACTGTAGACAGTACTCTACATGGCCTTGCCAAGCCCTGTATAACTGAAGCACAACCTCCCTACTTTTGCAATCAAATCCCCCTGCAATAAAACATAGTGTTCTATTAGTTTTCCTAATTACTTGCTATACCTGCATTCTAACATTATGTGATTTATGCAAGAGGGCTCCCAGATCACTCTGCAAACTCTCACTATATAGAAGATATGGGGCTGAGGGAGTGGGAGGCCATCATCACCCTGTCAATTTCTGTTCTATTGGCACCTTCCAGTGAGTGACACGCGACCTGTGTGGGATCTCTCCATTGTGGACTGTGTCAGTGCCATCTGTGCAAGATCATACCAGTTTATTTCATTTTCCAATGACAATGGCCAGGCTGCAGCCTGGACAGTGGGATTCGGAAACCTATTTGGCTGCACCCAAGTGCAGGGTACAATTGGGCACGTGGCACTGACAGGGTCATACCCAATGCTGCAAAGTTCATCAACAGGAAGGAGTTGTGTGCCCTTCCTGGAGATGCATGCCCATTACGCTGGAAGCTGCCATCATCCCAACATCCTTACGTGGGTTACTGGGGAACAAGAGTTACCCACTGTGACCATGGCTCATGATACCATCCAACAGCGCTGTAACTGTTTCAAGGCACGGTTACAATGCTGTCCATTCTTCAGTCAGAACCATGGTGAAGCAAATGATGAGCCTGTGGTTCCGCTGCTTGGATATGTCGGGGAGGTCCCTCCAATATAATCGGAACAGAGTGTGCTGCACCCTGGAGTGCTGTACTCTGCATCATTGGCGTAGGCAATGAGGTAATGTGCTGGACACTAAAACATTGGAGGAACAGGAGCAGTGCTGCCGGAGGAAGAACAAGGACACTGGGGAAGAGGAAGCTGTCCCTGAGCATGGAGGAGCTCAACTGCATCGAGTAGTACAAGCTGACAGGAGCTGATTGATACCCTCTTCCAATTGGTGAGGGTGCACAAACTTTCATGGAATATAAAATACTTATTGGTCATTTGGTTTACATTGTGGGAATGAACTGCAGTTTATGTTCTTTTCATCTGTGTTCCCTTTTGGTGGTTGTAATTAAAAACCCACGTTTGGAATTGTCAGATTGCTTCCCTGAATGTGATCATAGATTCTGATGTGATGTTCTTCTGCTAGACAATGATCAGCTAAGAGTCTATAATGGGCATTGGGGTCAGAATAAAGGTGACCTGGAGAGGGTTTTAGCTGAACGTGTGTGGTCTGATGGTTAGTCAGTGGCTACGTTAAGAGAATGGTTTTGTATATATGAAGGAGTGTCAGCCATGCCAACTATGTGCTGTGAGAAAAGTGGTTTTGTGTCTGCTGTGCCATTACATTGATGCTGAGGAGCAATGCTGGCTGGCTAACACTTGTTCGGGTACACAGCAGCCTTTTAAATACAGTTCAGATGGCAAGGATGCTGATCTTTCAGTGGATATCTGTTGAGTAACGAGTTGTTCTAGGAATGGCATGTGATAAGATGGAAGTGGAGTTAGACAGTAAGAAATCTCGCTTGGATTCATAATGTGAAACCCTTCAAAAGCCTTAATGTAACTTGCACTTAGCCATAAACATGCAAGATTCAGCCCCTTTTTAGAATGTCTTCTGCAACTTATTCCAGTAGCTACTTCAGCCAGAATACATCTCCTTTGTAGATGTGGCTTGGCATTAAGTTGTGTGGTATAGCTTTAATTGCTGCTAATAGTGCAAAACCTGAGCATCCAATTGAGATATCCAGCCATTTTGCAGTGTACTTCAATACTGGGCTGCACATAGCAGACATTTAAATTAGCAAGTAGAACAAAGTTTGAATCCTAAAAAACAAATGTTTGATAATTGTCCACCAGAGCCCCTATTCTCATTTTCAGGCCTTATTCAGGTTTTGTCCCATTCAGTTTTAAAAGTCACAAGCAAGTGGAAGTTAAGAGATGCTTGGAGGCATTTTAGTGAAAGCTGAAATAGAGATTGGTATGAAAATATAATTTAAAGGAGAAAGTATGCACATCATTACAACAAATTGATTATGTAGCTGCAGGAACTGATGACACAGATATTTAAAGGTAACTGATAATGACAGGCTTTTGGTTTGAATTCAAGTTACCTCATTGCTTCCTGGTGTTTCCTAGATCGTTATCATTCTGTGCTAAGGATAGTTGCATCTCTTTCAATTATGCAAGGAAAATGATGTGTATCATTAATTATGTTAGTTAAACCATAAATCATCTCTGAATACTGTAATTAATTATTTGCAAAATATATTTTTCAGTCATGTTGGATAAATGACAACATAAACTGAATACACAAGCATATAAGTCATTTCCAGATCCACTCTGAAAATAGATGATTGTGGCATGTTAACACATAAATGAATATCAAGAAGCAACTCAGTGCTTTAAAGGGTAAATAACAGAATGTCCCTGAACTTCCTGAACACTGGAAAACCAACATAAACTGAGAAAAGCAACTTAATAGATGTAGTTGAACAGTCAATCTTGGAAAAGGAAGGAGAATTCAATGTCTCAGGTAGAATTGTTCTTTTGGACACAAACGTATTTTTCTCTTTCAAGTGATGACTGACCATTCTCACAAGTCTAACATTTGTTTTTTATCCAGACATTTAATATTTATTTTAATATAATGGTACTGAAGAATTTAATATCCATGACACATTGAGCTCCGCCCATTTTGTTGATGTCCCAACTCTATGGTGGAGACAGGCACTTCTATGCAGCTCCTGAGAATCCTAGTAAGTGTGCTTGAATAATAACATAGTATACATATTGCTATCATTCAGTAAGCAATCTTCTTAACTGGGAACAGTGTCTTTTCTATAAAGACTCCACGGTGGTGTATTCTGTACAGCAGATCGTTAGGTAAATTTTGACAAAACGAAGGAAAAGAAGCACTGATTAAAATGAATGACCTCAAACAATCCTACTGCGAACCACAGAGGTACTATGAAGGTATACAATATATACTTGTATATATTTATAGCTCCTACACCAAATCTTGTTGAATGTTTGTGACATTTTACTGTTGTCTGGGAACATGAGTGAGAAAGTAGAGATAAATGAATTACAAAGAAGTCTTACCGAAATCCAAATGTCAACCATGTTTCTCTCTCCACAGATGTTTCCAGACCTGCTGAGTTTCTCTGGGATTTTCTGTCTATGTTTTAGGTAAAGGAATTAATATTTCATAGTTATGTGAAGGTGACTTTTCAAAAGCAACCAAAACTTTGTTTTTAGCATCATACCAAACAGCCTTTTCAAGAAATCATGAGTTAAGCTAAATGGCTAGGCCAACTGGAGGTGAGATAATTGCTGCAGCATTTACTAAGTTGAGCTTCTATAACCTATAGAAAGGGTGGCCAGAGGCCAGAGGTCAATTCAGTTTAGAAGAGAAGACTAGCGAATGTGCTGTACAACAGTCTCAAAGCAGGCAAAGTAAGAGAAAGATTGATGAATTTACCTTCTATGTTACTGGAGATAGGTGGAGACACCATATCTGAAAAATGTGCAGAAAACCATAAAAAGGAAGTACTTGCAAGCTTGTTAGTTGAGTAAGAAATTAAAGAGGAGAAAGTGAGGACTGCAGATGCTGGAGATCAGAGCTGAAAATGTGTTGCTGGAAAAGCGCAGCAGGTCAGGCAGCATCCAAGGAACAGGAGAATCGACGTTTCGGGCATAAGCCTGACCTGCTGCGCTTTTCCAGCAACACATTTTCAGCTAAGAAATTTAAGAACAATCAAAAGTGTGATACTTCACTGGAGAAAGTGAGGATTGCAGATGCTGCAGATCAGAGTCGAGAGTGTGATGCTGAAAAAGCGCAGCAGGTCAGGCAACATCCGAGGAGCAGGAGAATCAGTGTTTCAAGCATAAGCCCTTCATCAGGAATCGATTCCTGATGAAGAGTCTATGTCCGAAACATTGATTCTCCTGCTCCTCGGATGCTGCCTGACCTGCTGTGCTTTTCCAGCACCACACTCTTGACTCTGATACTTCACTGGAGTTGAGTATCTGTAAAGGATATTGTGGGGGAGAAAATGAATCTCTTTTTACTGGAAAATGCTGCATTTGGGGCAGGACTCAGGATTCCCGATTTCTTCCAGCATTGTTCATTTGAATGGAAACACTCTTAATGTTGGGAAGAAAATTCGGCCTAAGTTGGAGCAGAGCAGGTTAATTCATTACAATAATTAGGGGGTCCAATTGTGAGTAATGCTTGTAATTGACAGAATGTAGCCTTAAAATTATTGACAATTACTTCAATTTAACAACAAATAAAGTCCTTGAAAATTTAACAGAAGTGTTCCTCTTCCAGGAGAATCCATAAACCAATTAAATTGATGGCCTTGACAGACTAGATAAAATCTGTAATGTGGCTTTGAAATCAAAATTTCTTAAGGGATAAAATTGTCAAAGGGATTCTTGATGAAACTTGATCAGATTTATTACAATTCAAAGAAGATGTAAAAGACTCACAGATAAATCCTGAGAGGAGAAGACCAACCTACCTCAAAAGTGCAACATAGTCAATTCACTCTACAAGGTATGGACACTCCAAAGAAACATGTATCAATCTCAACCTCAACTTTATGTTAGAGGTGAACGACTGAACCAGAAAAAACAATTGTCCATCGCTGGTCTAGGAATAAACCCTAATTAACCAAACAGTGAAGTGACTACCGACCAATGATTTCATTGGGCTTGCCAAATTGTTTAATAATGTCAATATGAAGGAAGTCACAGACGTTACAAGATTATTCAATCGTCTATCTTCTAAAATCGAACAGTCAATGACAATGCCTCAGATACAGTGCAGTAAGCAGCAGACATTTAGTAACATTACTGAGATACTGAAATCATTTACTTCACCAGTCAAATAATGAGAGAGGATAACTGAAGATGGCCAAAGTGATCAACAAATTGGGACAGATAACTTGCATATAACTCCATTAGAGTTAGACCAATATCTACAGATTCAGGACATGGTCAAGAAGAGAAAACCACCAAAGCATTCAGGATACTGTAAAAACACTTTATCATCTATGGCAAATACCACAAAGTGTCCATAGCAGCAATCTCTTTTTTTAAACAAATTAACTGAAAAGCTAATAAATAATGAATACAGCATTCATAATTGCCATGAGTGAAGCTTCAGAAAAAGTGTGAAAATAGTGAAACTCTACTAAATTCTTTAACATCCCAGGAGTATCCCAATTAAAATGACAGTAATAAATATTTGCCTTTCAAAGCCAACAGTTTAAAATTAAAGTATTTTACTCGCATGCATTCATTATCTTAACCTTGTAAGTTAATAGTTCAAATACTCTTATATCAGAGGTAGAAACTAAGTTGCACTAGTTAACTTATTCACTTTAATTTTCTCTGTTTGTTTCTCAGTAATACATTAATGTTTTCATTAAAATAATACAAAGATGTTTGATGTAAGGGTTAGTTATTTATATAATTAACAAATGTAAGGATCAATGCTAGAAGACAAAAACATTTAAATTTAAAAGTTGGTGCAGAATTATACATGTATGCATTTAAAATTAAAACTGACCAATTTAATGAAATTAGTTTCATACCACTGTAACATGGAAATACGTACAATTTTTTTGAAGCATTTTAGTTTGATACCTTAGAATATAGAATTCTGTTTGCAGCTGGTAATATAAAAGTTAGCTTTTGGCAATTCATTATCTGTGTAATGCAGGTTGTTGCACATACTTAGTATTTTGACTAAGGCATTGACCTAATTTTTTAAACTCTATGGTGTGGGACTGATGAGATATTTACCCCTAAAAATGAATATATTATTCAAATGATTCTATAAAGACGGTACAATGTCCTAACTGCAGTAGGAAATTCCTATGGTGCTTTATTACATCTTATTTCATTTTTTAGCTTTATTTTTCCATTTTAATGCACTGTCATGATTTGGTACAGTGCACAGTCTTGTAGTAAGCCATTTTAAAAATCTCAAAATGAACCAATATTTAATTGCAACAATATTCTTGATCTGTGAAGTTTATGTTGTTACAAAGTTAATCAATAACATACTACACTAATTTGAAAAAAAAATCCTTTCTGGATGTGATCTATAGTGCAGGTGTATTTCAAATGTCAACACCCAATAATATAAAATCTATATTAGATATCTTAACAGTAATATTATTACTAAGCATTAAACCTTAACCTTTTTTAAAGTTGAATTTTGAAGCTAAAATTAAACTCCATGGAACAGTAAAGATTAAATTGTTTAGCATTGATGAAAAAAATACAAGTCATATGCCCTTTTTATTTTTAAACTTATTGGACATATATTTCCTAATTGAAACTGAAGAAACAAACTGCTGTTGTATAATTAAATATGTGTATTTCACTTACATTTTTAAAAATCAGCAGAAGAATAATTAATTCTAAGAACAGTCAAGCATTCTAAGTTGAAACAAATAGGTACAGATAATCAAAACAAAAGGGAGGAAGTCTAAAATTAAAACAAAATGTGCTGGAATTGCACAGGCAGTAAATTAATAAATGAAAGGATTTGAACAGATTTGTGGAGAATCAGATATAGACTAAACAGAAGGGTTTCCATCTTCTGCCCTTTTCACATAGTGATTTTGGTGGTAGGGGATGTTCATTCAGATGAGAGGGTGTCAGGTGAAAGAGGAATACAAAGTGCATTGTTTATAGATTTCTGGGCAAAGGTCCCTCACTCTGATCCTGTTCAGAGGAGCCTGCATCAGGAGAGATGAACTCCACTGAAACCGAACCCTTGCTGCCAAATATTGTCTCCTGCATCCCCACCCAAAACCCTTTTCCCACCGTCAGGCTCAAGCCTTGAGTGTGTCCTATACTGACAGGACTGGTACCACCCTGGTGACAATAGCATTCAATTTAACAGCTGACCTCGGTTTGACCAGCAGCCACCAAGGATCTTTGGTCTCTGGGGAAGGACCATCACAAGAATGTCAATTGCCTGACTGGCCACAATTTATGACTTGCCTTCCTATAAAAAAGGCAATAGACAAGTCTTAGCAACTCTCTAACTGGTGGCTAAGAGCCCCATGTGTCCAAATGATTCCACAGGTACATTATTTTCACTAAATAAAAGTCAAAAGAACTAAGGATAGTGAAAATCAGAAACAAAAACAGAATTTGAGGAAAAGCTCAGAAGGTCTGGAAGGAAGTTCTGAGGAAGGGACAGTGGTCCTGAAATGATAACTCTGATCTCTCTTCACAGATGCTGCCAGACCTGCTGAGTTTTTCAAGCATATTCAGTTTTTGAAATTATTTTCCCTGTCGTGTCTACTATGGTTAAGAAAAACTATCCAGCCTCATTCTACTTTCTTGGTTTGTAGTTATGTAAATTCAAATACATATATTCAAGCACTTTTAAATGTGATGAGTGTTTTATCTCTATCATGCTTTCAGTGAATATGCTTCAGACTCAACTCCGGTGAACATTTTTATTTCCTCATCTTGTTCGTAATCATCTTCAGAACAGTTAGGGGCAATCAGAAGAAGACGTCCAGTTTTAGAAATTCCATTGCTTGCTTTTAAATGTTTGGTTGCACTTCAGCCCCACCTTCCTAATCTATGGTACTCCATCCAAGAGTGGGAGGGAGTGGGTTGGGAAGGTTAGAGGGCCCTATTGGGGTCTGCTCCGAGGTCGGGCTAAAGTGGTTATCAACAGGTCCAGGCGGCGGTCTGTGATTCGAGTTACAATGCCTGATTGTCTGCTCCTCTTCTGCAGCTACATCCGTGGGTAGTAGCCATAAAGAAGGAGCCAGCGGCATCCACTGGCACAAAGGAGGTTTTTTATAAACTGCTGATCACCGAGGGACTGTCTCATCATCACTCTGCATAATTGATTCTGTTAAATTTCTATTCCAGTTCTATAGGTTTCCATTAACCATTGGATTTTGTTTATGTTACAGTGCCACAATAGGGGCTGTTTAACCTGTCAACGTTCTTTTCAGAAAAAAGAGTAGAAATCCCATTTTGGTCACAATTCTGATATAGGTAATGAGTTACAGTGCTGCATATTGGGCAGTATGTAATTAAGACAGTGGGGGTCAATGTTTGCTGGAGAGCTGGTGGGACATCTTATGTCTCTCGTTTGCAAAGACCCACTCAAGTTAACTTGCAGCTCGGCACTTAAACAGCTAGCATAGCTAACTTCCAGCACTGAGAGCTGACAATCAGAGGTCAGCAACTGTGCATTGCAAACAGCTCCAGTGAGTGGAGTGGCAGTTTTTGGCATTGCACCCAGGTTATGGATTGGGGTCACCAAGAGATCCAGGCTGCAGTGAGGGCAGGAAAGGGATGACAGAGTTGGGAGTTGCAGGAGCAGGATGGGTGAGTGGATTTGGGAGCAAAGGCAGGGGCGTGGCTTTCAGCAGCTTCCTGATGTTTTGATGTCAGGCACTGAGTACCCTTAAATGAGGGAACTCCTGATATCTTGACAACAACTATACAGGGCTTGGTTTTTTGGGCTTTTTGCATGGTGAGTCATAGGGTCATAGAGATGTACAGCATGGAAACAGACCCTTCAGTCCAACCCATCCATGCCAACCAGATATCCCAACCCAATCTAGTCCCACCTGCTAGCACCCGGCCCATATCCCTCCAAACCCTTCCAATTCATATAACCATCCAAATGCCTCTTAAATGTTACAATTGTACCAGCCTCCACCACTTCCTCTGGCAGCTCCTTCCATACACGTACCACCCTCTTTGTGAAAAAGTTGCCCCGTAGGTGTCTTTTATATCTTTCCCCTCTCACCCTAAACCTATGCTCTCTAGCTCTGGACTCCCCGCCCCCAGGGAAAAGACTTTGCCTATTTATCCTATCCATGCCCCTCATAATTTTGTTAACCTTTATAAGGTCACCCCCTCAGCCTCCGACACTCCAGGGAAAACAGCCGCAGCCTGTTAAGCCTCGCCCTATAGCTCAAATTCTCCAATCCTGGCAACATCCTTGTAAATCTTTTCTGAACCCTTTCAAGTTTCACAACATCTTTCCGATGGGAAGGAGACCAGAATTGCATGCAATATTCCAACAGTGGTCTAACCAATGTCCTGTATAGCTGCAACATGATCTCCCAACTCCTGTACTCAATACTCTGACCAAGAAAGGAAAGCATACCAAACGCCTTCTTCACTCTCCTATCTACCTGCGACACTACTTTCAAGGAGCTATGAACCTGCACTCCAAGGTCTCTCTGTTCAGCAACACTCCCGAGGACTTTACCATTACGTGTATAAGTCTGCTAAGATTTGCTTTCCCAAAATGCAGCACCTCGCATTTATCTGAATTAAATTCCATCTACCACTTCTCAGCCCATTGGCCCATCTGGTCAAGATCCTGTTGTAATCTGAGGTAACTCTGTCCACTACACCTCCAATTTTGGTGTCATCTGCAAACTTACTAACTGTACCTCTTATGCTCGCATCCAAATCATTTATGTAAATGACAAAAAGTTGAGGACCCAGCACCGATCCTTGTGGTACTCCACTGGTCACAGGCCTCCAGTCTGAAAAACAACCCTTCACCACTACCCTCTGTCTTCTACCTTTGAGCCAGTTCTGTATCCAAATGGCTAGTTCTCCCTGTATTCCGTGAAATCTAACCTTGCTAATCAGTCTCCCATGGGGAACCTTGTTGTACGCCTTACTTAAGTCCATATAGATCACATCTACCACTCTACCCTCATCAATCCTCTTTGTTACTTCCTCAAAAAACTCAATCAAGTTTCCTCAACAGCAATTAAGCAAATTAAGCTGGCATTTATCGCCCACTTAAGGCCAAAGTCTGTCCACAAGCCTTTCCACCCCAAACTTAATCTGGGAGGCAGGGTGGTGGTCAGATCTCTATCTGGTACCTCCCTTCTTTGGAAGTAGAACATTAAATTCCCCCATTGACTATGAATCAGGAGAATTCTAGCCATAAATTATTGAATGTCGTACATTTTTGCAAATGAAAAAGCATTCATAAATGCAATCTCATAAACTTACAACACTAAAATGGCATTGGTTCAAGATATTAGACCAGAGAGTATTTTATTTAATTGAGGACATTGCATTATAGGAAGCAGACAGTGCACATTGATTTAAAAATTACCAGGAAAAAAAGTTATTGCCATGTAGAAAGACTTGAAAAATTCAGTCTGTTTTCCACAGAAAGAGGAAAACTGAACAATGAAATCTATTTCAACGTTTCACAAATTACACAACATTTTCAGAAGATAATCAAAAGATTACTTTCACTGGTTGATGAATTTGGCATGATAGGAGAATATTGTCAAAAAGGAAGTTCAAAGAAATTTTTACAAGTGAAGGGTTTTTAAAACATTCAAATGGCAATTAAATGCTTAAGGAGGGTAATTTTCACTCAGTGCAGATGGAAAATTGATGGTTATTAATAAACCTTCATCCTGCTCAATTTCCTGTTCACCCCATGAAAAGTGAAAATTGCCTAATAATTTGTAAAAAGGAATTGGATTAGTATTTGAAAAAAATGATACAAAAGGTACATAGAAAAAAGATTTTAGTACATTGCTTGAACAGAACAGTTAGCGTAGAGACAGTTGTGAAACGTTTAATGTGCTACAATTCCTGTGATTCTTTGGTTCCATCAGTGATAAAGTCACAATTGTACAATTTGAAAGGAAAAAGAAAGAAATACTGGCTTCTATTTGAATAATGGGCAGAATCTTAGAGGACCGTGAATGATATGCACAATCGCAAGTATTTGGGAGAATCCCATCAAATCTTGAGCAAGACTTTCTCAATATTGGGAGTAACAAGTCGCATTTTCCAACAAAGATTCACACTCGGGAACAGCGAAATGCCTATGAATAGTGACTGTTGTTTGTTATCACCCTGAAAAACATAGGAACTTGCATCACTAATAGTTAGATTCCTACTATATCGTGCAGGAGTCAGAAACTAGATGCTGACTATTCCTGACAAGAAAGTCAGAGCAGGTACCTGGAGATTCCAACTTTTAGCTTGCTCCTCCAGACCACCCCCATCTTGGTGATCCAACACCAGCATCTCAGGACACGTCTGTGAGTAGCAACTGCATGTACCTCATGGTCAATGTTCTAGATCAGTGCTGTCCCTGGAGTGAGTCATGGTCATTCCTAGACATCAGTGAAATTCATGGCATGGGAGGTTTCGGGGACACTGTAGGAGTAGGTGGTAGAGGGGATCAGTGGTGGAGATTGTAGCAGCAGCTGGAAACGTTACCTCTCTTTACTCCTCAGATGTTGCCTGACCTGCTGTGCTTTCTCCAGTGCCACGCTTTAGCAGTAGCCTGCAATGCAAAGGGAACAAGGTAAATGAAGGGGGTTAATCTCAATATATTACTGGGGGAGAATATAAGGTACAGTGGGAGGGAGGTTGATTATAAGACCATAATATATAGGAGCAGAATTAAGCCATTCAGTCTGTCCTCAACACCATCCTCCTGCCTTCTCCCTGTAACCCTTTATCCCAATACTCATCAAGAACCAATCAAGACAAGAATCAATCTCTGTCTTAAATACACCCAATGATTTGACTTCTACATTTCTGTGTGGCGATGATTTCCACAGATTATTTAGCCTCTGGCCGAAGAAATTCCTACTCATCTCAGTTTTAAAGAGTCATCCCTTCACTCTAATGTTGTGCCCTCGGATCCTAGTCTCTCCTATCAGTGGAAACATCTCTTCCCATGTCCACTTTATACAGGTCTCTCAATACAGTATACTTTACCCTGATTGAAGGCTTCCCTGTATGTGTGGCCCCACATTGAACAATGGTAATATGCTAGTTAATGGGCATTAGGAAAGTAATGGCAGAGATTTATACAGGACTATAAAATGGGACCTGGTTTAGCACTGGTGAGGTGTGTGGCGTAGTGTTTAAACACTGATTGTAGTAGGAATATGCTGTTGTTTATGCAAGGCAGTGTCAGCTGTGCGAGATCCGTTCTATGAGAGGCACTTGTTTTCGGTCCATATGCCACTACATCAGCTGTGAAGCACAACTTGTCACTGCCAGCACTTGTAGAGATACATAACAGCTTTTTAAATGTGGTGTTGGCACCAAGAATGGCATTCTGTTCTGGGATATCCCAGGAATGATGAGTACTTCCAGCCACAGCAAGTGGAAAAATTGGGCTTGCGTTGATGAGAGGAGTGTTAGGTAGTTACTGAGGCGAGTTTGAACCAATAGTGTAAGAAAAAATGTGGAGAGAAACCCCCAACGAAACTTGTCAAAAATGATATTCTACCGAAATATGGTAAGGTTCAGTCCAATGTGTTTCATCACCTTAGGGTATCCCAAGACTCTTGGAACTGAATTTGGTTAATTTCAAGTCGCATCAAATGTGTTCTGGGTGTTTCGCCACAAAGCCTAGTAAGTTCTCTCACCTCCCTTTACCAAACTCAGTGCATTCATTCTTGCCCCACGCCTATGGCATTCAACATGTCTGATTCCAGCCCCATCCTACCACACACCATTCCTGGAACAACTCGCCACTTGGCAGATATCTGCTAAAAGACTGGCATCCCTTGCACATGCTCCATCTTTTGTACCTGGATAAGCAGTGACATTCAAAGCTGTCTTGCTCAATGACATATAGAATCAGAACATGGTAGACAAGAGTAAGTAGGTACTGTGATTCTTCAGTAGTGGCCTCGAGTTCCTGGTGGAAGAGGGTGTGCTGCAAAAGCCAAGAGTCCTCTTCCAGGAGGATTGGCAAGGAAGACAAAACCACCAGATCATGGCAGCCTGGCCTGAGGTCACCACTGAGGTCTGTGAGTTCTCTAGGTATAGAGGAATGGCCAGCACTGTCCAACAAAGTCCAAATACCCTCTCCACTGTGCCAGGCAAAATGCCACACTCTTCTGTCAGCTATCTCAGATTCACTCTGTCTCCACTGCTGTGCCTAGCTCGCATCAAGGCTCATAATCTGCCATTCTCATGATTGCATGCAATATCTTCCCTTATTTGCTCTCATCAACAAACCCCCTTCTCCCAACCTCCCAACCATTAACTCTTCATGCCCTCTGCGCTGCTGACCTACTTTCTCAGCACTCAGCCATCCTTCAACCACCTGCAGCACCACGAGCAGTTGTACCGCCCACTTTCACTTCACTCCCTTTCTTTCAGTCCAGGAGTGGAGAGCCCAAACAGGGCTGAATGAGGCTGTTCAGGTGGGGAGAGCCTGACAATCAGCTGCTCACCCCCTATCAGGTGGGAATCCTGCCCTTCACAGGTGGAGACCAGGACTGCTCTTGCAGTGAGGCAGAGGCAAACATATCCCACCAACTGAGCAAATGGCCGTCTTCATTTCAATCTCTCCCTCACATTAACCTGCTGTCAGTCTCACTCACTGCACAATATTCTAATCATTGGCTATCTCTCTTACATAAGAGCATAAGAAATAGGAGATGTGGTAGGCCATCTGGCCCCTCAAGTCTTCTCTGCCATTCAATAAGATTGTGGCTGATCTTTATGGTGACTCAACTCTACTTACCTGCGTGTTCACCATAACCTTAATTCAACTGTTTCACGGGGTAGGGAATTCCACAGATTCACAACCCTTTGGATGAAGACGTTCCTCCTCAACTCTGTCCTAAATCTGTTATTTTGAGGTTATGCCCCCTATTTCTAGTTTCACCTGCCAGTGGAAACAACCTCCTTGCTTCTTTCTTATCATTAATAATTTTATACCCTCCTCAATGGCAGGGGACAGGGAACCTGCCACGCACTCCAATGCCTCTTCCTCACAAGGAGACACAGAAGTACCAGGAGGTACACAGCCAGGAGGAAGCTCACAACCTCTTCAGAAGTCTTCACTCTGGGCACTACAGGACTGGCCAGGCCCTTCACCTCTACCTTGGTTGCCCAGCTTCTTATCCTTAGAAGTTCCTGTTGACTAGGTTCAATTTGTCACTCGCAAGAAGACTCTTGGCATGTCTGACTCGACCAAACACAAGCACCCAATAAAATTCTACCCATTATATACAATGAATTTCTTTTGATGTGAGAGCACTATTTCATGTTGGAAACAGATAAAATAAAGTTGACCTCCAATATTTTCAAACGTTATACATCATTTATACTTGGTGTTTTGCTGTTTTGGAATATATTTAAAAGGAACATATTTGCCATAGTTTTCAGTTGGACAGTGGTTTAAAAAGTTAAAAAGGTCATGCTGTGTGCCAGTTATCAAATGATTGTATGTAAAAAGTATATTAGCTCTTCTTAGGAATGATACATAACATTTAAGGCTATGGGTCTAGTGTGAGAAGTGGGCCTAAATTGGGTAGTGCTGTATTTTTAGCAGTACAGACCCAATTGGATGAAGGGCCTCCTCTGTCCCATATGAACCTATGATTCTATGAGAGCAGAGTGGAAAAAGTTTGACATCAGTAAAAAAAAGTGATAATGATGCAATTGGATTTGTCATGACTCATTGTGCTGTGTGCTGGATACATGCCCTGTTATTCCCAGAGTCATCAACAATATTAAAGATTCTAAACGAAATATACAAAATCCCCAACCTACCTAATCTTCAGAGCTACCTTCATAAAAAGCACAAGACCAAATTTCTTTGCTGAACATGAAATCACCAATTATGTGATCATTAGAATCTAGCTACAAGTAAACAATTAAGTAAAACTTAATTAAAACTCTAAATTCTTATAAACTCTCTCTTATATCCAAACACAGACAGACATATATAAACAAGGGAAAAAATCACAAGGGTGGAGGAAAACATGGAAAACAGTTCTGTAGGCTTCGTTCACAAATTCAGTTTGGATTTGTTCTTGCCAATTGAAGTTCCTCCTCAATCTTCCTTTTTCCAACTGCTGCCAATGGTTTGCAAGAGGCACAGCTGGCTATTGCATTTACGAAAAATCTCTGACTTCCAATTTAAAATCAAAAGTTACAACATCTGCTAAAGGAAAGATAAGCTGAGTTTCTTCAGGTTCAAGTGGCTGACTGCAGGGAACTGAGAAAGACAGTTCTGAGGGAAGATCACCGGACCGAAATGTTAACTCTGATTACTCTTCAGAGGCTGTTAGACTTGCTGAGTTTTTCCAACCATTTCTATTTTTATTTTTATTATTAAGAACAAAAGAGGTTTCTTTTGGCTGCTGCAGACCTGACAGTTTCTCTTCTAGTCTGACGAACCACTCTATCTTGCTCACAGTACAAGATTTTCAGCTAGGAGAAAGTGAGGACTGCAGATGCTGGAGATCAGAGCTGAAAAATGTGTTGCTGGAAAAGTGCAGCAGGTCAGGCAGCATCAAAGGAGCAGGAGAATCGACGTTTCGGGTATAAGCCCTTCTTCAGGAATGAGGAGGGTGTGCCAAGCACGTTAAGATAAAAGGTAGGGAGAAGGGACTTGGGGGAGGGGCGTTGGGAATGCGATAGGTGGAAGGAGGTTAAGGTGAGGGTGATAGGCCGGAGAGGGGGTGGGGGGGGAGAGGTTGGGAAGAAGATTGCAGGTCAAGAAGGCGGTGCTGAGTCCGAGGGTTGGGACTGAGATAAGGTGGGGGGAGGGTAAATGAGAAAGCTGGAGAAATCTGCATTCATCCCTTGTGGTTGGAGGGTTCCTAAGCGGAAGATGAGGCGCTCTTCCTCCAAGCGTCGTGTTGCCATGGTATGGCGATGGAGGAGGCCAAGGACCTGCATGTCCTTGGCGGAGTGAGAGGGATAGTTAAAGTGTTCAGCCACGGAGCGGTTGGGTTGGTTGGTGCGGGTGTCCCAGAGGTGTTCTCTGAAACGTTCCGCAAGTAGGCGGCCTGTCTCTCCAATGTAGAGGAGGCCACATCGGGTGCAGCGGATGCAGTAAATGATGTGTGTGGAGGTGCAGGTGAATTTGTGACGGATATGGAAGGATCCCTTGGGGCCTTGGAGGAAAGTGAGAAGGGAGGTGTGGACGCAAGTCTTGCATTTCTTGCGGTTGTAGGGGAAGGTGCCGGGAGTGGAGGTTGGGTTGGTGGGGGGTGTGGACCTGACGAGGGAGTCGCGGATGGAGTGGTCTTTCCGGAATGCTGATAGGGGAGGGGAGGGAAATATATCCCCCCTTGGTGGTGGGATCTGTTGGGAGGTGGCGGAAATGACGAAGGATAATACAATGTATCTGGAAGTTGGTGAGGTGATAGGTGAGGACCAGTGGGGTTCTGTCCTGGTGGCGATTGGAGGGGCGGGGTTCAAGGACGGAGGAGCGGTAAGTGGAGGAGATGCGGGGGAGAGCATTGTCAACCACGTCTGAGGGGAAATTGCTGTCTTTGAAGGAGGCGGCCATCTGGGTTGTTCGGTTTTGGAATTGGTCCTCCTGGGAGCAGATGCAGCGGAGGCAAAGGAATTGGGAATATGGGATGGCGTTTTTACAGGGGGCAAGGTGGGAGGAGGTGTAATCTAGGTAGCTGTGGGAGTTGGTTGGTTTATAGTAAATGTCTGTGTTGCCTGAGATAGAAATGGAGAGGTCTAGGAAGGGGAGGGAGGAGTCTGAGATGGTCCAGGTAAATTTGAGGTTGAGGTGGAAGGTGTTAGTAAAGTGGATGAACTGTTCAACCTCCTCAAGGGAGCACGAGGTAGCACCGATACAGTCATCGATATAGCGGAGGAAAAGGTGAGGGGTGGTGCCAGTGTAGCTGAGGAAGATGAACTGTTCCACATATCCGACGAAGAAGCAGGCATAGCTGGGGCCCATGCGGGTGCCCATGGCTACTCCTTTGGTTTGGAGGAAGTGGGAGGATTGGAAAGAGAAGTTGTTCAGAGTGAGGACCAGTTCAGTCAGTCAAAGGAGGGTGTCAGTGGAAGGGTACTGGTTGGTTCGGCGGGAAAGGAAGAAGAGGAGGGCTTTGAGGCCTTTGTGATGGGGATGGAGGTGTATAGGGACTGGATGTCCATGGTGAAGATAAGGCGTTGGGGGCCGGGGAAGCGAAAATCATGGAGGAGGTTGAGGGCATGGGTGGTGACCTGAACGTAGGTGGGGAGTTCTTGGACTAAGGGGGACTGGACCGTGTCGAGGTATGTAGAGATGAGTTTGGTGGGGCAGGAGTAGGCTGAGATGATGGGTCGGCCGGGGCAGTCAGGTTTGTGGATTTTGGGCAGGAGGAAGAAACGGGCGTTGCGGGGTTGTAGGACTATGAGGTTGGAGGCATTTTCAGCTACCTGACAATCAATCCCCTTGTCATTTGCAGGCAGAAGACCTGTGTCATTGATAACTGGTCCCAAGACCACAAACAAATTAGCTTCACTTGTCAACAACCCATTGTGTCTAGCTCATTACCATGTTGTTGGACAGGTGGGCAAGCAGGTTTCACATCAGCTATAAATTTCTTGCTTTCAAGGAATGTATCCCACCCTATAAATGCTAAGGTTTCAACCCAGTTCTTTGTCATTTCAGTCCAAAAATTTTAAAGAGCAGCAGAAGAAAAGGACATGATCGTTACAGATTGCAGTAAGAAATCGCTTAACTAATTATCTTAGAAAATTAAACCTATTGTTTTCTTTCCTTACTCTGGCCTACATGTGACTCCAGGCCCATCAATATACTTGCCTTTCAACTACCTTCAGAAGCAAGTTACCCAATTGTATCAAACCACTATAGGTGGCCCATTATCTTCTCAGTGCAACCAAAAAATAGTAATAGATGTAAAAGCTTGCCATGACAACTATTTTTGTAAAAGTCATAGTTTTTAAAATGTATTCATGGGATGTGTGTGTTGCTGGCTAGTCTAGAATTTATTGCCAACCCTAGTTATCCTTCAGAGGGTGAACTACCTTCTTGGACTGTTACAGTTCATACGATGTGGGTAGAACCCACATTAGGTTTGGAATTCCAGGATTTTGACCCAGTGACACTGAAAGAACTGCGACGTATTTCCATGTCAGGATGGCGAGTGGATTGGAGACAAACTTAAAGGTGGTGATATTCCTATATATCTAATATTCTTGACCTTCTGGATAAAAGTGGATGTGGGCTTGGAAGGTGCTGCACATTGTGCATTCTTTGGAGAAAATCCCCACTTCTGACTTTATGATGGAGAGAATGCCATGGATGAAGCAGCTGAAAATGGTTTGATCAAGAATGCTGCCCTGAGAAACACCTGCACACTTGTCCCGGAACTGAGATGACTGACTTCCAACAAACGCAACCATCTTCGTATCGGCCTGGTTCCAACTAACAGAGAATTTTCTCCTTATTTCTATTTATTTCAATTTTGCCAGGGGTCCTTTGATGCCACATTCATTCAGTACAGCCTTGATGTCAAGTGTATCACTCTCAACTCACCTCTAGAATTCAGCTCTTTTGTCCATGTCTGAACCAAGGCTGTAATGAGGTCAAGAGGTAAGTGGCTCTGGTCATACGTACATAGAATTTGAAAGGATCAAACAAAGTAATTTTGATAGGTGGGTAAGGGCACTGAAAATCAATCAAACATTCACTCTTAGAGAGATGGTTATTTTGGAGAAGTTCAATAATTCACTTCCTGAAGTAGGGAAAACTCATGGAAGAGCAGAGAGTTGAGACTGCAAGATTAGCAGTGGAAATGGCAGATATTATGAGTTGGTTATTAAAACAAAATTTTGCTTCCAATCCAATTTCAATCCATGAGGGATAGAAATTGGGGAAAAAGGGAAATGCTCAGGTGGTAAGGGAAAAGGAGATCTCATTGAAGATAGTAGAGATAATTTACTAGAGGGTAAAAAGAAACCTATACGGGAGAAAGAGAAGTTAAAAATCTCAGGTATTTTCACTGTTAATAAAGTGGACTCATGAAATCGCAACATTGGTGGTTTAGAAAAAGCACTGGGAAGACAGATGTGGGAAAACAGGATAAGGCAGTGAGTTTTATTGAAGTGGTAAGGGAAAGCACAGTGGAAGTTAAAAAGCTGCAAAAGACTGTACATCTGGTCAGGGGAGAAAGTTTCTTGAGAAGAATGGCCAGATCGCTTTAAAGAATTTACCTGCGTAGGTAAGGTTTGTCAGAAGGAGTAGGTAAAGAAATTAAGATTTTAAGAGGTCTGGGAGCAAGTCAACGTTTGATACTGAAGGATTAGGAGATATGTAATTTTGAAGGAGAATTGCCAGAAAGCTGGTAAAATGTAGAATTCATGGTGAAAGAGCAGTGTTCTATTATATGAAGTGTTGAAGAGTCCACTGAAAAGTGCTGGTAGGAATAATAGGGAAACTCTCAGTTAAGAATACAGTTTATCCTTGCTGGATCACAGGGGGGACTGATTGAAAAGCCAGTGGAAAATCAGGCCACTCTGGTGTAACAGGAAGTATATCCTGGGATTCTTCCTCTCTATATGGGAACAGGGTCACAAAGCCACAGGTGGAAACAGGAAGAGAAATCAAAGAATAAAGATAAGGAACTTGAAGTTCAAATATCAGACTATGTTTGATCAAATAGATGAGAAAAAAAACAAGAACAGTTGGAGGACAAAGTGGATGTTGTTATTTCAGTGAAATTAGCCGAATTGCAACAGAAAACTAAAGCAGTTGTACCAAAAAAAATACACAGAAGAAGAATTTGTGTGTAACCCAACATGTTACTATCTTAAAAAAAGGAAGTCTTAATGAGGAAATAGAGACCATCACATATTAAGGCAGATGAGGAATGGGCAGAAGTTCATCAAGTTGCATTACTGGTGTGTTATAGAGAAGAGGCATTGCAGGTAGGACATGAACTGCCAGCAGGAGGTCATTTGGGAGTAAGGAAACCTCAAGCCAAAATACAAAAGCATTTTTATTGGCCTGGGCTGCATAAGGATGTGGTTGAATTTTACATGTCAGGTAATTAGAAAACCTCAGGCAGTGATAAAACCAGCACACTTAATTTCCATTCCTGTATTTGAGGAATCTTCTACAAGAGTCTTAACTGATTGTGTAGGACCCCTACCCAAAACAAAAAGTAGGAATCAGCATTGTTGACCACAATGGATGTGTCAACTGGATTTCTAGAGGACATTCCATTATGCAGTATCATGGCTAAAAGGATTCTCAGAAAAGTTACTCAATCCTTTTACTAGATATGGATTATCAAAGAAATACGATCAGATCAAGAGTCAAATCTTACCTTAAAATTATTCAAAGAAGTTATCGATGGCTTTAGAATGAAACAATTTAAATTCACTGCTTATGATCCAGAATACCAGGGAGCATTAGAATGGAAGCGTCAAACTTTAAAGACATGTTAAGGGCTTACAGTCAAGTTTATCCAGATGATTGGAATAAAGGAATTCCATTTGTACTTGCAATTTGGAATATATCTAATGAATCAACTGAATTCAGCCCATTTGAATTAGTTTTTGGGCATGAAGTGAGAGGACTATTGAAATTAATTAAGGCAAAATTAATGAGTCAGTGTTCAGACACCACATATTTGTACTATGTGTCAAATTGTAGGGAAAGATAAAGTAGAACACTTGAGTTGGCCAGACAGCATTTGAAAGTAACACAGATGTGATGAAATGGGAAACAGACAAGAAATCAAAAATTTGTAGTTTTGCTAGTGGAGTTAAAGTGTTAATGTTACTTCCAGTGGTAGATGAACCTTTAAAGCCAAGGTTTAGTGAGCTTTACCAAACTGAAAGGAAATTGACTCAGGTGATTTTTTTGATAAAAACACCAGAAAGAAAGAAATCTCACAAGGTGTGTCACGTGAATTTGCTTTAAATGTATTTTGATAGGAAAAGAAAGCAAAAGTAGGCTGATTACAACAGTGTGAAGAACCAAGTTCAAATGATTCTGAATTGGACATTCCTCAGATTAAATTGGACAGTGAGGAAGTTCTCAAAAATTGGGATAAATTATTGAGTTACCTTCCAAAGGAAAATCGAAATTACCTCAGAGTTATTACAATCATATGGGGAGAAATGCGGGAATATGCTGAGAAATACTAATTTAATTACATATGATGGAGATACAGGAAATGCTATTCTAATTAAGCAACACCCTTACAGACTTGACCCTCGAAAGTTGGCACAAGTTCAAAAAGAGATTGAATGCACGCTGAAAGATAATATAATCGGTGAGTTGCAGCAAATGGAGCTCACTCATACTAATGGTGCCAAAACCCAGATAGTATCCACCAATTATGTGTGGATGATTGCAAAGTCAATGCAGTTACAAGACCTGATTCATATTCTGTTCCATGTTTGGAAGACTGTATTGAGAAGTTGTGACAAGCAACTTATATTTCTAAGTTGGACTTACTTAGAGGATACTGGCAGGTACCTTTATCCAAAAAGCACAGGAAATGTCAGCTTCCGTGACACTGATTGGACTATACCAGTTTAACGTCATGCCTTTTGATATGAAAAAAGCACCAGCCACATTTCAAAGATTAACTAATACAGTCATTTTGGGATTATTCAATTGTGTGGTATACATCGACGATCTGATAAATTTTAGTCACACATGGAAGGAACATTTGGAACATCTATCAGAATTGTCTGATCAACTTTGGGAGGCAGGCTTGATGATAAATCTGGCTAAGAATGAGTTTGCAAAAGCCCAAGTCAAGTTCATGGGCCATGTTATCGGACATGGACAAATGGCCCCATGGGATGTAAAAACAAAGGTTATTGGGCAGTTTCCCATACCATCAGCGAAGAGGGAAATACTACAATTCCTGGACGCTCGTACCAAATTACAGCAGTGTGGTTGTTCCACTGACTGACTTGTCAAAGAAATGCAGAAAATTTTCAGTGGACAGAGGACTGTCAGAAGGCATTTGATAACCTGAAAGCTGTGTGAAACACTGTCCTTGTGTTAGTGCCAATTATGCAAAGCCATTCAAAGTGGTTATCGATGCGAGTGAGGTGTCAGTGCTGCACACTTGCAAGAAGACAATGAGAAGATAGAAACGTCAATTGGGTATTTTTCTGGAACATTGAATAATCATCAACAGAAATATTCCACAATTGAGCAGAGATCTAGAGTTTAGTGTTGATGTTGCAATATTTCAACATCTTTATTGTCAATAATGAGTCTGAGACAATTGGTCATAACCCTTTAAGGTTTTGGGGAAAATACAAGACTGTTTAGATGGAACTTTTTATTGCAACCATTCAGTTTGAAACTAATGCACACGACAGGATGAGGAAACATAATTTCTGATGCATTAAACGTGACTTTGATGAAGGAAGACGAAGGCAAGAAAAAATGGACTGAAATGGACTGTAGTAGTGAATGTTTGCATGCTTGAAGTCAATGTAATGCGTATGCATTGTAGTGCACTAAAGTGTTGTGAACATTTGGAATTTTCTATCCCAGCAGCTGCAATCATTGAACATGGTCAAGACTGAAATGGATTTTATTTTGGAAATGAATCAAAGAAAATGGAAATAGTGCAGGAAAAGGAAAAATGAAAAGAAAGATCAGCCATGATCTAATTGAATAGTGGAGCACATTTGATGGACTGAACAGCCAATTTGTGTTCCTCTAAGATTAATCTGAGCATGTCTTCACACTTAAAAGTATGCTGTAGTATACAACTTAAAGGTCAGCAAAAAATACATGCTAGGTGTGACACTTTATCATAGTTTACTCTGATGTATTTATTCCCTTTAATTTCATAGTATAATAGTAGATGACATCAGTTTAGAAGGCAATAATTATTGCAGGGGAATTGCACGGGGAACAGCCTGACGTTTACTGATAATAAGTGTGTTTGACACACTTTTACAGATGTACAATGGTGGTCCATTCATTATCAGATAATTTTTTTTGCATAACTCAAGATTGGTAAGGCTGGATGGGATTATAGACCACCTCACCTGTACAAGTATTTGTCATGTTTGTTGCATCACTAGAACGAGCATCTTCTATTTATAATGGTTATAATGTTTTCAATGGAAATTAATACATTTTAATGAGTAATTTTGTAGCCCAAGAAAATCCAGTTAGTCACTGTATCGTCATACAAGTGTAATTATTCTGTTTTAATTCTATCAGCTAACATATAGTGATTTATTCTGAATTATTCGGGAAATACTTGAACGCATTGCTATCCAAGTAGCAAGTCATCATATTTACAAGCTTTTGATAACTAAGCCAACTTCAAATCTAGTACAATGTTATTTTGATGTGTGTCAAATTAACATTGTAGCTCTTATATGTTGCTCCTCTTGTCTGTTTTCACAAATACAATGTGCTGTTCACAATCAGTTTTATGATTTCACGTGCTGGCAAAAATGATTTAAAGAATGCAAAGCACCTAATCAGTTGATTGACTCAGTAGATTAAATTTCGTGAGTAACATCCTTACATGAGTGAAATCAGATCGAACTTCATGTTATTTCAGACAGACTTATCCACAGATTTCAACATGCTAAGTGCCTGAGATAAGACTTGTAGAGGAGAACTGGATTATATTTGAGAGATCACAAGAGATACAGTGAGTAATTAATCAGACCATTTTGATTTTGTGAATTTTGCTTTGCTGGCCAATGATTGTTTCTGAAACTGTAAACTTGGTTTTGGCAGCAATATCTGTAAGATATTAATGTGACAAATGTTAATTAAGAAATGACGCAGTAGGCCATCAAAGTTTACCATAGTGCAGTCATTTCAGCAAAATTGTGCATTGGTTCATTTCATCTTTCATAATTAATGACCAGTGCAGCAGTGCCAAGTGCTAGTGAACTGATGAACTGTATCACAGAATAGCAATCCATGGATTTGATATCTCAGTCATCATACTCCATGATCTCAACCTCTTTTCAAAAAAATCAAGTAGAGCAGGAGGAAGGAAAAGAAGTGAAAAAAAGAAGATGTTCGTGTTTTAAATTTTAAAAAGCAGGTTCTTTATCAAGGATATTTCTTGCTGTTCTATATTCAGCTGGTAGACTGATGGACTGACATATTGGGGTGAATTTTATAAGGAGGCATATTGCTTGCATCCCCCTGCCTTTCCAAATACATAGAAAATTCAGTTGAAAAATCGTCAACTTGAAAGAAGCAGGCAGCAGTAATATTCTGGTGGATTTAACAAACGGAGAGTGAGATTTGCCAGCCAGTCAGTTCTTGCAGTCCCAGTAGTGCCAAAACTCCTTAGTGGGTTGCATTTGGACTGTAGGCAGATAGGGCTTGGGCAGCTTTAGCAAAGAGGGATTGGGCACCCTCAGGATCAGGGGTGAGCAAAAGACATGTGTGATGCATAGAGTTTGGAGGTCAGTTGTACACAGGGCACACTCCCCCCCAACAAATGGACACCCCACTTATTCTCTGCTCTTTCACTAATTTTGGTAATGAATGTCTTCCCACATTCAGCCACTTTCCCCTGCTGACCATGTTCTTATGCGGGTAGATAGAAGTCCTTAATGGCCTCAGTAAGCCAGAGGGCAGGTCGGCTAATGTGATGTAGGCTGGAGGTGGACAGTAAGTTGGAGATCTATTTTATGTGCACTCTCCATTGGCAGAAAACATGTTTTCAAAGAACCATAAAATATAACTCATTGTTATGGGTGCATGACTACAGTACAACTATGAATATTGTACCCTGCAATAATTACTCACATTACTTTTTGTTCCTATATTTTGGAAAAATATAATAGCTATCTTTCTTAAAAAAAAACATCATGGCACTAAATCAGTATAAATGTTTCAATTGTTGACTTTATTTATTTTAAATTAAAGAAGATTATCCACTACACAGCTTAGGTGATAAGAAATTGTGACTCCATCTCATAGATTTGGCATTCATTATCAATGAAGGTAGATAGGCTGCAGAAAACATGATGTGCTCTTTGTTCTTGGCATTTTAGGAATCCAGCTTTTAGGTTGCTAATGTGTCATGTGGTCAAATGACCACAGGCTCAAGTTTTGGGCATTCTAAATTGACCCACACCAGGGAAATCCGACCTGGCAGAAAAATGGCCAAACTAAATTGGACAGCAGCCTGCAGCAATCGGCTGCAGAGAACAGTGGAAACCAAGATCAAAGAAGTCCCAAAGGTTCAGTTACAACCAGCCCAAGTGTTGTGTATTAGGGAAGTATCGATCAGACTTTCTGGCACTTTGCTTTCCATCCAGTGTCTGAGACTGAGCACTCTACAGCATCCCAGCATGGCAACAGAGAAAGGTATTAACATGATTCCATTGAATTATTTGAAACCTACTACTGATCCCATTGGGCAAAGCCCACAGAACATTCAGGAATGTTGGGATGAAGGGGACAAAAACACATAACTGGAAGCCAACCCCTCAGCGAGAACTCGCCGCAAGACTCGTGCAGCAACCCAAGAATAAGATAAGGATAAGATCCATCCTGACTTGTGACAGCCACCCTTGTGGAAGACAGCCAGCTCTATATCTGAAAGGAAGGATATTCTAATGGCATTGTTCCAACAAATGGATTGTTGCAAGTAATATGCTTTCTCTAGACACAACTAGATAAAGAGTAAATATTGTGGAAATTTGGGAAATGCTCACATGGTGCTTTCAATAAGGAAAATTTTATTAAGACCATTGGAATAGAACTGCAAATCAAACACTGTATGTCTTTGTCTACCTCCCCAATAAGAATACTTGGGGAAAATGTTTTTAATACATGAATGATTCAAAGTGTCCAAAGCACAGCCAATAGTCATTTGTTGGTGACATTATTGTTGTTATATCCCTTGTTAATGATGCTGTTGGTGATATTTCACTGGTTAGTGCTTTTGCTTGTGTCATTGCTGATCTTTTCTGCTTTGCCAGCTGAGGTGTGTGTCAGATAGGGACTCAGATCGTTCTCAGATACTTGCAAGTTTCATTTTGAATAATGTATGACCATGGTGTTTCAATTCTTGTCAACAACTTTTGCTAGGTTCCAGATTTTCTTGATTGGATCCTACACATCTACAGTTTGTGCTTTTAATAACTCAAGAAAGGATTTAGATCCTTCAACCTGTGTATTGATGAGTTGTTGTCTTACTTCTTCCTCTCACTTGAAGGAAGTATCTTGCATGACAGGGTTGTCTTACACTTTCTTCTACTTTAAGACAATTTCATGTTAAGAGCCCCAAATGAGCTAATCTAGCAGCCTTTCATCCTTAAGTGCACAGTTTCTAACTGTGTTTTTCAATCCTTTTATGAAATTGTTAATAGGCTCACCTGACTCTTTGAAATTATATTTATAGACCTGATAACATGAATTTGGAGTTGTGTGCTGAAATTTTTAAACATTTTATTCAGATTTTCATATTTCTTTTTTTCCTCACCTGATAGCCATTAAACAGAACTAACCCTCTTTCGCCAGTCCATAAAAGGATGTAGAAGCCCTTCCTGAAGAAGGGCTTATGCCCGAAACGTCGATTCTCCTGTTTCCTGGATGCTGCCTGACCTGCTGCACTTTTCCAGCAACACATTTTTAGCATAAAAGGATGTAGCTTATTGTTTTCTTTCTCACTGGTGCCTTTTTGAAAGCAGCTGAATATCAGTTTGTACCTTAACTTTTTTTAATACATCTACAACATCATCAGCTCCCAATTCCTTTAGAGCTATGGCTGTGCATTCATTGCTATGATGATGACGATGATTTCATTTTTGCATGACTTAATCAGAGTTCTCTCTTTCTGTCACGAATTCAGATTTGTTTTCATTCTCGTTCAACATTAAATTTGTTTAAAATGTTTGGGCATTTCACTCTTAGACAACCACTGCCTTCAAGTTGAAAACAAACATATTAGAGACTCAGAATGCTGTAGTTTCATTAAGCATATCTGTTGCTGTTTTCCAAGGGCCTATTGATAAATGGATGTTACTGGATCTCTGACTGCAGTGTTACAGTGAACATGGCACCCGTGATAACTATTCATGTAACAAGTCATTCCTAGCTCTTTACAAATAATATAGCAATCTCACTGAAAAGGTCCTGGCACTGTGTAGAGGAAGGAACGGATGAAGCCTGCCTTCTTGTGCAAATTTAATTCAGCATTTCTTTCACAGCAACAAGACATAATTTACAGAGTTGTTCAATGTTAGTTTAACATGAGACTAGCAAGTAGCCTGCCTAATGATCACTGGAAGATGGCAATATGCATTAATGTCCCAGATAAAGGTGAAGACAGCAATAGATCATAAAGTGAAACAACAAATCATGAAGGATGAGGAAATCAGGCATTTCAAAATTACTCTGACCAGACAGTGGAATGTTACAGAACACGACTATATAGTAATGAAAACCTGGATTTATATCATGGATTTACATAATATTCCCATTTGTTGTTAAAGTGTGGTGGTGAATGAGTTTCATGTCATCAATTGTACAATAGGCCTTGGGTAAGCTTCCTCAGGCTATCTTTTGTTTGTCACCTTATTAGTTACACAAGTGAGATTCTGGATGCATTCTCGTGGAGAATGAGACAGAAGTCCTGGAGCTTCCAGTTTCCTACCTCCGGTGCCATATTTAATCCCCAGCCTCAAACCACTCCAAATGTTCCAAACCATGAACAACTCCACAAACAGTGCTATTCACCTCTGAAGTCTCAAAACGTGGTGTCCAAGAAGTCAGCAAACTTCCCACCATATGAACAAAGATCCTGAGGTTCTGTTGGATGAGGTGGTGGGGAGAAAGAGGCACATCACAAGACCATAATTAGCTGGACAGAGATAGGAGCATTGGTCAGTGCTGTCTTCTCTGTTCAAAGGGTCACTAACAGAGCTGCTGGTAGGGCAGTGATCTTCTGCACTCAGCAATGGCATCAGCCTTTCTGCCACCTCACACTCATCTGGTGGCTATCATGAAAGACTATACATTATTTAGATGTCATAGCCTAACTGGTGAGAGCTACCTTATGTTAGCACCATGTGATTTTAATGCACTGTCTCACTGCTACGTTTTCCCCAATGGTCATGTATGGTAGGTTATTTGTAAATATTTTGGAATCGCTGTGGTTCTGTTTGCCGAGCTGGAAGTTTTTGTTGCAAACGTTTCGTCCCCTGTCTAGGTGACATCCTCACAGGGAGCCTCCTGTGAAGCGCTTCTGTGGTGTTTCCTCCGGCATTTATAGTGGCCTGTCCCTGCCGCTTCCGGTTGTCAGTTTCAGCTGTCCGCCGTAGTGGCCAGTATATTGGGTCCAGGTCGATGTGTTTATTGATGGAGTTTGTGGATGAGTGCCATGCTTCTAGGAATTCCCTGGCTGTTCTTTGTTTCGCTTGCCCTATAATGGTAGTGTTGTCCCAGTCGAATTCATGTTGCTTGTAGATATTTTGGAATCATCTGAAGGTATTATTCATGTATTAACCTGAATGATGAAGCATTTATTCAGCAACACAAAAGATGAAGGACTGCAAAAAAAACAAACTCCACATGTACTTTGCAATAAACAGGAACTACTTATCAGATGACCAGCAGATTTGCAAGCAAAGTTTAAACCCAGCTCAGTCATCTTGGAAATGGATTGTTGTTATGTCTTTGGCCTTCTGGGCTCTGCAATGCATTGCTTCGTCCTGCTGTCTCAGATGGCCTTCCTCATTAATATCATCATTATTTGCCTTATCTTCATTCTCAGAGGATTGGTGTCAATCTCTCATTTTATTGTATCCAGGCCATTATCTTTTGTTAGCACCAGTTGTGAAGGGTACAACGTGGCACATTGGTGCAGGGCTCTGACTCTGGGATGTACTGCAAGGCCCCACTGGAGCAGTCAGGCTTTGAAACTTCATCTTCAGAACCTCTGTGATCTATTCCATTGTAGCCCTGCTGGAAGCATAGGCAGCTTGTATTTTCATTCGGTATCAGTCTGAAGGGTTCTTTTAAGGTTGTCATAAGCCATGTTTGGAGGGGTTACCTTTTGTCCTCCAGCAGCCATATTTGTCTTTAGAAGGAGTTTGGCCTCTGAGTTCTCCAGTATATAAATGTCCCAGGATATTGGGTGCAGACCTTCCAAAGTTTGGCCTCAGTGATCACAAATGATTTGAACATTAAGGGAGTGGAAGCATTTCTGTTTCCAAACAATGCAAGGTGATAACAGGGTGCTTGCTTACTGGAAATATGAGATATGATCATTGCGTGTGCTCAAACCAAATGTTTGGTCCTGTGCATGCTGAAGCAGGCTATATGTCCAAGTCGGCTTGCCTTCTCCTGTGCATGTATGGTGGTATCTGAGAGCAGATATTGCTTTCAATAATAGACACCAAGAATCCAGAGGAGATTGGAAGAATGGGCATGACCTCAATGCTTAGGTAAAGCAACACTGCTGCCCAAAGATTTCACAGCACACTTATCACTTTGTCACCAGGTTTGGTGGATAGGCCATGCTAAACTGCCACATAGGCTATGCGGATTAGTCATGGGAAATGTAGGGTTACAGGGGTAGGGTAGGAGGGTGGAACTGGGTGGGATGCTGTTCAGAGGCTGAGTGTGGACTCGATGGAATGAATGGCCTGCTTCCACACGAGAGATTCTATCATTCTATAACCAGTTGAAAACCACTGTTCTAAACAATAAAAAGAAGAAACAAGGAGGTTTGGGGATCCAGGTAAAAATATTAATAAAATGTCAACTGGTGCAGGAAAAATTAAATATGCCAATAGGATTCTAACCTTCAAATCCTGAGGAATAGAATTTGAGGAGGTAGAAGTCATAGCGAGTTTTGAGAAGATTTGTAGCTCAAGTTGAGGTTTTGGATGTAGGTTTGCTCGCTGAGCTGAAAGGTTTATTTCCAGACGTTTCATTATCTTACTAGGTAACATCTTCAGTGGACCTCTGGCCACAAAACTAGCCACAAAAAAACATGACCCTCTCTCACTAGTATCCTCACATATGGATGAGGAAGGATACCACTTCGACTGGGACAATACATCCATCCTTGGACAAGCCAAACAAAGACACATGTGAGAATTCCTAGAAGCATGGCATTCCAACCGGAACTCTATCAACAAAAACATGAAGTTAGACCCCCATCTACCACCCCCTGAGAAAAGGAACAGGAAGTGACTTCACCACAGGAAATAACATCACCACAGGAAATGACATCACCAACCCAAAGAAACCCAAACATATAAATAGAAAGCAGGAATTTTCAGCATTGCTTCACATGAGGTCCACTGAAGATGTTACCTGGTAAGGCAATGAAACGTTTGGAAATGAACCTTTCAGCTCAGTGAGCAAACCTACATCCAAAAGGTAGAAGTCATGCTTCAACAGTACAAAGTCCTTGTAAAACCACACTGATGTACTGTGAGCAGTTCAAGATACCACACTAATGGAGGATATATTGACCTTTGAAGGAGTGCAGTGCATATCTACGAGAATGATTTCTCAAAACCAAATATAAAGTTACAAAGAGAAATTATACAAACCAGGATTGCTAGTTTGCTTCCTTGATGTCTGAAAAAAAAATTTGCAACATTTGCTACTGTGCAATTCACTTTGCTTTTTCATGTAAAATGTCAGCAAACTGAAATCCATGTCAATGATGAAAGTAGCAATTTGAATAACCATCACTATTGGCTCATACCGTGGAATGTAGTCTTTCCTGAAATTCATGTATTCCTAAAGAGTTACCAACACATTGCAGCTTGTCTGTACTAACTATAAGATTCAGAATACTAGTCTCTCTCTAAGTATTTTCAGCATGCACAACTTTGAGAATATACATCAATTCATAGCTTTAACTAATTTCTAAGCCAATATTTCAAAAAATTCACTCTTCTTTATTCGTCTGGTTGTATATTTAATAATAATAGAAAATATTTTGCAAAGATATGCATGTATCCATCATGCAAACTGAATTTTTGTTATACATCATATGCTGTTCTGTGTACTTTTGAAACCAGACATTATAATTGAGTTAAAAGCACAACATTTATCAGCATCAGTAAAGAAAGAAGACAGATTCATTGACATGCTGCACAGAAGCTGATACACCCCAGCAAAACCATCTTTTACATGGAATGGCTGACTAAAATGTATTTTCAGCTGGAACCATATTGGTTATATAAGCAGGCAGTGTAACTTCCATTACAACAATGTGTTAAACATTGTTTTATCAATATTATCCACAGTTCTGTGTAGCCTATATACTTACATGAATTGAGTTTCTTTAAAATCTTCAGAATTGTTCATATGATAAAATGAATTACTTAAGTACATTTAAAACCAAGCTAAAATAAAACCAATTACATTATGATTTAATTTTACAACTTTAAACTTGTACCCAGCTAATTTTAATAGAACATTTTGTTGTGCTTTTTTATACTCATTATCATCACTAACAAATATTTGTAAGAATTTTGAATCTTAATAGTTCAGAAAATAAATGCCCCTGAAATAGCAATCATACTGTATATTAATGTACGTAATTTACTTTACTTTATAATCAATTAGCAATCACAATGTAATTCATTTTTTCTTATTAAGTAATTACTTATACTTGTGACTTCAGTGTAAACGACACCAGAATGGGTGTGATCTGGTATAAAATATCTTTAACCACACAATCAGCTTGTCTTTGTCAATATATGACAGTCAAAGATGCTGGCAGAAGAATTAGAATAAGATTTACAAATCTTCTTTTAATTAAGTAGATCATATTATTTAGAGTAATGTATTCCTATTCGTGTGCTTAAATCTATAACACTGTCAACTGAATTTACATTTGGTTAATGTAAATATTAACGTTCATAATACTCTTTGCATCAAATTACCTCATCAAAACACTAGAATAGATTATGCCTAACTGAAGAAGTCTTAAGATTTGATTATGTTTACTTGAAACTTGATAAACACCAAACTGTTTACATCCATTAGGCAGGATTGTTCTTACATCAAGTTTTTTTTATAATATGCAAATTATCATAAAATACACTTCTGTCTTCTCACTAACAATAAATGCAGTGATTTTTCTAATATGTGTTTCTGCCTCTTTGGGAATACATTTATTTCATGAAAGACCAGATTCCACTGTGTGAGCAGGCAGTTTACCAAGGTTGTTATTCAAGTTGCTGTTTCCAGCCGTGACATCGATTTTAGATTAGTGTCATTTCATGTGGAGCATCAAAATACATCAGAATTTCAGGAGCAAAATGTTAAGATGTTTCCTTTCAGATATAACAAAAATGAAGGAAGCATTTAGTTGGCATTTAATACTTAAACAATTGAGCCAGAATTCATGGATTTGAGGTAAGGCAAAGGAGTACCTAGAAAAAGTAGACATGTGTGAAGTATATCTATAGAGTTTAGTATTACAGAGAGGAGATGGTAAAAGTATGTGGGTTTCGACAAAAATATAAGATTTGATAAAGACTTTCAGCCCTTCATCCCACAAGTTGATGAGCTCAGCCAGTTGTGGGATAGGAGAGTAAAAGAAAACTTCGCTGAAATGAGGAACATCGGCAATGACACAGTAATAGGCACAACTTGGAACGAATACTGAGTACAAAGTTATGGACACAGATAAGCCTACCAGGACTGGACTGAAAAATATTTTTCCTTCGCCTCGGTGGACTGGAAAAATGAAACCATCTGAAACTAAGCAATTAATACAGCTCACTTAGCTCTTTAAAAAAATACATTATGTTCAAAAGTTAGCTTCGGTAAAGATATATATGAACAATAATATTCAAATTTTCTATTGACACAGAACCTAATTAGAATAGCAAAATTCTGATTAATATCAAACTCCATTGATTCTGTAATAAATGTTTGTAAATGTACTCAGCTGTCATCACTCCTTCAGTGTCAGCTATGCCAAGTTGAAAGCACTCTTATATTTGAGTTAGAACATTGAAAATTCAAGCTATAACCCAAGGATTAAGCAAATAGTTTTAGTTCAGTGTTTTGGATGAGGCATCAACAAGTAATTCAGTGAGAATTGTAAGATACTACAGTAGTATACAGTGAGCTGAGTAGCATTCCCTCAACCAGCACACTAAAAACTACTTATCTGCCACATTTACCTCTACAAAGAAGACTAGATTCCCTACAATGTGGAAACAGTCCCTTTGGCCCAACCAGTCCACACCGACCCTCCAAAGAGTAACCCACCAAGACCCATTTCCCTCTGACTAATGCACCTAACACTATGGGCAAGTTAGTATGGCCAATTCACCTGACCTGCACGTCTTTGGACTGTGGGAGGAAACCGGAGCACCCGGAGAAAACCCATGCAGACACGGGGAGAATGGGCAAACTCCACACAGACAGTCACCCGAGGCTGGAATCAAACCTGGACCCTGGTGCTGTGAGGCAGCAGTGCTAACCACTGAGCCGCCATGCCACCCCAACTTTTACCTATACAAACAACAGATACACAAAAGTGACTATATGGCTATGAGGTTCCTTGGATATCTTGAGTGTTTAAAATCTGATATCAAAGTGGTTTTCTTTCTATATGTTGCTGATGAAGTGAAACGCTATCCTTAGGATGATACTTTCCTATGTTTTTTACATTTAATTAAGTGCCCTAATTTACTAGTTTGTGGAGTATTTTATCTTGGAAATTCTGTTATGCTTTCTCTATCCTGTCCTGTGAATTCAACTCCGTAACTTTAAGGTGTGGATTGTTCCCAAAATGAACAAAAGCACTTCCAAAGAATAATATTTTAACCCAGGCAGGAGACTGAATGCTACACTTTATCCTGACTACACGACTTAAACTCAGTCAAACCATTGTGTTAAAATCAAACTGCAAATCAGAACTGGGAATTTCTTTAAGTCCTGATTGCCTGGGCGGTATTGAGAACATTTCCTTGTGTTCAAGTGGTAAAAGAAACAAGTATCTTCAGAATCTTATAGGTTTAATATTCTATATTTAATAGTTAAATTGCATGGCAATTTAACAATTGTTGTACAGTCAGTTTGCAGTTTGCTGCAATGGAGTTAATACTCAGAGAAATTTAGATTGGGTCATAAGAATGATCTGAGCTCATACAGCTTCACTATCATACCAAACAAATAGCATGTTAAGTCCTCAAAGCCCACTGAAACCTCTTATTCTATATAATATATCCAATTGGAGATCATGTGGGTGTAAAATGCCACATTTTTACCACAAAGAACATATTTTTACACTATTGGTTATTAGATGATAGGCTTCTGGAATTGAATCGTGTGATGTGAGCTGATGTGGTATCAGATTCCACTTCACCCTGCACATGTAATCATAAAACTCCACACCAGGCTTAGAACAAGACTGAGGTTATGTACACACTTGTCAGGCATTGAACATGATGTTGCAACAGTGCATGAGTGAATTTAGCAGAGAAATTTGTAAATTGCAGTGTACTTCTAACAAGCTTAAGAATTATGGTCCATTCCTAAACAGTTGACAAACCCTCACACCTTCTTGAAATCAGGTCAAAGGTCCTGTGAGTTTTTAAGTGTGCATAGCAAATCTGATGGGATTTTACACAGTGCTTGAAGGGTTGCATTAAGGTCAGTAAAACAATTTATGCCTGGAACTACCATGACAGCATTATTAACATACTGTGACCCCTCACCTCAGGTGATAGAGTACACAGGTCAAAATCAACAATACATACTTATAGCCGATCATGGCAGTCAGTTATTGATTTGTAGAGAAAAAACTTTGCAAGAAAACATTGCTCTGAATTACAAACATGCATTCTCCTGAGACTCAGCTTTCTCCCCTGGAAGTCAAAAACCAAGGCGTGAGTTCAGCCAGTGTTTAATATCAAGTGAATGTGGTGTTTAATCAATACTATTCGGCCTTTGTTCCATGATGTGGAAAGCAGTGTCTATTCATTCAGCAAAGGTTAATGCCAGGGGTCAAGTGATTTCACACTCTCTGTGGGATCCAGAACAGTTCAGCGGTTCAGATGTCTTGGACAATGATGACTCAGTTGGACTGATTTATTACTTCTCCAAGATCCTGTTCAAACTGGAGTGCTACCTTATGGTAAGACCCTCAGAATATAGGACTGATAAAGACACAGGTAGTAATTACCTACAATTTTAGATTGACTTTATTCCCAATTCTGCTCTTCAACCAGAAAGGAGTGATCAGAAAACAGCTAAATTCTAAAATATCATCAGGAATCATGCCACAAAAGCAACTGATTACATATAATAATCATAAAGAGTTAATAATTTTTACCATGGTAATCTTTGTGAATGCACATTTAAGTTTGTTTTTGAGATAAGTAATGAAAATACCTTGCAAAGAATTAATCCAAAGGTTAATCGCAGCAAGGTTATAATGATAATCCTGCTGTCCCTAACACTCTGTAGGATGATAAAAAGAATAATAAATAATTAATTAGGTAGAATAAATACAGCAAATTTGACAGGGGAAACTGCCTGTTGAAATGTGTGGGAGGGCATTTGTAATCAGATATTAGTTCAATGTCATCCATGGTTCAGTTGAAAGCACTTTTCACTCTGAGTCATTAGGGTCCTTGTTCATGTCCCACTCCAAAACTTCAGCTCAAAACTCAAGGCTGGGAATCAAGTGCAGTAGTTAGGGAGTGCTTTTTGGAACAGACGTTAAAATAAGCTGGCTTGTTCACATTTTTTTTAGAATTATGGAATGTAAGCATCACTGACGAAGCCAGCATTCATTGTCGATTCCTAACTTCCCTTGAGGCAGTGAATGCATTCCTGACCATTACAATCCATGCGGATTGCAGGAAGGTAGGAAGTACCAAGATTTTCACCCAGTTACCATGAAGAAACAGCGAGGTAATGCAAATTCCAGATGATGTGTGGCACTTGCAGAGGAACATGCAAATAATGGCATGACCCATCTATTTGCTACTCTTTTCCTCCTAGGTGGTAGAAGCCACATGGGTTTAGAAGGTAAGCTGTTGCAGTAAATTTTGTAAAAGATACACACTGCTGCTACTGTGTGTCAGTGGTGGAGGGCATGAATATTGAAAATGTTTGATGGGGTGCCAATCAAGTTGGCTGCATTGACTTCGACAGTGTTGAGCTTTGTACATATTGTTGGAGCCATGTTCATTCAGGCAAGTGGACAGTATTCTACTGCACTCCTGTGTCTTGTCAGTTGTAAACAAGGTTTCAGGATTCAGGAATCACTGGAGTTCCTAGCCTCTGACCTGCTCTTGTAGTCACAATATTTATATAGCGAGTCCAGCACAGTTTCTAATCAATGTTAAGGCCCCCAGAATATTGATAGTGGAGGATTTAGAGAAAGTAATGCCATTGAATACCAAGTGGAGATAGTTAGATTCTCTGTTGTTGGAGATTTTTATTGTCGAATGTTACTTGCCACTTATCAGCCCAAGCCTGAATGTTGTTCAAGTCTTGCTGCTTTTGCTGCAATGCGTGCCCATACTCCATGGCAAAGCCATCAGTTATAACCACCTGCAGGCTTGGGGAAGGGGACTGTCCTTTCTGATTGGACACCTCATGTCCCTTGGAGTGCTCTACCTGTTTGAAAGTGCCACCTGTACTTGCTGCCCCACTCCCGGACTGTTGTTTACCCCATTCCTGTCTCCTTTACTGACTCCATACCCCCTGCTTGGCCCTGGCAAACAAGACTTGCTTACCAAAAGAGAAAATGCTGGAAAATCTCAGCAGGTCTGTCAGCATTTGTAAGGAGAGAAAAGAGCTGATGTTTCGAGTCTAACTGACCCTTTGTCAAAGCTGGACTACAGCTCTTCTCACACAGCTGACAAAGGGTCAGCTAGACTTGAAAAGTCAGCTTTCTCTCCTTACACATGCTGCCAGACCTGCTGAGATTTTCCAGCATTTTCTCTTTTGATTTCAGATTCCAGCATCCGCAGTAATTTGCTTTTATTAAGACTTGCTTACCTGTGTTTCCATCTTCAATTTCTGGTATTGCCTTGCACTGCCTGAAATCCCAGGCCACAGCCACAGCTCCTCAGATCCGGCTACGGGGAATGGAAACTCCCAATTCAAGTAATTGCCCAAATCACACAAAATGGTGCAGTGGTGCTCAGAACTGGTGGACATGGACTCAACCCTAACTTTCTAGTCTGAGGCCAGGACCATGGGAAGTCCTGAACATAGCTTCACTGCAGTAAGAATTCTTTTGGTTAGTGTATGCTAACATCATATCTGCTTTGATCGAACATTTGGGACTGAAAAGGTGTAAATCTGCCTTCCAGTCTGAAAGTCTAAAGAACAGTATAGTTAGTTCTTCTATAACGTGATGGTTGCGTTCTTGTGCAACCCTGTGTTATAGAAAAATTGCCCTGCAGAAACAGCATTTTAAGTGTTGATAAAGTAATCATGTTACAGCCAACACACATTTTAACAATGCTTTAGAAACATTGTCCCTAATTCGTGAATTGTGTTGCAGTGAATTTATGTTAACAAAATGCCCATTATTTCAGAATGACTTGTAATCCGCCCACTTTGCATTTAACACACACACACACCTTAGACTGTATCCTAAAATCATGCTAAGACATTTCACTTAAGCTGCTTTCAGAAACATTTAAGATCAAACGGCACAACAAAATACCAGAGACTGATATGTCTGTGTGAGCTGGCATGGTAAGCACCCATAACATATTGTGACGACGTTGTGGTTTTAAGAGGTTACTTTGTCTTGTTTTTTTACAAAGAGGGGTTTTAAGATAGAGATATATTTGAAAAAGCCAGTAAACAGCTTGGGAGGTCTTGGAGTTTTTTTTTAAAGTTGGAACAATATAAAGTTAAAAATCACACAACACCAGGTTATAGTCCAACAGGTTTATTTGGAAGCACTAGCTTTCGGAGCGCTGCTCCTTCATCAGGTGGTTATGGAGTGCAAATGAAGGAGCAGCACTCCGAAAGCTAATACTTCCAAATAAACCTATTGGACTATAACCTGGTGTAGTGTGATTTTTAACTTTGTACACCCCAGTCCAACACTGGCATCTCCAAATCATGAAACAATATAAGCAGTCTGGATGGGTGTGGCTAGCTCTCTCAGTTTGTTTTTAGGTTTCTGATTTAGCTTCAAGCAATTGCTGTTAGAGTGTCAACAGGGCAGAACTGGCTAGATTATGAAGAAGTAGAAGTTATCTTTTTCCTTTCTCTGTTACAGCTAGAAGTAAGGGTTTCTCTCTGCTGCTGGGTTACCTGTGAGACAAATCTATTTTTCTGAATGTACCTTTTTTACCAAGAGGTGTATTTATGGGTGTTTTTTTACTATATTTGAACTGTTAATTAGTAATAGTTACTATAAATATTATTCTGTTATTTTTTCCAGTAGAGTTAAGTTACTTATATGTTCTCCTTCTTTTGTTGTATATTAACTATAGTACTGAATAAATGGTGTTTTTGTCAACAACAAGTTGCTTGACCAATCAAATTGCATCTGAAAAACAGCACACTCCATTTGCTTTTTAAAATAATTTTAAAAGGCAAATGTAATGTGCTATGTTCCAGATGTAATTCAACTTTTCAAACTACTCGAAGTTAAGCAAAACACCAGGAGATATATTTCCTCTTCACTAGTTATGTAGTGAAGATAAAAATCTATCCTTTCTTCTGTTAATGCTCTCTCACATAACAATGAACTTGTTTTAAAAGAATTTATGTTTTTTTGTCAATCACTTATCAACTCAAGGGCTTTCATTAAACTTACCACAGAATTTACTGGCTAATGTATTGTTATTTTATGAGGAATATTACATAGAAGAGACCTTCACAAGTATTTTTGCAATGGTAGAACATATATTGATAATAACAATGAGGATTGAATCAAGTCAAAATACTGTGGATCCTAGCAATCTGAAACAAACACAGAGAATTGTGGTCATTTTTCAAAATCCTATAGACTTCTGGAACCATTCCTATGGATTGGAGGATAATCAATATAACTCAACAAGAGGTCATGTACTGAAATGGATGGAGAACTGGTTGGCAGACAGGAAATAAAAATCAGGATAAGTGGTTCTTTTTTTGAGAGGCAGGCAGTGACTAGTGGGGTACCACAGGATCAGTGCTTGGACCCCTGCTATTCAACTACATATCAGATCCCTAAGTTTACAAGTGAAAAGGTGGGAGGCTGAGCTATAAGGAGGATGGAGAGAAACTTCAATGTGACTTGGACAAGTTAAGTAAGTGGAAAAATACACGGCTGATGTAGTATAATGTAACTAAATGGTTGTTTACACATTTTGGTAGTAAAAGCAGGCAGATTATTATTTGAATGGTGATGAATTGGGAAAGGGAGAGGTGCAATGAGACCTGTGTGTCCTTGTTCACTAATCACTAGGAATAAACATACAGGTAGAGCAGGCAGTGAAGAAGACAACTGCTATGTTGCCCTTCATAACAAGAGAATTTGAATACAGAAGCAGGTATATCTTGCTACAATTGCATAGGGCTTTGGTGAGACCACACCTGGAGTACTATGTGTAGTTTTGGTCTCCTTATCTGAAGAAAGATGTTCTGGCTATTCAGGAAGTGCAAATCAGACTGATTCCTGGGATGATGGGCTGACATACAGGAAGAGGCTGGATCAATAGAACAATATTCACTAAAGTTTAAATGAATGAAGGGGGTTATCTCAGAGAAACCTCTATATTTCTAACAGAGTTAGACAGGGAGGTGCATAAAGGATATTCTCAATGACCATAAAGTTCAGAACAGGGGCCACAGTCTAAGGGTACGAGATAGGCCTTATAGGACAGAGATGTTGATAAACATCTTTATCCAGAGAGTGGCGAGCCTCTCTGCCAGAAGAAACTGTTGATGCCAAAACATTGAAGACTTACAAGAAAGATGTAGAGATACTTCTTCGGACTAAAGGGATCAAAAGATATGGTGAGAAGGTGGGAACAGGGTCCTGAGTTGGATAATCAGCCATGATCATATTAAATGGCAGAGCAGGCTGAAAGACTGAATGGTCTTTACAGGTTCCTATATTCTATGTTTCTATGCTTGTATAGTGCTGGAGAAACTCAGCAGGTCTGGCAGCATCTGTATAGAAAGAAAAATATAAAAGATATTTTTCAATATGTTTCAACATTTCTTTTTGCCTCACATGAAGTAGACTGCAGGGAGCTTAGGGAAGGCAGTAGTGTCATGGTTAGATCACTGAAATAGCAATCCAAAACCCTGGCTAATATTCTGGGGACATATTATGATTTGTATACATTAAATGTGAATTCAGTAAAAGCATGGAATTTTTTAAAAAAGCCTCATGGCAACCATGTAATTACTGTCATTTGCGGGACAAACTCGTCTGATTCACCAGTGGTCTGGAGGGAAATAGGTCTGCTGCATCCTTACCTGGCCTGGCTTACATGTGACTCCAGAACCCACAGCGATGTGCTTGATTCTGGGCAATGTAGGTTGGGAAATAAAAGACATCTGCATCCCATAAATGAATTATTTTTAACTGTTTTGACTGGATAATCAACAGACATGAAAATCCTTGTGTTAAAGTCAGTAACTGTTATCCAATTGGGTTTTGATTGTCAGTACCTTTAAAATCAAATAGTTCTCCCTGTTGAAAATTGGACACTAAAGATACACTATCTTGTGTTCTTTATTTTTTTGTTGAATTCTGAGGCAATTTAAGCCAGAGCTTTGTGGGCAATTCACCCTTGTATTATACATGTCTATCTGTGATGCAACTTTCAAAGAACTATGTACCTGAACCCTGAGGTCTCTCTGTTTGACAATACTACCCAGGGCCATATCATTAACTGCAAAAGCCCTGCCCAAGTTCAGTTTACCAAAATGTATTACCTCACATGTGTACTATAACTGAGTGAGATAGGCTGAATGATATTCAGTTTCCAAAGGGATCATCTGCACTCTGAGCTTTTACTATGCCACTGTCCAGAACTTGGCTTAATTGCAGGAGACTGGTTTCATTTCAACAGCCCCAGCTGTTAAAGATAGGCTGGAGTGAGCTCTGATGAGCAGTATGCTTTAAATTCCAGTTGTCTTTTGCCATAGCATTAATCTAAGCTGCTGCACGTAATAAATAAACTTGATTAGTTGTTTTAGACCGTTGAGTATCTGGGATATGTTGATATTTCTGTCTGTGTGAACATAGAAGCCTAGCACGGTTCTATGCTTAAAGTATTATGTCAGAATCATGCAGCACAGAAACAGATCCTTTGGGCCAACTCATCCATGCCAGCCAGATTTCTCAACTAGTTTCACTTGCCTGCATTTGGCCCATATCCCTCTAAACTTTTCCTGTTCATGTACCTGTCCAAATGTCTTTTAAGTGTTGTAACTGTACCTATATCTATCACTTCCTCTGGTAGTTCATTCCATATTTGAACCACTCTGTGAGAAAAAGTTTCCTCTCAGGTCCCTTTTCAATCTTTCTCCTCGCACCTTAAAAATATGGCCCTTAGTTTTGAACTCCTTCACCTGAGGGAAAAGGCCTTTGCTATTCACCTTATCTGTACCCCTCATGAATTCATAAACTTCTATGAGGTCACCTCTCAACTTCCTATGCTCCGGTGAAAACATCCAGTCTCTCCTTACAACTTAAACCATCCATTCCCAGTAACAAACTGGTAAATCTTTACTGAGCCCTCTCCAATTCAACAATACCCTTCCAATAGTAGAGTGACCAGAACTGCACACAGTGCTCCAAAAGTGGCCTCACCAACATCCTGTACAACCTCAACATAACATCTTACTCCTATACTCAGTAGTCTGAGCAATGAAGGCAAGCATGCAAAACACCTTCTTAACGATCCTGTCTATCTGTGATGCAACTTTCAAAGAGCTATGTACCTGAACCCCGAGGTCTCTGTTTGACAATACTACCCAGGGCCATACAATTAACTGCAAAAGCCCCGCCCATGTTCACTTTACCAAAATGTATTACCTCACATGTGTACTATAACAGGAATAATTTAAGACCAATCAGTCCACTACACTGTGTGGACAGACAATTAAAAAAAAGAGATTTCACATCATTAGGAAACCATTGCCTACTGATAAACAAGAAAACCATGCAAAATAACCTAAATGCTAGTAATTATGAATATGTCAGTCACCAACGGATTAAGTAAAATAAATTTAGCAAATTATGATGTATGGGAGAAATATTGTAAACTGGATTAAAAGACATTATTAATAGTTTTTTGAAGGTATAAAATTCCTACAGTGTGGAAACAGGCCCTTCAGCCCAACAAGTCCACACAAACCCTCAGAAGAATAACCCACCCAGCCACATTCCCCTACCCTATATTTACCCATGACTAATGCACCTAACCTAACATCCCTGAACGCTATGGACAATTTAGCATTGCTAGTTCACCTAACCTGCACCCCTTAGGAATGTAAGGGGAAACCAGAGCACCCAGAGGAAACCCATGCAGACACGGAGAGAACGTGCAAACTCCATGCAGACAGTTGCCCCCGAAGCTGGAAATGAACCCAGATCCCTAGCACTGTGAGATAGCACAGAGCCACCATACCGTGTAATTTATATTCGTCAACATACGTATTATTTTAAAATAAAGTGATTGAAATAGCCAGTTTCTTAAGAGAAATTTAGTTATGTTTTTAAAATTCCTACATGGTAAGCAAGCCTTTCCAACTGGATCATGTTTATCAACTTCTAGGAGCTGTGTAATTTAGTACCTCACAGATACTTCAGCAAAATAACATTGAGGAGAAGAAAGTAAAAATTCCAATCCAATTTTGAGCACTATCATTGTGTAAATGACAAGAGCCGAGTACAGGCAGCTAGACTGAACTTCTAATCTATATTTGATGTTCATGGTAATGGCAATTGTAGTGATTGGAACCTGGTGGATCTGGTTGACTACGAGATCCTTGATTGGGGCTGTTAACCATAGCTAATCTGGAAGCCCCGGCTGATAGATATAAACAGGAGATTTATAATGTCCTCAGTTCAGGGGACTGACTCTGAGCTGGCTGATCACAGCCAGTGTACTGTTGACTGGATACCAGTCTCTGTGCAGTTATTTCAGTGTTATATGTCAAACCTATTCTTAAGAAATTTGCATACGAAACTGACCTAAATTTCCTATTTTACATTCTCAGCTACAGAATCATTGACATTTTACAGCACAGGGGAAGGCCATTAGGCCCTTCAAAACCTCTCCTTTCAGCATCATGATTTAATGACATCCACTTTTCTCCATTCACTTGGATCTTGATTTAATTTAAATAATCATCTTCATGACATCTTGAACCCCTCAAGTGAACCTGCCTCCAACATATTTCTCAGCAGTGCATTCCAGCCTCAAACAACTTGTTGTGTAAAACGTTTTTTTTTTAACCTTGCATTTGCTTTTTTTGGAAACTTTAAATCTGTACCCTTTCACTCTTTTACAAGTAAGAATGCTTTCTCCCTATTTGTCCAGTCCATTCATGATTTCAGAAAATTTCTATCCAGACCTCCCCTTTACTTTCTTCTCTCCAAGAAAAACAGTTCCAATTTCTTCAGTCTATCCTCATTATTGAAGTTTCTAATCCCTGCAACCATTTTCACAAACCTCTTCTGCACTGTCTCCAATACAGTCACATCCTTCTAAAAGTGTGCCCAGAACTGTAAACAATACTCCAGCCGAGGTCCAATAAGTATCTTATGCAAGTTCAACATCACCTCCCTGCTTTTGTGCTCCTTATTAATAAATCACATAATACTATATGCTTTATTAACTGCTCTCTCCACCTTCAATGATCTGTGCACATATATTTAATTCTTCTGCTCCTGAATCACTTTTAGAATTGTATCCCTTATGTTATATTTTCTAGATCCCTGGGAAACTCCACTCTAAGTATTCCTTCAGCCTGAAAAATATCCATTAATCATTACATTCTATTTCCTATCACTCAGCCAGTTTTGAATCCATATTGTCACTGTCCCTTTTACTCCATGAGCTATAAGTTTGTTCTGTGGCACGATATCAAGCATCTTCTGGAATTCCAGAAACACATTAATAGTATTACCTTCAATGGCTTCAACTCAAGCAAGTTAGCTAAACATAATTTCACCTCTAGAAAGCCATGCTGGGTCTTTCTAATCATCCTTTTTTTTTCATGTGACTGCTGACTCCATGGGATTATTAGACCAAAAGACTTGGGAGCAGAGATGGGCCATTTGACCTATCAACTCTGCACCAATGTTCAATCAGACAATGGCTGAACTGATCCTCCTCAAGTCCACTTTCTTGTCTTCTCCCCACAGCCCTTCTTTCCCTTACTTCTTAAAAGTTTCTATGTTTCAGCCTTGAAAATACTCAAGAACCTAACCTCAGCAGACCTCTGCAGTTAAAAATAAATTCCAATAATTCACTACATTCTGAGAGAAAAAGTTCCTCTTCATCTTTGTCATAAAACCACTGCTCAAAGAGATCCATATTCTATGAGATCAACCTGGCTGACATTGTTCCAATCACTACAACCATGACTACTTATTCTGAAATTACACCCTCTAGTCCCAGACTCTCTCGCAGGAATATGATTTAATCGCATATGACCTGTCAAGCCCTCTGAGAATCTTACATATTTCAATCAGGTAGCTTCTCATACTTTTAAACTTCAATGAGTATAAGCCCAACCTATCCAACCTCTCCTCATAAGACAGTACCTCCAAACCAGGAATCAACTGAGTGAACATCCTCTGGACTTCCTCCAATGCCAGTACATTTTTCCTTGGAAAAGGAGAGCAGAACTGTTCAAAATACTGCAGCTGTGGTCTTGTATAATTTGATCCAAAATTCCTCTCATCTGCTTTCCTGCTTTTCCCCTGTAAGCCTTGATTCCCCGACTGGTTAAGAATCTATCTATCTTAGCCTTAAATATACACAAGGAACATGCACCACAGCTCTCTGTGGCAAGGAATTCCAAAGGTTCACAAACCTGTGAGTGGAGAAAATCCCCTTATCTTAGTCTTAAATTGGCACTCCTTAATTCTGAGACTGTGCCCTCTGGTCCGAAGCTCTCCCATGATGGGAACATCCTGTCAGTATTTACCCTGTCAATCACCTTAAGAATCCTATATGTTTCAATGAGATTACCTCTAATTCTTCTAAACTCCATTGAGTAGAATTCCATCTGTTTAGCCTTTGTTCATATGACAATCCCTTCCTACCAGGGAGACTTCTCTGAACTGCCTCCAATGAAATAATATCCTTCCTTAAATAAGGAAATTAAAAACTGCTCACAGTAATCCAGATATGTTCTCACCAGCACCTTGCATAGCAGAAAGACCTCACTACTCTAATACTCCAACCCCCTTGAAATAAAGATGAACATTCCATTGGCCTTCCTTATTACCTGCTGCATCTGTGTGCTAACTTTCTGTGATTCATGTACAAGTACCCCCCATTCCCTTTCTGTAGCTTTTTTCCATTTAAATAATACTGTCCTTTTGTTCTCCTTTCCAAAACTAACAACTTAAACATTTTTATCCTCCATTTGCTAACTTTTTGCCCACATAATTGACCTATTAATATTTTTCTGCAAACTGTTTGTATCTCCTTCACAACTTGCTTTTCCACCGACCTTTGTGTCATCTGCAAACTTAGCTACAGTAAATTTGCTTTCTTCCTCCAAGTCATTAATGTATAATGTGAGCAGTTGCTGTCCCAGCACTGATCCCTGCGGAATCCCGCTGGTCACAGGTTGCCAACCTGAAAAAGAACCCCATATACCCATGAGCCTATTTTCCAACCATGCCAATATACTACCTTCACATCGTGGGCTCTTATAATACTATAACTCAAAACTTGGAATTCCTTTCTATTAAAAAGTCTATTGATGTCTGCCTTGAATATATTTTATTATTGAAACTAAACTTTGAAGGACTGAAATGGGATTGTAACTAATCTGTCATGATTTTCTTTACGTGCCTCAATCCACTGAGATTCGCAGTTCATAGTTCAAACTATTTTTGGAAACTAATTTCCTAATCTCACTGCTACCTTTACTTCATTTAAAGTTAAAAATCTTTGCAATATTTTCCAAGTTACTGGAAAACAAAAGCTGGCTGCTAATTTATCGCAAGTCTTAGTTTAGAACATTTTCATTCCCAGTTATTTTTAAAAAAGGTAACTGCCTTAATTAACATTTATACACTTTCATTTGAATTTCTGAGCATATTTTATTCTTGCTGTTTCTTAATATTTGCAATTAATTTGTTCTGAACAATTTAGCTTGATTTATTCATTAATGATGATTTAGTAAATCAAATTATTTACTGAATTTCAAAGTGCCAGGAAATGTGCCTCATTAGCTTCATGGATTAATCATTTCTTAGCTGTTCGTTTTTTAAATAAAGATGATGTGATAACACCATGAGGAGAAATATGCTATGATCCATGTAAAAGTACAATTTGCAATTTGCATTCTGTCTTTCTATTCTACATTCTTGCTCACGAATAAAAAAAATCACAGCCAGCAGTGCAAAATGGCCTTTCTATATTGATTAAGACTCTTGTGGCATAACTTTAATCCTGAAATAAATTAGTTACATCACTGAGCAATTACAGAAACAAAACAGCATGATGGTAGCTCAACAGAAACAAAGCAATCGAAGGTTTCCACAACCACACCAAGTCCTGCAGTGAATATCCATTCATCTGAATCAGCCATGTTCAAATTCACTAATGAACCCATTATTGATTCAGTGAAATACATAGCCCAGCATCTCAGCAAACATTGCACAATCCACTAGGAGCTCTTAAATACTGAATGTACGTAACCAGACATCTCAATTTAACAACGAGACATACATTAAACAGCATTAATAGCTGGCACTTAATGGATCAATTCCCACTGTTTGTGTAATGTGGAAATAAAAAAGCCTTATTAAATGACAAGCTTTCCCTGGTTTGTGCTAATTAATTATACACTGCCTCTGACTGCTAATTTGGTGGGAAAATGCAGCCCAAACCCATAGCTTCTTGTTGAACTTTGCCTCAGAAGCACCTAATTCAGCAAAGAGTGCAGCTCTAGTCTTCCTCTGAACGGCGACAGTATTAAATTAGACCATCAATTTAATAAGTGCTGTATCGGGTAATTTGAATAAGAACACTATTAGTATTCTACCATTGCACAACTAAAAGCAGCTGACCTTTCAGACCAGAGAGGGTCCTTGAACACATCTAGCTGGTTGGGAGAACCTAGTAATAAACTGTGAATGTTAGTGTCAAGAGAGACTTCATGAACCCAGCACCCAGTATCTCAACAATTCTTTGCCTTCTCTATTTGAACATTTCATGTGCATTGATCTATAAATAGAACAAAGCAGAATGAATGATGACTTTATGTGTTGCATTGATTACTCTAGCTGTTGCCTTGATTTTTGCTGAAAAAGATGTAAATTTGATCACCGGAGATTCAATGCCAACAAAACAATATCTCTCTCAGCGTAACACTATCATCCAATGTACAATACAAACAGATTCCAATTGCACATCCATAATACAAAACTGATTTCGAGGGACAAAAGTGTTTTGTTTGTTATCCAATAAAAAAATCCCCTAGCAACTAAATAAAATGCTACATTAAAGGTCCATCTGTGAATATAACTTTTCAAAACTATTTTGATCTGTTAATAAAACGAAACCAGTTGCATGGTGAACATTCTTTTTCTGAATAAGAATCACATAATGGCTCAGACTTTTGAAATATATTTGTATTGGTTTAATAGCTTGGAGGTTAGAGTGGTCAAGCTGGTTTCTTCTCTTTAATGGGGGTGGCATGGTGGCTCAGTGGTTAGCACTGCTGCCTCACAGCACCAGGGTCCCAGGTTCAATTCTAGACTGGAGCGACTGTCTGTGTGGAGTTTGCACATTCTCCCCATGTCCTTGTGGATTTGCTCCAGTTTCCTCCCACATCACCAAAGATGTACAGGTCAGGTGAATTGGCCATGCTAAATTGCCCATGGTGATAGGTGCATTCGCCAGAGGGGAGTGGATTACTCTTCAGAGGGTCGGTGTGGACTGGTTGAGCCAAAGGGCCTGTTCCCACACTGTAGGGAATCGAATCTAATCTAAAAAAAATTTTATTTTGCTATTGTCACTAAGCTGATTCTTACATTCAGTGAACCAGGATCTCGCCATCCATGAATTACCCTCTAAAATTTATCCTTATCATAACATTCAAGAATGTGGGACAAGTGCAGGAATTTGGATTAGAGTGTCTTCAATGATAGTTGCATCGTTGCAGATTTGATGGGCCAACAGGCCTTTTCTGCACTGTATAATCTATGAATGTATGAATTTATGCACTGGCACCATGATGTGTACCAAAACAATTTAGTATTACCATGGCGGAAAAGAGTTTGTAATGCATGAGAAAAGCATACATTTACATGTTAGAAATGTGGTTGTGTAGTGTTGCCTTGAACTACACCACAAAAACCAGTGACTGCTTCCCAGATGAGTACAGTACCAGCTCCCTTAGGTGTTTGTGATGCCCTTGCAGCATTGTAGCAGCAGAAACACATTCAGGGATGCTTTTGCAGACATCAGAAGAGTTTGAATCAGCACAATCCCGGTGTCACACGACCACTGCATTATGTGTTGCCAGAATTTAATTCAAAGACCCAGGTGAATCTGTAAGATAGGCCTCACACTCATTTTCTTGGAAGGACCAAGTGTTCAAATCAGATGTAAGGTCATTTGTGCACAACCTTTTTAATTGCAGTGGCTGGGAGTGCTCTGGCATGGTTCTGCAGGTCTTCTGTGTTGAGCTGTTCCTGGATTTGCTGCAAGTTATCACTGCACCCTCACTGGGGATCAGAACAGCAAGTTATCCCACAAAGGCTGCAGTACTTATGAGCCAGCATGGGCAATACCTCTGACTCTGCAGGACAACAGGAGGAGAATCCAAAGGCTGAAGAAAGAACACTGCACACTGCCATTCATCAACTTGCAATTGCAATTCTCTATGATCCTTGACAATGACAAAGCCTGTGAGCTGGCCAACTGATGCATCCATCATCTTGGTCTTCATCTGAATCCTTTTCCACAGAACTCAGCTACAATGTTCAGGGAGTTGACAAGCAAACCATCTCCAGGCTGCCTGAGGCTCACTGTTGCCCAGATAATTCACCATATGCTAATCCTGAAACTGCACTACTACACTCCAGGGTGTATTTGGGGTGGCACGGTGGCTCAGTGCTTAGCACTGCTGCCTCACAGCACTAGGGATGTGGGTTTGATTCCAGCCTCAGCTGACTGTCTGTGTAGAGTTTGCACATTCTCCCTGTGTCTGTGTGGGTTTCATCCAGGTGCTCCAATTTCCTCCCACAGTCCAAAGATGTTCAGGCCAAGTAAATTGGCCATGCTAAATTGCCGATAGTGATAGGTGCATTAGTCAGGAGTAAATGTAGAAGGGTGGGTTACTCTTTGGAGGGTCGAAGTGGACTTGTTCAGTCAAAGGGCCTGTTTCCATACTGTAGGGAATCTAATCTAATCATGTCGTAGCAATATCCAGAATAGCTGACTCTTTAAGGTTGAATTTTATCAAAATTCAGATAAGTGTCAATTGGGGAATTTCATGGAGGGTTTCACTTCATGAGCTCTATCAAATTTTCTCTACTACTTACTTCATTATGTATGCGTCACTCTGCCACAGGGGATTCAATTATGCTGGATTCAAAGACACAGAGAAGAAAAATCTATTCAGCTTGCATCTCATAGCTTATCCAGCTATGACCAATGTGCCAGTGCCATAGCGTGCCTTATTCAGCCAAATGCTTCACCAGAAAATCAGGCTGGACATGATGTTCCACCTGCTTAATGTCCTGATCTGCCTCCACAGAAGACTGAATCACAGAATTGCAGAATTGATACATTGTAGACAGAAGCTAATCAGCCGATCTTGTTTGCACTGGCTCTTCAAATGAGCGTCATTACCAAGTGCCAATTTCCTGCTTTCCAAATACCCTTCGGCATTATTTCTACCAAACAATACCCTCTTTAATGCTTCAGTTGAACCAACCTCTAACACACTTCAGGCAGTGCATTCACATCACATTTACTCCATTTCTAAATCGCTTCAGTTCTGTGCCTTCGTTTTCATGATCCTTTGACAAGCAGAAACAGTTTCTCCTTATCGACAAACATTCAAACTAACTTGAACAGAATATCCTTTAATCTATGTTTATCCATCTTTTAGAACACTGTTCTATTATCAATTTATTGCTGTTAATGTTCTTCCTTACCTTTATCTCTCATATTCTCTTCTATCCTGTTTTGTTTGCATTAAAGCTGTCTATGTTTCTTTCATCTTACACTTCTCCACCTGACAAGTTTAACCCCACCATCCTATTAAACCTTTCAACTAGGCTACACGACCTAAATTAGTTCAGGTGGAATCCATCCTATTGACACAGCTCTTTTCTGTCACAGAACCACGATTAAAAAAACCAAGCCTTCCCACACCAGCCCATTAACCGTATGTTAATTCTCGGATTTCTCCTGTGTCTAATTGTTAATTTGCATGTGACTCTGGCAACAAAAATAAGGATTACTACTCTCAAGATCCTGCTTTCTCATTTAGAGCCAAATTGCTTATACTCTTTCACCAAGACTTCCTCCCTATTCCTACTTAGGTCATTTTCCCAGAGTGGAACACAACAATAGGCATCCCTTGAGCCTTGATCATCTTTAAAAGCTCATTGTACATTCTGACAAGCACTGTCAGTCTGGAGATACCTTACACAATAGCTGATATTTGCCTTGGATATGGCAAATAGGGGAAATCAGCACCCTGCTTTGTAGACAAGGTCCTAGATGTTCTGCTAGTCACAGTGACGCCAACATGATGTTTCTTCCCCTCCAACCCCACAGGATCAGCTGTGATCTGGTCAAAGGATGCCACCCAGGCCAGAGCCATCTGTAAGAATATGGTCAATGTCATTTCCCAGTCTGCTAGGATAGTTTTAACCATCTTCTCTCCAATACCACACAGTCATTCTATCTCTGCTATCATTGCCATATTTCTCACCAAGACTCATAGTCCACCACTCGCATTATTGCCTGCAACTTCTTTCCCACTTACCATTACCCACCTCAGCCCTCGATGCCACTAATCTTGCATGCCTTCTGTGCTGTCTACTCTCCCACTCGAGATATCACCCCACTTGCATCAACAGTAATATCTGTGCCTCTCTCATTTCAATAAAAAAGAGCTCACAGTAGAGCAGAAACAGTCAAATCTCACCTCTTAAGATAAAACTTTAACCTCCCCAAGCAGAGGCTGGTCAGGTCTCAAAGGCTTTATTTGCTTTACTGTGCCAGGATCCTCTGAGCAAAAGCTACCCCCCTTGACTTGAATGAGGCCTGCTGATAACTATGACTAGATTCCTGGTTTTGTGGTTAGCACCAAATGGCACAGCAAGACAATAGCAATATGTGCCTGGTGCCTCTAACTGTGGAGGCAAAGTGCAACAAGGCAAGGCAAGGCAGGGCAGGGATGCAGTAAGCCTCCAGGTAGCCTCAGAGTGAGAGAGTGCGATCACAGTGACCAAACAGCCTGTATTTTTGCCTGGTCTAGCCTGAGTGCTACAGCAATAACTAGCCTTCTGCAAATATAATCAGACATCTAGTATGTGAACAAAGAAAAGGGTATAAGGCCAGAACTTGTGAAAGATTTATCAGGTGCACAGTTAACAATTATGAGTGTAATGTTTCAAACATAAGGTTTTGAAAGAAGGAATGAAAACTAAACTTCAAATGGAAATGGACAAGGCAACAATGGTATCTTGTCATCGTGAGTAGCTGCCCTTGGCCATTGGCCAGGACAGTTTAGACAGGTGATTGCCACATCCATAGATAGCCAATCCAAAATAAGGTATTTCAACAGGGATAGGTGGGGAGGGATAGATCCAGATGATTGAGGGGGATGAGTCACTAACTTCTTGAGGGAAGGCAAGAGTTCCCCTACATTAGCTTGGGAAAGGAACAAAGCCAGCTGCTACCAAAGACCATCAGTAATTACCAAAAGCTATAATGAAAGACTGCAAGGTTTGGGACTGCGCTGACTCTACTCATGAATTCTGCAGACAACTTCAGGGTTGGTAAAGCCTTCTCATCTGTCACAGGGTGTATATTTCATTTCTTTGCCTAATTAATTAATGGGCCATATCTAAACAACTGCTTCTCAATTAACTATCAAAAACTTTGAAATTGCCCACTGCCTATATTAGGTAGATCTTCAGCATCTTTAGCATACCAAAGGGAAATCATGTTTTACCAATCTATCGAAATTTTTCAAAAGTATCATGTATCATGGTAAAGTGAATCCTATGGAAATACTGTACTTGGATTTCCAGAAGCCATTTGATAAAGTGCTACATCAAAGATTATTGTGGCAAATAGAAGCTCATAAAACATTAGCGTGGATAGGAGATTGGCTGGCTGAAAACAGAGAGTATGCATAAATGGCTCTTTGTTTGATGGCAGCAAGTGGAGTCCCAAAGGGGTCGATGTTGGGGCCTCAGCCTTTAACCAATTACATTAATGACTTAGATGAGGGAAGCAAGGGGATGCTTGTTAATGTCACTGATAACACCTGCTCACTTCTCTAAATGAAAGAATGGGGAGATAGACTTTTCTCAAGCCTATGGACAGTCAATGGTGGGATCTGTGTGAGTCCTCCTTTATGTTGAGGCAGCATTTTAGAAAACGTCAGTTGGAAAAGTTGCAGGGGCATTAGTAAATGGAAAATGATGGGCCAGATTTTCCGAGGCATGGAATCTCGTGCACATCATCACTCCAGCCGTTCTTTTTGATGAAAGAAGGAAGCTCTAGAAAGGGGATTGCTAATCTTGGCCCCTTCAAGGGTCAGAGCTATACTCCCATTCTGACAGTTCTTTCACAATGCACATCTGTCAGTACAAGGCAAACCATCATTTTCACAGCAGGCAGATCTTGTACTCTGGAATTTAAAGGTCCTGACAATCACTTTGACAGCTACTGCCAAACAAAGAGTACATAAGGTAAGTGTAATGTCCAGGTGCTAAATGAGTGGGGTGGGTTAGGGAGCCTGGTTAGTAGCATGCCAAATGGGTAAATGGCCAGGCAAGTAGGGTGCCAGCTGAATAGGAAGTAAGGTGCCAAGTGGGTAGGGTGCAAGCTGGCAAGGTAAGAAATGCAGCTTTTATGGTTGTTCTGATATGGTTGGGAGAAGTTGGGTCTGGTAGGGAATCAGGCACTGGACCAGGTCCAGTGAGGGAGAGGTTGGGGTGTAAGGTCGGATCTGGTAGCAAGGTGTCAAGTCCATTCCAGTGCAGTAGGTAGGTTGGGATACAGGAAGGTTGGGTCAGGTCTACGAGGGAAGGTAGAGGGGATTTGGGAGGTACCCACCAAGGTTGGGTCCTGGGTGGGTATTGGGTCAGGGTCTCGGGGAGGTGTACTAGTGTACATGAGGTATATACAGGGTTGTTTTAATCACTATTCAGGATTACAATATGTATTTAATTGTCTAACTTTCTCTGAGTAACTGTTTTACTTCAATTCATGGGAACTGTCCAAAGTGCCCAACAGAAGTGCGTTACTTCAGAGGATTCCAGGTCTAAAGTAATTTCCCAGTGGAAAAATTGATTTCCTGGGTAATTCCTTGGAGTATGCAGAGCTGATGAAATCCACAGGCCCCCATCTCCACTTGAATAATAACTGTCTGACCAGTAAAAAGTCTGTTCCAATATTTTATCAGCAACATCATGCAATCTCTGGCTTTGTCCAAATTCAAAACTCCCATTCTTGAATGGCAGTGGTAATCAATTTTCTACTATGTTTTTAGTAAAATAGGCAATGAAATCTGAAATCTATCATATCATACCACACCCTTTTAGCCTGCTGCATTTGAACCATAATTGATCTTGACTACCCATGTACAATACCATGGAAGATCAATGGACAACATCTATATTCACACAGTTAAAGGAAAACTACTGCTATGAAGCTACTTACATGTAATGCAAGCTGGAGTGGTGGTCACCTTATCCTGGAGTAGAAGGTCATTGTTCACAATGTCCTTTATAGAAAACATTCAATTTTCTTTCATTTTAAAACTAATACAATACCCATCAACACTTGTTTCAAATTCTAAACCAGCCAAGTATGTCTGAAATTTTGATTCTTTAAGGTTATGAAAGCTTATAGTGGAACACAATAGTCAATATTACATTGTTAAAGAATAGTTTAAAATAAGAAATGAATTAATAATTAATCATAAAATATTTATTCCTAAGCAAAGTTAAAAACTAGAAATAAAAATTCAGAACCTGCAATAAAACCCAGAAGTAGTGCGAAAGTGCATCCGATCACTCAGTAACTGTGTGGTGTCCTTCGTCAAGGCAGAGCTAACCTTTTCCATGTCACAAACTAAGAATTGGATATAATTATGATGAGTGGTTGCTTCAGGCTCCTGTATCATTGCTTTTTCTAGCATTTTGCAGGCACAACATAAATTCCTGTTGACGGACATTGCTGGTAACACTGCAACAATTTTCAGCTATGCAAAGTGGTTTTGATATGTGGTGTTTCATTAATTAAGAGAAAAAAAATCTTGATTTTTTTTATTTTGCACGCTACAAATTTATGGACAAGTCATTTTACATGTGTCACAGATTCACTCCGATAATTGCACTCTTTTGAATCATCAGTTATTATTACTGTCAATACCATGAAGATTAATGCGGTTATAAAGCTGGATAAAATGTTTAAGATGTTGTGAAGCTTGTAATTGCTGATGCTGCAGCATTTTCACTGTAAAAAAAAGCCTCCTATTTAGCTGGCACAAAGTGACAAAAAGGTGTTGGCGTTGTAAATTACAACTTTTAATATAAACTTCCTCTGGCACATTAAGCTGCAGAAACAAAGATTCCATTGTTGCCTTCCACTCCACCAAACTTCCAGGAATAATCAAAGCAAGCTGCAAAGTGACCAAGCGCATGATTTTCTGACCGCAAGTTCTGAGCCTATTACTTTGTTCCCTTTGATTGTGGTCCAGGTAATTGGTCAGCCATAAATATTTCACTGACTTATCTACCTCAAAATTAGAAAAACAAACTTAACCTTCAAGAATCTGTAATGTCACTAGCTTCCTCTTCACATCATAAGGAAACAATGTTGTGTAATTGCTTCAGTTCTGTGAAGATTTAATCTGACAGATTTATGCAAGAGGGAAAAACACAGACATATGAAAGCAATTAAAAGTTTGATTATTAAATCCCATGCACATTAATGCACATGAACCACAAATAATAAGTCTAATTTTCGAGTAAAACAGTTGACACACTTGTATAGAAAAAATGTTACAAAAATTTAAAATGCCATCAAGCCACTTTGTTGTAATTTTATAGCTGGCTCTGACTACAATTGCTGAATTAGTAGCCTCATAACAAACTCTTGGACTTACATGTAAAGAATAATTCTAACATGTTCTGTTTGTTTGTTTATTTATCTTACCATGAGATCTGACTGGCATTTTAATTAAACTGATATGCACAGAGATCACAATTACTAACTTATCTTTGTCCCTATGCTTTTGTGGAAAATATCATGCAAAATCAACCATTAAGACCATTTAGTTAAGATCACCTTTTCTGCAACATTCACTGTTACAGTTAACTTTAAGCTTCTTCCTTATCAGTCCTTACATGCTGCACATTCTTGGTTTCTTAATTAGTCCAGATTTTCAAACCATTACATTTAATGAAATATTATTCAATTAGTGAATCTTATTAAGCATTCTGATTCTTTATCCTCTTTCATATTTGTAAAAGCTGATTCAGAATGTCACTTCAACAATGCTCTGAAAATTAAATATTACTTTTGCTCTGAAATGTTTTCCAGTCAATGACAGAAAATTGAATCTTTTGAAATCCTGAATGACCAGTGGATAATTTCAAAACACAATATTTCATCCATTGACAGTAAGGAATGGACAATCACAATCAATGCACTTACATTTTCCAGAATGTAGCCACATCTAAGGCCATTTGGAAATATGGAGCCTTGGATAATTTCAGCCAGACTATTAAAATCATGAAAACGACACAGTAAATATTCCCTGGAAAGGTGTAAGGAAAGAGGTTCCAGTCGGGCAGTAAGGCTCAGAAAATTTCAACTTTTCCCACTCAAATGTTTTTGAGAAGTTAATAGTGAAAGGTTGTATTCATTGCATGACAAATTGGTAACAAGAGGATCTAAAATGAGCATGAGATCTAGCAAATCAAAAGAGAATTTTGCAGTATTTTTTGCATGGAATGTTTTACAATGAGTAGGTATTAAAGTTGAGACAATAACATGATTTAAAAACAGACTGGCTAAGTATTTGAAAAGGAATAATAAAAAGTCATACAAATAACGAACAAGAAGATAGAACAAAAGAAAATAACATCGACAAAAGGAATAGGACAGACATGCTGTAATCTTTGTGTCAGGAATGCTTCCGTTTTGAAACTATCATCTTTGATTTCAAATTCACTTTAGCTTCACCTTTTCCAATCCTTGTAACTTCGCCCAACCCTGTACACCCTTTCTAATCTTCAAAATTGAATCTAGCCCTGTACCTTGACAACCCTCCAATTCCAACCTATTACACATCTCCAATTTTAATTGTTTCTTTGCCACACATACCTTCAACTCCTTTATAGACTTGAAACTCTGGATTGCCTTCTCTAATCCTCAACGTCTCTCTACCTCACTCATCATCTGAAGAATGCTTCATACATTTACCTCTTTGATCATCCTTTAAGTCAGCTGTATGCCTATCTTTTTGTGTTTTGGTGTCAAATTTTGTTTGACAATGCATTTTGAAGTGACTTAGAACATTCCACTACATTAAAGACACAATATAAATTAGAGACAATATCATTTGTATTGCTCAGTAAAGGCAGAATTTTTAATTCTAGTCATCATTTTGAAAATCATTATATAAATAAAATTTAACAGAAAAATAGACTTTTGTATATATCTGTGGGTTGTTCTCAAAATAATAAACGGAGTCAACTAACTTCAAATTCTATAAACCATTTCAGATTTTTATACTCCACAACCACCTGATGAAGGAGTGGCGCTCCGAAAGCTAATGCTTCCAAATAAACCTGTTGGACTATAACCTGGTATTGTGTAATTCTTAACTTAGTGAGTTTTGAGAAGATTTGTAGCTCAGATAGAAGTTCTGGATATAGGTTTGCTCGCTGAGCTGGAAGGTTCATTTTCAGATGTTTTGTCAACCTCCTAGGTAACATCTTCAGTGGGCCTCCGGGCAAAGCACTGTTCATGATTCCTGATTTCTATTTAACCCAAAAACACCAACCCAAAGAAACCCAAACATATAAATAGAAAGCAGGAATCATGAACAGTACTTCGCCCAGAGGCCCACTAAAGATATTACCTAGTAGGGTGACAAAACGTCTGGAAATGAACCTTCCAGCTCAGCAAGCAAACCTACATCCAGAATTCTTAACTTTGTACATCCCAGTCCAACACCAACACCTCCAAATCATTTAATATTTGGTATCATTATTGTGTTAGCAATATCATTTTACCCTAATGCTGAATGGAAAGCAAAGCTTACATCAGCATAAACAATACTTTTGGGGTTCTGAATTAACTCGACAGAGGCCGGTATCCTGTCACTAAGTCACCCGTTATTTACAGATGGAGAGTTCTTAACATTGGTCCAGCTTCCTTCGAAGGGGTTTGGAGGGTTCCCACGAATTGAAGTAAAATAGTTACTCAGGGAAAGTTAGACAATTAAATACATATTGTAATCCTGAATAGTGATTAAAACAACCTGTATATGTCTCATGTACACTAACTACACCTCCCCGAGACCCTGACCCAATACCCACCCAGGACCCAACCTTGGTGGGCACGTCCCAAATCCCCTCTACCTTCCCTCATAGACCTGACCCAACCTTCCTGTACCCCAACCCACCTACTGCACTGGAATGGACTTGACACCTTGCTACCAGATCTGGCCCATCATTTTCCATTTACTAATGCCCCCACAACTTTTCTGTCACAGAATTATAGAATTGTTATGATGCAAAAAGAAGCCTATAGCCCGTTGTGCCTGCACCAGCTATTCAATTAGCATTATGACTTAGAGTCACTCAACTGCCTTTTCCCGATACTCTTGTACACTGTTTCAATTCAAATAATAATCCTATACATTCTTGAATACCTCAATTGAACCTGACTCCAATTCACTTCCAGGCAGTGTATTTCAGTGAATGGAGAAGACTTCATCTTGCATCACATGTTTTGCTATGTTTGCACATCACTTTAAATCTGTGCCCTTTCAATCTCGATCCCTTCAGCCTTCTTCCAAGGAGAACAGTCCCAATCTCTCCAATCTATCCTTATAACTGTACTTTCTCATCCCAGAATTATTTTTATAAATAACCACTGCACTTTCTCCAATGTGTGCATATTCTTCCTATACTGTGGATTCCCAGAACTGTCCACAAAACTCCAGATTTTGTATAAATTCAACATAACCTCTACTCCTGAACTCTGCGACGATGTTACTGAAGTCCAGGATACTGTATGCTCTATTTGCTGCTAACTTTGTCCTGCCACCTTCAAATACACACCCTAATCCGTCTGCTGTGTACCCCCTTGAACATGGTACTCTGTACTTTCTGTTGTCCGTCCATGTTCTTCCTACCGAAATGCATCATGCATTGAATTTTATTTGCCATCTATCTGCCCACCCCACCAATTGTTCTCTGTCCTTTTGGAGTGCTACACTATCTTCCTCACAGGTTAAAGGTTTAAAAATTTTGTATCAGCTGCAACTTTGAAATGTCCCTTGAAGAACAAAATCGAGATCATTAATGTATAACAGAAAAAGCAATGGTCCTGATACTCACCCCAAGAATCTACTATAAAACTTCCTACAACCCAAAAAATACCCATTGACCATTATTCCCCAATTTCCTATTACTAAGCCAGTTTTGTATCCTGTTGTGGCATAAATTCATTAAGTAAAATAAATTAATATGTTTTAAAGTAAGAAGCTACATATGGAGTTTTGTCTCATAATGGAGAAATTTGACACTCCACACATATAAAACTAACTTTTCACGGCAAGTGAGCATGTTTTGCATTAATTATTGCCACATTGTTAAAACCTAGTTCATTATGGTGTATCATTTTCAATGTTATTTAAAGTAAAACTGACTAACAATTTCTCACTAATTCATATATTTCTTACTGAGTGTACCCTGGCTAGCAGGTGGTGCAGGCAGCTGATGGATGAGGGAATGTTAACTCTGAAGGAGTGAAGAACCGTTGAAATTAACCACTGGGTTTCTGTGTTATTCTGTTCAAGTGTGAACTCCTGCCATTGCTGTCAGTTTCAGTGGGGAAATGACAATGATCACTGACATTTTCACCATGATTGTCACTTCAAAATCAGACCATTGTCCAAAAACTGTTATGCTGCCACCATGACTTAAGCAATGCTATGTAAAGGGAAAATAGTTACAATTTTTAAGGATATATCTAGAAATTTGTTAAAACTATGACAGTTTACTGACAGTTCAATATAAAGACATGAAAGGTTCATAACAGTTCATAACACTGCCACTGCCACCGTGGGCGGCACGGTGGCACAGTGGTTAGCACTGCTGCCTCACAGCGCCAGAGACCCGGGTTCAATTCCCGCCTCAGGCGACTGACTGTGTGGAGTTTGCACGTTCTCCCCGTGTCTGCGTGGGTTTCCTCCGGGTGCTCCGGTTTCCTCCCACCATCCAAAGATGTGCAGGTCAGGTGAATTGGCCATGCTAAATTGCCTGTAGTATTAGGTAAGGGGTAAATGTAGGGGTATGGGTGGGTTTCGCTTCGGCGGGTCGGTGTGGACTTGTTGGGCCGAAGGGCCTGTTTCCACACTGTAATCTAATATATAATCTAAATATAATATAATATTTTATATATATATATAATACATATATAATATATAATATCAGTCATGCATTATACACTCTGTCCGATTTTTCCTTCTGTTAAAGTCATTTTTTAAAAATTTGTTCATGGGAAGTCATCATCAACTAGGCTAACATTGTTGCCCATCCAAAATTGCCTTCGAGAAGGTGGTGGTAAGCTGTCTTCATAAACCACTGAAGTCCTTGGCATGTAGAGATACTCATAGTGCTGTTAAGAAGCATATTGACCCAGTGAGTGTGGGAGAACAGTGACAAAGTTCCACATCAGGATAGTGTGCGACTTTGAAGGGAACTTAAAGGTTGTTGAGCTGTCAAATCGGAGGCTGATCCAGCACCACCCATTTTGTTCACCAGTGGGGAAAATTCACTCCCCATTCCCATCCATGCACCCCTTTCAAATGCTATCTTCACTACGCAATTTCTTGTCTTATGCAGTGAGGTTGAATTGCAGAACACAATGCTCTATGCCTTACTCTGCCATTTCTGTGCATTGGCTTCAATACGTTCAGAATGTGAATGACAGTCTCCTTTGACTATAATATGAATCTGATGCAAAATTAGTTTGAGCAGTCTCAGTCCAATTCCTTTTGGGCATTGGCCCACAATAAAAAAAATCCCATAATTTAATATTAATTAGCAATCTCATTCAGAAAGAATGGCCAGTGTGGGAAATGGAAAAATGTCACATTGGAGCAGTATGAAGCATATTATTAGACTCCAATAAGAGATAGTTAATGCTGATAGTCAGTGCCCAAACTGAGTATGTTCCATTTTCTACCACTAACCATCCTCACCTTCATGAACACAGAAAAAAAATCAATCCCAATTCAAGATCTGTTGAATTTCTTGACATATTTCATAATGCTGAACTTAGTATTCATTTTCCAAGGATTTTCATCATTATTATTTCATTCCAGTCCTTAATAATTTTATTGAAGTTATCAAATGGTATAAAAATCTGGCTATAGTGCTGTATTCTACTTTTATTTTTCTTTATACACACATTGGAAAATATGATTCATGCTGTATATATTTTTCATAACAATAAAATATTATATTTATGAAATGAGGCTTATATTTGAAGTAGAGTATCTGTAATAATATCTTGCAGTTTGATTTCCAATTCTTCTACACTCAATAGTTAAACCTTGACAATAGCTGAGAAAGCTGATATTGTAACTTGGGCATATGCTTATGAACTGGATTGTGACAAAGTGAAAATTGTTTTAGTGTGGCTAAGTATATAATTAATTACAAATTGTGTTATCACCATTAGTTGTCCCTCTATTTAAGTAAGAATGACTTCTGCACTGTGTTAGTAGCTTCTGCCACAGGTCTTCATGTGACTGAACAGGCAGATACTTGACCTGCAGCTCCTTGGACACATGGATCAGGGTGTCTGAGGCCGTAGAGTTTGGAGAACAGGAATTGTTTTCTTTTCTTTAAATACAGCATCGGTGGGGAGAACACTGATAGGTCCAGCTGCATTATTCTTCAAGAGAGGTGCCCAAGAACCTGTTTGCTGAATGAATCAAATGAAGAGCAAACATTACATGAGAAAAGTCACTGTGAGCTATGGTGGTCTAGGTGTTATGAATCTCACTGATTACAAATTTAAATTGAAAATGGGAAAAGTCTGTCTATAGGCCCGCTTCAGCTGAAAGTCATTTTAGTTTGCTATATGTTTATGCATTTAAAATATCAAGGAATGTCAAATAGAGTTGTGAAAATGAAAGTTGCTTTGATGTAATCACAGTGGATAATTTACTATGATAAGGAATTAGTGTCGTATAATTGAGATGCTTTGATTTTATGTATCATCCGAGATCTGGATTAAAGTGAAATTTAAAAAAAAAACCTTATATATGTCTGTACTGAGGCATGGAACCTCTGCCACTTACCATCGAGCTATCTTCAGATAACTTTCTTACCTCCTATTCTAAAAGGAACTAAGTGCAAGGATGGTTAATAGAGATCAACTGTAATTGAGAGGTACTTCAGATACTGACTGAAATGGCTGACAGTCTCAATTGGCTATAATAGTGGTGGATGTGATGGCAAGATAAAACTACTCCAGTTGTTAGAATATGTTTGAGACTGTCTGCTTATGGTCAATGTGTCATTGTCATCTACTCCACTCCTAAATTGCAACTTTAATATCTCATCATTAAAATAAAGTTATTGTATCCAGATATCCAACTGTGGTATTTTAACTGCAGGTGGAAAATCTGAAAATGTCTTGCATTATTTAAAAAAAAACATGAAATCTGTGACTTCAATTATTATTGCAAACATGTAAAGAAACTAAGACCAAATAAGTAAATGCTGAAGTTAATAATGGAAGATTCTCACATCACATTAAAATACTATAAAAAGCCGATTATGATAGCTCTTTCATATCTGTGCTTATATCAATAAAACTGTGTAATTACATAATATTGACATATTTATTATTCTACGAGAGAAATATATTTAAGATTGCAGTACCACAAATTAATTAATGTACCAAATTAAGTTTATCTTTCTCAAGTTCATTTTCAAAGTATTTTATGGATTGTAAATATTACATGAGTACAAATCATATAGAAGATTTGTTCTGCCTGTATTGGAGTTGGAAATTCTAAATTAAACGTTGTTATTGTGGTAGTGGGCAGAGAAGCTTCACACAAAAATGCAAACTGATTCATTACTAATATTGAGGGTGGCCCAGATTTTCACCACGACAGAAAGTGTCTCAGTTCTAAGGTAAAAGCTGGAAAATGTCAGTAATCCCAAAGCCCACACCTGAGCCGGTATTTCTCATTTAAGTGCAGGATTGGGGGCAGCCCCTAGTTCCTGCATCATTCTTCCCTGCTTCAGCAGAACATTTAAATAATCAGCTGCCTTCACTAAAATGTGATTTTGTAGTCACTGGTATTTGGCAGCTGGAGTGCAGAGATTAGGTCAGTTCAGAGCAGATCTGTCCTCAGTACTTTTTTTGGATGCTCCTTTAGACACCTGAAATGCTACTGTGGATAGGGTCCCTGACAACCTTTTGTGGTGGAGTCAACAGTACTTCCGTGGAGGGAGAAGATGCCAGGTGACTTGTCAGACTGTTAACTACAGAGAAAACTTGGTGTGTAAAATACATAAACCCCCCGGAACTGTCCAAACTGTCCAGAAGTTTTAACCTGGGAGTGTCTACAAGTGTCAACCTGTTCAGGGCTGTCAAAAATAGCAACTTGTGTCTTTGGTCAATTGAATGTAATCTGCAAATTAAAATTTTAAAGAGTAAAACATCTGCATGCTTGTGAATATTCACTGGGTTAGTGTGAAAAGTTAAGAGAGCAGGTGGTTGTTGGCATTGAGGTTTGAAGTGCCATGGGGATGGGTTGGGTGTTAGGTTTCATGAGTTAGCAGATATAGGGGATGAGGAGTGTGTGGCGCTGAGGAAGTAGTGAACAATTAGAGCTGGAGGAATATTTTAGCTGGAGGAATATTTTAAACTTATCCCTATTTTGAGAGGTAATGTACTCTGTGGATCAGTTCCCAAGGTACACTTTGGTAGAGGTAAGGCATTATTTGGGATGTGGAAAGCCATGCTTATTTATGTAAACAAAGACTCATTGGGATGGGAAAAGTTCTAAGAAAAGCATTAAGATGCAATGAGAGAATCTCAATATTGAGATAGGCCTTGCTGAACATCTCACCCGATTCTGCCACACATTTTGCCATAGCTCACATCGATCAGACACTGGTAATATTATACCTAGAATATTGTAGGTGTATAAGTACTGCATTGTGGTGATGGAAGATGAAAGTACCCAAACAAAAGGCACGGAGTTTGAGATATTTGATTAAATGGAGTCTGATGTATGCAACACTTAAAATCGTGCTGGCTTGAATGTAAATGATGGCAGCATTTTGTCAACATTCAGTACCATGTCGGGTGCCTCACTGTAGATCACAAGGTGCAAAGTCATGAGCCTAACAGAGCTAAATCACTGTTTAGATCAGAGTGGTGCTGGAAAAGCACAGCAGAGCTAAATTACTATTTAACTGGAAGTGCATTCCGACTTGAAAGTCAATCTACAACCCGTTCTGACATGGAAAACAAAATGTGACAGAAAACAGGCTCCAAGATATCCTAGCACTAGCTTAGAGGCCTTGGTGAAGGTGGTAGAGAGGAGAGAAGGTATCATCCATAAAGATGATTTCAGAAAGTCCGTCAGCTACAATTTGTGATAGTGATGTAATGAGATGATATGGTGTTAATGCCAGGAGGGTTTGTTCTTTAGGCACTTTGCATCCTTCTCCATTCAACATTGATCTCAATAATTACAGACCATAATCTCTGCTTTCTGGTTTTCCTTTTATTACATGTTTTGGTCTTATTCTTGTTTCTCTCATTTTTGCCTTAATTCAGCTTCTGTCTGATTCCAACGAAGAGTCATTGAACTCAGATTTTCAACTTTTGTTTCTTTCTCCACAGACGTGCAACATATGCTGAATTGCTCCAGTACTTAGTTTTTTTTTCTTTTTTTATTATTTGTACCAACTATGTTTTGGCTCTGCCACACAAACTGTCCTATCACATAATGTTACTAGTCTTCTGCCCTATTATTCACCTTTCCCGTCTTCTGTTTTATCTAGCGTGCTCCACATCACCTGCTGAAAAGTTACAACATTTTTAGCTTCATCTTCTAATGAAGGATTAATTGAACATGATTCCACAGCTACTTTGGACCTGCCAAGGATTTGCAATTTTTTTCAACATTTATATACATTTCCAGGAACATTAATGCAGTGCTGCAAGACATTTGATGAATTCTCAGACGTGGTCAAAGTGACTAAGTTCATATTCAAATGCCATAACCCAATAGCCTAACACACTACTCAATGTGACACATCCTCATCACTCAACTACCAACAATCTCTGTCAGTTACAATCCTACTTAGGTTGAACTCAAATGCTGAATATAGGATTAAAGACAGGATTCTTGGCAGTGTGGAGGAACAGAGGGATCTGGGTGTGCAAGTACATAGATCCCTCAAAGTTGCCACCCAAGTGGATAGGGTTGTTAAGAAAGCATATGGTGTTTTGGCTTTCATTAACAGGGGGATCAAGTTTAAGAGCTGCCAGGTTTTGCTACAGCTCTACAAGTCCCTGGTGAGACCACACTTGGAATATTGTGTCCAGTTCTGATTGCCCTACTATAGGAAAGATGAGGAGGCTTTGGAGAGGGTACAAAAAAGGTTTACCAGGATGCTGCCTGGACTGGAGGGCATGCCTTATGAAGAAAGGTTGAATAAGCTTGGACTTTTCTCTCTGGAGAGAAGGAGGAAGAGAGGAGACCTGATCAAGGTGTACAAAATAACGAGAGGAATAGTTAGAGTCAATAGCCAGAGACTTTTCCCCAGGGCAGGATTGACTGGTATGAGAAGTCATAGTTTGAAGATATTAGTAGCAAGGTATAAGGAGATGTCAGAGGTAGGTTCTTTATGCAGAGAGTTATGAATGCATGGAATGCGTTGCCAGCTGTGGTGGTGGAAGCAGAGTCATTGGGGACATTTAAGCGACTGCTGGACATGCACATGAATAGCAGTGAGTTGAGGCGTACATAGGTTAAGTTACTATATTTTACATTAGGATTAAACCTCGGCACAACATTGTGGGCCAAAGGGCTTGTTCTGTGCTGTACTTTTCTATGTTCTATGTTCTAAGATCTCACATTGCTTCACCTCATCCTCACATACTTAGTACAGTTACAAAACTCAACCAACATCTTATAACTTGCACAGGCATTCAGCCATTGCAATCAAATCATGCAAGCACATTACTCCATGTTGATCGATACACTATTAAGTGACAGTTACACCTAGTTAGTTAGACATACACTGCATGTCCGTATGGAAGAGCATTGTTTTGTTTTGGACAAGGCTAAGTTGAGATCAAATATATTGCTATTGGAAAGTAGGTGCAACTTCCCCTAATGTGTCTTAAGTTCAGTAATGTGTGTTCACTAAAAGACTCGTGTGAATTATTTCATTTATGTTACTAATCCTCGTGAACATTCATTGAAATGCAGTTGCCAATTCGATATCAGGATTACATAAATTTACAAGTCATCTTTCTTAAATGGCCACATTATGAAAAGTGGTTGACCAAGTTAATTTAACCGCAAACTTCGACAACAGCAAGTAAGATTTACAGCCTGAGTCTGGGCTGAATTCAAGTCAATGCTTTGCTGTTGTTGTGAGCAATTTCCATTGATGTAGTCAATTTACAACAACAACTTACATTTACATAGCCCTGTTAAGATAGAAAAACTGCACAGACCATTTCTCAAAACCAAAATCAAAAAGATTGACAAATCAAGTTCAAAGACACAGTGAGAAGCTACACTGACTTATTACAATTCTGGGGAGGTGAATATGTTTTGGATGGAAATCGCACCCATTTTCCTATCCTTTCCTTGAGCTAACCAACACAATTGTGCTTTTTAGTTTCGGTACAACAGTATTTGGTATAAAGCATAACAGGCATAGAGAGTTTGGAAAATCTGACTTAAAATCATTTTACTGCAGGCTATGATTTTTTGGAAGACTTGTAGATCAGTCCATAGTGGTAGTGCCAAAAAAAGGGAGCTTTAGCTTCAGTTAAATGTTACAATAAATAAAAATGACGCCTCACAATTTTCCATCCAGTTAGGATGGGATTGGGTTGGCTGATTGGCATGTGCCTAAGGGCCATGGAATACTTTATTGGTCAAAACACTTTACTATTTCTAGTTTTGCCATCTGGTTTTAGTCCAGACTTCTGTTATTCATTTTTTTATTGGCACATTTATGAAAAATGTTTTCATCAAAGTGTTTTTTTGTTTCAAATTATTTCTTCTAACAGTAATGAAAATTTAAGGTGAAGCTAAAAGCCAAATATTGTCTGGAATTTCGGTAGATATTTGACTGTAGTTGAACCATGTTCCAAAACTTCAACGTAGCAAAATAAAACACTGAAACAATTAGAAAAGAAACATAAGTTTGTACAACAAAAAAAAACTTCCACAGGAATCAAACAGTGTATGAACAAAAAGTTTTGTGGTGACCAAAAGTTGAGTAAATTTTAATGAATCGAACTGTGAAGATGACAAAATAGATAGCAGTGAAGTAGATCAACAGAAACCAGACTGAGACTATCTCCAATGATTTCTGGATACTTATCTGGTAATGACTGCAGAGCAAAGCTCCAAAGACACCAACTTGGTTTAGAACCAGCTTCAGGTTAGTGCCATTTTGTTGCAAGGACTCCTGCAAAAAACCTTTCACTGTAAGAAAGGCACTGCAATCAGCTGGAAGATTTTCTTCATCTGGAACTCTATTGAATCTGTCTTCCTGGACTGGTAGATTGGCTGCTCAAACAGACGATTGATGAGTAAATCAGTTTAGCCTGTCACTAACCAACTGAACATTAACAACTGTAAGCCGCAACTGTCTGACATTATTTCAGGAAATAGCAAAATAAATACACAATGAAAAGAAAGAACAGAAATTATGCTGATGGAGAGGATATTAAGCAAACCTCTTATTAACTGGCACCAATGGGACCTGAAGTGTATTTGTTGATCAAATATTCCGATTGATTAAGAGGTCCACATGATCAATGTAAAACACACAAAATAAGTAATAAAAATGTAATGCAGGGGTTATACACATCATTTACACTTTATTTACAGCATAAATTACTTAAATAATAATGCAGCTTTGCCTTAAATAAAACTTACTGGGAGACAGCCTTCCCATTCTCGCCCTCAACTGACTACTCAGACATCGCAGAGATCACGATAATGCAGTAAACTTTCAGTATTTCAGGTATATATTTTTTCTGGTTTATCAAGAGCACTGGTTCATAAGGTGCAGGGTAAAACAAAGTTTGCTACAGTTTGGATCATAAGTGTTAGGTAGACTAAATGACCTGTTTCAATGCCATAATTTCTACATGAGTCATCTCATCACTATGTTTCTCAATTAGAGAGAACATTGACAATACTTCAATGTATTGCAAGAAATGGATCATCCTTTCATTCCAAACATGACGCTTGACAAAACAGGAATAGAGGTATATTGGGGAAGTAATGACAGTTGTAGATATGTGCAAAGGCTTGGCAGAGGCCAGCAGTACATATACAACAAGTTGACTGCAGCAGTCTACGGCAGGCACGTTTGGATCATCTACCTCAGTGTTTCTCAACCTTTCTGTATTCAACGCCCACTTCTTATCCTTGAAGTCATGCAACGCCCCCAAATCACCAAAGTCTGTTTTTGCACATATAACTGCAGTGCTGAAAATGGAATACTTTTGTGAAATATGTTTTATGTACAACAAAAAATAAATGTTATCATTCGTGTTATGCGATTATCCATCTGCACACAGCAACGTCCTTCAAGAACACAGCAGTCTTTCCAAGTGATTGGTTAGCTCTCTACAAAGTCGTACAGTGCCCTCTTGCCGCCCCCTTTGACTTCAACGCCCACCGAAGGAGAGCAAATGCCTCTCAGGGGGCGGTTCTGCCCCCGTTGAGAAACACTGATATACCTGGTATACTGTACTGCTAAGCAGTCTTCCCATTGCAAGTTCCTTAAACTATCTTCGTCTGTAGTTGTTCTCAGGAACTGCAGGTACAGGTACAGCTTACACCCTGGACACTTGCTGAACTGCTCTCCAATTGGATTGAGTATTCACAGTTTTCTTTCTGAAAGTTTGTGTAGTAATCCCAAATATAGAAGTCAGTGCTATATTTTAGCCTTGATTCAGTGACAGCATTTTCCTCTCTGACTCAGACATTGTTGGACTAGAGTCCCACTTGGAAGATTTGAAAGCACAATCTTGATTGGATGCTAAAAGAGTGTCGATAGTTTTCGGTGAAACTGAAGCTATACGTTCTCGTTCAAAGCAGCTTACAGGAGGCCTTTCCTGTATATATGTGGTCAAATCAGATGTTTCTGCCTTCTGTGGCTAAAATGGAAGATTTGCACTTTTTCACATGCAATGTGGATCATTCCCTGTCTTTTGCTTCTTAATAAATGATTTCTGTACTTTTAAATGGCCTCACTAAAGAAATCTGATACTTCCAGCCTTAAAGGTGAATCACAATTCCTTAGCAGTTTGCCCGAGATGATTTGCACCTTCCACAGTAGTTCTAATAATGCCCCTTGCCTTTCAGTTTAAATAAACATTCCCATTTACTGTAACAGCTTCACCAAATGAATCCCAGTTTCTGAAGCTTTAATAAATTCTTCTGAAGCTTTGATTATTAATGCACTGTTCTTACAGCAGCCTCTATAATTTCACTAATTCCATATTCTGTGAGATTCTGTCTGCTTAGGCATTTGAATTGCCCCTTTATCATTTGATCATGGCTTTGCATCATTCCTCTGTTAAAATTCCATTGAATTCCCTCACTGCAGCCATGCCTCATGATGTCAGCCTGCTCTGGTGACAATGTTTGCTCTGAGCTGTAAAATTGCCATTTATACTTCTAGTCATTTCAGTTTTCCCTTGCCCACTAGGCGTTTTAACTTTACTCATACAGCCTCTGTAACTGGAAATTTCTTCCACTTTTTCTGCGGTTCACCATGCACACTAATTCCCATGTTGTATCCAGTGCAGCTGGATTCAATCTTAAGAAGACCACTGCTGATAGCAAGTAACATGAGTAAGCAATGCCAACCAATGGCAACATGTTGCTGCCACCAGCCTCATTTTCTAACTGGGTCTGCAATGCCCAATTGATCTGAAGTGGCAGATGAAAATTACCAAGTAACCCAATGTGATTCAACAAGATGCCGTTTATTGAATGATATCAATTATGTACAAATTATGGTAAGGTCCTGGAGAGGGTTGCTGAATAAAGACATCTTGGGGTGTAGGTTAATAGTTCCTTGAAGGTAGAGTCACAGGTAAAGAGGGTAGTGAAGATGGCATTTACCAATCATGCATTCAATATAGAAGTTGGGATGCCATGTAACAGCCATATAGGACATTGGGTAGGCCTTTTTTTGGAATACTGCATTCATTTCTGGTCTCCCTGCTATAGGAAAGATGTTAAACTCGAAAGGATGCAAAAGAGATTTACAAGGATGTTGCCAGGGTTGGAGAGTTTAAGTTACAAGGAGAGGCTGAATAGCCTGGGGCTATTTTCCCTGAGTGTCTGAGGCTGAGGATAACCTTATAAACATTTATAAAATCATGAGGGGCGTGGATAGGGTGAATAGCCAAGGTCTTTTATGCCAGGGTAGGAGAGTCCAAAAGGGCATAGGTTTAAGGTGAGAGGGGAAGGCTATAAAAAGGACCTAAGGAGCAACTTTTTCACAAAGATGGTGGGTGCATGTTTGGAATAGTGGAGGCTAGTACAATTACAACATTTAAAGGACACCTGGATGATTATATTAATAGGAAGGATTTAGAGGGATGTGGGCCAAACGCTGGCAAATGGGACTAGATGAATTTAGGATATCTGGTCGGCATGGATGAGTTGGTCTATTTCCTTGGTGATTCTAAAATTCTATGATTCTATAATTTACATTAACAAGACAGACATTGTTACTAAGACCATGAGGAGATCTAGGATAACATACTTTTCCTCTTTGAGATTCTAAGAAGTTCTGCCTTTCACTAACGAAGTCTTTATGACATTTCTGGGTGGAACATAATGCAGTTATCAGCATTAACCATTTCAGAACCATTACCATATACAAAAGTACTGTAGATAATTCTTGGAAAATAATATTTATTTGTGGGAAAGTGGAGCAGGCTGCTTAGAATCCACAGCAAAAGCTAGCACTGCTCACTGTAGTCACACTCATGTTTAACTAAAGTATAAAATTTACTTCAGAAGAATACCAACTTGCAAAGTAGTAACTATTAAGTTGTGTAATGATTAGCTCTCACATAGTATCAATCCTTAATTTAGGGATTGGCAATTCAATATTTTAGCATTCTGAATTCCATAGACATACTAATTGTAAAGAATGAAATATCTTTTCATAGGGATAGCTTTATTTCCATTTTCATAGGATATGGGCAGGCAGGCAGATGTTCAGATTTGATTTACAGTCAATATCAAAATCTGGCATCAATTTAAGATGTTGTATAGAGTAGGAACAAACATTGGTTTCTTAATTTAGTTAAGTTGAATTTGGATTCCACTTTATTCTGAAATTTTTGTTTGGGATTCAAAAATTTCTTTGTTCAGCCAACTCAGATGTGATTCAGGGAAGTCCAGTAACCAAAAAGTGCAGTTCCCATGTCCTAGCTAACAGCATAGCTATCAGAATGGCTTTATTCCGCAAATCTAATATTATTTGATGACATTGGCTCAAAGCGGGGACAAAGCTAAAGTCAGAATCAACTTGTGTCTGTGCCAGCTCTCTAAACGAATATCTCATTTGCATTATTCTCACAACCTTCCCCAAATAACCCCGCACATTAGTTCAATACATAAATAAAGGTCAGTTTTTATTTCTAAAGTAGAGCTTTTATAGTGCCTTGTCTTCAATAAATGTAATCTAGAAAGTAACATTTCACAACTGAGCCAACTCAGTCAAGGACATGAAATGGTATTGTGCGAGGACCGATTTAATGAACGCAGGCTAGTCTTGACTGGAAGGAGTGCAAATTGGAAAAGCAATGGACAAAAAAATTCAAAGAAACCAATTTTACAATTTCCTGTTATGGCATTTTATTTGGTGAAGTTTTCAGTCAGGAACCATCATAATTAAAATCATCCTGACGAAACTGGACTTTAGGATTTGATTAAATAAGGTGCATGGTAAGATAGAATATCAGAAGTTTTGCCAACATTAATATATTCTTCCCATGTTCCAGATGACAAGCAGTTTCCCTTTATTGTTCACCAATGTTTCAAGTACACCTTCATTATCTCAGGTCATGATTTCCTCTTCCAGTTTTCTCTATCACAGCCTCCCAATTCTAATTTAATGAAACCACAATAAACTATCTAGAACTCTGCAATTTCTTTTTTCATAGAAACTCTTTGTCTCCACTGGCTTCCTATCTTCACCAATGATTTCAAGATCTTTAGGCGAATCTTCATCAGCTTCACTTCACCTTAACTCTACAGTTTTCTACAGCTTTACTAATAATCATAGAAGATGCACTCAGCTGATTCTGATCAATATTCTATTCTTTTCTCTCTCCTATTATTGATGCTTTTACCATGACACTCCCTCCTTAAAAATAACTTCCATTTGTTAGACACTTACCATGAACTTTAGTGCGTTCTGAAGCAATTCAAATTAATTAAATGCATTTGAGGCACTGTTATGTAGAAAAGTATGGCAGCCCTTTTGAGCTCCAAGTCCCACAGCAATTGAATGAATAATTAGATCATGGTGGTGATTTAAAGATGAATGTTGAATTGTGTCATGGGATCCTATACATCTACCTGAGCAAGCAGTTGGGCCTTAAAATAAAGCTTAAATCTGTAAGTTGAGCAGTAATGTGCTCAAGTGTCTGCACATGTGCTCACATCTCGGGACCTGCCTCAAAACCGTAACCTTCCCATTTCAAAGCTATATTACTAGCTATTGAACTAAGGTTGACACAAATCCTCACTATGGGACAATATCACAAATTGCTCTTTACAATTGGAATGGGCCTTCTGAGTTTCAGTTGACAGATGTTAGTTCATCTGTCCTTATCAAGAATAAGGTTATTAATTGAGGGCACGATACAGCACAATGAAAGTACTCTTTACATTCTGTGAATAATAGATCATTCCTGTCTGACAAAGCGAAAGAATGAAGTAAAAATCCAGGTATGAATGAAAATATATGACCCACAATTTTTTTGGAGTTGATATGGAGAAACTAAAATCACTTCTGATATATCTCACACAATAAATGTTTTGTGCTCCCATCTCTGTGATTTTAACTTACTTGGCAGTAAACATACTATAATTTCCATTTGTATAATACCTTTAATGTAGGAAAGATGTCCCAAGATGCTACACACAAGCATACTCAGACAAAAAGTGACACTAAACTAAAGGAGGAAATATAAGATTGGGGGAGGCTATGAATGGAAGAAAAATAAATGCAGAGATATTGAAGGAAAACAATTCCTGAGTTAAATTGAGACAGATGAATGCATTAATGCTGAATGCAATAGAAAATAAAAGTGCGTTAAAAGCCAGCATTTGCAGAATTTTGGGTGGATTGTAAGTTTGGAGAAGCTTATGGGAATAGGGAGTAGTAAGATCCACAATTAATTTGAACAGAAGATCTGAACAAGCAGCGTAAACTCAAGTTTAATAGTGGATTGGGATAGTGCAGCATTCAATTTGCTCAGTCAAGTTCAGAATCAGCTGCAGTTTATGGAAAGTCAGCGAGGAGAACATTGCAATCGCAGATTCTGGATGTGACATAGAAATAAATAGGAATGTTTTATTTGCAGCAAATAAGCTGAGCTATGTACTTAAATTCATGATTTTGCATGAGGGAGTTGGTGGCTTTATTATTGGGACTTAACCTTATCAGAAATCGTCAAAGTGTCATTTTTGACAATTTTCATGAAAAAATCTATCTCCAGAAGGGCCTAAGAAGTTTTCTCAATCTACAGTTCCAGTGTCCCCATATTACCTATGCACTATGCACCTTTGGCACCCTCCTCATTGTATTCTCACTGTAGGTGGAAAGTGTTCCCCACTGCTTGGATATCCCAGGATCCCTGGTACAAGTGCGATACTGAAAGGGCACTGTCAAATGCTGACAGTCCAAAGCCAACCTGAATGGTTTGTTTTATTTGTCTCAGAAATGGCAGACACGGAGAAATTGGACCCTTCTTTGTGAGAACAGCATGGAGGCTGTGGCAAATGAAATAATGCCACGCTTTTCCCATATCTTTGACCTTTTATCCCCAAGAACTATATTTAACTCTTTGAAAATATTCAATGTAATACCCTCAACAGTCTTCTATGGCTGAGAATTCCACAGGCACACCACTCTCTGGGTAAAGATATTTCTCCTCATTTCTGTCCTGAATGGCCTATCCCATATCATAGAATCATAGAGTCATAGAGATATACAGCACGGAAACAGACCTTTTGTTCCAACTCGTCCATGCTAACCTAATCTAGTCCCATTTGTCAGCACTTGGCCCACATCCCTCAAAACCCTTTCAATTCATATACCCATCCAGATGCATTTTAAATGCTGCAATTGTACCAGGCTCCACCACTTCCTCTGGCAACTCATTCCATACATGCACCACCCTCTGCATGAAAAAAATTCCCCTGAGGTCCCTTTCATATTTTCCTCTCACACCCTAAAGCTGTGTCCTCTAGTTCTGGACTCCCCCACCGCAGGGAAAATACTTTGTCTATTTATCCTATCCATGCCCTTCATGATTTTATAAACTTATATAAGGTCACCCTTCAGCCTCCAATGCTCCAGGGAAAACAGCCCCACCCTATTCAGCGTCCCCCATAGCTCGGTTCCTTGAACAACATCCTTGTAAATCTTTTCTAAACCATTTCAAGTTTCACAACATCCTTCCAATAGGAAGGAGACCAGAATTGCACGCAATATTCCAAATGTGATCTAACCAATGTCCTGTACAGCCGCAAAGTGACCTCCTAACTCCTATACTCAATACGCTGACCAAAAAAGGAAAGCCTACCAAATGCCTTCTTCATTATCCTATCTACCTGCGACTCCACGTTCAAGGAACTATAAACCTGCATTCCAAGGTCTCTTTGTTCAGCAACACTCCTTAGGAACTTACCATTAAGTGAATAATTCCTGCTCTGATTTGCTTTTCCAAAATGCAGCACCTCGCATTTATCTGAATTAAACTCCATCTACCACTTCTCAGCCCATTGGCCCATCTGATCAAGATCCCGTTGTACTCTGAGGTAATCTTCTTCGCTGTCCACTACACCTCCAATTTTGGTGTCATCTGCAAACTTACTAACTGTAGTAACTAACTTTTGGTCACATCCAAATCATTTATATCCTCAGACTGTGATGCTTTTTACCCTGTCAAGTCCTGTTAGAATTTTGTAGGTTTCTAATGACATGCCTCCTCATTCTTCTAAAATCCTGTGAATATGATGCTAATCATTGTAGTCTGTCTTCATATGTCAGTCCTACCATTTCAGGAACCAGTCTGATAAACCTTTTTTATGCTTTCTCCATAATCAGAACATCTTTCTTCAGATAAGGAAACCTAAACTGCACTCAGTAGTCCAGGAGTAGACTCACCAAGGCCCTGCACAATTGAATAAAGCCATCCATAGTTTCATACTCGAATCATCTCGCTTTGAAAGCCAGCATATCATTTGCCTTCTTCACCACCTCCATATGATGATACATCCATGTCCTTGCAATCAACTAAGAAACATTGTCCATTGCTAAGCTACTCTCCCATTATCTCTGCTATAAATGGACTCATAAGATGCCCAAAATATATCCCTTGTTTGCAATGCATTTTCTCTTCCATCTTCTGCAGATACAAGTGGCATCAGCAAGGTGCTGGTGTCCTTAAGGCTGGTCTCACACGACAGCTTCTCCTCCAGATTCCTTAGGGAATTCAACAGAAAGGCTGGCTCCTGCACCCTTCACCAGCTCCAACACCAGTAACTCAGTGGATATTCTACCTAATTAGAATTGGGAGTATTTGCTTGTGAGCACATCACTGTCTTGTCGGTCAAGGAAGAAACATCCAAGGTCGCTGGCACTCAGAGGATCACCAGAATCCAGCCTCCTGCTCACCCCAGGAAAGGATCCTATGATCAGCCATTAGAAACTTCTTTGTAAAGTAGAAACAGACACTTTAGCAACAGGCTGGTTTGTTGGAGGCACATAGCAAACTGGCACAATGTTTACAAGACTGCCCCAACTCTGCGGGCATCATATTGACTCTGGCATGTGAATATCTCCATGGCTGCCTTGGAGAGCCAGGTCCAGCATTTCCATTGTCTGCTGGATCCCCACATGCAGCTGCACTCTTTCACTCTAGTCATTTGTGCACAGCAGCACTGCCAGGGCATAAGAGGATGAGCAACCTTAACGTCACTCCTGGTACCTGTACCTTAAAAGGAGACAAGGCTTAAGTGTCACTTTTCCAAAAGCAACTGTCAGGGAGGTAATTAAATTAGTTATTGCCTCCACACTAATTGAAGTGTATTAGGAGAGATCTTTTGGGCAAAATAAAGGGTGATACCATTGACTCATGGGTTGAGGATGGATACAGGTATCAAGTCATACTGGCAGGCCAACAATAATTCTTCAGAATTATCAGAAACATTAGAACAGACCATGAATAAGGCAACCGAATCAGTCACTAATTTCAAACCACTGCACCCAGATACATTTGACATAATTGGAAATTTTTAGTGATGCAGTATTGCACCTGACCCTATTTATTGATCATCTAAGGAAGTGTATTCATTCAGGAGAAACTTTGAGCAGAACTAGACAAGATGGAGCAAAATAGTATCATTTGTTAGTTTGACAATCACACCGATTTGGTGTGGCTCCATCATATGCTCTCAAAATAAGGGTGCCCCTGTCGGGATATGGCTGGATTAAAGTTACTCAATTTTTCACTTCAAAAGTGAAAACCCATTGCACAAGATGCTGGAAGAATTAAATCCTAATTGTCCAGATCAAGATTGTTTTCCAAGCTAGATGCACAGCATTGATACAGGTCTGTCCATTAGCTGAAAAGTTCCAAGAGATTATGACACCATTTAGGCACTATTGTTTCTAATAGTTACGACTTGGGCTCTTGGTTAGCCAAGAAATATTCCAATAACAAACGGATAGTCTTACTAAAAATGTACCTGGCCACATTCACATTGCTAATGGTATTGCAGACATGGCTAAGACTAAGGTAGAGTGTGACCACAACCTTCAGCTACTGGTACATGATAACATCAGCCAGAAATAAACTTGTTTAAGGTCATTTATTCCACACATGAACTTTGTCTAGATACAGAGAAGATCGAAGGTGTTACATAAATGCTGCCCTCACAGGATAAAGAGGATGTATGACATTACCTTGCATTTTAAAATTTATTCTGTTTTTTTCCAACTTTACAGAGATTGTATCTCCACTGAGAGCTTTGCTGTAGAACGACATCCTGTCTCTGTAGCAAACCTGTCACCAAGTTGGCATTTAATCTGTCAAGTTGATTATGTCAGCAAAGCCTGGCACATTGCAAATATGGCCCCATAAGAGCATAATTTAAAGTGGATGCTTTATAAGAAGGTCTAGACGTGTATCTTTTGCCAGTCAAAAGCCTATTCCTTTTGATTCAAAAACCTTGTAATAAGTGAAAATTAATTATTCCAATTTAGATCTTGAGGGGTTATGTGCTTGACATGATGCAATTTCACAGATACTTATTTGACAAGAAATTCACCAAATAAACAGATAATAAGACAATAAAAATTACTTGCCACAAACCACTAATGAATGCATGATTGCAGCATCTACTTGTCAGGGTGCAAGGATATTCAAAGGAAGATAGAAGCATGGTAGAAGGATGATTACATCTAATTCACTGAGCAGATTACCCAACTCCAAATACCAAAATATTCCTTTTGAACTACAGGTTGATCCTTTTGACTGTGAAATTGAAGATGTGTTCAAGGTTTGGCCAAAGTCAGTGGGATGGAAATGTGTTGCTGGAAAAGCGCAGCAGGTCAGGCAGCATCTAGGGAACAGGAGAATCGACGTTTCGGGCATTAGCCCTTCTTCAGGCCTGAAGAAGGGCTAATGCCCGAAACGTCGATTCTCCTGTTCCCTAGATGCTGCCTGACCTGCTGCGCTTTTCCAGCAACACATTTCCATCTCTGATCTCCAGCATCTGCAGACCTCACTTTCTCCTCAAAGTCAGTGGGAACAATCGCAAACAGTAACTGCCAAAGAGTTGGAAAAGATTGCTATAAGTGAGTGGCCTAATAGAATTAAAGAAATATCTGAGAAAATTTTTCATTTTGACTGTACAGATCCAAACTTAGTATATCATGAATAGCCATTATCAAGTGCAAGCAAGTTCTCATGCCAATCTATCACACCTGTATTACAGCAGGGGCATGTGTATAAGATGCACAAGATGGCTAGTGCATGAATCTATACTGACTAGGGATGAATCTGAATATTCAACTATTTGTGAATGCTTTTGAGGCATGTCAAACATCTCAACGTCAATAGTGGAGGGACCGTCACATCTACATGAACTTCTATTTACGCCATGGACAAAAGTCACGACAGACCTATTCTCAATGCATGGGGAAGATTAAAAATCACACAACACCAGGTTATAGTCCAACAGGTTTAATTGGAAGCACACTAGCTTTCGGAGCGACGCTCTTTCAAGAGGTGTATCACCTGATGAAGGAGCGTCGCTCTGAAAGCTAGTGCTTCCAATTAAACCTGTTGGACTATAACCTGGTGTTGTGTGATTTTTAACTTTGTACACCCCAGTCCAACACCGGCATCTCCAAATCATGGGGAAGATTACATGCTTGTGACAGTCTACTTTTCCAAATTTCCCATCAGTCAACAACTTAGCAACAGAAATAAGAATGACTGTCACTAAGACAATGAGTGCTATTTTCAGTTTATTCAGTGTAATGAAACATAAAATCTGACTGCAGTCCATTGGTGAATCTTTCTATGTGTACTAAGTGCGGAGTGACCTATAACACAACAGCACCCTGTTATCCACTCTCATACACTCCAGCAGCATATACAATAAAATCAATGATCATTAAGCAACAAAACAACTTTTTCAGATTGCATTGCTGCATTTTTGTGCAACATCAATGGAATAGGGATTACTATCCCCAAGACAACTTGCATTCAGAAAACAAGAACCAAAGACCTTGCCCAGTAACCAATTGTCTAACCATTCAGAGACATTATCCTTCAAAAACAGAGCAAAATGAAAGAGACAAACACCATGCAAGCAGGGACAGAAATACTGAAAGTGTTCACTGCAGAGAGTGTGAAGCAGAAATGCAAACACAAGCTGGATACCAACAAAGTGTGCTTCAAACATGTAACTGGCCCAGATCATATGAAGTCATTACTGATCATGGTTCTATATTGCAAAGGAACATATGCCAACTCAGACCAATATATAGCACAACAATCATGCATTAAGAAGGTAAGAAGGCAAGTTAACCAATTGTCAAACAAGTGCAGTAGAAAATGATATGTACCTTTCCAGATGGGTACATGATCAATTTGTCAAAATTCCATAGCTGAAATTTGAAATATTAGCCTTGTAAATGCAGCTTTTCTTGTTTGCATCATTATCGAATTAGCAGCATGTGTGTATGTACAATCATGCCTGTCTGTATGAGATAACACTTTCTCTTTTGAACAAGGGCAATGTTGTAGTCAGTATGTCAGTATATCTTTAAGAGACACGCAATGACAATATAGCTGGAAGAGACATGCTCATCATTACAATTCTGTATGTATAAAGGTTTCATATTCCACCTTCTTAGGGAATCACTTGAAACATGTTGCTCTGTTGTAATTGATTGGCTTAATGTTAGCCCAAAAGCTGATGAACCTAAGTTGCAATGATTACATATTGTTAATTATAATAAACATATGTTGGACTCTTCAAAACCATGTTATTCACATCTAGCTTCTTTTGTTACGAGGAGTAACGTAAGCATTGCCATATCTAGTGAAGTATCTTGCTGCAGAAAAAAACCTACATCAGATTTCTCTTCAAATTTTATATGTTAGTATGAATTAACCTCTTATTCTTCTAAACTCTAAACAATACAATCTGCTCAATCTCCACTCACTGGACAAGTATGCAACCCCAGGAATCAGTCTAGTAAGTCTTTGATGTATTCCCTTTGTGGCAAGTGTATGTTTCTTTCCACAAGGAGACTAATCTATGCATGATACTCCAGAGACTGGGTCTCACCAAGGCTCTATAAATTGCAGCAAGACATTTTTACTTTAGCTGTCTATGCCTCTTGCAAGAAAGGCCAACATACCATTTGCCTTCCTAATTGCATGTTCCCTCTGTGTGTTCACTCATTACAAGTCACCCAAGTCCCTTTGCATATCACCACTTCCCAATGTCTGATCATTCAAGAAACACGCTATATTTCTGTTTTCCTACCAAAATGGATAATTCACATTTTTTCCACATCATGTTTTATCAAATGTGATTTGTGAAACTCCAGTTGAAGCCTGTTTGCATCTTCCTTAAATCACATTCCCACCTAGTTCTGTGTAATCAACAAACTTGGAGATCTTTCATTTGGTCCCAAAACATCCAAATCATTTATATAGATTGTGAAAATCTGGAGCCCAAGTACTAACCATTGTAGTAACCTACTAGTCACAGCCTGTCAATGTGAGTGTGTCCCATTTATTTCTGTCCCCTGTTTCCTGGCAATAAATCAAATTTGAATCCATGCCAGTACATTACCTACAATCCCATGTGTTCTGATTTTGTTTAGTAACCTTCAGGAGGGAACCTTACCAGAACACTTCTAAAATTCCAAATACACCACATCTACTGGTGCCCCCTTATCTATTCTGCTTGTTGCATCCTTAAACATTGTTTCTCTTTCATAAACCATGCTTGATCTTACTGTGATTTTCTAAATGTCCCATTTTCAGATCTTTTCATTTTTAGTGTTGCCCCTACTATAGATGTCACGTGAACAGACCTTTTACACCTCTTACCTAAATAATAAAACTCAGTTTAAATTATGGTTCCAATCTGCAAACCAATTCCAGAATCTATAGAATTTTAGAAGATGATCACGGATGCATCTATTGTCTATACAGCCACCTCTTTCAACACTCTGAGATATGGATATCATCAGGTTAAAGGGATTTATCAAATTTTAGTACCAACAACTTCTCCAATACTGTGTTCTTACTAATACTAATTTCTTTCAATTTCAAATCTCATGAGTTCCTTGGTACTCAAGTATCCCTGGGATGATGTTTTGCATCTTCCTCTCTGAAGATGGGCACAAAGTATTTGTTTAGTTTTTTTTCTCTCTCATGTCCTTATTTCCCCGTTATAAATTCTCGAGTCTATGCCTGTGAGGGGTCACATTTATCTGTGTTAATGGTTTCCTCTTTACCTACCTATAGAAGCTTTTACTGTCTGTTGGGTATGTTTTGCACTAGTTTATACTTACTTCCTTTTTTTTTCTTGATCAGTTTCCTTGTTTCTGTTTTGCTAAATTCTAAATGTTGCCTGCCCTCAGGTTTAATACTTTAGAAATTCAGGTGGTCAGGAGATTTCCCTATTCTCTACAATATGTTCTGTCCAGACTTGGAAGCCTGGTAGATCTCTGGGCTGAAGAATATTTATTTTAGTCTTCTCCTAATTGTGCGAGGTATGGTGGTGCTTTTAGAGGGAGTCCTTTCATGTCTTCAATTTTCTTTATAGTGAGCATCTCTACTCAAATAGACAATTGGTCCTTTGCAATATCTGGAAGGCCTTTAATTTCTTTGATTTCATTCACACAGTTTGGCTACCCCATTAAAATAGGCTTTTTTAAAAAACTTTGTGATATCTTGAATCTTCAGTGCAGGCAATTTCTTCTTTGTAATGTTTGTACTTTAGAACTTTCTTCTTGTTGATGGCCTCCACGGAGTTATGTGTGCTTTCAATCTATGGCATCAGATTTTTATTCTTAACTCTATGAATTCTTGATTTCATTTTGTTGATTGGTTTGGACATTCTCATTCATCCTCAATCATAGTATAAAATTTTAACCAATAATACAATCTGGCATCCCTTATGTTAGAGTTGCTTTTAACATACCTTTAGTCTTATATGTACCACCTCTGGCACCATGGAATTGCACTATTGTCAGCCATAGATAAGGTTTTCTCAGATGGGTTCACTCTCTGATAATATAATGACAATCATCCCAGTTTCTAGCTTTAAATTAATGAGAATACCATTGATATATATATAATTTTTCCAAAAACCTAGGTCTGGAACATCCATTTCCCCTTAGAACACTTTATTTTGCTATTGAGAGTGTTTTACTGTATGAAATTCCTTATGTAATCAGTTTTTTGATTCCTTCTTTTTCTTTAACCTACAAATGTACATTTTCTGAAAGTGTCTTTCTGTGTGATAGATAAGACATCCACTTTTAATAGCTGGGCACTGTTTGTGCCTCAAAGGCATTTTGCTTTTCTGGTATGCTGAATGGTAGAATTAGGCTAACAATAGATAAGAGAGTCACCATTGAGATGGGATAGATTCTTAATGAGGCAGGTTTGGGATTATAGAATCAGAAAACTCACTAGGACTCTCAGAGAGAAACCTTCCACAAAACTCAGCAAAATTGACACAGCCAAAGTATGACAAGACCTGGCCCATTAGCTTCATGCAATTTTGCATGAGCAGAAAATCCTTACTTCAACTTTGTGGAATTGCTTTGATACAACAAATATGTAAACTCTCCTTTAATATTTTGTAAACCTTGTAAGTTGCCAGTCAAGGTTTACTGAAAGATATTATTCCCTGGACTTGATGTATTTTTCAAAGGCTTAAAATTTTTCAATAACAGATCTAATTTAAAATGCTGTGAACTGGCTTTTGTTAAATCATGGAGAAATTTTTCCAATTGTGATAATAAAACTGATATAACTAAAAATGGAGTAAAACACAAATTGAATGTTTAAATCAAAATTAATTTTGGAACATACTTTAACAATGATGTGTTTTCAGCATATGTGGGAGAAAAAGCCAAATGATTGTTTTAACCTACAATCATTGTTTTTGTTTTGAAGTATGAACAGCAATTATCATTAGCATTGAAGTACTTACCTGTGACTACTGCAATAAATCTTGTTAAAATAACCGAAACATACTTTTTACATGCAGCAACCTGTCTTCTAGAATCAACACCATCTGTACATAGTTATCGTGTTATGTGCACAGATGGAATTCAAGAAGCATAAGTATTTCCATTCCTTCCAGCAATATGATAGTAAAGTAATATGATTACATTCTGAATGCAATGGCATTAACATTCTTGAAAACTATCAGTTTAAATGAGTACATTTTTCAGTAAACATTTAAAATATTTAAGATAGCCTGTTGAAACACCTAGGAGAAAATAATTGATTTTAACAGGCTTTAGTACTTCTTTCAAGTTTTCATGTATTATTTACATTTGCTAAAGACTCTGTTAATAGAATTTTATAACGCTATCCCTTTGGACATTGTATGGGCCTGCAGAACTGTAAATGGAGCAATTGTTAGCCTGGTAGTTGAAATTAAGTTCCTCAGATCACTCTTATTCAAAATTTGTGGACAATAGTGCAGAGCTATAATTTAGAGAAATGGCAACAAAGTGTGCCAAATAAGGATTTATTGCCATCATGTACGTAACATACAGGTTACCAGTGTACTCAATTCTTGCCTCCCTGTGACCTTGCACTGTAATTTCATTTTGACATTTTTTTTGCTGGTTCCTCTTTAAGCCGAGTCTTGTGTTTCACAACCATAACACACATATGTAAGTAATTATCACAATTTCTCTCTCTCACTCTCTCATTTTGTCTAATTTCTCAACTATTATGATTCATATAGTGCACAGAGATACATTGTATACCACAAGCTCCTGCATTTGGTAACCATTAGAAGGACCACTCATTAGTAAGTAATTGATTGGGATTCAGAGATATTTTTCTGTTATTTTACAAGGTTGAAAACATCTTTAGAAAAGTTGAAAGTAGTAGTCACAGAGTTAAGCTAGTATTACTCAAACATAAACATTCCCCTGGCCTACGACTAACCTTGAACTAACTGGCTGTAGAAATTGACAAAAATTAACCTATAACCAAAGTTTGACGGTTGGATAAGTAGAAGAAAAAATATTTTGTTTCTAACCACTTGTCCAATTACCTGGAATAATTAATTAAACTCATTTACAATGAAATTGTTTTTGCATTTTTCTAGCTATTTTCTTTTCACAATTCACATGAAGAAGCAGGTTTTCCATTATAAAGCCACACTACATTGCACAAATAAAGTTGGAAGAAGAGCTAAAGGATTATTGTCTCGAAATTCTGCTCTGTAGCACTGCTGGAATTTATGCTACAAAGCCAACGTTCCCTGAATAGTAAATGCAGTGCCTTAGACTGTTTCTGACAGTGCCTTCATGGTACCCTATGTTGGATAGGATGCTAACATAGGAAGGCTCTGACGGAGCTAGAAGTAATCCATAGCCAGATTGTTGTCTAGCTATTCTAACCGATCTAATGCATGTTCTTGAAAGCTGAACCCATGCATGCCCAATAAACACATGCAATGTCCACTATCAAAAGAACAAGCATTCAGCTGTAAAAGCCACCAGCCATTTCCGCTACTTAAAAGGTCAGCTATCCATCCAACTTGCTGTTCAGGCGATTTTAAGTAACTTTCGCTGTTTCAAAGCTTGTGGACGTACTCTGGTGTGTTTTTTGAGGAGTGGTGGTGAGCAGGGAAGGTTTCTGCATCACCACAGGAAGAGCAGAGAAGGTTTCTGCATCACCACAGGAAGAGCAGAGGATTTATTGACACAAAATCTGCAATAGATATGGGAGCCATGTTTATAGGGTTTTTGGGCCAGCAAAGTGACAGGGAATTGGAGCAGAGATGTGAAGAGATGCAGTTCTGTGTAAAGAGAGGAGATGGAGGAGGCAGGTGGCATCTAAGTTATCTTCACTCCAAATAGGCCCATTCAGTGAGTGAGCCTATGCAAATTCTGGATCCTCTAAGAACATATCCATCCAGCAAAATTGAGATATTATGTCCAACTTTCCCAATCATATGTGATTGGGAATAACATCCCATGATATCTTCATGACGCAGGTAAACCCTGCATGCCTTGCTGATTACAGAGATCTGCAATTATGGTATGTCAGCACATCATGAGGGAGGTGCTGGTGCAGTGATAATGTCACCAGACTGATTATCTTGAACACAGGTTAATGTTTGAATGGGTTTGTGTCCCACTATGGCAAAATCAGGAGAAAATGTCAGGATTAAGTTACAGTGCAAGGTCACAGGGAGGGCAAATGGTGATATTTGAATTCAATACAAATCTGGAAAAAAGGATAGCCTAATGGTGACCATATAACCACTGTCAATTGTTGTGAAGTCCCATCTGATTTGTTAATATCCTTTAGAGAAGGATATCTGCTATCTTTACTTGGTCTGCATGTGATTCCAGACATACAACAAGTTGGTTGATCTGGAACTACCTCTGGACAATTAGGGTGGATGGTAAATGCTGGCCTAGCAAATGAAACCCATATCCCTTGAACAAAGAAAAGGTACGAGTCTCATGAGCTCAGTCTGAACTTCCACTGCAGCACTATTATTTCCATCATTATTAACTTAATGTGCAAACACAAACTATTTACCTGTATATTTCTTGGCTATGGCTATAAGTAAACACAAAAATACATCGAATTTATAGCTCAGAAATAGGTCAATTAGCCCATCTGATCTGTGTCAGTGTATATGATTCACATGAACTGCTCCCTGATTCACTTTACTTAATCTTTTCAGCATACAGAATCCTTTTTACCTTCATGTAACAATTTCCTCTTAAATACATCTATGCCATTAATGTCAATTTAAATGGTAGCAGATTTCAACCACTCTCAAGGTTGATCAGTATTTCTTGATCATAACCAAACACAGTTTAAAAGGTGTAATAAAATAACTTCAAAATTATGATTCTGCTTTTCATCATTGTACTTCAGTCATGTCGAATGCAATCTGACTTAAATGTGTGGTTATACAGTATTACATTGACCACTATTGTAAAATCTTAAATGCTCTTTGAATTGATGGCAGCTGAGTGAATCAAAATCATGTGCAGGATTAGGTTAATGTTACATTTAATGCTGTGTGCCAGTATTGGCTTTAATTATGTTTAGGGAGAAACATGTTATTTTTATTGGCTACACTGCATCTAAATTGCATTGTAGGAGGGCAGGCCTGGAGCTGTAAGGCTCCCTGCAGTGTAAAATGGTGGAAATTCCAAATGTTCTTCGTTTTATTCTACACATCAAGGGTTCACAGTAAAACCATCCTGGTGTTGACCTCCCTGAGACCCAGCCACTGAAACAGCCTGAGCAAAGTAGTAACACAGCAAATGTGCTCCTTAAACCATTACCAGCTGCTGAAGGCAGCGAAAGCGATGATAAAAGACCACTTTGCAGACAGCATATCCAAGGAGATGCAGAATCGTCATAAGATTTTCAGTAACTCGACATCCAGAATTCCATCCATCAAAAAGAGAAAAAAAGGTCTTTCATTTATACAGGACCTTACCAAGTGTCTCAAAACACTTCACATAGAATAAGTTACTCTGAAATGCTGTGAGCACAGTTGCAAAGGTTGTTATTTATAATAATAGTGCAGTTGAACCCGACAGTAGTTGTTGCTGTTTCATAGATACAGAAATGACAGTGGATGTATTGTTATTTAAAATAAAAATTATTCCTTGAATTGCAATCTTCATTTATTTGAGGCAGTGGAGGATATGTTATTAACTCTTTAAATACAATAATAATACATACACGTTATTCAAAAAAAAATTAGACTACTTGCCTGGTCTTAGTGAGGACATGCTGTGCGGCAAATTGCCCACAGATATGGAGACAATCTACAAAACAAAGGGGAAACTCTCAACCTAACCATCTTCAATCCAAATCCGAAAGCATCTAACTTCAGACTTTGCTACATATGTGATGCGTTTGTGTGCACTCACTTCAAAAATAAGCTCCAAGTCATATTGACATCTCCAAACCTCTTGAGAAAATAGGCCTTCTACTGAACACCTAGAAAACTAAGATCGTCTTCCTACCAACTCCCACAGGAAAACATCTCAGTCCCATCAACTTAGGTCAAAGCCCAGATCGTAGAGAAGGGTGACTATTTTAGGGAGGTGACGGCTGAGTGGTATTATCTCTGGATCTGTTAATCCAGAGATCAAGGAAATAATCTGGGGACCCAGGTTTGAATTCTGCCATGGTGGATGGTGTAATTTGAATTCAATAAAAATCTGGAATAAAGCGCCTCATGGTGACCACAAATCGATAGTTGGGAAAATCTTATCTGATTCATGAATGCCCTTTAGAGAAGGATAGCAGGAAGGAAGCCTGATCTGGCCCACAGCGATGTGGTTGACTCTTAACTGCCATCTGAGCAATTAGGGATGGGCAATAAATACTGTCCTAACAAGTGATGCCCTCATCCTGTGAATTTTTTTTTTTTTAAATCCCTTATCTTGAGAGACACCAACGGATGAGGACAGACATGAACGATGGAAATCATTAACCAAATTGCCAGCTCAGCCGCTGACTGAGGAGAAGGATAATTGAAGTCTGAGATCCCAAACCTGAGACCAAAGTCATGGGTTACTGGGTAGCATTATTCCCATGTTCTTTGAGAAGGTGACCAAACAGTTGGGTGAGGGTGGGGCAGTTGATGTAGTGTATATGGATTTCAGTAAGGCATTTGATAAAGTTTCCCATGGTGAGCTATTGCACAAAATACGGAGGCATGGATTGAGGGTGATTTAGGGGTTTGGATCAGAAATTGGCTAGCTGAAAGAAGACAGAGGGTGATGGTAGATGGGAAATATTCATCCTGGAGTTCAATTGCTAGTAGGGTACCGCAATGATCTGTTTTGGGTCCTCTGTTGTTTGTCATTTATAAAAATAACTTGGATGAGGGCATCGAAGGATGGTTAGTAAATTTGCGGATGACACTAAAGTCAGTAGAGTTATGGATAGTGACAAAGAATGTTGTAGGTTACAGAGAGACATAGATAAGTTGCAGAGTTGGGCTGAGAGGTGGCAAATTGAGTTTAATGCATAAAAGTGTTAGGTGATTTACTTTGGAAGGAGTAACAGGAATTCAGAGTACTGGGAGGTAAGATTCTTGGTAGTGTAGGTCATCAGAGAGATCTTGGTGTACAGGTACATAAATGCTTGAAAGTTGCCACCCAGGTTGTTAGTGTTGTTAAGAAGGCATACAGTGTGTTAGCTTTTATTGGTAGAGGGACTGAGTTTCAGAACCACAAGATAATGCTGCAGCTGTACAAAACTCTGGTGTGGCCACATTTGGAGTATTGCGTACAGTTCTGGTCATCGCGTTATAAAAAGGATGTGAAAGCTTTGGAAAGGGTTCAGCGGAGATTTACTAGGATGTTGCCTTGTATGGAGGGAAAGTCTTACGAGGAAAGGCTGAGGGACTTGAGGCTGTTTTCGTGAAAGAGAAGCTTGAGAAGTGACTTGAGGAGTGGACTTGATGGGCCGAATGGCCTTGCCTCTACTCCTATATGTTATGGTCTTAATTGAGACATATATGATAATCAGAGGGTTAGATAAATTTGACAGTGAGAACCTTTTTCCTTGGATGGCAATGGTTAGCAACAGGGGACTTAGCTTTAAATTGAGGGGTGATAGAGTAGGACAGATGTCAGAGGTAGTTTCTTTATTCAGAGAGCAGTAGGATTGTGGGTTGCACTGTCTGCAACAGCAGTAGACTCACCAACTTTAGGGGCATATAAATCGTCATTGGATAGACATATGGATGAAAATGGAATAGTGTAGGTTAGATGGGCTTCAGATTGGTTCCACAGGTCAGCTCAACATCGAGAGCCGAAGGGCCTGTACTGCGTTGTAATCTTCTATGTTCTACATTCCTGTGTCTTTTGAAGACTTTGATAACATACAGCAGGTACTTCACATCACTGAAGAAATACCACCACAGTGCCATCACAAGATCCTCCTAATCCAATGACAAGAAAGACAATCTAGCAAAAGCATCCACTCCCCGTGAACTTCCATGGCTTTGAGGTATCAATCACTCAATTCCAGCTCTGTTGAGTTAGACATTTCTTTCATCTGCCTTACTCCAGATTCCAGAAGCAACTACACCACTTGGAACTCTGTTGAGGAGAAGACTTCTGGGAGAGTAGTGGAAAAGCTTTAGGAATGTTGTACATCATCCCGCAAGAGCCCAAGTGCTGCCTTATGGGACTCCCTCGTTTGTGACCAACCCAAGGAGAAGATTCATTCAGAAAGACCTCAAATGCATCGAGAGATTTTGTCACGAATGTGCAGAGATAAGCTTTAGAGTTCAGAAGAAATGTATAATGTTCTCAACCAGTCACCTACTCAACCCGCCCTACCTGTGGCAAAGTCTGCAGATCACAAATTGGATTTATCAGTGCTCTCAGAATGGAGTGAAAGCAAAGGACAAAAATTACAACCTATACCCCCACCCCTCCACTGATTTACTTGAAGCCAATGAAAGAAGAGCACATAAAATAAAGCAGTTGCTCAATCTTCCCGCTCATCCATAATCTGTCCCCCATATTACAAGAGATGGGTAAGGCATCAGACAGACCAGTCATTCTCATCTTCACTGGGACTCTTAACTGAGTATATAACTGCTACTTACAGGCCACTTTCTGCCTTTTCAAAATCATTCATTCTGAGGATACAGGCAAAAAGAACACAACCAGTCCAGAGGTTTTCACTGAACTGGCTAAACTTGACAAGAAGGAAGAGCCTATGCCTTCTGTCTGTCCACCCAACCTATTAAACCATATCCCTGCTAACCCACTTCTCAGTGTTGTGGATTCCCACAGCCATGCCTCTTCACAAAATCCCATGCCTGGCACCTATCATCTAGGAACTGCCCTTAGTCCCAGCAGTGGTGACTATTCTGGTATGGCTCAGATTACAGACCTGCTAACTTGTCAGCTGTCTGGCAAATCAATATGGTGGGAATTTCTATTCCTGAGGTGTGGGTACTGCCACTCTCATCTGAGTAAACCCATGCCAACATATATCACTGCAGGGCTGCCAGACCTCTCATTAGAAAGGTACCAGTGGGAGGTGAAGATGGGTTAACAATCATTAGGCAAAATTCACACTCAAGTTATCCTCACCTGAAGGCAGTGTCAAAGAAGAGGCATGGTGAAATAAAAGCTGAGAGTATTTACAGAGAATAATTATTGCAGCCATTTAGCTGCTCTTAAAGGCAACCTGTACCTCTTAAAAGTGGGCTACATTCAGTAGAGCCACTGCCAGCTGCTTGTATTGACTATGGCTGCATATAGCAAGTATACAAATGAATTTGAGGGAAAAAGCAGGATCTCCTAGGTTCCTAGATATGCTGCAGGAAGTCTTCATCAGGGAGGTAGATAGAAGGAGAGGGGACATGTTTCTGTTGGACTTCAAAAGGGTCTTATGGGTGACCAGTGACATCAATTCAAAGTGGATCAATTGCCTGAAGACACATCAATGTTATAATGATCTCATATGGTTTTTTGAGGTTAATACATATTGTTTCAGCGAATCTCATATGCACTATGACATTAAGCAATGTGATTAAGCAATCACATTGCTCAATGGACCAGACTCCTACCAATCACCAAGGAAGCTATCACTCACACTCAGGACTCATGCTGAACATCCAGATGCCTCATTGCATTATCACACATCCTTCAATAATGCTTGCCTCAAACCTAGCTCCTACTTTTACCACAACCTTCACTTATTCATCTATGGCATATCACTCAAATGCATTGCAACATAATCAACAACGCACTGCTTTGTCCTTGCATGACTAGTCATCCATAAAACCCCAGAACAGAACCAGAATCAGTGAGGTCAAGTATATCTCCATCACCTGAGACCTTTGGAGCATCATAGCATTGGCGGTGACAAATATCCATCATGTCACTGAGATCATTGAAGAGTATGGAAATCTCTGACTTCAACCTGGCACGGGGTTTCATGCTGACTTTCCTCTTGCCACAGAATCTTTTCCCTACACTACTGCAGACTGACACTGCAGCTGCAATCCCCACACCTGCTGCATCAATTGTATGGACAGATCAGTAAATCCTCCAGTTTCCATGTAAGGATGTAGCACCACTACCTGTTTATTTCAAGAACTTACCACAGCACCTTCAAAAATACTACTTGGTAATCTTAGAAATGTTGCAATCGCAGATGTGTGTCTGAATCACCTGACCTGCAAATTGGACACATTGTACTTCAAACAAATTGAGCTGGTGATGGATCTCTCATTAGCTGTACCAATGTTCTCTGGTCAATGTCAAATAACTGCAGGACATTTAGCGGACCTGTGTGGTATAAGTATATAAATAGTGCACAGTATCTGTAAGTGAGGCTGTCAGACATCACAATCCAGACAACTGGAAATCTTCCAGCACATGCACATGTGGACCCTTAAATCTGGATGACACAAGTTTCAGTTTAAAGAAAAACAAACCTTTATTTCTGGATAGTCGGTGAGAGATTCTGGGTGACACCAAAGGATTCTCATAGCCTTCTAGTGGTGGCACCTCTCGATGAATTCTGAATATTACACGCAAGCAGTACACTTTATATCTCATTTGGGTGTGACTGATACAGATTTCTTAACATCACATGGTTAATTGCTATTACATTATTAAAACAGGAATTTCTCAATCTTACAATGACTAGGAATTGTTATCTTCCTGTTACAAATACTAGGAGAAAGTGAGGACTGCAGATGCTGGAGATCAGAGCTGAAAAATGTGTTGCTGGAAAAGCACAGCAGGTCAGGCAGCATCCATGGAGCAGGAGAATCGACATTTCGGGCATAAACCTTCTTGAAGAAGGGCTTATGCCCGAAACGTCGATTCCCCTGCTCCTTGAATGCTGCCTGACCTGCTGCGCTTTTCCAGCAACACATTTTTCAGCTGTTATAAATACTGAATTGTTCACATGAGCCTGTTACTGTATTATTGACATAATCTTGTGTTAGTAGGTAAGGATGTAGCTAATAGGATCCTGAATTGTTATCATTGTTGGTATTGACATATTCTTGTTAATAGGTAAGGAAGTATGTTGATAGGAAAGGAGGCAGTCAATAAGGTCTATAGTTGGGCAGACAGTCTTATCCAAGGAAACAATTAGCTTCGCCCGAGGGCTCGGAACAAAGCACACATATGGCTCCAGACAATTCCTACAATTCTGAGATAGCCAGACACCCACTGTGATTTCTGGTCTCAGCCTGCCAAAGGACAGGTACATAGTCAACCATTATAGTAAGCCACTATAATAGGGAGTTTTTAAATGTTGAATTTCCAATACTCTAAAACATTATGATAAGCCATTATAATAGGATTTTTGGACTGTTGAATCCCCAAAACCTTATCACACAGAACTCCGCCATGAACACCCTTCTCACCACAGGTTGTGCCAGCAGCGACTGGAATGCTCTGACACCAGCAACATCAACTCCAGTGCTACCACGAAAACAAACTTCTCAGCCTTGAGAGTTTTTCACTTTAAGCATAATTAGTGTTTTTGATTCAAATTCTGCACCTATTTTGAAAGATGATTTCTCCAACCCTCCCACTTAAGTTTCTACTCAAAACCACTTACATAATGTCAAAAGTAGAATGTGCCATGAGAACGTTCGATTAAGCAGCATCTTGATACTTTTTAGCTCTCAAGGTATATCTTTGAAAACTTTTAACTTGATAATTCCTAATTAATACAGCTGAAAATTTGTTTGTTACAAGGACAACTTTATAAAACATTGCACCAAACCCGAATCATTGAACTAGAAAAGGTAACTGTTTCTCTCTTCACAATAACTGCAATAACTGCCGATCTCTTTCTATTTTCATTTCAGTTCCCCGGTAATCTCAGTAATTGCTTCATTTACAAAACATAGTACCAATCTGTAAGTAACCTGAAAATAACTTTAAAAATACCTATATATGCAAAACTATTTTCCAGAAAGATTGGGGTGCAATAGTTAAATTAATTGAAGCAAATTTCATTCAGAATCTTTCAATATATACCTAACAATGGCTTCTCACTCAAAGGACCTTCATTTTTGGAGCCTCCTTGAAGGCCTGGAAATATGTACAATTAGCAGAAACTCACAGTTGAGGTTAATCCACAATGTGGATGAAGTTAGTTTTGTCGGTGGGGTCCTGGTTCTCATGATGTTTTTAAAAATGACATTAATTCACCTTGCTCTGAACACAAATTGTGCTTCAAATTCGATTATTTCTCATATCGGCACTAACAATTTTGAGGAATTGCAACAAATTAAAAAACACAATCAATTAAGAACTCTTGGTCTAACTGTTCTGTGCATTTTATCCAACTATATATTTCTCACTTAAAAATTCAAGGAAATCGATCATTCCATTTCACATGAATGTATTTAACCATCTTTTTCCTATGTAAAGCTGCTACGTCAATTGCAACCAACGATTGCCAACACTCCATTTCCAATCCATTTCATGTCAATATTGCCAAATGTATCAAAAATCTGTGATAGTAATCAACTCAAATAAAAATTTTAAAGCACAAAAATTGTTTCTTCAAAAGTTCTGTTTTTTTTGTTGTTTCAGCTATTGTTTTGGAGTGAACCAGCAATGTTCATTTCTCCTGGGTAGCAGATGCTGATTCAATACACAGAGAATTACAGAAATAAGTTCTTAACGTTTGAAGAGATTGATCAATTATCGTTATCATAAAATTGTAAAGTAGACATTTCATGGCTTGACAGTTTTTATAAGAATGATTACAGAAGTTTTTATCTTATTGCACATTTTTGATCCGTAAATGAAGTATGCAAATTGAACAAATTTCTAGCAGAAAATTTGCACCAGGGTTATATACACAGGCAGAATGTGTGAACTCCAAACACAGGGCAGGAAATCTCATGCAATACTGTTACTTGAAAGAGTTTATCAAGAAGTCACAAAAATTATTTTTGATATAATCATTGTTAGAATGGAAAAAAATCTGGCATTTTTGGTTTCAACTCACTGATTAATGTAACTTATATCGTTGAATCATTAATGTGAATGAAAACATTGGTGTTCTAAGGTTATGTTCAAGTTTCTGTTGCTCTGTTTCAAAATGTTGCAGGGACAAAAATCAGCTAATGTACTGAGAAAATTCTGAGATTGTTTCATCTAATTGTATCATTCTTTTATTCAAAAGCAGAAATTCCACTCTGCAATGGCAGGACACTGACATTAATATCTCTTCCAAGCCCCCAGGGAAATGAGGAGCATCTGATCTCTAGTCTTATGATGCCACCTGGTGTACATGCAAACTGCTACAGTCCACACATTATTCCAGCTGCCTCACAATCTATTGTTCAGCTTTTAAACTTTAAGTGTGCTGTTTTGATTTGTCAAAATTATGAAAGAGGAGTAGATGTGCATCACTTAAAAAATTTAAAATAAATTCTGTGATAATTATTGTTGAAACTCGTAAAACATGAAATTAGAATTAGTTACACTGTTAGGAACATTAATTATTAAAAGACATTTTAATTTTGTTTTATAATAGTTAGCTTTGCAAGACAAAAGAAGGTATGAATCATTTTTATTGGAAAATTATCATACTGTTCAAAAAGAATAAAACTGGAACAGTGTACTGAGACATGACTGTAAAACAATAACCTTGTCATATGCACTAACGTACAGAATTGTCACTGTCAGTCCAAGGGATTTAAAAAGGACTGTCATTAGGCTGACAGTACTCAATGTATCATCCTTAACTGACTGTTTAAATTATAACAACCCCACCTTCTGTCAGTGCCTGCATTCAGCCATCAAGACAACTAACCTGTCTGCTAAAATCAAAATTTGCTTCACTAATATTATTTATTTCAAAGGTATAAGCCATTTTACTTTCCTATTAACATGCTGAAGTATATATTGTCTTACTGTTCAATTTAACAGGAAATTTTCAACATTGTTTCAGTGTTATTGTTTTCTTTCATGCTCCATATCTTTCAGAAAAATGGACATTGTAATAGACTGTGAATAATGCCAAGACCAAAATACCAGGTATTCTAAAAATTTTTTAATACGTTAAAACACGGAATGTTTCTAACATCATCCATTTTTGCCACTTCCACCCTGCTTTTGCTATAGCAGCATTCTTTCATGAGTTTTAAACATATAATTATCTGTTGTTTTTCAAACATAAATGGAATGCATTTTCTACAATGAGAACAATAATTAACTACAAAACATGACTTTATATTCTCCAGCATCAAATTTAAAGGGGGGGGGGGGGGGAGGTCAGATGGCCCGTCCCATCTGGCTCCCAGCTGCCCCCACTTCCCCACAATTTTATCACGGGATGAACAAGGCCTAAGTTGACCGGCCTGCCCTTTCCCAAATTGATGTTCTGAAGTGGTAATCCGAGACCACTAGAGGGCCGTTTCCCACATAGCCTCAATTTTTATGCTGTTGGGGGGATTCTACTGTTGGAGGTGGGAAAGCCCAGACACTGACTCTGCTCAGGCCTTGGGCGAAGGGTATGGTGAAATGCACTAACAGTCTTCTTTCGATATTGGGCTTCCTTCACATCCTGTACCCAATTGTTGCTCCCTTCCCGTCTGGTCTTGCCACCAACATCCTGCAGCTCCCCCTACTGCTAACCCATATGTCCTGAGACACCCCCTTACAATTATGTGATCCTGGATTCCTGGGATGTTTCCTCTGGAGACTACTTGCTGTCCTAATTCTGTCTGCAACAACCCCTGGCTCAGCCAGCCCTTAGAAATGGCCAGGAGCTCTCTGAAGCAAGTCTTCCTCCTGATGATGTGTGGAAGCCCCATCTCCAGTGAAGTCATGTTCCTTTGGAAACCCTGCCATGCTAAACATTCTGGCCTTCAAAGACAAGAAATATAAAGCATGCATAGTTTCCTATCTCACACAACAATCATCAGTAATGATCAGTATACTGCATAAAGAAAATCACATTGAGTTGCAAATTTTATTTGTTGCTTTTACACATAACCTCCCTTCTATGAAAAACAAGGCTGATACTTAAGTACTGAGATTAGACGTGTTGGCAGGATTATTTCTTTATCCAAACAGTGTTTGAACATGAGCTTTCCAAACCAAACAAAATAAATAATCATTGCACTTTATTGATGTCCAGTGCAAATAATAAAGCTTATATTATTAATTCACTTAATCAATAATTCAAATAAAGCATGTGGAACAAAAGAAGTACAGAAAAATTCTAAATTACAAAGTTCAAATACAGTTGTGTATCACTAGTTCAGTAATAATTCCACTAATGTTTTCTGTTAATTCTTGGGGTACATTTATAAGTGCAAGCCCAGCTCATTGATTTTCACTGGTGAAATTCTGGAAATGACTAGCTGTGGAAGAATACCATTCTTTCCTTGTTTCATTAAATGATCAAAGACATTTTTTTTAATAAAGAAGGGTGAATCAATAATAAAAATTGGAAACTATAGCCAATTATAGTTGGGGTACCATGAACACCACCTGTGCTCACACCACCATGTTGTACCTGCACACAGTGTGCTAAAATAATATAAACATTATATTATTTTAAAAAGCCACAGAAGCCTAATGTCAGGAAATAATTCACAGAGAGAAGCATATTGATATGCTTGGCGTGTCTCTGAATGGGGAGTTTTTGAAAACATCAAGTACAATGAAGATGCTCTTCATTAAATTTGTATAGATAAATGTATGGGACAAAATTGTGTAATACTGACCTATTGATGCAAATAGGACACATGTATCATGGTCAAGAGTGTGGTGCTGAAAATGCACAGCCGGTCAGGCAGCATCGAAGGAGCAGGTGAATTGACGTTTCACCTTCTCCTCAGATGCTATTTGACCTGCTGTGCTTTTCCAGCACCGAATTCTCGACTCTGATCGCCAGCATCTGCAGTCCTCACTTTATCGTACTTGGATCTTAAGAGATTTGTTCTGTGTATGCAAGATAAGTAGCTGACATCTATTGTGCTTTCAGTCAAATCACCCAATAGAGACATACAAATTTGCTCTGCCCGCCTTGCTGGCAGCAGCACTCAGGTCAGCTATGGGAATGCAAGACACTGTCCAATCATGGCTGGAATCAGCAATCCATAAGTTTTCTTGCTCCTCCCATCTCTACAGAACTTTTCAAAACCCTTTTATTCACTTTTCGAGAGCTAACTGCTGGCGAGGCCATCTCTACATCCCAAACATTGCTCCACTCATAGGAGCAATATTTGTTGGAAGGATTTTTAAAGAGGCACAGACCTGCTCACCCTCCAATCCTCAATCAACCCATTAGTGTGTGTTAGAAGCTTGATATCTGTGACCACCCACTAAATGCCTGCAAAATGGTCTGGCCAAATTCTGAGGGTGACCTTTTCAAGTATCCTTTGAGCTCAGTAGCATGCATTCCAAAATTGTCCCTTTTTGTACTTAGAGTCATAGAATCATTGTGATGTACAGCATGGAAACAGACCTTCGGTCCAACCCATCCATGCCATATCCCAACCCAATCTAGTTCCACCTGCCAGCACCCGGCCCATATCCCTCCAAACCCTTCCCATTCATATACCTATCCAAATGCCTCTTAAATGTTGCAATTGTACAAGCCTCCACCACATCCTCTGGTACCTCATTCCATTCACATACCACCCTCTGCGTGCAAAAGTTGCCCCTTAGGTCTCTTTTATATCTTTCCCCTCTCACCCTAAACTTATGCCCTATAGTTCTGGACTCCCCCACCCCAGAAAAGAGGTTTTGTCTATTTATTCTATCCATGCTCCTCATGATTTTATAAACCTCTATAAAGTTACCCTTCAGATGGCGAAGTGCAAACAAGTTTCTACCAAAAAGTTTAATTTGTTTGATTAATCAGTAAGTGTTATTGAATTCAATAGAAAGAAAAATGGCAGCTTTCATCATGACATACCAATCTGTTGAACCTACATCTTATGCCCACCAAATTGGAATCTCACCACCATTATTTTGTCTTTTAAACAAATGTGCATTGCACTGTCACAATTAAAATATAAACTTCTTAATCTTTAAATTGCTTTAAACTGTAATATTGCAGAAAAAGAAATATATGAGAAAAATGTTAAGATTTCCTCAATAATAAGTTAAGATTCTTCAGTGTGTTTTTATGATGAAGTCTCTTTCTAAACGTTCTGTTTGCTGCTATGATTGGTGGTCTTTGCCAATCACTTCTACATGAATAGGCTAAACATCCCTATCAACAGCAGGTGAGCTTGTAATATGTTAAAATGAGCAACCTAAGCTTTCCCTTCCCCACTCCCAGAGAGGAATTATTGTGAAGTATTCTACTACGCAGCCAGACCAACTAAAAACAGCAAAAAGGCACACCAACTGTGACATGGGAACTTTACCCCATAATATTCATGAATAGCATTGTTAAAATTTTCAGTTTCCACAAATTTCTAAATCTTTACCTTAAATGTTTTGGCAATTGCTTATGAAGTAAAGTCAAACATTAAAAAACAGAATAAATTAAAAGTAACAAATTTTGTGAAATAATACCATAAATTCTAAAACATTTAGCAACAGTGTGTATATTCTATAATTCTACTTCATAATGTTAACATCAGTAGATAAATTATACATTTTGATTGGCTTGCCCTCAGGGATTAATTCCCTACAGGGTCACATAGTCTAAGAACCCTATTTGAATTTGAAAGCTCTACCACAAGAGATCTATCTACTAATGGTTATAATGCAGTCCCCAGCAGGTTCAATGCAAGAATAAGGGCCAGAGAGCTGATTAATGCACTGTTGTTCTCTCTCATGCTTTAACTAGGTCTCTGATTCCATTCCAACACAGAATCCCTTGAAGATTGTATTGCTGTATAGCAAGCAAGCTCAGATTTTACAAGGTGGAAGTATTATGAATTACTGATTATCAAAGACAATGCAGTTTGAAAGCAGCAAAGGAAATATATTTAAGTAATGTTTGAAATAGTAACATTAATTTTTACACATCAGATAGTTACTGACTGAGAGCAAAGACTAAAATTACTTCAACAAAAATTCCTGTAGCCATTATAATAAAAATAACACAAAAGTAAACCCTATTACATGTGTCATGATGTAATGCAGATGACATTATCTTTGTTTGCTATTTTAATGGATAAGATAACCTTTTAAAAATAAATCAGTTATGCCTTGATTAAAACCATAAACAAAATAATTTTACACTGCATTCAAGCTTTCTGTGCTGTTTTAGGTGAACTGAACATCAGTAATGCATTGATTTGTTATTTATATTAGATATTGTGTGAATAAAGTCATCAATTCCAGATCACATACAGTAGCAAAGAAAATGTGTTTTCCCCAAAGTGTATTTTTTTCTCGGAAGAAACTTATTAAAATGTGCCTATTATTTTACCATGTAATAATGAAACAGCAACTATTTTGCATGATTATACTTGATCCACAAAAGAATTAATCCTGACTATGGATACACGAAAACAAATTAATAAAAAGAAATAATTCAACTTTCTCAGAGTAATCACCAGAAGTGAACTCCTCACCTTTATAATCTTTGCTAATGAATATGACTTAATATAGCATATCTCATATTAAAGAAGTCAAGGGATTCAAGCTATTTACATATGTTGGTCCAGATTTTCTTTCTTTGGTAGAATTAGAGGGCATCTCTAAGTAGCAGAATTTACACAAACCATATAGGTATTGCCCTGTTCCTACCTAATCTTCTGGACTTATAGTTTTGGTTGACCAAATGTGTGTGGGGCAATTCACCGCAGCAGGACATAAATACCAATGTACTAAATAACATTTAAATGCAGTCTCTGAGTCGCCAATAAAGCTGTAACATTTTATTCAAAAATTAAATTTGGTCATTCTGACTTGTGGAGCTGATTTTTAATTGCAAAGTTGTTCTAAGTTTAAAAAGTGAATTAAAAAATCAACAATCTTTGTCCTACCATAGCAGCAATGGATAACAAACCTGTGCAGATATCTATATAACCCTGAGCATAACACTTGATCAAATCGCTGCTGTGCTACAAACTTTCACATCCCATGTGTGTGTAGTGACTTTTCTTAGTGCGATTGTTGTATATTCTATAGCAGGGTGAAATTTGTGAGCAATAAGAATAATGGTGGAAGGAACAGAACAGATGATAAGGGATTTGAACAGATCCCCAAAACAAGATGACAGAATCTTAATGCTAGTTGTGATTTTCCAGTAGGCCTTTAAAGTAGCTTAAAGTGGTCTTACTGAAATGAACCATAGTTAATGCACATTACATGCATTGAAATGAGTCTTGCAAGATTTTCTATCCATATAGAATAGGAACAGGCTGTGGACTCCTTGTACTCATCTGAAATGGGCTTAAGGAAAACTCCATGAGTGATGAAGCTTTTACATGAGCCTCTGTAGTTTATTTTCCCACTTCTACAGGCTACTTTTAATACAGGCTTTAGTTACTAATTGTTGTAAAAATGTTTGGAAGAAAGCATTTTCATCAATACTTCTAAAGAGAAGATTTAAGTATGACTAGTTGTTAATTTAGTTCAAATGTGTTCACATTTAGAATATTAGTACACAGGTTATGAAATGAAGGAAAAATGTGTACAATACATTGACATGCATACATCTGTATCGTCCATTTGTTTAAAGGAAGTCTTGTATTATCGTACCTGTTGTACGGTGGACCTTCATCATCGTTCATCTTGGTGAAAGATACATTTGATAGATTTGCTACCACCATTCTCCCTCCTGGAAAGGATTTAAAGGGCCTAGTTGGTCTTGTGTCATAGAGAAAAACCACATGGTACTCTAACGAGAAGTGATGTCAGTCTTAACCAAGATATAACTTAATACATAACAGCAAGAAGGTACAATTTACATTGTTACCATAGGCATTATTACAAGACTACATGGGAGACCTCGACATTAGCTCTTGCTCCTTCAAGGTCCAAAGTTGCTGCCAATTCCATGTGACATCGTGTTGGGCAAAGCTTATTGCATACCTCAGCATTAACCCTTTCAAACCCTTACACATTCATGCAATATATCATCTTAAAGAGTTTTGAGGATATCTCAACCAGAATGGATAAAGGGGGACCAGTAGAGGTGTTGTATTTGGATTTCCATGAAGTATTCAATAAGGTACCTCACAAAAGGTTAAATTATAATATAACAGCCCATGGTGTTGGAAGATGGTATATTGACATGGATAGAGAGTTGGCTAATGGACAGAAAATAGAGAGGGGGATAAGGAGTTATTTTTCAGGTTGACAACCTGTAACTAGTGGGGTTCCACAGGGATCGGTGCTGGGACTGCAACTGTTTATGATACACATTAATGGCTTTGAGGAAAGAAGCAAATGCAATGTAGCCAAATTTGCAGATGACACAAAAATGAGGCATGAGTGGTGTCACACGTTTTGGATACACTTCTAGTGAAAGCTTACTTACTTCATCAGGCCAAAGAAAACTTGTAAGTCAGGGATCAATAATCTCAAGGTTGTTTGATATCCCAGCGCAAGCTATGTTATTACAGAGACTGATGGAACTTAGCAGGATGCTGTAGTTTCAATTTGTCTGGTTGTTTGTTGGAAATGTTATGCTGCAGTTTGAATCTCATACTTTGTAGCTTAGAGAATATAACCAAAGAAACTGAAGGTTAGATAGACCTGCACCGTAGATAGGGTAAGAAAAAACAACTTTACCATTAATCATGTGGCATGTGTGAGGCTGAATCATATTTTGAATTTTCTGAGGGAATGAAAGCTAAAAGAATGCATTGTTTGAAATCAGTGGAATAATCAACAGTGAGCCTGTCCAGAGACATGTGGCAAAGAAAGCAGCAAGCAGATTCACTTGGAAATATTAAAAGCATATCCACAGTCAAGAGAAAAAAAATGAAAGTTTTACATCTGAGAAAAGCTGGAGCAAAGAAGAATTAAAGTATTGCTGAATATTTTGGATGGTTCCAACAGAAATTAAACACTCTTAAGGTATAAGGTATTCTTTGAAGCAGTAAAAAATAAATACAAGTGTATAACATAATGCAGTAATAAAATATATTTGTTAACAGTGATTATTTTGTTTTAGTTTTTATGTGCAAATATATTTGTTTTGTATCAAAAGGACTGAAATCTTATGGTGTAGTTGTTTTAAAATAAAGCTCAGAATTCTCTTTAAATTTTAACATTCCTTAACAGATGGTAACAGCTGAGTGAAACAAAGCAAATGTTTTGAGCAAATATGACAATCTTCAGAACCGAAGAGAGGTAGAAATGGTGGATGTTTTGTTGTTGTTAAGAAGTGGGAGGGTGAAGAGGCCAAAACTGTAGGCCTTGATTATGGGACAAGTTATAGAATCATACAAAACAGAAAAGGCCCTTCAGCCCATTGAGTCTGTACTGACAAAAAAAGAGGCACTAGTCCCACTTCCCAGTAATTAACCCATAACTTCGAATGTTATGATATTTCAAGAGCTCAACCCACATTGTTTTAATGGCTGTGAGATCTTCTGCCTCAACTATCCTCCTCGGCAGTGCATTCCAGAACCCCACCATCCTCTGAGATGAAATTTATTTTCCTCAAATCCATTCTAAACCTTTTGCCTTTCACCTTAAAATTATGCCCCTTGTTATTGACCCTCCAACAAAGAGGGCAGCTGCTTTCTATTCTTCTTGTTTTTGCTCTTCATAATCTGATGCACCTCAATCAGGTCCCTCTCAGCCTTCTCTGCTCTAAACAACCTGAGCATATCTAACTTCTCTTAATAAATAAACTGCTCCAACCCAGGTATTGATCCCCGTGAATCTCCTTTGCACCCCTGCCAATGCAATCACATCTTTTCTACAGTGTGGTGACCAGAATTCAGATTAGATTAGATTACTCACAGTGTGGAAATAGGCCCTTCGGCCCAACAAGTCCACACCGGCCCGCCACCCACCCAGACCCATTCTCCTACACTTACCCCTTCACCTAACACTACGGGCAATTTAGTATGGCCAATTCATCTAACCTGCACATTTTGGGACTGTGGGAGGAAACTGGAGTACCCGGAGGAAACCCACGCAGACATGGGGAGAATGTGCAAACTCCACACAGTCAGTTGCCTGAGGCGGGAATTGAACCCGGGTCTCTGGCGCTGTGAGGCAGCAGTGCTAACCACTGTTCCACCGTGCCACCCATCAATTACATACAGTAGTCTAGCTATGACCTAAACAAAATCCTGTACAGGTCCAGCATACCGTTCATGCTCTTATAATCCATGCAACAAAAGATAAATGCAACTGTCTTATATACCTTCTTAACTACCCTATCCTGCTGCCTTTAGGGATGTGTGGACAAGCACCTCCAAGATTTCACTGTTCCTTGAGCTTTTAGTGTCCTGCCATTCTTTGAGTACTCCCTTGTTCTTGTTACTTCCTGCAGCCACAAGACACTGGCCTCCAGTCACACAAACAGCCTTCTATCACTATCCTCTGTCTCCTATCACAGGTCTAACCTTTGATCGAATTTGCCAAGTTACCCTGGATTCCATGTGCTTTTACCTTCTTTAGCAGTTTCTCATTTGGGACCTTGTCAGAGGCTTTGTTGAAATCCATTTAAGCTACACCAACTGCCTACCCTCATCTGCACACCTAGTCACCTCCTCAAAAAACCAATCAAATTTGTTTGGGATGACCTCTCTCTGACAAAACCATGTTGATGATCCCTGATCAAACCTTGCTTTCTCAATAGGAATGAATTCTTACCTTAACAATTTGCTCTGCCATTGATGTGAGAGTGTCTTTAATTGTCTACGATCCTTCTTGTAAGTGAAACCACAATAAGTGAAATTAAGAAATGTGTCATGGATAAATTGCAAAGGGGTTGGTAATTGTTGTAATAAAGAAATGAAGCATTGACCCAGATCAAGTGCTAATCGTGGAATAATGAACAGTTGTGTCTAAAAACAAAAGTCATGAAAGCAGGAAAGAGACTGAAAATTGACACAATAATAAAAGACAGAGTTCATGGTTTGAAGTTTCTGAACACAAGTCTGGAAGGAGTGGGGACTGCTGTGTGTGGAAAACACTCAAATGCGATTGAAATTCCTGTCAAACAGGGTTGGGTGGGGTCTGGAAATGTGGTTGTAATTCTCTGTTGAGGAAAAATGAAGAGATGTCAAAAGATCTCATCATTGTGGAAGGTAGCATCACCGGAACAGACATGACCAATCAGCCATAATCATATTCAATCAGGCTTGATCAGCTGAATGGTCTATTCCTGTTCCTAGCTGATGTTCCTACAGGGATGGAGAACTAGGAGAAAGAAACAGAGTTGTTACAGGTATTGTAGGAAGTGTGGTCCAGGTAGTTGTGAGAGTCAGTGAGGTTGAGATGAAGTTTAACAGATGTTCTGACAGCAGATATGGAAACAAAGAAGTCAAGGGAAGGAACCGGGGTGTCAGAGATGGATTATGTAGAGGCGAATGGAGAGTAGAATTTGGAAGCAAAATTAATTAATTTTTCAGTTTTTTTGTCAGTTAGATTAGATTTATTTCTTGTCATGTGTATACTAATACACTATAACATGATGTTTTGTGTCACCACACTCTAGCACCATCTTGAAACACAGAATACAAAGCAAGATGCAAGTAAAATAGAGTAATCTTTAAGTTTCCTTACTATTACGGACTTTAAGATCTCTGGAACAGGTTTGATTATGATCACTGCCTCTGCCATCTCCACTGGCATTTCCACAACTGCTGTGTCTAAGCTGGAGCACTAGGCCTGGCTTTGAGCTCCTCCACCCCGATGCTGAACCCTCTGGGACCTCCATGCTCAAGCCAGAGCTGCTCATGTGCCTGAGGCTGACCAGGATGATGCAGTCAGCCAGCCCCAGTCTTGGTCAAGTCATTTGCTGACACTGCCGCTCCTTTAGGTGCTCGGGCCTACCGAGAGCCTCAGCTCAGTCTGTGGTAAGACAGCCTGGACTGCTCCTCGCTCGCTGATGGACCTCAGGCTGGGGTGGAGTCGGGTCTGTCTCGTTCGGAACTGCTGCTGCTTCTGGATACCTTTCCTTCATCCTTCACTCCTCCCAGCTATTGCTGCTCTCCAGGAGCTTAACAATGCCAACCCCATCACCACCACCTACTTGTCTTTTCCAAATTTTACTGTTTTTCTTTCCTTTAATCAGCGTTTTGGCAAAAACTTGCTCTTGCAAATTTGTACTGTGTAAGCCCGTAATCTGGGAATGTTTTAACATTTAGAGAACAACATGTTCAACAGCTGGTTGTTACATTTATTCCTGCTTAGAAAGAGAAGTGGGGCTTTTTTACAAACAATTTTAACAACTCACCCAGATCAGTTCAAGGATCAGTGAACAGTAGTTCAAGGATCAGGTTTAATGAGTTAGTCAGAAACAGGCTCCATGCTGCTGTTAGCTGTGCAGCTAAAAATGTAGCTTGAGATACCTAGGTGTATGTGGTTGGGGCACAGAAAGTAGTCCCAGGAATCATCAGAGCCTCATGCAGTTCGGTCTCATAGAAGTCCTGGAAGCCAGAGGTTGCAGTCGATAAAGTGTGGCGCTGGAAAAGGCACAACAGGGCAGGCAGCATCTGAGGAGCAAGAGTCAACATTTCAGGCATAACCCTTCATCAGGATTGGAGCAAGAGACTCGGCGTTTCGGGTACTAGCCTTCATCAGGACAGCATCCGTAGTCCTCACTATCTCCCAGCCACAGGCTGCACCCAAGCATTTGGGACTGAGACCTGGCAAAGTCCTGGGAGGAGTCCTATTGGGTCAGAATTAGCCTGTGAGATGTTTAATGCAGCTGAGATGGGGGTAAAAGAAAAATAAAAGCAGTGTTTGCTTGATACAGCTGAACAAGATTGCAGCTCCGAGAAACTCAGGTCAAGTATCAGCTTAGTGAAACTAGTTGTTATTTTTTAATTCATTCATTGGATGAGGGCATCATTGGCCAAACCAGCATTTATTGCCCAGCCCGAACTGTGCAGAAGGCAGTTTGTAATCAAACACATCGTTATGAGTCTGGAGTCACATGTAGGCCAGACCAGGTAAGGATGGCAGTTTCCTTCCCAAAAGGACATGAGTGAACCAGATGGGTTTTTCCAACAATCAGCAGTGGATGCACAGACATCATAAGGCTCCTACTTCCACATTTTACTGAGTTCAAATGATGCCATCTGCTGTGTTGGGATTCAAAGCTGATTCTGCAGAACATTATCTGGATCTCTGGATTAACAGTCTAACAATAATACCACAAGGCCATTGCCTCTACTTGTCTGTGGATAACTAGAATCCTACCCATGGCTGGGTTCTGGAGTGAAATTTCCAGAATCCAAGTAAGTGAAGTCCCAAGATATGAGAGTAAACTACGATAAAGTGTGCAGTCACTGAGGCAGTCCATAATAGAATGCTTTTTTGAGAGTGTTCTGATGTGAGGTCTTTCAAACTGAACAAGTGGAATAACAAGTAAAGTAGTAATAAGATTGAGGAAGTGATCTTTAAATATCACACTAGAAAGCTATATTTGATAACCTAATACGTATGTAAATAAATAAAGGCATGTCATAGTATGTAAAGGAACTGAAAAGTCTTGCTAATAGTTCAGGACACAAGTTAAAGCAGTCATGATTTGGAGATGCCGGTGTTGGACTGGGGTGTACAAAGTTAAAAATCACACAACACTAGGTTATAAGTCCAACAGGTTTAATTGGAAGCACACTAGCTTTCGGAGCGCTACTCCTTCATCAGGTGATTGTGGAGGACACAATTCTAAGGCACAGAATTTATAGCAAAAAAATTTACAGTGTGATGTAACTGAAATTATGCATTGAAAAATACCTTGACTATCATGGTATTCTAACAGATGAAAGACTCAACAGACAGTCAAGGTATTTCTCAGTGTATAATTTCAGTTACATCACACTGTAAACTTTTGCTATAAATTCTGTGGCTTATAATTGCGTCCTCCACAACCACCTGATGAAGGAGGGGCACTCCGAAAGCTAGTGTGCTTCCAATTAAACCTGTTGGACTATAACCTGGTGTTGTGTGATTTTTAACTTTAAAGTTAAAGCAGTGTTGAGCTCAAAAGTAATTGAGTTGGGGCTTAAGGCACTAAAGCTGCATCCATTACTAAGAACAGTTCATTCAGTGTCAAAGAGGAGAATGAATAAAGGGCATATTGTCATCGGTCACAGCATTGAGTATGGGAGTTGGGATGTCATGTTATGGCTGTGCAAGACATTGGTAAGCCACATTTGGAATACTGGGCACAGTTTTGGTCACCCTGCTGGAGGAAACTGGAAAGGGTGCTGAAAAGATTTACAAGGATGTTACAAAGACTGGAAAATTTGAGTTATTAAGATAAGCTGAATAGACTGGGATTTTTTTCCCTGGAGCATAGAAAGCTGAAGGGTGACCTTATAAAGGTTTATAAAACCATGAGGAGCATAGATAAGGTGAATTGGCGAGTTCTTTTTTTTCCCAGGGTAGGGGAGTCCAAAACAAGGAGCATAGGTTTAAAGTGAGAGGGTGAGCGGAGATTTAAAAGGGACCTGAGGAGCAACTTTTTCACACAGAGAATGGTACGTAAATGGAACAGGCTGCCAGAGTAAGTGGTAGAGATAAGTGCCATTATAACATTTAAAACATATTTGGATAGATACATGGATAGGAAAACTATAGAGGGATATGGATCAAATGCATCCAAATGAAACTGGTTCAGTTTAGGAAACCTGGTTGGCATGGATTTGTTGGGCTGAAAGGTCTGTTTCTGTGCTGTATGATTCTACGGCTCTGTTACAATAGTGAGTATGTGGCTTAAAGTAGGATTAGAAAAGAAGATTGGGTCATAGGGAAGAGAAAGGAAGAAAGATCTGGAGGAGCATCAGATCCCATATGTTGCTGGAACTTTTTTTAAACACATAAAAGAGAGATAAACAGTTGTTTTGATAAAGTCTCAGATGAGAAGAAAGAGGAAATGAAACTGGCAATCAGAACAGCTTCGAGAATAAGGTGATCATCAGTGCTGACGGGGAGATGTTGAGTATGTACATGTGGTATGCATGGCAGTTAGTGTGGTTCTCAGGATGTAACGAAAACAGCAGACTGGGAACCTTTGTACAGCTTGGAAATAGCTGTAATCCAGGGCGATTGCAAAACATTAAGAAAGGAACTTCAGTTGGAATTCACTGAGAGTAATTCAGACCAGAAATAGTTGCTAAGAGAGGAGAGATGTCTGTGAAAGTGAGTTTTGGTAAACACTTTATCAAATATCAGGAAGGTAAATCAATGTAGAATCGTGTATGTTTCAATGAGATCACCTCTAATTCATTTAAACATCATAGTATAGGCACAATTTGGTTAATCTCCATCACTGGACAACTCTGTAATTCCAGAAACGAATCTAGTGAGCTTTCATTGTACTTCCTCTGATATAAGTATACAATTCATTCGAAACTTAGATCAAAATTGTGTACAATAATCCCAGTTGTGCTATTTACGAAAACCTGTGTAATTATAGCAAGACTTACTTTTATTGCGTGCAATGGAGGTCAACGTGGGATTACGGTTCATTCTTAATTACTTGCTGTACCCACATGCATTCTGTGTCCCATGTAAGAGAACATGCTTCAGATCTCTGAAATTACTTGTTGGAGTTTCACATTCTTTAAAATATATTCTGCTTTTTCATTTTTGCTACCTAAATGGATAGCCTCACATTTTCCCATGTTATACTCCATCTACAGTCTTGTTACTGATTCATTTAACCTGGTAAGTTTATTTCCTTGATCTTGGTTGCTGGGAGATCACTGCTGATGTTTACTTTCTCAATACTTGTCTGCGCAGAAGCAGTCCTCTTTTCTCTGACCTTGTTTAATTATTCGTCGGAGAGCTCACAAACCTTTGGCACATCAGTCAGACATCCATGTGAGAGGGAGATCTGCGCTAATTTCCAAGTTTCCTCACCATTCCTGAAAAATACAAGTGCTGGTGAGCTCCCCTGAAGCAAGCTGCAGTCCATACTCACTAACTGGTCAGAAAGCCCCGATGGAGAGTTTGCTATGATTACGATCATTTGGGAAGCCCCTTGTTCCAGCAATCATGATCCAAAAATAGTCCTCATAACTGGGGAGAAAAAATAAGTTGCAAAAAGTCAGGATCACCTCTGCTTGATCAAGTATGCAGGATATCATTCTACTGCCTCATCTTCAAGTCACCATTGTAATTAGTTTACTTATTCAGCTTAACAGTTAGTCAAAGTTTTGCAAATATCTGTGCTACTGGAGTTGCTGCCAATAACTATTGTCAAAGCTAAAGTCTTTAGATGTACTGTTATAATTATTGACTGAACATTGATGTACCAATACATAAGCCTCACAGGTATTGGTGAATAGATATAAAGCAACTCAATCCTACTATCCTGCCAGGGTTGGGTCCAAGAGAGGAGTTGATAAATATTTCAGGAGTCTTTGTATGTTGACAAATGTTACCTTTTAATAAAGCATGGTAAACACAAACTGGACAAGTCAAAACTTTACCATTAGGTTACTGCCATGAAGCATCTCCAGGGTACTCATCTGATTTTCTCTCACTTCCTATTGACTATCTTATGTACTTATGCACATTAATCTAGGTGCCACATTATCTTGACAGGTATCCTTTTGGTTGTCCTTCCTACCTTTCCCAAACAGCTCAGACAGAAGTATTCTCACTGGGGATCCAATTGGTACCAGTAATAGAACAGGGCACAAAGTAAAAAGGCAACAAGTATGAAAAATATAAATGGTGCTAAAAATTGTTGGAGAACTAATGAACTCTCTTTTTGTTTGTTTAAGTCATCAATTGCCACAGCCAACTACTTTAATTGTCCTTTATGTGCAAAAAACACAGAGATTTGAAATAGACATGTGAGATGTAATGGCATTTATAGGTTTCAACGTCATTGTAATAGATCTCAGAAGTTTCATCTAACCAACCCAACACCCTGAAAACACAAAAGGGAGAATCCGCATTGAACAACTTTTGAACTTTCCCAGTCTAATGCTTTATAAATAGTAATGTCAATAACTTTTTCCATGAATTGCACCTTTAATGTAATATGATCCAAAGCTGTTTCATAAATGTGTTCGAAAATAAAACTAGACAGCGAATCAGATAAGACACTATGAGGTTGAGTGGTCCTAAACTAAGTCAAATAGGCAGGTTTCAAGGAGCATCTTAAAGGAGACAAGAGAAGTATAAAGCCAGGACAGTTTTACGAGTGAATCCCAAAACTTAAGGCCTGGGTAGCTGAAGGCATGACCACCAATATCAGAGAAATTAAAACTGAACATGCTCAGGAGGCCAGAAGTCAACATGCACAAATACATCAGAGGATTATTAGGAGATTATAGAGGTACAATGGGGCCAGGTCATTGGGGGTGATTTGAAAACAGGAATGAGAATTTTATAAACAAAACATTTCTTTCGTGTGGGTCAATGCGGATCTGTGAACATAGGAATGATAGATGAATAGGATTTTGTGCAAGTAAGGACACAGACAGCAGACCTTGGATGACTCTATATTTACAGAGGATAGAATATGAGGATCTAGTACTGTTCACCAGATTATCAGTTTGAAAATTTAATGGCAATGGAGGGCTCAAGAGAGGTGGTACTGAAGTAGAGCTGGGTTTCCTAGATGTCATCAAAGTACACATGAACCTAATACTGTATCTTTGGATGATGTTGTTGAAAGTTATTATTAGAGGTGAAATAGGGGATGACCAAAGATAGAGCCAATGGGCACAGAAGAGGAATGGACCTTGACACGGTCCTGTCCCCCTTAGTCCAAGAACTCCCCACCTACGTTCAGGACACCACCCACGTCCTCCACCTCCTCCATGATTTTCGCTTTCCCGGCCCCCAACGCCTTATCTTCACCATAGACATCCAGTCCCTATACACCTCCATCCCCCATCATGAAGGCCTCAAAGCGCTCTGCTTCTTACTTTCCCACCGAACCAACCAGTACCCTTCCACTGACACCCTCCTTCGACTGACTGAACTAGTCCTCACTCTTAACAACTTCTCCTTCCAATCCTCCCACTTCCTCCAAACCAAAGGAGTAGCCATGGGCACCCGCATGGGCCCTAGCTATGCCTGCCTCTTCGTTGGATATGTGGAACAGTCCATCTTCTGCAGCTACACTGGCACCATCGCCCACTTTTTCCTCCGCTACCTTGATGACTGTATCGGCGCTACCTCATGCTCCCACGAGGAGGTTGAACAATTCATCCACTTTACTAACACCTTCCACCCTGACCTCAAATTTACCTGGACCGTCTCAGACTCCTCCCTCCTCTTCCTAGACCTCTCCATCTCTATCTCGGATGACCGACTCAACACGGACGTATACTATAAACCGACTGACTCCCACAGCTACCTAGATTACACCTCTTCCCACCCTTCCCCCCTGTAAAAATGCCATCCCATATTCCCAATTCCTTCGCCTTCACCGCATCAGCTCCCAGGAGGACCAATTCCAATACCGAACAACCCAGATGGCCTCCTTCTTCAAAGACCACAATTTCCCCTCAGACGTGGTTGGCGATTCTCTCCACCGCATCTCCTCCACTTCCCGCTCCTCTGCCCTTGAACCCCGCCCCTCCAATCGCTACCAGGACAGAACCCCACTGGTCCTCACCTACCACTCCACCAACCTCCAGATACATCGGATCATCCTTCGTCATTTCCGCCACCTCCAAACAGACCCCACCACCAAGGATATATTTCCCACCCCACCCCTATCAGCATTCCGGAAAGACCACTCCCTCCGCGACACCCTTGTCAGATCCACACCCCCCCCCCCCCACCCAACCTCCACTCCCGGCACCTTCCCCTGCAACCGCAAAAAATGCAAAACTTGCGCCCACACCTCCCCCCTCACTTCCCTCCAAGGCCCCAAGGGATCCTTCAATATCCATCAGAAATTCACCTGCACCTCCACACAGATCATTTACTGCATCCGCTGCACCCGATGTGGCCTCATATACATTGGGGAGACAGGCCGCCTACTTGCAGAACGTTTCAGAGAACACCTCTGGGACACAAGCACCAACCAACCCAACCACCCCATGGCTGAACACTTTAACTCCCCCTCCCACTCCGCCAAGGACATGCAGGTCCTTGGCCTCCTCCATCGCTAGACCATGGCAACACGACACCTGGAGGAAGAGTGACTCATCTTCCGCCTAGGAACCCTCCAGCCACAGGGGATGAATGCAGATTTCTCCAGCTTCCTCATTTCCCCCCCCCCCACCTTTCCTCAGTCCCAGCCCTCAGACTCAGCACCGCCTTCTTGATCTGCAATCTTCTTCCCGACCTCTCCGCCCCCACCCCCTCTCCGTCCTATCACCATTACCTTAACCTCCTTCCACCTATCGCATTCCCAACGCCCCTCCCCCAAGTCCCTCCTCCCTACCTTTTATCTTAGCCTGCTTGGCACACCCTCCTCATTCCTGAAGAAGGGCTTATGCCCAAAACGTCGATTCTCCTTCTCCTTTGATGCTGCCTGACCTGCTGCGCTTTTCCAGCAATACATTTTTCAGCTCTGATCTCCAGCATCTGCAGTCCTCACTTTCTCCACAGAAGAGGAATGGTGCAAGAATAGGAATAAAATAACTTGTTTGTGATACTTTGGCTACATTTAAATAGATAAGAATGGAAACAGTCGAATCTGTCCATTCAGCTAGCTGGCAGTGGAGAGGTGTTGGAAGTGGATGGTATGGTTAACAATACAACAACTGCAAGCAGGTCACTGAGGGTAAGCATGGATAGTTTGCCTGTTTCATGCAGGGGTGTGAGGAGCAGAAATTTGATTGGAAGAATTCAAACACCAAATTCTGAGAAAGTTTGGCACAAACTTGGGAGGCAACAACAAAATCAAGGATTTTGAAGAGGAAAGATAGATTGCAATGAGAGTGCAATGAAGAGTTATTTATTAAGGAGAGTAGTGATGACGGCATATTTAAATGTGAAAGGACAGAGCTCATTAAACCTGTCACCTAACATTGAGACGAGGAGGGGAAGTTGAGATTATTTGGAGTAGGATTGAGGGAGCATGAGGTAGTTCTTATAAATGAGATAAGCTTGGAGAGGACATAGGGGCAATAGGAGAGAAACAATAGAATGTTGGAGGTTCAAAACTTGGAACTAGTATATAGAACCATAAAGGTACCGACAATAGAGAGGCCCTTTGGCCCATTATGTCTGTGCCAGTCTTTATGCATCTGTTCTAATCCTATTTTCCAGCACTTGGCCCATAACCTTGAATGGTATGGAGTTTCAAAGGCTTATATAAATACTCCCTAAATATTTACTTGTGACCCTCTGGATTAAAAAAACTCTTTTCTTAAAAACCTCTAAATTTCCAGTTCATTAACATAAAATTGTACCTCTTGGCTATTGACCCCTCTGCTAAGGGGAAATTCATCTCCTTATCTCCCTTATTTATGTCAATCATAACTTTCAGCACTTTATTTAAGTCACCCTTCAACTTTCTCTGCTCTAAGGAAAACAACACCAGCTTTTCTTATCTCTCTTCATAGCTGAATTGCTCCAGCCCAGGCAACATCCTGATGAATCGGTGATGATGCTTCTCCTTTAACAAGGTTATGTTGTCCTTGAGTTATTCCAGAAGGTGGTAAAAAAACACAGACTCTGAAAGTCTGGGCTTGGTTGGGTTTTAGGGCCAATTTGATTATAGCTAACAGATACTGCCTCAGGCAAAACTTTTTTAAGATTTAAAAAAATGAGGAGTGGCCAGTTCTCCTAGCTCTGCTTTTCTCTGGTTTGGCCTGGCTAATCACTGAGAGCAGTCAGGCAGTTTAAAAAGCTGTTGGACCCAAGGAAGTAGGGCCAGGCTAATCCACCTCTCTCCCTGAAATTTCTCTGTAAGATACTGTGCTTGATTTTACCTTTCGTGCCAAGGGGTGTTTTTGGGGGTTGATGCAAGTATTCAGAACAGTATCATTAAACTGGGATGATCTGTTTGGTTTTTTTTGATAGGTTAAGTCATTTGGTATTCTGTTCTCTTTTGTTTGTGTTTCATTTGGTAATCTTGGAAATACATTCTGTTTTGCTTAAAACCACATGGTTTGACCAACTACAAGCCTCCTGGAATATCCACATTACACCTACTTGAAATGACTAGCAAAGTTAGGGGCTGGGTTACTTTCTTGAAATATTTGAGGGGGTCTGGCCTGGTCTATAAGAAATCTCATCTCCTCTCTAGTGCAGTCAAATCCTTCCTATACTGTGTGACTAGAACGGCTCACAGTTCTCCAGCTATGGCCTAATTATAAACAGCTCCCTCTTAAGCTCCTTGCTCTTCTATTTAATGCCTTGACTGATGTATACATCCCATATGCCTCCTTAACCACCTGCCCTATTGCCTTCAAGAATTTATAGACATGCACAGCAATGTCCCTCAGTTTCTCTGCATATCCTAGGGTCCTACCGTCCAAATGTGCGCCTCTTGGCTTGTTAACCCCTTCAAGATGCAATGCCTCACACTTTCAGGATCAAAGTCCATTTGCCATTGTTCAGCCCATCTGGCCATCCTGTCTATATTTTCTTGTAATTTAATGATTTCGTAGTGATTGGCATGAAGTCAGCCAGATGAACCTCATAGAATATGAGTTCCCTTATTGGGGCTGTTAATCTGGTCTAATCACGGAACCCTGGTTGACATATTAAACAGAAGTATCAGAGGTACTGTTCACTCTGTCAGCTGGCTCTGGGGGACCTGGATCAGTGTCAAAGACTCCAGGTGTAAATAAAGTGTGACTTGGTGATGGGGCACTGGCCTCTATGGAGTTATTTCAGTGGAGAGTCCATGACTTTAATCCAGCTTCCTTAGAGTCAATTCTTAGAGTAAACAGAATCCCTGAAACTTGTGTTTATATCTGTCAGCCAGTGCTCCCTGGTTGAACTGGATTAACAGCTGTAATCAGGGAATGGATGAACTTCTATAAAATTCACCTGGCTGACCTCATTACAATCACTACAGCTTTCCTCCTTGCTTCTATCACACACAAAGTTTTGTCTTATCTGTGAACTTACTGGTCATTCTTCCTATATCCATGTCTAGGTGATAAATGTACACAACAAGCAACAAGGGATCCAATGCTGAACTCTGTGGTATGCCATTTGACACAGGTTTCCAGTGACAAAACATCCTTCAAACAATAGCTTCTGCCTCCTGTCACTAAGATAATTTTGAATCCAGTTTGCCAAATTGCTTTATATCCCATGGGCTCTTAGCTTCTTAACCAGTCTACTACGCAAGAACTTGTCAAAAGCCTTAAATCCATGTAGACAACATCAACTGTGCTAGCCTCATCTGCACACCGAGCCGCCACCTCAAAAAATGGCTCTCAAATTTGTTAGCCATGATCTCCCCATGACAAAGCCATCCTTACTTTCCTTGATTAATTTTTGCCTCTCTGAGTGGAGATTAATTCTGTCCCTCAGAATTGTTTCCAATGGTCTCTCTATCTATGCTGTGAGCAGAAAGACCATTTTCTTATGAAGAAATCTGAATCACATATTTTTTTAACAATTACATGGACCCATATAAACGTTTCTTGAACTTTTCGACCAAGGAAAAGCTAGAATACAACAGCAGCAATATTGCATCTGAAAAGAGTAGGGAATTTTGATGAATTCATACAATTTGGAAAATTTTCAGGAAGAGGTTGCATGGTCCAGTTTGTAGGTCAAATATGATTGATGTATTTTCAAACTCATTTCCAAGACAACAACTACAATCCATTGCTCCACCTCTCTTTCTTTGCAACTTTAGTGTGAGAGATAAAAATCATGATGAGGAAGTGCCAGTGTTAGACTGGAGTGGACAAGATCAAAAGTTACGCGACACCAGGTTAGAGTCCAACAGGTTCACTTGAAATCACAAGCTTTTGGACCGCTGCTCCTTCATCAAGTGGATTTCACCTGATGTCATGTGACTTCTGAGCTAAAAATTAAACAAATCTTTGCCACTCATGGAGGATTTCTGAAGAGAATTTATTGGAATTCACTGCACTGTCAGAAGCAAAGGAAATTCAGGCAGCTATACTGTTCCAGTGCTAGCAGCTCATGTGTGCAGAATGACTTGAGAAGCAGAACATCATTTGGGATAATCCATGACCTGCCCTTTTCTTATGTTTAGAAATTGCATATCCACAGTACTGTGAGGCTAACATTCAAACAGGGTCATTTTATTCTTTCACCTCAGACTTGTTTGTATCTGCTTGTTTTATTGTTTATAAAAAGCATGTGTATATGTATATTTGCACAATCCAAACTGTCAATAATCTCTGCACCTTTTTTGAGTAAGTATGTTTTTGATAATGAACCAGTTATTCATTGTTGACAAAAGATATTTGGCTAATTTGTTCTTAATACTGAAGACAATACATCTGAGACCTATATAATTGCCAATATCAACAACTGGATTAAATTTCAATTTGTTGTGATCGGTGAATCAGTGGGAATAGAACAGGAAACAATGCAGCCTCCAAACTTGGTTAATAAGACAAACCATGAGCTTGACACTGTTAGTATTAAAGTTTGTTAGTCCATTCTTGGAAGCAAGATATAGGAAGGTCCTGAACTCATAATAAGCTTGGCAAAATATAATGATACAAATAATCCTGTGAAGCAATATTTAGTGTAAATTAACATTAATCTCGAATCCTTAATTTAAACTTGAATAAAATATTCAAGACCAGTTTGTGACTAACTGTTGAGATATTTATTTTATTCTAACATTACAACCATGCAGTTCTGACTAGTAATAATATAAAAATATAAACAGCTATCAGTTGGTTAGTACACAATGACCTGTGGCAGAAGGCTTTAGTTGCATAAAATTGAAACTTCAAACATATTCCAGTATGGATTGAAAACCTATCATAGTAAACAAGATATAATAATTGTTCCAGGAATGATGTATGGTTAGAAATTATTCTCAGTAATAGCAGTGGCTGTGTCGGTCAAAGTGCAACATTACCTTTCTTGTTCAGTTTAAGTAAATGTTTTAGCTCATGAGCCACCGTCAACGAGCAAAGGACCTACTTAGCCTGGCATTATGTCAAAAACCTAAATGGGCTAGTTAAGAATTTTATCTGCTGCAGATTTACAGCATTTCAATAAGTGGCATTGGACAAGAATTATATCTTTCTTCAGGTAAAACCCATAATAAATCTCATTCGAGAGTCTTTTTTTTATTGTCAGTGATCATCCAACGACAATGGGTTTTGCCATCATAGATTTGACAGAAACATGATATGCGAAATTGTTATGTCACATCACTTATCATGATTTAACACAAGTCAGCCAGAACCATGTTAATAAATCAAAATAGTAGCTTTATACTGTAATGATTTTGTGGTGTGCCCATTCTGTTACTATGATCCATAAGCTTTTTCCTTTAAATGATTTATGTTTATAGTGTAAAAGAACTGAAGACTGCAAGAGACCAGAGCTCATTTCTTCATGCAACTCATGTATAACAAATGTGGTGACTTGAAACTACCCGCTGTGTATTTTTGTTACAGAGAATTCCACTTTGATTCCTTCATTACATTTGGACATACCTTCCAGGGTTTCCAAATAATATATCTTTCCCTGAACAGTTAGAATGCAGGATAATTGGATAAAAATTTGTTGGATTTTCAATAAACTAGTTCCAATGTTTTGACTGTTGCAGGCTAATTCAGGTCAAGAATGTTGATTTACACAAAATTCATACGTTATTCGAGGGATTTGTCAAATCGAGTATGGATTGGTCAGAAAAATGTAATTGAATTCCTCAAAGAAATGGTTTATTGGATGAAATAAAAGAAATGCAATGGCTGAAATCTGTTTGGATTATCAGAAATTGGAGAATAATGTATATCACAAAAGACTTCTCCAAAGTTTCAATGGACTGAATCTTAAACCAAATAATGTAAGTCTGAGCTGCATTGAGTTTTCTGGGACGGTGGTGTATGGTGGTGTGTGTGTGGGTGGGGGGGGTGAGGTTGGTGGTGATGGTGGTTGGAGGGGGGAAATGGTGTGCAGGTTTCTTCCACAAGGCTGAGCAAGTTTTCTCACAATGTCTTAGCAAGCTCATCTCATTAAGTACCCAACCCACTCCTCTGGATGTTGCCAGGGCTGGAGAGTTTCAGTCATAAAGAGAGATTGGACCAACTGGAATTATTTTCCTTAGAGCAGAGGAAACTGAGATATATAAAATTACAAGAGGCATCAATAGAGTACACTAGAAGAATGTACCTCCTTGATGGAGGGGTCAGTGACCAGTGGGCAAAAATTTAAGCTAAGGGCAGGAGGGTTAGAGGAGATGAGAGGAAAATATCTTTCAGTCAGAGGAATTTGGAACTCGCTGTCTGCAAGGATAGTAGAGGAAGAAACTGTCCTAACATTCAAGAAGCTTAGATTGCACTTACGATGTCAAGACAGACAAGGCAATGGGCCAAGTGCTGGAAAATGGGATTAGAATTGTTAGGCAGTTGTTCTTCACTGACATGAATGTGAGGGGCCAAAGGGCCTTTTTCAGTTCTGTTGCTCCCTCTGAATTTGTAGCATCCATCACTCTGATTCCAATACCAGTTCACCACATGCCATTCCCAGAACAACCTGACACTCAAAGGGTATCCCAAAACTCCCTTCCAACAAAACCAGCTATAAAAGACAATTGTGTACCCGATCAACCACTGTTATTCCAAAGCTGCCCTGCATGGTTCCTGATATTTGCCCCAGATATTTCAGAGGGGGAATTTGGTTCCCCACTTTGTGGGCAGGAATCTGGAAGACCTGCTGAATGGTATATTGCATGGGAAGACATCTTATTCCCTCATTACAGGCAAGTCATATGCCAGGCCATGCCAGCCTACTCTGACATTAGCATCCATGTTAAAGCAATCTCAGCCATTTGGAGGAATGCCCAGCACTGCTGGGAGAAAGTCAATAATGTTTTCTACTTCACCAGTGCAAGTGCCCATTTACTCTTTACCTAAGTTACTGTACTTATGCTCTCCCATGCTCACTAATGCCAGGATATCTTACTTTACTCATTGTCACCCATCCCAATACCATCAACTTTGTATGCCCTCCGCACTGGCTAATCATTCACTTAGCCTGCTACACCAAAAGTAACAACTGTGCCATCCTCTTTCATCTCACATAATCCCTGCCCCTCTCTCTCTCTCTCTCTCTCTTATTCCAGGAGATAACAGCTCATAAAAGGACAGAAAGAGTCTATATGAGTGGAAAGCCACCTAACATGCACCCTGACTCTGTCCTACCTAGTTAACTGACTGTTTCCAAATCCTTAATCTGGTATCAAAGGCCGCTCTTAGCATATTGTGCTGGGAGCCCTGGAGTGAAAGCTAACCCTTTGATTTGACTGAGACCTTCTGACAATCATGACTTGTGTCTGTGCTAAATGGTAAGGCAAGACTGGAGCCTTGTATATCTGGGGGCAAGGCACAAACAGGCAATGCAAGGCAGGGATGCTGTGATCATCCAGTTGGCTCAGACTGAGTGAGTGCTATGACAGTAAGTGAAGAACCTAAAGATAGACAAATAAAACAAAGAAGTAAGGATGCTGTAACAAAACAGAAACACAAACAGAAATTACTAGAAAAGCCCAGCAAATCTGACAGCATCTGTGGAGAGAAAACAGAGTTAACATTTCTGCTCCAGTGAACCTTCTTCAGGACTGATTGTAGCCAGGAAAAGATTGGTATATATGCTGAAGATGGGAAGGGGAGAGGAGTAAACGATAGGAGGAGATGAAACCGAAAGTCAGAGAGCAACAATTGGACAGAGAGGCAAAGGTAAAGGTCAGCCTGGGGCAATGAATAGCTGCAAATTAGGACCATTAGTAGCTGACAATGGGATAGTTGTGGTGACAGCTCATGTGATGACAAGACCTGGTGTGTGAGGTGTGGCGTAAGGAGATGGGAGAAGGTGCTCAGGCCCTAAAGCCATTAAACTCGCTTTGAGTCCCAAAGGCTGCAGGGTTCCCAAGTGAAAATGAGATGCTGTTCTTCCAGATTGCACTGAGCTTCACTGAAACACTGCAGCAAGCCCAAGACAGAGATGTTGGCCCAGGAACATGGTGTTGTGTTGAAATGGCAGGCAATAGGATGTTCAGGGTCATCTTTGTGAACAGAATGTAGATGTTCTGTAAGTTGGTGTCCAATCTGTATTTTGTCTCCCCAAAGTGGATGGAAATGGAGCCTAGTCTAGTCTAGGAACTGGGTCCATATTCCTGAAGAAGGGCTTATGCCCGAAACGTCGATTCTCCTGTTCCCTGGATGCTGCCTGACCTGCTGTGCTTTTCCAGCAACACATTTTCAGCCCATATTTCTGAGTGCACAGTGTCTTTTCAGTAACATTACAATGATAATTGTCAGTACAACCTAAGGAGCAGCATTGAGGTGCAGAAGCATCCTCTAACTGTGTTGGCGAAATGTGCTATGAGGGTACTTAGGTGCTGGCACATGATGCTGAAAATGTGTTGCTGGAACAGCGCAGCAGGTCAGGCAGCATCCAGGGAACAGGAGAATCGACGTTTCAGGCATAAGCCCTCCTGAGGAAGGGCTTATGCCCGAAATGTTGATTCTCCTGTTCCCTGGATGCTGCCTGACCTGCTGCGCTGTTCCAGCAACACATTTTCAGCTCTGATCTCCAGCATCTACAGACCTCACTTTCTCCACTGGCACATAATGGAATTCACTGTATATGGAGTGCAGATGGCTGGGGCTGAGATGGCGGTGTTGCCCTGTGGTGGTGCCTGGTGTCTAACATGGAGGTCCTTCAAGGCAAGCAGCAAACTGAATTTGCCAAGAATTCACTGACTCCCATATCGAGTTTTCTCAACATCTATCTTGTTTCACACGTTTGATAAGATAGGAAGCTGAATAGAAATAAGGTGAGTTAGGTCACGAACAATGGGTTTAACAAGCAATAACTCCCCTAAAATTACATGTCAGTTTGCAAGAAACTAGCAGGATTACTCGCCAAAAGCATAAAAGATGGAACAGTGTTCCCAATGTTGAGATTGGCCTCACCAGAATTCTTATCAATGAAATATCACTGGACCCGAATTATTAAGGAGAAAGTGAGGTCTGCAGATGCTGGAGATCAGAGATGGAAATGTGTTGCTGGAAAAACGCAGCAGGTCAGGCAGCATCTAGGGAACAGGAGAATCGACGTTTCGGGCATTCCTGAAGAAGGGCTAATGCCCGAAACGTCGATTCTCCTGTTCCCTAGATGCTGCCTGACCTGCTGCGTTTTTCCAGCAACACCCGAATTATTAACTCAACCATATCTCCAAAGGTGCTGCCAGACCTGCTGAGTGTTTTTTCCAGCAATTTCTGTTTGTGTTTCTAATATCCAGTATCTCTTTGGTTTTATTGTTTCAAATTAAATATACTGTTGCTTCCAGATTCATGTGGTCAGTGGTCAGCTAGTTTTCCTTGCTCTTGAAATGATGCCCTGAAACAGGATATATGAGCTTTAACCTTCAACCACCTATACATTCATATTGCTATCTCCTTCAAATATCCAAAGCACACAGCAATGGATGCAGGCCTGTGTGTAGTTTGTAGCTGGCCACGAACTACACGCACAGTGATAAAACAGAACCCCTTGTGCATACTATATGGAAGGCAGTTTATTGGGAGGCTCAGATGAGAAAATATACACTTGTTACTAATGTCCTAGATGTTGAAAATTGCTAACGTTTCAGAAAATTATGGTGACCTCTCAATCTGCTGCATGCTTTCCATCAGAAAATGAATGAGGATGTTTGCACTAGTCAATGTCCATAAATTGCTAAATGCATCAGTGCTGTGTGGATTTAGTAATGTTGAAGATAATCAACATTACTAAATGTGGGCGGCACGGTGGCACAGTGGTTAGCACTGCTGCCTCACAGCGCCAGAGACCCAGATTCAATTCCCGCCTCAGGCGACTGTCTGTGTGGAGTTTGCACATTCTCCCCGTTCTGCGTGGGTTTCCTCTGGTGCTTTGGTTTCCTCCCACAGTCCAAACAATGTGCAGGTTAGGTGAATTGACCATGCTAAATTACCCATAGTGTTAGGTGAAGGGGTAAATGTAGGGGAATGGGTCTGGGTTGGGGGGGGTCGGTGTGGACTTGTTGGGCTGAAGGGCCTGTTTCCACACTGTAAGTTACGTGCTATAGTGACTGTAATTGTTATTAGCAGTACTTCCCTTGTGATAAACCTTGACTGTTGGCAAAATTCCAGCAGATGAAACATCTCAGTCTCTGATTCCCTGATGAAGTAGAGCCTGCATTCCAAAAAAGACACTCCTAGGTTTGTAAATATCACTCCCTGGATGGATGGTATAGTCTATTATTGATGCAAGTGAACCTTTTCACATTTAGAATTTAGGTAGCAGCTTTATTCTGGTCAGAAATTGTTCTTCAACTTAATAGGACTACTTTAGTTGTTATTTCAACAATAATAGCCAGAGACTCACCTAAAATTACTTTTCTTGCTTCAACACTGCTACCTCTGATATCACCTAACATCTATCCTTCATCCTTTTCTGTTTCTCACATGTAATGATGGTAGTCAGCTCTCACACTCAGGGTGGCATGGTGGCTCAGTGGTTAGCACTGTTGCCTCACAGCGCCAGGGACACAGGTTCAATTTCAGCCTCGGGTGACTGTCTGTGTGGGTTTCCTCCCGGTGCTCCAGTTTCCTCCCACAATCCAAAGATGTGCAGGTCAGGTGGATTGGCCATTCAAAGTTTGGGAGAAGATTTGTAGCTCGGGTGCTCGTTGTTGTGGTTCTGTTCGACGAACTGGGAATTTGTGTTGCAGACGTTTCGTCCCCTGTCTAGGTGACACCCTCAGTGCTTGGAAGCCTCCTGTGAAGCGCTTCTGTGATGTTTCCTCCGGCATTTATAGTGATTTGTATCTGTCGCTTCCGGTTGTCAGTTCCAGCTGTCCGCTGCAGTGGCCGGTATATTATGTCCAGGTCGATGAGCTTATTGATTGAATCTGTGGATGAGTGCCATGCCTTTAGGAATTCCCTGGCTGTTCTCTGTTTGGCTTGTTCAATAATAGTAGTGTTGTCCCAGTCAAACTCATGTTGCTTGTCATCTGAGTGTGTGGCTACTAAGGATAGCTGGTCATGTCGTTTCATAGCTAGTTGGTGTTCATGGGTGTGGATGCTAAATTGCCCATGGTGTTAGGTGCATTAGTCAGAGGGAAAAGGGTGGGTTACTCTTCAGAGGATCGGTGTGGACTTGTTAGGCTGAAGAGCTGATTCCACACTGTAAGGAAGCTAATCAAAAAAATCTACCACTTTTCTTGACTCCTCAACCGTAGTTAATTGAACACACTGCTTATCTGCTTTGCAGTACTGAATGAACAAACATTTCTTAAACTAAACCTTGACTTTGGACTCTGCAGCAAAATCCATCCTCTCACCATCAAATTCGCCTATCTGCTGGACAACTATCTGAGGTTAAATCAGATTACTTGCATCCTTGCTGCCATAACTGACTCATGAGGAACTTCATACCACATATGCCCATTTTTACAAAGACCATCATTACTTGATCTTTGCAGCATCACTTTATGCAAGTCTTTCCCTTCTAATGCCCTTCCGATTTGATCCCACATCCTCGACTGCCTGAATTTGAGTTTATTCAGAAATTTGTTGCTTGTGTCTGATTCATCCACTACTCCTGTGCTCACTTACCTACATTGGCTCAGAGTTCGGCAATGCTTTACATTTTAATTTTTTTCATCCTTGTTTTCAAAACTCTCCATCATCTTCACCCTTCCCAATTTATTCATCTCTCTCATGCCTACAAAAGTCTGAAGGCTTGATTTTCCTCTAATTATGGACTTGTGGATTTCCAATTCCCTAATTGGAATTATGCCCTGGCATAATTGACCATACCTTCAACATCAAGTTCCTAAACTCTGGATATCTCTCCCTTAACGCAGGATATGTTAGACCAATAACCTCCTTCTGCAGTGTAACAATTCTTTCTGAAAGCCTCAACACAAAAGGACTTGGGAATACTTCTGCACAAAACACAGAAAGCTAGCACATAGGTGCAGCAGGTAATCAGGCAGGCTAATGGAATGTTGGCTCTATTACAATGGGGTTGGAGTATAACAATAGGGAATTCTTACTGCAACTGTACAGGGGGCTGGTACAACTACTTCTGGAGTACTTTGATCAGTTTTAGTTCCTTCATTTAAGAAGATTCACTAGGATGATCCTCAGTATGGAGGAATTGTCTTATGAGCAAATTGTCTTATGGTCAAGTTGGGATTCTACTCATTGCAGTTTTGAAGAATGAGAGGTGATCTCATTGAGACATATGGTATTCTTAAGGGGTTTGATATGGTCAATGTGGAGAAGATATTTCCCCTTATGGGACCAGGCAAGACAAGACCAGACGAAACATAGTCTGAAATTAAGGGGTGCCAGTTTAAGATCAAGATGAGGAGGAAGTTCTTCTCTGAGTGTTGAGAGTCTTTGGAACTCATTGCCAGAGAGAGTTGCGGAGGCAGAGGCTTTGTATTTATTTATGGCTGAGATAAACCATTAATTGGTAGGGCATCAATGGTTCTGGGGACACAGCTGGAATGTGGAAGCAAGGATCATCAGTCATGATCCTATTGAATGATGAAACAGGCGATGGGGGCTGAATGGCCCACCCCTGTTCTTATTTCTTTTTTCTTATGGTCTTATGTCTCTGTCTGTCATTCCTCTCCTTCAAGTGACTCCTTAAAACTTGCTTTCTTTAAACAAACATTTGACCTAAGCTCAATGATTCCTAAAACGGCAGTGTCAAATTTTCCATTAAAGCACTGCTGTGAACAATCTTGAGATGTTTTATTACATTAAAGGTGCTATTACTGTTTAATACTAGGAAACTAGGATGTGGAAGTGGTTTAGGTAAAGACGAGAAATGATAAAAGTATGAAGTTAATAATGGGAGTAGTGAACAGACTAACAAACAGTAACCACATGGTAGAGTATAACAGAAAGAAAGAAAGAAATAATGTGAGAATAATGACAGCGATAATAATGAGTGACTTTAGTGTATAGATCACTGGAAAAAAGTCAGACTGGCAAAGGTAGCCTAAATTATATGTTCAGGAAATGTCTTCAGTGTAGTTTCTTAGAACTGCATGTTCTGGAGCTGACCAGGCAGCAGGCTCTATTTATTAGTCCTGGTATTGTGGAATGAAATAGGGTTAATTAATGATCTCAGTGAAGGTGCCCCTAGCTGACAATGACCATAATGTGATTGAATTTTATGTTCTATTTGATAGAGAGAAAAGTGGGTCCAATTATTTTTAAGTCAGGAAGGGGAATTAGGAGGGCATGAAAGCAGAGCTGGCTAAAGTGAATCGGCAAATTAGGTTAAAGAATAAGTCAATAGAGACGCCGTGTTAGATATATAAAGAGTCATCTCAGAATACATAGAATAAAATACTTTTTTCCACTAGAGCATAGGAGGTTGAGGGATAACGTTATTCTCGTTTACAAAATAGTGAGTGGCATAGATAACATGAAGTCCTTTGGTGGGGGATTTCAAAATGACGGGACATAATTTTAAAAGGTGAGAGGAGAATGATTTAAAAAGAACATAAGGGGCAACATTTTATGCAGACAGTGATTCATGTGTGGATTGAGCTCCCAGAGGAAGTGGTGGTTGCAGGTAAAGTTACAATGTTAAAAAGACATTTGGAGGAGTTCATGAATAGGAAAGGTTTGGAGGGATATGGGCCAAGAGCAGGCAGGTAGGACTAGTTTAGTTTGGGAGCACAGTTAGCATGAACTAGCTGGACTGAAGGGTCTATTTCCATTTATATGATGATCATTCTACGACTCAATGACACAGCAGGCATTGCAATTATTCATATTTCCATTTGTATTTAACTCAGAAGATTTTTCGTCTTTCAGGTGTATTCTTTTGTTTATTTTGTTATTCATTGGTCTAACTACCTGGAAATATCATGTAGACTTAATGTATAGAGTACTGAGACTTACAGTCTGATCCTCCTTCACATGACATAAGTCATAAAGGAGAACTCTTCTACTTTGCCTAGAAGTAATTGATAAATGTTCCATATGGGTATTCAAAGCAGCTCTTAATGAATTGTAAATTAATAAATTACTCCCCAGCAATTATCAAGTAATGAATATTAAGCACCTTGGTCCCATTTTAGATAAGAAAATTTTAGCAGAAATTGTATGAAATCATGAAAATAATTGTTTTTTTTTTCATTACACCACCATAAGGCACTTTGGGACATTTTCCTACATTACACATGTTGTATCAATACAAATTGCTGTTAAAATTAGTCTGAGTGGACCCTTATTAATTCTATGCTCCATACCAATGTAAATTTTCACAAATGCAGCTGAAAACCATTTTCTGTACCAATATCTATTTCATAAGTAATCCATTATGTCAAGTTATGTGGAGTTACATTTAATTACCATCATGGTTAAGAACAAAATATAGAGTCAAAAATTGTGGCATTGGAAGAGCACAGCGGGTCAGGTAGCATCCGAGGAGTAGGCGAGTCGATGTTTCAGGCACAAGCCCTGATTCCCGATGAAGGGCTTATGCCCAAAGCATCGACTCTCCTGCTCCTCGAATGCTGCCTGACCTGATGTGCTTCTCCAATGACACACAGTTTGACTCTGACTCTCCACCATCTGCAGTCCCCACTTTCTCCTGGTTGCTGAAAAACAAAATGTAATCCAACATTTGCCAAAGAAGCTTGGTTAGCCATAATTTTACTATATATCATGGTAATGGAACTGTGCAAATGCAATTCTTTGGCTCTATAGACTTAATGTCATACAATAGCACCTTGGACCTTTGTGGGTAATAGTTATGGTTTAACCAGACAACTGTTAGCAGAGTTGCTATAGTTTTATACTAACTAAATACTATGTTTTGATGAGCTGCATGCATGTTTCATGGCTTATCCATTTAAAATAACAAAAGCTTATTCACCTATTTGACCTAGATTTTTTACTTTGTTCACTTATTGTCATCAGTAAAAATTAAATCCAAACAAACATGTATGAGTTGAAAACATGTTTTACATGTTTAAAAATGTCATAATATGCATTTTTTACTGTATACAGATGTCAGTCAAGGTTCACTAAGTCAAATTTCACAAACAGCAGAGATCATAATAAGTGACAATGGAAGGGGCAGTTTTGCCACACAACTATGAACTGCTATGGTGAGTCAGATGTTCATTGTTTGAAACTTATGATTTTTACTTCACCAAACTCAACGCATTTGAAATGTCTGAGGTAGCTATTAGAATATCGTTTCCTTTTGGCTTTGGGGCAAAGTATGGAACAGAATCATGATTTCTGAAAAAGGTTGTCCTGTTCCAGATCCACATCTAAAAGCCAGAATGTTGTTCCTACCGTATCGATGAACACAATATTGTGTTATTACTCTTAAAGTCAGCAGTTTATTGCAGGCATTCAGTCAGCTAAAAATGTCTCAACAATGCAATTCTCTGGTACTATAGTCTAAAGATTAGCAGTAGTTTACACTATATATTTTATAGAAATCTAGTATGCTTTTGAAAAGTACCTAAGCAATGGTGTGAGTTTTAAATTTGTCATCTTCATGAAATCAGTGCTATTGTTTATGAAATTCTACAATTGCAAGGCCAAGATTTTATTTTTCCAACTGCTGCATTACTGCAGGTAGTAATGTGTTCAACCTGACAAGATAGAACATTTATTTATAATCAGGATGTCCCATAATTTCATAGATTTTAAAGTGCAGCCATTGTGGCAATGTGGAGAAATACCACAGTCAATAATTATTGTGTTTGCAACAGGACCTCACAAACTGCAACAAGATAAATGAATAGTTACTTTTGATTGTTAAATATTGATGAGGGATAAATGTTCGCCAACATAAATTCCCTGAACTTCACAATTAGAATCTTTTATGTTCACCTGAGAAGAGAGACAAGGTTGTGAATTCATCATCTACAAGAATGGTTCCAGGAATAAGAAACTTCAACCATGAGGATAGATTGAAGAATTTGGGACTATTCTTCTAGGCGAGAAGAAAGTTGAGAGGAGATTTGATTTTCAAAATTATGAGCGGGCTAAGTAGTGATAGGGAGAAATTGTTCCCTCATAAAAGAAAAATGAATGAGAAGACTAGATTTAAAGTGATGTGCAAATGCAGCAAGATTAATGTGAGAAAAAGCTTTTTCTCAAAGTGAGTAGACAGGGTATGGAATGTACTGCTTGGAATTGTAGTGAAGGCTGTTCAGTTGAGGCATTCAAGAGGGCATTGGATAGTTGTTTGGAAAGAAGTGGTATTTAAGGATAGGGAGAAAAGGCAGGAAATTGGTAGAAGATAATACAACATGGGGTGAATGGCCTCCTTCTGCACCATAACAATTCCGGGATCTGAACATCAGCACCTCAGAAAATGCAGATCATGCTTAAGTTTTAGCCTAGTTTATATGCAATGGCTTTGGCATGGAAATTGAATGAATGGCCTATTGGCATTGAAGTGAGATACTGGATCAGTGGTGCTGGAAGAGCACAGCAATTCAGGCAGCATCCGAGGACAGGCAAAATCGACGTTTCGGGCAAAAGCCCTTCATCAGGAATAAAGGCAGAGAGCCTGAAGCGTGGAGAGATAAGCTAGAGGAGGGTAGGGGTGGGGAGAGAGTGGCATAGAGTACAATAGGTCAGTGGGGAAGGAGATGAAGGTGATAGGTCAGGGAGGAGAGGGTGGAGTGGATAGGTGGAAAAGGAGCTGGGCAGGTCAGACAAGTCCGGACAGGTCAGGGGATCGAGTTTCTGGAGGTTAGAAGCTAGGATGAGGTGGGGGAAGGGGAAATGAGGAAACTGTTGAAATCCACATTGATGCCCTGGGGTTGAAGTGTTCCGAGGCGGAAGATGAGGCGTTCTTCCTCCAGGCGTCTGGTGGTGAGGGAGCGGCGGTGGAGGAGGCCCAGCACCTCCATATCCTCGGCAGAGTGGGAGGGGGAGTTGAAATGTTGAGCCACTGGGCGATTTGGTTGATTGGTGCGGGTGTCTCGGAGATGTTCCCTTCCCACGTGGTTAAAGATGCCCTCCAACGCACCTCATCCACATCCCGCACCTCCGCCCTCAGACCCAACCCCTCCAACCGCAACAAGGACAGAACGCCCCTGGTGCTCACCTTCCACCCTACCAACCTTCGCATAAACCAAATCATCCGCCAACATTTCTGCCACCTCCAAACAGACCCCACCACCAGGGATATATTTCCCTCCCCACCCCTCTCCGCCTTCCGCAAAGACCGTCCCTCCGTGACTACCTGGTCAGGTCCACGCCCCCCTACGACCCACCCTCCCATCCTGGCACTTTCCCCTGCCACCGCAGGAACTGTAAAACCTGCGCCCACACCTCCTCCCTCACCTCTATCCAAGGCCCCAAAGGAGCTTTCCACATCCATCAAAGTTTTACCTGCACATCCACTAATATCATCTATTGTATCCGTTGCTCCCGATGCGGTCTCCTCTACATTGGGGAGACTGGGCGCCTCCTAGCAGAGCGCTTTAGGGAACATCTCCGAGACACCCGCACCAATCAACCAAATCGCCCAGTGGCTCAACATTTCAACTCCCCCTCCCACTCTGCCGAGGATATGGAGGTGCTGGGCCTCCTCCACCGCCGCTCCCTCACCACCAGACGCCTGGAGGAAGAACGCCTCATCTTCCGCCTCGGAACACTTCAACCCCAGGGCATCAATGTGGATTTCAACAGTTTCCTCATTTCCCCTTCCCCCACCTCATCCTAGCTTCTAACCTCCAGAAACTCGATCCCCTGACCTGTCCGGACTTGTCCGACCTGCCCAGCTCCTTTTCCACCTATCCACTCCACCCTCTCCTCCCTGACCTATCACCTTCATCTCCTTCCCCACTGACCTATTGTACTCTATGCCACTCTCTCCCCACCCCCACCCTCCTCTAGCTTATCTCTCCACGCTTCAGGCTCTCTGCCTTTATTCCTGATGAAGGGCTTTTGCCCGAAACGTCGATTTTGCCTGTCCTCGGATGCTGCCTGAATTGCTGTGCTCTTCCAGCACCACTGATCCAGAATCTGGTTTCCAGCATCTGCAGTCATTGTTTTTACCTCGTTGATTTTAACCCTACTGCGAATCCTCTTGCAAGGATGCCTGCCTTGAAGAAGTTTTCCTCCTCTCTCTACAAGAATCTCAGGGAGTCTCTCTCTCACTGCAACTCCCAGGTCATTTCCTCAGCCCTGAAACTCTTCAACCATGTCCTGAAACAAACTCGATATCACAGCCACATTTGCTTCCTCAGTGCCTGTCTCCGTAACCAACTCACCCCACACAGACTCCGGACCACCTTTAAACCAGCAGAGTTCGGACCCGAACAGGACAAACAGTACAGATTACAGATTCAAAAACACCAGCAACGGTTCTCCATCAAGATCCTCCGCTCCACGCTTGCAGCAATGCGCCGGTACCTAACCTCTCTACAGTCTGCCCTGCCTCAGCTGAGGGCCACACTCTCTCAGAATTGCAAAGGACCCACTCTGTACTACATCCTCAGGAGAATTCATACTCTCAACAAACAGTATTTCAATTCCATCTCAAACATCAAAAACTGTAAGTACAACAAACTTTTATCTACCCAGCTCCATAACCAGCGCTCCTTGAACATTCCAGAAGATTCCCCTGGCCTCGGAAACACCATTAGCCATGCGGCTGATGCAGCTACCACCCCCACGCTGATTGATGATGTCACTTCTGCCCCCATCATGGCCACTCCCACAGCCACTTCCGGCCCTCACATCATTGCCGATGCCACACGCTCAGTGACTTCCACCACCCCTACTGCCGTGTCTGCCACCACTTCCGCCCCCACCAGCGCCACTCACCTGCATTCTGCCGACACGCCCCCCACAGATCCCACTGTCACTATCCCCACCCCCCAGAACCCAGAGGGGAACACTACCCCTGCTCATGACTCTACCCCCATTCCCCCCACCATCACACCCACTCCAGGTACTGGCTCCGACCCCACTCCAGGCTCTACACCCACACCAGCTCCCAGCTCCCAGCCCTGCCGAGTTTTCACCATCCCCCCAGACCTCCCCCTCACTGAGGACGAACGATCAGTCCTCAGCAAAGGACTCACCTTCGTCCCCGTCCGTCCAAGCATCAATGAATTTAATACACGCCGTGACATCGAACAATTCTTCCGTCGCCTCCGCCTCCGAGCTTACTTTCACAATCAGGACTCCCGCCCACCTTCCGAGGACCCCTTCGCCCACCTCCAACACACTGCATCCACCTGGACACCCCGCGCTGGCCTATTACCTGCCCTCGACCTCTTCATTTCCAACTGCCGCCGGGACATTAACCGCCTCAACCTGTCGACCCCCCTCCCCCACTCCAACCTCTCACCCTCACAACGCGCAGCCCTCCAATCCCTCTGCTCCAATCCTGACCTCACCATCAAGCCAGCGGACAAAGGGGGCGCAGTGGTAGTCTGGCGCACTGACCTCTACATCGCTGAAGCCAAACGCCAACTCGAGGACACCTCTTCCTACCGCCCCCTTGACCATGACCCCACCGCCCATCACCAAACCATCATCTCCCAGACCATACAGAACTTCATCACCTCAGGAGATCTCCCACCCACAGCTTCCAACCTCATAGTCCGGGAACCCCGCACTGCCCGGTTCTACCTCCTTCCCAAGATCCACAAGCCTGACCACCCTGGCCGACCCATTGTCTCAGCATGCTCCTGCCCCACTGAACTCATCTCTACCTACCTCGACACTGTCCTATCCCCCCTAGTCCAGGAACTCCCCACATACGTTCGAGACACCACCCACGCCCTCCACCTCCTCCAAGACTTCCGTTTCCCCGGCCCCCAACACCTCATCTTCACCATGGATATCCAATCCCTCTACACCTCCATCCGCCATGACCAGGGCCTCCAAGCCCTCCGTTTTTTCCTCTCCAGACGTTCCCAACAGTACCCCTCCACCGACACTCTCATTCGTTTGGCCGAACTGGTCCTCACCCTTAACAATTTCTCCTTTGAATCCTCCCACTTCCTCCAGACCAAAGGGGTCGCCATGGGCACACGTATGGGCCCCAGCTATGCCTGTCTCTTCGTTGGCTACGTAGAGCAGTTGATCTTCCGTAATTACACCGGCACCACTCCCCACCTCTTCCTCCGCTACATTGATGACTGCATTGGCACCACCTCGTGCTCCCGCGAGGAGGTTGAGCAATTCATCAACTTCACCAACACATTCCACCCTGACCTTAAATTTACCTGGACCATCTCTGACACCTCCCTCCCCTTCCTGGACCTCTCCATCTCCATCAGTGACGACCGACTTGACACTGACATCTTCTACAAACCTACCGACTCCCACAGCTACCTGGATTACACCTCTTCCCACCCTACCTCTTGCAAAAATGCCATCCCGTATTCCCAATTCCTCCGCCTCCGCCGTATCTGCTCCCAGGAGGAGCGGTTCCACCATAGAACACACCAGATGGCCTCCTTCTTTAGAGACCGTAATTTCCCTTCCCACGTGGTTAAAGATGCCCTCCAACGCGTCTCACCCACATCCCGCACCTCCGCCCTCAGACCCAACCCCTCCAACCGCAACAAGGACAGAACGCCCCTGGTGCTCACCTTCCACCCTACCAACCTTCGCATAAACCAAATCATCCGCCAACATTTCCGCCACCTCCAAACAGACCCCACCACCAGGGATATATTTCCCTCCCCACCCCTCTCCGCCTTCCGCAAAGACCGTTCCCTCCGTGACTACCTGGTCAGGTCCACGCCCCCCTACGACCCACCCTCCCATCCTGGCACTTTCCCCTGCCACCGCAGGAACTGTAAAACCTGTGCCCACACCTCCTCCCTCACCTCTATCCAAGGCCCCAAAGGAGCTTTCCACATCCATCAAAGTTTTACCTGCACATCCACTAATATCATCTATTGTATCCGTTGCTCCCGATGCGGTCTCCTCTACATTGGGGAGACTGGGCGCCTCCTAGCAGAGCGCTTTAGGGAACATCTCCGAGACACCCGCACCAATCAACCAAATCGCCCAGTGGCTCAACATTTCAACTCCCCCTCCCACTCTGCCGAGGATATGGAGGTGCTGGGCCTCCTCCACCGCCGCTCCCTCACCACCAGACGCCTGGAGGAAGAACGCCTCATCTTCCGCCTCGGAACACTTCAACCCCAGGGCATCAATGTGGATTTCAACAGTTTCCTCATTTCCCCTTCCCCCACCTCATCCTAGCTTCTAACCTCCAGAAACTCGATCCCCTGACCTGTCCGGACTTGTCCGACCTGCCCAGCTCCTTTTCCACCTATCCACTCCACCCTCTCCTCCCTGACCTATCACCTTCATCTCCTTCCCCACTGACCTATTGTACTCTATGCCACTCTCTCCCCACCCCCACCCTCCTCTAGCTTAACTCTCCACGCTTCAGGCTCTCTGCCTTTATTCCTGATGAAGGGCTTTTGCCCGAAACGTCGATTTTGCCTGTCCTCGGATGCTGCCTGAATTGCTGTGCTCTTCCAGCACCACTGATCCAGAATCTGGTTTCCAGCATCTGCAGTCATTGTTTTTACCTCATTGAAGTGAGATAATATGACCGAGGCCAGGATAACACCTGGAAGTTGCATAAGGAGACTGAAACAAATAAAATGGACATCTTTTCCTTAACAGTGCTCAATGTCATTACAGAGACCCCAAGAAACATGGCCATTCTAATTTGACGTTTAAGTAATTCTGGCACCCAGTGCTAACAGACCACCTAATTGGCGTCATGTCTGTTTGCAAACGATTCCAACTATTATGAATTTGTGTGGCATTTAGGAAGGAGATGAAGACCACATGATAGAGTTAACACCTGATTAGAAAAAGATCATTAATTTTGCCACCAGATGGACAAGGTAGATACCTGTCAGATTTCTAGTGCAAGCAGCAGCTCCTTATTGACAATATTGTTGTCTTCTCCAAAATGCAAATAGTTCCTAATGACATGTAAAATTGCAATCCTGGCAGTAATCCCTTTCAACATTACAGGCAGATGGAGATGAAAATTACTACTCATGATAGTACCACTCATAATTAACTTTCTGGCTGCTTGCTCCCATCCTCATTTTCTCTCACATATTGAAGTCAACAAGAACCAGTAGCATATAATTGAAAGTCAAATAATAACACTAATATAAAAATATCTCCAGTTCAACTTGCAATGATGGGTTAATGTTTTCTTCAAGTTTGTATTCACTGATTTTGTCAAAATTGTCTGTTCTCATTTCTTAAAGTTTAGCTTATTTAGAAATATTAGCATCTCTCGGTAAACATAGTGTACTGGCTGTGATATCAAGACGCCATATTACAAATGGGAAAGTGTATTACGTACTTTATAGAATGAAGACACCAAATTCTGCCATACTGAGGAAAATCTCAGAGAAGAAGGTATTCTTAGATTGCCATTTTATGTTTCCTAGCAACTACTTGAACAAATATCGCTGGAGACTGGGAACATTCCATCCATCTGGCCTTCTGATTGCAGATTAACACGACCCGGAAAATATTAGAGGAACAAGGAAGAAATATAGCAATCTTATAAGTCACACACAAACCCACAAATATTTCACCTTTTTTTGGTGAATTGTCGTTTTCATCATGCTCTGTCATGCAAAAAGTGATATTTCACCAGCTCTAACAGCTGTTGTGTAGATGTAGTAAGTCTATCTTTGAGCATGGAGACTTGGGTTCAAGTCCCATCTACTCCGGAAGTGTGTAATAACATCTCTGAACAGGCTGAATAGTAAAATATCTGTTTCTCCTCCTCAGTGCCCTCATCCTTCCATTCAGAAGAATTCTGGCTGTGACAAGTGGGAGAATCAGACAAACAGTGGGTGAGATGGGCGCCATAGGGACATGGTAAGTAGGTAATGGGTAAGGTTTAGGATGATTACATGAAAAAACATGCCAGGCTTCATGAAGGAGAACCTCCATGAAACTCAACTAAAATATTGCCAAAATTTAGGAAGATTCAACCCATGGTCTTCCAAATCAAAATTGTTGGTTTCAATTCTTGTCCTAATTTATCAGACTATATTCCTTGGTAATTATCCAATAAGTAAAATTTACTCTTGAGAAGAAGATAATGTACTGCAGCTAGAATGGACTATGTATCTTATTGGGATAAAATTGCCGTACAACAGAAGTGTCAAATGAGCTTATAGCAAATTTCCGACTGATTTTTCACTGTGTCTACTCTTCTTTCCACTGAAGTACACAGAACAATAATACAAATTATTTTTGGAGATGTACTTCTTACTTTCTCTATTCCTTTCAGTTGGTTTAAAATGAAAAGTTGTTGCAATAGTTTCTACGTCAATGATAAGAAGAAAGTGGCAGGGTGAAAAATCAGCTGTTGATTCACACTACTGGCTTAAACTAATTTCACCACTACCCAATTTGATATTTGCAATATGAAGACATTTCTTTATTATGAAACAATTCTGAGAACTAAATTTTGTCCTTTTTGTCCCGCATTTTAAAATACTGAAAATAGAGAAATCAACCGATAAATTAGAAAATTAAGTGTGCTAATGTATGCAATTGGTAGCAAGAGAGATTTCAACAGAGATTAATTCTTGGACATTCTGATTATTGTGAAACTTTGCATTTGAAATGGGTGTGCAGTCAATATTCAGAACATCTATGTGCAACAGCCTAAAGTGATCAAAATATGTATTACCATTTCGGTGCATTACAAGTGGTACAACTACTGGAACAATTCACCTATAAAATATCATACTAAACTTATAGATAAAGGTACTAGTGATCACCTTTATATATACAGAAAATGAAATTGAATGTTGCATTTATTGCATCCTTTCCAAAACAGTGATTTATTGTTGCTATTGATTTTCTTCATGACCTGTATGTATCAGAATATCTTCCTCTCATCTGTTACTATTAGTGAATGGCTGGATCCACACAAAATGTGACTGTCCTCAATGTCTCAGCCAGAAATGTTGTTAATATGCCATCTTTTGTGCATGTGTTATGCGTGGTTTCATGACCATTCTCCAAAACTACTTACAGCCCTAAAGATGAGGCAGATCTTCAGTTGATCTTGCCATTTTATGCTGCAAAAGAAACCAATTAGAATATTACAAGAATATCTCATTCGAATATATTATTATTTTAGAATAGTATGCTCAGTGATGCCCAGTTGTATTCACCCAGGGCCCCATTCATCTCCTTATGACTTTGCAGCCTTGGTTTAAACATAGACAAAACAGTTGAATTCCAGAGGTGAGGTGCGAGTGGTAGCCCTTGACATCAATGCTGCATTCAAACAATTGTGGCATCAAGGAGCCCTGGCAAAACTGGAATCGGTGGGTATCATGGGGCAAACTCTCTGCTGGTTGGAATCATACTTCAACTCAGGAAGCTGTTGTTTGTGGTCGTGGTTGTTGGTGGTCAGGCATCTCAGCTCCAAGACATCTCCGCAGAAGTTCCTTAGGGTAGTGTCCAAGGTTCAACCAACTTCAGCTACTTCATCAATGACCTACCCTCGATCATAAGGTCAGAAGGGATGTTCGATGATTGTATAATGTTCAGCACCATTCACAACTCCTCTGATACTAAAGCAAACCATGTTCAAATGCATCAAGATCCAGACAATATCCATGCTTGGGCTGACAAGTGGCAAGAAAATTCGCACCACATAAGTGCTAGGTTATGATCAATCCAAAGAGACAACTTAACCACCGACCCTTGATATTAAATGGTGTTACCTTCATTTTGTCCTTCACTATCAACATCCTGGGGGTTACCATTGACAAGAAACTCAATGGACTCACTACATAAACAGTGGCCACAAGGGCAGGTCAGAGTTTCAGAATGCTGCAATAATTAACTCACCTCCTGACTCCTCAAAGCCTGCAAACATCTCTGAACAGGCTGACTGGAACAATAGATTAAATAAGTTAAATAAAGTGAGGGGAAGTTGTTTAGTACCTCACTAATTGAGATTAAAATGCTCCAACAAAATACTGCTACACTATTTAGATAAAAATGAGGAGGGTTTCGGAGTGTAGTGGAATACACCCCACTTGCCTGGATGGGTGCAGTTCCAACAACACACTTGAAGCTTGACACCATCCAGGACAAAGCAGCCCACTTGATTGGCACTGCATCCACAAGCAGTGGATGGCATCTAATCCCTCCACCACCAACACTCAGTAGCAGCAGTGTGTACTACCTACAAGATGCATATCAGAAATTCACCAAAGATCCTAAGACAGCACCTTCCAAACCCACTACCACTTCCATCCAGAAGGAGAAAAGCAATAGGTAAATAGAACACCACCACCTTCAAATTTCCCTCCAAACCACTCACCATCCTGATTTGGAACTATATCGCCATTCGTTCACTGTTGCTGGGTCATTATCTTTGAATTCCTTCCCTGAGGGTATTGTGGGACAACCCACAGTAGGTGGACTGCAGCGGTTCAAGGCAGCTCACCACTACTTTCTCAAAAGAAACTAGGAACAAGCAATAAATGCTGGCTAGTCAGCGATGCCCACATCTCACAAACAAATATTTTAAAATTATAAACCTTCCTCATTTTCATCCAAACCATGTAGCAGTGCTCGGTGTGGATGCAAATAACAAAAAGCACAGTTAATTTACAATATTCGTGAATACAATTTTGTTGGAGCACTTTAACCTCAAAAGGTGAAGCACAACACAACATCCCCCCATTTGACTCTTTTGTTTATGTAACCTATTTTTCTAATCAACCTGTTCAGAGATGTTAATACACACCCCTAGAGCAGATGGGATTTGAACCTAGATCTCTCAGTCCAGGGGTAGGGACATTATCACTGCGCCATAAAAGGGACCCTTTCCCCTCACTTCTTTTTTGAATTATTATTTAACCCATTTTCTAATCAACCTGTTCAGAGATGTTATTACACACCTTTAGATCGGATGGGACTTGAATCCGGGTCTCTTTGTTCAGGGGTAGAGATACAACCATTGCACCATAAAAGGGACCCTTTTATCCTTACTTCAGTTTAATGATTGGAATTGTAAAACCTGTGTAGAACTAAACTAAATCCCAGTCCTCAAAACTCCCTAATTAACTCTCATTTACACCCCTTTCTGTTCTCTTGACTTCTAGTTTGCTTTTCACCACAAAGATTGTATTGGACTGATTGATGCATGCTGTCACAATTTATTCCATAATATCTATCAATGCGACACATTAAGATAAAGCTTGAGACTTTTGCGAATTAAATACTGATTGATTTGATTGATCGTGCCTTATTCCACCCAACTCAGGGAATGAATTGGTGTCATTAATGTGTGACCACTAAAAATGCCTTGCTTGAGAAATTAGTCAAGAGACTGACCAGTCCCACTACTCCATGAACACGAGTCCTGCTCCTGTTTGCAGGGGCAGCCCCATTTATAAATCCTGCAAACAGGAGCAGGACTCGTAGCAATTATCTTGTGGCCATTAAAAACTTGTGCTGTTTCTTCATTAGTATAATTCACATGTGCAACCAGCACTAATCATGTTACCAAGGGTTAGTCACATCTGCAAAACTCTGAGGACCCAAAAGTAAGTACTGTAGAATTGTAAGCAATGCAGATGAAAGTGTAAAATTGCAAAGATATTGATAGATTACATGAATGGGGCATGATTACTGGATTTTGATGTTGGCAGATGTGAGGTTGCAGATCAGGTATGATCTCATTGATGGATGAAATACCTTGGACCTCAAAAAGGATAGGACAAGCTATTTTTGAAATGGCAAAAAGCTAGTAACAGTAGAGGTGCAAAGAAAATTTGAATATAAATCCATAAAATTCTAAGAATAGGTGCAGAAAATAATCAAAAAGATTAATGGCCTTTATCTGGAAGGCTAGTCCACTATGGTTTAGAAAGCTTGCTTCTGTTATACAAGATGCTGGCTGGGTCAAACCAGGAGTGACTGGAAGCAGCACACCTGAAATAGGACATATTGGCCTGGAAAAGGGTGTGAATTAAATTTGATACCTTGACTCCAGAGTTAAGCAATGAGGAGAGATCAATCAAGTGAGTGCTGTATTTCCTTGAATTAAGAAGCTCAGGGTGAGTTTTATTTGAAGATTTCAATGTATTAAGAGTAACAGGGTAGATTAAGAGAAGCAATTTTCAGTGGCTAGGTAATCTGGGACAAGCAACCACAGTCTAAATAGCTTTATATAGCCTGGTCATACATTCCCATGTTTCTAGATGAGTCCAGGACCAACTTTGCACAAAACTGAGTGAAGCTTGGAATACATTCTGCCCAGCATGCAAGTCATTGTCATGTCAATTAGCATGTTTATGTACTGAATTGTAACATACTATTAAATAATACATTGTTTATTCTCAACCTGGTGAGAACCTGGGTTAATACATATTCTATTCCTTGGGATATCCAGTGTTCTAGCTTATTTTACTATATATATTGTGAGAAGAAGATAACTTTCCTTGTTTGCATTTCCTTACTTTATTTAATAATATCTCTGTCACTTTTATAAAGAGGCCTCACTCCAGTTAACCAACATCTTTTTCTGAATCAGATGATTTAAATAAAGGATTGTGTTTAACATTCTCTGCATAGTTCTTTCCATATTCCCTTTGAGTAGGTGTTTCTATCTGTTTTGTCACTTTTGTTCTTTATAATTCTCCCATTTGCCAAATGCCATGCCATTTTTTGTATTCTTGTATGCCTTGTCAAGAGTAATTTGTCCCTGAGCTCTGGAGTTATCCATGACTTTGATTTGTCAAGTAGAGCTCCTGACCCTTAAATTGCCTTTGTAAATTGTTAAATTCTTTTTGGACACCTCCCTCTGGTCTTCTGTTATTTTATCCTTTATTTGAATCACCCCTTTGCAGTATCTATCTCATCCTTGTTGAAGTTGACTGACTTTATTTGGGTACATTTATATTCCAGGATCTTCGTAACTGTTCCACATTTCTCACTTTAAACGGAACATTGAACTTGAACATATAATGGCCCCTTTTTGATAAATGTTTACAGACTGCTGGCTTTTGAAATAAAGCAGGTTCTTTGTTTATTACTAAACCTAATGTTCATAAAATACAACTCCCCTGGCCTTATATAGGATCTTTGTTGCTGAAAACTATCCTGATCACATTCTAGAAACTTGCTTTTTTTTCTGCCGTGAATTATCCTAGTTGATATGGAAGTCAAAATCCATTATTAAAGCTATTCTGCCTTAACTACATACTTGCCTATCTCTATATTAATGAATTCTGTCCTATTAAAACTGCTACCAACACAGCTAAACATAACATCCACAGCAGTCATAAACTTTCTTTTTTTTTGAATTAACTTAATTTCAACTGTCTGCCCACTTTTTGTTATAACCTCTTATATGACAGAATAAATCCATCCTCAGTCACTGATGCCATTCCTCCTTCTGCATCAGATTGCTTACCTTTCCTGTAGACTTTGCAATATGGTATATTCATTTCTCAAATCTAGCCATCTTTGTAGTCATGTCTCTTAATGACTACAATGCCTTTTCCTCTTGGTTGAATTTGCACATTAAACTTATTCCATATACACTTTTTTATTGGTATAAAGAGCAATTAACCTGTCCTTTTGTTCTCCTGTTATTTTTCAGACATTTGTCTTCTAGTTTTTTTATCTGCATTGCCTAATGTACCATATCTGGCTATGATCCTACTCTTTTTCATTTAGAACATAGAACATTAATGCATAATACAAGCCTTTCAGCCCTCGATGTTGCATTGACCTGTAGAACCAATCTGAAGCCTATCTATCATACACTACTTTATTTTTTAAATTAGAAGTACTAGACTTTCCAAGGAGTAGCAATCATATGCAGATTGCCACACCACTCCTTCATTTCTCATGGTTCTGACTGGAGAATCTGACCAGAATTCATCCAGAAATTCTGAGCCATACTTCATTCTGATCGATCCACCCCCTACACCAACCATGGTGCCAAGCTGTCAGGGAAGGCAAAGCACTTCCCACAGCCACATTGATAGCTCCTATGAAAGAGTAGGTACATAAGACAGATGTGTGGTTAGGGTGCTCAGTGCATGGGCTACCAGCAGGTAGGGGTTGTAGGAAGATAAAGTATCAGGTAGGTAGGGGTAGGGTACCAGGTAAGAAGGATACCGTGGTTGAGTTGCTAAGTGGCCAGGGTGCTGTGGATAGGAAGTATGCTGCTGGCGGATAGGGTGCCCAGTGGTGAGGTGTCAGCTGGGTAGGGAATAGCATCTCAGAGGTTAGGGTGCCAGTATGCAATGTAACTCAGAGTGGTAGGCGAGTAATGGAATATTTACAGTGGATGAGGTTGGGCAGGAGAGCTCTATTTCCAGTGGAGTTGGGGGAGTGGTGTTGGTTCCCGGGTGTTGGAGGGGTTGTCTGTTCCTGGGAAGTGAGGTTGTTGGATCTAGGTGTAGAGAATTGTTTTGCAAAATCTTCAATTTCCTAAGCAATTCCTTTGGAATCTGCTACACTGGAGATTCCCCAAGGTCCCCATGAGCAACTCCCATCTACACTTCTGAAATGATTACCTAACCACTGGAAGATCCAGGTCACTGTTTATGTCACCTTTCCATCCTTGTACTCCCCATTTACTAGTTAAAAGTCTATGTGGCTCCTCTATTTGTCCTTTCCATTAGGTCCCTGGTCCCTTCCCACTATTGTGTTTGACTAAGTTTTAAAAATGAGACTTTTAGGCTTGTCACTAGGTCTAAGTGGACAGAAAATAGTTGAAGAAAAACATTTTTCCAGCATCCATTTATACCCCTCTTCCCCCCATCAATAACATTGTGAATCAAATCACAGAAGTGTCATGGCCTAAAAAGAGGCTACTTGGCACATCATGTCTGCACTAGCTCATTGAACAAGAATCCTAATCTGGTTACAACCTCCTGCCTTTTCTCCCCAAACCCTAACACATTATTTCTGTCCAAACAATCATGCAAAGCTCTCTTTAATGCTTTAAGTAAACTTGCCTCTACCAAATGAAGTGATTGTTCATCTTGTTCTGTTGCCAGGAACTTGCTGTATGTAAATTGGCTAACACTTTTTAATGTGAACAAAAGATTACATTTATGTCAGCTTTTCATAATCAATGACAATCTCAATGGGCATTGTCAATCTTGATTTTATAAGCAAGTCATGGGGCAGGACATCTTCCTTAAGATTCAGAAGCAGTTGTCATATATTTAAAATAAAATTTTTGAATGAATAAGTTCTCAGAATGCTGACCTCATAGTTTTGATTTTCACTCTAACTCAAACCTCCTTGGAAACTAGGAATTACAAACAAGTGGGTTATTTATCCTTGCACAACTCAATGTGCTGCAGAACTGCAGAGTGAGGCACCTGCTCATAGGAGGCAGGAGTCTTTGTGCATGTAGGAGTCTTAAAGTATCAATAAAACATCAGAAACACTGATTGATGTCTGAAATGCCAACCAACGTTTGCCACCAAATAATGATTATTGGTTCAATCTCTGAAGCTCTAAAGCATCTCCTTGATATTGAGATATAACTGTTTGAAACACTGAAAGATTATTTGAGAGATTGGTATTAAAAATATCTAACATAGGGTGAAGTAGAACACATGAATGCTTTCTTTACAGCTTTTAAAAAGTTATTTTAATCAATTATTCTGGATTGTAAACAGTGACTGTCGGATAATTGTGTTATACAAGCCATGTAGTTGTATTACATTTAACATTTGATGTATTAAATTTAAACACCAAAAAAAGAGACCAGTTTGCTTTTGAGTTATCTTTGCTGAGAGTCAATCCATTGTACTCATAATTTAACAGCTCACCTCAATTTTTATTATTTCTGAAGATGTTTCCTTCAAGACCCAATAAAACTTGAATATTATTTTTTTCCCGTTCTTTATCTTGTTGCGTTTTTGTCAATTTATTTATCACGTTGAATAACTCTGCAACTGATGTGACATATCGAGATTTTATTTTTTAAAAATTTCTTAATTGAGGAGCACTCAAAAATAAAATTGCTTAACTGCATAGATGATATGTCTTTACAGAAATTGAATTGGCCCTTTAATTACAAGTCAGGTCTTGCCTCCAAATGCTCCTTTAACTCAATCTGCCTCTAGGATTTCATGATATGCTGCATGTCTGCCACATCGATGCAGTTACATTGTTCAAAGCTTCAGATTCACTGTTAATAGTTAAACACTAAGAAACACAGACCAGTTTCTTTCAAGTTATCTTTACTGAGAGGCATTCCTTTTTACCCACAATATTATTTCATATATAGCCACTTTCTATATATTAGCAATAAATTCTAGTGAAATATTGTGTGGCAATATGACAGACACATCTTCTGTGTCTCAAGCATCGCCTGCTTCATTGGTCAACCTGCATAGCTTTGGTGCAAAGTAATAATAACAATAATTCAGAAAGTGGATACCTCAGTGTCAGACTGCATTGAATAAGTCTTGAGAAGTCTCCAAAATGTTTTTATTTATCATTTATTAAACTGCCCTATGGCATTTGTCTGGCCCCACAGCCCACAAAATCATACATTATGAGAAAAGATTGACAGGACAGCAATGTAAGTGGCTCATTCTGCCATATATTTTAATATTTGAAAATGAAAATAATATTCAACAAGATTTTGCAGGAGCACATTCTCAGAATGTCAACATTATGGGATTGATTTTGACCCTATCCTTCCATGGAAAATAAGTAAGGCAGGTAGTTAAAAATGAGTGGGTTACTTACACATTCAATTGAATCTGAACCAGAATTTAATTGTAGGGTTCTGCAGGCAAGCGAGAAATTTGCTCAAAGCAGGTACAAGGTGTCAATTTGTACAAGTAGATATCTGAAATATGTCAATAGCACTTTAATCACCTCTTGAATAAGGAAATGGCGATAGCTTCCTCACTCAGCAAGTCAGCAGCTGGTTGAAAGGATGAAGAGAACATGCAGGTCAAAAAAAAAAGAATGACCAGAATGTTTGATGTGGAACCAGCCACTGCCAGCTAAGATGTGGAGCTAAGTGCTGCCACCAATCCTCCTTTACAGCTAGCACCACAACAGAGTGATCAGAAACTAAGAAACACACCTGGAGCAGGTGGAATTCAAACCCCAGGCTTCCTGGCTCAAACATAAGAACATTACCACTGCATCATATGAGCCATTTGATTCTCCTTTATATATTGAGTATGGGGGACTTTTGAGTTAACTGTGTCAATCTCTGAAGCTCTAAAGCATTCTCCTTGTGAGATTTTATGATCCCAGCCGATGATACTACTGGACAAATCAGATCACAGCATGAAACCTAACTTGATAACTTTTTTTTTGTTTACTTAGTAAACATGATTGTCAGTCACTGGAGCAGACTCACTTGAGACTTCTGATTTTCTTTTAAAGAACAAACACTTATATCTTAAAACACGACTTTTTAAAAGCCATCTAAATCTAGAAAACATGCGTCAAGATTTAAAGAACACAACAAAACAAAGGTTATAATCTGTCACTCGATACTATCCATTACACACACAAGTCCAGAAAAATGACACGTATGTGTCAGGTCTTTAGGGTTCTACTTCAATCACTCCTTTCATTTTCTTTGCTATGAACTATGGAGACAATTCAATGAGTCCTTTCCAAGTCTGTCAACACAAGGCTTTCACAACTTTAGAGCAGATACCTTCTCTGTTCCAATGATCTGCAGATTTGTGAGCAAACGTTCCTGGTTTAGAAATTTCAGCAATTTCAGAAATTAATCCCTCTGCTGAGATGACTTGCTCCCTAAATTCCTATGAAAAAATGTAACTTGTTTATACATTCCACACTAACCTCTTCTGAAATTACCCACGGTAAATGACTGGCCTGGATAAAGACCCTAGCTATGCACGCAGATCCTATGCAGACCAGCTGGCAGGAGTATTCACAGATATTTTCAACCTCTCCTCACTGTGGTCTGAAGTTCCCACCTGCTTCAAGAAGACCAGCATCATCCTGGTGCCAAAGAAAAGTCATGCGGCATGCCTCAATGATCACTGACCTCCATAATTATGAAGAGCTTCAAGAGGTAAGTCATGATTCACATCAACTCCAGCCTACAAAATTTTCTTCATTCTTTGCAATTCACCTACCAGTGCAACAAGTCCACAGTCAACACCATCTCCCTGGCTCTATACTCATTCATGGAACATCTGAATAAAAAGGATATCTACATCAGGATCCTACTTATTGACTACAGTTCCATCTTCAACATCATAATCACAAACAAACTCACCTCTAAACTCCAAAACTAGGTCTCAGATCCCACCTCTGTAGTTGGATCCTTGACTTCCTGACACATAGACTGCAATAGTAAGAATAGGCAACAACACCTGCCCCACCATAATCCTCAACACCAGTACCCCATAAGTATGCATATTCAGCCCCCTGCTATACTCCTTATTCACTCATGTCTGTGTGGCCAAATTCTACCACAAGTTTGCTGACCACACCACCATTGTAGATCAGATCTCAAACAACGACAAGACAGAATACAGGAAAGAGGTTAAGTGCTTAGTAGCATGGAGTAAAGACAAAGATCTCTCATCAATCTTAGCAAAACGAGCTGGTCATTGACTTCAAGAAGTGGAGTGGAGGGCATGTCCCTGTCTGCATCAATGCCGTTGACGTGGAAATATCGAGAACGTCATGTTCCTGGAAGTGATGATCACCAACAAGCTGTCCTGATCCACCTACGTCAACTCAATAGTCAAAAAAGCACAACAACATTTCTACTTCCCCTCAGAACCATTTCTTCTGTATATATTAAAACTATGGCCCTTGACTTGGCTGTGCCTTGCAGTGTGTCCTCACTATGGGGGTGGGACTGATGAATGGTAAGTACTCCTTTCCAAACTTCTATCTTTCCCAATTTGGTCCATTTTGTGTCATTAATTTAGCCTAACAGGGATATTTAATTTCAAATTTTGAGTCAGGCTCAAAGTGACCCTAAATAATGACTCTGTATCTGCCAAACTCAACTAGTTTTTTAAACTGGTAATAGATCTCACTGATTATCTTGCATACCTTACTAAGTCTGAAGTGACATTTAGCCAGGAGTGATGTTTCTGTTTGTTGTTCCTTTGACAACTTCTGCTGTTTGTGTGTTTGTTCACACACTGGCAACTACTGAATGTGTATGTATTCTTCAGGTGTTAAAGTAAATGATAAAGAGTTAAGTCATTTGACTTCTGAAATCTTTTTCTCTCTTAGTTACAATGGATTTTTTCCATTGTTTAAACATCACAAGATAATAACAATGTTGCTCACTGCAGATCACCATGTTGTATGTGATCAGAACTAGTCATGACCAGCTAACTGTTGAGGTAGAGTGCTGCCAATAATTCTCATTTATATATTGTGTCTAAGGACCTATTTGGTCAACAATAGGTTAGGATAAGCCCCTAATTATTCTGAATAACAAGTAGTATTTGTCGAAACAAGTTTAATCATGATTCCAATTTTAGCTATCACATTGGCTTGTCAGACATAATAGCTAAGACATTATCTTCTGTCTCCCTCGGAATCTCAAGATAAACTCCTCTTTACCCTACCCAAAACTGAATCATATCATCAGGTTGAATAGAGATTTGTGCAGTCTTCAACATTACTCTTTTCAGGACCATTACATTATACAACATAAGAGGAGTCAAAAACGATGCTCTCAAAGTTCCTTCCCTGCCATTTACCTAAGGATGACAACGGAGTGTTTTAACTATGTCCTATTTGTTGCCATTTGCATCAGCTTTCAGAGGTGGTAGAGCATTTGAGGCCTCCATTAACATTGCTGTATCCTTCCATCTCTCTGTGATAACAGTTTTCCTATTACATGCCTGGACCAAGTTAAAACTCAGGCCCAAATGTTTGATATCATTGAGGAAAGTGGCTTTTGAGCCCTGATTCAACTTTGTTTTTGTTAGGTACATAATGTGGCTGTAATTATTTGCACTTGCCACCGAAAACAGAGGAATGAATATATCAAATTCAGTCAAATAATGATGTCAGTTTGAGTTACCCTGAACTGGTAGATCTAGGTCTTGAAAAGGAACTGTCATTATTTAATAGTCTGAAAAATTCTTTCCTACACGGTGGCTCAGTGGTTAGCACTGCTGCCTCACAGCACCAGGGTCCCAGGTTTGATTCCAGCCTCGGGTGTGGAGTTTGCACATTCTCTGCGTGGGTTTCCTCCGTGTGCTCCAGTTTCCTCCCACAGTCCAAAGATGTGCAGGTCAGGTGAATTTGCAAAGCTAAATTGCCCATACTGTTAGGTGCATTAGTTAGAGGGAAATGGGTCTGAGTGGGTTACTCTTCGGAGGGTCGGTGTGGACTTGTTGGGCGGATGGGCCTGTTTCCACACTGTAAGGAATCTCATCTAAAGCTTAACAAAAAATACATTATAACATAATGCTTGTTACTTCTGGGGGGAACAAAATGTATAATGAATGTAAGAATACAATTAAATACAATTTAAATATCAGTTAAAATAAGCAATCATGCAAGCAGATGAATTCAGAGCAATAACCTAGAAATAAAAACAGGAAGTACGGAAAGTTCTTGGTGTTTTGAGTCAAAACTGACTTACTTATCACACTACAATAATCAAGAAAGTTTGAAAGTTGGAAATAATTTGAGAAAAGTTACAGTAAAGATAATATGTTTCATACCCTTTCTTCATGCAAGTGAAAATTGTACCAAGTTAGCACTGTGACAGCCTTGGCTGAATGGTACAACTGAATAAAAATGATGCAACTATATCAAAGTACTTCTCAAAGTTTCAAATGTGCAGAACATATTAATGCAAACGGTTCCCACTATGTACAGTAAAAAGATTAGTGTTATTAAATATTTATATGCGGGTTGTATTTTTTTAACACTGACCTTTCTAATTATAGCATAACCCCTGAGGATGTAAAAAAGCTGTGCAATCAGATTTAAAACTAATAATTTCACATGGTGATGAAAACCTGTTCCTAAGGTCGTTGATCGCTTTAATTCTA